>NC_136107.1:2291176-3491176 GCF_965212315.1 Lampetra planeri | reverse complement strand
TCCGTCCGTAAAAGGCGTCACGCACCTGGGGGGGGAGGGGGTCAGACATTTGTGACGATGTGTGACGAGGGGGGGGGGGGGTTGAGAAATGTGACGTCACATCAAAATGCGCAACTTTTAATAAATATAGACAACACGTTCTACTTAATTAAATAGACTTTTTGATAAATGTTTTCTCTTACAACATCAGAGTGCAGCGCCACATTAAATACGCACTACAATGACAATAGTTTAAAGCGATTTGAAGCATGTTTTATTTTTAAAATAGAAATTTTGTTTTGGGGGGGGGGGGGGGCAGAGCTTTGTGACGTCATATTTGAAGGGGGGTCTGGCTTTTTGTGACGCCGTGTGACGAGGGGGGGGGGTCAAAAATCGTCTAAAATCGCGTGACGTCATTAATGGACGGCCCCTAACTCCAGTAGCTTCCTAATATCGGAAGGAAGAGCGTTCCAGACGGCCGCAGAAGCGCATCTGAAAGCGCACGGTGCAGTGGCCGCCTTCGTTCGATGGCGAGTTGCACCTCCTGCACACTTGATAACTATACCACTGATAATTGGTTTTTTTACCCTTCTATCTGGCAACAAAACTGACACCTTTTTTTTACGAGGAATCATGTTTGCATAGACCACAATACCTGCAGTCATAATGCAAACAAAAAACATAACTCTGATATCCTTGAAGTTGTTTGAACTTCAAGGACAGTGCATACATTATCAGAGTTATGTTTTTTGTTTGCATTATGACTGCAGGTATTGTGGTCTATGCAACATGACTCCTCGTAAAAAAGGTGTCAGTTTTGTTGCCAGATAAGAGGGTAAAAAAACAATTATCATATTTTTTTTTACTGGCAAATGAGGTACCAATGGTAACTATACCACTGTTCTGTGGGCGTCCTGTTCACGTGGACATGTGTACATGCGTGTGTCACGTGTGTAATCACAGCACTGAGTTCGAAGCAGTCCATCAAGCGAGGAGGGGTGGAGCGTGTCTGGGGGAGAGAGGGAGGGGGGCTGAGAGTTTTCAAAACAAACGCTCATCTTGAGAGAGCTGCCAGCTGGTGGAGAGAGTGACTTCCCTGATGGATGCAAGGCTCTGGTGAGCAGCCCTGATAACCAGCCCGATGGAGGGGAGGCAGCCTGCCCACGACAATAAGTGGAAACTGGCGTCACCTCCTCCACTCCGTTCCGCTCTGCCGCCCCCCGCCCCCCCAACAGCGCGTCCGCGATGTCCTCAGCAGGTGCTTTCATGTCGACGTCACAAATAGTTGCCCACCCCCCGATCCTCCTCCCCTCCCAGAAACCCATTGTTTTATATTTTCGCTCCGTTTTCCTATCGGACGCGTGGTTGCGGTGTTGATAAAAAAAAGCAGAACAACGATCTAACGTCCAGATTGCGACGAACGTTCGAGAAAGGGAGAGAAGGGAAATGCCGATCGTGTTAGCGCTCTGCAGGTCGTTGGAGGTTTGGGGGGGGTGGGTGGAGGGGGAGCGATCATTTGGCAGCTCTGTGGATCCCGTAATCCTCCCACACCCCATTGGGCAACTTGGTGAACAGAGCGAAGCAGTACAGCATGCGGGTTATTTTTAAAAAATATATATAAAATATGTTTTTGTATTCCACATCCACTCCCACACATCGTACATTGCGACGTCATGAAGCTCTGGAACAGCATTGCCAGGGGCATTGGTGGCATCGGCAGGCGAATCGGACTCTTCAGAGCAGGCAGGGCGGGCGGCGGGAGGTGATTTTCTTTGGGGGAGGTGGGGGTGGTCAGGGTGTGTAAAACTGTTTAACACGTGGCAGGCTTTCACGACCAATATAATCCATAATAGACGGGGGGGGGGGGGGTTTGGGTTAGATAACGACACATTTATATATTTACGCGATCTAACCCCTAAAAACCCCTCTTATGGATGTATTTAAAACTGTTCTAAGCTTTAGGAATGGGCCCCATGTACGCGTTGTATTCTCATGAAAATCACGTAGTGAAAATCACGTAGTGATTTTGTTTATAATTTTTCTATCTACGTGGCTTTACCGAAAGACCCAAAGACTATAAGAATAGGTGTTACCCTTTCTGGAAACAAAGCAGGCGTTAAGATGGTCAAGCACCAAACAAAAACGTTTTGCAAGAAATCAACTGCTGCATTAGCCACGCGTACGTGTGGTGAGCATGCAAACTAAAGCGTGCTCCGATAATAATAATAATTATATATGGCATCGTCTTTGAGACTGATCGGGCTCCACCAGAGTCAGCCGCCTTCTTCTTGAGGGCCCAGGCGTGTCATCACTGGCAGAGCAGTTTAAAGACAATGCACTATCAGGGCATTTATAGCTCGGAGTGAGCAGCTTATAGCTTCTTCCTTGTCTCTAAGCTTATAGATCAAATGCTCCAGTGCTGAGATTGGGCCCTAATGAATACAGTCATTGAATATGGGGAGGGGGGGGGCGGGTTCGTGATTCTTCCATGTACTAAATATTGTTTTCCTGGCCGAGCATGTGTGTTCTTAAAAAAAAATGCATCCGTGTGGAGCATGATCTCATCACACACACGTGGGGGTTTTCCCAAAAAATGGTTTTCCAAAAAGATGTCTAAATTCCATGCCAATCGCTGATGAAAGGAATTGGCCAAACTATCCCAATGCAGAACGCTCCTTAAAAAAAAAATATCCTGAGACTCGGTGACGCTTTCCTGCGTTAACAAAGGGTATTATATTGTCATTGCATTTGTGTTTATGCGTAGATCGGTGATGTCGATCACAAGAGTGAGGGTAACTACTCCGCTGTCTCTGTCATTATCCATACGCCCACTGACACCACTTAATAATTAAGGAATTGTACTTGCAGGGATGCCACCAATCAATGTGGCTTTTAGGGAGAGGAGCGGGGGTGCAGTGGTTAGCGCACTGCGCTACGAACCGGCCGAATTTGACTCTGAATCCAAGCAATAGTTAACACCACTGACGAGGGATATCTAAACCGATCCTGGGCCATCCCTGCACCTTCAACCTGCACTGTCACAGCGTGGTGAAGTATGGTCAAACTACCCCAAATGACTGACGCTGCATGGGGAGGCTTTAATCCAGTAGTGGTTTTGACAAAGCGGGGAACACGGATCAAATCAACCACAGTGGGAAACAGCGAGCTTGTTCGATAACATTATTAGTTATTTAGGACATTCTCAATTGAGTCTGTGGACTCGTTGCCAAGAGGGGGACCTTGCTTGGCACGTGCGGCCATTTGAGTTGTTTTTGTAGTTGTGTTGCATGCGGGAGGAAACGAGAGTGCAGCACTCGGACAAGATCCACACACACACACCACAGAGCAACTCTCAAAGCATCGGCAGGCATTACGGGGACAACCTACTTGCTGCACTGCCCCGGGCTGGGAAAATACAAAGCGATAGATACACACTTGGCGCGCTCTCGCATCGGACGGCGGAGGAAGCCGATGGAATGAATTTGGCAAAGTGATGCCCCGACCGACCGAGCGAGCGACCTCTGCCCAGGGTGTAGATGCAGCACGGCGATGATCCATCAGCGCGCATCCTTCCCGAGACACGAGAATTCGCAGATTTCATACGGGAAATTACGATACCCCTCTGATTCTCCCTATCCTGCACACCCCCCTCCCCCCCAAATCAGGGTGTAGTGATACGCAGAGAGAGAGAGAGGGAGCGAGATACGTGGCAAGCGACAGCCCTTGAGATAGACCAACTCGGAGAGATGCGGAGAGAGATGAGACGATGCTAGCGCAGACGCACGCGCAACGAGAGCCATTTCAGAGGCAGACAAAAACTTAGAGAGGGACGGAGAGTGCAACATAGAAACGCAGAGAAAACGATAGAGAGAGAGACACGAAGAGAGACGACACGGGGAGAGACACGAAGACACACACATAGACACGGGGAACAATAGAGACAAAAACACACACGCAGAGAGAGACAGAGACACGCACACACGCTGAGCAACAGAGAAGCACATACAAGGGGAGGAGAAAAGCAATCGTACAAAGAGACGCGAAGACCGAGAGAGAGAGAGGCGGAAAGTGACAGAGACATGTCCACGGAGAAAGGCATCGACATCAACTGAACAGTCGCGTAAACTTACGTGGGGGCAGGGCGTGCCTTGCCCCCCCCCTCCCCAAGCTACGAGTTGGTGCCCCCCTTGACAACCACCACGAGATGGGTTTTCATCAACGGCGTCTACTACATTATCAGCCCTGAGCTGATAATGTAGTTGACGCCACTGAGACCCGAGACATTGACTGTGCACTCGTATCTCTCCACTCCCGTGTCTGGCGGCAGTTGGAGGTCGGTTTCCACTTCCTTGAGTTCAGGAATCGGCAAAGAAAATAAGAAATAAGAGCCATTGTTTTTGTCTTATTCGGTAAAAAAGCCTAAATATTTCCAGAGCCGCGATGCTCTGTGTGATGAATACGAGACGGTGAATCTTTAATAAATGACGGTCACGAAGCGGTCTTTAAAAAAAGTCGCGATGCGACTCCGAAGTTTCAGGTTTGCCGAGCCCTGCTTTATTTCAAAATCTTGAAGTCGGGGGTCTGGTCTGTGTGTGTGTGTTCAGCTCTCACGCGCCACTGATGAGAGCCGTGGTGGGGAATCGAACTCGTGTTGCTCGTGGTTTATAGCCTGGTGCACGAACCACTGCGCTATGAGCGAACATAGCGGTCCATGCCCAACAAAGTCGTACCAGGTGCACACGTAGGCTTTCACCACCACGAATGTGATTCATAATTGGCGTTCAAATGCATATATGTCAACTTTATTTGATTGGATCTGGCGGGTGGTTGGAGGTTTGTCGTAAAAAAATAAACTGGCATTCTCTCTCCACTTTTTAACCCACAAGAAACGAATTATGAATCATAATAGTTACACTACTTACATTTAATTTGTTTTTTTTTTTATAATTATAGTGAGATGCGGCGGGTAAGCTCAGGTGGAGTGCTCGTACCAATCACATCTGGTGTGTTCTTCTTAGGTTTTGGTGTGTTAGCAGCATTTGTTTGAACAAGCTGTTGATGGAGACCCGGAAGGTCGGAGCAGAGTGAGCTTGATTAAACAAACGCTTCTGAATAATATTGACCCGGAGGTCCAATATTACGTGTTATACGTGGAGAAACGGAACCCGGCTCTGCGCTTACATATGATTTACTAATAATATAATTACACGTACTTACACATTCTGTCGATTAAAACCTCATTTCTTTAGAACTGAATTTTGTGTCCAGCCTGTTTGCCCTACCCGCGCATCGCCGATTAGCACGGTTGGATACGTACGGTGCGAACAAAGTTCAACATACATATTCATTCTATTATGCATACTGTACATTTGTTTAAGTTGTCGTACCGGCCATTCACACGCATATACGCCTTAACTTAAAATCACGATTTCGTCCCATATCACTCCAGCTATCGGAACTTTATTAATTGGAGGTGGTGGGAGGGGGAATGTTTTGTTAGTGGCTGAATGGATGCGCTCATGCGGACAACTAGAAAAGTGGATCAGCGCGCGTCTCGCTTTGGAGGTTTTCGTGGGGGTGGGAGCCAGATCTCACAAAAGGCCTCTTCCTCCACGCAGGTTTATTAAAGGAGCGATGCGGGGGGGCTGCGGGCGGTTTAAATTAAAGGCGACTCTGGGGTCAAACTATGCGTGGAGTCCCTCGCGATAAAGGTTTGCCCCCTTAGGCGGATTTTTATTTGATTGACTTTTGCAGCCATCCAGCTGCGCATCAAACGAGATAGTTGGGACCCTTACCAGCGTTATACGTAGCGTGAAGTGAGAGCTTAATCCTTAGGCACGCAATGGTGCCGTGAACTCGCATGTGTGTGCGAGAATATCCATTTGAGGACAGGGCTACGGGAAGGGTTAAATAAATGCGATGGATGGACACTATGTGTTGCAAGAGTTTCAGATATGAGCACGTGAAATGTCCTTTACATTGCATGGGTCAGTTTAAAGTTGGAAGTGTTTCGATTCTCAAAAGAATACGAGGCCGAACGTCCATCTACATTGTGAGGCCTTGAACCGACTGGGACATTTTCGCATTGCCACGGTGGTAATCGTGTTTCCCCAAAATGTGGTGGCTACAAATTTTAGCCACCACAGCATCGATGATTGGCCGAATCGGCATCTCACCGGGCAAATTGAACACGAAACCCTACCGTTGTTAGTTTGAGCGCTTCTGCCTGAATTGGGGTGTACGTTGGCCAAGTGCGGTGCGAAATAAGTTCCACATACGTACGTGGCCATGTCCACGAATGTTTGTCTTCGTGTCGCAGGAAACTGGAGAACCACCACGCACTGCGAGGTGACACTTTGGCATTCTCCTGGCCACTGCGCAGCCTCGCGGCTTAAACCTGGCAGGCCCTGATGTTGTTGGTCACCCATCTAACTACGAACCAGACTCAAATATACTTAGCATTCGAAATCTGATTAAATCGGGCACTTCTTCAAGTTGATTCGGCCGTAGGCATTTGCAATACTGTAACGACAAAAATCACATCCCTTGCCCAAATAGGAGAATGGAATTTATATGAGATCCGATGTGTTTATTTAATGCTCACGACCGTAAATGTTTTTTTGTTGTTGTAACATCAGTATCCAAAAGAGGGCAATTGGATCAGGAAATGCCACGCTCACAACAATCCTGCAACTTCGCAGCGCACTGCAGAGCCAAATGCAAATCTACTTCGACAGCATTCGGCGCACATTGCAACGTGAACCACAAAAGCGCCGTGCCATTCGCGACACTTTCCCTGTACGTATAGGACGACAAAACCCCATCGCGACAAAAAAATATAACAGGGAGGGCTTGAAAACCACGGCAGAAACTACTCAGCACTCGGCCTCAGTGCATATATATATATATAAAAAAACATCAGCAGGTTCCAAAGAGCTGCATTAAGGTCCCCTTGTCTCAGCTAGGTCATCGTCATTTGAGCGGACGCGCGTGCGTTCCAGCCTTCCACTCTGGCGAAAGTTCCCTTTCTTCCGATCTTTTTTGTTGACGATAACGTCCTCATCAAAGCGTTGCGACGCGTTTCCACCGCATCCGCCTAGACGTGGTTGTGGCTGCGGTGCGCGCGCTTGTGTGTGTTGTGGGGAGTTCAGTCGGTGCGGGCGATTCCAGACTGCTGCGCTCCGTACACGTGGAGCCGATAAAGGGTGAACGATCCGAGATGACACCGGCTTCATTACTCCTCGCTCCGGGCAAAACGGGTTGCGCAGATACGGTCCTTTGGTACCGGGGATGGAGCGATGAAGACCTTTCATGTGCTCATTAATCCTGCCAAAGCCGACCCCGTCCCTCTTTTACAATGGCCGAGAAGATCTGGATTAGCGCAATAATAAAGCAGAAAACGCGATTGATTCCACGTGCCCGTTTTCTTCTGCCCAGTCGGGCCACTTGCAAATGATCCTCGGCTCTTCTCAGTTACCCCCCCGCCCCCCACCACCACCTCCGATTCCGCGTAAACAAGGGATTACCAGAAATCTATAAATACATGGCCGACACACTGCTACCGAGAGACTCACTTCTCAATTTTTTTGCGGCAAAGACCGAAAAAAGCCC
Source organism: Lampetra planeri (assembly GCF_965212315.1). Classification (NCBI taxonomy): domain Eukaryota; kingdom Metazoa; phylum Chordata; class Hyperoartia; order Petromyzontiformes; family Petromyzontidae; genus Lampetra; species Lampetra planeri. The sequence continues at coordinate 3,483,586 of NC_136107.1, read as the reverse complement.
CCCCCCCACCAGTTATTCCCCGGCAGAGCCGACTTCTCAGTTTAATTGATCCAGTGATTGGAAGTCGCGTCGTTGTTCGCGAGTCCCGGTGTCCCTTATGTGACTTTGTGAGCGCCGTGGCCCCCTCACGGTGGCGAAGATGTTGAGATCGATCGTCGTGGCGGCGGCGGCGGCGGTGCTGATGGTGGTGGTGGTGGCGCCGGCGGGCACGAGTGTCCAAGCAGAAGGGTACAACACCACTGGGAGCTCTCACCTACCTCTCACCTACCTCTCACATAGCTCTCACACGCAAGACTTGTCTTTGGGGTCTGATTTGTTTCGCGTCTGTGCTGATGTTTGTTTATTAACAGGTCGGGGTGGGGGGGGGGGGCATATTGAGAAGACCGGAAGATATTATTTTGAAAGATAGAAAAAAGATGCAGGAAAAACAATAACCATCATTGCGATAATTGTAAAGCGATCATGATAAAAAGACGTGTTTTCGATACATAATATGCTTTCAATATGTATAATATCGCAGCTGCAACGGTTTCTTCTTCAATACAACTTTCATTTTATTGCAAATCTGTAATATATACAAGTTACAGCCAGATAATGTAGAGAAAGGAATGATCAAAATAACTTGAGTTCAGAAGAACATCAAGCCACAACGAGCCGGTCAACGTGGAACGTTGGGTCAGCGTTGGTTGGTCAAACAGTTCCAACCGCATGCCAATGTTGGTCCCAACGTTTGCATGTTTACCGGAAAGCGCGAGTTGATAGTGGATAACCCATTGAGAGAGAGGTTTTATCGGTGTTTGTGCACTGAGAGATGATGGTGATGGTGTGTGACTGTTCGCCTACACGAGGCACGTACGGTATTTGGAAACTGCCAATGTGGCTAGAACGCACACTGCGATGTACGTGCCATTGTGATCCATTGAATCGAGTCGACAGATCCAGCTTGGTCCATCTGTTGTTTCGTATGCTATGAAGAAGGGCCATGGACTGAAACGTCGCCGATTATAGATTCATATTAAGGCCATAGTGTTGTTTTCGAGTTTTTTGTGTCGATCCTAACTGCAAGACAACCAAGCTGAGACTTGAAACTTTGCAGAATCAGAATATGTATTTATGCTGGAGGAATCTGATGATCTATAAATCTCTTTCACAGATGCCTAGTTGTTTCCACAGATTAGTTTGACATTCGTGTATCTCAGCTTTAAGTCCTCAAAGCTCTGAACACTGGAAGAGATACGTGGAGGGTACAAGCAGCAATGTAATGAGCGAACATAGGTCATTGCTCGAAGCATCAGTCGCATGTTTCTGTGTTAGGCAGTGTTCACATGAATGTGGTGCGTTATTTCCCGACTTGTGCGTCTCTTGATTCTTTTGTTTTTCTCTAATGTGCTGGCGTCTGTTAGAGAAAAAATAACTTGCTAATCTCCCTACTCGGTGTTTAAGCAATTGAGAATGTAATATTTACATTTATAATATTGATATTTATCTATTCGGGAGAGCGTGCCTGATTTTAAGTCTCAAGACCGAGCATCGCCGAGTCTGATACAATCTGCAATGAGTCTGATAAAATCTACAACGTGGTCTCGCCAAGTTATAAACATGGGGTGAAAGTATTTCCTTAATTAATTCGACTACACGTGAGCCAAGAATTGCCGTCATTATGGCGATGCGTAACGATGCACCCATGCCTTCACCCACGTTTCGACCGCGTTGTCACATGTCGAATAAATAAAAAAGAAAATCGATGTTTAACGTCGTGGTGACTGTAGCAGCCACTAATGGCTGCTGCAGTGGTTACGTGAATAAGTTTACAGTGAACTGTATGCGCGAAGAATGTGAGAAGATCGAATCCCACACGGTCGATGCAATGCACATTATCGAGAGATTAAGAAAACGACGTTATGTACGCGATTAATCGATGCATCGTTAAGCGTTTGCTCATGAGCGACTGGCGGGTTGCCTTAGCGTGGCGCAGTGCTCTTCACTAATTTTCAGCGGTAGGGGGTGGCACTTTCGCCGAAAATACATCAACAGTGTGAGGGCCGCCGCACCATTTGAAACAATTTGACAGCGCGATGACGACGATGATTGTGATGATGGAGGGATGGGGCTGTTTTCACATGTTGTGTATTTGTCGGGGGCCGCGCACGGCAGGGGTCGCACTTAAAAGACGGCCAGTTCCCCGTTGGCCTTGCAATGAAGAACACTTTGCGCATCGAATCGAGCCGGAGGTGAGGTGCGGTGCGGTGCGATTCCTCAACAGGCGCTGGTGCGAACGCCGGGTGCTGTCCACGGAGCTAGAGGTGCTGACGCCACGGCGTGAGCTGTCGGCTCCCTGCAGCGCCCTGTTGCGCTTCACCCTGCAGGGATGGAGGCTGGACGCGGATAGGATGCGCGCCGAGCAGGGCGGGCATCCTGAGCGGGCGACCTCCGAGGCCACGTGCCACCTGTACAGGTGAGTTGTGGGTCACCCCGGGGGATGGAATCGGCGTCTCCGCGCTCAGCGAATGGGGCCGTTGTTCACTTCAGCCAGTGGTGGGGAAATCCACATTTTCGTGGCGTTGGGTGTTTTTGGATTGCCACGAGGACTTCGTACACACAGTGGTGGTTAAGGGTCGTGTGAGGACACGGTAAGTAATTAAGAAAGGGCGGGTGAGGCGCACGGCCAAGGGGTGCGGGAGGAAGTGTGGGAGAAATATGGCGTAAAAGAAACGAGGGAGAGTGGACAAGTGGAGAAAAGAGACCAAGGGGAGAGGTTTGGTTAGAAATGAACGAGTGTAAGGGGAAAGGTTCCTGAAGGGACGGGGAGAAGGGTGTACATGGGAGGGCAGAATCAGAATATTTATACTGGAGGAATCCGATGAGCTATGAAGCTCTTTTTGACAGAGGAGCGACGTGGGCCACGGTGCTTGGCCAACGAGAGAGCTTGCCACGAGTGCGTTGTGTATGTGGAAGCATAAACTTACCTCACCAGGGATCACTCGTGAGGACTCACGTTCAGTGGTATCAACTTTAGTAAATCAATAAAAACACACACACGAATGATTTTCCAAGCTCAATAAGTCACCGGCCGAAGATCGAAGCGGTTGAAGCGACACGTCCGTCGGAGGTTGTCGTTGAATGAAATCGTCGAGCTAGGTAGGGTTAATTAATGACAGGGATCGTGGTGTAAAACCGCCACCACCAACCACGTGGTAGTGACACATCAACAAATATGGATTTCTCTAGAGTCAACCCTCGTCATGCGGCAACACAATATACATTATTTCGTTAGAAGGCAACTTATCAATATTTGTCTATCATGTGTATTAGACCTCCCCTCCTCCTCTCTGCCCATTGTGTTGGCGGGTGCAGTGGCTGGCCGCTTGCGCACAATCGCTCCATTGGTTGGCGTGTGCAGTAATTGGCCGCTTGCGCACAAGCGCTTCCACGTCCATCGCCCACCCTTTTGGCCTCGCCCCCCCTCCCTCCCGATACGTTCCTTTCATTGGCTACCATAGTCTGATGAGCTCCCCCCTCCCTCTCCTCCCCCCCTCAGGGATTACATCTTGAATCATTGCCTCACTTGATGCAGCTAATCTGGCTGTGACGGTCCCACCTGATGACGGAGACTTGTGTTGCCTCCGAAACGTCGTGATTTTTGTTTTATTTTATTTTTATTTTACTTTCTACGTGACTTTACCGAAAAAAAAAACCTAAGAAGATTATCAATATGGGCAACGAATTCGATATGAGCGTTACGTTAAATTGGCAATTTTGAATGTGTAAATTAGGAACAAAAATAATGAGGGCGGGGGGTGGGGGGAATTATAAAGGCAAAATGCACGGTCTGTTGTTTGGCCGCACTGTACTGTTATAGGTGGTCTGCGCGACGCACTGTACTAGTTTAACGCGACACTGTACTGGTTTAAAGCGACGCACTGTACTATTTTAGGGGCCTTCCATAAATGACGTCACGCACCTGGGGGGGGGGGGGGTCAGACATTTGTGACGATGTGTGACGAGGAGGGGGGGGGGTGAGAAATGTGACGTCACGTCAAAATGCGCAACTTTAAATAAATATAGACAACACGTTCTAATTAAATAAATAGACTTTTTAATAAATGTTTTCTCCTACATCAGAGTGCAGCGCCACATTAAATACGCACTACAATGACAATAGTTTAAAGCGATTTGAAGCATGTTTTATTTTGGGGGGGGGGGGGCAGAGCTTTGTGACGTCATATTTGAGGGGGGGGGTCTGACTTTTTGTGACTCCGTGTGACGAGGGGGGGGGGTCAAAAATCGTCCAAAATCGCGTGACGTCATTTATGGACGGCCCCTTAACGCGCTTTTCGTGATCACGCCTGGTACTGTACAGGGTGGTCCAGATATCTTGTGACCCCCCCCCCCAACTTAATTGACCCCTACATTTTTCCCACCTTTGCATATTCATTTCTGTTTGAAATAAACATTACTTTAAAAATATATTAAGTTTTAGTGAATTTAATGGGTGAGTGGGGTGGGGGTGTCACAAGACTTCTGGACCACCCTGTGTAACATTGTGCATATCACCGTTTCCGATTCTCTCCCCCACCCCTTCCAACTCAGACCCGCGGAGACGCGGACTGTGCAGGCGGAGAAGACGGTGAAGGAGTGCTGCCCCGGCTGGACTGGAGCGCTGTGCACCGACAGTGAGTTTGCGACAGTGGCCGATCTGGCTGTCGCCTGATGAAAGCTCCTTGTGAAACGTCGTACTCATGTTGTAAATCTTGAGGCTTGGCTCTTCAACGCACCGGTGTTGCTGTACTAGTGATGAATTGACCACGTTCTTCATAATCAACGATTTTTGGGTTTAGATCGCGTTATTTATAAATGTGTCGTAACCCTCCACCACCCGACACGGCCAATCAGTAAAAAAGTGTCACGTTGACAAAAGACAAATAGTTCACTGCTTTAGCCCACCGGTGTGTTGAAGCGTGAAACCACAACATTTACAATTTGAGTACGACGTTTCGCTGGTAATTGCATCCAGCATCATCGGGCAATTCGCCAGAATGGTGAATTGTAAATGTTGTGGTTTCACGCTTCAACACACCGGTGGGCTAAAGCAGTGAACTATTTGTCTTTTGTCAACGTGACACTTTTTTACTGATTGGCCGTGTCGGGTGGTGGAGGGTTACGACACATTTATAAATAACGCGATCTAAACCCAAAAATCGTTGATTATGAACAATATTGGTCGCGAAAGCCTACGTGTTAAACTGACCACGTTCTGTTTACGTGACAAACCTGACTAATCGGTTGTGTCGGGTGGTGGCGGGTTTAACGACACATTTATATATTTACGCGATTTAACCCCCCAAAAAAATCGTCGCGAAAGCTTTCGTGTTAAGATGTCCTTGTACTCCAGCCAACCAACTTGACAATTCTCACAGTGTGAGGCGGGGGGGGGGGGGACGGGGGGACAGGGAGGCTCCCAGACGGTGTGCCCGTCGCATTACACGTGCAAACGCACATGTCCGTGCCATGTGTTTGTAAAGCACTTTGTTTTCAGCGCCTATGGCAATGACTGTCTTTGGGAAGTAACGCGCGCGCTTCAAGGGATGCCGAAGGAGGGAATATTACACGCGAGAGGATGTCCACAGCGATGAAATCAGCTCGTGTGCAGGAGCCGGAACGTGAGAGATGGCAATGGCTTGGGGAGGCCGTCACTTTTATAGGTCGTCGATGCTCCTGATGATGATGATGGTGACCAATCAAATACATTTGCACTCACACCACGTCATTTTTATTAACTCGTGAACGCGTGTCCGAGCAATGGCATCACTGACTGGCGGGCCGCTAGCCGATTCTCACCGGAGCCGAGGCGGTTCGCAGAGTTGGGTGGCAAACTCTGCCCACGTAGGTGGCCGTCCTCCAGAGGTCGCAACCGGGTACCCGATATCCGTACCCTACCCGATACCCGGCTACCCGGCCGGGTACGGGTACGGGTCGCCGTTTGCGACCCTGGTACGGCCGGGTACGGGTACGGGTAGGCCGTGAGTCACCGGTGAGTCACCGTTTGTCACTCATTTCGGGTACGGTACAGGGTAGGGAACGGGTACCCGTACCTGGCCGGGTACGGGTACCCATTTGCGACCCTGGTGCGGCCGGGTACGGGTACGGGCAAGGAATCAAAACCCGTTTGCGACCTCTGCCGTCCTCTCTCCTCTGCCCAGGGCTCTCCTACCCGGGCATTTGCTACGCGCTGCCCGACTGTGGCAACGGCAGCGACGCCGACGGTGCGGGCATCGCGCTGTCGGCCATGGACGAGTGCTGCGCCAACGGACTAGCGCAGAGTTGGCGCAACTTGACGTCGGCGCTGTGCGCCGAGTGCCCGCAGCTCCTCATCTCGGGTGGGCAGCATCACCGCGCCATTGGCGGATCGTGCCGAGATCTTCGTTTAGACGCCCGCCACTACCCCCCCCCCACAAAATTTTTTTAAGACAAAGATCCCTCGCGTAGCCTCAACGGACTTTCGGGGTAAAAGGTGTTAGAGAGTTGCACCTATGAAGGCCGGAACGGTACACGGGGGGGGGGGGGGGGGCTAGGGCCACGCCCGACCGCCTTTGTCTCCCCCGGTGGTGATGTTTACGCACCGCACCGGGTACTCATTTGAGGCTGAGTCGACCTAGGGGAGGCCCAGGACCGGTTCAGATAATCGTCAGTGGGTGTTGGCCGTGACCGGGAATCGAACCCGGGTCGCCGGGTTCACGGCGCAGCGTAGCGCTAACCGCCGCCACACGATCACACGCTTGCGCTCGGCGGGCATAAGAAGATGCTTACTCACTCATTCGCGTGTATTTACATCATCCCCTGTTTTGTTGTGTGTGCTATACCGATGGCTCGTAATGATTGACGACGACGACGGTAATGAGCCACGGCGAGACCGCGAAAGCCGTAAGCGCACGCGCTCTGCCACACACGGGCACCGCACCGTCGCGCGCCGTGCCACTCACCCTCTCGCCCAACGCCGCGCAAAATGCAGGGGGACCCGGGGCGCCTCGCCTCCCGCTCATCCACGTGGCACCGCAGTCGGGCGGCGACCCCCGTCTCTTCGGCACCTGCGCCACGTGGAGCGGCTTCCACTACCGCAGCTTCGACGGCAGACACTTCCACTTCCCCGGGGCGTGCGCCTACGAGCTGGCGTCGGCCACCGACGGCACGTGGGCGGTGCACGTGGCCAGTGCCCGGGGAGAAGCCGCGGTGAGGGAGACGGGCGCGGAGAGTGCCGCGCGGTCGTGTTGCCTCGGCTGCAAGCTGCCGCAACGCGGTGGGCGCTGATTGTGCGTACGACTAAGTCGATGGCACCGTCGCCTCGACCCCACCTCCTCCCCCCGCCCCCGCCGGCGGTCCAAAGTCACTGGCGTCCGTGTAACAGTAAGCGGCGGATTAAATAGATGACATCTGTGGCTATCCGTTTACCCACGGAGACTCGAGGATTTATTTTCCGGGAAGTCTGCGGCGTGAGATTCTGTGGTCGCTTCAATAAGCGGGTATGTTTTTTCGGGCGTGGTGTTAAAAATTTGAAGAGCATTGAGAAAACCCGTGCGAGAGATGAGAGAGAGAGAGGGTGTGCATTTGTACTACGCACTGGTTGGTCATGGACCTACTCGCACTCCCGCACCCCACAGGTGTTTTATCTACCGCCACGCGAGAGCATCTCCCGTTCCTGATGCCAGCAGCGAGACGGCTTCCCCCCCCCAACCTCCTCCCAGGCGTTGCGATGATCAACGCCCACGTTGGGTCTCGTCTCTCTCCGCAGGAATTGAAAATCCTGTTTGGCCTTGAAGTGATCAAGACGACCAGCGGCTCCGTAGCGGTCAACGACGTCGGAGTCCCGCACGGGCAGCCCTACTTCCAGAAAGGTCACACCGTGACCCCTGACCCCGCCTACATCACCGCATTTGATGCACATATAAAGTATGGATGATCGAAGTTTTTTATGATCACAATAATTATACTGTAATAATTTATAGCCCCTTAGTTTAGCCAGTACTGGATGAAGGCTTCCCAAAGCCCTGTTGGTTGTGCGGTGATTTTGACCATGCTTCACTACCACTGGTCAGTGCAGGGTGGTGAGGGTGGGGGCCCAGGATTAGTTGAACTATCACCTGCCACTTGATTTAAGCCTGATGAAGACCGCTTGTGTTGCGATCGAAACGTCGTGGGTTTTTTGCTTTAATTATTTTCAATTTATAATTTAATTTAACATTGAAATTGTATTTTATTATTTTTATTTCATTTTTTTCTATCTACGTGACTTTACCCTTCAAATAAAATCAATTCATGTTTGTGAGTTTGGTTACTCGCATCATTCCTATAGCGGGAGGCGATCACACGGGAAGACGCTATGTTTCACAGAATCTGGAGTAGTTTTTTGCAGGAGTGGTGATGTTGCTTTGAGTCTAATCCCAGTTGAGTATCTTACGGGTATCATTCATACATATAAGTTCACAAATGTGTGCACATCTGCGTGTGCACGCTTATACACAATCGAGAGATTATGGACAAATGTGAGTTCACTAGGACCAGAATAACATGACCTTTGGAAGGTCATAGGGCAATATTGGTTGACCTGAAGAAGAGATTGGGGGTGGTGGAAGGGGTGGGTGGGGTCGGGGTGGTGCTGCGGTTGTATCACTCGAACCGCAATCGGAAGGTCATCATTTCAAATGCTGGGTTGGGGGATAAGTTAATCTCATCATCCCTTCGAGTTCCATAAAATAAGTACAACTACATGGTAAGTCGGCCTGTCCCACCACCCACCTTGGTAAAGTGAGATTCCCACCGCCGGCTTCGTGCCGCCGATAGCGATGAGCTGGGGACGTTGTTTTGTCGTTTGAACGGCTCTGCTGACCTGCGTGACCCGCGCGTGGATGACAGGCGTGAGCATCAAGTGGATCGGGGACTTCGTGTTCATCGAGAGTGGCCTGGGCGTGCGCGTCAAGTGGGACCAGGAGCGCGCGGTCTACGTCACCGTGACCTCCGACCTCAAGGGGCAGACCAGAGGCCTCTGCGGCTCCTACAACGATGACCCCGGCGGCACGTGTTTTGTTCATTTCCCGAAATGTGTCCCTCCGCAAAGCTCTCGGATGCGTTTACGAGTTGTGTGTCGCGTGTTGTTCAGCATCATATCCGACGTTCCGCTCCACATGCTCGGAGCTATCCCTAAGATTTTTTTTATGGAATGAAGACCACAATACAGCCAAGTGGAGCCATGCGTTTTTGCTGGGATTTCGTGGATATCACATATTTTTTTTCTTGTGTGATACACCCAATCCGCAGGGCTTGGAGAAGCCTGTGAGATGGCCGTACAACGAGTAGGCCTTCTGACCTACGTAAAATCTACGATGTGTTGACCTAGGAGTGTTGTCTTGTTGTGTGCAAGGCTTTAGTTCCAGCCACCCCAATTTCTCGCCACATGCCAAATGCTCTATTGTTTCGTGCAGATGACTTCATGACGGCAGAAGGGCAGGTCGTTCAGTACGCCGTCACCTTCGCCAACTCGTGGAAAGTGGTGTCCGCAGAGAACGAGGCAAGGCATCGGCATCCTCAGTGCAGCCCGCATCCACACACGCGCCGCACGGCATTGATAACCAAGCTCGGCCACGCAATTATACGACTTGCTACGCTGGGTGCGGGGCCAGTAAGCGCGCTAAATACTTTAATGAGTGTCCGTTCTCTGTCAGTCAGTAAGTCTCTCTGCTCTCTACTCTGAAGAAGTGTCATTGCCCACCATCTAAAATATTGTGCGGTGTTAATGGTGTATGTGGTACGTGTTTTTTTATTTATTTGTGCTTGCTGGGCCATCTACAGGCTCCGCTGATCGGATGAATTGCTATGATTCAGGTCACGATTCAATTTTAGATTTGCTATCTTTCTCAAATTTTGGTTTCGTTTATTTTGTCTCGTTTATCGTTTGGTCCGTCGAGTTTGGTCTCGTTTGTTCTATTAGCGTCAAGGTAGTCGCCACGTAACGTGCGTGAAACCTCGAACGGGTCCCATCGATCGAATGGCGAGATGCCGAGCGTCGATCACATCCGTTTACTTTCAGCCCGGTCATCTTTCTCGCGCAGGGATGCCGAGACTCGGCGGAATTCGGCCACGCGTGCCGCCGCGCGGTGGACCCCGCGCTCATGGTGGAAGCCGAGGCCACGTGCCAGCTGCTGCTGGCGCCGCCATTCCGCCAGTGCCACGTGGAGGTGAGCGGCCGCGTCGCGCCGTGCCTGCCTCTCGGCCGCGTTCTCACAACCCGACGAAGCGAGGACTGGAAATGCGGTGACCTGCACGAGCCCAACTCCCGGTTTTGACGCTCAGTTTTATAAGACTGCACGTGGCCCGGCTGTGGTGTTGACATGGTCCAGTGGCGGTGCGCATTTGGCACTTTTTTTTCTCCAGAGATTCGAATCCGGCAGGCGGCCCTGGTTAATCCTTCTGCTTCCCTGCTTCGCAGCGGTCGTTAAAGATCCTGCAACGTCATTCGAAACGGAGTAGTCCATTGTTGCAGAATGTATCCGTGAAACACCACGGCACCTTCCTTCGCGACGGTAGCCTTGCGCGATAAAACTTTCATTCAGACTCTGTCTCCTCGACAGACCTGTTCTCCACCTGAGGACGGCTACTTGCGTTGTGGCCGAAACGTCGTGAGAATTATTTTATTATGTTTTATTTTTATAATTTTATTATTTCAATTCTACGTGACTTTACCGAAAGAACCAAGAAGATGATAAGAACGATGTTTGCCGGTGCCCCGCGCACTAAACTCATCTAGCGCTTCACCGCTCAGGTGGACCCCACGGAATACTACGACGCCTGCCTCTACAGCTACTGCCGGCCGCCAGGCCCGACGGCGGGGGACCCCCGCGGGGGGCCCCGGGCCGCGGCCGTGTGCGACTCGCTGGCCGGGTACGCGCGGGAGTGCGCCCAGCGGAGCGGTGGCTCCTTCCGGTGGCGCAGCGAGCGGCTCTGCGGTAAGAACGGCGGCGTTGTGCGTGCGTGCGCGTTGCCCATCGTCTGTTGCCCATCGTCTGTTGCCCGTCGTCGTCGCCGCTTGCGTCCGTCGGCAAATATAGCCGGCCCGGTGTGCTCGGCCGGGAGAGCGAGCCGCTCGCGATTGGAAGTTCGTTGACTCAGCGGGCTCATCATCCCCCCAGGATTGATATTCATTCCGCTTCGCGGGGAAAGTCAACAGCGGCTGGGAGATTTTCCCCTGCCATAGGAATTTATGATTTCCATCACTGGCTAAGGGATATGAACAAGAATCCCCTTTGAATTGGTCAGCGTATACGCCAGAGATGATTTGGATTCGTGAAGTCGAAACGCACTAAGTGGCCTCTATGATGATTAGGGTTCTTTATTTACAGTCGGGGGCTCACAGAGCCAGATAGGATCCTCATGGTTCGTTTTGAGAGCAGCAGAGTTGTGGTAATACTATAATAAATAAAAATGAGTATTGTAAACAAATCCATATATAATCATGTGTTATTCGTCTAAGTAGGAATACCCTATTGACTTACAATAGCCTCATCAGCCGATTAGACAAATGCTGCTGTGTTGCCTGTGTTTGAACGGTAGTGGTTAAGAGCACTGTGCTCTGAACCCGGTGACCAGAGGTCGATTCCCGCTCACGGCCAACATTGGTGGCGAATATCTAATCTGGTACCGTGACTCATCAAAGTTGACTCGGCCTTAAATAAGTTCCTCCTCGTGTACTGTGCTAGCATCGATAGGTGCCCGCTCACAGCACTTGCCCCAGCATTTTGCTCAAGGCTATACGGGGGATGTTTGTCTTTGCACGATGAAATCTCACCATGCACGGTGCCTGGCAGGATGTCTCAAAATTGATCTGATGACCCAGTGCCACTGCTCGCTAACTTTGGTGACGCGAGCAGAGAAAATAAACACAAATAGGAAATAGCTGACCTATAATAGTTGGCCATGATGCTCTTCTCCCACCGGTCTCCTCCTTGCCGCTGTGGCATTTTAGAGTCCAGATAGACGGTGACTGACGCATCGGTGGAGCAAACGCAAGTCCGAGACGTCACATACTGACCGTGGGTTTGGGCAGGAGACATCGATAGCATTGGTCGAGATGAACTCCTTCCTTTGTCTCAACCACGAGACTAACGGTGGAATGGCTGCCAAAGGGAGGGAGTTCAAGCACCATGAAGATGAAGAGATCAGATCTGCACACGTGCGGGCGCTAGATGTATTGTCGCATTGCAAAATTGTTCAAGGTAAGCAACGGCATGGGAAGGACTACATCTAGCAGTGGATCGATCATGGCTGATGATAATAATGACGAATCATAACATTGGTTTCATTTCGATTTAAAGCTTTCGTGACTGCAAGGATTCGGACGCTGTCTTTCCGACAGCCCTGTTCTTCACCTGAGGACGGCTTCTTGCGTTGTGGCCGAAACGTCGTGAGAATTGTATTTTATAATGTTTTATTTTTTATTATATTTTATTATTTCCCTTCTACGTGACTTTACCGAAAGAACCAAGAAGATGAACATTGGTTTCCACTGGCTCGCGTGATTTTCAGTGCTTTCTCTCTCTCTCTCTCGGCCCCCTCGCAGTCAGGATTCAGCAGAAAAGGCGGAGGGAAGGGAACAGGGTGGGAGCGCAGAGACACGTGGGCGACTACAATTATTTGGAGCCGAGGGATTTATATTGCAATCAACATTGTGCCCCAGGTCTCTGGACAGTGTCATGGAAAGTGTGCCCTGGAAAATCTGCTATAAGTAACCCATAATTAAGAATGCACAATAAGACCGAGCACAGCGTGTAATGTACAAACGCACGCGATGGGGCGTTGCAATAAAATAATTGGTGGATGAAGACCTCCCAAAGGCTTGTCAATCACGGAGTTCGTTTGACCCTTTCTTCACCACGCCGCTTCGTGCGGGTTGGTGAAGCTGGTGGGGGCAGGGCCGCTTTCGATATCACTCGCCACGGATGTCAGCTCTGGGGGGGGAATCAAATTATAACTATAATAATAATAAGAAGAAGAAATTTCAGCTCACAACGTACCACACAGTATTCGCTCGAGAGAGAGAGAAAGACAATGACTCGGCGCTCGTGGGGTACCACGGACGAGTGGGAAGGCAGCCAGACGGTGAGCTGGCACAAATTCTTTCCCAAGCTCTGCAGTCCTGTACATATAGCTCTTTTTCAGAAGCGACCTGGCCACAAATGATAACTCAACGAATTGGCTGATGATGTGGAAATTTACAGCAGCCAAATACTCTAAACGCGTGATGTTGATTCTGAACGTGGAAGGAAAAACCGGAGAAAAATCCACGTGACCACGGGGAGACAGACACGCAAACTCCAAATATACAGCAGCAGGCGTCAAGGGTCGGGATCGAACACCACGACCTCCTGCATACCAGGCGAGGTAGTTAACATCTCGCCACGGTGGCACCCCATACACAGCGGAGGGTAGAACGCGTTAGCGGTGCGCGGTGGTGGCGTCGGCGGCGTCTCGATCCTCATCCGCAACCTGCGCATCCGTACCCACCACCGCAGCCAGGAATTGCTCCGGCGGCATGGAGTTCTCGGACTGCGCGTCGCTGTGCCCGGCCACGTGCTCCTCCGTGGGCTTCCCCGAGGAGGCTGCCTGCAGGGAGGTGTGCGTCAGCGGCTGCGAGTGCCCCCGGGGCACCTTCCTGGAGGGCGGAGCGTGCGTCCTAGCCGCGCAGTGCCCCTGCTACCACCGCAAGCGCAAGTACCGGCCCGGGGAGATCGTTCAGCAGCAGTGCAACCAGTGGTGAGGTTTCGATTTAAAGCTTCTTTCGTGACTGCAGGGATGCATCTGCTTGGTTCTTTCGGTAAAGTCACGTAGAAGGAAAATAATAAAATAATAAAAATGAAACATAATAAAATTATTCTCACGACGTTTCGGCCACAACGCAAGCAGCCGTCTTCAGGTGGAGAACAGATCTGTCGAGAAGGCAGAGTCTGAATGCCTTCTCGACAGACCTGTTCTCCACCTGAAGACGGCTGCTTGCGTTGTGGCCGAAACGTCGTGAGAATTATTTTATTATGTTTTATTTTTATTATTTTCCTTCTACGTGACTTTGCCGAAAGAACCAAGAAGACAGTGGTGAGGTGTCGGAGATGGGCACGTGGATAAGGTCGTCGTCATCGTCGTCAATCCACTGCTGGATTGACGCACCTCCCGATATTAGCACGGTTGGCCGCGTACGGTGCGAAAGAAGTTCGATAGGAACAGAATAGAAAAAATTAAATAATTTAGGGAACTTTGTCAATCCACTGCTGAGTGTGTCATGAGGATGGTTTGACCGTGCTCTTCAGTGGCAGGGTTGTTGAGACGTCTGGGCAGCGTGGAAGATTAACAAACCTGTCAACCCCTTATAGACCAATTTAGATTACCATACACTACACTATACACTACACTACTATACACTACACTACTACATACCTGTCAACCCCTTATCAGTGCCCTACCTTATTACAGACCAATTTAGACTACCATACACTATACACTGCACACTACACTACTATACACTACACTATACACTACACTACTATACACTACACTACTACATACCTGTCAACCCCTTATCAGTGCCCTACCTTATTACAGACCAATTTAGATCTTGTTGGTCACGCCGTACCCTTATAAATCTCAACGTTCATCCTACAAAAGTGTCATCAGAAGGGAGAAACACAAACAAATAGACGACGTTTTTTTTGCCCGTATTGAAACGGCTGTACGCCGTATGGACCTGAAAACTCAATTTCCCTGTACAAGAATACGGGGTAAACCTTACGGGTTGACAGGTACGGAGTAGGCCAAAATAACCAGAGGTGTGGACTCGAGTCATGTGACTTGGACTCGAGTCAGACTCGAGTCATGAATTTGATGACTTGCGACTCGACTTGGACTTGCATAACAATGACTTTGTCCCACCTATGAGATGTGGACTCGAGTCATGTGACTTGGACTCGAGTCAGACTCGAGTCATGAATTTGATGACTTGCGACTCGACTTGGACTTGCATAACAATGACTTTGTCCCACCTATGAGATGTGGACTCGAGTCATGTGACTTGGACTCGAGTCAGACTCGAGTCATGAATTTGATGACTTGCGACTCGACTTGGACTTGCATAACAATGACTTTGTCCCACCTATGAGATGTGGACTCGAGTCATGTGACTTGGACTCGAGTCAGACTCGAGTCATGAATTTGATGACTTGCGACTCGACTTGGACTTGCATAACAATGACTTTGTCCCACCTCTGAAAATAACCTCCGGTAGAGGGCCTCCCTACAACTTCCAGCCAGGAGTGGCGTGAGCGAGCAATTACAGGGCTTCACCATTTATTGAGAGCCTAAGTTTGTCCAAAACATTGTTGCAGGGGGCCAGCTGCAAGTAGTTCCCCCTTTTCACTCCTGTTTACTGTGCAGAAATCGTGCGCTCGAAAACAACATCTGCGGAAAGAGCACCGGCCAAAAATGTCGTGCCGTTGTGTGCGACTCTCCTGTGCCCCTGGGCCAGCCCTCCCAAACCTCGGGTCCAACGATTGCGTGCGCCGGGCGCTTAAACGATCGTAAACACAGCCATACAGTAGCCTGCCGGCGCAAGTTCCGTTTCGTTTGCGGAAAGAAAACAACTGAGCAGGGCCCCCCCCCCCCCCCGTAAACACTCTCATCCGCCACTCGCGCAGGAGGCTCGTAAATAAACAGACGCTGGCTCGCATTCAAGCGGCTCGGGAGTTGGTTACAGTCACTGGCTTTTTTAAAATCCTTTATATTAAGTTCGTTTGCTTGCTTAGGACCGTGCAAATATTTCGGTCGTATTTTAACCCACTTCCCGTGATGCAATCGAGCTGACATTTTCCACACAGACTCGTTGTGCGTGACAATTAATGTTCGTGAAAATTTTTTCCCAAAATGTTACACTTTTTAGGACAAAAATATAATATTTAATTACCAATTGCTTAATGCTGGCAGACAATCATCTGACCCATAGGTGGCAGCCATCTCAAGCCAGAGGACGAGAGGACTCTAGCCGCCACGCATATAAAGGATTTATAGTGAAAAACTTTGTTTTTACGGGTTATACTTATATTATTTTTGTTGGGCTCGGTCTGCTCACAACTTAGGGAACAATTGCAAGCGCTCGCTACAACTTGCGCGTGCTTTTGTTGTTGTTGTTGCAATGGTGGCGTTGCATGCAATGAGCTGGAGATTGCATCCGCGTTATAATTATAATGATTGAATAATAATTTTGCTCGCTCTCGAAAAGGGAGGGGAACGACTCAGAGGCGCGATAGAATGAGTCCGTGAAATATGGAGGGATACATGAAAACTAAATAAAAAAAAACTATAAACATTCTTTTATTTTATCAGGTAAGGCCCACTGAGATATATAGCACTTTTTCAGAAGCGACCTTGCCACAAATGATAGCCCAATGAAGTGGCTTATCATGTGGAAATCTACAGCAGCCAAATACTCGAAAGGCGTGATGTTGATTCTAAATGTTGGAGGGAAAAACGGAGGACCCGGACAAAAATCCACGTGACCACGGGAAGAACATGCAAACTATATATATACAGGCGTCAGCGTCAGGATCGAACCCATGACCTCCTGTATGCCAGACGAGAGAATTAACATTTCGTCATCCCAGCGCCTAAATTACGATGCATCCATAATCCCTCCATATTTCACCGACTCATTCTGTTCCGCCACGGTGCCAAATTCCTTCCCCCCTCCCCAAGCTCTGCGTTCCTCTAAATATGAAGGTGTTATAGGACCGATATTGAATGTTTACACGCGGGAGGAAACTGGAGCACCATGGGAAGACCCACACGTGCGAGGGGGCAACGCGATACCCCTTGCATTTGGAAAAGTTGGAGTCTACATTCTTTGTATCGCCTTCCCCTGGCAAGCCAGGGTATGGCACTTCAACGCCCCGGGGGAAGGCAGCTTACAAACACCAACTCCTGCTGTCTCCACAGGCTGTATTACATGCCACGTGCATAGCCACCACCGCCCGGATCACTTTTGAGTGGAGATTTACAAAACTGAGTTTATCATTGTTATTTGCCAAAAATGTGTAAAAATTACCTGCAAATTACTCCGTAGCAACATCGTCCTCCTGCTGTGCAACTAGTGGAGAGACTGTAAGAATCACGGCGTGAATGCCAAATGCAACCCAGTCATTGTCTGCGTTGTTTCACATGCAAGCGGCTCTAACTGCGCTTTGTTTCCCGCATGGAAGCGTGTGCCAGGGCGGGGTGTGGAACTGCACCCAGGACAGGTGTTCAGCGGAGTGCGCGCTGCTCGGCGATTCCCACTACGTCACGTTCGACGGGAAGAGCTACTCCTTCCAGAGCACCTGCGACTACGTCTTGCTCGAGGTGATGTGCGTTCACGGTGACGCAGCGTCTTACCGTCACGACCGTCACCCAGCCGCGTTCTACCCGCTCCCCTGGCTCCGTGTGTCTGTCGACCATGCCGATCTCATCAAGGAGCTAACTCCGGTCATCCTCAAAGCAGCGGCTTTTGGTCAGCTGTCGAACAAAGATGGTCACCGCATCGCGCGCTTTCAGGTGGCCTTCTGCGGCCGTCTGGAACGCTCTTCATACCGAAATTACGAAGCCACTGGAGCTATCCAATTTTAAAAACATCTAGATTGATAACTCATTTAGAACTGCTTTTTGTCTTGAGTTTCTTGTCTTTCCCTCGCCCCACCGATTAGCGCGGTTGGGTGCGTACGGTGTGAAAGAAATTCAACATACATACATATATAAACAAGGTGTGACGCACGGCGTCGCCGGGACCAGAATTGAGAGACGCCGCTGTCGAGTCTGCCGGCTCTGTAACGCGCCGCGCACTCGCCCCTGCGCAGGACTTTGTGAGCGGCAAGCTGCTCGTCATCGAAGAGAAGGGCGCCTGCGCCGCCGTCGGCTGCAGCCGGACCCTCACCGTCACCGTCTACAAGACCACCGTCCGACTGCGCTTCACAGGTCCGACGGCGCGTCCGCGTCACTCGCGGGGTTTTCTCCGGGTAACTCCGTTGACGTGACGGCAGATCGCGGAGCTTGTCGTCGACTCGTTCGGTGCGGCGCCCTGCCCCGCTTGTTCCACGTTGGTGTCTCCGCGTGGTCGCTGCGCAGGTGAGGTGAGCGTGGACTCGCGCGACGTGCGCCTGCCGTTCAAGAACCAGGACGTGTCCGTGTCGAGGGCGTCGTCCGCGTTCCTGCTCCTCCAGGCGTTCGGCCTCTCGCTGCTGTGGGGCCTCGAGCACCACGTGGCCTACTTGAGGCTCGAGCCGGCCTACGCCAACAAGGTCCGTGGTCCCGTGCACCAAGAATCGATGGCGAGGCGTGCGGGCGGCACCGCGGCCGCGACGGCGTCTAGAAATCGGCCGTGCTTCCTCCGGTGCCACAGGTGCGCGGCCTCTGCGGCACGTTCAGCTGGACCCAGAGCGACGACTTCGCGACGCGCGAGGGCGACGTCGAGACGAACGCCGCGGCGTTTGCCGACCGCTACCGGGCATCGCACGGCTGCCCGGCCACCGCCCCCGAGCCCGCGTCCGACCCGTGCGCCACCTACGCGCAGAGCCGCCCGTACGCCGAGGAGAGCTGCGCCGTCCTGCACGCGCCGACCTTTGAGGTCTGAATGCGTTGGTTGTCAACCTGCATTTACACATTCTAGATTTGAAGCTTTCGTGACTGCAAGGATTCATACTCTTAGTTCTTTCGGTAAAGTCACGTAGGTAAAAAAAATTAAAATTAATAAAAATATAATAAAAATAAAATAATATAAATAAAATAAAAATTAATATTTTTATTTTATTTTCATTCATTTTAATTAAAAAATTTACCTACGTGACTTTACCGAAAGAACTAAGAGTATGCATTTACACACTTCCTTCAGCCCATCGTCGACCCTCCCGGGTCGGTAAAGTGAATACGACTTTGTGGCACTGGTTGTCCCCCATCACATAGGGTGTCGAGTTTCCACCACTGACTCAGGGCTGTAGATGGGAGATGAGCACCGCCACAGTTCTCATTTGGAGTAGGAAATCACTTTGCCTTTTGACTTGACATTTACGTGCCGTGCGGTGCTTTATCACTTCAAATAAACATTTGCGCAGCATTGCACTGCGGCCGAGCGGCGTGGTCTGGTTGACCATAGACACTGGTGTAAGGGATTTAAATGCGGGCCCTCCTTGTCTTAGTTACCCCTACGATCCTCGGTAGCCCGGCTCCTGGGCTCCTACGGCCCGTGGACCATGGTGCAGTTGCGCTGCCTGCACACTCAACAGCTGTGTGCGACTGCTGCAGACGTATATGTGCAGCTGGCAGGGTGGCGCTTCGATGGGCACGCTTGACTCACAATAGAAAGAGTTTGCAAGTTCAAATTCTGGTCGGGGGCTGACTCCACTTATCAGCCCTCAACTAGCGGTCATTGTGGGAAAATTAGCAATAGGTTTTTTTCTTGTTTAAAGGGACTGTTCCTTGCCATGGCAATATTGGATTTCCGCCGCTAGAGATTAACACCACCCAATGCTCGTTTTAAGCATGGAGAAACTTTCACCTATTTATCGTAGATTCTATTGAGCCCTATACAGTATATGATAATATTTTTGGGGTGGTCACATGACCCCAGTGGTGGCGCACTCGCCACTCATTGCAGAGGTTTGCACCGTCAAGTTCACAGCGGACATCGAACATCCCATTAAATAATTCGCAAAGTCTAGAAAATGACAGTGTGCTGGCATCATGCTCCAAATCTGTCAAATTTCTAAAATGTACCTGCAGTTTCTTCAGTTGAAACTTTTGCACCTTCGTGTAGATCTTCTTCCGCACCGTACGTCGCCAACCGCGCTAAACGGAATGGCGCGAAATACCAAACGTACCAATTTTTTTTTATTCCCGTGCACTCTGGCAGGCCTGCCACGTGGTGGTGGAGGTGTCTCCGTTCCATCAGCTGTGCCTGGCTGCGGTGTGCGGGTGCGGGAGGCGATCTGGCGGCGGCAGCAGCAGCAGCAGCGGTGGTAGCGCCGGCTGCCTCTGCTCGGCAGTGGCCGCTTACGCCCGGGAGTGCGCGCTCGCCGGCGTTCCCGCCGTCTGGAGGAGCGCCTCCTTTTGCCGTGAGTCTTCATTGTTGTTCCGCAGACGACACGGCCGTTGACGAGCCTCATTTTTTGCCCAGACCGCATCGCTAAAGGTGTTTTGGCAAGTGGGCTTACACACGCACGCACGTACAACTTCTCGGTAAGCATTTTTTTAAAAATACCCTAGTTTAGACGAGTAGGTGACTGACCACCGGAGTGCGAGTGACCGGCGCGAATCTTCCCGGGCGCAGCGATGCCGTGCTCCGGCGGGCAGGAGTACGCCGAGTGCTCGCGGCCGTGCGGGGCCACGTGCGGCGAGCTGCGCCTGGGCCTGGCGTGCGCCGGCGTGGAGAGCGGCTGCGTCTCGGGCTGCAACTGCCCCACGGGGCTCGTCCTGGACGAGCAGGGCCGCTGCGTGGCCCCGGAGCTGTGCCCGTGCCCGCAGGGCGACGCGCTCTACCCGCCGGGGCACACCCTCGCCAGGGGCTGCAACTCCTGGTAAAGTGATGCGAGCAACCCCCCCCCCCCTATCCTGGCCCTTCCTCCCCCCCCCCCCCCCGAGTCCCCACTGAGTTCTCTACTCGGGCCATGGGTGATTATGTTCGTGATGTGTTGAGCCTGGCCGTGTAGGTGGTGTCTCGTATGGCTTTTGTGGGACCCTGCGATTGTGAATGTGGAGGATCTTCTTGGTTCTTTCGGCAAAGTCACGTAGAATGGAAATAATAAAAGAAGAATTTTTTTTTACAAATTATTTTATTAATAAATGTTTTATTTTCATTATTTTATTATTTCCATTCTACGTGACTTTACCGAAAGAACCAAGAAGATGAATCCCTGCAGTCACGAAAGCTTTAATTCGAAATTTAACGTGGAGGATGTTGCGGTGGCGAGATGTTAACTACCTCGCCTGGTATACAGCAGGTCGTCGGTTCAACCCCGATATTTGGAGTTTGCATGTTCTCCCCGTGGTCGCGTGGATTTTTCTCTGGGTCCTCCGGCTTTTCCCACCACATTTAGAATCAACACGCGTTTAAGAGTATTTGGCTTTGACTAATATCCACGCGATAAGCCACTTCGTTGGGCTATCATATGTGGCCAGGTCGCTTGTGAAAAAGAGCTGTAGAGCTCAGTGGGCCTTCACTGGTAAAATAAAAAATACTCTAGTTTGAGTGCATCGCTGCGTTCGTTTAGGTAAATTACAGATCGGTGCTACCTGATGTTCCGGAGCGTCTGTGTGTGACGAGGTGATGATGCTGCCGCGGTTTAACGAACAGCACACCGGACAATCCACAGGTTGTTGTTTTCATTTATTTTATTTTATTTTTTACCTACGTGACTTTACCGAAAAACCCAACGAGTATGAATCCACAGGTCGCAGATTCAATGTCCTGGCGCGGCAATCGAAATAATGGGCACGTTCCTGTCCACGCAGCGGTATAAATGGGTACCATCACGGTTAGGTGGCAAGGAGGGTTTGCCTGTGGTGGGGTAAAGTAGAGGTTAAATATCCTCGAGTCGAGAGGGGGCACGCTTCGAGCTCCCTCTAGTGGAAGCCCCTTCCTCCAGCAATGGTGTGGGCAAGTGAATTCAGTGCTGCGTCTTTACCTTTTATTTGTTTACCTCCATGTAATAGTGTCTGAAGACTCCAGAAAGCAAAGCTCACGCATGCAGGTTGAATAAGAGGTGGAGTGTATTAGGGAAACAGTTTTGCAGGCTGGTAAGCCAGTCGATTAAGCAAGTTTCTCTTTTGCCAGAAACAAATACAGTACATCCCACTGGCCAATGACTGTGTGGTGGTGACACTAAGACCTGGCACCTGTACATGTGCAACCTTTTTTGCCGATCCACTGCTGGATGAGTCATGGGGGTAACATTTGACCATACTTCACCATGCTGGCCAGTGTGAATGACACTCTTCCCAGGTCTAAGTTGCCAAAGAGGACGTATCTCAGGATGATTTATGTTTGGACTCGAGAACATCATTAAAATGTTCACATTTAGCAAATGACTGTAAATTCACCAGGCATTTGACCCCGGAGAAGAGGTCAAATTTCAAAAGCGGTAAATCTCTTGTCTCAGTGACCTCATAAAGTGAGTTCAGCTCACAGTAAAAATCGTAAAAAATAGCATCACTTGGTCAATTTCAGTTTGGACATATGTGCTGTGGAAGAGGTGCAGCGGTTCGTTCACTTCGCTACAGAACTCGCTGACATGAGTTTGAACCAGTCCTGGGCCTACTCTGTCGTCCACTCAGCCTTAATGGAGTGCCTGGTGTGGCAAATAGACATCAACACTGGGGAGACAAAGGCAGCGCAGTCTTGGTGCTGCATGGGCATATCACCACCCCCTTGTGGAAAACACTAGCCTTAAAAGGTGCTCGTTCACAGCACTTGTCCTCTGCAGTCCATACAGGCTATACATGGAATCTTTACGTTTTGTCTGTGTGTGTGTATGTGTGATGTTTGTGCTTTAGCCACCCGGCGCTCCGCTCGTTGTTGTGAGTGTCGCTCCTCCGCCCCCCGTTGTTGTTGGAGGGCAACTGCCTCCAATTGCTCAGTAGCGTCCTTCACGAGCCTCCTCCACTGAGGCCGATCTTGACACCCACCGCTGGTACCAGTCATTACCAGGTTGGCAAAGTAGGGGGCACGGGTGGCGCATCAGCCAGTCATCTCAATCATCTCAGTCAGTCGAGCCGTGGCACCTGCTGGGTCTGCCCCTTGACCTCCTGCCAGCGGGCGTTCGACACTTCACGTGGCCTCAAGGTGCACATGGCCTGGCACAAGCGTCGTGGTGACGTCACCGCCACTTAGTGGCGAATGGCGGTTGTTGTGATGTTTGTCTTTTATGTGTGTGTGTGTTTTATATGAGAGCATACTGTTCGGACCAAGCGGTGGTAGTTTTATGCTAAAATTCGTGTCGTTAACCTTCTACCACCCGATGAAATTTTCACGTTTATAAAGATATTATGGTCACGTACCAGCGGGATGGTTAATGACAGGAATATTGACGTAATACCCCACCACGTGGTCTCACCCAGGGGTCCGCAACCTGCGGCTCCGGAGCCGCATGACGTGGCTCTTTAAGGACTGCGGTGAAAAAAATTGCTTCTCTTGTTATTTGGGTTGCCGACCCCTGACCATGAAAGTTCAGTTTACCATGGAAGTCCAGTTCACCATGGAAGTCCAGTTTACCATGGAAGTCCAGTTTACCATGGAAGTCCAGTTCACCATGGAAGTCCAGTTCACCATGGAAGTCCAGTTTACCATGGAATTTCAGTTCACCATGGAAGTCCAGTTCACCATGAAAGTCCAGTTTACCATGGAAGTCCAGTTCACCATGGAAGTCCAGTTCACCACGGAAGTCCAGTTTACCATGGAAGTCCAGTTCACCATGGAAGTCCAGTTTACCATGGAAGTCCAGTTTACCATGGAAGTCCAGTTCACCATGGAAGTCCAGTTCACCATGGAAGTCCAGTTTACCATGGAATTTCAGTTCACCATGGAAGTCCAGTTCACCATGGAAGTCCAGTTCACCATGAAAGTCCAGTTTACCATGGAAGTCCAGTTCACCATGGAAGTCCAGTTCACCATGAAAGTCTAGTTCACCATGGAAGTCCAGTTTTCTATGGAATTATAGTTCACCATGGAAGTCCAGTTCTTCATGGAAGTCCAGTTCACCATGGAAGTCCAGTTCACCATGGAAGTCCAGTTCACCATGGAAGTCCAGTTCTCCATGGAAGTCCAGTTCACCATGGAAGTCCAGTTTACCATGGAAGTCCAGTTTACCATGGAAGTCCAGTTCTCCATGGAAGTCCAGTTCACCATGGAAGTCCAGTTTACCATGGAAGTCCAGTTTACCATGGAAGTCCAGTTCTCCATGGAAGTCCAGTTCACCATGGAATTCCAGTTTACCATGGAAGTCAAGTTCACCATGGAATTCCAGTTTACCATGGAAGTCCAGTTTACCTCGGGCAGGGCTCGGCAACCTGCGGTTCCGGAGCCGCTTGTGGCTCATTAAGGACTTATTCGTGACGACGCTATTTATTCAGGGCCACCGTCTCGTATTCACATGCATTGCGGCTCTTGAAATAGTTGTTTTTTTCACCCGAATTCGAAAACAATGTCTCTTGTTGTTGTTGTTGCTTTGGTTGCCGAGCCCTCTGGTCAAAGCCACGAATAAAATAAAACCGACCTTTGCATTGTCTCCGAAAAAGAAAAAGGCGACGCTTTCTGGTTCGCGCTAAGCCGGCTGGCAAGAAGGAATTCGAGTGGTAGGAGATGTTTGATGAAATCACCCTATGGCCTGTTCTGGCCGTCACGCACAGGATAGGTTGATTTCATTGCATATCTCTACCACATGGCAGCAGACGCCGAGGGTCACGGAGCGGAGGTGGGGGAGAGACGCCGCCGCCGCCGCGGGCGGAGGAGTGCGCGAAAAACGCGACGACTTCTGCCTCGCCGTCGGCCTTCTCCGTTCGATTCACATTCCCGTTTTATTTTGTAACAAAATTTATTCTGAACGACCCGTGATACATTTCTTGCGTGGTTCTTGAGTTAAAGCACATTGTTGTCAATATTTTTTCCCTAGGTCCCCTCTTGAAAAAATAGAATGTTTTTGATATAATGCACTCGTATTTGGAATGATAATGATTAAATATTTAAAGATGTGCTTAGCCACACGATTGCCAACGTTATTTCGTCATGGTCTGTGGTGTTTCAACAGTGGTTGTTCAATTTAGAATGGCCCCTGCCATGGGAATGTGGAATTTCTGTCACTAGCTCAGGGGCACCAACAGATGTTATGCAAATTTTTTTGTATTTTACCAGGTAAGGCCCACTTGAGCTATGTCGCTCTTTTTCAGAAGCGACCTCACCACAATTGATAGCTCAACGCAGTGGCTCATCTTTTGGAAATTTTTAGCAGCCAAATACTCTAAAACTCATGATGTCGATTCTAAATGTGGAAGGAAAAACTGGAGGACCCGGAGAAAAAAATCCACGCGACCACGGAGAGCGAGCGCGAGCGAGCGAGAGATAGACACGCAAACTCCAAATATGCAGTAGGCGTCAGGGTCTGGATCGAACCCACGAACCTCCAGCCTACCGGGTGAGGTCGTTAACACCTCACCACCGCGGCGCTTGACGTGCTCCTGCGTGTCGCCGTGCAGCTCCTGCGTGCGCGGCTCCTGGAACTGCACGGACAGGGATTGCCGCGACGCCGGCCACTGCCCCAGCAACCAGCGGTGGGGCCTGCACCGGTGCGTGCGCACCTGCGACAGCCCGGACGGCCCCGACGACTGCGCGGAGCCGCGGCACTCCGGCTGCGGCTGCCCCGATGGCCTGGTGCTGCTGGTGAGGGCCCTCTGTGTGGCATCAGGCAACGGTTGTTGGGGGAGATCGTTTGGGGAGTGGGTCGGCCTGCAAGTTCGCGTTTTTTGGTTAAACGTGGTGAAAGTTTTATCCTAGATTTGAAGCTTTCGTGACTGCAAGGATTCATAGTCTTAGGTTTTTTCGGTCAAGTCACGTAGGTAAAAAATGAAATAAAAATTTATACAAATAAAATAATAAAAATCACTATTTTATTTTTATTAATTTTAATTTCATTTTTTACCTACGTGACTTTTACCGAAAAAACTAAGAGTATAAAAGTTGTGTCCGTACCACGTTGGGTACGATGATTGACCAAAGGGTAGCACATGTAGAAGGTGTGTCTTTTAACACAATTCCTGGAATGTGTCCATTCATTGTCGGTGTTGTGATTCGGGTTGTTGTCATCGCCGTAACCGGCAATGTCCACGAAAAGACGATGCGTAACGTGCAAGGAAGATACATACTCGAATTTAACATAGGGGCCGTCAATAAATGACGTCATGCACCTAGGGGGGGGGGGGGTCAGGCATTTGTGACGATGTGTGACAAGGGGAGGGGGGTTTGAGAAATGTGGCGTCACATCAAAATGCGCAACTTTAAATAAATATAGACAACACGTTCTACTTAAATATACTTTTTAATAAATGTTGTCTCTTACAACATCAGAGTGCAGCGCCGCATTAAACACGCACTACAATGACAATAGTTTAAAGCGATTTGAAGCATGTTTTATATTTTTTGGGGGGGCAGAGCTTTGTGACGTCATATTTCAGGGGGGGGGTCTGACTTTTTGTGACGCCGTGACGACGGGTGGGGGGGGGGGGTCAAAAATCGTCCAAAATCGCGTGACGTCATTTATGGACGGCCCCTTGTGGCATGTCAGTTTGGCGAAGATCCTGACGAAAATACGTTGAGGTGTGCTTTAAGGACAGCAGATTATTGTGGGAGCAGTAAACATCGTGGGAATGGAAAGTACTCGCAAATGTAATAACCTTTGTGCAACAGGGATAAGAGAGATACAGCCAGGGAAATAAAGCCAACCATATATTGCTTCAGTACATTTGCGATAAGCCCTGTCTGTACACACTTTACCAATACGCTTCCTCCTCCGAACACAATCGCAACAGACGGTGCCTTGCTATTGCCTAACCCCACCGGGAGGTGGGGCTATGCAACAGCGCTGCTGATATTATTTGGTTCTTTCGGTTAAGTCAAGTCTAAAGATAAAATAATAAATTAAATAATAGCATATTACGACGTTTCGATTGCAACACAAGCAATCATCATCAGGCATGAAAGAAATAGCAACAAAAACCTAACTAGAAAACTATAGACAGACATACAAGCAGACAGACATCACAAGGACACACAGAGAGAGAACACATCGGCACAAAGAGAGAGGTCGTTTCTGTGACGGTCCCTTAAATAGTCGCGTCCGCTGGTCGCGGAGTTTTCCTGCTGCCTCACGGACGCGGTTATCCGGCTTGACCACCTGGCTGTGAAATTGTAATTGTCGCTCTGCATCCACATCAGCAGCCATGCGAAAGAAGATGAAGAAGCAGCAGCAGCAGCAGCTCCGGCAAAGTGAAGATGCCCTTCAGACAGGAAACGGCGCAGAGCTTGCCTCGTTCTCGCCTTTGTGGCGAACACACCGCACTTTTTGTGTACAATGTCCATTTGAAATCGGTTTCCCACTTATTTTTTAAAATTTCGTTCTGGGTAAGAGCCGCTTAGCCCCCCGTCACTCAGTCACGGGCCAGCTTGGGTGACCACTGCACGTGAAAGCCGTGCGTAGTGGTCATTGCGGGCAGTGCAGGAAAAATAATTGTTGTTGTGCACTTCCCCTACTTGCATCACGGTGCACTGACCAGTGCGCTCAAGTACAGGTCATACGTCTCTCGTGGCCTGCAAGTTGTGGGGATCGCCTACCATCGGCTGATGGTTCGCAAAAATGGGCTGTAAATCTCAACAAAGTTGAGCGTCACGTGCGTGTCACGTGCGCTGCGGTTGTAATTGTGCGAATGGTGCTTTGAAGCGGCACGTTTGCCCTCGTGTGTTGCCGAGCCTGGGCGTGTGTTGAGAACGGCACCGATGTCTCGACAGGACGATCGATGCGTGCCACCCTCCGAGTGCCCCTGCCATCACAACGGCATGGAGTACTTCAGCAACAGCACCATCCAGAAGGAGTGCAACACATGGTGAGCAATGCCACATTGTCACTGAACACCCTCCTTACAAGGCCACCCAAGAGGCATCTGCAGATATATTGACGCGTCAATTAAAATTAAAATTTGAGGTCACCGGGTTGCTCCGTGCTCAGAGCGCCGACCTGGCACTGCTGAGTGTTAGGCTCAAGAGAGTGTCAGGCTGGGCTCGTAACTCTTCTTGGTATTTAGCTCGTGCTGGTAAATTCAACAATTCTTATGTCAGGACATGGAACAATCCCCCAGAAACCCACCCACAAAGTCACCTATTGCCGACAATCCGAACTCGCAACATTTCCGAGTCGAGTGCTACGCCGCAGCGCCAGCTTTGACACAGTTTCCTCGTCGCTCGCGCGCGCGTGCAGCGTGTGCCGGGAGCGGCACTGGGAATGCGGCCGGCGCCGCTGCCCCGGCACGTGCGTGGCCACGGGCGACCCCCACTACGTGACGTTCGACGGGCGGCCCTTCACCTTCCCGGGCGACTGCGCTTACGTGCTGGCACGCGAGGCCTCGGGCCTCTTCTCCGTGGCGGCCGAGAACGTGCCGTGCGGAGCGAGCGCCGTCACCTGCACCAAGTCCGTGACGGTCGCCGTTGCCGGAACCACGGTGCACCTGCTGCGCGGTGAGACGCGGTGGGAGGAGTGGGGGGGACGGCCGCCGATTGTTCACTCAACGCGTAACGGCGTGCGGGGAGGAGACACGGAGAAGTTCGGGGGCTTTGTCGCAGCCGCTGTGGGTGGATCGAGAGCAGCTCTTTTTGCGATGGTGAATGGTCGCGGGCAGTTGCTGTGGAATGACCAAACTTTTCGAGCTGAAACTTTGCCAGCCCTTGGGACAACATGGCACGGGTTCGTGGCCCATATGTGCAGACTTTGAGTCGTACTCTTTTTTTTGCGTGAGTTTTCTTAGGGTACTCCAGTTTTCTTCTTGCATGCAAAAACACTTCACTTGACTGCACATCTCAAATGCAGGCGGCTCTTACAGAAGATTTGTATGTATGCACTTACGATTTCATGAGACTTGGGATTTCCTCGATAAGCCAAGGACACAATTGTGTTTGATGGGTGCTGGGAGTCAGCGGTGGTTTGCGCACTGCACAATTACATCAGTGCCCAGCCACGTCAGTGGCGAGCGATCACAAACCCAGGCCTTGCCACCCTTCCCCCCCCCCACCTCCAACCCCCTTCACCAACCCACACTCACCGGCACGGCTACGCACGGTCAAAATACCCGCATGCCATGCTCATCCAGCAGTGGATTGACAACGGGCTGCGAATGATTTATTTTCGACACTATCCAACCAGGTAGTCACATTGACTCTTGCAAGTAGTAGGTTTTTACCCTTTCAACTGGTACAAAACTGACACCTTTATACAAGGCATCATGTTTGCAATAACCACAACACAAGCAGTCAAAATGCAAATAAAAAGAAACAACTCTGATAATGGTAATGATATGTACTGTCCTTGAAGTTGATTGGTCCACACCCGAGACAGCTTTCCTTAGAGCCTAGTCTCCATTGGTGGTGGACCAGATGACGCCAAAAGGCGTACAACTCAACTCTTGCAAGGATAATCCAAATATGAAGCAAGCTGAAGTTGGCAAATTTTATGATTCCTTCGCCCACCAGAGTATTGACAAATAGTCACAACGGGTATTTCATCCATGATAAAGGTTTTTGGGTTAGATCGCGTAAATATAAATGCGTCGTTCAACCCGCCACCACCCTACGTAACCAATTTGTAAGGTTTGTATCGTAAACAAAACGTGCCAATTACTTACTACTTCAGCACACCGCTGATGTTGGACAGGAAACCCACAACATTTAAAATTTGAGTACGACGTTTTGGGTGGTGATTACAACCAGCCTCATCAGGCCATCGCCAGAAAAGTGAAGAATTCCTCCTGTTCTGGTCTTGAATAGAGGGGAGTAAAGGCGATGTCATCACTGTGGGCTTATCAGGCGCGAAGGCCAGAGAGCGGTTAATGTAGTCACACTTAACGTGAAGCGTCAGTTTAACTGTGTTCGGTACTCCATTGGAACCTCATTTGCCAGTAAAAATATGATAATTGGTTTTTTACCCTTCTATCTGGCAACAAAACTGACACCTTTTTTTACAAGGAGTCATGTTTACATAGACCGCAATACCTGCAGTCATAATGCAAACAAAAAACATAACTCTGATAATGTATGCACTGTCCTTGATGGTGCATTGTCTTTGAGTTGTGCGCCTTTTGGCGTCATCTGGTCCAACCCATGTGAGACTAGGCTCTAAGGGAAGCTGTCTCGGGTGTGGACCAATCAACTTCAAGGACAGTGCACATTATCAGAGTAATGTTCTTTTGTTTGTTTTATGACTGCAGGTATTGCGGACTATGCAAACATGACTCCTTGTAAAAAGGTGTCAGTTTTGTTGCCAGATAGAAGGGTAAAAAACCAATTATCATATTTTTACTGGCAAATGAGGTTCCCATAGTGTAGATGCTTGCCCCGAGCTCCCATACTCTGATGGTGCATTGTCTTTGAGTTGTGCGCCTTTTGGCGTCATCTGGTCCAACCCATGTGAGACTAGGCTCTAAGGAAAGCTGTCTCGGGTGTGGACCAATCAACTTCAAGGACAGTGCACATTATCAGAGTTATGTTTTTTTGTTTGCATTATGACTGCAGGTATTGTGGTCTATGTAAACATGACTCCTTGTAAAAAAGGTGTCAGTTTTGTTGCCAGATAGAAGGGTAAAAAACCAATTATCACGTGTTCGGTACAACCTTTTGAAACCTCTGCATCTTTTATTGCAAGGTATTTACCTATCCCTTAATGTGCTTCCACGCGACTCGTTTCCCCCCCCCCCACCATCCCGCAAGGCCGCGAGGTGACAGTGAACGGGCTCGCCGTGAAGCTGCCCAAGGTGTACGGGGGCAGCGGCCTCGCCCTGCACCGCGCCGGGATGTTCGTGGGCGTCGCGGCCAGCGTGGGCCTTCACCTGCTGTGGGACGGAGGTGTGACCCCACGGGGGGCGGGGGGGTGGGGGCTCGCACGGCGACGGACCCCCCGTGTTTACCGGCGGCAATTGATGAGCCGCGCAGCTGCAAATGCGCCGGTTGCATTTCTGTTGTTGTTGTTTGTTTGCTGTTGTTGTTGCTGTTGATGGTTAAATGTGACGCGAGCCTAAGGATTAGTAGCGCATCATTTCCGGTTTATGTCCCATGACTCTTAATAGGTTTATTTTCTTCATTCACGTTTTCCCACACTGCAACGCTGAACGTAGTGCCCGACATTACTGGTCATAAGCCTCCTTAATTATAGGGCCTATTTTACTTTTTTTATTGATTGTGTGTGCCATTTTATTATCGCAAACGAGCAAATGTAGGATTTGAGATTGTCTGCTGCTGTTGAACTCAAGATCAAGAGAATGCCGGCGTCAATTGAGATTGTAGGAGTACTGCAGAACACAGGAACACCAATACAAACGAGACAGCAAATTGAACGATTCGCAAATTCTACTGTGACCAATAATTGTGTCGAGAAATTAAGAAAGGGAGCTAAAGATTGCTGTCGTTCCGAGCCTTACTTTCTCCGGTTCAGCGGAGTGCACGCACGTACGTTCGTCCGCCGAACTCCGTTCTCACCGCACGCAGCTAATCGGAATGCGACCACGTGTGACCCGCGCTTGACCCCTCTCGCCGGCAGGGACTCGCGTCTACCTCAAGCTGGACCCGTCGCACCGGGGCCGCGTCGGGGGCCTCTGCGGAAACTACGACGGCGACGCGGCCAACGACTTCCGCACGCGGCAGGGCAGCGTCGAGTCGACGTCCGAAGTGTTCGGAAACTCGTGGCGCATGAGCTCCGCGTGCCCCGAGGTGGAGAGTCACAAGTTCCCCGACCCGTGCGCGGTACGTGGTTCACCCCCCCCCCCACCTCGAGCTGTTTTCAGCACTTAATTTTAGTTTTCAAATCTAGATTGATGGCTCATTTCTTTTGGGATTGCTTTTTGTGATTCGTCTGTTCTTCTTCCCCCATACCTCCGATTAGCACGGTTGGCTACGTGCGATGCGAAATAAGTTTAACATACACGCATGTAACTACTTCTGCACCCGGCACACCACATCCAGTATACCCCTGGTTATACTGGAAGGAACCTCCT
Organism: Lampetra planeri; assembly: GCF_965212315.1. NCBI lineage: Eukaryota > Metazoa > Chordata > Hyperoartia > Petromyzontiformes > Petromyzontidae > Lampetra > Lampetra planeri. The sequence goes on along the minus strand of NC_136107.1, from coordinate 3,451,744 downwards.
GGTTACAGCAGCCTACAGGGGATTATTGTGTCCGTCCGTCCGTCATGCAGGGAGGGGCTGGGTGGGGAGGGAGGGGCTGGGTGGGGAGGGGAGGGTGGGGAGGGGCTGGGGGGGGAGGATGGGGCTGGGTGGGGAGGGGAGGGTGGGGAGGGGCTGGGTGGGGAGGCTGGGGAGGGGCTGGGTGGGGAGGGTGGGGAGGGAGGGAGGGGCTGGGTGGGAAGGGGAGGGGCTGGGTGGGGAGGGTGGGGCTGGGTGGGGGGGTGGGAGGGGTGGGGCTGGCTGGGGAGGGGCTGGTCACCCCGTGGTGCCCTTATAAAACTCAACGCCAGCTTGTGCCCGCCCTCACAGTCGGGCATATTTGCGGAATACACCACGCCGCCGTTGACCCTGGCCATTGACTGAGCAACCCAACGTTCCTACCAGCTCCCTCCGCAGGAATGTGTTTTCTGGGACTACGAGTCATGTGCCACCTCCAAGAATAGAGCTACCCAGAAAACAAATTGGCGATGTGACTTTTTTGGGCTGTTTCGTTAACATGGGAATGTTGACGAAACAGCCCCATAGATTATCTCTCTTTAAATAGACATTGGGGTGGTGCTAATCTCAACCGGTGACCCTGAGTCACTGGTAGAAATTCCACAATCTCAGAGTCCTGGTAGGTACAGAGGAATGACAGGAGGCAACCGCCAAACTGCTGACATTACAATGTGATTAACTGAGAGTGTAGTTGAGTGGGCTAACTGCAACTTGCCCATGGTATGATTCATAACAGATGCTCGGGTCAGATAAGGTAAGTAAAATATGTGTTGCACACCCTCCTCCACCCAACATAGCCAATTAATAAAGTCACGTGAACAAACGTGCAAATGTTATTACTGCTTCAGCACATTTGCAGTATAAAATTAGCAGGATGAAATTAGCCACGTTTGTGCATCACGTGACAACTTTATTAATTTGGCTGTGTCGGGTGGAGAAGGGTGTACGACACACATTTTACGTTCGCGATCAATAAAGCCAATAATCAATTGCAATGTTGCTCTCGAAAGCCTCGGGTGCAAAATTTGCCAATGCAAATCTTACGCAATTGTCGTGCAGCCATCCAGGAAATTGCTAATTCCGTCGGTTTCAAAGACGGCGTTTGAATTGCGGTGAACGCGTCGCTCGCTCGCGAGCGCGCGCGATCGAGCGTGCGGATCGTCGCTGAACCCCCTCGCCGTCGCGGCGGTGTCGTCGGCACAGGCGAACCCCCACCGGGTCACGTGGGCGCGCAAGCGGTGCGGCGTGCTGAGCCAGCCGCTCTTCCAGCCGTGCCACGCGGCCGTGCCGCACGAGCAGTTCTACACGTGGTGCGTCTTCGACGCTTGCGGGTACGTCTGCCGCTCTGCCCGCCGAGTCCCCCGCGGGGATTCAGCCCGGCGTGTTCCGTAAGCGGGTTGGCCGATGTTTTTTTCTCATCGATTGAGGGCCGAATGGCCACAGTTAAGCTCTTTCTTGCGTGTCCGTCACTGGGTTACCGTTTAGGGATTAGGATACATAACGGATGCTCACCCTGATAAAAAAAATGTCAGCTGCTTATCTCTGAATAAATTGGGTAACATTCTCTGCTTTTCAAAACGACATTTTGTTTCTTTCACGGTCACTATTGGTGTTGTGTGCAGTGATCCATTAATATTTTTTCAGATGCGTCCTGATTGTAACTGTTCACGATTAGTTGGAATCTGAGGCTTATTTCCGCCTGAAGACACATTGACTCCATACAAAATTGTTATTTTTCTACGGAAAAACGGGGAAAAATGTTCTCCCAACATTTTTCAACAACTGGCGTTAACGAGCGCATCGATAATAATAATAATAATCGGAGTAATAATACAATAACCGGAGACCTGGGTCGGACGTGCGGCTGCTCCCTCGTGCAGGTGCGACTCTGGCGGGGACTGCGAGTGCCTCTGCACCGCGATCGCCACCTACGCCGAGGAGTGCAACAAGAACGGCGTCTACATCCGCTGGCGCTCGCAGGACCTTTGCCGTGAGCCCCACCTCCCTCCTCCCACCTCCCTCCTCCCACCTCCACCCTCTCCTCCCCCCCATCTCCCTTTTCCCCTCCCCCTCCTCTTCCTACCCCCTCCTCCTCCCTCCTCCTCCCCCCTCCTCCTCATCCCCCCTTCTCCTTCCCCCTCCCCCTCCTCCTCCCCCTCCACCCTCCTCCCTCCTCCCTCCTCCCCCCTCCTCCTCATCCCCCCTTCCCCCTCCTTCTCCACCCTCCTCCTCCCCCCCCCTCTTCCTCCTGCCCCCTCCTCCACCCTCTCCTCCTCCTCCTCCTCCCTCCTCCTCATCCTCGCACTCCAGGCCCTCCACTCACCGCACTCCAGGGACCTCTTGCGGAGTTGTTAAATGGGCCTCGCCCACAGATCCGTGTGCCAAGACCTCCCCCAAGTCCGTCTGGCTTCGGCCAGTGCAACACAATAGTCGTAGTACTGTGTGCACATACACAGCCCTATGTCACTCCACTGCTGGATGGAGGCCTTACCACGCCATGAGAGGTAGTTGACCCTATTTCACCACGTTGTTTCGGTCTGGGTTGGACAAAGTGGGGAGCATAGACAGTTGGCTTTGCTGCGTTGCCCTCTGCTGCTCGCATCGTAGCCGATTACCAAATCACCCGCAATGTGGCTGATATAATGGTAGGTTTTTACCCTTTTAACTGGTACAAAACTGACACCTTTATTCAAGGCATCATGTTTGCAATGACCACAACACAAGTAGTCAATAAAGCAAACAAAAAGAAGCAACTCTGATAAGGATAATAATATGCACTGTCCTTGAAGTTGATTGGCCCACACCCGAGACGGCTTTCTTTAGAGCCTAGTCCCCATTGGTGTAGGGCCAGATGACACCAGAAGGCGTAGTACGCCTTCTGGTGTCACTACTTGTGTTGTGGTCATTGCAAACATGATGCCTTGAATAAAGGTGTCAGTTTTGTACCAGTTAAAAGGGTAAAAACCTACCATTATATTTTGCCACTGGTAAAAGAGATCTCATAGTGTAAATGTGGCTGATCTCACTAGACCTCGGAAGCTGAGCAGGTTCGAGCCTGGGATAGTGTATGGAATGGGCGACGACTGGGCTAGATAGGATGCAGGGCTACGGTGTGAATTTGATGTGAATTAACTTGTGTCAATGTCAAAGTGTGACCCCTTGCTCAAACAGGCATAAGGCAGTACCACATGGTGGGAATTCCACATCACTGTCGTGAGCATTAGTGTGTATATATCTATGTGACTTTATATACACGCAATACAATGCCAATTATTCATATTTTTTTACTATTTTATTTACCAGTAAAGCTCACTGAGCTGTGTAGCACTTTCTTAAGAAGCGACCTGGCCACAAATGACAGCTCAACGAAGTGGCTTATCACGTGGGCATTTATAGCAGCCAAAAACTCTACACGCACGTTGATTCTAAACGTGGAGGGAAAACCCCGAAGGATCCGGATAAAAATCCACACGACCACGGGCAGAGAGACATGCCAACTCCAAATATACAGCAGGCATCAGGTCGGGGTCGAACCCACGACCTGCTGCGTACCAAGCGAGGGAGATAACATCTCGCCACTGCAGGACAATCACAATTGCCGTCCCATAAAGTGGTACTCATTTTATCACCCCGGGGGGAACGTTCAGCTACATGAATCCTCAACCGGGAGTTGAACTTTGCGACCCATTTGCTGTGGCAACTGCCACCACGTGCCCAGTATTATGCAAATTGCTCTAATTTAGCACTATATGTGCTACGCAGCGGCAGTTTGATTAGGCTCACACGGTTTCCTTTGTGGGTAATCGGTGCACGCTCTACCACACTGAACTTCATGGAGGCGCACGCATGATTGGGTGTGCGATGTTAACTCGGAATGATGTCAGACGCTGTGGCGCATGACTGTAATCCCAGACACTTGCGGATCGTCAGATGTCCGGAATTATCCATGAAAGTCTCAGTGAATCCGGAGGGCCCCGCTTAGAGCGGCCGAACCATTCCACCTGCTCGTTTGGCGACCTTTACACTTGGCGAGTGATCAGTTCCAGGCAGACAGTCGTGCATACATGGGTATAATGCTCACAAATATTCTCGAATAAGGTCAGCGTTCTACTTGCTGTACTACCATCTACGAGTCATCTCATAGGTGAGCTACGGGCACTCGATGATGTCTTTACCCGTTCTCTGCAATATCGATGTGTTTGTCCTTTGTTTTATTTGCCGCTTTGTTCATACACTACGGATCTCCCTTATAAAACGTATGGGAGGCTGGCTAAACGGAAGCATCGACCAATTAAAGTAAATTAAAGCTTCGTGTGTGTTCCACCAACCCTGCTTCCTGAACGCTGGGCCACAGGCACGCCCTCTCCTGAGATGAATCACATCTCAGCAAACGTGAATGTGGAGCGCTGGCAGCGGTAACTCTAGCCCGCTGTAAACCCTTGACTCCCGCAGCGATGCAGTGTGACGGTGGGCTGGTGTACGAGGCGTGCGGTCCCCCGTGCCAGACGACCTGCCGGGACATCGGCAAGGAGCCGGAGCCGCACTGCCACGCCGTCTCGTGCGTGGAGGGCTGCTTCTGCCCCCAGGGCACGGTTTACCACGGTGGGGGATTGTCGTTGAACTTCTTTCGCACCGTACGTAGCCAACCGTGCTCATCCGAGGTGCTCGGGGGAAGGGCAACAATTTTAACGCGACACAAAAGGCAGTTCTGAAGAAATGAGTTTTCAATCTGGATTATTTATAAGTTGCGTAGTTTCGGTGGCTTCCTAATATTGGAAGGAAGAGCGTTCCAGACGGCCGTGGAAGCGCATCTGAAAGCTCGCGATGCGGTTTTGCCAAAAGCCACTGCTGCGAGTTTGCGTGATGATGGTTTATGTTCCTTGACGAAATCAGCAAGGTAGTGTGGTCCATGTGTGGCAAGCGCCTTGTGTGTAATGAGTCTTGCTCTGGCAGGCCAACAGCACACTCCAACTGAAACGGCTCGTCAAGCGGTCACGGCGCAGCTTATAATAGACTTGGACACTTATTCTGTCGTATGATGGGCAGATGATTTGCATCACTTCTAAGTGCAGGTCGACGTTGATTTGATTTCGTTTTAGTTCATTGGTTATGTCTACAGTGGGATTATTATCTGGTGGCAAACATCCACAAATGTATCACATATCAAAAAGCAAAAGTCATCACGGGTCAAGCTTAATTTAAATATTGATCTCAGTTGGACAATCCTCCGTTATGTCATGGTGGGAGCTCATTCCACTGATTGTCTATATGACACATACAACTGTCTTTTCACGTATCACAATGTGCATGTTTTTTTTTTAAATCGACATTTAAAAAATATACGTATATCATGATACATGATAAAAGTGATTGAGCCAGTGGGCAGCTTTAGGAGTACCCAGGTGAATGTCTGAATGTCTGAAACGCTGCCGGCGAACGATCGAAGCGGGCGCTGCCGTCACCACGATGACGCGTCATCCTCCTCCTCCGTCCGACCGCGTGCAGACGGCGCGTGCGTTGACGTGGCCGAGTGCTCGTGCCTCCTCGACGCCGTCGAGTATCCTCCGGAGGCCTCCATCGTCAGAAACTGCAGGAATTGGTGAAGCGTTTGCAGCGGGCTTGCCGCGTCACGGTCGCACCGTGTTCCCGTACCGTAGCTGCGCCACAATCACGATGATAAAATAAACAAACTCCACCTGGGTTTTGCGAGCACTGCGGTGAGCCATGGGTCGTGGGTCGACACGGTGGCGAGGTATTAACTACCTCGCCTAGTATACAGGTGGACGTGGGTTCGAACCCGACCCTGACGCCTTTTGTATAATTGCAGTTTGCATGTTCTCTCTCTCTCTCTCTCCCCCCGTGCTCGCGTGAAATTTTCTCCGGGTCCTCCGGTTTTTCCCTCCAGATTTAGAAACATGCGTCTAAGAGTATTTGGCTGCTGTAAATTTCCCACGTGATTAGCCACTTCGTTAAGATATATTGCTCACGAAACCTACGACGTGTTAAACCTAACGCTCGCACCCTTCCGCCCTCTCCGCACGTTCGTGCTCGCGCCAGCACGTGCCACCAAGGGGACTGGCGGTGCTCGGGGTCGCCGTGCGGTGCCGGCGCCGGCGAGACCGAGGGGGCGTGCGGGGCGACGGAGTTCCGCTGCGCCTCGACGGGGCGCTGCATCCCGGCGGTGTGGGCGTGCGACAACCAGGACGACTGCGGCGACGGCTCGGACGAGCTGTGCGCGGCGTCTTGCGGCCCCCAGCAGTTCCCCTGCTCCGACGGGCGGTGAGCGATGCGCGGCCGTTCGTCGTCATCCTGGCGTGATTAACCGCCCCGCAGTGAGATTTCTATCACGGAATGGGGCTGATGGCACGGGCATGTGTCATCTCCACCACCGCCGTCGTCGTCATCGTCATCGGCATGAGTCACGGTGTATCCACTGCTGAATAAAGCCCCATCATCCGAGCCATTTGCCACCCTTCATGATTCTGCGACGCAAATATGCCGCGTCTCTCCTGTGGACGTGGACGGGGCGTGTTCACTGCTGCCATTAACGAGGTTAAAGGCCATCCGAGTGCGCGTTCATCTGACCAGAGAGTGATCGCGACACTCGTCCAAGATTGCATCTCTTACAAACCGCCAGAAGCAGGATTGTGTTACGTGACTTCTAAAATCTCACGCGAGATTCATAATTGCTGTACTTCTCAAAAGTAACCCTCTCAGCATTGCAGAAGTCGCTGAATGCGTGGGATGTGCTGTTGGGCGGTTTTCCCTGAGTTTAAATGTGGACTTATTAGTTACGCAAAAACTTGCCGTGTGTTTGCGCAACTAACATTCGTATGCACGCACGTGTATTGGCGAGGCTGGTATCGTAAGGCCACTGCAAAGTTGTGTGCTGGACACGTGCCGCATTCAACGTGGGCCGCAGCCGACTCGCAGCGCCGTCACCAGCACGTGCCGTGCCCGTTGTGCATCCGCCCCCCCTCCCCCCCCCAGGTGCGTGTGGGCGAGCGAGCGGTGCGACGGGCAGCCGGACTGCGCCGACGGCGAGGACGAGCGCGGCTGCCCGGCGCCGCCAACGCCCTGCGGCGCCGGCGACTTCGCCTGCGCCAACGGGCGCTGCGTGCCGCTCTCCCGCGTGTGCGACGGCGCGCCCGACTGCGGCTTCGGCGACGCCTCCGACGAGTCGGGTGAGGCGCGGAAACGGGCGCCCTGGCGGGGGCCTCCTGCGTCGTTCATTGCCGGAGTCCGCGATGCGGCGGCGGCGGCGGCTGCCGCGTCGGGGCCGCGTGCGCTGTGCGAACGCCCTGCGTGTTGTCACGATCGAGGTCGCGCCTCGCTCGTCGCTGACCCTAGATGACCGGCGACGATTCGGGCAACGTTGAGATCGAGAGGCAGGAGAGATCGAGCGTTATAATATTTGGAGACTGAACTACGCACCATGGGTCCCTGATTGAAATGTGTGATGAATTCCTCTAATGGGGATATTTGTTGCGAGACCTGAGTTTGAAGCGGGAATTCCATGTTTCTTTGGCAGGCACCAGTTCCTTCAGAGGACGGCCTCTCTTGTAATAATGCAATAATGTGCCCTGTTTTTATCAATTTGAACCTCATTTGAGGCTCAAGTCTGTTGACGTTGGGTCCTGCATTCAGCGTGGGATGATGTTTGGCCCATTAAAAAAAAAGAAAAACAATGGGCGGTGACATAGGAAGAAATGAGAGTACTCGGACAAAACCCACCAGAAGGGGGAAACCGATAGCCATGGGCCGCGAACCCTACTTGCTGAACCATCGCCCGCCTGGCACGTCGGTGGACATCAGTTCACGGTCCGGCCGCCTCACACTCTCTCGGCGTGCCCTTTCCCAGCGTGCGGCGGCAGCTGCGCGTGGACCGAGTTCCGGTGCCGCGTGGGCCGGTGCCTCCCGTACCTGCACCGCTGCGACGGGCACGACGACTGCGGCGATTTCAGCGACGAGGAGGGCTGCTCGTGCCCCGCCGGGTGGCTCCAGTGTCCCGACGGCCTCTGCCTGAGCCCCCTGCGCGTCTGCAACGGCCGGGCGGACTGCCGGCCCGCCGTGGATGAGGCCTTCTGTGGACACCCCGGAGGAGGTGGTGACGACGTGGGGCGTGGGGGGGGGGGGGATGAGTTTTTCTATGACGGATTGTTGCCGCGTTGTTGAGTGCTACTCGCCTGCTGCCGTCGGCCTGTCCCGTGGAAAGCCACTGTCGAGTTCTGACAAAGTGGCGCACGTTTTATCGGCCCACGGGGAATGATGGGGGTGAGTGGACTCCCAACTAGGATTTTTACTTGTAGTTGCTATGGATCGACATCCGTGTGTAAGTTGCAGCCCTTGATCAGCCCCCCTCTTGATAAAGTGCACCCCACGCTGTGTCAATCATGGGGTTGTTAAACCATACCTCACTTCGGGTGGCAAGACCAGTTCATATTTTCCCGCGGCCAGGAATTGAACTCGGATCGCCGGGTTCAGAGCACACCATCCCTCTACCCTGCATGCACGCTTCTTTAGAGCATTTCATCAGGAACCCTGCCTCGCGTATATATGTCCGAATTGCTGTCCTTCCCCCACACCTCCGATTCGCACAGTTGGCTACGTACGGTACGACAGAAGTTCAACGTGCGTACGTAACTGTCCCCAACCCTCCACCGCACCCGCCCTTGCCCGCCCCTCCGCTTGGCAGTGCCGGTGACGTGCGGGCCGGGCCAGCTGCCCTGCGGCAACGGCTCCTGCGTGAGCGGGCGCCAGGTGTGCGACGGCGTCCCGGACTGCCAGCGCGGCGAGGACGAGAGGCCCGAGCTGTGCGCCGAGCGAGAGGGTCGCCCGGGGGTCACCACGCTGACCCCGACCCCTCCCGGGGTGACCCCGACCCCCGGCGCAGGTAGCTGTGGGCCAAATGTGTCCCCTGGCGGCACCCTCGCTTGAGATTCAGCGACGTTCTCCTGGATCGCGCGAAGTACATGGCTATTCATCTTCTTGGTTCTTTCGGTAAAGTCACGTAGAAGGGAAGTAATACAATAATAAAAATAAAACATTTTATTTGATGTTTTATTTTTATTATTTTATTATTTCCATTCTACGTGACTCTACCGAAAGAACCAAGAAGATGAATCCCTGCAGTCATGAAAGCTTTAAATCGAAATTTACATGGCTATTGTTCTTCTTGGTTCTTTCGGTAAAGTCACGTAGAAGGGAAGTAATAAAATAATAAAAATAAAACATAATAAAATAAAATAATTCTCACGACGTTTCGGCTATTGTTATTGTTATTTGTGTTATCGTCATGATCATTTGATTGTTCCTAACAAAAAATTATCAGAATATTTATAATGGAGGAATCCGATGAGCTATGAAGCTCTTTTTCACAGATGTCCAGTAACATAAATGAGCAGACGATAAGCCCTCCTTCCCATATCCGTCCCTCCAATTTACAAAATAAAATTATTCCTTTAATTCATCTCATCTGTCACATGGCCAACCAATGCTGCTGAAAAACAATTCACTCCCAGTCGGCCGTGTCACCGACGGGGATGCGCGAGAAAACATACCCATCATATTTTTTGTTTCGTAGCGGGACGCACACGGAAAGGAGGCATGTGTATTGTCTCTTTGTTATTTACCTATTCAGAGTTTTTTTTAATCCTTTATATTAAGTTCACTTGCTTGCTTACGACTGTGCAAATCTTTCGGTCGTTTTTTAACCCACTTCCCGTGATCCAATCGAGCTGACATTTTCCACACAGACTCGTTGTGCGTGACAATTAATGTTCGTGAAAAATGTTTTAAAAATTTTTACACTTTTTAGGACAAAAATATTATATTTAATTACCAATTGCTTAATGGTGCCATGCAATCATCTGACCCATAGGTGGCAGCCATCTCAAGCCAGAGGACGAGAGGACTCTAGCCGCCACGGATATAAAGGATTTATAGTGAAAAACTTTGTTTTTACGGGTTATACTTGTTTCTCACTCGGGCTCTCGTTCCTTCTCGGCGCTCAGCCCCGGCGCGCAGCCCGTGCAAGGACACGGAGTTTGCGTGCGCGAGCGGCGAGTGCCGCCCTCTGGCTTGGCGCTGCGACGGCGAGGCCGACTGCCGGGACGGAAGCGACGAGCGCGGCTGCGACGGGACGTGCGGCCCCGGCGAGGTGCCCTGTCCCGGTGGTGGCGGCGGTGGCGGCGGCGGCGGCGGGCAGTGCCTTCGCCACGACGAGCTGTGCGACGGCATCCCGCACTGCCTGGACTTCTCCGACGAGAGCCTCGACCGATGCGGTGAGCCCTCCCTCTGCGTGCGTGCTCGCGCGATGAAGTCGTCCCATGAAGCGTTCTTTGTGGTTACCTAGCTTTTAGGTGGGAGCGTTTTTAAGTTAGTAGGAGTGTTGTTTCACGGCTGGAGCCCCAAACGGAATTTTTAGAACTGCATTTTACGTTTAGTTGTCCTTCCCCACCGCACCTCCGATTAGTACGGTTGGCTACGTACGGTGCGAAAGAAGTTCACCATAAATCTAGAGTTGAAGTTCAACATATATATGTACGTACAACATACACACACACACAGCCTGTACACATCGAGGCCACACAGCCTGAACACCACCACACCACCGCGTGCAACGTGTGCAGACGAGACACTCCGTGATAGGTGGCGCTGTTAGTTACGGAATGAAGAACACAGGAGCCATCCATTTAGGGGCCATACAATTAGTACGGACGCATGGAGGGGGGGAGCGGGGGGGGGGGGGTTAACCCAATTGCGTACGCTTACGTATGGGGGGGGTCTACTGACAATGTACGTACGCATAGCAAACGGGGGGGGGGGCGGTGAAGCCTCGATAATAATTTGTCTACATTGGCCTTCAAAAGAGGTAGATAGTCCGGCGGTGTGGACTATCCGTTTGCTTAAACACGTTAATATTATTAACCCTTGATCGTTTCTGCGTGGATTAAATATCGGCCGTTCTATAGGATTCGGGGTGGTTGGGGGGAGGCGGTGTAAAAAGTACGCGTGCGTACACGGAGTGGGCGGAGGGGTTAAGTTTTGACAGATTTTTGCGTTACGTGCTAAATGGATGGCCCCCATACCTCACGCCGTCTCTCCTCTGTGTGTACCTCACCAGGCTCTGCCCAGATCCCTCCTTGCCCCGGCAATTTCGAGTGCAACAACCGGACGTGCGTGAATGCCAGCAAGGTGTGCGACGGCATCCCCGACTGCCCTGACGCCGAGGATGAGCTCTCCTGCGGTGAGGTTTATTCATGACTACCGATTCGGCAATGAACGGCTGACTGATCGATGTCGAATTTGGTAAAAAGAAAGTCAATGCGAGTGGCGAATACGAGACGGTGGCCCTCAATAAATGACGTCACGGAACAGTGCTTAGTGAGCCACATGCCGCTCCAGAGCCACAGGTTGCCGACCCCTGCCCATAGTGAACTGGACTCCCATGGTAAACTGGACTTCCGTGGTGAACTGGAATTCCATGGTGAACTGGACTTCCGTGGTAAACTGGACTTCCATGGTAAACTGGACTCCCATGGTGAACTAGACTTCCGTGGTAAACTGGACTTCCATGGTAAACTGGAATTCCATGGTGAACTGGACTTCCGTGGTAAACTGGACTTCCATGGTAAACTGGAATTCCATGGTAAACTCGACTTCCGTGGTAAACTGGACTTCCATGGTAAACTGGAATTCCATGGTAAACTGGACTTCCGTGGTAAACTGGACTTCCATGGTAAACTGGACTTCCATGGTAAACTGGACTCCCATGGTGAACTGGACTTCCATGGTAAACTGGACTCCCATGGTGAACTGGACTTCCATGGTAAACTGGACTTCCATGGTCAGGGGTCGGCAACCCAAAATAACAATAAGAGCCATTTTTTATTTTTATTTCAAGAGCCGCACCGCAGTCCTTAAAGAGCCGTTGCTGACCCCTGGGCTAGAATGAAGAAGCCCTACAGGCAGGGAAGGGGGGGGGGGGTCAGGGGCGGCTCGCTCGAGAACGCACGGCACGCTGCGCACAGCGATGACTCGCCGGGCCGGTTGAACTGAACCTCGCCGCGTTGCCTCGCTCCGTCGCTTCAGGTCCAAGGGTGGTCGTGCCTCCCGACGACGACACTGCCGCCGTGCCGTGCCCGGAGTTCACGTGCCTCACCGGACAGTGCCTGCCCTTCTCGCGGGTCAGTCCTCCTCTTCTTCTTATTCTAGATTTGAAGCTCTCGTGACTGCAAGGATTCATGCTCTTAGGTTTTTTCGGTAAAGTCACGTAGGTAAAAAATTATACGAAATTATTGATAAAAGATAAATGATGAAAAAATTATAGAAGAAATAATAGAAGTAAAATTATAAATCACGACGTTTTGGAGGCAACGCAAGCTTCCGTCTTCAGGTGCCCACCCTGGCTCCTCCCCCCTCAACCAGTCTACATAAAAAGGCTCAGTCCCAACAGCAGCAGCAGCCGCACCAACCTTATCATAAAAACTCCTCTCCAGGGGCCTACCCTGGCTCCTACCCCCCTCAACCAGTATCTATACAAGGTCGGGTCTCTTGGGATTCCTCTTTACTTGATACAGCAATCGTGCTGTGACAGTTCCACCTGAAGACGGAAGCTTGTGTTGCCTCCGAAACGCCGTGATTTATTATTTATTTCTATTATTTTTTTTATAATTTTTATAATTTATCTTTTACCTACGTGACTTTACCGAAAAAACCTAAGAGTATCCTCTTCTTATCTTTCTCCGCGTATTCCAGCTGCCTAGTATTGCGATCAGCGACGCTTATTGAGAATCTTAAGTGAAAGCCCACTGAGGCGTTTGACCCGATTGTTGTGGCTGTTTTGGACGTTGTGCTGCCACTTTTGTGGAGGAATCGTGGCCGTTTTTGTGTAAATATGGCTCGATCCCACAACTCCATACAAAGTCCCAACAATAATGGCCAGAATTCTTATAAATGCAATAAAATAAATTGTACATGACTTGGCCACAGTATTTCTAAATATGTTGTTGTTTGTGTTTTTGTTCATAATCTGCAATGTCTCGCTGGATCTCACTTAAACTTGAAAGAGTGAATAGTCAAGGCAAAGTCAAAACGTGTCCTAAATTAAACAAGAGCCGGGTGGCACTTCTGTCTTACGAAGCCCAGAGCCAATGAAGGACATTCCATGTTTCTATGTCAAGAGTTCATCGCCAAGGCACTGTTGAATTCCCACAAAGTCAAACTAGTGTTATTAACCTCAGATGAATCAAAGGCTACGTTCATCTTTGAGTGGGATTCCAACTCACAGCCTTTTTTTTTTTATTGTGAATGAATAACTCTAACCCCTGCTTGGCCCGTCCAGATTATAAACACGATCGTCTATCTCGTAATATCCTTGTCTATCGTGACATTGAGCATCTCATAAGATGGCTTGAACCGGAAAACGCGCGCACGCCCGTCTCTCGCCGCTCGCCCGCTCACCTGTTCGGGTCGCCCTCTGCCCCTCACCGACCCCCGCCCACCGCCCCCCGCCCAGGTGTGCAACGGCGTCTGGGACTGCCCGGGCCGTGGCGTGGCCAGCGCGGCGGAGGTGGCCTCGGACGAAGCGGGCTGCGCCTCGTGGGGCACGTGGGGCGCGTGGGGCGAGTGCAGCCGCGCCTGCGGGCCCGGGGTGCGGCGCCGCTCCCGGGAGTGTCCCCCCGGCCGGGCCGGAGACCACGACGCCCTCCGGGGCTGCCGGGGCGACGCCGCCGAGGCCCGGGAGTGCTTCAGCACGGCCTGCCCCAGTGAGTCGCCGTGCACGACGTCGGCTTCTTTCTTCGTCGCCGGTGGCTTGGGAATTCTTCGCCCGGGAATCCGCTGCCGTGCGTGTGTGCGTGTCGCTGTTTTGTCCCCGCTGTCACTCGCCCTATGCTCTACCCTGATGTGTGTGTGTTTGCATTTGCCACGTATTTGTAAGTGACATTGAGATGCCGTGGCATCTCGCAAATCCATATTCTTATACGTTACTGTGATGTTAGGAAGAACTCAGCACATCTGTCAATAGCAGCTCTGGCCTTGAAAGGAAGACATGTATAATAGGCAACGTTTCTGGAAATGGCCCATCTTCATAGCACGTGTACCATGAAGATGGGCCATTAGTTTGTGATGGTGGGGAACAATTTGTGTTGAAAACACAGACGGGAAGAGAATGTCAAAGGCGGATCTGTGTAAGGGAAGAGAGAGGTGAGGCTGCATCATTGCTGTGGGTTGGATTACACAAGCGGAGTTGCCCTCCTGCGTTGGACAGCGCCAGCGATGTGTGTTTTCGGGTTGTGCCACGCGTCGTTGGACACGATGAAGTGCCCACCTCCTGACACCATCGGACGTCGTGCCGGACAACGCACGGGCACGACCCGGAAACGCGTCGGGAGAGAGATTTGCTGTCGTCGCGCTCACGAGTTGCTCATTGTTGTTGTTGTTTTTGACTTAACCAGGAGACGGGGAGTGGAGCGAGTGGAGCGTCTGGTCTAACTGCACGGCGGCGTGCGGAGGGGTGGTCGTGCGGCGCCGGGAGTGCCGCATGGCGGAGAACGGCGGCCTCATGTGCTGGGAGATTCCCGGCTCCTCCCGGGAAACGACCCAGATCCGTGTGTTTTTTCCCCGAGCACAATGTTCACCTTACCGAAGCACCTCCCCACACACGCTTGTCGCTAGTTTTGTACCTTAGCAGGGTCGACCCTGGATAGTGCTCGAAAGGGAGTGACCGACATGAACAAACCGGTGTTATTGGCTGGTGCAGGCCCACTAAGATGTGGGCAGCAGAGGGGCAGTGCGCCAATGTCCAATGTTGTACTGTACCGTGCTCCCACGTATATGCTCCCTAGCTTCACTAACGCGCACCGCTCATTGCGGTGAAGTGTGGGCAAAACAAACCCCCACAGGTCCGCACAGCGTCAGTGGAGGCCCTCATCCAGCAGCGGAGTGACAACAGCGCTGTACGCGTCGCACGCACACAACACAATTTACGGGAACAGAGAACACAACACAAACCTTAACTTCACGAATCCCGATTTAAAGTTTTCGTGACTGCAGGGATTCATCTTCTTGGTTCTTTCGGTAAAGTCACGTAGAATGGAAATAATAAAATAATAAAAATAAAACAATAATTTAAATCTGTTTTATTTTTATCATTTTATTATTTCCATTCTTTTTATTATTTTATTATTTTCATTCTCCGTGACTAATAAAAATAAAACATAATAAAATTATTATGTTTAATTTTTATTATTTTATTATTTCCATTCTACGTGACTTTACCGAAAGAACCAAGAAGATTCACGAATCCCGTTCGCCTGCTCCCCCCCCCCACCCATGCCGTTCATCTGACTGCGACGCTCGGCAGAGCCGTGCCCCACGGAGGACTGCCACGTGCCGGCGGACTGCGTGGGGGACATGACGTGGCGCGATTGCGTTGGATGCCCCCTCACCTGCGAGGATCTGGTGGGCGACGCCGCCTGCAAGCAGCCCCTGCCCTGCCACGCAGGTCGGCCTCTCCCATAATGCACCGCGCCTTCTTCCCAGTGTCGCCGCCACCGCTTGTGTCTGGGTCAAGGACAGGTCTCTGTTTTTCTTATTAGCTTATTTGCTTTGTAATGCACTTTGGATTTATGTAGTGCATGGATGCACTGCCGGGCAGTGGTGGTGCACGCCTGTGATGCATGTTCGTGTGTTGAACGTGGCCGACCGCGCTAATTAGAGGTGCCGGGGAAGGACAACAAACCAAACACAAAAATCAGTTCGAAGAAATTCGTTTTCAATTTAGTATCGTGGTGTAGTGTATAGTGTAGTGTAGTGTCTAGTGTCCACAGGCTATTTACCCGTGGATACCTTCGGGCTGATAGCCTCTAGGGGTCCACTGACACTTGTTTCCACTCTCCTCTGTCTTGTGTTCAATGTGCTCATGTCGTGGCCACATCTTTCTGGCACCAATCTCGTTGAGCCATTCTCTATTACGTCTTCCTCTCTTTCCGGTTCCTTTCAATTTTCACGAACGACACACTTTTTAAAACGTTCCTGTCGTTGTTGTTGTTGTCGTCCATCCCACACGCGTGCGAGCGCAGGTTGCCAATGTCCCCCGGGCAAGGTGCTGGACGCCACCTCGCAGCGCTGCGTGGGAGCGGCCGAGTGTCCGTGCGTGCTAGACGGCGTGCGTCACTGGCCCGGGCAGCTCGTCAAGTCCGAGTGCAACCTCTGCGTGTGCCAGGACGGGCGGCTGCAGCACTGCCAGCCCAACCCAGAGTGCTCCGGTCTGCCGGCCCCCCCCCTCCCCCCCGCGAGACACCCATGGCACTTTGCGTTTTAGACCCAACGAGGTCACGCCGCACGGCTTCGCAATAAATTACTCGTCTAGGAAAAGCTTCGCTTGTGTGGGAGGCACGTGGGCTACCAAGCTAGTCGGATGCTCTAATATGCTCATATTTAACTGTGGAACTGTTTTTTTTTTTTTCACCATGCTGTTATAAAATGTATAAGTACACTAATGTTGCCATTCATTCAGGTTCATAAAGAATAATAATAATAATAATAATGTAGTTGTTTTAGATGCATCTCATTGAAACTTTGGGAACTTTTTGCAGAATCCCCTACATGGGGATTTTGGGCCAAATCCTATTTGAATATAAAAACAAATGCGGGAGTGATCGCGAGAAAACCATAGAGAATATACATGTATGTAAAAATAACATACACCTGTAGACTGGTCAGAAAGCGATTTACTGGTTTGCATGTTGGCATGATGTTTTGCATGTTGACGATATCTTCACTATCCACCGTGCACATTGTTTAACCGCAGATTACCGATGGTAATTTGCCCACGTAGTGACCGCGTCTCGTCGCCGCCCCTGCAGTGAACTGCGGCTGGTCCTCGTGGTCCGAATGGGGGGAGTGCCTGGGACCGTGTGGGGTGCAGAGCGTTCAGTGGTCATTCAGGAGCCCCAACAACCCCAGCAAGCACGGAGACGGCCTGCAGTGCCGCGGGATCCACCGCAAAGCGCGCAGGTACCGTGCAGCGTCGCACTCTCCACCCACCCACCCACCCACTCCCCCACCGCCCCTCCTCTCCCTCAATTACTGCCACCCACCCACCCAAACACACACCCACCGACCCACCGACCGACCCACCCACGCCGCCATTACCACTACCTCCTCCTCCATCCTCATCATAAACCTCTCTGGTCCTGGACACTTAACCGTAGGGTCACGTGCCACCCCAAGTATCTCACGTGTCACCTCAAGTCTCCCAAGTGTCGTCCCAGGATTAAAAAGGCTTTGGCCTCAATAGGATAATTAGCCTATTTTAACAAAAAAGAGTATTGTAACGTGAAGTTGGAGTACGGTGCCTGCAAAAAATGCAGATGAGACATAGCTAAGCAACCTATTTTCTGTACGACCAGGTTTGCAGCAGGTTCCTGCTACGGATCTTGTCCAAGTTCTGATTGGGTGCTTGGTGGGTGTCTTAGTGTCTGGCTGGATGGTGCCGCCATAGTAGAGCACTTGACTCAAAATTGGAATTGTCACGAGGTCAGGTCTGGGTTGAAGGTCACTCCAGCCCATCATTAATCTGGGCTTTGGAAAATGAGTACTACTTTGTGGGAGTCCCCCAGTTCTTGTCCTGTGGTTATACTTCTCCTTGCCATGGGAATGTGGAATTCCCATATTCAGCTCAGGGACACCCAAAACAAATGAGAACGACCTATATCGCTTCTCTGAGCAAGAGAAGGCCCCCCGACTTTTGGCCTCGCGACCGATTCGCGTGCGTGAGCCCCACGGCAACGAGGAACGACGCACGCCTTCGGCCGGGGGTGGCGATGCCGCGGCGTGACGCCGGGGGCCTCGCCGTGCCCACACAGGTGCCAGACGGAGCCCTGCCGGGAGTGCCAGGAGGAGGGCGTCCGTCACCTGGTTGGAGACCTCTGGCACGCGGCGCAGTGCCACCTATGCCAGTGCCTGCCCGACCTCACCGTGCACTGTGCCAAGTTCTGCCCCTACGCGGCCACCGGCTGCCCCGAGGTGAGGCCCACTCGGAGAATCTCCGGCAAAGTCGCGCGCCGTGTCCTTCGAAATTGTGTCACTACAATAACACTTGTCAACAAAAAAAAACATTTTTTTTTTCTGGCCTGGACTTTTGCAGCTGTTTTAGACTAATTTCAGGGTGCTGATTCCAAATCTGATCTCAGATTTTCTCTATCACATCTCATTTTATGCTATCGGCATACCCCATTTTCATTGATTTTACCCGAAATTGACTCTGTCACTTATGATTGCAAGTTGTTGCGAGTCAGTGACTGCTTTAGTGTTAAAATATGGTGCTGTATTTTTAGGATAGTGTGTTTATAATACCATTTTATGTAGATATCCACATTTATTTAATATTTTTCTTCTGCAGTTTTTATTGAAAATGCAATATTTGAGATCTCAAAAACCTGATGTGATAGACAAAAACTGATGCCAGATTTGGAATCAGCACCCCAAAATTACCTTAAAACTGTTGGAATACCTTATGCCAGAAAAAGTGTGTTGACCAGTGTAATGGGTGGAGGCAACGGTTGACGTTTGGAATTACTATGGCTCATGCCACTGCTGGCAGAAAGGCCTCGAGGGAGCTCTAGAAAACCCCTCTAAAGGGTGTTTTAGTCTTCCATGCAGGGTGTACATCTTTGAAGGAGTGGAAGTACCCGCTCTTTAGCCCACCACATGCAACCTATTTTGTGAAACTCAATGATAGTATTTAACAGGTAAAGCCTACTGAGCTATTCGATCTTTTTCAGAGGCGAGCTAGCCACATGTGACAACTCATCGAAGTGGCTGATATCATCATATAATGTGGGAATTTATAGTAGCAGCATGATTCTAAATGTGGAGCAAAATCCACGCCACCACAGGCAGAAAGGACACGCGGACTCGAACTATGCAACAGGCATCGTCAGAGTCTGGATCGAACCCACGGGCTCCCGCGTACCATGGAAGAGAGATAACATCTCGACCTCCTGCCGATCAATTAACTGTTACAATCATAATCAGAGCTCAATTTCTCACTGAGTATGTTATGGGTTACCGGTAAGCTGGAATAGACACATGTTTAGTCGTTACAGCCATTTCAAGACGTATACTGGATGTGGTGTTCCGGGTCGCTGACTCTGACATACTCAGCTGAAATTGAGCTGTGGTAAAAAAAAACAAAATTATTATGCTGAAGTGAAAGTTTGTGCCCTGAGTTTTGCAACGTTTGTTTTTCAGGGCATGGTTCTAATCAAACAAGAAGATAAGTGCTGTCACTGCACGCCCAAAGGTTTGTAACAACGCAAGTCATGCTCCTCTGACGTATTTTGGCTACCAGGTGCCACTGTGGCAGATATATTTTTAGAATTGTACGCAAGTTCAAGTGTGGGTTGAGCGGTTGACTCAGCCCGTCATCCCTCCAGGACCATTAAATGCGGAACACTTTTTGTAAAGCCAACAATGGTTTACTCTTGTGGAGAGAATGACCACCATTATAGCAATGTGGAATGTCCACCAATTTTTCAGGACCACCCCCCACCCCTGCCCCCCCCCCCCTCCCACTGGCGGAGATGAGTGCCGCCCCATTATCATCTGACTTTCGTTTAAGCACTGAGACACGTGCCATGTCACATGGCGGGCGGGGGGGGGGTTCAAGTCAAGTGCCCTGTTTTGTGTCTCTCATCAGACTCGGATGGTTCAGCGGCGCAGGGGCCCACTGGCCTTCCGGACCACGACAGGAGGCCGCACCCATCGTGGACAACACTCGAGCCTCTTGGTCCCAGCGGTGGGCCCAGCCCCGGTACCTCAGCCTCTTTATCATAATTATAATAATGCCGTTTTTTTTTACCCCGGAAAAAGAGGCGTCACCGTGTCTCAAAATACCTAAATTGGGATTCTTTGCTACATTTCATGCATCGTTATTCCTTACAGAACACAAAATTACACATTTTTCACCCCTCTTCTCATGTGTATCTGTACAAGGGTGCCACCATCTTTTGTCACGTGGTAATGTCTGCCATCTAGTAATACAATCTGGGAAAAAAAATGATGCATAAGATAGAATCTTCACGCCTCATCCACAACACATTGTTTACCAAAAATCGCACGGACAAGGGTTACCTCACGAGACGTCCTTTCGGATCTCTCGTAGAGCAGCGCAACCCTTCGCGTCACAGAACGGCCCACGGAAGTGGACTTCACAGAGCTACCTCTGAGATCCCTTCCAGCGACATCTGTTCCACGCGCAGCAGGGGGCGTCACTTGTTCATTCGCCAATGAAAACGCCCTCGCACGATTAACCCCGTTCGGCATCTCGCGCGCATATACTTCTCTCCCCGGGCAGATTTGTGCTACAATTCTCTGGGAGTATCCGACCTCCCGAACAGCAGCTTCTCGGCCTCGTCGAACCAGCCGGAGAACCCCCCGCACGCCGCCAGGATGGCGTGGATGCCTCCGCCGCCGGCGGCGGCAGCGCAGCACGGGAACGTCACGGTGGGGGCACACGGCGTCGGTGACGACCCCGAGGCGCCGGGGCCGCTGCTCCCGCCGTTGAGGAGGGTGGCGCCGAGGCCCGGCTCCGAGGTGTCTCCCTGGGAGCTGCACGGCTGGAGCCCGGCTCCACGCGAGTACCCGGGCCTCCAGCAGAGGGCGCCATACCTGCAGATCGACCTGCGGCGCCTACGCAACGTCACGGGTGCGTTGAGGGTTCTGACCTCGAGTTGTGCGTAGGATGTGGCACAGCCGCACACAGATTTGGAGTCGAATAGCTTGTGCACGTGTGTTTCCGTGACTGGAACACCAAAAAAAACCCTCAACTATCCAATATGCTCAAGCGTTCCTGAGCCATTGATGGAGATTCTCCATTTCTATGGTGGGAACCAGTCTATCCATAGTGAAACCACATAAAACATTATCAGCAATTGCTACAGCCTCACAGATTGTTACTAATTTCATTAATCCCGGAGGTTTTCATTGGCTGGTTGTTAATACGATCTCCTGCCCCCCCCCCTCCTCCTACAGGACTGGCAAGATGCGAAATTGTTGTCGTTTAAGTGCCAGGCTTGCGGACCTAATGAACGGCAGTAAATAAAGTGTACGTGCCTCGTTTCATTAAACATTCATGTCGTCGCTTTAAAGACTGTCCCACACTCTCGTGGCACCCAGCCCCTTACCCTCGAAATCTGACAGAAACCACATTGCAAAAAAAAAACTGCATGTTGCGATTGCAGATGGCATGATTGAGCGATTCGGTTTATAATTGGAATGCAGGCACAAGGTGTGATATTGTACCCGTGACAACCCTTGCATCACCCAGGGCAGATTTGCTGAGAAGCCGCATTGGATTTCATGCTACGGTCTGGTGGATGAATCTCTTTGGGAAGCCACAGCCATCTCATTATGATTGATCTATGAAGCATCCTGCACACGTTGCCCGAGACAGAGAAACCCACGGTAGAGTCTGTACCTTCACGTACACAATGCAGCAACAAGGTTCTACGTTGGTGTGGAGATGGAGCGGTGAAATCAGATCACGTGCAGCTGCCAGATGAATTACTACGGTGGTGTGACGTTAACTACCTCGCCTGGTATGCAGGAGGACGTGGGTTCGATTCCGACCGTGACGCCTGCATATTTTGAGTTTGCATGTTCGGCCCGGTTTTTCCTTCCGCATTTAGGAACTGTCCATTTAGAGCAGGGGTCGGCAACCTACGGCTCCGGAGCCGCATGCGGCTCTTTACGGGCTGCTTCTTGACAATATGTACGTGAGTAGTATGTACTCAGATGCATTGCGGCTCTTGAAATACTGAATTTTGTACCGAATTGGAAAGAAATGGCTCTTCTTGTTATTTTGGTTGCCGACCCTTGATTTAGAGTATTTGGCTGCTGCAAATGTCCGCGTGACGATAAACCCCTTCGTTGAGATTTTATTTGTGGCCAGGTCACTTCTGAAAATTATCCATGTAGCTCAGTGGGCCTTAGCTGGTAAAATACAATTGTTTAGTTTACTAACACTACAGAATCACGAGAGAAGGTCACAGCGCAGAGAGACCTGCATGCTGCAGTGGATTGATCGTGACTGATGATGATGATGATTTTTGAGGTGTGTTAGGAACACGACACCATGGATATGATGATGAACAGCTTAATTGATTGAAATCAATACTTACACTCATCGCGCGTGCATCTAATTGAGTGCAAGCATGCATTATTTGAGATTTATTCACGTTGTATCTAAATGCTGCTGCCACGAGAGGCCCCTGCTTTGACCACATTGATCAAATACATCAATTGCCTCATGGATAGAATCTTGAAGCGAATCGCCACCGTTTAATCGCGACAATCCATCGAATTGCCAGTGGGTCACATCGGCGCAGGCCCACGTACGCGTCACCGCAAGGGGATGCATTGGTTTTCGGGACCTTTCATTCATGCAAAGTTGAGTGTGAAGCTCTGCGGGGTTCGCCTGCCCGAAGGCGGTAATGCTCAGTCTGCTTTAGCAGCTTATTTACGGTCATCAATGAGAAAGCAAACCCCTCATTAAATCCATCCCGTCATCACATTACCAGAAACGGCTCAGTGGGTAATCACTCCCAAAATATCTCCCCCGATACTCTCTCGCCGTAATAAAAGGCGGCGGGAGCGCTGGGGGAATTCATGCCCAATTAATACGCTTCATTATTATCTACTTTAGTAATTCGCTAATATAGCATTCTTAAGTAGGCTTCCGTGAAAGCATAACCTGCGCAGTATTGCATGAGGCCGTCGTGCAGATATCCGCGCCCGCAGTTTCATTCAAAGTCAAACGTTTACACTTTAAGCGATACAAATCTGTCGCCTCGTAACTCACGGCGGAACGCAGCCACCGCGAGGTTGCGTTATATAACCTCGTCCCAAATATTTCAGCGGCATATTGCAAAACCGTGGCGCTTACCTGTGCACTCGTGCTCACAGCGCGTGCTTGTGAGTGCGAGGTAATGCAGCTGACACGCGGAACTTTGCTTTGCAGCTGCGCGCATTTGAGGGGGTGGGGAGGGTGGGGTTTCTTTTCCACAAGACCACCTCTGTCTGATAATTGATTCCAGGGCACAACAGGGCACAGGCCAGTGGTGAACTCTGACCGAAGCACTTTCTTGTTTTTTAAATCCGGCACCTTTTCTTTTGCAGACACGGTTTAGCTGTTTCCCTCTTCATGCTAAATATAACATTGAAGCACCCCACATTTTGTTTTTCTCCGTTGTGCTGTGGGTGTCACGTCATGTTTACGAAGTGTCCTTTCAGATACTTGCCAGAGCAGTTGGCAAACCTTCGTGTTAGGGAATGGCCCACAGAAGCGAAAATCACAGAGCTACCTCTGAGGTCCCTTCCAATCGATCTGTGGTCCGCACGCAGTCGAGGGCAGCATTTTACCACCTGCTCTGTATTAATGTTCATCGCATGACAGTAACAAACAAAAAATACAACGATATTTTAATTTTGCAGAACCAAATTTCAAATTGTGTTTTTGTGGTTGTTGTTGTTGTAATCATTGGTGACCGGGCTGAGATCAGGTCACTACACTAGAGAACACGGTTTAATCACAGAGCGGCTGAAACCTGGATTCAAACCCAGGATCTCAACGGTTCCAACTCGACCCTTTGACCTCTTGAGTCACCCGCTCCCCTCCGGTTGCCCTCTTTAAACGTTTGCTTAGTGGTTTTAATTTGTGGCAAAATAATCTTTGGTGTGACAATGTGTTGGTTTGACCCTTACTTGACCCGTGAAGAAATATAATTATGCTGTCAGCGGGCTCTTACGTGCCGTTAAATCGGGAAATGTCACATGCGATGTTAGTATGCGAGTACGTTTTGGTGTGCAGTCTGTGCGAGTTGTATGTAGTGCACGTGAGTATGTGCGTGCGCCTCAATGTGTGGAATATGCTTTGCATAATTAAATGCTGCACTGGCAACTGCGGGGTTGTGCACGTGGGACCCATTCTTCTCTGAATGCCACGAGACGCAACTGTCCCAATCCCCTGCAATTTTACAGAAAAAGTTGGGGTGCATTTAATTACACCGTAATCAATTATGCATGGGCGTGATCCCGATTTTTAACAACTTTATTGACACCGTTTGGGGTGAATATTCGTTTTCTAAGCGCGTTATGGTCCTAAGAATACATACGGTCGCCGTTTTCTTACGGAGATTCACCCGCAGCGAATCCGGCAGAGTCTCAAAAAGCAGGCATTGGGGTGAAGACACGGGGTGAAATTATGCAACTCGGTGCGATTGCCACCACTTCATGATTCAGTGACGACAGACAGGGCCAGTGAACTCGATGGGTCATTACAAACCATTGCCTTTTGTCGCACTGCTGTGGCATGACACCACACAGAGCAACGACACTGCATTTCCCCTGGTGAACCAGCCACACACAGTTACGCAATGAGGAATTGAGTTACAGAATGGATCATGTGGCGTGTTTGTATTTGGACGGTCTTAATTAGCAGCATGGAGTGTTGGTAGTTGTCAGGGCAAAACGCGTTCACATGTTTTCAAATTGTCCTTTTTTGCATGGGTTATACCTTCAAGTTTTGGGCAAATATTTGATGATTTCAGAGATGAAGATTCCGATCAATTTGTCTGATTTCCGATAAAAAAGTATTTTAATAGCGATACCACTTCACACTAAAGTTTTTTCTCACGTTAGACCATCTTCACGAGAGTTACAGTGTACTCCCCCACCCCCCACCGCCACCACCAAACCATCGTGGACAAACGAGCTACAAGAGAGCGCTCTCCGTGGGTGTAACGTGTGACGTGGCCAGGTGTCGTGACGCAGGGCGCCGGAGCGTTCGACGCCTACGTGTCGCGGTTCCAGCTGCAGTTCAGCTCAGACGGACAGATCTGGGTGCCGTACCAGGAAAGGGTGAACCTCTCCTCGCCCTCGCTCCCCAAGGTCAGCGTCGACACAAAGACAGAGGTCAAAGCGCTGTTAGCGAGCACCTGTGAAAAGGCCGGCACGGCACACGAGGGGGTGGGTGGCCAACGCCACCGCCTTTGTATCCCCAGCGGCGGGTTGTTTTTTACACACCGCACCAGGTATTTATTTGAGGCTGAGTCGACCTAGGGAGATGCCCAGGACCGGTTCAGATAATCTTCACTGGTGTTAGCCGTGAGCGGGAATCGAACTCGGGTCGCCGGGTTCGTAGCGCAGCCTCCTCGGGCTCACGCGGCGGCCGCTGGCCCTGAAACACACTCGGAGCGAGTGACGTCCGTTTAATCTGTGTCCACGTTTCAGCCTGGTTAGTCGGGTAGCTGCGGGTACTAATGATTTATCGATTCGTCAATAAAAATCTATATTCCTATGCTCTCGATCCATATCGTGCTGTGTATACGGGTGGGTTTGTGCAGAATGTAAACAAATTGTATGAAAAATTCGCAAGTTATATCATTGCCCAATTCAAGAAGTGTACAATTTCTTGTCTATCACACCTTCAGTAATGCTGTTTGCTACCGTCTACTCAGTGTTTTGGGGGCTCTGGGCATTTTGCTCAGCTAACCGTGGTACAGATAGAAAATCATATGCGCGAATCATGGGCTCGAATAATCATGACAATTAGTAAAAGGAAGTTGGGGATAATTGTTAGATTTCTAGTGGAAATGTGCAGCGTACATTTCAGTGTGTGTAAACAATAGCAATGAAATACAATCATCAATCTTAATTTTATATGCTAAGCTTTTTTATAGCAAAATGCTTTTCATGCGCTGCCCTCCGCTGTCCGCAACACAGCTCCCGCAGCCTATACCACCTTTTATGCATGGTGGTCACCCATCTGAACACTATCAGCACCACCGGGATCTGACGAGTGCGAACACATTCGGGTTGATTTGGTCATCGGCCGATAGCGGGGCAGCTCACAGCGACAGCGACCTTTAGTCTTGTGCCGGGCACAACAATTCACTCCAACCGCCCCCCCCCCTTCCCCGGCGTGTGTCCGTCGCCAGGCGTTTGAAGGCAACGTGGACGAGGGAGGCCTCACCTACAACTACCTGCTCACGGTGGTCACCGCCCGCTACGTGAGGATTCTGCCGCAGGACTTCCACCATGGCATCTACCTGAGGGTGGAGCTCCTGGGATGCCGTGACGGTACGGAGCTGAGATGTGGGAGCCGCCTCGACGCGACGTCGAACGAGAGGATGCGGGGGCGTGGCTTTTGAGCAATGGCCTGTTGATATTTGGCGGGTGCTCTTCAACCGCGAGGCGTACGGAATTTCACGGCGGTGTCGCGGTTAGCGCACTGCGCTACGAAGCCGGAGACCAGAGTTCAACGCCCGCTCAAGACCAGTTCAGTTCATTTTGAAGTACCCTTTGAGCCAAAAACCAACAAAAACAACACCACCACGTCTCATACGCAACAAGTCACAGTAACATAGATAAATAGTGAGCAGTAACAGCGAATTGGTCTTGGGCCTCCCCTAGGTCGACTCAGCCTTAAATTGGTACCTGGTGCAGTGTGTAAACATCAGCGCTGGGGAGACAAAGGTGGTCGGGCGTGGTGTTGGCCACCCACTCCCTCAAGTGTCATGTCAGCCTTCATAGGTGCTCGGTAACAGAACTTGCCCCAACAGTTCTGTTAAAGACTATATGGGGATCTTTGTCATTGTTTATAAGAAAGTTCGAAACAGGTTCCCAATGCTGAATTTGGTATTAATCGTCATCATTGTCAAATATCATCATCATCAAAGACTGAGCAGCAATTGTCAGCAAGGTAAACCTACTATTATCCTGCAAATATGTATTTATGCAACGTACTGAAGCGGCAATAACATCGTTTTTAAAACACAACATTCGAGCCCTGCCAAGCCAAGTCATGCATTTTTTATTACATTTCTGTTGTCGAGTCTAAATAAAGTCACAATCTCGCTGCTCAAAATGAGCATCGGGGCGGCACCAATCTCCATCTGGCAGACCCGGCCTGTTATTGATAAGATGACCATCGTTGACTACCCACAGAGGGCTGGTCCAGATCGAACGCCCGATCCAGACTTGAACTCAGGGCAATGTTGATTGCGGGTCAAGTGCTCCGCCACAACGCCACCCAGCCAGACTCAAAAGTTCCCAAGCGGGAGTTCGCGAAGGGTCCCAGGCAGGCACCCGGTGCACACACAATCCTACCACATTCCCATCCTCCTCGTTGTTTTTAGAGAATTTCGATTCATAATCGTGACCCACGCCCTCTTACCACAAAGCCACCTAGCCAGATGTTACCGAATGCGCGGTACAACAATAATAATAAGATAACAAACGCTCAGTGGTCATTGTGCGAGGCCTCCTTGCGGAGTCAATGACGTTACCATCGGCGTGGTTTCCGGTTCGAGGCTGGACAGGTGAGCCGACGGCTCCGCACGGCCCCCTCGCCACGGACCGGCCGCGCCTGCTCCCACTCACCCCGAGCGGCCATGACGGGCCACTCACCGCGAGGCCCCCGCGCCCGGGCCACCGCTGCCGCGAGGGCCAGTTCGCGTGCCACGGCGGGGGCTGCGTGCCGGCGGGGCCCGGCGGCGTCGTTTGCAACGGGGTCAACGACTGCGGTGATGGCTCCGACGAAATGTACTGCGGTGAGTGTGGCGTAGGACGCCGGATTTAATCGACGCAGTCGTTGAACGCGGCGCGTTCAGCGAGGCGAGGGGGGACGCGTTGAGAATCGTTAGCGGCCCGTCGTTGAGATTCATCAGTTGCTTGAATGATTTTGGTGTGATCCACCAGCCGCACGTCCAAAGAAGTGGATTGCAAACATTGTGCACACCGCAATGCCTGGCTTAATAGCTGTGCCTAAGCAGGTGTTTTTTTAATTATATAAATTGCAAATTCCAGTCATAGGTGGGGGATGCATCAGCCCATCACCGTTCCAGGGACAATAAAATTAGAACCATTTTGGAAGTCTAAACTAGTTTTCCTGTGATTAAACTACTCGCCATGGGTCATCATCAGTGGTTGACTTATGAAGGCAACATTCCTCGCCAAAAGAATGTGTCATTTATTCGCAATGTTTGCAAGTCAGTTTTTGGATGTGTGGGTTGGTCGATAACACCAAAATGATCACGTGTGAAATTTCCAACCTACAGGAACCATGAGATGGCCAGCAGATGGCAGTGTAGTGAGCAGGTTATTAATTTTTCATTACTGTCAATAATTTTGATTGTTATCCCCTTGCATGCATTTGTGAGTGTATTTATTTACACCCACTTACTCAATAACACACGTATGTACAATGTACAACATGTATGTGCAATGTCAATTGTGGGAATTATTTCACCGTACTTCACCACGCCGGTCAGTGCAGGTTGATGAAGTGGTGGAGGCGGGAGGGTGGCGAACGGTTGAGACATCTCTCCTCAATGACGTTAGCCACAGGCAGAACTCGAACTTAAGTTGCCCGGGTTGGCGCAGTGCGCTAACCGCCGTGCCACCACTCCCTCCGGCCACCAATGAATTTAAACAAAAACTCCCCAATGTAGAACCCTCACGTGACACCCATTCCGCTGCACTCGCCTTAGGTTCCGGGCTCCGTCCAACCATTGGGCCCAGGCACGGCTGCCCAACCGGGCAGTTCCACTGCGCGGGAACGGGCACCTGCGTCCCCGCGTCGTGGCGCTGCGACGGGCACGACGACTGCGGCGACGGCACCGACGAGGCCGGATGCGTTCCCGCCGGTGACAGGTGGGTGGCATTGGACTTGTGTGCTCACGGCACTCCAAAAGGGAAAGGCCTTGACTGGGAGGAGCTCTCTTTGACACGTCCCTTTGGTTGCAGAGGTTGTTTCAGCCTACTCATTTTTGGGAAAAAATTGGAGTGCCCCACATTTTACCCCACCGCGCACGACTTGCCGATGGACTAACTCCACCGTGGCGTACACGTTTATACCACTGGGTGGACAGAGGCAGTGGGATTTAAGAAGCAAAATCTAATTTAAATGGCGGGTTCATATCTGTGCAGTCTCTCTGGTCTAAGACCGTCGACCTAGTACACTTGAGAACTTGGTTTTGTCAGAGGCCATCACCCGGATTCAAACTCAGGGATGTCAGCATTGCCAGCTCAGGTGTTTCCACCCCTGAGCCACCTGGCCACCTCTTATAACCTCTGCTTATTATAGGTACTGCATTGCTGGATTCTTACGGGTGCTTGTGCATCTTTTATTTCTCAATTTGCATTTTATTGGCTTCATAAACGTCTCAGTCTCTGCCGGGTTCGTTATTATCCTCTCCGCTTTTCGTTGCAGCTCAACCCAAGTTGGCGCCACCACCGCGTCATCTCACGGCGACTTTGTCATGAGCACCCGGGCACCGCCGATTACGAGCACCGGTGACTCGGCGGTGTTCCCACCGTGGGTCGGACCAGGCGGGGTGACGGCTCGGCCGCCTTTGTCTTCCGTGACTCAGAGAATCTGGACGATGGGGGGCTTCTCGCCCGGCATGCAGTGGCAGGGCAAGACTAAACCGGGCCCCAGGGACCACGAATCGGTAACGCACTCCCACGCCCGGCTCAGTATCACCAAACCGCTCAGCATCACAGCGCGGTTACTGCGCCCAAGCGTGGTTTACGGTTCGGGCCGCGTGATCAGCACGTCTTCTCTCAAACTTTCGCCACGCAACTACTGCGGGCGTCTTCGCCGGGCGGTTTGTGGATATCCAGCACTGCGGAGGCGGCAGCAAGGGTTGGTCAATCGCCGCACAAATGTTGTGAAACTCCCTGCCCGTACGCGTCGGGGCGCCATACTCCGGCTTGCCAGGAGAAGGCGGTGCAGCAAATGTGGACTCTCATCTGCTCCGCCCGTTTGGGATTGAGCGTTGCCCCCTCGCACACATGGGTTTTGTCCGGGTGTTCCGGTTTCCTCCCACATGTTATTGCTAATTAATTGGCCGAAAACGCCTTAATATATAGAGGGACACGGAGCTCTGGGGATAATTTTGCGCCTGCTGACTGCAAGGCTGCTGCCTTCCCGCTTGCCTGTGGATCGCCGCGTCGCTGAGTCATTCTTGTGCGGCGCGCGAAAAGTTAAAATTATTATCTTCAGGAGTTGAATTACACGGTTACAATGCAATGCAAATTTGCAAAGTGCACGTGTGTGGCCGTATTTCAAGACAATTTACGGAAGAGGCAGAGTGGGGTTGTGTGTCATGGGTGGGGCACTGGAAAGCAAGGCTTGTGATTAGGGTAATGGGGCAGGTTATTTATTATTTTTAATATAAGAGGAGAGGTTTGGGGGTTGCGTCAGGGTGATGTGGATACAGCAAGAGAAAGAAGACCGGTACAGTAAAGGTGAGAATGGAGAGGGTGGAGAAGAGGAATGACTTAACCCTTGCAGCGGACGCAGCGGAGGAAAACGATTGACTTCACAACAGCGTATTTTATTAAACGCAAACAGCATGGACACAACCGTCTGAACCCTACGTGGGCCTTTGTACAGCCAATGGAAAAGGAGGGGTGGGTGGGGGGTGGCTGTGATTGTGGCTATCGACAGACAAATATAATTTGGGGGTGGGGGAGGGCCCCTAAAACAAGAAACACCAGGCCTTTGCACTCAGGTGCACTTGCACGCACGGAGAGACACACAAGCGTACATAAACCGCTGCCTTCAGCTTGTGAGTCGTGTGCACGAGAGACATTCGTTTGTTCTCGTGGTTTTTATATGTATATATATTTTTCCCCCCCCAAACAGACTCATCTCTCGGTCAGCACCAGGAGACCTGGCGTGACAAGCAAAGACATTCTGGCTCCCCGAGGTAATGTGGGCCCAAACAGGCGCGCGTTTACGTTGCGCGGAGAAATTAGGACGAGAGAGCGGTGACGGAGTGGCCGTCTATGCCCGGGGGGGTGGGCCCTTTTCCGAAGCCGACGCTGTGAGTGGTGCAACAACGTTAGGCGCAGTGGGTAATTGGTCATTGTCAGGGATGCTTCGGTAAAATAAATTGATTGCGATTTATATTCTTGGTTCTTTCGGTAAAGTCACGTAGAAGGGAAATAATAAAATAATATAAATAGAAAACAATAACAATTCTCACGACGTTTCGACTGCAACACAAGCAATCGTCATCAGGTGCGAAATCCACAGAAAGAAATTTTTCTTTCTATGGGTGATGATGATTGCTTGTGTTGCAGTCGAAACGTCGTGAGAATGTTTATTGTCTTATATTTATATTATTTTATTATTTTCTCTTCTACGTGACTTTACCGAAAGAACCAAGAAATATGAATCCCTGCAGTCACGATAGCTTTGAATCAAAATTTGATTGCGATTTAGTTTACTTTGGTGTTTTGTGTTGCTAACTGAAGTCCTCTCCCTGTCAGTGCCAACTGCAACTTTTACTCTGCATGTCCTGCTTGATGGGTGGCCGCTCCTCCTCTTCTGCTTCTGCCCTGGCCGTTAACATCCATTCCTCCCGTTCGAGTTCAGGCTTAAGACTTCTCCTCTGCATGTGGCTGTTTAAAAATCTCATCCTATCTTTAGTGCATGGTAAGATTGTTTGGCTTTGCCACCACTCCCGCCCCCTCTTATCAAATCCCTTTGTTTATGACAGAAATTCTCATTTTATCTCCCCGCTGCCCACTCTCAGAATTGGAAGTTTCCACTTGCACAGCATTTTTTTTATGTACCATCCGACAGATGTGTAGCAATGCATCGATTCATGAATTATGAGTTCCTACGCTCACGATACATGCATCGAATTGTGTTTGCTATGAAAAATTATTTCCCTTTAATGGTAAATTAATTGCGTACGGTAATGTAAAAAGACACATTTTCGCAAAAGGGACGAAAACAGAGCACCAATATAAATGATACGGTAAAAATCAACGCATCACAAACGTATTGATTCTTGAGTCGGGATCATGACCCCCGAATTTGTGAAAACGCAATTGAATCGCTGGGAGTGAATTGTTGTCTGGATGGTGAACTGTTGCGTGTACCAGACTGCCCCCGTGCTGCCCTTGTGTGGACTCCACTCCGTGTGCGTGTCTCGTGCAGAGGGCTGCGATTTTCCACTGGGGCTGGAGGACGGCAGGGTCCGTTACCAGCAGCTCAGCGCCTCCTCGCAGAAGGAAAGCAACACCCCGGACGCAGGGCGGCTCAACATCATCCCGAACATGTGCGTGTCTCACGTCATCCCACACGTCCCTGCGTGTGAACATCATCACGCGTGTCTGAATCTCGCAACAGTCACAAACTGCCACTGAAACTCTCACCCGTGCCTTTGTTACATCCCGGCTCGACTGTTGCGACTCTTTTTTCTACAGCCTCCCCACACACACCCCATGTCTTAATTGCCTGATGATCCAAAATGCCCCTGCCAAGAATTCTCACTCACACACACAAATGAGACCATATCATGGCAATAATCCGTTCCTTCTGCGGGTTCCCAATCCAATCCTGGGTCAATTTCAAGATTTCTCTCACAAACTTCGAGGTCCCCCATGCACTTACCCCTACCCACTTCCCCCCCCCCCCCCACTCTCATCTCACTCTATCTCACTCCAGCCCACACACTTTCCCCACTCCTCATCTCACTCTACCCCCCTCCATCCCACGCACTCCCCCTGCTCTGGCAACAAAGGCTTTCTATCGAACCCCCGAGTCAAAGTATGCTCAGTGGGAGATCTCCTTTGCTGCCCCCATAATCTATAAGCCGAATTTCCATTCCCCAGTCATCCGTGCCATTGACTCCCTGCTATTCAATTCCGGGCTCAAGACTCTCCTTTTTACCTCTGCCCGTGACTGACTGTGTGTCTCTCTCCTCTAGAAAACAAATATGCCCACCATTTTTTGTACAGCATCTCGAGATGAGGTCTTACTTACATTGCTGTGTATATATATACATATATATATTATTTTTTTACAATGTACAGTGTCTTATCATCATCCAACATATGCCCGTGTCTCACGTCGCGAACGCTCACTCCCACGCGTACGTCCTTGTTTTATTTTCCTTTTGTGATGACTTTTTTACGTTCTTCTTTTGCCTAAACATTCGGAGGCTTAACCGCGACGGCGCTCCTGATAAATGTTTATGGACCGGTGTCCATAAGCTGAAAACGTTTCATGGCCGTTTGTCTCTTAAGTGTAATGTTCCATGTCTGGTTGCTGATTCATCCAGAGAAGTGCACTTGTGCTTCAGAATTAGAGGTGTATTTGGTGGAGGGGGGTGGGTGGGTGGCTGTCAAATCGACACAGCCAATCGTCGGGCAGTCAGTTTCGCTCTATAATCTTCGGTGGATCCCCCGTGCGTCCTTTGAAGAACAATGAGAAATGACCAGCGAAGAAATGCGCTCACGAATTAATCTCTACTCCCATTGCAGATAATGAATATCTGTAATGTCGAACTTATTTCGCACCGCACACAGCCAACCATGCTATGGAGGTGGGGGGTGATGGGCTGGTGCAGTTCGGTTAGAAGATGGGATTTTGTGTGTGTGTGTTTAAATCTTTCGTACACCCTTTTCTATTACACTTTAAGGCCTGGGTCTCTCTTGTGACCTCCAGCCTGCAAACATTCAGCACTCCACATGGCCGCAATCAAAATAGTATTTTTTTTACGTATATATATATAACAATTTCAGTGGCTAAAGAGAGCCTCTAAATTAAAGGTGGGGAAACCTACAGCCCATGGCCACATGGGGCCTACCACTTCAAAAAAGCCCCCACACAACATTTATCCATCACTGCAAGCATTTTAGCCACACCAATTGGGTACCAGAGGGAGATATTTTCGCCCTGGAAATGCTGTATTCCAAATTTGAGCGCAGTCAGTCACTGCAAGGACGCCTTGCATCATTGTCCCTCGGTGGTTAATAAAAAACGAGTGACATTTTGTTGGACGTCAACGATCATTGTTCTTTGCAGAGACTCACTTACCGCCCAGCATGCAAACTCCGGTCATCCTCGCAGCGGCTTTTGGCTCGCCGTCGAATTAAGACGGTTACTGCATCGCGCGCTTTCAGATGCGCTTCTGTGACCAACTGGAACACTCTTCTTTTCGGTATTAGGAAGCCACTGGAGCTATGCACTTTTAAATCTCGATTGAATACTCATTTCCTCAGAACCGCTTTTGGTGTTTAGTGTTGTTGTCCTTCCCCCGCACCTCCGATTAGCGCGGTTGGCTACGTGCGGTGCGAAAGAGGTTCAACTCACAGAGAACATACGTGAAATATCCCAGTCATCCCTCAGGAGTCACCTCCCCGCGGCCCCTTTGACTTGACCTTTGCCGTGCGTTTCATCCCAGAGCCAAGATGGAATCCGGCTGGAGTCCCCAGCCGGGGGATCGCAGTCCCCACTTCCAGGTGGACTTCCAGAAGCCCGTGCTCATCTCGGGGGTCGTGACCCAGGGAAGCGGCCTTGGCCGCTCGCACTTCTCGCACGCCGGCGCTTACGTCTCCAAGTACAAGCTCCGCTTCAGCCTGGACGGGCAGCGCTTCTCCGACTACGCGGACCCGCACGACCCCAAGGGAGAGGCGATGGTACGGTGCCCAACAGGGGATGTGGGTTTCAACTTGGCGCCGGTGTTTTACAATGCGAGCCCCTCCTGAACACGCAGTTCTTCTTCTTGGTTCTTTCGGTAAAGTCACGTAGAAGGGAAATAATAATCCCTTCTACGTGACTTTACCGAAAGAACCAAGAAGATGAATCCCTGCAGTCACGAAAGCTTTAAATCGAAATTTAACGCAGTTCTTGGATAGCGGTATGCCCTTTCGGGACAAATAAAGGACGTAGGGTAACTGCCCTATGGGGTGGATGTTTAGTATGTAAAATCCACAAGCTGAATCCTTGACTTTTTCCTTTCGTTGAAGGTCTTCGAGGGCAACTTCGACCCCGTGACCGCAGTCACACAGAAGCTGCCACGCTACATTTTCTCCAGATACCTGCGGATCCTCCCCGTGGAGTATCGGACCGGCATTTACCTCCGATCGGAAATCCTCGGATGTTCTCTGAGTGAGTAAGGTCTCAGTTTCTCGTCTTATCAACGTGCGCGTGTGCTGTATGTATGTTGAGCTTCTTTTGCACCGTACGTAGGCGACCGCGCTAATTGGAGGCGCGTGGGTAGGACAACAAACGAAACACAAAAAGCAGTTCTGAAGAAATCAGCACACAGAGCATAACTCACTGTATTGTAATGCTTGTGCCTCACAGCAAGGAAGGGCCTGGGTTCAATTCCCGACTCGGGTGCCTTTCTGTGTGCAGTTTGTATGTTTTCTCCCCTGTTTTAAATGGGTTTTCCACCGGTTTTGTGGTTTCCTCTTTGAGCTAAAAAAAAAACCCGTGCGATGTAACTGGTATTGGCCTTAACATCCCAAATCAAATCGAATACCTGCAGATTACTCAATTGGGATTGCACATCGCAACATTGCCCCCCCCCCCCCCTACAGCGGTAATAATAATACAAACTACGTCATTTACACATTCATAATTACTGTTTGACACCACTCCAATCCTTTCTGTTGCCGAATACGGCAATTGAAATCGTTGCCGTTCCGTTTGCTGCTGCCATGGTTGTATTCGTATATTCCTTGCACTTCTAAATCCCACCCCCCTCCCCCCTCCCCGCTCCTAGGTCCAACACCTTCCGAGATGCCGTTCATCACTCGCGGGCCCCTAGGCCCCGTGAAGCCAACGTCCAAGCCGCGGCCGGGCATCGTCGACAGCCGCGTCACCGCTTCGCCGGAGACGGGTGGCGGCCCGGGGCCCGGCCGTTGCCGCCCCGGAGAATTCCGCTGCGGGAGTGGGGAGTGCGTCGCCGCGGCGACGGCGCTCTGCGACGGGAAGGTGGATTGCGCCGACTTCTCGGATGAAAAGGGCTGCGGTGAGCGGCGGGGCCTTTGTCTCATTGATTGGGTTTGAGTTAGGGAACATTGATATATGTGTGTACAGGGTGCTCCAAAAAAATGTTAACACTTCGGAGAATTTGCAACAACGGCGCAAGGAAATGTGGTGGTCTCCCGGGCTCTGGAGACCACCCGGTGAAGATTCCAGGCACGTGTTGACAATGATGGCGAACAAGTGGAGACTCTTTAACATTAACATTAGCTGCCCCGCCCATCTCTAAACCTTCATAAACAGCTCGCCCTCAGAGGCTAACCTCCCTGTTCCTGATGACGACCGCTTGTGTGTTGCGATTGAAACGTCGTGATATTTTTATTCACTTTAATTTCATTATTATATTGTTATTATTTCTTTTATCTACGTGACTTTCCCGAAAGAGCCATAGAATAACATACATTTGTTATCATGTTAGAGTTTATTATCCGTTTTTGCCCCATTGAAAATGATAGTCCCATGTAAGTGTTAACATTTCTTTGAAGCACCCTATATTTTAACAGGTGGTCTACAGAGTCCCAATGAATTTTACAGTACCCCTAAAACACCTTATATATATAAAATACAAAGATTCCCCCGTATAGCCTTAGCAGACTGTTGGAGAAAGTGCTGGGAGTGAGAACCTATGGAGGCCAGCACAGCACACCAGATGGTGGGTGGTCAACACCACGCCCGACCGCCTTTGTCTCCCCAACGGCGATGTTTTTACACACACCGCACCAGGTACTCTTTTGAGGCTGAGTCGACCTAGGGGAGGCCCAGAATCGGTTCAGATAATCGTCACTGGGTGTTGGCCATGAGCAGGAATCAAACTCGCGTCGCCGGGTTCGTAGCGCAGCGTAGCGCTAACCGCCACCTACACTACCGCTCCCTACATACTATATACTTAACTATATACATAAACACAGTTGTTGAGTACAGATGCCCAACTGACCACAATGTCAAGTGGCCGGCAAATAAACAGCACCGTCCGAGTTGGAATTAACAGATCAGGGTGTAACTCGTTGCTGGAATTGAGCAAGGTTATGAGAGCTTGGGACCAGAGATGATGGAAATGAATTCCAAAGTGGGGCAGCACAAGGAGGAGAAGCAGAGGGAGACGGGTGGTGAGATGCAGCGTGGTGGGTGATCTGTACATCTGTGAAAAAGAGCTTCATAGCTCATCGGATTTCATCCGGACTAAAGATTCGGTTCTTTGTGCCACACTGTTGAGTCTGAGGAGGCGAAACGTGTCACAAACGGTGCGTATCAAAACATCACTGACCATCGCTTTCTGTAAAATATCAAAGGATCAGTATTCTGTGATGTTGCGGAGATTAGGGTAAATCGCATCGTTACTTTGATGGCAAACTTGCGTTTTCCCCATGCGTTAGCGTGCACGTTCCTTCACCGTGCTTCTTAGGATATTTAACTCACCTTTGCCGTGTGGTCCGTTACATTTGCAGGAGCAGTCCCACCGGCTTCACCAAGAACAAAGCCACCTTCCACCGCCAAGTTTCCACTGGGGCCGGAATGGACGACGGACGATAGTGGTGGAGCGAGGCGCGGCGTTACAGGAGACCCTGGCGTTATAAGGAGACCTGACCAAACCGGAAAACCTGGGGTCAAAGGGAAGCAAGGAGTTACTGGGGAGCCAGGCATTGTCGTTAGGCCTGGCGTAACTGGAGAACCTGGTGTTATTGATAAGCCCAGAGGAACTGGAGAACCTGGTGTTATTGACAAGCCTAGAGGAACTGGGGAGCCTGGTGTTAATGTTAGGCCTGGGGTAACGGGAGAACCGGGTGTCATTGATAAGCCCAGAGGAACTGGAGAACCCGGTGTTATTGATAAACCCGGAGTAACCGGGGATCCAGGCGTGAAAGGAAAACCTGGAGTGACGGGCATACCCGGTGTCGATGTGAAACCAGGGGTAACCGGTAAGCCCGGAACCATTTGGGGGCCCGGGGAACCTCCTTCGGTCACTGGTCACGTGAGCGGAACAGGTGAGCCCTTTGTGATCGGCACACCGGGCAAACCGACGCGAAAGCCTGGAATGACGGGTGAACCGGGTGCGAAGGGAGAGCCAGGGCCGGCAGGTGTTCCGGCCACGAAACAGCCAGGAGGATGGTCAAAGCCTGGTCGACCTGGACATGGAGATGCCTTCACCACAGCGCCCTCTCGCCACGTGCACACGTTAGCCGGTCCAAGTGCTACAGCTGCTGGGCCCATCCTGCCATTGGGACCTTGGGTCACAGGTAATTTTTCAAATTTTCCACAAGTTCATTAGTTTTTTTGCTGAGGTGCTTATCGTGATTGCGGCACGATGCAATTTGCAAGGAGTTTTTATTTATTGTACGGACGTGCAAAGTAAATCTCTTCAGCGCCGTTATGCTCGTAAGCAACTTTTTTGAGGTGACACAGAGCGATTGACGCCGAAATAGTTGCCCATCGACACCAGCGATTCACTACAACGCTTGCCCAAATGATCTTTTGGATTAGACTTGAGAACCATCGGATGACCACACCCCACGTGAGCACATGGTTAATTTATTTAGCCTGGTATGATGCTACAGCCCATCGTATTAATACAAATGCCAATTACAGTGAGTGTGTGATCATTTACGAAGCGATGATGGGACGACAGCAACACAGCGATACCCGCGATGGGGATTTGCTGCTGCTCTGTGAACGTTGCTACGCGGGCATTTGTCTCCGTGGGTTGTTTTATTTTACGTGCGGTGGAGTGTTCATCGCTTGTTGCAGAGCGTTCGTCGCTGTTCGAATCCGGCAGGCCACGCTGGTAAATGCTTAACGGGTGAACGCTTAAGATCACGCGACGTCACTCGAAAACAGCAGGCCATTGTGTGCCAGTGCCACGGTCCAAATATGTTGCCGAATTAGAAAAAATGACGCGGCAAATTGCTCGATTGGGATCACACACAGCAACATGGCCCTGTACTAATTCGTCGCAACGAGCACTAACGTCGCCGCTGTTACCTTTGGTCGCGGGTTCCTGCAGGGAGGCCGTTGCCCGGATTTACCGCCGTGGTTCGGGACAGCTCGGTGGCTCCGGCAGCGAGGCAGCTCTGCCTTGTGGGGGAGTTTGCGTGTGCGTCCGGGGGGTGCGTCGACGCCGCGTTGGTCTGTGACGGCAAACGAGATTGCCCCGACAGATCTGATGAGCGCTACTGTGGTAAGGGCAAAAAAAAAAAAAGAGGCAGATTGAATTGTATTTTAGTTAAATGTTTGCTTTATTCTAATGGATAATATATGTCGGCCTTATTGTTACTTACAACGATTTTGATGTGCACTTTGTTCTGCGATTAATCTACATTTCACAGTTTTTTTTTTACTCTTGGCCTGCACACATTCATTTTATGAATCCCCTTTTTTAACTACGTCATATCTGCAAATTCTATTCCGTACAATATAAACTCATCTCACTGGTTTTCCACAGAGTAATTAAGACAAAAAAACAACTAAACCACGAGTCGATGTGTTAAGAAGTAGTGAACGCGTGAACATTGCCACGGACGCACGGTCCGTCGCCACGCCGTGTCGTGAATGTTGACGCGGCGCCCATCAGGAATGGCGACTCCGTTCCCGCACACGCCGCCGACGCCTCCCGGCGCGATTCCAGGCGGCCGAGTCCCCGGCCGCTGCTCTGCCCGCCAGTTTTCCTGCGTCAGCGGCGAGTGCGTGAGCTCGGAGAAGCGCTGTGACCTGCACAGGGACTGCCTGGACGGCTCGGATGAGCTCGATTGCCGTGAGTGCTCAGCGGGGGCCCGCTTTTCGTCAACGCTTCCCT
Source organism: Lampetra planeri (assembly GCF_965212315.1). Classification (NCBI taxonomy): domain Eukaryota; kingdom Metazoa; phylum Chordata; class Hyperoartia; order Petromyzontiformes; family Petromyzontidae; genus Lampetra; species Lampetra planeri. Next base: position 3,412,055 of record NC_136107.1, on the reverse strand, counting down.
GCTGCGTCGGTGCTTTTTCATAGTTAGCCACCGGTTGGTTACTCAATTCCGTGATTGAGGAACGGCGTACGGTATTCCCTCGATCTTCACGAACTCGCTATCCACGATTTTCGCCATCTGCAAATCGCATCTGGAACTCTACGTGACTGCATCGAGAGAGAGAGAAAGTGATGAGTTATGATGTGTAGTATCATCATAATTTAAGGTAAGTTCATTTATAAACTGTTTAACATTTTATTGACTTGATGTTTATTATAAAAAAAAAATTGTACGATGATAATTTCCATGTATTTAATAGTTGATTTATGTATTTAGTTAAAGTAATTCATTAAAAATATATGTTTTCGTAGGCCAATACCATTATCCGCGAAATTTGATGTTCACGCGCATCTCTGGAACATATCCCTCGCGAATGACGAGGGAATGCTCTATAGCTAAATGCACTACTGCTGCATTATGCTGTCCAGCTCTCTGATGTATTTTCGGTTTGTTCCGCATGTTGATGAGCTTGAGGGGTGGGAGACAATCTCTTGAAGCCCTTTCGGCGTGGCTAACAGACCTCGACATTGGCATTTAGCCATTGAACAATATTTAGCCATTCGCTAGAATAGAATTAGCTTAAGGTCTGATGTTTTGCTCCACGTGCTGGGAGCTTCTCGAAACGTTGGACATCGTGCCGAACAACACGCGGTACAACTCAAATGCATCAGATAAAAGCTACAGATCAGATACAATAGCATCGCTATAGCTGATTGTGAGTGAATGGTTGAGTGAGAGAGTGAGTGTTTGGGTGAGGAAGGAGTATGTGAGTAATGTCAATTTCAACCATGTTCTCAATTCACCAGAATCATTAGCGCTCTCTCTCTTCAGAGCCATTAAGGTCACGAAGTACTGAAACATTTACCAATTCAGAAATGTGTGTCTAATCTCTGCAGTCAAGTACAGTGTGACCAACGATATTACATTCACCATATTATGAACGCTCGGTTCAAAAGCTGATTTTTGGTCAAAAGGCCGAGATGACTTTTTTTTTTTCTCGCTGAGAAAGTAAGACATTAAGAGTAATGTATGACTGAATTCATAAAATATTAATGAACTTTCCACGTAAAATTATAAAAATGTGTTTGCTCTGCTTATTTCCCCATACGCTAGATATATATTCCATCCCTGATCACCTTGCCAGCTCTGTATATATTCTCCAGGCTGAACATCAAGTTTTTCACCTTCCCGTGTAAAACTCCAACCAGTCCTGCCTCACGCAAACTATAACCTCTCTGCCCAGCACCTTTCAGAAGCCAGCGGGCCTTGAGGCATTTCTTTTTAAATCCTTTATATTAAGTTCACTTGCTTGCTTGCTTACGCGCTTACGACCGTGCAAATCTTTCGGTCGTTTTTGAACCCACTTCCCGTGATCCAATCGAGCTGACATTTTGCACACAGACTCGTTGTGCGTGACAATTTATTTTCGTGAAATTTTTTTTCCATAACTTTACACTTTTTAGGAATTTTTTGTTTTAAATATTTAATTACCAATTGCTTAATGGTGGCAGGCAATCATCTGACCCATAGGTGGCAGCCATCTCAAGCCAGAGGACGAGAGGACTCTAGCCGCCACGCATATTAAGGATTTATAGTGAAAAACGTTGTTTTTATGGGTTAATTTTTTAATCGTGAGCGGCGCTGGGATCGTTTAGCGTTGTTCTTTTTCTTTTTCATTCTTCTTCTTTTCAGTGGACTGCGTCGTGTCACCCTGGACCGAGTGGAGCCAATGCAGCCGCAGCTGTGGCCTGGGCGTCATGTTCCGGCAGAGAGACGTCCTCAGGGAGGAGCAGGCCGGGGGCAGCTGCAACCGCACGCTGATGGGCAGCAGAGCCTGCTTCATGCAGGCCTGTCCCGGTGAGTCACCCTTAACCAAGGTGACAACCGTCCTCTATCCCAATAAAGTTCGGATATCGCTTGGGGTGGTCACACGTGGCCTGGCGGTAGAGCGTCCGTCGCCATGGTAATTAAAGATCACCTGACGTCAGTCGCAGGAGTAGGCCTTGGTGTGTATAAATTATCCAAATTTTAAAAAAATTACCCGCATATTACTCAATTAGCAACAATCGCCTACTACTGGCACACTGTTGCAAATAAGACTTTCCTGGTCTTTTTACGTGCTCACCTGGTTAAACAAAACACACTTGAAACCACATGCCACCTCAGATGTTTAGACATTTGGTGCTCCGTTGCGAGCATTATCGTTATCATCAAGCCCACTACATCATTGCAAATATCATCTAGAGACAAATATCCCCCGTATAGCTTTATCACACGAGTGGGGTACGTTCTGTTAGCGAGCACCTATTAAGGCTGACACAGCACATGAGGAGGTGGTGTGACCTGCGTCACAGCTGATCACCGCTGTTTCCCCAGTGCTGATATTTTTTTATGCAACCCTACCAATTTCGGTGCTTATTTAAGGCTGAGCTGACCTAGGGGAGGGCCACAACTGTTTAAAATATCACTCGCTACTGTGATAAGTGTGGCTGGGGAATGAATTGTAGGTCTCCAGGTTCATAGTGAATGTGATAACCACCACCGTTGCCATGACCACCACCACCATCAGCCCAGCTTCCGTACCTCTTAATTACAGACGAAACATTGACTCTCCCAATCATTCTTTGCCTCACGCTTCCTCTACGCCGGTAATTGGTGCCATCAACCACTCCGGGCCATCTCTTATTCCTGTATCAGGTAAAGATGCTCACATCCCAGTGTGTTTATATATAGTTACATATCGTCTCTATGCTTACGATCGCTTCTCCCCTGATGCACACATCTGCTCGTCTGTGCAGCTGATCAACCCCAATCGTATTCTCTTGCATCTTTCCCACGGTGGTGCCGTCATCGCCGTCGCCGTCGCCGCCAGTGGAGGGGCAGTGGGGTGCGTGGAGCGCCTGGTCCCCGTGCGACGCTCGCTGCGGGGGCGGCATGAGGGTCCGGCAGCGGACGTGCAGCGCCCCGCCGCCCAAGAACGGCGGACGGGCGTGCGCGGGCGACGCAGTGCAACCCGAGCGGTGCAACGTGCGGCCCTGCGCGCGGCCCTCCGGCAAGTCGCGCCCCTCGTCGAACGCGCGACGCTCGCTGGGGCGAACCCTCGTCGAGACGGAGTGGACGTCGCCGCGTTAGGCCGTGCTCGTGTGGAGGGGTGGGGGGACGGGGGGTGGCGGGAAGGCGAAGCCACCTGCGGCGCTGATCAGTAGCTTTTTTATGTGCTGGCTTTGGTCCGCGAGCGCTAATTATGCACGCTTTCGTCAAATGACGCTGGCCCGTGGAAAACAAACTGCGAGTTTTTCATGAACGCGTTGAGGTTTTGTTATTTGCGATCGATACGAAAAGTTTTGATGTTCACTCTTGGGAACGTCCGAGGTACTTGGCTGATTTTAAGCAGTCTCCATCCTCGCCTCTGCACTCGCGTGAATGTTGAGCCATGGGGCCAACCTTGCAGCACGGCGAAATGATTCATCAGCCTGACACTCTACCTTTTGCGGACAGCGTGCTGCGTGGCAGCATCGTTTCAGAAATGTTTTTTTCCGTGTAGGACATCTATCAAAGTGCCACTCAAATATAAATGCGAGCGTGACAGATCTGGGCTGTGCAGTGGATGTGGCTGAAAATTCCACCCAGGCTGTTGTGCGTAGGCCCTCCGATGTTTCCAAAGCTCGTTGCGTGGTCTGGCATAGTGTCACGTTGCAGGAGGATATGTCTGCTGAATACCCACGCATATTTTCTGAATGCAGGCTCTTTCAGTTTCCTCAGCATCTCACAAATATCCCGAATGCGTATTCTGTTTCATAAAGATGCAGCCCTAACGCGTGGAGCAAATTAATGAGAGGCACTGGCCGTTTCGGGGTATTGTTCCTACAATGCTCAAAGTTCAAAGTTATTTTATTAGGTGTACCCCTGTGAGCCATTCGACTCTTGAATCGGGTGCAACCACAACAAACAAAAAAACATGAACAAGAAAACATCTTAAAGTGACTATGTGCAAACGGAAAATCCAAGAAAAGACAGCAAAATATTGCAGAAAAATCACCGTTCACCAACCCTGTGCAAAAATCCCAGTGGGATGCAAGTCAAACAACAACAACCACAAGACAACTTAGATTAAGGCCATCAGTCTAACTCTGTACTACAACAAACAAACATGGCCAAACCAAAAAACTTTTCGAAAATCACCAAAATAAAGCCATAAAAGCAATGAAACAGTGGTCATGGGAACTGTGACCGAATTTTCACAATAAACGACGTAAACCACATGTACTACCAAACTCTGCAGCCATAGCTGGCTGCATGAGTCACTCCACAACAGTAGGAGCATCAGTCGGAGTATCAACAATGCAAAACAGGGGAAGAATGTACCTCTCTTTGCTGTAGGGTGTTGGGAGAATGCGTAGGTTGCGACGAGCATCAGACACAGGGAGTAGAACGAGAGGTAGGTGAGAGCGAGTCGATGAAGGGGCTTCAAGTGTAACTGTGTAATGATGGCACGTGGCCAAGCAGCACTAAAAGTTCACCCCGTCTTTACATACGCCTGCCCACTGGTCAGTGTTGGTTGGAGAAGGCGGCTGGCGGACACCGAGGACTGGTTCAGATATCACTCCCCACCGATAACAGCCATGGTCGGGGAATCGAACTCAGGCGGCCGGGTTCATAGCGCAATGCGCTAAACACTATGTCACTGCTCTGCCCCCCCCACTCCCCGTTATAAGTAATGCGACCTGAAAATAACTCATCGCCATCATCTTTGACACCGCCTAGTGACGTAAACGTGCATAGCAAACAAATATCGCGCACACAACGATCTGTCTTTTTTGAAGTACGTTGTATGAAATGGAAAATGTCAAATTAGTCATGGGGATTTGTTGCGTCCGCCTCTGGCTGAGTTGCTCACTCGTTGCTGCGTGACAGACTGCGGTCCCGACATGGTGTTCGTCTCGGCGGAGGACTGCAAGCGACGCCCCGTGGAGGCGTGCCCTCTGACCTGCGACCACCTGGACAAGAGCCCAGACTGCCGCGTGCCCTGCGTGGAAGGTTCGCACGCAGCGGTGGCGCGAGGCCATAACTACAAACTGATAAACTAGAAACATTTTTTTTTTATTTTACAAGGTAAGGCCCACTGAGCGATATAGTTCTTTTTTTAGAAGCGACCCGGCCACAATTGATAGCCACAATGAAGTTGGCTTTTCACGTGGACATTTATCGCAGCCAAATACTCTAAACGCATGTTTCTAAATGTGGAGGGAAAAACCGGAGGACCCGGAGAAAAATTAATGCGACCACAGGGAGAACAGGCAGACTTCAAATATACGGGCGTTCGGGTCGCGATTGAACCCACGACCTCCTGCATACCAAGCGATGTGGTTAACATATTGCCACCGTGGCGCCTACGTAATGAAACGGAACAAAGGTTTATTTAGAACAATCAATCAGCTCAAAATGGTCACCGATTCATAAAAAAATTATGGGTGTACGAACTCTGATCCGGATCAAAATCTTATCTAATTAATATGAATGAAATGAAGGAGGAAGCCAATTATTCTGTTTTAATAAGAACGCTTTTGAACGGCATTGTAATTAATCTATGAGCTGAATTAGTTCACAACGGTGATATATCTTCTTGGTTCTTTCGGTAAAGTCACGTAGAATGGAAATAATAAAATAATACAAATAAAACATAATAATATTTTTTATCATTTTATTATTTCCATTCTACGTGACTTTACCGAAATAACCAAGAAGATGAATTCCTGCAGTCACGAAAGCGTTAATTCGGAACGGTGATATAATTAATTTATGTAGCTCGGCCATCGTCGAATGTTCGTGGCCATGTGACGCACCCACAAAATATGTCTGCTAGGGGCCCCTGTAGGCCGGCATCGCCACCGTACACTCACCGTCCCCAGGACATGCAAGCACGTTGAATCTCCAGCTTCAGCAACTCTTAGAGGCTCATTAGCTGACCCAAGTGATTATCATTCATGCGGAGCCTCAGGATGGCTCGGCGCAGGCGACTCGTGGGAATCGTTTCCATCAGGCTGTGAAATATTAAAGAAAAACACTGAGGGCCAGGGGTCGAAGGCTGGAGCGTTAAGTACATTTGCATAGATAATTGGATGGGATGGTGCGGATGAACTTTGTTGAACCACGTAAGAGTCCATTGAGTCACGTGTCACTTTTGCAAAAGGAGAACTGGGAAGGAATTTTACAACGTACAAATGCAGGAGCACTATAGGTTAAATATAGAGATTGTTACGAATATGCGATAATGTATTTATATTGAAAATAATACATTAAATATTTAACAATTGTTCATTGTCATTATCAGCGACCGTTACCTCTTTCACACACTGTACGTAGCAAACCGTGCTTATCGGATGTGCGGAGGGAGGACGACAAAAACCTATTTATTTCCAAAATTGAAATGAAGGAAAAATTTTAAATATCTCTGCCTGATTCTAGATTTGAAGCTTTCGTGACTGCAAGGATTCATACTTTTTGTTTTTTTCGGTAAAGTCACGTAGGTAAAAAATAAAATAAAATCAATGAAAACAACTTAATTAAATCACTGATTTAATTTAGTTGTTTTAATTAATTTAATTTAATTTTTTACCTACATGACTTTACCGAAAAAAACAAAGAGTATCTCTGCCTGAGTTTCAGAAATTTGCAACGGACACAATAACACTCTGCACTGGACAATCGGGGATTCAACTCAACAATGGAAAGCTGATTGTGTGAACCTTCCGAGATGATGGGTGGCAGCGATAACACTTGTACCTCACGAGTAAACATCGCCTGGGTTCGATACCCATCTTGGGTCCCCTTTCTGTGTGAACTTTGCAGGAACCGACCCACGTATTTTCCCAAACGAAGTCTCCGAGACTTTAGGGTCATCTTCTTCTAAAGTACTCCGAGGTCGAGGCTCTGTTCCTTGGGTGATCGGGCTTTTGCCAGCGCAGTTCCCAGACTAGGGAACACTTTGCTTTTGGAAGTCATGCAATCAGAGTCATTTCCATCTGCCTTGAAAACGCACCCTCTTTAAATTGGCCTTTACCTCCTAGTTACGGTCCGTTTGCCCTGGTTCTGATTTCTTTACTGCTTTAAATGCATGGCGCATTGCGATATTAGGTATAAAATGTGCCTTGTAAATTCCAATTATTATGTTCTGCATGGGTTACCTCAAGGTTCACTGGTTTCCTCCCGAAGCAAATGGCTCACTGGGGATTACAAATAGCAACATCGCACCCCGACTGCGGAAACTTGGCGGGATTCCTCCTGTAGACTTGGGGCATTTATCCTGGTTTATCAAGCGTAGTAACCAATAATAACGGTACATCGTTTGGTGCGTACATTGTCGCGCAGGCTGCCGCTGCAAACCGGGCCTGTACCTCAAGAGTGGACGCTGTGTGGAAGCCGGCGAGTGCCAGTGCAGAGTGGAAGGCCGCGTTTACAAGCCTGGCCAGGTCTTCTCCACGGCAAACTGCAGCAACTGGTACGGGAACGAGTTCATCGCACGTGTACCATGCACAACCCTTTGTCAATCCACCGACTATGTTAATTGTTTGGTGATGCTGCTGCGTTGGCGGTGGTGTACAAGCACAACTAACAAAAAGAGCCGCCACTCATTCATTACTCGCACTTGTTATGACGAACGTGTTGCGTTTTTTTTTTAGTTTTCACTGACAGATGAGGGCACAGCCCGTGTTATTTGACCATTCTTCACCGCGCTGGGCTGGTTGAAGGAAGGGGGGGGGGTTGGCTGAGGATCGGTTTCAATATCATTCCGTGACTTTAACTGGAATTGTTTTCGCAAGTGTGTTCAAAGGCCGTTTTTTTTTTATAGAGCTCTGAATGTGTATTGCTTTCTTTTTTAGCTTGAAAAATATGACAATGGGGAATGTTTTCACAAGTCCTCCATTGGGAGTGTACGTGGAATGTGTGATAACAGTGATGATCGCACACACATACATACACACGGACAAAGATGCCCTGTGTAGCCTACGCAGGCTGTTGGGGAAAGCGCCGTCAGCGATCGCCTATGAAGGCAGCACACAACAACAATCGCCGTCTACCACTATTTGTGCAGTGACATCACCACGGGGCGCTCACGCCAGCCTCGGTGCACCTTGAGGCGACGTTAAGTATGGAAGGCTTGTTGACAGGAGGACAATGGAACAGACCCAGGTGCCATGTAGCATTAACAAACCGTTGGAGCGAGTGCTGTTCGTGAGCACCTATGAAGGCCGGCACGGCGCCACGAGAGGGTGGGTGGCCAGCAGTTTAAATTTTTGCCGCTGTTATTGGTCGTGAGTGGGAATCGAACACGGGTTGCCGGATTATATCACACATATGCTCACACTCACATATGCTAAACTAAAATTTTTTATTTTACCAGTTAAGGCCCACTGAGTTATATAGCTCTTTTCCAGAACCCACCTGGCCACAAATAATAGTTCAACGAAGTGGCTTATCACGTGGACATTTATAGCAGCCAAATACTCTAAACGCCTGTAGATTCTAAATGTGGAGGGAAAAACCGGAACACCCGGAGAAAAATCCACGCCACCACGGGGAGAACACGCAAACTCCAAATATACTGCCATCAGGGTTGGGATCGAACCTACGGCCTCATGTATATCAGGCGAGCTAGTTAACGTCTCGCCACCACGACGCTCACACGCGCCCGTCCCCCGTGCGTTGCGTGCAGCTCCTGCAGGGATGGCAGCGTGGAGTGTGAGCCATCGAGCTGCCCCGTGCACTGCGGCTGGTCGGCCTGGTCCCCATGGACGCCATGCGACCGCCCGTGCCGAACGGGCAGCCAGGAGCGCTACAGGTGATTGGCGCCTCTGCGGGTTTCCGGCACACAACCACAACGCTATCTCGTTGGGCCCTGCTTGCGATAAATGAGGTCATCAGCCTCGTTATAACACTCCCTTAAACGGACCACCTTTTTAACCAAAGTACAGATACACGTAATAATCTCCGCATGAGGTATGTATCTATGTATGTTGAACTTCTTCTTGGTTCTTTCGGTAAAGTCACGTAGAATGGAAATAATAAAATAAAATAAAGTTAAACATAATAAAAGAATATAATAAAATAAAAGAAGTATTTTATTATATTATTTTATTATATTATAATATTTTATTATGTTTTATTTTTATTATTCAATTTGATTATTTCCATTCTACGTGACTTTATCGAAAGAACCAAGAAGATGAATCCCTGCAGTCACGAAAGCTTTAAATCGAAATTTATGTTGAACTTCTTTCGCACCGTACGTAGCCAACCGTGCCAATCGGACGTGCGCGGGAAGGACAACAACAAAACGAAACTCGACAACGCCGCGTTACAGGCTAGCCGCGGGTCGTTAGCTCGTCCGGCGTTAACCCTTCTCACCCCGCCCCACGGTGCGCGCGTCACGGCGCAGGTCACCGACGAACCCGGCGGCGTCCGGCGGGGGAGCCCCCTGCGCGGGTGAGAGCACGGAGCTCCGGGACTGCAACGCGGGGCCCTGCCCGGGAGACGAGGTCCCCGACGAGGGCGGCGACGGGGACGGGGAGAAGGGCGGCTGGGGCCAGTGGTCGGCGTGGTCCCGCTGCACGCGCACGTGCTTCTACTCGCCGGAGCGCGTGGGCACGCGCGCGCGGCACCGTCGCTGCAACGCCACGGCGGTGGACGACGTGACGGGCGACCCGTGCCCCGAGGAGGATGTGCAGACGGAGCTGTGCGGCGTTCGCCCGTGCCCCGGTGAGTGGCGAGCTGCGCCGCCTGATGCCGCCGCCGCGGTCGCGGTCGTTCGTGGCCGTCGTCGGAATAGTTTCACTTGCTCCCAACCTCCGGCGGCCGCTCGGTCATTGAGTGATTTGTAAGCCCTACGGTGGCGCCGTGGCAAAGTGAACACTTGGCTCACCTTTTGGGCCAAAAGACTCGGTCATTTATTGTACATATATATGCAGGGCTATGAATACGAGTGCTGCTTTGTGCCAGGTTAACAGTGGCTGTACTCTGGTGGAGATGATTGTGGAATGTCCACCACTTTACTCAGAGACACCAATGGGGATGAGCATTGCTGGTGTTTTGTTTGAGCTTGGAAACAGTTTGACAGTTAAAAAAAACTTTATTTTTGCAGAATAGAGTAATAAAGAGAAGTTATGTATACAAAACATTGGGACGATTATAAAATCATGGAAGAAAAAACACCGAGTTCTTGGTTATCACATGCTGTGTGCGGGAAACATACTATCGTCAAATTGACAAGCATGCTGGGCCTTCGTGTTGTGCTTTGGCTACCGAAAACACCCAGTGTATGTTTACTTTCATTGTCTTACCAACCGCCGTGGCAGGTTTTCTCATCAGCAAACAGAAAGTGCTTCAATATGCCTGACCGTGAAAAGTTTTTAGATATAACTTCAAATATTATAAACTGCTTAGTCTGGCTTCAACAGATGAAAACCAAATAAATGTTGCAAAACGTATGGTAGCCAGATGAACCTGGTTACTTTTTTGATGGCGTGGTTTACATTTTTTGTACGTGTACATGGGCCTTGTTTTTAAGAAAGGTGCCTTTTCACGAAATAAAGTTCGATTTAAATCCCATCGCAGGCAAACACACGCTTTTCATCTTTGGTCCGCTTAAAAATAATGAATGTTCCCTTGTTCGCCGCCGCCGCAGTGACCGGTGGCTGGAGCTCGTGGTCATCGTGGACCGGGTGCAGCGCCTCCTGTGACTCTGGGATCCAGACGCGGAGTCGAACCTGCACCAACCCCCTGCCGAGTCACGGGGGACCCAGCTGCCAGGGCCCCCACGGCCAGAGCCGAGACTGCAACCCGCAGCCTTGCCACGGTACTCGCCGAACCGCAACTCCCCTCGTTTGGTTGGACCCTCGCCGATGAGACATTGAATGTGGAAATCAGTCCAGCGTTTTGCTTGTGTTGAACCAATGCAGCTGATCGAGAAAAAAAAGAATCACTTCCAGAATGGGCGTGTTGCCGTTGGAAATGTGTAAATAAAGATATGCTTTTAGTGTTTAATCCGTAGAGTCAAATATGGCTATGAGGTGTATTGACTGCTTAAATTATTTTGTTTTAGCTAGTTGTGAAAATCTTCTTGGTTCTTTCGGTAAAGTCACATAGAAGGGAAATAATAAAATAATAAAATTTATAATAAAAAGAAAACATAATAAAATATTTCATTATGTTTTATATTTATTTTTTTTATTTTATTATTTCCCTTCTATGTGACTTTACCGAAAGAACCAAGAAGATGCAGTCACGAAAGCTTAAAATCGAAATTTAGTTGTGAAAATGTTATGAATGTGATTATTCCCCCCTCTCTCCCACCCCTACAGTAATTTCATTGTCATCATTCGTGGTCGTGTTTCTCGTTCAATAATTGCTTATTTTGAATCCTATTTTTACATCTCTTTTTTTATTGTTTCTAAAATTGTTCACTCCATTAGCCCGAGAGGTACGTTAGTATCCTCTTATAATTTGCACGAATTGTAAAATCGTAGATTCTCACATGCACCCTTCGATGCACGTATCAAGAGTGGCGGAATCCATTTCATTCAGTGCATTAATGCATCGGCGTATGCTTAAAAAACTGCTGAGAACTCAGTTATCGCCACTCGATCTTCACATTGACCCAAAGTGTGTCCAGTGGGTGTGGTGGTGCACATCTGTAATTAATACAGGGAGACAGGCTTGACGATTTACACAGAGATGGGGTCAGCCAGGGCTGCAAGACGTGCACGCCCTGGGCAATGAGGTGGATACGTAGAAGGTAATACAACAAATAGGTTTCTCTTGATTTTAAGCTTTTGTGACTGCAGGAATCCATACTCTTTGGTTCTTTCGGTAAAGTCATCTTTCCCACCTGATGACGGACGCTTGTGTTGCACACGAAACGTCGTGATTTATTTTATTTCATACCTACGTGACTTTTCCGAAAGAACCAAAGGGTATAAAGTAGGTTTCTCGCCTATCTGTGCGGGAGTTTGCGTGCGCCTGTGTTTTTTTATCTTTCAAGCAACCAAGGAAATAAGGCCCAAAGCCATACGTTGGCATATTGTAATGACGTAGGCCTTGGAGGTCAGGTGCCAACTGTGCAACAGAAGGAGGGGAACTGACGACAACAACAACAACAGAGGTGGGGCGGCCATCGGCAGCGTTGTGCCGCGATCGATCTCCCGACGATCTCCTTGCCGACCCCCTTGCCGATCTCTTCTCCGAGCAGAGCAGTGCCCCGCCGGCATGGAGCACCTGACCGAGGCGGAGTGCCACCGCCGCGGAGGGCTGTGCCCGCGCTCCTGCCTGGACATGACCCGCGACGTGGAGTGCACGGCGTTGTGCCGTGACGGCTGCTACTGCCTGGAGGGCACCTTCCTGCTGCGGGGTGCCTGCGTGCCGCCGGCCCGGTGCCCGTGCCGCCACGATGGGCGCGACTACGACCCGGGCGACGTCGTGCCCGTTGACCCCTGCAACAACTGGTGAGCCGCACGCACACGCGCGGACAACAACAACAACAACCGCCATTCGCCACTAAGTGGCGGTGACGTCACCACGGCGCTTGTGGCAGGCTATGTGCCACCTTGAGGCCACGTGAAGTGTCGAACGCTCGCTGGCAGGAGGTCACGGGGCAGACCCAGATGCCACAGGTCGACTGACTGAGATGACTGGCTGATGCACCACCTGTGCCCCCTACTGTGCTAACTTGCTGTGCTTTAGCGCGCGTGTTTGTGTGTGTGTCAGAATCAGAATACTTGTTTTGTACTTGAGGAATCCGACGAGCTGTAAAGCTCTTTTTCACAGATGTCCAATAAGGGGGTCACGGGGACAAAATTTTACAACAGAAAACGATACAAACACACGATAGGAGCTCAAAGTATAGGAAAGGTAAGCAAAGCTCTTTTAAAAAAATACAAATAAAACTAAACTATTCTTATCTTACCAGGTAAAGCCCACTGAGCTATTAGCTTCATTTTCAGAAGCGATCTGGCCACAAATGATCGCTCAATGAAGTGGCTTATCACGTGGAAATATCTAACAGCAACATTATATAAATAATCTTAATGGCATGTTTCTAAGTGTGGAGTGAAAAACTAGAGGACCCGGAGAAATGTGTTGAACTTGTTTTCGCACCCGTAGCAGCACCTCCGGTTAGCACGGTTTGCTCCGTTTGGTGCGAAAGAGGTTCAACATGCATACGTACATATATACATACCTAGACAACTGTGGTAATCGGAGGTGCGAGGGGAGGAAAACAACTCTCTAAACACCTCGCGACTAAGATCAAAAGTTGTATGCATTATCTCTCATTGTTCTATTTAATGCTTTCTTAACCCGGGAAAATGTGACTCAAGTCTCAACACTCTGTTTCAGGACGGGTCCTGTCAAGGCTTTTGTAGTGGTTGTCGACCATTGCTATGCGTTTCCCAATGAAGTAATTTGCGAGTCAATATTTGTCACTTGTCACGTCTTGATGATGGCCCTGCTGGCGCACAGCGGCCCCACTTCTCTTCAAGTGATGCCACTCGGTCTCTTAACATGAACAGTGAAGCAGATGCCATGCATTTTGTGGTTAACACACATGCAGTCATAACCAGCAGTTATGTCCCTCCGTCTGTCTGCAACACAGATAATGACAATGACTGCTTAGCTCCATGATCTTACCAGCTGGACTGATGTAATCCTGAATCCGCGACAAATTAAAACTTCAATATGACCTTGTGTTTGCAATAAGGCGTAGTGGAGAAAAACGGTCAGATTTAACAACAACAATAATATGAATCTTGATTTGATGCTTTCGTGACTGCAGGAATTCATACTCTTTAGTTCTTTCGGTAAAGTCACGTAGATAGAAAATAAAAATAATAAAAGAAAAATAGACCGCGAAGTTTCGATCGCAACAACAAGCGGTCGTCTTCAGGTGAAAGAAACAGACAAACAATATTATTATCATTTCTATCAATAAAGTGTCTTTAATCATAGATCTCACAATACTGTGCAAGAGACAACGGCAATGAGTGTGAACATTTTACAATAAAAATAATAATAATTGCTAAAGTAATGAAATGAATACGAAAAGCCATTTGCTGAATTTGTTAAAAGTTTAATAAGCGCAATTGTACCGATTGGATTGCAGACGAGTTTAAAAATGCTCACGAACTCACAGATCCTGAGATCGTTGTGGGGAAGAGAGGCCCAGAGTCTGGGGGCCCCAACAGGAAAAATCTCGATCGCCCATCGACTGAAGCCTCGACCTGGGTACAGAAGACAAATCTAGGGACATTCACCGCGCACAAAGGACTTATTTGCACAGATGAAAATGCGTTTCTCCCCGACAGCTGCCCGCCGTGGACATCCAGTGATTAAATATGCACGATGGCAAAGCGCGTGTTTGAAAAGTGTTATGTAAGCAAGATTTATCTTTCATTTTATTCTCGGATGAGCTCAGCGTCGCATGCAATCACACTGCTCCATCAAACTCAATTGCACGCATCATCTGATGGAGCGTTCTCCGTGTATCAGGTGAGTTTGTGGTGGCGCGGTGAGAGGGGAGGGGGGGCAGCTACCGTGGTCCGTGTTGGAGCAAAACGACCAAGTTGCTGTGAATTTTATGATGTGCTATAATATTAATGTTGAGCCCTAATGTTCAATAATAATCCATATTCTCGGGGCACGCTTGGTGTTAGCAAGGTTCAGTGTGAATGCCTGAGCCTCATCCGACCGGATTAGGAGACCCTTAGGATTATTAGATTATTTAGTTATTATTAAAATAAGTATTATGTAGTTCTAATGACTGCACTTTTGTTTCTCAGATGACGATACCTCCCTCTGCTTTTGCTTTATCACAAATTATTAAGATGCTTTCATATTTCAGACGTTTAATTTCGAACGCATGAAACATGATTCATCCAGGGATGCAGTTCTTGGGGAAGCTTAACACATGGTTCAGATTTTGAGTTGCGCTGCTGGCTGCGATGTCTGAAGTTTCGCTCTCCTCGTGCCCGGAGGCCTTCCGTCGCAAACCTCAGCAACTGAAGAAGCTCCCGGTGCGTGCAGCATAACATCAGCCATTCTGCCAAGCAACGCGCAGCACAACCTGAAGATGACACATCGGAGAGCGATACAGCCACAACTGCGAACGCATTTCTCATTAACTCGAACATCCAGTTCATACGAGCGACCTGGGACAGGACTGGTTAGCAATCATGTAATTGCATGCATCTTTGAGGCACGAAACTTCCTGACCGCGTTCGAGCGTGGCGTGCCCTTCGTACTCGTGTGTTTAGTGAATAGATTGTGTACTTATTAAGGACACTTAAAATAATGCCGTGTTTTCCTCTCGTCCGTAGCACATGTGCGAACGGAGAAATGCAGTGTGGATCACTACCGTGTTCAGGTTAGTTTTTGCGGTGAAGTGACATTGCTGCACAGTCTAGGGGAGTGGAGCGATGGCAACAGGAATCCCGCTCACGAGAAACCTGAGTTCAATTCCCAGTCACGATTAACGTCAGCAGCTAATGATATCTGAGCTGGTCCTTAATGACCACCACTGCCCCCCCCAACCCTGTTCGAAAACTCACACTCACCAGTATGGTGAAGTATGGTCAATTGATTGGCTGATTGACCATGTTTTTTTTAATTGAATGTTAAATTTACAGTTTTGTCTCACAGGCTTGGATAAAGATTATGATAATGATGACAATTATGATAAAAAAAAATAAGACTAAATAACACTTTTCTGGTTTACATACTTGAATAACACAATCCTGATTCATGCATGAGTGGCAATAGCATTGTTCTGAGCCAAAAACACTTCCAAATCATCAAGTGAACAGCAATAAATTTGGCATTTTTGCAGCCAAATATTTACAGAAATTGCTTTTCTATGAAGTGGCTTATCATGCTTGCCATTCTATGTATGTACATTGAACTTCTTTCGCACCGTAAATAGCCAAACATGCCAATTGGAGGTGAATTGGCTTTGGCGCAATTAATAAAATGGGGGGGCTCCTTATCCAATTTCCCCCGCCCCCCTCGTCGTAGCGCCCGTGTTTCCTCTCGGGCCCTGTTGCGATAGCGCCGTGTTGCCCCCACTATTATATGTGCCACCGTTCCCACCGTCGCACCAACGAGTTTGCGGAGCGTCCTCGCTTCCCGGCTTCGCTGGACGTGAAGCGTCGCCTCTCACTTCTCCGTCCCCTCTTCCCTGTTTCCTCCCCGGGGCGCCGGGCCTCGTCGCAGTCGACTGCGGCTGGAGCGAGTGGACCGCGTGGTCGCTGTGCACCAAGACGTGTGACGTGGGCACGCGCCGCCGCTTCCGCTCCGCCACGCACCCGCCCGCCGCCTTCGGGGGCCGTGGCTGCTCGGGACTGCCCGTCGAGGTGGCCTACTGCGGCCTGCTCCCCTGCAAAGGTAGCGCCGGCGCGGTGACGTCGGCATGTCGGGCGTCCGCGACGTAGCAGGGCCCTCCGGAAAAGAAAAAAAAAACTCTTTGACAAAGTAACGTGTTAAATGTGACAGACGGACTCAATTCGCGATCGGGCAGGTCGCGAGTTCAATTATTGGCCGGCGGTCGACTCTTGTTTCTCGTTACCTCTGGGGTCAATGAAGCGAATGCTGCTGTGTGGGAAGCCAGCCGGGAGTTGTGCTGTAGAGATGCTGGCACCTGACATAAGGAAGGGGAATTTCCACTTTTGAGTTTGGTTTATCATTGGCGATGGGCGCCGCTGAATGATTGAGCGGGGAGGAAAGGAAGAAGATGTTTTTCTGGCAGACTGATCTTCTTTGCCAAATATTATTATTGAGGTGGTATAAAGTATTGGGGAAAACATTATATTTACGACTCTTTTTACTCAAAACCACACCAGATCAAATTATTTCTCAGAAAACACCCTTCAGCTGAAACATTGAGATATTTCCTTTCTGTCAGTGACAGTCAAATAATGCCCTTATTTTTTATGATTTTATTTATGCGCAATATTATTTATTGACCGACGGACAGTGCTGACTCGCAACAACAAAGGCGGCACCGTGGGATTTATTTGGGAGACGAGGGTGGCGTGGTGAGGCATTGCTCATACAATTGGAATTCAATTGGAGTGACAGTTGGGTCAATGTGTAGCTGGATTGCTTATAGACCTGCTGTGTGTTACAACGGAGGGGACACACTTCCAGACGGGCAGCGCAGAGTGGTGCGCTGGCATTCCACGGTCCTTCGCTTTGTGGAAGCCAATCGATATGATTTTTCTAAATAACTGTCCATTAATTGGTTTTTAATACGATGAATGGGTGCTATTTTTGAGGCTGTATGTCTTTTTTTTTTCAACCTGTTCCCTTCAATTGATAGAGACCAGACTTTAATAATATAAAAATGCTTTCCAGGGTCAATGCAAAGTACTTAAGCGCGAACTACAACTCTCATACGTGTATCATTGGCACGTTCATGCCGTAGAATAACTGTACGCCCAGCAATATCATGACACTTTTCATTTATTTTCATACAGTATATATATTTGTGGTCATAGAAAGCTTCTGCTCGTTGGCAGGAAACAGCACGTATTTGGGCCTCATTTTCTCAGATATTGCAAGATTCTGCTTTTCCATTTACACGTAATTTTTTGGCAATCATATATCCGAATAGAACAATAATGCAAATAATAATGAGCAAATTTCATAAAGGCATTTTATTTTAGTCAGAGTGGCACCAGGTCTGGAATTTCCCAACTCAGAAAAATTGTGAATTAAAATTCTGTGTTCAGCTTGAGAGATCTCAGGCCATCAACCATTTTGTAAAAATATAGTAATAGGTTTTTACCCTTTCAACTGGTACACCTTTATACAAAGCATCATGTTTGCATTAACCACAACACAAGCAGTCAAAATGCAAACGAAAAGAAACAACTCTGATCATGATAATGATATGCACTGTCCTTGAAGTTGATTGGTCCACACCCGAGACAGCTTTTCTTAGAGCCTAGTCTCCATTGGTGTTGGACCAGATGACGCCAAAAGGCGTACAACTCAAAAACAGCGCACTATCAGAGTATTGAGTAAGCATTTACACTATGAGACCTCCTTTACCAGTGACAAAATATAGTAATAGGTTTTTACGCCTTTTGGCGTCATCTGGTCCAACACCAATGGAGAATAGGCTCTAAGACAAGCTGTCTCGGGTGTGGACCAATCAACTTCAAGGACAGTGCATATCATTATCATTATCAGAGTTGTTTCTTTTTGTTTGCATTTTGACTGCTTGTGTTGTGGTTAATGCAAACATGATGCCTTGTATAAAGGTGTCAGTTTTGTACCAGTTGAAAGGGTAAAAACCTATTACTATATTTTGCCACTGGTAAAGGAGGTCTCATAGTGCATTTTGTAAAAAGTCAAAACTAGTTGTCATTCCACAGGGGCTGGTTCCCCTCCAGGGAAATGTGGACGTTTTACTGCTGTCTCTAAACCACTGATGTATAGAGAGACTTGTTATACACCATCATTGTTCATTTGAGCAGGGAGACGCTGTGAATGTGGCTTGTTACTCTAAACAAGCAATTTTCTGTTAGTGGTGGCCCCATTGCCTGCTGGATATGTGTTCCGTAATGCGCATGATTTTAAAATTACGGTATGTGAGCACGTGGCCAAAAGGCACCAAAGGTCTAGTAGCCCAGCGACGAATAGCATGATTGAAGGTGTAATAAATAAGGGTTAACAAGTGTCTTACGTTGTGCGAGGTTAAG
Source organism: Lampetra planeri (assembly GCF_965212315.1). Taxonomy (NCBI): domain Eukaryota; kingdom Metazoa; phylum Chordata; class Hyperoartia; order Petromyzontiformes; family Petromyzontidae; genus Lampetra; species Lampetra planeri. The sequence continues at coordinate 3,393,267 of NC_136107.1, read as the reverse complement.
GAACTTTAGAAATTTTAAAGTCGAGCAGTGCGAGGGGAGGAGCAGAAAGAGAAGGGGTTTCACCTACAGCGTGGTGAGTAGGTGGGTGAGTAAGTGAGCTGGTGGGTGAGTGCGTGAGCGGGTGATTGAGTGAGCAGGTGAATGAGTGTGTGTGTGTGAGAGTATGCTGCTCCACCTGCAAGTGTGGTGGTGGACCACAGCACTGATCAGAAAAAACACCCGTAGAGTCCTCAACGTGGGGTTGAGGAATCAATGAGTGAAGGTTTATGGCAACAATAGCAGAGTGTCAAGGAGGTGCTCACTGCCGGCGTGGCCTGCTCCGCATGCTTCCGCGCAGCTGTGTGGGGCGAGTGGGAGGCCTGGTCCGGGTGCTCGGCTTCCTGCGGTGGTGGCGTCCGCGTGCGGAGCCGTACCTGCCCAACGCCGGCACCACCACCACCGGCATCGCCGCCCGGGTCCTCGCTCGCCTGCGACGGCGGCGGCGCCGTGGAGGACATGGAGAGCTGCAACACGGAGAGCTGCGGTGAGCAAGGAGACGTCACGCCACGCACAGCGATGATGCGCCGATCGTTCGCTTGCATGTGCCGCCCCTTTGTTAAATCCGCTGCTGGATGAGGGCCTCCCTGTGCAGCGTGGGAGTTTTTTTGGCCACACTGTGCCACGCTGGTCAGTGCGGATTAGTGAAATTGGGAGCATAGACATTGGATCGTAGTGCAGTACAGCAATGGATTTTTCTGCATTGCCCTTTGAAGCAAAACACTCACTCAAACCTGCTCATCGCCTGTTTAATATTAACACAATTATATGAATGGCAATTAGCAATCACGGTTATAATAAAGTGTCTAGCCGTGACCACATCTCCATTATGCTGCTAAAACTGTGGACCCGGCTCGAGATGAGAGCAATACTTGAATGATGCTATCTATTTACGTGGAAAAGTATGATGTAAGTCTTTTTTTAACATCCAGAAAGTAAGAATGTTATGAAAAGACCATGGAGAAGGGGTTTCAACTGCAGGGTAGTTATGTGGTCTAGTGGGAAGTGGAGCATGTGGCATCAACAACTTTGGCTGTGATGAATGTATGACCTTGATGTGCTTCAGGTATTTTCCAATTTCTTGTTCAGTCGTTTTGTGTGTGGGAAGGCATCACAGTGGCTTTCTTCACTGTTGACATCAGCTGTCTTTGTTCACTCGAAATGAAGAGGCAACCCAAAAAGAAAATTGCTCATATTTGGCAAGTGCCTATCTAGGCTGTGTGTTCCATCTTCTGTGACATGAGGTTTGAGGCTTCAAGTCGCTGGATTTCAGGCACACACAATGTGTTCCATACATAATGTTCCACAGCCGTGGCATTACTACATCCAGTGTATGATAAAAAAAAAAAACTTTTTATTCATAAGCACCACAGCTTTTAAACCAAACCACATCTTACTTACAAGTGCCCGCGAATGTCTGAAAATGTATTTTTGTTGCCCGTCGATCGGAATGCTGCAGACGGTCAGATGCTGACCTGCCCCGATGGAAAGGTCTGGAGGCTGTGCCACCTCGATGAGCCTATAACCTGCGCCGACCTCGGCCGTGATCTCACGGTCTCCGGGAGAGAATGCCACCCTGGCTGCTACTGCCCGAACGGAACCCTGCTACTGGTGAGCTACATAATGACTGTGCAGTTGGTTCATGCGCCAGCATTTTCTTTGTCCACAGCAGCCGGGATTTCGATGGATTTGGTGTTCTAGTTGCAGCTGTGGTTTCCGCCAAAGCGTGTTTTCAGGGTATACAGGACTCCCCGGACGTCTTTTCAAGCTGAACACTGCTCTATCCACTGCTGGATGAGGTCTCTTAAGCTGAACACAGCCACTGAAAAATGCAAGACAATTTGACTGTATTTTTGTATTTGCAATCAAAGATATATATTTGGGATGAGTTTTGGATTGAGAACATTTCAGATTTTTCAGGAAAATTTCAGATCTCTTTCAGATTTTCGGTCTCACAAAAGTGACATCCCTCGATGTCATTTTTTGGCAAAGAAACATCAGCCGTGACATCGTATAAGTGACCCTCTTCCGACACAAAACTAATTCTGATCTCGTCCAAATTTGTGTTTCATTAATCCAAAAATCAGAGACACATCCCCAATATATGCTGTTTTTTTATATGTGCTCTAGCCTGCCAACAGCTCTCGTGTTGTTTAATTTCAGCAAGTGAGCTGGGTGACCTTCCTAATCTTGTCTTTTGCTTAACTCTTCCAGAACCAGACGTGTGTCCGAACCTCAGAGTGCCCGTGCTTCATAGGAGGCTCGGTGTATCTTCCCAGATCTCCGATACAGATAGGCTGCACCAAATGGTGAGTTCATTAAGAGAAATGTTCGTCTGCGACTGCGGCCAAACGGCGCTGTCTGTTGGCAAAGTGCCCAACTCACATCGGAAGGATTGAGAGTTTCAATCACCGTTTCAAGAAAGCGTGTGGGGGGTGGGTGCATGCTGGGAATTGCAAATGAGAGGCACAGAAGAGCAATGCGTGGATCGGAGAACAAAATGAAAATTACAGCCATCATATCGACTCTCAAGGAAAGTGGGCGGGCTTGGGCAGGGCACGTGGCCAGGGGGAAGGATGGTCAATGGATGGGGCTGGCGACGGACTGGCAGCACAAGGGACAGAAACGTGGCCAAGAGGACGCCCCGCCAAGATGCGCCGTGGCAACGAGGGACCGCGTGGGATGGCATCGGGGTGGGGAGGACTCATCCAGAAGTGGATAGCTGATGATGATACCGATGAAAATGACTGCTACTGTCTAGGAAGTCAGCAGTATTTGGCTTATTAATTGTCTGACCCCCTGCTCTGGGAATGTTGAATTTATAGTGTTAGATGACAGCAACCAGCAGAGGTGAGCAATACCACAATGGTCCTTCAGGCAATTAGACACTGACCTTTGACTAAAAAGGAAATTAGTTTAGATTAATTAGTTCATGCCTTTGCATATATTCTATTCTTGCACATGGTAATATGTTCAGTAGCTCGATGCCAATGTCGAGTTCTGCTAGCCACGATGAGAGGCCTTCAGGTGAGGGTTTGTGTAGTTTTGGTATTCCTCCGTCGAATGAGTGCAGAATACAGTGTGGTTTTACCACATGGTCTATAGTTGGGGTTCCATACATATTCTAGATTTGAAGCTTTCGTGACTGCAAGGATTCATATTCTTAGGTTCTTTCGGTAAAGTCACGTAGGTAAAACATTAAAATTAATAAAAGTAAAATAAAATAAAAATCACGACGTTTCGGATGCAACACAAGCCTCCGTCTTCAGGTGGATCCGTCACAGCCACGACAGCTGTATCAAGTAAATGAGAGATTGCAGGAGCTACCACTCCGTTTATATAATGGTTGGAGAGGGGGGAAGGGCCAAGTACAGCACACTTTTTATTCATATGGTAAGGTGAGGCTTAAGAGGGTGAGCCTTTGTTATGGAGAGGTACGGTTTGTGACTCAACCTGGCCTACCTAACAATAGTGTGAAAGGGAGAAACATGGTAAACCTGTAATAGTTGTCTGTCAAATAAGATTGGTCAAATAAGTGTAGTTAAATCTTTTTTGCATGGTTAATCACATCCATACATATTCCCGTCCTTCCCTTATACGTCCGATTAGCGCGGTTGGCTACATACGGTTCAGCATGCATACAAACATACATACAAACATGCATGCATGACCACAATCGCACTACTGTGGCTTGTCTTTCATTTCCCACTGATGCAGACGTGACCATCGGCCCGCCAAGGCTCTCACGGCGTCGATGGTTACACCGGTTTCCTCGAGGGATGCCAAGGCCAGGGGATGCAACGCTTGGGTCACGGATTAAGTGTTTTCTTCTGGGACAACCACGTTGCGCCACTGTTGCGACTTGTTAGAAATAATGGACGGAAAACTCTGCCCGCGTATGTCTGCATGCTGAAAGCCAAAAATGTTTGTTAGCTATATCGCACGTGTGGACGTGTGCTTGAGAGGCCGATGCAGTGTCCTGGTTCCGCCCGTACCTGAACATCTCCTGGGGTTTCTCTCTTCGCAGCACTTGTGAAAATGGCGAAGCGGCGAGGTGTGTCAGCGTTGATTGCGATGGTGAGGAGCATGTCCCTTCGTTCTGTACCGCAGTGCGATACTGCCGCCTTAAATCTCACAATCTGACGGCAATGTCGCCCATATTGGGCAGGCGCCGATCCAACTCCCCCCACCCACCCCAGCCTTCTCCCCCACACCGATTTAGTCCATAGTCCATTTTCACGTTTTAAGTTTTTTTTTTTTTACTCGTTTTTACCGTATTGTAAAAAAAAACGTAAATAAGCAATTCCTACAACCACAATTCAGCGCCCGTATCATGAGAATCGAAAGATTCATGCGTGCAAAAAATGCACACATTTTAAGCAACACTAATTAGCGAGTAAGTTCTAAACCAGACAATTATTCTGATTTTTAAACATACATCTCACTTTAATATCGCTTTGTTCCCCATGAATCATATGATACAAATTTAGAAACATGCAATTAGATTATTTAGATTATTTTGGTGCGATGAATGTCCAAATGATGGGCCACTTTGTTGAGCTATCATATGTGGCCGGGTCGCTTCTGAAAAATAAGTTAATATCTCATTGGGCTTTGCCTGGTAAGGATGTGGATGGTTTATTATAATTTGTTTGTGTTTGGGTGATTTGTTTACCTTTCTTGTACTTTGCACTCCTATCGTAGTTTTGTGTTGTTTGTTGTTGTTGTAATGTTCTTACCCGCCCCTACTGGACTTCTGTGACAAAGAGCTTTATAGCTCATCGGATTCCTCCAGTATAGATATATATTGTGATTCTGAGAAAGCATTGACTGATATTCGGCCAAATGTGCGATAATGAACTCTTTCCCTTCTTTGATATTGCCCATCCACCCTCCAGTCGTAATAGGTTGAATGCCGAAGGTTGACTTTGCTCATTGTTTCGTGGTGGGGTGAAGTGTGACTGCTCCCCAATGCGCTTCCACAACTTTTCCTGCGAGCCGATGTCAAAGTTGGTAAAATAAAAACCTCATTAGACGTGAGTGGTGTGTGTTGAGCACTGTGCTGGGCCTGCCCTTTACTTCTTAAGCGAACAACAACACGGCCATAATAAGATTTATAAAGTTCTTTGCTTCAGTGCCTCGTCTTGTGTTGGGTACGAGCATTGGCTGTTCAAGCCTGGAGTGGGTGAGCCGTGGGTGTGGTGGTGCGGTGTGCCGTCTTGGTGGGCTCAATGTGCTGTGCTGTCCCGTGGCACCTGCTGTGCGTGCTACTGCTTGGCCATGCCACCGTTTGTAGCAGCATGTATCGTATTTTTTTTTTTACTCAAAGAGATGAATGCATTTTTTTATTAAAGATGTGTATCATTTCAGGGTTTTTTTGTGGCTTGATATATTGACCCTGTATTCTGTTCACCGACCCTGTTTGACACTTGGTATACCCATCGTATTAATAATTCAGGTTTCCTTCAAACATAGACCTTGTAGTCTCAACGGGCGATTTCCTAGTGGAAATAAAGAACACGTTACAGTCGTGCTGTGCGTGCGTGTTGTACTGAGTGGTGTGCGGTCGTGTGTGTTATAATGCATGACCCGTCTGCTGTGTGTGCGGTGCACTGAGTGCGGTGTGCCGTGCCACGTTGCGCAGGACCCGTGTGTTGCGAGTGTGGTGTGCTCCGTACGTCGGGCGAGACTGTGTGTGTGACCTGCCGTGGTGCGTGAATCGCTACGTGCCGTGCGCCACTGTGCATCCGTACCGCGTGCGCGTTATGCCGCACGGTGCACCGCACGCGCGCGCTTTTGACGCGCTGCTCCCCCCTGTGCGTGACACGTGCCCCGCCGCAGTGGACGGTGCATGGAACGACTGGAGCCCCTGGACCCCGTGCAGCGCGCCGTGCGGCCTCGGGGTGCAGCGCCGCTACCGCTTCTGCACGGAGCCGCCGCCGGCGGGGGAGGGTCGCGACTGCGTGGGGCCGGGCAGCGAGGAGCGAGTGTGCAACACGCACGCCTGCACGCGTGCGTTCCTCCTTGCTCCTCCGGCGTACACAAAAACAACGATCCCACACCACCTCCCCCCCCCCGTATGGGCGTAACAGACTGTTGGGACGAGTGCTGTTTGCGAGTAGCATCTATGTAGGCCGGCACGGGCACACACGATGGGGTGGGTGGCCAGCACCATGCCCGGCCGCATTTGTCTCCCCAGAGGCGATGTTTACACACTGCAGCAGATACGTTCCTTCTCTTCCAGCGTGCATGCACGCACATCGTGTCAAGGAGCGTGAACCATCATCACGCGAACTTCGGTTATCCTCGCAGCAGCTGCGGCTGTTGCGCTTTCAGATGCGCTTCTGCGATCGTCTGGAACGCTCTTCCGATATTAGGAAGGCACTGGCAATACGCACTTTTAAATCGCCTAGTTTGACTAATTTCTTTAGAAGTGCTGGGAAATACACACACAACCACGGAGGAAATGTTTTCCTTTGATGTTAATTACACATCCATTCGCATGCAACATTGTTTTTTTTATTGTTGACGCTGGAACAACAAAGGCCAATGACTGAGCAGCAAGTAGCAGTGACATCACAACACGTTTTGTACCGGGCCGCGGTGAACCTTGGGGTCACATGGAGTAGTTTTTAGCTCACGGGCAGGAGGTCACAGAACAGACACACATTAGTCATGAGGGAACGGTTCGAGTATATACTCGTGAACAACGTTGCGACCACTCTCTGTTTAGCTGATTAGATGTAGCCGTGTATTGTTTTTTTTTTAAAGGGAAGAATCATTATTCCCGCGAAACCATAATAAACGATCTTTGAAAAGGTGTGTCAGGCCTAACCTCTTTAATGGAGCCCATCAATTACCTCCACGAAGGCTGCGTCTGTATCATTGCTTAACATCATAGGAGCAATGCTCTGGCCACATGTGAATGCTGAGCAGAATTTCCTTTGATTTACATTTTTTTTCCAGGGGGTTCCTTGGGCATCAGATTTTTACTCGTAAATGTGCACTGCTATGTTGTGACTCTGCATGCCCCGACAGCCACGGGAGAAGGAGGCATATCGTCCGATTGTTTAAGTTGTTCCTTGAGACGAGACGGACTCGAGACATCACGATCCTTTTTTTTTAAAGTTTAGATCTTGCTCCGTTGAGTCTCGCCTCTCTTTGAGGAGTTTTCGGTGCGCAACGAAATTACAATTCCTGCAGTGACTACGAGGGCTTTTTCAAACGACCAAGCCATTGATGGCCTGTGGGGGTTTCCACTGTGAATGATCAAAGAGGTGTAGCTGCTACTGCCCTGCCTGCCACTTTTTTTGTTGCTAAATCACGGGTCGAGATTGGTGAGGTGCCTCAATAAACTCTTACGATGTTGCACACAAGGTGTAAACATCGTACCGAGTGGTGACTGCAAGGGAGATCTCTATTCCCAGACCGAAGGACACATGCAGAGAAAGAGGGGAGCGAGGGGACTAAAGACTTAAGCCGGGACTGACTCAGCAAGCGTGGCCAGGAGAGAGACAGAGAGAGAGAGAGAGACAAGAGAGTTCTAGACGCGAGCTACAAAGTCACTGAGGAGAGGCAGCGACGGCCGAGCCTTCCAGAAGTCTCCGTGTGTTACCCCCTCGTCCATCGCTCATTGTCCCTGGCTGTCGCGTGCCTGTGCCTGTGCGTGGCGCGTGCAGAGGACGGCGCGTGGTCGGGCTGGAGCCGCTGGGCCGAGTGCTCGCGCAGCTGCGGCGGCGGGGGGCTTCGCTCGCGGGCCCGCTCCTGCGACGCCCCCTCGCCCGGCGGCGGAGGAGATTACTGCGAGGGCCCTGGCGTCGACACCCAGGAGTGCCACGCGGAGCCGTGCCCCGGTGAGCCGTTGACCACGCGGCCGCCGGCGGGCTGCTTGGGGGGCGGGGGGCACGTCGAGAGAGCGAGTTCCCCTTTTAAAAGATAAAATTGTAACCCCCCCGCCCACCTCCTACGCATTTCCCATGAATATGCTAAATTCCTCTTGATATGCACATTCTTTTTGTTAAGGCGCTCTTCTTCCACCTCCAACCCAGCTTATATATAAGCTCCTGGCTTGGCAGTGTCTCATTCTTCACCTGAGGACGGCTGCTTGCGTTGTAGCCGAAACGTCGTGAGAATTATTTTATTATGTTTTATTTTTATTATTTTATTACTTCCCTTCTACGTGACTTTACCGAAAGAACCAAGAAGATGAATCCCTGCAGTCACGAAAGCTTTAAATCGAAAAATAAAATTGTAAATAAATAAGAAGGGCCTGATTTCCCTCTCACCCCTGACCCCCGATAAACAAGCAAGCTGTTATCTTGTGGATACACGTCTAGGGCGTGCGCCCTGCGCTGTCACGCACGAGTTTGATGTCTCGTTAATGAGAAAGAACGCCCCTGAGATTTGTTGAAGGGCTTCACGCCCCCCCCCTTCCCGCCGTCGCCACTGCGATTGCCCTGGAACTCGCTGGTACTGCCCCGGCTGTCCCCTCGGGCTCATTATTATCGGCACGCCGAGCCCGTTTACTTTTATCTCGCGCTGTGCTGCAGTGTTGCCCTCTGACCTGCCATGTTTCCCTGCCTTGACCCCTCCCGTACACCCCTTGATGACCTCATGTAATTCTGTTTTTTACGAAGCGTCTTGAAATGTAATTGCATTTAGGCGCTGTATGAATTTACGTATTTGTGTTGTCGTGTAAAACCATGCTCAAGAAGGCCCATATAGCACCGTGCTGGTGCCACTTTGACTTCAAGGCCACACGCATACAATCACCACGGCAGTGAAGTCTCCACAGTGGTGCCCTTGACAGTATTTCTTTTTCCTCATAACAAAGGTGCATCACGGTGTCGAGGTGTTATCTGCCTCGCCTGGTATGCAGGATGTCGTGGGTTCGATCCCGACCCTGACGCCTGTATATTTGGAGTTTGCGGTGTCTCTCTCCCCGTGGCGGCGTGACATTTTTCTCCGGGTCCTCTGGTTTCTTCCTCCACATTTAGAAAAGGGTGCGCTTAGAGTGTTTTGCTGCTCTTAAATTTCCACGTGATAAGCCACTTCGTTGAGCTATCATTTGGGGCCAGGTCGCGTCTGAAAAAGCGCTACATAGCTCAGTGGGTCTTATCTGGTAAAGTAAAAAAAAATTCTTTGCTTTAAGGGTTTATTTAGAGTTTGACTCCAGCCCGAATTCGGTGTGCAATCCTCCTCTGATGGTTTCACGTTACTCGTGTGCATTCTACTTTTCAGACAGGAACTGTTCGGAAGTGGCTGGGTCGTACTACAGTCACTGTGGGCCGCCCTGCCCGCGCAGCTGCGACGATGTGTCTGTACGTCATCAAACCCGCTCTCGGTCTTTCTCACATTGCTGTAAACGTGCGTCGTTCTGTTTGATGGTTAGCTACTCTGTTACGCCACTCGCGACGCAAAAATAGCGCTTCACCGTCAAAATAAATTGACTTCATTGAGTTCTATCGTGAGCTCCAGGTTAGCGGCAAAGTGCACCACTGCAACAACAACAACAGGCCGAACGCCCCTTCGCAGAGCTACGGGTCGAATATGCGGTGACCGGCACGTGTGCTTTCCGTCTTGATGCGTGACGTCAGTTTTGCTCGTGGAGCTGCGAGCCCGGGTGCTACTGCACGGACGGGCGCCTGATGAACGGCGAGGGCAGGGCGTGCGTGGACAAGCAGGACTGCACATGCCTGGACATCAACACCGGGCGGCGACACCCGCCCGGGGACACAGTACCCCATGCGGACGGCTGCAACAACTGGTCGATCGATTCCTGTCGCGCCTTCTTCGCTTCATGCACTCGCACGTCTCTTGTTTGTCAATCCACCGCTGGGTGATCGAGTTTGAACGGCCCTCGCGATACGGGATGGGCGCCAGTGGTAGTAGCAGCAACGTTACACGCACGGCTCCTTCTTGACCGCCCGCTGTTGATTTACGGCCCCCCCCTCCCATCGTGGGGGTTTAAGTGACCAAATTTCACCAACGACGCTGGCCAGCACGGGTTGGGGGGTTAGGAGGGCTGTAGATGCAGAACAGCGCAGCGATGGGCTTTTGCTGGACTAACCCCAGCTAGCCACCACATAGTCCGCGATGCTGTGTGGCCAGCCTGTTTTGTGAGTGGTGTTCACCCACCCAAGCAATATCAAGGCTCGAACATGCTTAGCATCCGAGAGATCCGGGTGACGTCGTCCGGATGGATTTGGCTACGCAACAACAACACTATTTTGACCATTGGAACCTCCTATGCCAGTAGCAAAATATGATAATTGTTTTTTTACCCTTTTATCTGTGCATACATTATTAGAGTTGTGTTTTTTGTTTGCATTCAGACCGCAGGTATTGTGGTCAATGCAAACATGACTCCTTGTAAAAAAGGTGTCAGTTTTGTTGCCAGATAAAAAGGGTACAAAACCAATTAACACTATTTCGATTTGAGAGGCGTTCTTACGTGACCGCATCCCATGGTGCTGTGCAATGAATGCTGGCCGGTTGCTGTGGAGCGAGCGGGGGTTTCTGTTTGGGGAATGGCGAGGAGAGAGGTGTCATTTGGCGGGGGCCAGGGTGATGGCGTGGTGTGAGGAAGAAAATAAACCCCCGACTTGAACAAGGTTGTCTGCAGTCGAGTTACAAGAGCTTGCTGTGCTTACGTAATTGCTCTCTGCATCATTTGAAGAAGTTACGTAAGATTTTTATTTGCCTTTGTTTGTTTTTTTGCCTTGTTATCGGTCGAGGCAACATTTGTTAAGATCAATCTATGAAGGCTGCGAAAGTAAATCCCGCCTTGCGCTCAATGATTTTAATGTCGTTTTTATTTTTTTATGATTTCAGCACTTGCATGCATGGAGCGCTGGTGTGCACCAATCAGCCTTGTCCTGGTAAGCAAATAATTACAAGCATCGCACTGGTTTCAACGACAAATTTTTGGTAGTGCGGTTTTTATATCACGACCATTTCTCCAGGCTCAATAAAACGAGTAAACACTTTGTGGGGAAATCAATGGTGACTGTCCTTTGGATGGACCTGCTCTAAGCCATAGCAACGTGGAATTTCCACCCCTGGCTGTAAAAAGGACACTAGTACCACCTCAATGCTCACTTGAGCAGCAAATCACTTTTGACTTGACCATCAGTATACTTAACTGTATAAAGAGTGCATTCATAAAGTTATCGCGTTATTTCAACCACGACATATCCCAAACCCGCTGCCAGCACTGTACACCCCAGGGCTGTGTTTTGAGCCGATTTGTTCATTCGAGCGAAGAGTTTGCACGCACGCACAGACCGATAAATCATGATGAGCACGGTAAAACATATTTTTTTTTTCACGGGAGGCCCAAAGACCGCTAATGAAGTGTGTCTCGTACTCACAAACACGGAACGAGTGCAAGCTCGGTGGTAATGAGCAAAGGCAGCGTTCAGAATAGCAGTAACCAGCAGAGAAAGTGGTGGTTGCGTCGGTGGTGATGTAATTCGAACGAAGTTTTTGCTTGGACGTTGTCTGTCTCATCGCCCGGAGCATGTGATGCCAGTGCTTTATCAGTGAGTTGTACTTTTTTTTCACAAAGCTACCGGATGTTTGCGAAGCCTGCATTTCTACCCAGCGGTGTCATGAGTAAGAGTTAAACGTCTTGCCTGTAGCATCTGAACACAGCTTGATTTCTCGTGCTCCTTTAAGACACCGACAAGAGGACGGAATGTCCCACTGCCAGGCCACGAGAATTGATCCTTGGATGGAAATGCGGAGATAAAACCCATTTATTTTCTCGCCCTCTATAAAATTACCACCGCTTTAACTGAAGTGTTAAACTTTTAAATGCGAGTTCTTTGAACTTCCAATGTTTTTTCCCTATCCACACAGTAGGCTTCGAATATATTCAAGATCAACAAGTAGAGTTGTCTCCTTGCTCCAAGTAAGCAATGAGCAGGACTCGTCCATTTGAGGGCCCAGCTAGCGGTGTAGACCAAACTCTCCCCATGCTCTTCCATCCACGTGGTGTTCACCAGGTGGTGTTCATTTTCTCAGCCGAGCAGTTAACCGTGCAGCCGGATGGCGCAGTGGCCGGAGCGCATAGCTCGCAATCGAATTCTCGAGTCAATTCAGCCCGTCATCCCTCCTTCAACAATAAGATGAGAACCACTATGTTGTAAATCGACAACGGCGGTGCAGCCCTTTGTCACAATCAACTGCTGATTAAAGGCCTGTCTCTCCACGCCCTGTTGGTCACGCGGTTTGATTGACCATGCTTCACCAGATTGGTCAGTGTGGGTTGGCGAAGGGGTGGAGGGATCGTAGCGGTTAGCGTGCTGCGCTACGAACCTGGCTACCCGAGTTCGATGCCCGCTAACGGCCAACACCAGTGACGAATATCTGAATTGGTCATCCTCTAGGTCGACTCAGCCTCAATTGAGTACCTGGAGTGGTGCGTAAACATCGCCACTGCGGAAACAAAGGCGGTTGGGCGTGGTGCTGTCCATCCACCCCCTCGTGTACCTTGCCCGGCCTTCATAGGTGCACCTCGCTAACAGCAGTTGCCACAACAGTCCATTCAGGCTGTATGGTGGTTCTTTGTCTTTGGCGGGGAATCAATGTAACCAATGCACCACCGCGACACCATTCAACAGTGGTAACCCCAAGTACATCGCCACCTCTTTAAATGCATTACATTTTTGCTGCCATTACGCTCGTTTACCCAGGCAAGCCTCACCGAGTCTCCAATACTTTTTCACGAGGGTCCTGCCAAATTTCCGCCATGGGGGCGAGGGGGGAGGGGTGGGGGGGGGCACCGTTGCTCTGTTGTAATCCCCACATTGAGTGTTGGCCTCTTCAGCAAGGCCAAGGGCTTAAAATGACTTTTACACTTACTTTAACATTTTATCTACAAAATTAAACCTTGCCATATTTACAACATGTTACCCTATTTGTATTTTTGTATTTTAGGATTGTATATTACAGTTAGTTTACATTTTATATGGTATACTTATTAAATTTTTTACATACTTTAGCCCCTGAGTATTACTTAGACTTTGTAATTTTAGTATAGTTAGACTGTACACCACTTATTTACGTTTTTAAGATTCCTAACATGTTGAATGTATGCACCTTCCTGCCATAGTAAATTCCTTGTTCGTGAAAACTTTCACGGCGAATAAAAAACCCTTTCTGATTCTGATTCGCGGGTCACGTGTTCGCATCGGATTCCTCCGCTAATCAAAAAAAAAATAATCATTCCGATTCCGATTGCAGTGGACGGCGTCTGGTGCGAGTGGTCCCCGTGGACGCCGTGCTCCCGCACGTGCGGCTCCGAGACGGCGTCGCGCTACCGCACGTGCGCGTGCCCCCCGCCGCGGGACGGGGGCGCGCCCTGCGCCGGGGCTCAGCGCGGGCACGAGCACAGGGACGTGGGCGTGCAGCTGGAGGCGAAGCCGTGCAACCTCTTCCCCTTCTGCCCCAGTGCGTAGGCAGCCTGTCGCGCCCTCTTCCTGTGACTTTTGTGCGGAGGGGCGGTGGGGGGGGCGAGAGCACTGTCAGTGTGCAGGGACTCGTCTGCTTACGAACAAGTCGTCGTAGATCAGCAGCTAAGCGGGCCTGAGCCTAGATCATGCTGGGATGGGTGACCGCAGTGCATAACAGGTTGTTATAGGCTGCTGCGGGGGAGGAACGCTGTGGGCAGCAGAGAGCGGCGCTGCAAAATCCATTGTTATACTTCACTATACTCCAACGTCAATACTTGCCACCTTCACCAACTCACACTGACCAACACAGAAAGATTGTCAAAATACCCTCAAAGCACACACAGCATGGGGAAGGATTCATTTAGCAGTGCAAAGGCAAGAAGGTCTATAACAGATATACATATCTTCTTGGTTTTTTCGGTAAAGTCACGTAGAAGGGAAATAATAAAATAATAAAAATAAAACATGATAAAATAATTCTCACGACGTTTCGGCCACAACGCAAGCAGCCGTCCTCAGGTGAAGAACAGGTCTGTCAGGTCGGCTGCTTGCGTTGTGGCCGAAACGTCGTGAGAATAATTTTATTATGTTTTATTTTTATTATTTTACTACTTCCCTTCTACGTGACTTTACCGAAAGAACCAAGAAGATGAATCCCTGCAGTCACGAAAGCTTTAAATCGAAAAATTCCAGAGGTCTGTTCGTAAGTCGATTTGTTCGGTTCGTGAGTCCATCTTTTTACTCCTGTCGATTCTAAAGACGTTGTACGGCATCGACACTAAACACGGGGAATGGATTTAAAAGTTGTATAATCTTCTGCAGGTGTAGATGCCACTGGTTCTTCATGTTCCGTAGATGTAGATGCCACTGCTTCTTCACGTCCTTCAGATGTAGATGCCACTGGTTCTTCATGTTCTGCAGATGTAGATGCCACTGGTTCTTCACGTTCTGCAGATGTAGATGCCACTGGTTCTTAATGTTCTGCAGATTTAGATGCCACTGGTTCTTCACGTTCTGCAGATTTAGATGCCACTGGTTCTTCATGTTCTTCAGAGATGCCACTGGTTCTTCGTGTTCTGCAGATTTAGATGTCACTAGTTCTTCACGCTATGTAGATGTAGATGCCACTGATTCTTCATGTTCTGCAGATATAAATGCTACTGGTTCTTCTAGTTTGGCAGATGTAGATGCCGCTGGTTCTTCCTGTTCTGCACATGCAGATGCCACTAGTTTTCGATGTTCTGCAGATGTAGATGCTACTGGTTCTTCATTTTCTGCAGATGTAGATGCCGCTGGTTCTTCCTGTTCTGCACATGCAGATGCCACTAGTTTTCGATGTTCTGCAGATGTAGATGCTACTGGTTCTTCATTTTCTGCAGATGTAGATGCCACTGGTTCTTCATGTTCAGCACATGCAGATGCCACTGGTTTTCAATGTTCCGCAGATGTAGATGCCACAGGTTTTTCACATCCTGTAGATGTAGATGCCACTGGTTCTTCATGTTCTGCAGATTTAGATGCCACTGGTTCTTCACGTTCTACAGATGTAGATGCCACTGGTTCTTCATGTTCTGCAGATTTAGATGCCACTGGTTCTTCGTGTTCTGCAGATTTAGATGTCACTAGTTCTTCACGCTATGTAGATGTAGATGCCACTGATTCTTCATGTTCTGCAGATATAGATGCTACTGGTTCTTCTAGTTTGGCAGATGTAGATGCCGCTGGTTCTTCACGTTCTGTATGACTCTCGGTCCAGACAGGCGACTGGACATATGGACGGATTTGTTCGTATCTCTGAAAGTTCGTAAGTCGAATGTTCGTAAGTAGAGGAGTCCCTGTACCTACAAAGGCACATTTTGCATGTGTGTATGTTGAACTTCTTTTAACACCGTTCGTAGCCAACCGTGTTAATCTGATGGGGGGGGGGGAGGACAAGTGAACATGTTTTAAGACGTATGAACTTCCTGAGCATCTTGAGATAATTTTCCATGTTTAAACACTGCTATTTCGTGCGTGAATTATTTAAAAATATACCCAAACAAAACATAACAATACAATGAAAGTTGGATTTCATCATCGTTGTCGTCAGCCTGAGTAAAACTTCTGCAAGATGAAGACCTCCCCAAGCCATCACCATCTCTCACAATCCTACGATGTAAACAATTCACCTAAAATGACGATCCGCGTTCAGAGTAGAGTACCCGATGCGGTGTGTAAACATCAGCACTGGGGAGACGAAAGTGGTGTGGGGTACCCCCCACCCACTCGTGCGCCGTGCCGACCTTCACGGATGCTTGCTGACAACAGCGGCACCTCAGTTCAGTTCATTTATCAGATATAGCCCTGTGAGCCATGCGGCTCTTGACTCGAGTGCAACCGCAACAAACAAACACACGAACAAAGAACATCTCAAAGTGACTACGCGCAACAGAAAAATCCAGGGGAAAAAAACAAACCCAGCAAAGTCTTCCAGAAAAAAACCACCGCGCGTCAACGCTGCGTGCCAAAGATCCCAAGTGGGATGCAAGTCAAACGATAACAACCGTAAGACAAGTCCGTTAAAGGCTACATGGATCTGTGTGTCTTTGTGTTTCAGCGGATGGCGGGTGGGGCTTTTGGTCGTCGTGGTCGGCGTGCGACGCCTGTGCCGGAGGCGCCGCCGTCAGGACGAGGGAGTGCAACAGCCCAACCCCGCGCTTCGGCGGCGCCGAGTGCGAAGGGAACTCCACCGTGAGCCGTCCGTGCCAGGGGGACACCAGCTCGTGTCCTGGTGGGTGTGTCGGGATGACTGCAGCGGCCGTCGTTGTGCGAGCGCTCTGTGGGACCAAAAAAACGGTTGCAAAGTGGGTTAGCGCACCGCTCGTCGGTAACCAGCGACCTGCCTTGCATTGCCAGCCATGCCTCTCATTAGTGGCCAGTGATTTCTGAATCGGTGCTGGGTCCTCCCATAGGTCGACTCTGCCTTGAATGAGTATCTGGTTGTGATATGTACATACCAGCACTGGGGAGACACGAGGGCATTGTGTGGCCTGAACCGGACATGGTGGTGGCCACAAACCAGCATTGTGCCAGCCTCTATAATTGCTTTCGAACAGCACGTGTCCCAACAGCCCACGTGAACAATGCAAGGGATGTTTGTGTGTATGCGACAGGAGTGATGTAGTGATTTGTGTGCACTGCGCTAGCTTCGATCTCGCTGATATGAAAAACACATCTTGGCCAAAACATCAGTGGGGAAAATTGCCCTCCCCCTGGCCATGCTCGCTGGAAATTGATTACCTGGTACAAAGTGTCCCAGGAGTAGCACTCTGAAGACAAGGGTGGCCAGGCCTGGTCGCTGGCAGTAACCATGTCAGCTTTAATTGGTCCAGAGTGTAGGCGATACAATGGGGGGTGGGGCATTGTCTTTGTGTTCTGATGGCTTATTGATTAACGTTTTAATTAAGACCTAGTAACTACAATGACACTCGTCATCACTCGTTGCCTACACACTCGATCAGTCGTGGGTGCCGTTTTAAAACCGACTTGGCATGTTGCTATTGTCTACGTTGACAGAAAAGAAACGGACAGAGGTCTTCCTGAACTATAATGTTTACACCAACACACGTCCCCCCCCCCCACATTACATGGCTGATCGATCGCTGGCTTGGGAACCTGGTCGCTCGTGTAGCGAGGTCAGGCCCTGGCGGCCGCCGCCTACCGGGCAGCAGTGCTGTCGATAACAGCGAGGGACGTGTTCGCCGAGATTGATTCTTGCGCGGGTGACGTTCGGCACAATAACAATTTGCATTAACGGTGCAGTTCATGATTTCGGGTAAAGAATGCACTAATTAGCCAATCTACGGCGGCATGAAAAACATTTAAGAGTGGGTGCGACAACTGCAATGGCGTTCGTTACAATATTGTTACATTTCCACAGCACGTTAGAAAGTGAGTCTGCATCCCTCCCATTACTGTAAACATTTAATCTACTTTGCAATGCTCTGGCCTTTCAGAGAAAAGAGTCACATTCGGGAACTTATTTTCCAAATTTGGCATATGCCAACAAATCAATTAGTTCCAATCCAGGTTCAGGACTCATTCAGGTTATGAAGACGTTGAGGCTCAATAACGTTTTGGCACCTAAACAGTGCCTATCCTGTGGCTTTAACGGCTGCCACCACAGGAATGTGGAATTTCCACCACCATCTGAGACCCACCAACAGGCACAAGCACCCCCTCGCGCTTAACTCCATCCAAGTCAATTGACCGATTGACTGATCGATACATTTATTCCGTTTTCAGTGTTTTTTTCGGTGCAGTCACGAAAGTTTTACGTCAAAATTTACATTTATTCCGTTAAAGAGTTGCCCCCCTCAGTGGCAATTTGGAATTTCCACCGCTGGCTTTTCAACACGCGAGGAGAGTCACTCGACCGTGTGACTGATTACACTGGTCAACAAAAAAAACCATGTTTTTCTGGCCTGGACTTTTGCAGCTGTTTTAGACTAATTTCAGGGTGCTGATTCCAAATCTGATCTCAGATTTGCTCTATCACATCTCATTTTTATGCTATCGGCATACCCCATTTTCATTGATTTTACCCGAAATTAACTCTGTCACTTATGATTGCAAGTTGTTGCGAGTCAGTGACTGCTTTAGTGTTAAAATATGGTGCTGTATTTTTATGATAGTGTGTTTCTACTATCATTTTATGTAGATATCCACATTTATTTAATATTTTCTTCTGCAGTTTTTATTGAAAATGCAATATTTGATATCTCAAAAACCTGATGTGATCGACAAAAACTGATGCCAGATTTGGAATCAGCACCCCAAAATTACCGTTGGAATACCTTATGCCAGAAAAAGTGTGTTGACCAGTGTTATCGACTGACGGATCGATCGATTAACTTGACGGAGACTCCCCGAGGCGTCGGTGCCCGCGCTGCGCGGCTGCCCCTCGCCTCTCGTCGCTCAAGTGAACTACCTCGCCCGGGATGCGGGAGGTAGTAGGTTCGATCACGACCCTGGCGCCTGTATGTGCGGAGTTTGCGTGTTCTCCCTGTTGGATTTTTCTCCGGGTTTAGAAATGTGCGTTTAGAGTATTCGGTTGAATTTCGATTTAAAGCTTTCGTGACTGCAGGGATTCATATTCTTGGTTCTTTCGGTAAAGTCACGTAGATTATTTGACTTTATAATGTTTTACTTGTATTATTTCATTATTTCCCTTCTATGTGACTTTACCGAAAGAACCAAGAATAATTATTCGGTTGCTTTACATTTCCGCAAGATAAGCCACTTGGTCGAGCGACCATTTGTGGCCAGGTCGCTTTCTGAAACAGGAACTACGTAGCTCAGTGGGCTTTAACCGTTTCTAGATTTGAAGCTTCCGTGACTGCAAGGATTCATACTCTTAGGTTTTTTCGGTAAAGTCACGTAGGTAAAAAATTAAAATTAATAAAAGTAAAATAAAATAAAAATCACGACGTTTCAGAGGCAACACAAGCTTCCGTCTTCAGGTGGAACCGTCACAGCACGATAGCTGTATCAAGTAAGAGAGATACAGCAATCGTGCTGTGACGGTTCCACCTGAAGACGGAAGCTTGTGTTGCCTCCCAAACGTCGTGATTTTTATTTAATTTTTATAAATTTAAATTTTTTACCTACACAGTGACTTTACCGAAAAAAACCCTGGAATATTTAACCGTTCCGTTTGCTTGTCCAGACTGCCCCGAGGGCCAGGTGGTGCTGCCGTGCGGCAAGCCGTGCCCGCGGAGCTGCGAGGAGCTGCAGAGCGGCGTTCTGTGCGTGGAGCCGCCCTCCGAGTGCCGCCCCGCATGCGCGTGCCCCGGCGACCTCGTGCTGCACGACGGCGCCGTCTGCGTGCCGCCCTCGCGGTGCCCGTGCCGCTACCGCCCGCCCAGGCCGTCGCACTCGCACAAGCAGGACCGTGAGCGTTGGGTTCATTGCCGCCGTCACCGCTCGGTCCCCACTCCCCACCCACCCTTGCCGCCGGCTCGCACCCCACCCACCCAGAGACCGGTGTGTTGTCATTATCAGCAGCAGCAGCGGCAGCAGTTCTATGATCAATCCGCTGTTGGATGAAGGCCTCCCAGAGCCATCACCGGCTGTGATGTTACAATCTCTGGGGTGGCATTTCCTCCCTTGGCTGCCGCTTATTCGCTATTCTCGGCCACCGGCCGGGGTGTCCTGCCCAAGCCCACGTTTCCTATCAGTGTTTCACCCTGGGTGTGTGTTGTTCTCGAATCCACGCGTTGTGGTTAGACCCCGAACGAAATTAGCGTTTAACGGCAGCACCGCAAGTGGTGTGTTTTTGTTTCGTGGCGAGGTTTTTGCATTTTTGTTGAGTGCTTCCATAATGAAAGAGCATCTTCAAAGCACTTTGCAATGCAAATGGGACATTGCAAAGCACCTCGCTTCGTTTTAGAATCTTGTTAACCTTGAGTCAGGTGTGAATGCGTAGAATGGTCACGCGTGAGCAGAAAAGGCATCTTTTTTTTCGTGAAACGTTTGATGCAAAACATCCACACTCTGCGGTGATTCCTGTTTTATCGGTTTTGGGCAACAGTGGGTAGAAGGCACTTTCCACAAGCGCAAAAATGAGGCCCTGATCATTGAAACACGTGGCACAAATGCCGAGGTTAACATTCACTCGCGGATACACTCACACCGTCGATCCCCGAGCATAAAGCCACGGCAGTGCCGGTCATCCTGCGACTGGGAAGCCGGTGCCCGAGTTAAATATTTAAAACCGTCTACAGCATTATTACCGCTCGCTGGCACATCGTTTTTCTCACGCCCTTCGGTATTTTTCAGATCACTATCCGTTTAATCACGCACCCTCGCCTGTATAGGCGCGTGACGGTGACAAAGTTTTCTTCCCCGGGCAGATGGAGTCAATGCCAGCTCCGCCTCTGAGCTCCAGCCAGCGTGGATACTGGTGCATCCCGGGGAGACAGTCGCCATCCGTTGCAACAACTGGTAAGGGATGAAACGAGCGCAGGGGACATCAGCGCCCCTGCTTGCTGTACTTCTGGCGGCCTGGGTCGGGAACGGCAGAAGGACGAGGAGGGTGGGAGGAGGGGTTGTGGGAAGCAGGGGGTGGGGGGGGGTAGTAGAGGTGGGGTGGGGGGAGCAGATGATCGCACGTTTGGAGAGGCGGGGGGGGTGGGATGCGACAAGGGCAGACAGGGACACATGAAGGGTACTCGTCGCAGGTGGTGCGGTCTCATGCCGCTCATGCGCTCCCTTTGTTTTTTGACACCGCAGCAGGTTTGTACAAATCAGGTTGTAATTGGACAGCGTAGATGCAACGCACGGAAGGGTTGTTGTTTTTTAAGGTTATTCTGGAATTATTTTGTTTTCGTGCGCAGCGTGCTGCGTGTGATTTTCAGTTTTTCGTTGACGTGTTGTTATTTTTTTCCAACTGAGTGTTTCCACATTTACACGTGGCTCACTGCGGTGTTCTTGTTCACCTAGGGAAAGCGAAATTCGACAGAGCGTTTTATGTAATTTCTCGCTTTTTATTGGCCTAGAGCACGGGGAGGAAATTCGTTCTTTGAAACCAAACGATGCAAGTAAATGCGTTAGGGCTTTCAATTGCATAATCAAGATATCGCAAGAAACTGCTATTAATAAAAAAATGATTTAAAAGGTCACGTCTTAGAATTGCACACAGATGAGCTTGAGACAGAAATGAAGTGGCACATGTAGATTGTCACAAACGCGCACTTGCTAAATATTTAATTATGTTGCCATTGTCAGATAATTCGCGTATGATGTATTGATTTTTACATCAACCATTTTTTTTCAGATTTTCTCACACAACCCATAATTTGATTCCGTCAATATGTCCAGCCATACACATTACTCAATTGATTTATTTTTTGTTGTGGAGTGTTTTTCATAAACGTATTTTCACAAATTATATTTGGCCCAAATTTATCGCGCGTCTGGTGGCTCACGCCCGTATTCGACCACTTTGGAGGTAGGGTTAGGCGATAGTACATGTTTAATAATGTGTGTTCGACACCCAACCTGGTGTCCGCTACATGGCAGTACAGCCAGTACGGTCTGGCCGTATGAATATTTAAAAGTGTTATTCCTTTCAAGTGTCTGTTTTTTTTCTTTCTGAGCGATTGAGTTGCTCCCCACGTGCTATAGACTCTAAAAGAACGTGTTCAATTATCCCACTGCAGTGCCTTCCTGAATTAGTATTAATACTAAGGTGGCACTGTGTGTTTAATGATCTCAACTCACAATCAGATGTTTGTTTCAAATATCAGCCAGCGATCACGTTGTCTTCTTGGGGTCAATAAAATCATGACCACTCGATGGAGGTTAACAGCAGTCGCCAAATGCCGTGGGAATATGTAAATTCCACCGTTGTCAAATGAACACCACCTCTCCCTATCAGTGGTATTATCCTGCAGTACGAATGGTTACACGAAAGTTCGTTAATCGGCAGATCACATGTGGCGGGTACGTCGACATCTTCCAAGGTGTCTGGCGAGCGCGGAAGAGTAGGCCAAATATCTTCGAGAGGGCTTCTCTAGACCTCGCTCAAGTGGAGGCCGGTCTGCCAGCAGTGACTTAATAAAGACGTTCCAGGGCTGCACCTTTACCTTCTAAAACAACATTTTTCGTTTCCTCGATCGCTACGTTCCTCTGCCGTCGTTTTCACTTCTCCCGCGGGGTGCGCCCGTGCACCAGACCCGGGTAGGTTCCGTCACGCGCGCACGCGGTGCCCTCTGACCCCGTCGCGTTCTCCCGGTGTCCTCCCTTGGCGGCAGCACCTGCGAGAGCGGGCAGCTGTCGTGCACCGAGCTGGCGTGCCGCATCGACGGCGGCTGGGGCTCGTGGACGGGTTGGAGCGCGTGTCCTCGCTCCTGCGGGGACGGCGTGCAGCACCGCTACCGGCTGTGCGACAGCCCCGCCCCGCACGCCGGCGGCCGCGGCTGCGCCGGGCCTTCCCGGGAGGAGAAGGAGTGCCGCGCACGGAGCTGCGTCGGTAAGTTGCCGTTCACTTTCGGCGCGGCTCCCCGTTCCGGTGGGACGAGACGCGGGCGGCCAGCTGCCGCGTTATTCGCGCTCGCTCGAGGGTGACCCGGTCATTATGGTGGATTATCGCGTTGATTTTATTCCGCTGACCTTTTGAAGTGCGCGCGCGAGTGCGTTGACAAAATACGCACCCCCCGCCCCCTTTGGGAGCGGACAGGGTCTGGGTGACGCTTCGCTCAAGCATAGGAGAGATATGCCCAGATGGTGAAGTCCACTCCTCCCTGTCCTCTAGTGTAGCGCTTTAATCGAGGACTACGTCATCATGATGTGCGGCTATACTTCTCTTGAAGCGGAGCCTTAAGCCCCTTGCTCAGTGCATCCCTGTCACCGACTGCGATTTCTACAATGGAAAAAAAATAGCAAGTGCTTTGGTACCGCCCTGCACGCATTGTACGGCTCCCAGTGACCGTGACCCGTGGAGCTGCTGTTCATCCGCACAATGTAAGAGTTGGTAAGTGTTGCCAAGTGTCACGTGTAGTCAATACAAACTGACACTGACACGTGTAAAACGGCTGGGAATGCGTGCGCTTGGGGGAGAGCTCATCGAGCTGTGCTTTATTTTGACCGGTTAAACGAAAACACCGTGCGATGCAACTGGTATTGGCCAAACACCCCAACGCTGAAATAAACACTTGGAAGTTACTCAATTGGGGTTACACATAGCGGCAGCAACATCGCTCACTACTGCAAAAAAAAAAGGAACTTGGTAAGACCCTCCTGAAAAAGAAAAAAAGAGTCCATGGCTAATTACGGTGCCTTCTCCCTCCTCGATTTAAAGCTTTCGTGACTGCAGGTAAAGTCACGTAGAAGGGAAATAATAAAATAATAAAAATAAAACATAATAAAATAATTCTCACGACGTTTCGGCCACAACGCAAGCAGCCGTCCTCAGGTGAAGAACAGGTCTGTCGGGGAGAATTATTTTATAATGTTTTATTTTTATTATTTTATTATTTCCCTTCTACGTGACTTTACCGAAAGAACCACGAAGAAGATTCTCCCTCCTCGTCGCTGTCCGATCGACGTGCCCTGTCGTGCGCGCACTCACGTGGTTCTTCCGCGACGTCCCGTCGTTTCAGACTCGTGGCCCTGGTCAGAGTGGTCTCCCTGGGCCAACTGCAGCGTGGGGTGCGGCGGCGGGGAGCAGACCCGCCACCGGAGCTGCCTGCACCCCCCGTGCCCAGGCCTGGCAACGCACAGCAAGGCCTGCAACACCCACGTCTGCCAAGGTGGGGTGTGGGCTGCTCTCTCCATCGCTGCACACGAAGACAAACATTCCTCCGTGGAGCCTGAGCACCGATGAAGGCCGGCACGGCACACGGCAGGGTGGGCGGTCAGCACCATGCCCGTTGTCTCCCGAGCGGCTATGTTTACACACCGAGGCTGAGTTGACCTAGGGCAGCCCCAGGAACGGTTCCGATAATCGTCACTGGTGTTGGCCGTGAGTGGGATTTGAACTCGGGTCGCCTGGTGCGCTACCGTGCATTGCCAGGTGCAGGAGTAACACGAGAGGTAATATGAAGGTATTTACTTTGCAGGAAACGAGGCACACAGAGAAGCTGTATCGTTGTGTGCAAAGTCTCCGTATTGATATTGACCGCCTCTCTCTATAAATACATGCCCACGGTTTCCGTACAGCGTCTTGGAAGATGCGGTCAAATTTATCCGCTATGAAAAAAATTGACGCAGCGTTGTCATTGTATTGAGGTAGTGACTGACCGGGGTGGTAATTATCACTGTCGAAGGCTCTAGGCCAGTGGTGGAGATTCTTAGTTACTATGACGGGGACTAGTCGCCATAAAAAAACACCGATGACTTCTCACGAAGTGGAGCACCCCTCGCTACGCGGTGTTTACTTTAACCCGGTACTTGCCTAAGGTTGTTGTGTCTATTAGTCAGACCGTCCTACGAGCTGCGGAATAACTGGACCACACGGGCATGCATATGTGCAAGCGTACATTGCGTGACGGGCAGATGCTGTAATCCAGCACTCTAGAGGCAGGGTTAGTAGGTGGCACAAACGGCAAACATCAGTGGCGTATTATACTACTGGGCATGTGTGAAAAACAGCTGAATAGCTCATCGGATTACTCTAGAATAAATAAAGATTCAGATTCTGATGTGCAGAATTGATCCTGGAAGGCCTCCCATTCACCAACCCACACGAACAATAATGAATCGGCTATGGCCAATCAACTGCTGGATGAAGCCACCCCCCCCCCCCACCAATCTGCTTCCGTCTGGGGAGGTCTTCAACCCATTGAGCACCTACACAAATTTCGATTTAAAGCTTTCGTGACTGCAGGGATTCATCTTCTTGGTTCTTTCGGTAAAGTCACGTAGAAGGGAAATAATAAAATAATAAAAATAAAACATAATAAAATAATTCTCACGGCGTTTCGGCCACAACGCAAGCAGCCGTCCTCAGGTGAACGGCTGCTTGCGTTGTGGCCGAAACGTCGTGAGAATTATTTTATTATGTTTTATTTTTATTATTTTATTATTTCCCACCTACACAAAGTCGGCTTGGGGAGGCCCTTCATCTAATCGTGGACCGGCAAGAGGCTGTAACAAAATTAACTCGGGGAGAATGCACAGTTTCATTATATCAGCTAACGGCACGACACTGGCCTACTGCTCACAGCCTCATAAGCTCGTAAACGTGATGGCCATTGGTCAAAACGGCTACGCGGAGTTGCGCGTTAAGTTTTGTAAATTGTTGTTGGAATTAATGCTTCCCCCCCCCCCCCCCCCCCTTATCGAGAACCATCGCACATCGGCCCGTTTGGCAAACAAAAGCCACTCTCCATAATCGACCCGGCTCATACACACACACACACACACTTCATATTGAACTCTGCTGCACTGCAGCTATAGACAAAAACACACGCACATTGCATTTGTAGTGTGCCAATAGCTGGAGAGTAACTACTTGGTGTCCTGCCAGGCTGGTTGAAAGCCATAGTGGCGGTTAGCGTGGCCATGTCCTGGGCTTCCTTGGCCTTCGCTTTGTCCTGTGGACGTGACACAAACTGTAGTGATTGAATCCTGAATACCAGGCCTTGAAAAAACGCGGACCCAGAAATGTAATGTGACTCGGCTCGAATGTGGCGTTGCTTTAATTTTGTGTGCTATGGTTAAGGGAAGGTTTTTTTTATTGTATTTGTATTACGTCAGCACGAGTGTAAGGCACATTACAGACTTGAAGATGCTTTTTCATTTGCTGGAATAATTTCAAGCGGCATAGTTCACTGCCTGTGCTCTGTGAGTGACATAGAGAAATGCCAGATTTGTTTTAGATGTGAATGTGTGCAATTACAAGTTAATGATTTTTTCTTTTCACAGCCTCGGAAGTAGGTTCTGCCGAATACCAAACGTGTTGAAGGAATGTGAGGCACTGCTGTCTCTTGAGGCTCAGCGCTAAACAAATCTGATGGCACCAAGCCCCTTTGTTTAGTTTTTTGGCAGCTTTTCTCCCATAAACAAAATCTATTGCATTGCTTTCCCTGGATATTATCCAAGGCAGAAATCAAAACAATATATAAAGGCTTCTTGAAGTTTCTCCGATGTAAAATGGCAACTACACAGCAAAGAAATTACGCTCACGGTGCAGAAAAATCGGACAGCGCTTCATCACGTATCACAGCAAACATGCTGCGCAAGCTCATTTAGACTTCACGAAGCACACAAACCGTGGTACCGATGTCACGCTGATTGTCGGCCAGGCTACGTGACCTGTGTTTTAAGGAAAACAGACTAAAACAGCTAAACCGTGAAACACTTGTCCTCACCAAAAAACTCTCTCCCCATTCCTGACGGCCATTTTTTTTTGTCCTCGGGAGATCAGCCGGCTGTCCGGCCGACAAGCTGTTCCGGGAGTGCGTCCAGGACGAGGAATGTCCGTACACGTGCGCGCACGTGCGGGGCGAGGCGGAGTGCCGCGGAGAGACCTGCGAGGAGGGCTGCCACTGCCCCGTCGGCACCTGGCTCCACCAGGGCCGCTGTGTCCAGGTGGGGGACGCGTGCGTGTGTGCGAGCGAGCGAGCGAGAGAGATGAGACTGTGAGAGAGCGAGCGAGAGTGCGGGAGAGCTCCCCCTCGTCACGGACGCGTGATGTGTTGTGACAGGTTTGGGCAGTTGATCTCAAACAAGTGGCACTGAAACTTAGCAGCCGGGTCAACTCGCAGTATTTCGAATGCTGTCAAACATAGTGAAAGAACAATCGGAAAGGTCATCAAGGACGCAATTTAAGAAAGGATTAAAGTCAGGATGACTCACTGTTAGGGTCGCGCCACCTCTCTCTGTTTTTCCCAGGGTCGATCTATTTTTTGCACCTCAGAGAAGTAGCAACCCTACTCAATGTACGTGAGCATCGCAGCCAATTACCCAATGGACCACTCAGTTCCTCCAATGCCCTGCGGTAGCCTCAGAAGTGCCTCATTAATCATATTAAAAATTCCATTTGCTAAAACTTTATGAGAAAGTGTTTCCATGTTGCTGCTGCTCCATGTTTCTCGAATATGCTTGGTCCTCAATCCGCAGCTTTCTTTTTTTCTTTCCCTTCACTCGTCCTTATTATTTCCCTATTAAAACCAAAAACACACCTGTACAAAACGCACCTGTACAAAACGCACCTGTACAAAACGCACCTGTACAAAACACACCTGTACAAAACACACCTGTACAAAACGCACCTGTACAAAACGCACCTGTACAAAACGCACCTGTACAAAACGCACCTGTACAAAACGCACCTGTACAAAACACACCTGTACAAAACACACCTGTACAAAACACACATGTACAAAATGCACCTGTACAAAACGCACCTGTACAAAACGCACCTGTACAAAACGCACCTGTACAAAACACACCTGTACAAAACACACCTGTACAAAACGCACCTGTACAAAACGCACCTGTACAAAACGCACCTGTACAAAACACACCTGTACAAAACGCACCTGTACAAAACGCACCTGTACAAAACACACCTGTACAAAACGCACCTGTACAAAACACACCTGTACAAAATGCACCTGTACAAAACGCACCTGTACAAAACGCACCTGTACAAAACGCACCTGTACAAAACACACCTGTACAAAACACACCTGTACAAAACGCACCTGTACAAAACGCACCTGTACAAAACGCACCTGTACAAAACACACCTGTACAAAACGCACCTGTACAAAACGCACCTGTACAAAACACACCTGTACAAAACGCACCTGTACAAAACGCACCTGTACAAAACGCACCTGTACAAAACGCACCTGTACAAAACACACCTGTACAAAACGCACCTGTACAAAACACACCTGTACAAAACGCACCTGTACAAAACGCACCTGTACAAAACGCACCTGTACAAAACGCACCTGTACAGTTTTTTTTATAGGCGCCTCCTGCTCCCACATGTTTGCTCTGTCTTTTTCAATTCACATGTGTTTATGTCGCTGTTTTGCAAAAAAATATAGAACTTAGTTGCACCTACACTCGTTGGTTCTTTCGGTAAAGTCACGTAGGTATAAAATAAAATAGATCACAACGTTTCAGGCACAACACAAGCGTCCGTCATCAGGTGGGAAAGCATGGTCTGCTGCTGATGCAGACTGTTTTTAAAGGTTTGAAATGGGTGTAGCCCAAGGGTCATAAGGAAGTGGCTGGGTCTTGTGATGTTAATGTGAGAAATTAGCATGTAATTGGGTACGGAAGTGACTATGTTAATGTTATAGATTAGCATGATGTTAATACCTACGTGACTTTACCGAAAGGACCAAAGAGTATGGATTCCTGCAGTCACGAAAGCTTCAAATCAAGATTTACTTGCACCTGTACCTAACTTTTTCTTATTTTGCATTTGCTCTGTTTTCGATTTGCGCGTGTTTGGTTTACGGCCATTAAATACCTCGTGTGGCACTGTAGTCACACGCCACAGATCTCCCTTGTAAAATAGCCAAACAACTGGCTAAAAACGGTAAATATCTGTTTAACAAATTAATTAAATAATGAAAATTTCACAATTCAATTTTCAGAACGTTTCGATTGCAACACAAGCAATCATCATCAGGTGTGAAACCACAGCAAGAAACATTCCTTGCAAGAAAATGTTCTTGCTGTGGTTTCCTTGCAAGAACATTTTCTTGCTGTGGGTTTCACACCTGATGATGATTGCTTGTGTTGCAATCGAAACGTCGTGAGAATTTTTTGTTATTCTTTTGTAATTTCCCTTCTACGTGACTTTACCGAAAGAAACAAGAATATGAATCCCTGCATTCACGGAAGCTTTACATCAATTAATTAAACTTAAAATTTAATCATACACCCAGGGTTGCCATCGTTGCGAGATTTTAACTCCCTCACCTGGTATTCAGGAGGTCGTGGGTTCGATCCTGACCCTGACGCCTGTATATTTGGATTTTGCATGATCTCCTCGTGGTCGCGTTGTGTTTGTCTGGATCATCCGGTTTTTACCTCCAGATTAAAAAACATGCGTTTTACAGTATTTGGCTGCTATAAATGTCCCCGTGACGATTGCAACACTAGCAACCGTCATCAGGTAAAACTACATTTGAGAGATAGAGACAAAATACAGACACGGAGACACACAGACAGACACACAAGCAGAGAGAGACAACACAGACACACAGAGAGAGACACACAACATAAACACACAGAGACCCAATGCCTCTGTGTCGAGGCCTTAAATAGAGAGAGAGGGGGGAGTGGGCAGAGAGAGAGAGGTGGGTCTGCTAGGTGTGAGCCACCGTGTCTTGAGCCACCGTGTCAGGTGTGAGCCACCGTGTCTTTTGATGGTGGAGTGTGACTGGAAGCACAAGGCAACACGCGCGGAGGCTGTGCCCCCCAGGAGTGCCCCTGCGTGCTGGATGAAGCCACTGCAGTCCTGCTGTGGGAACAGTCGGCCCTCTCGGCCGCTGAGAAGGCGGCGGATCAGGGGGCGGAAGTTGGAGGGAGGGCCCCGTTCAATCTCACGGCGCTGCGGGATGACGGCACGGCCGTCTTCCTGGGGCAGGAGATCCCGTCGGGAAGTTCCATCACTCACGAGTGCAGCAATTGGTAGGTGGAAGGCTGATTTCATTTTGAAGACCTTTAAGGTGTTTTACTGCACAGGGCCTTAGTGCTAGGTCTCTGCTACCGATGCTGTTGCTCCTGGAGAAATACTGCAACTATGAATAATTATTATAATAATTATTATAATCACGTTCACACCGTTACCTTTGCCAAATGACAACTCCAACGGGTCTAACACTATGCATTGTATAGACCCCCTACATATTTTCTATAGCTATCACAATTCACCCGCCTGCGATTTGATGCATTGTCGCGGTTAATCACCGCAATTTGATTCACAAACCTACGCGCACATCTAAAAATTAAAAACACAATGAATAATTTTTCGTGAGCTTAAGAATGGGTATCTCTCAACAAATTAATGCATTGTCCTACCCCTACTATTCACACTATGATCGTGCAAATTAAGCCAGGTAATGCTGTGAAAACATTGCACGGATGTAAAATTAATGCGTGCAAAAAGCGGTGGTGAGGTTACATTTTAATTTTGTTTATTCCAGGATAAGAAACCATCGCAGCTGTAAGTAATGTTAGACCAACTTGCCGCGGTTATCAGATTAAGAGTCAGTGCCGCTTTACGGACTGCTCCTGTAATTCGTGAGCACACCTGGTGCCT
Source organism: Lampetra planeri (assembly GCF_965212315.1). NCBI lineage: Eukaryota > Metazoa > Chordata > Hyperoartia > Petromyzontiformes > Petromyzontidae > Lampetra > Lampetra planeri. The sequence goes on along the minus strand of NC_136107.1, from coordinate 3,362,997 downwards.
CTCCTTCTCTGGTGTCCCCAGAGCAGCCGATGAATAATATAATGTATGCCTCGAACCTGCCGCTGTGCTTAAAATAAAAGCTTCAGTGTTCTCGCTGGCGAGCCTCATAAACGACTGCAAAAATAAACACGCGTCTGCACATCCCAAGGCAAACGCTCCGGCGTTTGCCCGTTCAGCCGAGTGATGATGGGGTGAGGCCTCCGTTGAAGCAGTGGATAAATCATAATTTATTATTAATGCCGCGTCTCCCATGCGGTACGTCTTGAGTCAGAACAAAGGGGTGCTTGAGATAACCACGAGGTAAGGAAGCGATTGCAGCACCAAATACAATGTTCAAAAACAGAGCAGTACGGCCAGCTGGCGTGCACAACAAAATAAGAAAACAAAATTGAAAAGTCTAAATGTATTTGACTCATGGCTGACGACGATGCTGATTTATGTATGTATTGCTTTTATGCAATGGCCCACCAGGGAATATTCTTTTAAGTAAATGTTCACGCTTACCACATGACGCTGTGATCGTGCAAATGAAGGCAGGGGATGCTGTGAAAACATTCCAAGTAATTTACATTGACGGGTACAGAGCAATCGTTCATCATCATTATCATCAGCCGTGACCAATCCACTGCTGGACGAAGGCCTTCCCAAACCCTTGCCACCTTTAACAGTTCTTCAACGTAACAATCCACGTAGTACCGTCATGCGCGTCGATTTCATCGCGCCTTCTCCACGGCGGTCATCATCTCGGACAATTTCCCTTATTTGGCTGCCACTCCATGAAGTTCTAGTGACTATTTTTACGTATTACTAATCATCTGTAGATTTAACACTGTCCAAAGTCAGCATTTTCTCTTCCTTCACTCCTTCTTTACCGAGGATTTTCAGCCCCCACACCTCCGATTAGCATAGTTGACTACGTACAGTGCAAAGCTTTTTCACATACACGAACTCAGGACAACCATTATCACACCTCAGACTTGTGAGAGGTGGCAGCAGCTCAGGGGAGGCCTTCCACCAGCAGCGCATTTACCACGACTCACAATGACGATGACGACGACGACGACGACGTTAACCTACACCTGCGACGGTATAACGTAGCATTCACCCATTAACACCGTCGCTAACCGCCACGCGCCACTCCCACGCCCGCAAGCACGTGCGCGCACGGCAAGCTGCGCTGCGCCGCGCGTCCGTGCCCCGTGGACGGGCGGCTTTCCTCGTGGAGTGGCTGGGAGCGGTGCTCGCGCACCTGCGGGGGCCTGGGCCGCATGACGCGCACGCGCACCTGCAGCGAGCCCGCGCCGCGACACGGAGGCCGGCCGTGCACGGGCCCCACTATGGACATCAAGTACTGCCACACGCCCGACTGCCGCGGTGAGTGAGCAAGCAGCGACGGTACGTTCCCCGTCGGAGCGCCGGTTCGACCGGAGTAGGCGGCACGTGATTTGGTAGCCACGGCCGTGGAGAGAGAGAGAGGCACGCTGGAGGCGGTGTGCTCGGGTGCGGGAATGCTTGAAGGGTCGCTGACCCCTGGAAAGACCAGGCTGAGAGCGAGGCCTGGCCACGTCGTGGTGTGGGCAGCTCAGGGCAATCGCGTAAGTTTAGCCTCTCGTTGGACAAGTATGGGACGTCACTCGTCCCATCTCCATTGGCTGTGATGTGCCACAGGTGGAAATTCCATTTTCCTATGATGGGAGTCTGAATTTTAGAAATAGGATGACCACTTATGATGTCCTACAAAGTAGCACTATCTTCTTGGTTCTTTCGGTAAAGTCACGTAGAAGGGAAGTAATAAAATAATAAAAATAAAAATAATTATTTTATTACGTTTTATTATGTTTTATTTGTATTATTTTATTACTTCCCTTCTACGTGACTTTACCGAAAGAACCAAGAAGATGAATCCCTGCAGTCACGGAAGCTTTAAATCGAAATTTAAAGTAGCACTACATTTTCTTGATCCATTGATGCTTGAGTCCCACCATAGTTTCATTGAACACAATGCCATTAAGTTTGGTTTTGCAGTTAAATTGACTGCGGACAAGCTGTAAGGGCTAACGCTTTGGATGCAATGTTATCAAGACGTTGCTTGGCCCAAAAGTAGTTCCATCACATGATGTTAAGTGCCATTCATTTTAAGGGTGTTCTTCAGAGAAGTTTGCTTACTAGCATGATTAAGATTGCACAGTTCGTTGTAAAAAGGAAATATTCTCTTACATTCTAAAAATAGTTTTTTTCCCGAAAGCTTTACACTCTAAATTTGCAATGACATTTCTCTCTTTCCAGCTGCATACACAACCCCCAGCCCGGCAAATGTCACCATCGCACCCATGCCAGGTAACCTTTTTCTTGCACCATCCTTTGTGGCAGCAGTTCCATCGGGTGATATAATTTCTGTAATGTACACGGCAACTCAATTAAGTTTCATCCCTATGGCTGTGCGATAAACGAAGGACACCAGGTTAGTGTGGGGGTGGTGAATATCAAGAGATGAATAACATCAGGACTCTTAATTGCATGATTTAATGCATAGGCACATGTTGGAGAAGGGCTGAAATGTCCCATATTATATATTTTTAATTTATCTTCAAACCAGGATAATTGATGAATGTTTTGGGGTTTTTTCGTACATAGGAACTATATACTATACATACAGGAACTATATGCGAAGAGATAATTTCGGACAGCGGGCAACAGAAACAACTATGGGTTAAGACAAAGATTAAGGTCACTTATACTGGGGAAATGGAGAAGAGGAACAGGTGGAACGTTCGACAGTGCAGATGACCAAGTATGGTGAGTTTCAGACAGCGAGAGCAGACAAAGAGAAGGAGCGACAGCCCGAGGTTGGTAGGTGGTGGCAGTGCTGTGTGTGCGCGTGTGTGTGGTAGCGTAGCGGTTACCACACTGCTCTACGAACCCGGCGATTCCTGATCACGGCCAACACCAGTGACGATTATGTAAACTGGTCCTGGGTCTCCCCTAGGTCGACTCAGCCTCAAATTACTACCTGGTGCGGCGTGAACATCGCCACTATGGAGACAAAGGCGGCCGGATGCGGTGCCGGCCACCCCCCCCCCCCCCTCCCTCGTGTGCCGTGCCGGCCTTCATAGGTGCGCGCCAACAGCACTTGCCCCGACAGTCTGTGAAGCCAATACGGCGGATTCTTTGTCTTTGCGTGCGCTCAGCGGACACGGAGGGCTTCGGCAGCTGGACGCCGTGGTCGCCGTGCTCGCGCACGTGCAGTGACCCCGAGCTGCCCGCCCTGAAGACGCGCGTGCGCTTCTGTGCGCCCAGAGCCACGTGCCGCGGCGAGTCTTACCAGGAGCACGTGTGCAACCTGCCCCAGTGTGACGGTGAGACCACCCTCCCCAGGCCTGCCGGCCATAGATAGGCCATGCGATTGTCTGAGATGAGCACCTTCCAAATTCTCGTTTGCGTGAGATTCTGTGAAAAATGTGTTTTTTTCCACAATTGTTTTTCCGGACTCTGTCGGTGTCATATTCTGAGACGAAGTACGCGCGCGTAACGCGCGTACACACTCGCTCCCAGCGCGAGGCTGACTCGTTACATCTCTACGGAGGATCGCTCCGTTGAACAAAATAGTTCCGCGGTTCGGTTTGCAAGTGCAAGTTTGCGTTTGAATGGAAGCTGGTTCGTAAGTGGGGGTGTTCGTAAGTCGAGGGCTGACTGTAACCATTGAGATGTCTCGCAGGGAATATTGTCACCCTTTGTGTTAGAGAATAGCTCACGAAAGCAGATTTCACAGAGCTACGCTCTGAGCTCTGTATGAAGTGACCGATGGTTTATACAGCAGCGGGCTGCATTCTTCCACTGAGATTTAATGTTTGTCGCATGATAGTCGAGCTAAGTTGTTTTAAATCTCGGAAGGAATTTAGAAAGATGTATTGCTGAATCAACATTTAATGAGTTTCGTTTTTTTGATGCAGTCATTGGTGACCGAGCTGAAAGCGCGAGCTCACTGCAACTTGAGAACCCGGTTTAAACCTTGCCTACGATTCGAATTCACATTCTCAGCAGTCCGGCGCAGTGCTCCAACCTCTGCACCAACCAGCCACTTCACGATTTAGAAACATGCGTTCAGATCATTTAGATTATTTTGCTGCTATACATTTCCACGTGTTGAGCCACTTGGTTGAGCTATCGTTTGTGGCCAGGTCGCTTCTGAAAAAGGAGCTAATAGCTCAGTGGGCTTTACCTGGTAAAATAAAATATTTAGACTTAAAACTTTCGTGACTGCAGGAATTCATATTCTGGGTTCTTTCGGTAAAGTCACGTGGATAGAAAACAAAAATCTAAATTAAAGCAAATGCTTTTAATTTTGATTTATTCTAATTTTTGTTTTCTATCTACGTGACTTCACCGAAAGAACGAAGAATATAAAATCAAATAGTTTGGTTTTATTTGTATATTTGTATATTTTTGTATATTTTGTATATTTGTTTACCTTTCCTGTACTGTACACTATCATGTTTTTGTACTGTACTCTAACGTTCTGACCCGCCCCCACTGGGCATCTGTGAAAAAGAGCTTTACAGCTCATCGGATTCCTCCAGTATAAATAAATATCCAGATTCTAAAACCGAAACTACTAAACTATTTATATTTTGCCAGGTAAGGCCCACTGAGCTCTACAGCTCTTTTTTAATTCCTTTATATTAAGTTCACTTGCTTGCTTGCTTACGACCGTGCAAATCTTTCGGTCGTTTTTTAACCCACTTCCCGTGATCCAATCGAGCTGACATTTTGCACACAGACTCGTTGTGCGTGACAATTTATTTTTGTCAAAAAAAATTCCTAAATTTTACACTTTTTAGGAAGAAATAAATTATATTTAATTACCAATTGCTTAATGGTGGCAGGCAATCATCTGACCCATAGGTGGCAGCCATCTCAAGTCAGAGGACGAGAGGACTCTAGCCGCCACGCTAGAAGCGACTTGGCCACAAATGATAGCTCAACGAAGTGGCTTATAACCACGTGGACATTTACAGCAGCCAAATCCTCTAAACGCGCGCGCTATTAAATATGGAGGGAAAAAAAACGGAGGACCCGGAGAAAAATCCACGCGACCACAGGGAGAACATGCACACTCCAAATATACAGAAGGCGTCAGAGTCGGGATCGAATCCACGACCTCCTCCATACCAGTCCGTTAGGGATGCTCCGTCAGTCGAGGTTTTTAGGGCTCGTCTGAAAACACATTTATTTTCTCTCCGTCTGTGTGGCGTTATTTTCCTCTTGGTTTTAACATTCAGGCTTTTTACTGGGATCGTATTGTCAGGCGCTCTTGAGGCGAGAGAGGTAACGGTCTCTCTCCACGTGCCCCCCCCCTCCACCCGCAAGCCCCGGTGTCGTGCGAGGACGGCGACTGCAGCGTGGACTGCTCGTGGAACGCGTGGACGGCGTGGAGCACGTGTTCGCGGCCGTGCGGCGTCGGGCAGCAGCAGCGCATGCGCACGTACAACCCCCCGCTGGGAAACGGTTCCTGGTGCCCGGACATCATCGCCGGCAACTGGGAAGTTCGCTTCTGCAACACGGACGTCTGCAAGGGTGAGGCGGAGCCGGCGCACGCGTCGTGAAGGAGGCCGCCCCCCCCCCCCACCACCATGTGTACCCACCACATTGGATGACTCCACCAATTTCTTCTTTCTACTTTGATACAAACGGCAGTGGGTCGTCCTTCAGACGGGCCGCTCTCTCTGAGCACCAACGGCTTCAAGGGTGCCCACACTCAGATAAGCACGGGGACACATTGACTTTGTTTTTTACTTGGTTTAGAATGGCGAGCCTATGACTGCATCACCCTGATTGCACTTGATCTTGTCAGATCCCAGGTGCTAAGCAGAGAGAGTTGAGCCAAGATGGTGACCACCATGTCTGCCGGGGCATTACGTGCTGCTGTGGGCCTTTGTGCTCCATGGCTGTAATTACTTTGGCTGTAATTCTATGATCTCGCAACTATGCTGCTAGCCTTCAACCAGCACTGACCAGAATGGTGAAGTATGGTCAAACGACCCTCACGACCCACGGCGACGCGGCGAGGGCCTTGCTCAGCAGTCGACTGACGAAACCTCTCCCGATGTAAATCAAAGACGTCGGACAGGAACACAGACAACAGGGGACCTCTAAAGCTCAAGCGGCTTCACTCGCCTGTTGACCTTTCACCCCTGGCGCACAGTGGATGGCGGATGGAGCTCCTGGAGCCCTTGGGCCCCGTGCGACCGAGCTTGCGGGGGAGGCCGCTCCTTGCGCGTGAGGGCCTGCACCAACCCCCCGCGGAAGAACGGCGGGCAGCCCTGCCCAGGGGACAAGTACCAAGTGACCGTCTGCAACACCCAGCCTTGCGGTGCGCTGTCCGTCCGTTGGATGCCCGCTTGCTTGCGGCGATTGATTTGCTGTGGTTCCTGCGTAGGGTGCAGCGTCTCGGATTGGAGGGAGTGGAATGGCCCATTGAAAGCGTTACCCGTCCAACGGCGATGATGGTTGGAGTCCGCTTGGTGCGGGTATTGTTGAGAGGCCATTTAGTGACATCTAAGCATGGAAATTGTCACACATAGGCTCGGTATATTGCAAACAATAGTAATGTGGGGGTTTCCTTCATCCCTATGCTCATATCTTTGGAAACGATATCTCTTATTTTAATTCCATCCTTCGCAACTTTCCCACCTGAACCTCAAATCTAGGCTCCTCAGACATTTAGATTCGCATACGCACGCCTTGAATCCTAAAAAAACTCACTCCGATACTCCGTTCTTAGGTATTTGAAGTTTCATTTTTGTTCTATTTTGTGCAACAATGTTGTATACTCTTTGCGTTCAGTCATTTTGAGCGCTGTCAGGCCTGTAAAATGTTCACCTAAATCCCCACCTCACCCACACTCATGGCACACCCACTGAAGTACAAGTTCGCTTTCTCCCCCCAAACCACTTCCCGCCCCCCAGCAACCACACGACACAACACGGCGACACCGAAAAGAGACAAAGAGCCCCCGTGTAGCCTGCAACAGACTTTTGTGGCAAGTGCTGTTAGCGAGCACCTACGAAGGCCAGGACTGGCGCACGGAGGGGTGGGTGGCCAACACCACGCCCGGCCGCCTTCATCTCCCCAGTGGTCGTGTTTGAGACTGAGTAGACGTAGGGGGAGGCCCAGGACCGGTTCAGATAGTCGCCACTGGTGTTGGCCTTGAGCGCAACACTAACCACTACACTACCGCTCCCCACAACGATTCCTCACGACAAAACTCGCACCCATCCAACAGAACGATGAGACCACACGGCACACCATTTTGTCAGATTCCTGCACTTTCTATTTGGTGGTGGTGACACGGGGCATGCTCGCGTATGTTCTTGTCGATGTGGTGCGGCGCGTTATACGTATTCACGTGAGAGAGGCATTTTCACGCAGATTGATATACGCAGAATGCATCATGTCGGGAACTCGGACGTGGCATGCAGTCACTTCCTGTATATACTCAGAGCAATGGAGTCACCTCCGAAGCTTTTGTGTGTTGAGCTCAGTTCTGTAATGAGGCCGACCTCATTAAAGTCTGTAAAGTTACCAGACGGACTCGGTTATACATTACGTAATGTTGCAGTGGTTTTGTTGGTCATTATAATATGTAGACAAGCAAGGCGGCTGCCTAGACGGCTAAGGAAAGTTTTCCCACTACCTTTAGGATCATGGATAAGTTGCTTTGAATCTTAATTTTGGAGCTTTCGTGACTGCAGGAATTATTCTTTGGTTCTTTCGGTTAAGTCACGTCTAAAGATAAAATAATAAATTAAAATAATAGCAAATTACGACGTTTCGATTGCAACACAAGCAATCATCATCAGGCATAAAAGAAATAGCAACAAAAATCTAACTAGAAAACTATAGACAGACATACAAGCAGACAGACATCACAAGGACACACAGAGATAGGACACATATCGGCACAAAGAGAGGGGTCGTTTCTGTGACGGTCCCTTAAATATAGAGAGGGGGGGCGGGGACGGAGAGAGGGAGGGGGCAGAGAAAATTAGCATATCAATGAGTGGACGGCAATTATTTTAATTTATTATTTTATCTTTAGACGTGACTTAACCGAAAGAACCAAGGAATAAGTTACTTTTGGTTTGGCTGTAGGAGCCTTTGACATTTACACTGAATCGTGAGATTTCTAAACATTGTCTGGTGTGACTTGGACTATATTTGCAGCAAGCAACCCACAGTTCATTATGTCAGACATTTATTTTTACTTGTTAAAATATTTCACTTAGGTAAATCCCGTGAGACAGAACATCTTATAAGCAAGGAGTTTCCAGGATGTCAACTGACACGCATTGAACAAGTAAAAACACACTTATAAACATTTTTAATCTGTAACGTAAATGACAGCGGTTGTGAAAATATTGCCTTTGTTCATTGAAGTACAATTGCAAGTCGTCTTTAGTCGTGTCATAATTATTATTATTCACCTGCTCGTGCTGTCACACATGCTCGCGTCTCAGCGCAAGCGCGCAAGCGCGCAAGCGCTGGCTTTGTTTTCTTTTGCTCTGCACGTCTCGTGCTAATTGCTTCCCGCGCAGAGCGCGAAACGCTGTGTGTCGCGAGACGCTGTGACGCCGTTATGCAACCGACAACTTCTCCCATTTTTTAGGAAATTCTTAAATCGTGACTCTTGTCAAAACTGCACGAAATAACCATTGGCATTAGTGTGCATCGCGACTATAAGTCGAGGGCTTCCATTCGACAGAAGCCTCACGTTTGTAGATAATGTGTGGACAGAGCACATTGGAGTGCCGCCGGTGGCGAGATGTTATCTCCCTCGCCAGGTATGCAGGAGGTCGTGGATTCGATCCAGACCCTAACGCCTGTATATTTGGGGTTTGCATGTTCTCCCCGTGGTCGCGTAGATTTCTCTCAGGGTCCTCCCGTTTTTCCGTCCACATTTAGAAACATGCGTGTTAAGTATTTGGCTGCTGTAGATTTCCACGTGATAAGCCACTTTGTTGAGATATCATTTGTGGCCAGGCCACTTCTGAAAAAGACACTATATAGCTCAATGGGCCTTACCTGGTAAAAAAAAAACTAAATTGGAATAGTTTTTTTTTGTTTGGAATACACAGATATGAGTGTAAGTTGCAGCAAACAATATTCAAAGGCAGTGCAGTAAAATCTATTTTTCTAGTCCTGCATATCCTCCCACCTTCACGAACCAACACTGACCAGCATGCTGAAGTAAGATCAAATCATCACTCATGGCACACAACGCATGGAGGAGACCCTCGTCAAATCAGGCTGCACATGTATAAGTCTACAGTGAAAATATATACACACATACATTGCCCAATAAAGCATCTTTAAAAAGGTCAATATTCCCTAAAAATGTGGCATCGATGAACATTTTTCTTTTTCGCATCCAGTGAATTCTGATTGACGTCATCAACAGCTCATCTATGATAGAAATAGAATGAGGGAGCAACTATATATATGTAGTAAAACCTTGGATTGCTAGTAACTTGGTCTGCGAGTGTTTTGCAAGACGAGCAAAATTTTAATATAAATATTAATTTTGATAAACGAGCGAGGTCTTGCAATGCGTATACACTTTGTCTGCCGAGCGTCACGTGATCACAACTGATATACGAGTGCTTTGATATACGAGTACTTTGGATTACAAGCACGTTTCCGGGACGATTTATGCTCGCAATCCAAGGTTTTACTGTACATCTTTTTTCATGAATAGCTTACCTGTATCGCTCAAGCAAATGCCTGGAAATGAACCCAAGCTCCCTTGAAAACGCGCCACGGGTTTAATATTCCGTTGGGGATTTTTTTTTGGTGATTTGGTGTGCCATCTCAAGAGCTCGTCGATGACAAACAAATAGACGGAGGTTTCTTCTCATTGTGCTCCGTGGAGCCCAGCAAGCCTCTGTAAGCGACGGCCGGAGGAGGGAGGCGGCGGGCAAACGATGAGAATTTGGCAGAGGCCCGATGCGCGCGTTTTACTCTTGCTGCGCCGGTGCAGATGGCGAGGGCTGCCCTCCCGAGATGCTTCTCAGCGACTGTGGCAACCGCTGCCCGCGCAGCTGCGCCGACCTGCAGCAGGGCTTCGCCTGCGTGGAACCGGAACGCTGCCAACCGGGCTGCAGCTGCCCCGACGGTATCGGTTAAAGTTTTATTTGATGGCACTGGAGCGGTCACCGCCGTGCGCTTTTCCAACACACCACCCCCTCCCCCCCGCCCCCCCCCCGGCAGAACGTCTTGAGATCGCCGTGCGATTCCACGGGAGTTTAAATACGTGGATTCCGTTGTTCATGCTTTTAAAGGAATGGATGTGACCTTCTGCCTAAACAATGCGGGAGTATTTTTCAAACATCGATCGATTCATTACCGCAATGTCCTGTACCCTTTAGCAGCCGTTGCAAATGCGGCTTGTTGAGCCGCACATTTCATTTAACGTCCGACTTGCATTCCATAGCGCTGCTTTTCAGCATAAAACATTTACGTGTGCGTGCTCTCTGCCTTGCGTCGTACCCTCTGCGCTTGTTCATTCGCTAATGTGCATAGATTCACAACAGCATGCCCGCATGCATATGCTTAAAGCTCCCATGCATGTTTGTGTGCGCGTGCGAGGACACGTGTGCATGTATGTATGTATGTTGACCTTCTTTCGCACCATACGTAGCCGACTGTGCTAATCAGAGGTTCAGGAGAAAGACGTTGACCTTGTCCAAAACGGTTCAGTAGAGTTCAGCAGCGCTGCAGGTCAAAACCCATATTGCTGGCGGGTTGGTGGTGGGATCATTGACGAGGAAATGGTTCGTCACTGTTGTCGAGAAGCTGCATGGGTGGAACCGCAGCCATCGGTATGGAAACCTCCGATTTGCACGGTTGGCTACGTACGGTACGAAAGAAGTTCGACATACATACATACGAGTGGCACGCGTAGATCCACCTCACCGCAGCAGGCGTCACGACAAAAGGGCGAGCAAGCACGCACGTGCTTTTGCGCGCGTCTGCGCGTGCAGGGCTCCTGGAGCAGGACGGGCGCTGCGTGTCCACGTGGCAGTGCGAGTGCACCGACATGAGCGGCCAGGCCTGGGCGCCGGGCTCCTCGCGGCCGTCGCCGTCCGGCTGCGCCGACTGCACGTGCTCGCACGGCCGCATCGAGTGCGCCGAGAAGCCGTGCGCGGACGGCAGCTGCGCGTGGAGCGTCTGGTCGGCCTGGTCCTCCTGCAGCGCATCCTGCGACAGCGGAACGCGCACGCGGTTCAGGTCGGTGGGGGCCACCGCGGCTTCGTTTTTACGGCGACGGTCCGCCGGGATTTCGCCCAGCGCGATGGCAGACGTTTAACAAACGTTTAACAAAGTTTGTGGACGAGACACCGGCAACTCCCGTGTCGGGATTACCGCGAGCCGGGCCTGGTGGCGCAGTGCGTGTGTTGCGGTGCTTTGGAGCAAAGAGTTTCCAGGATGTCAACTGACACGTATCGGCTTGTCTCGCAGAGGTCCTGTCGTGTGTGAGACACCGACACGCTCGGGGTCGTTTCATGCCCCGTAGATGGGAGTAGGACAACTATGTTACCAAATTGTTCGTGGAAATGTTTGTTGCTTCATGCCCTTGTGCTTGTGGGATTGCTCTGCGTGCTGCAGTAATGCCCCATGCCTAGCATGCTCAATATACTCAGCCTTGTAAATACTCAAGATAAATCTTGACTTAACGCTTTCGTGACTGCAGGAATTAATATTCCTTGGTTCTTTATATACTCAAGATACTCAATCAATACTTAGGAGGACTATCCTGAGAAAGGCCGATAAAGCGAATGCCACTCGGTTGAAATTCAATGCTGATTGTCCAATGGAGAGACGGGGGCCCCTCCATAGGAATGTGTAATTTCCACCACTGGCCAAGCACCACCAAAGGAGATGAACCCCACCCAAAGCTTATTCGAGCACCAAGACACTTTAATATTATTCGTAGATAATGTACATCACAATCTGTTTCTCGAAAATTCACGTGAAATGAGCTGCTATGATATGAATGCAGTAACCTACAGATACCATTAGAAGCTGCCCTCGTTGGTAACGTCTTTTGTGGTGGCTCCATTACCTTTGTAATGCAGATTTGAGTCTGCAGAGAAATGTCGTGGATTAAGAAATTAACTTTGCCATCTGCCTGCTTCTGTAGCAGTCTGGTTTAGGAACAATGCAGGGGGGTTTTGAGTTGCAGGATGGAATTCATCTTTGCATCAAATGGTTATTGTGCACCGTGTATCGGTGCTTTTATCACAAAAAATAACAAAACAGATTGAGATGTTAGCCTTTAGATCAAACTCAAGCACAAAAGAAAGAGTTTACTGTGATTGATTTTCGGTCCAACTGAAATTTCACATGCGCCATAAATTCCCTATCACGTATGCAATGACCGTTCGAGATAAGGAGAGATATTTAAAAACAATAACAAAACATACCTTTGCTCGGACACAGACTCCGATCAAGGTGCCCAAACCACGATTGGAAGGTCGCGAGTTCAGATCTCGAGGGGGTCTCACCTCGGCCCACTGATCCTCGATTCCAAACTCTTCACTCTGCGGGGAGTGAACGGCGCTGGCCGTGAATCGAGATTGCCCCTTGCCGTCGCAACGGTGTAGTTTCCATCCACTACCTCAGGAATTGCCAGCGGTGGAGGAGCACCGTCCAACGTTCACCTGAGCGCACTTTGACTCCGTGTCCGCATTCGTCTGGTGCTTCCGATGTCACGGGAACACGCTCATCGGTCGCTTGCCTAGACTGCTGATGTGGAAATAGAATGGCCCTCTACTTATTCTCCTCTGCTGCCCAGATTGGAACTCCCTTCCCCCCTCCCCCCACGTGCTATTCCACTCCCTGCCTCCATATTAAGTGCAGCCTCAAGAACTTCCTGTAATATTCCCTCTCCCAATGACTCACCGCCTCTCTCTGTATGAAATATATATGTCTTATGTTTGTGTACAGCATCTTGAGATCTGGGTCACATTTAGACACTGTGTTAAATCAAATTGTATTGTAAAGGGCAACGTCTTTACAATACAATAATTCCGCCCTAAACAATTAACCGCCCACTCCCAGTGCCTCATTTGTTCATGGTGTAACTTGTAAATTTTTACAGCAGTTTGCATATCCGACCGTTATCACATATCTGCCTGTAGTTCAGTCCCCAGTGAGTCGGATGCAACATTGAAGCGGATAGTCATTGCACTTGCATTGCTCGTGACACACTCGTGTGTGTGTGTGTGTGTTTTTGTGCGTGTGTTTCCCATTGCGTTTCCACACAACAGATCGTCCATTACCTCGGGCTCCGAGGGAGCGAGCTCCACCTGCCAGGGTGAAAGGTCACAGGTGAAGCCGTGCGACCTGGGCTCCTGCCCTCCTCTCTGTCGCCACGGCAACTGGGAGCGTTACCTGGGCGACGTCTGGCTGGAGGGGGAGTGCGAGCAGTGGTCAGTTTCCCCGTCGGGTCACGGGGCTGGGTTCACTCGCACGCACGCTCTGTCTTCTCCAGGAGTAACTCCTCTCTGTGTGTGTGTGTGTGTGGGCCTCCACTTCCGTTGCTTCTCATGAGACCAAGCAGTGCCAGTAAACCACTGTCATTACATGGTCACTCATTAAACTGTAGTATGCAACCTCATTACATATGTGTATCTCGATTTGAAGCTTTCGTGACTGCAGGGATTCATCTTCTTGGTTCTTTCGGTAAAGTCACGTAGAAGGGAAGTAATAAAATAATAAAAATTAAACATAATCAAATAATTATCACGACGTTTCGGCCACAACGCAAGCAGCCGTCCTGACAGACCTGTTCTTCACCTGAGGACGGCTGCTTGCGTTGTGGCCGAAACGTCGTGAGAATTATTTTATCATGTTTTATTTTTATTATTTTATTACTTCCCTTCTACGTGACTTTACCGAAAGAACCAAGAAGATATGTATATCTGTTATAGACCTTCTTGCCTTTGCACTGCTAAATAAATCCTTCCCCATGCTGTGTGTGCTTTGAGGGTATTTTGACAATCTTTCTGTGTTGGTCAGTGTGAGTTGGTGAAGGTGGCAAGTATTGACGTTGGAGTATAGTGAAGTATAACAATGGATTTTGCAGCGCCGCTCTCTGCTGCCTACACCGTTCCTCCCCCGCAGCAGCCTATAACAACCTGTTATGCACTGCGGTCACCCATCCCAGCATGATCCAGGCTCAGGCCCGCTTAGCTGCTGATCTACGACGAGATCGGGCGCGTCCATGATGATTACTCATAGGCGAACTTTAAATCATCGGCGCTTAACTTTATATACTGATAATCAATAGTGTATGCACGGCTAGCAGTAAATAAGTGCTGAACTCTTTAATTATGTGAATAACTTTTGAAAAATACGTGGTTCCATAACGCATACCTGGCATGTTTAGATATTGCTTAGGTTCCATCAATCAACTGTTTGAGTTAATTCGCAGCTTTGAGAAACATGGGGAGATAGATGGATTCTCAGAGTTGCATTCTGAGACAAACAGACAGAGAAACGTGTGGATTGGAGAACACACACACACACACACAGACAGATTGATGACACTTAAACTGCTCAGAAAAGTTGAGTGAGCTTGGGTTGGACAGAGACATCAAGATTGTATTCAAGCTGGAAGAACCCGATGGGCTATCAAGCTGATCTGTAATCGCGGACAATTACAGAGAAAGTTACATCGGCAGATAAATGAAGCGATCGTACATGAGCCCGACACGTCTCTGGAGGGGATGATGGCTGATGTTCGAGAAGAACTTACGGAGTTGCAGGCAAGATTCGGAAGGGTACCCGCTCGGAGAAATCGTGGTGGTGGCTTGATTATGCCTTCTCCCAGGATTGGATTGATTACCTCTGATTGGCGCGGTTGGATACGTATGGTGCGCAAGAAGTTCAACATACATATGACCAAGGCTGATGGCGCAGCGGTGGCGATATGTTAACTACCTCGCCTGGTACACAGGAGGTCGTGGGTTCGATCCCGACCCCCGACTCCTGCATATTTGAAGTTTGCCTATTCTCCCAGTGGTCGCGTGGATTTTTCTCCGGGTCTTCTGGTATTTCTCTTCAAATTTAGAAACATGCTTTCAGAGTATTTTCCACACGATAAGCCACTTTTATGGCGATCATTTGTGGCCAGGTCGCTTCTGAAAAAGAGCTATATAGCTCAGTGGGTTTTGCCTGGTAAAATAAAAGTACTTACATTTTTTTTTTCTAAGTAGTTTGTTTTAGTTTGATGATGGTGATGATGATGGGAATGTTTGACCATATTCAAGGCAAAAGATGGCACTCTTACGGCAAACAGACGTGATTTGTTGTGGATATGGCTTAGCGAAGCACACCCCTCACTTGGTATCCTCTTTCCGTGGAACACATCTATACACAAAGACACTCACATTGGCAGCGACGTGAACCGGCTGCATGTGGTTATGGAATAAGTACACGGTGACCTCCTAGATTTTATTTTCCTTCAATGCAGAATAAATCACTGCCAGCTGAGTTTGTCTGTCGATTGGTTTAATGGAATAAACTACAATCTTGAAGAAACTGTGACATTTTGCTATGCATTGCATTGTTTGTAACGAGAATGCAGAACATTGCCAGCTGTGTATTGGCTATTAATGAACAATCTCACAATGTTTTGTTTCTGAATGTGGCCATGATTATATGCAGTGTCTAGAAAAAATGCATAGT
Source organism: Lampetra planeri (assembly GCF_965212315.1). Classification (NCBI taxonomy): domain Eukaryota; kingdom Metazoa; phylum Chordata; class Hyperoartia; order Petromyzontiformes; family Petromyzontidae; genus Lampetra; species Lampetra planeri. The sequence goes on along the minus strand of NC_136107.1, from coordinate 3,347,247 downwards.
AGCCATGATACCATTTTTAAAATCTACTCAACATTGTTTTTAGTTTTTGCCTTGAATACAATTTTCATACAAAACGTGCTCCACTCAAAATGGAAAGTCGCGAGTTCAAATCCCAAGCCGGCACTTGACTCAGCCCATCATCCATCATCAGATAAAATAGTCACTAGTTTGTCTAATAAAAAAAAACATTTCTTTTTCCAATCACAGTTGCTGAGCACAAGCCCAAAGGCTCACAATGCCAAGCGGCCAGAAAATTTGAATAGCGAATTGATGATGTGAACGAACATTGAAGTCATAGGACTGTGGAATGTCCACCGCTAGCTATGGGAGATGATGGGGGGTGCGATGCGCGGGAAGTGTCAAGTGGAGTGGAAAACCTCAAGCTGACAAAGTAACGTTTCCAAAACTGCGTTTGATGTGTTGGTTTTTCTGTGTGTGTGTGTTTTTATTTATAGCCAGTGTACACCAGAGGGAAGCTTTTGCCAAGTCATAGACTGCCGGGGTAAGTGGAAATAAATAATTTGGATGATAGTAAATTGTTGTTTGAGCAGTGGTGCAGTGGTTAATGCACTGCACGCACTGTGAGCCCGGTAACGCGGGTTGGAGTCCTGGCTACATAAGTGGTGAGTGATATCTGAATTGGTCCTGGGCCCCATCACCTTCACGAACTGGTGTGGTGAAATATGATCAAACAACCCACGTGACCAGCACAATATAACAGTCCTCGATCCAGAAGCCAATTGCGCGAGAGCGCATTTATTGATGAATGCGTCAGCTAGTTAGTATTGTACAGTTAAATCTGGCACGTCTTACTGCCCTGTTAGCATTTGTAATGAAAGTCTCAACAGATTAATTTATTTGTTTAAATGATCAATTACCAGGATACATAAAATGTCAACATTCATTTCTGACTTAATGATTGTTACTACTGATCAGCACAATTAAGATGCTTTTCAAATTATGAACATTGCTTTTATGTGAGTTAGTCATCCCTGATCAAAATTAAATTCCTTATACCGGATGTACGTGGCCGTACTGCGCTGGATAAATCTAAGCACATGGTGAATGATCATCATGGTTATATTTATAAAAAACGCAACTTCCAAAACATATTCAGATGCATGTTATTTTAACCAGTGATGTGATTTTAATCGATGAAACAATCAGAATAAATAAATAAGACAAGAACAAATCTAAATTTGAATGTCCCACGTTTACTTAATAGGACATTTCTTCGCAACATCCAACTCATCGAACGCAATTTTCATGGGAATTAAAATTCCCATTGTGCTTTTCATCAGGATAGACTGAACCCGACCATAGTAATGCGTAATTTCCACCCTTGGCTCAAGATTGCTAGAGGGAGCAAGCATCAGTCTTATCTCGGCTGCTGTGGTTCTGCGTGTGCAGTGGATGGAGGATGGACTCCCTGGGCTCCGTGGTCGGACTGTACCGCCAGCTGTGGCACGGGGAAACAGATTCGCAGCCGCGCCTGCATCAACCCCCCGCCACGCAACAATGGGACAGCCTGCCGAGGACCCAGCGTGGAGAACCAGGAATGCGCCACTGCGCCTTGCCCAGGTAGACAGGTTCATCCTGCTTTTTACGCAAGCGTCTCTTTAGATTTTTTTCTGTACGTGTACAAACGCTAATTTAAATATTTGTGTACGTGTCGTTAGGTGTTTGCTATGAGCGTGTCGGTTGATGCCCTGGACAGCCTTGCAAACGAGAGATGTTTCGTCTTAAGAGGTTATCCAGATTAAATATTTTAATAGATAAAATAAAAGAACGGTTTACAAAAAAATCAACACTTCCTAAGAATTTAAATCTTTAACCTTCACATGTAAAAATACAAAAAATCAACTGTTAGGTTTTGGGATCTCTGGAATACAATTTTAATCATGTAATATTTGACTCCATATCTTTCCATAATGTCTATCAATACAGCGACAGAAAAATAGGAAACAGCAAAACAATTACAATCTTGATTTGATCTTGATTTTAAGCTTTCGTGACTGTAGGAATCCATAATCTTTGGTTCTTTCGGTAACGTCACGTAGGCAGAAAAATAATAGATCATGACGTTTCGATCGCAACACAAGCAATCGTCATCAGGTGGGACAACAGTCACGTCCGTATGAGCAGTGAAATACTTGAAATTAATTAGAATACTTTCTGTACATGACGGCGTAGTAGATGTAAACAAACGGAGACTTGGTACAATGGGATCTAACAATAGCAACAGCAGAGAATGTAGAGAGGTCAGAAGAAGTGGAGCAAACCTCAATGGCACGTGCAGAAATGCATAATATTTGATGATGATGTAAAAAAACTTTCACAGTGATTTCCTGCTCAAGCGAGCATTGAGGTGGTTGGTGCTCATATTACATCTACAGCCCTGAGCCAGTGGTGGAAATTCCACATTCCTATGGTATGGTGCGGGGAGGACAAGTCTCTCCATAGGACAACCAACGTTGACTTCACCCACAACGTGGTACTAATTTTATCGACCCTGTTAGAATGATGGGCCGGCACTAAATATAATCGTTGACCAGGATTTGAACTCGCGACCTTCCAATCGCGAGAAGCTCGCTTCCACCGCTGAGGCAGCGGGTCGTAGAAAATCTACCCGAGTGACACTTCTCTTCTTACCTTTGCCAGTGCCGGAGGGAGTTTGCCCGGAGCCGCTGGTGTTCGACCCGTGCGGCTCGCCCTGCTCCCAGTACTGCGGGGGGCGGACGTTGGGGACCGAGTGTGTGCAGGAGTGCGTGCCCGGCTGCTACTGCCCGCAGGTTTGTCGGTCGGTTGGTTGGTTGGTTGGCGGTGGTTGTTGTGTGTGGGGGGTCACGGCTTACCATGCTGCTGCATCCGAATAACCCTCCCCCCCCCCAGCCCCCAGCCCCGCTAGGAGTCAACCTCGGTGGCTCGTTTGGTTTTAACCGTGGGTGAATGGTGAACTCCACGTGGCCTTGTTGAATTTTAACAGCGGTTCGCCTACGGTACTGTTACATCCCTCCCCCAACTGGTATTCCTGTTTTTCTTGTTAACAATGGTCGATTAACCGATTAACAATGGGTGATCAACTATGGTCGATTAACCGATTAACAATGATCGATTAACCGATTAACAATAGCCGGAGTGTAATCAACAACCTGTTAATGCCATCTGCTATACCACGCTATTTCTAGATTTGAAGCTTTCGTGGCTGCAAGGATTCATATTCTTAGGTTTTTTCGGTAAAGTCACGTAGGTAAAACATCAAAATTAATGAAAATAAAATAAAATAAAACAAAAATCACGACGTTTCGGAGGCAACACAAGTCTCCGTCATCAGGTGGGACCGTCACAGCCGAATTAGCTGCATCAAGTGAGGCAACGATTCAAGATGTAATCCCTTATAAGCAAGTTGAAGGGGGTAGGAGAGGGGGGAGGGCTCATCAGAATGTGGTAGCCAATGAATGGAACGTATCGGGAGGGAGGGGGGCGGGGCCCCGCCCCCCCCTCCCCCTCCCGATGCGTTGTACGTGGCACTCCGTGCTGTCTTTGAGCCCCGCCCCCCCCCCTCCCGATACGTTCCATTCATTGGCTACCACATTCTGATGAGCTCCCCCCCCCTCTCCTACCCCCTTCAACTTGCTTATAAGGGATTACATCTTGAATCATTGCCTCACTTGATGCAGCTAATTCGGCTGTGACGGTCCCACCTGATGACGGAGACTTGTGTTGCCTCCGAAACGTCGTGATTTTTGTTTTATTTTATTTTATTTTCATTAATTTTGATGTTTTACCTACGTGACTTTACCGAAAAAACTTAAGAATATATACCACGCTATCTTTGCCACTTTTGAAATGTGGGTTGTAATTGAGATGTTGCAGGTGCATTTTGGAATGGGATGCGATCTGTTGAAGAGTACTAGTGGAACACAAGATGAGATACAAACAAGGAAAAGCTTATCATAGACTGCAGGCTTCAGGGCGAATTAACCGTAAAATGGCACGCCATCTGCTTTAACAGTGAACGATAGAGATCCCGTGATGTTATTCGCAGGCATAGGCCATTGTGTGCCTAGCATCTTGGTCCAATTCTTTTTAAAATAACTCGATTGGAATTTGTCTGCAAAAACTTTACAGGACCCCCAAATAAAAAAAAGAGTCTGGAGACAAATCGAGACTTTCCTGGGTGAACAAACACAATAATAATAATAGTACAGGGTTCTTCAAAAATGTTTTAACACTTATATGAGACTATCGTTTTTAATGGAAAAAGAACGGATAATACACTGTAACATGATAACAAATGTATGTTAATCGCTTCAAAAAGTCAAAAAGTCTCCACTTGCTCGCCATCATTGTCAAGACGTGCTTGGAATCTTCTCCAGGTGGTCTCCAGAGCCTGGAGGCCACGTTTCTTGTGCTATTGTTGCAAATTCTCAGAAGTGTTAACATTCTTCTGAAGCACCCTGTAAAACAACATCCTAGTTAGATATTGACTCATCATCCCTCTCTCCAAGATTGATATTGTGAGTGCCACTGTGGGACATCAACATTGCTCGTTGTACCCAGAGACTCTGTGTCACTCACCATGGGATCATGGGACATTCCACATCTGGCACAGGACATCGACTGCTATTGAGCACCGTGCAATGCTCATTAGAGCAGCGGTACACTTTCACTTACGATCACCGCTCTAATATAGAGAGGGGTAGTGCCGGCGTCGGGGCTTGCCATTGATTTTTCACCGCGTCGCTGTGACCGCCACAACTCCCCCCCCCCCCCTTCCCTAGGGTCTGCTGGAGCAGAACGGCACGTGTGTGGACGGTGCTGAGTGCGGCTGCGTTCATCTGCTCACAGAAGCCGAGGGCAGCAAACCCATCCCTTCCCTCATTGCGCCGGGGAGTAGGGTCACGGTCGGCTGCCTGGAGTGGTAAAGTGAATGGCATAGCCCTGTTCTGCTGGATGTGTGTGTGTGTGTGCTTCGTTGGGCTCAGCGCAGACCCAGCCGGACCAATCGTACCCGGAGTAGTAGCTTTGCTCGGTTACTAACGTGGTTTTTTGTCCATAATGCAAATTTTTTTTGGGTTAGATCGCTTAAATATACGTGTGTCGTTAAACCCGCCACCAACCGGTGCAGACAATTAGTAAGGTTTGTCACTTTTTGATTAAAAGCTTTCGTGACTGCAGGGATTCATCTTCTTGGTTCTTTCAGTAAAGTCACGTAGAAGGGAACTAATAAAATAATAAAAATAAAACATAATAAAATAATTCTCACGACGTTTCGGCCACAACGCAAGCAGCCGTCCTCAGGTGAAGGCCAGGTCTGTCGGGGAGACAGAGTCTGAATGACATCTCCCCGACAGACCTGGTCTTCACCTGAGGACGGCTGCTTGCGTTGTGGCCGAAACGTCGTGAGAATTATTTTATTATATTTTATTTTTATTATTGTATTACTTCCCTTCTACGTGACTTTACCGAAAGAACCAAGAAGAAGGTTTGTCACGTAAACGGAACATGTCAAGCCACAACGTTTACAATCTGAGTACAACGTTTTGCCAGTAATTATAACCAGCTTCATCAGGTGACGGACAGATTTGTGGAGAAATCCTCCTGTTTCGTTCCTTAAATAGAGGGGTGGATGTGATGACATCACTTGTGAGCCCTTCTGGAGCGAAGTGGGTGAGGGGGATTAATGAATGTATATAAATGACAATTGGTATCCATTGCCGTTTGGGTTATGTATATGGTAATCAACATACATTATACATGCACATTATGCAAGCCCATTGTTCTTGTACTTCCTGTCGATTGTGTGTACTAAAATAGCCATACCAATGGTAATCCCCATTGAAGTATGGTGACCTGTATAGGCATGCATTTAAACAACGTATTATTTTATGATTCGCTTCCAAGCAGTACTAAGTCTGTAGCTATCCGAACGGCTAAAATTATTTTAATTTATCTCAATTTCGATAGATTCTCTAATTCGTCTTGGCCAGTCATAACTAGTTTTGCACAGAACTTCAATATTATCAGAATCAATTGAGTGCCCTTGTTGGCACGCGGGTTCTGCCATTGGGAGTATTTAACATTTCTTTGGTGTTCTTTTAGTCTCGCGCTGAGCATAGCAAATTGCCAAAAGTGCAATGAATCCGGTGGTTCTTTGTGCCAAAGTTCGTCATCGTCAGGATCATTGTCATCATCCCTGCGTTGTGTTATTGGTTGGGCTGCGTGTTGAGTGTTTCTCTTCTCGAGCTTTCAACGCGAGCGGCTGCGGTTTATTCTGAGAGTTGCGAGTTCAGGGTTGGCTCAGCCCATCATTCATCTGGGGTCAATAATATAGCTACCGCTTTGTGGGGAAGTCAATAGTGGTTATCATCTGCACATGCTCTCCCCTGTCGTAAGAAGGCAGGATTTCCACGACTGGTTTAAAGCTACAGTATACACAGGGGATGAGCATTGCCTCTGCTTATTTGAGCAATACATCACTTTGACTCTTGTTTATGACTGAAAGTTTGGTGCATCAGATGAGGAGACACATTAAATAATTAGCTATTGCTTGTCATAACCATTAAATCACCCGTGACACTGGCAGATGTCATGGCTTTTCCTGTGACATTGTCACCAGCAAAGTGCCCCTTTTGGCAAATCGCTACCAGAACGTAATGCATGTCAGAATCAGAATATGTATTTATACTGAAGGAATCCGATCAGCTATAAAGCTCTTTTTCACATATGTCCAGTAGGGGCGAGGAAGAACGTTACAACAACAAACTGAATAAAAATATGATAGTCGTGTAGAATACAAGAAATGTAAACAGATCACCCAAACTACTCTTTGGTTCTTTCGGTAAAGTCACGTATAAAGATAAAATAATAAATTAAATAATAGCATACTACGACGTTTCGATTGCAGCACACGCAATCATCATCAGATTAAATCACCCAAACACATACGAATAAAATTTCACCATCCCCATCCTATCAGGCGAAGCCCACTGAGGTATTAACTTTTTTCTCAGAAGCGACCTGGCCACAAATAATTACCGCTCAACAAAGTTGCCCATCATTTTGATATGTACAGCACCAAAATAATATGAGTAAAACTCTTTGGTTCTTTCGGTAAAGTCACGTAGATAGAAAATTAATAGATCACGACGTTTCGATCGCAACACAAGCAACCGTCATCAGGTGTGACAAACACAGCAGGAGAACTGCTGACGCATTGTTGCGATCGAAACGTGTTGCGTTCGAAACGTCGTGATCTATAATTTGTTTTATCTACGTGAACATTACTACGTGACTTTACCGAAAGAGCCAAAGAATATGGATTCCTGCAGTCACGAAAGCTTCAAATCAAGAATATCAATAATTTTAATGCATGTCTTTAAATGGGGAGGGAAAAACCGGAGGACCCGGAGAAAAATCCACGCCACCAAGGGGAGGACATGCAAACCCCACATATACAGGATTCAGGATCAGGATTAAACCCTCAACCTGCTGCATACCCAGACGAGCAAGATAACATTTCACGAGCGTGGAAAATAGACGTCCCCCGACCGGGAACGTGGCGTGTGGGTTCAGTTCTGTCATTCGTGATCACGGCACGGAAAATTTCTGGCGAAGTTGCTTTTTTTGCTAAAATTAAATTGAGGGAGGTGTAATATATTGGATTCTATTCTAACTCCCCCCCTACATTTCTAAACATTCCCTTTGATGAATAACCTCAAAGGCTTTGTCTTTGTGTTCTTCACCTCTATTTTTAACAGCTTGTGCGAGGACGGCCAACTGCACTGCTCCAACGACTCCTGCCAAGGTGAGGTCTCCGCAGCCCTGATGAGCTCCCATTGGTGGAGACGATGGCCAATTTGCCTTTCTCGAGTAATTCTCAACGGGTTAAGCCTTTTAAGTGACATTGAAAGTTACCTAACCTAAAACCTAACCTATTTTTTATTTTACCAGGTGAAGCACACTTGAGCTATATGGATATTTTTCAGAACTGACATGGCTACAAATGGTAGCTCAACGAAGTGGCTTATCACGTGGAAATTCATAGCAAGCAAATACTCTAAACGCACATTGATTCTAAATTTGGAGGGCACAAACTGGAGGATACAGAGAAGCATCTCCATTTAAGACCGAAACAGGAGAATTTCTCCACAACTCTGGCTGTCGCCTGATGATGCTGGTTGTACCGGCGAAACGTCATACTTGGAATTGTAGATGTTGTGGGTTTACTCTCCAGAAAACGAGTGCTGAAGTAGTAACTAATTGGCACGTTTTGTTCACGTGACAAACTTTACTAATTGGTTGTGTCGGGTGGTGGAGGGTTACGACACATTCATACTTACGCGATCGAACCCAAAAACCTTTATCATGGATAATATTTGTCGAGAAAAAATCCTGCATGTTCATAGTGCATGGCAGTTGCGCAAGTACGTCGCTGACCTAGCTTTGTGTATTTTGAGTATCATCTTCTCATACGTTGAGACTTTTTCAACAATATTACAGTCGCTTTTGTCACATGAAAAAAAACTGCTAAAGGAAGAACAACAACAACCCAAAGAAGACTTTTCACATAAAGTGTCCTGAGACTCATTTGAGGCTCTTTCTGTATAAGTTATACAACACAATCTCCTACCGGCCCATCCTAAGACATTGAGTGAATTTGAAAAAAAAACGACACTTCTGAATAAAACATTTTTCAGCCGTGAATTTTTTCCCCCTCCTACATCAAAGATCATACATCGCATAAATAGGTTGTACATACCTTATCAGCCGTACTATCGGTCCCTGGTTCTCTCCGGTCAGAATGAGACCTTCATCAAAACACTGTGCGATGAAAATTACTCACTGACTGACAGACTCGCAGAGGGACAAATTACATTTTCACGTAATTTATAACAGCTGTTCCCAACCTCTGTGAATCCTGCGGACCACTGTGCACCTTCAAATATAATTTGTCGATGCAACAGTTCCCCTGGCCTCACTTGCATACCACCAGACCCCAGGTTGGACTTGGAGATTTAATATTGATGTAGATCAATATTAAATCTCCAAGTCGCTGCATAGACTCCTGCCCTGAAATGCTCGCCGGCCTCACGTCGCTCAATAACATCCGCGTCGTCACCTCTGCAAGGCGCGGGAGTGCTGGGCGCGTGGAGCGAGTGGACCGCGTGCCGGCCGTGCGTGCCGCCCTCCATCCTGGTCGGAGGTCACCTGAGGCCCTTCCTGCGACCGCTTCACGAGGGATCCCTCAACGCCTCCGAGCTGCCCGAGCACCTGCGCCCGTTCCTGCCCACCCAGCGGCGCTTCAGGGACTGCCTGACGACGGGGAGTGCCCCCTCGTCGCACGCCTCGTCCAGGTCCGGGAAGGCCGGATACCGGCCACAGATGGGGAGAAGTTGGGACCCGGCGGAGACTTGCACTGCCCCGGCGATGGAGGAGAGGACCTGTGCCGATGCCGTCGCTTGTTCAGGTGAGGGATCGGACATTTATATTTTTTAAATCCTTTATATTAAGTTTTCTTGCTTGCTTAGGACCGTGCAAATCTTTCGGTCGTTTTTTAACCCACGTCCCGTGATCCAATCGAGCTGACATTTTCCACACAGACTCGTTGTGCGTGACAATTAATGTTCGTGAAATTTTTTTCCAAAATTTTACACTTTTTAGGACAAAAATATTATATTTAATTACCAATTGCTTAATGGTGCAATGCAATCATCTGACCCATAGGTGGCAGCCATCTCAAGCCAGAGGACGAGAGGACTCTAGCCACCACGCATATAAAGGATTTATAGTGAAAAACTTTGTTTTTACGGGTTATACTTATTATTGCTTGAGCTTGATTATTTTTCTTTGATTTGATTTCGAGCGTGCGCTATCGGTGTCATATCACGAGATGAAGGATACATTGGGGTGTCTCACGAAGCAGTTTGAGAATGGCCCTCAGAATTGGATATCGTAGAGTTACTTCTGATACCCTTGAGAGTGACCTCTGATCTACACAGTACGGGGACATCAATTTCCCACCCACCCTGCTATATGTATGTATGTATGTTGAACTTCTTTTTCACCGTACGTAGCAAATCATGCTAATCAGCTATATCATGCCGCATGATATCGAAACTGATTTTTTTTAATTCTAAGAGCTATTTAGCCAATTAAGTGTTGGAACAAAATTTGGCTCCATTTTTTTTTTAAATATGCAGTGATTGGTGACCGCTTTAATCGCAGACGCCTTCATGGATTCAGACCTCCTTTTGTGTGTGATGAAGTAGCGGCCATTACCCGAAACGTCACCTATTATGGATTTTTACTTTGAGGCCACATACAGCGTTATTGACGAATGTGTTGCGTTTTTTGGGTTCAAACCAAGCATCTCAGCCGTGCCAGCTCAGCATTCTTGACCTCTGGGCCACCTAGCCACCTCTAGTATTGATATTTGAATCTCATTTTAAACCCCTTGTGATACCTGCTGGGTTTAAGAAAGACATGTCTTTTGTTTTAGCCAGCTTACATAGCCAGGTGATGCTGTGGTAGATTATGCAACTCGCAATCAGATGGCTGGGAGTTAAGTTTTCATTTAGGGGTCGACTCAGCCCTTTCTCGTATGGAGAGTCTGGTTGTCGCAGTAGTAATGTGGAAATTTTCACTACAGGATGTTAGTATGTTAGATAGATGTTTTTTACGTCTAATCCAGGTGTATTTCCATTGCGGGACCGAAGTCTAATTTTCAAGGGGGAAGTGGGATTTAAATTGCTATAGAAACAAGTAAAATAATCCTATTTTGTCAACAGAAAATATACAGAGGCAACACACTTTGACTTTTCCGAGTCGGGGTGTTATTGCATTCCATTCTTCTCGCTGCGTTCTCAAACACACAATAATCATTCTTCCAATCACCTTGTCACATCCAGAGCCAGGCCATTCAATGTGCAGCTGACGTATATATTCCGGGAAACAACAAAAGCGACAATGCTTTCCCCTCCCCATTTCTCTCTGTGCCATTACTACGACCCCTATCCCTCTCTTTCTCTCTCTCTCTCTCTCGCTGACTCCCTCACCCTTCGCGTGTGCCGGTGCGGCTGATGGATGCGCGTGGACTCCGAAGACGATGTGTGCGTCTGGGGAGCCTGGGGTCCGTGGGGCGGTTGCCGGGAGCCGTGCAGCGGCGGCTTTCGGGTTCGTCAGCGGGCGCCGCTGGCCCCAGCCGACCCCACGGGGCCCAGGGCCCGATGCCACGGGGCCCGTCTCCAAAGCGAGAGCTGCAACACCGCGACGTGCCCAGGCAAAGTTGGCGCACCGCGGACACTTACCGACGATGAATGATTTGCCAGCGAGTTTTGTTTCGCGCGTCTTGTGATCAAAGGATTGTCAACGTTGTTGGTTTACTCTGCAACTCATCGCAGCTGGTGCGGAAGTAGTTTACGCGACAAACCTTACCAATTGGCTGTGTCGGCTGGTGCCTGGTTTAACGACACATTTGTATTTACGCGATCTAACCCCAGGAAAAAAACGTTTATCACGAAAGTTATATAGGCCCACTTTGTAGTTCACGGGCTCGGCTCAGGCTTGGCTCTGGCTCCAAGTGAGCCAGCATCTCAGAGCCACCCGTAACTTGAGCCGCCCCTGAGCAAGTTTCAACCCGTGCTCAAGATATCCGTGGGCTGAGCCACAACTGAGCCGCTCACTCCCTGCTTCTTTTGGAAACAAGCGAGCTGCTCAAGCCTGAGCTAAGCCATGGCGATCTCCACTGCCCTAATAATGTTTCTGCTTGAATGTCCAATCTAGGTCTGCGGACGACTCAGCCAATCAACCTTCCAAGGTCGATAAAAAATAAGTGCCACTGTGTAAGAAGTCAGCAGTTGTTGTTCTGTGTACGGAACTGGCCACAACCATAGGAATGGGGAAATTCCCTTCAGGGGCTTGGGGCTATCAACAAAAAACCCTTTTTAGTGCGGAGGCCACTTTGAAATTTTATTTTGCCAGCAATGTTTTCATCGTTTCAAGATCATTTTTGAAACATAAACTCTTGTGGGAGGCATCCTTATTCAGTATTTCATCATATATGAAAAAATAATATATGAAATCATATATATGAAATAAATCACACTTGAAAAAAAATACCCAAAAAAAATCCCAAGCAATACAAGGTGACATCACTCGAAAATGTGTAAAAGTTATGCCTGTAACCTACTTGACTTGCTGTCCTACCATCTGCTAACCATTTAATAGCACTTAGAGGCCAATCGATACATAACCAATGGCGCTGTGACCACCCATTAAGTTCTGATGCATGGCACACATCCACAAATGTTCCAGCAGAGGTAATCACAGACCTACACAGAGCCCTCGGGCTCCCTGCAGCCAAACTCTCATTGCATAATTCACTCTCCCAATCTCGGGCAGCTAAATAAGTAAATAGGTCATTCCTCGTTAGGAGCAAGCAACTTCCTAAATCCGTTTTCAGTCACCGCTAAGGTCTCTGCTCTAAAACAGTGGTCGGGAAGTGGTCTGCAGAACCACCCATTGCACAACTACTCACCATCAGCACAGCTGACTGTTGACTGACTCATACCTGTCAACCCCTTATCAGTGCCCTACCTGATTACAGACCGATTCAGACCTCATTCAGTTGAACACGTAGGCTTTCGCGACCAATATTATTCATGATAAAGGTTTACATTTCGCGTACGTATAAATGTGTTGTAACCCTCCACCACCCGACACAGCCAATTAGTAATTGAATTGTCACGTAAACAAAATGGCAATTAGTTACTACTTCAGCCCACCGGTGTGTTGGAGAGTAAATCCACAACATTTACAATTTTGGTACAACGTTTCACAAACAAATAGACAAAATTCATGTTTTTTTTTGCCCATATTGAAACGGCTGTATGCCGTATGTACCTGAAAACTCAATGTCCATGTTCAAGAATACGGGTAAACCGTATAGGTTAACAAGTATGCCGACTCTACGTCTGTTTTGGTGGCATCCTTTAGAGGAGTCTTAATTTTGAAAAACACGTTACTGGGGGCTTGGCAGTGGCAATGCGCAGGTCCAGAAGGGTTGGAAACCACTGCTCTAGAGAGAGAGAGAGGCGAGATGCCTCGGACCACATGTCTTGCGACGTTGATGACCCAACTAAACTATTATTAAACTAATTTTTATTTTACCAGATAGGGCCCACTGAGCTGCTACATAGCTCTTTTTCAGAAGTGACCTTGCCACAAAAGATAGCTCAACGAAGTGGCTTATCATCGCGTGGACATTTATAGCAGCCAAATATTCTCACCGGACGTTTCTAAATGCGGAGGGGAAAAAAACCAAGAGGACCCGGAGAAACATCCACGAGATCATGGGTCTCGAACCCACGACCCCTTGCATAGCAGGCGAGGTAGTTAACATCTCGCCACCGTGTCTGTGTGCCGCAGGGGAGCGGTGCGAGGACCGGGGCAAGGCATTCCTGTCCACGTGTGCCAACCAGTGCCCGCGAAGCTGCTCTGACCTCTGGGAGCACGTCGAGTGCCTGCAGGGCAGCTGCAAGGAAGGTATTGGCGACAGTCTGACAATTTTCATTGAAGAAATTACGCGCGAAATTGTACTTTTTATTTGTACTTTAGTCAACGATGACAAAGGAGCACGGCCATCGATAACTGCGACTTCCCACAGTAATACGACGCGGCTGGATAAAAACCGCAGACTAAGATATTTCATGAGGGTTCTTAGAGACTGCAGTGCACTGACAATGACCAAAAATCGTACTTCGCTATATATGTAAGATTGACTGGCCCCAATGAATGGCTGAATTGACAATACTGGGGATGAGAGGGAAAGAACTACTTCTAATGGCTAAGAGTGGATTAAATGTTTGGCTGTTCTAGCGAGCTAGACTTAGATAATGAATAAATTAAATCCACAGACCAAGACTTGAGTAACATTTTACAGGTTTTCACAGACTAGACGAACACTATGATTTAAATCAAAAGTGCTGACTAATTTAAGAAATTATTCATTGAACACGATGTATTAATTTGTGAATGACGGATGTGACTTGCTACTCTTTTGGATGGTGCTGTGGGCAGAGCACCTGACCCACAGTTTGGAAAGCTGTGAGAATTAAAATCTCGATTCGGAGTCACTAATTACTGTATCACTGTGTAACATAAAAAGAAAATTGTTCCTGGATAGTAAGTGTTATTTTACAATTGCTTATGCCTCAAAAGTACAGAAAAATGCGTATTATTCCCCTCAAATTTTGCTTTTTGTGACCGGGACACAAAAGCAAAGTTAATAATCCACTCCATTAATAACACGAAACTCCTTGGTTCTTTCGGTAAAGTCACGTAGAAAAACAATAATAGATCACGACGTTTCGATCGCCACACAAGCGACCGTCTTCAGGTGGGATAGAGCAAAGCAAGATTAATAACACTGTATAACAAATATATTATATGTGTTTGTTCCTGGGTAATGAGTGTTATTTCCTAATTGCTTATGCTTTCAAAGTACAGAAAATGGCTATTATTCCCCACAAACTTTGCTTTTGTGACCAGGACAGTGGTATTTTGAAATGTACCTATTTTTAATGAGAAAACGTGGTGTGCATAGGTGTAATTCCTTCACGTTAAGTCCTGGTTACAAAAGCATCGTTTGTGGGGAATAATAGCCATTCTCTATATATTTTTGAGGCATAAGCAATTAGAAAATAACACTTACTACCCAGGAACAAAAATCGTGTTACATAGTGAATTATCATCCTTTCACAGGGTTTATTATTTTTTGTTGTCTACCGAGCGTTGATAACACTGGCCCACACACTTTTTCTGTCATAAGGTATTCCAACGGTTTTAAGGTAATTTTCAGGTTTTTGAGATTTCAAATATTGCATTTTCACTAAAAACTGCAGAAGGAAAATATTAAATAAATGTGGATATCTACATAAAATTATATTATAAACACACTATCCTAAAAATACAGCACCATATTTTAACACTAAAGCAGTCACTGACTCGCAACAACTTGACATCATAAGTGACAGAGTTAATTTCGGGTAAAATCAATGAAAATTGGGTATGCCGATAGCATAAAAATGAGATGTGATAGAGCAAATCTGAGATCAGATTTGGAATCAGCACCCTGAAATTAGTCTAAAACAGCTGCAAAAGTCCAGGCCAGAAAAAAATGTTTTTTTTTTTTTTTACCTGTGTAATAGAATGGGTGCTACGTTGTGGTAACTCAAAAGTGGCCTGGTATGGATATGCTAGCTCCTCTCGTAGGCAAGTGGAATTTCCTACCACTTTCTCAGGCAGCGGAGGAATATGGGTCACTGCATAACGCTCATTGGAGTATAGAGAAATACCCCTTTTTACCGTTAACTGCCGAGAAAAATATTCAATTCGGAGTGAAACTTGTACAACCACGTGGAAAATTATTGCTATGCACTCAAGCAATGTAACCATATTGTTATAGCCAACGTTATTTTTTTAAAGGCCTGTTCTACTTTTCTGTTACAATACGATGTTAATGACAACGGTTGAGAATATTTTTTTTTAGAGGTTTATTCAGGGGCATTCTCGAGAAGACACATTTCAAAAAATAATGCTGAGGCCACTGTGACATGGCTACGTAAGCTAACGGGATGAAAACTTCGTTTTCTCATGTCAAGGGGCCCTTCAGTTATAAAAATGCGGCGTGTGGTAAAACTGGAACGAGATTTGGCCACGGCTCTGTTTGACGGGCGTTGTAAAATCGGCTTTCTGGATGCTCCTGTCAAATTAGTTATTTTTTTTAGGTCAGCACAAGCAGCGCAGAAAGGGATTTATTTCTTTGATGCAGAATAAAAATCCAGACAGGATAAGCTCTTTCACTAAGGTTACAATGCAACGTAATGAATGCTTTTCAGATGCAACGACGTGAATTGCATTCCCCTTTCAATGTAATTCATCACAAGAGGTGCAGGACTCCTGAATTGTTTAAATCATTATTTAAATGACAAAGTATGACGGTACTGCATGTAACAACGTTTCGCTAACGCGCGGCGAAATTGACTCAGGGTCCTTTAAGTTTAATCTTATTCGAAATAATCCACGGTGGCTATACACCAATAGCCCCACACTCCCTCCTCACGCTCTCCATTTCGAAATTTGGTCCCGCGGATTTTCTTAGCGACGACCCTCGATGTTTTTTTTTTCACGCGTTCAAAGCATCGGCAGCATGGTTGCCGACTGAAGCCCGCTCTCCGATGTCCTCCGCCGGGAAATGTACCGCTGTCTCAGAAGTGCTCTGCCTGGCCGCTCATAGTCTGCCATTTCGCTCAACATCCCAGTGGCTATATTTACCTTTAAAAGCTGCTCATATATTTTTTAAGGCATCACCTGTGCAGGAGGTTGTTGGCAATTCTAGATTTGAAGCTTTCGTGACTGCAAGGATTAATATTCTTAGGTTTTTTCAGGTAAAGTCACGTAGGTAAAAAATTAAAATTAATAAAAGTAAAATAAAAAATTAAATAAAAATCACGACGTTTCGGAGGCAACACAAGCTTCCGGCTTCAGGTGGAACCGTTGGCAATGTGTCCCTTCCAACGGGCATTGATCCTTGCAGGGGATTTTTGCCTACGATTGGCACCGCGGCACGGGATTGCATTCGAAATTTCAATGAGCCTCGCACGGGAGACCTGCAGACTACCCGGAATGCCGTTCATCTCCACTCTGCACAGGTTTTATCCGGGTACTCCAGTTTCACGGTGGTGAGATGTTAACTCCCACGCCTGGTAAGCAGCAGGCCGTGGGTTTGATCCCGACCCTGACGCCTATATATTTGGAGTTTGCATTTTATCCCCGTGGTCACGTGGATTTTTCACCGGGTCATTCCGGTTTTTCCCTCCACATTTAGAAACGTGCGTTTAGAGTATTTGGCTGCTAGAAATGTCCACGTGATGATAAGCCACTTCGTTGAGCTATCATTTGTGGCCAGGTCGCTTCTGAAAAAGAGCTACATAGCTCAGCTGGCATTACCTGGAAACATAACATTGTTTAAATTGTTTTAGTTTTCTTCCTCCAAATGAAACCGACTTGCTTAAAATTGGCCAAATATCTCCACTGCAGGACAGTTCTGAAAAGGAGTCTAGTGGTTTGGCGAGGCTTTACCATCTAACATAGTTTGGCAGCGAGCAAACTTTATGGATTGACTGCACTGAACACAATGCACAAGCACAACACGGACAGTTGCCAACAGCAACAACACAAAGCTCCGACTGCAAGATTCATAATTGATGTTCAAACAGTGGCGGCAGTGCACGAACAGACCGAAATCTCCTCGCCACTCTCTTCGCACACCGAAACGCTGCCTTGCAACAAAACAATTGATTCCAGCCCTACCGTGAATGCGTCCTGCCCCCCCAACATGCGGATTGTCGAGGGGGGAGGGGTTACTGCAAAGCAGCAGTCGTAATTCATTCGCGCCTCCGATGGTTGGCTACGTACGGTGCGAAAGAAGTTCAACTTACGTGCATGACCTTTGTGCTTTAATCCACCATGAGGACCACCACTTCTGCCCCCCCCACCTCCTCTTACTTACACCTTCCGCCTCTTCTATATCTCCCAAATTAAACTTCTCACAATTTGGAACACAGTTATGGAAGAAGCACCGTACATGCATAGTGCAGCCCTTTTCTTAAATCACGGCTGGACAAGGGCCTCCCCCATACCTTGTGGTTCATGGAGGTTATTGACCATACTTCACTACACTGGCCAGTGCAGGATGGCGAAGGTGAGGAATAGACATTAGAGCGTAGTACAGTACAACAGACGATTTTTGCCGCAGCGCCCTCAGCTGATAACATCAGAGTCACGTCTGAAGTGATTTCACGCGGCTCTCAATGAGAATTTAGGCCGCACTCATCTCCTGCTTATGGCCCCTGAGCCAGTGGTGGATATTCCTTATTCCTATGGCAGGAGCGAGTCTACCTAGAGGACAACTACTATGGCAGTGCAGCTCCGTGAATTATCTCAAAATTTGCGAGGCAACGATAACCCCCCCCCCTCCGTCCCTCCGCCGGCACAGGCTGCCGTTGCCCCGAGGGCTGGCTACTTCAGGACCGTGCGTGCGTCCCCGTCGCGCAGTGCCGCTGTGGCCTCCCGTCTCCGAACGCCAGCCAAGAGTACCGGCCGGGCGAGGTGGTGCGGGTCGACTGCAACGAGTGGTACGACGATCGCCGCTGCCGCCGCTGCCACCACAGCATCATTCCGGCGGATCGCTGCGCTGTGAAACGGCAGCGTCAAGTTCGCGTTGGGCGCCAGCCGCGTGTTTCTGCTCAGCCCTGAATTTTTTACCAAGTTGTCATTTTGTTAATCATTCATGGTGCAGGGGATACTTCGCAGACTGCCCGGGTGTATTTTAGAAACACTGTGTGTGTGTGTGTGCGTGCATCCAGTTTGAATGAAAATGCTGTTTCGTCAGATAGTGTGTTCAAATAATGAGAAGTACTAACTGGTACTGATTATGCCCACACAATGGGTGGGTTTCGTCATGCGATGGTTTGCGAACTGCACCACAAATTTGTCAACTATAGTTTGATTCCTGGCCACGGCTAATATCAGTGGTGAGTGATATCTGAACCGGTCCCTGTGCCACCCCTTCACCGACTCTCGATGACCAGCGTGGTGAAATATGGTCAAGCAATTTCCCATGACCCCACATGGTCTGGAGATGCCTTCATCCAATTTGCAATATGTGTACGGTTACAGTTTTTTTTCGTGAAACTAAAATGTGTAATTGGTAAGGGAATGGCAATAATAAAATCTGAGTGAAAATTCAGGGTTAAATGATTTTTTTTTACCATTAAACTAGTTATTGCGAAATAATTCAAAATTGTGGTTAGTGTCATGTTTAATGTGACAGAAAATGAAATTTCACACCCTCATGAAAGCCGATGATTGCAGTGGTTAAAGATACTATTTCCAGGTCATCAGCTCTCGAATTAGGTTTTAATTTGGCCACAGGTTAACAGTGCAAAACGTTAAAAACCCAGGTACACATTCAGTTCTCAAAAATCGTCACACACAAGCACTTGTAGTAGATTTTTTTAATTCACCAAACATTTATTTTTGGGATTTTTCTTCTTAAAAGTACTTAAAATATGCAACTACTGCAGTACAATTAGAATGGTGCAAGTGTTGGTACAATGCGGTGCAATTGTTGGAACAACACGTTAGAATTAAGTCATGTAATTATCATTCCAGTTGCCACAACAATGGGGCAGCAATTGTCTCCATGGTGGAAGTTCCACATTCCTCCGGTAGGAGCCATCGTGCTCCAGAGGACAAACCCTGGGCAACATCCCCAAACATTTTCCCCGTTTTTCAGCAACAAATAAATGAGCAGATCCCCCAGGTCAAACTTGTTGACCTTATAATTGTGGGACATGTGCTGTAACCACGAAGCCACGCGCGCACTGTGCGCAGGAAAGACAGCCACCAGAAATATCCACCAATGGCTGCTGAGTTGCCAAGGAAGATGATGACAATGATGACCATTGCTCCAGGATCGTTTGAACATGAGCGATAGGAAAGCACGCTGAAAATTGTCCAGGTATTGGTTTTCACAGCAGGAGAGAAAGAGGGGTGGGGAAACGATGAAAAAAAACTGATCGCATGCTGAACGACGTAACCTACGTGTGCGTGTGTGTATAGCGCTCCGCGCTACGAACCTGGTGACCCGAGTTCGATTCCTGCTCATGGCCAATACAAGTGACAATTATCTGAACCGGTCCTGGGCCTCCTCCTCGGTCGACTCAGCCTCAAACGAGTACTAGGCGCGGTGTGTAAACATCACCACTGGGGAGACAAAGGCGGCCGGGCATGGTGCTGGCCACCCACCCCCTCGTGTGCCGTACCGGCCTTCGTAGGGGGTGCTCGCTAACAGCACTTGCCCCTGCAGTCTGTTACAGGCTACGCTATGTGATCTTTGTCTTTGTTTTTTTGTGTGGCTGCCCGCTGCAGCGTGTGCGTCAAGGGCACGTTCGTGTGCACGGAGCGTGTGTGCCCGGAGTTGGGGCCCTGGTCCGCGTGGGGCGAGTGCTCGCGCAGCTGCGGCGGAGGCACGCGCGCGCGGCACCGCGACTGCCCCGACGCGTCCGCCCCGCACGCGTGTCCCGGGGAGCCCCAGCAGAGCGAGGCGTGCAGCCCCCAGCCATGCCGAGGTAAGGGGGACGGCGATCAGTCGCGGCAGGGGTGGGAGGGGGGCGGGAGACAAATATCGCCTGTGTAGCCTTTAACTGACCGGTTGGGGTCACGCACACGCGCACGCGGCGCGCCCGTGACAAGGTCACGGTGCAACCAAGGCCACCAGAATACAATGATTTCTCCACCGAGTCGGATCAGCTCTCGCCGTCTCAACACCGCGCGGTGAGCCCCCTGGAGTGAACCGTCATTGTGCACTTGCCGGTGCTCAAATTGTTGGACTTTTACATCCGTAACAGGTTTTACGTGCAACCAGCGGCGCGTGTAATGAGGGCGGCTGTTGCGCGGATCTGCCGATTCGTGTTGTGTCCTGGACACCCTTACTAATGAGATGTTCCGTCTCGAGCGATTTCCGGGTGAAATCGTTAATTGGCGGCTCTGCAATGGCAGGGACGTGGTTGCAGTTAGACACTCCGTAAGTGCAATTGTATGAATATTTGTATAAATTTAAGCGGCCAATAAGTAGACTTCAGTAGTGCCTTCACCATCGATTCAGAATGTCTTGTGGGCAGCCCATGCCCGTAATCGCGCTTCACGGAGACGGGGGTTGATGCTTCACGCGGAGATGCCCTGGAGTGTGGTGATAGCACACTGGGTGGTAATAGAACCACTCCAGGACCAGAAGGTGCCTGTGTGAAGACTCAGGAGCAAGTAGGTCTGTGACTTATATTTGCACGGTTTGAATGGTTATCCCCTTGGTATGCACGTGTTTTCTCTGGGCACTTTGTGGTGTTCCTCTCCTCAAGGTGTAGAACGTATTGACTATGCTGGGGCCTTGTCGAGGCTGTAACGTGGCAGTGCGGGTTGGGGATTGGTGGGCATGGATGTAATCTTTGTGATTGGGTGCGGTGCCAGGGTGTTGTTGATTGTTTGCGATTGGATGGGGTACCAGGGTAGTAGTGAATGCGTGTGATTGAGTGGTGTGCCTGTTGTGTTGCCGAACGTTCCCGTGGATTCTGCTGATGCTGGGATTCTGAGTGGCTGTCTCTCCTTTGTGTGCATGCAGAGGACCGTCGCTTTTATAGTTTTTTTCATCCCCGAGCCTGTGATGTCCTTCACCCTTTGTTCTTTGTCTCTTTGTTTTCTTTTTCTCCCGATATCTCTTCTAGTGTAATTGCCCTGGTGACGTTGTATTTTCCAGTTTGATTTTGCAAGGTGCTTTGAGATGCACTTCCATTTAAGCACCAAATGAATGCAAATCCCTAGTATTACATATATTGAATATATGTTTAACATACCACCATATGTCCAATTCACATTTTAAATAAATTGACCTAACAGCACAAAACTGAATCCTACTTCGAAGTGGTGCGTGCTCACCCTCGTCTTGCAGAATTCAGCGAGCAGTGACAATTCCACATTATCATGGCGGGGCCATATCTCCCCCACGTACCACGTGACTTCTTGAGCCCTCTGCCAGTGGTGGCGCACAGCCAGGTGTCCTCATCCCGCGCCGTGCTGAGCCCGCGCGCCGTCGCTTCCGTGCCTTCCCGTGCCAATCAGCGGATTGCGTCCTGGGAGACTGGGCCGCGTGGAGCTCCTGCAGCGCGTCGTGCGGAGGAGGGGTGTCGTCGCGCAACCGCAGCGTCGTCACCGCCGCCGCCTTCGGAGGCGCCGAATGCCCCGAACCGCTCGTGGCCCAGAGATCGTGCAACAACTACAACTGCAGCGATGGTGAGGCACATGGTGCGGCGGCAGAAGCGTGTGGCCCCTCTTTGTAGCCCGGGGCCTGGGCCCCTCTGGCCCGTCAACCCCCGTGCATGTACCACCGTCTGCGCACTCGATAGCTGCGCCACTGGGCAGGTGCCTTTTTGCCAGTCTGTGTCTGTAATTCCTCCTTTTTGGTTATAAAATCGCCAATTATATTTAATGTACAGCACTTCGTCAAAACCACTCTTGCTCGCTGAAGGAAGGCCTTCTCACGCCATTGTTCAGTCATGGGGCTTCTTTGTACTTCATGCTGGTCAAGAGGAGGCCCAGGACAAGCTCAGGTATCATTTGCAACTGATTCCAGCTATGGACAGGTTCATAGTGCAATGCACTAACCACCGTAGCACCACTCCCCCTCAATTTTATCATATTATTGTCATGCCAAGAGAATAATACGTTTCCTTTTGGGACTCAGTATAATATCACATAGTGCCAAAGAATGACCTCCAGAATCAGACATCACGTGATAGACAATGAATTGACTGAACTCAACAGGCCTCTGATCTACACTCGGTGATGCTCCATTCTAATCTCCAGCAAGTGTGTTCATTCATTGCACGGGAATGAAACAGAAATACTTAATCTTGATTTGAAGCTTTCGTGACCGCAGGAATCCATACCCTTTGGTTCTTTCGGTAAAGTCATGTAGATATAAAATAAAATAAATCACGGCGTTTCGATCGCAACACAAGCGACTGTCATCAGGTGGAACAGATACAGCAGGATAACTGCTGACATCGGAACTTCGATGTCAGCAGTTCGCTTGTGTTGCGATCGAAACGTCGTGATTTATTTCATTTGATACCGACGTTACTTTACCGAAAGAACCAAAGAGTATAGAAATACTTAATGTTATGAATTCAATGATAAACCAGATGTACCACGATATCATTGGTTACCATTCTCATGCTATGAGCTCGCTGCACTATTTGGTTTAATCGCAGGTCCGTAAATCCCAGATATGAGAACAGGGGGGTCACCTGGCCACCTCACTCTGTCTTTTGCTCCAATATTATGACCCAATGGAGACTCTCTCCTTGTCTCTCTTGAGTTCTGACCCAGTTGAACAAAGTAAACCTGAAACTTGATTCTTGTACTGAGACAATTTGAGTCATTTCCTCAACAATGTTCTCTGAGTTTGAAGCATGCCATTTCCTAATTATAAGCAATGTGCAAGGATATGGGTGTTACACATTGTTTTTAGTACATCATGAATGTTATTTAGCATCATGATGATGCTGAAGGTTGTTCACATTGTATATCACAAGGCACTTTGAGTGCTCATTCAGTGCCATACAATTAGAATAACCTACTCATGCAGATTCTTCTTACACTTAATATTGCTTTTCAGCACACGCTGCAGTTTCAGTTTGTTTTCCGATAATTGCATTGTTCATTTTGTTCCTTTTGTTAAGGATGCTTAGTCAGCCAAGTGGTGGAGCTTCGTGTGATTGCTGCCTCAGCAAATGGGCTGCTGGCGCTTGCTGCTTGCTGCACGCATGAGAATGTGGCTCGTGGCAAGATCTACCCCAGTGTGCTTTTTTCCTTCCCGGGGATGCTTCCACTAGTGGTGTAATGTTTATCACAATGGATCTCGCAATCCGGAGGATCGTGGGTTCGACTCCATCTCCCGGCACGGCAGTTAAAACAATGGGGGCAAGTTAAACTGAAATATTAAACTAAACTGTTTTTTCGATTTAAAGCTTTCGTGACTGCAGGGATTCATCTTCTTGGTTCTTTCGGTAAAGTCACGTAGAAGGGGAATAATAAAAATTAAACTATAAAATAATATAATATTATTATTTTATTATTTCTCTTCTACGTGACTTTACCGAAAGAACCAAGAAGATAAACTGTTTTTTTTTATTTTCGCTAGGTAAGGCCCACTGAGCTAAGTAGTTCTTTTTCAGAATCCACCTGGCCACAAATGATAGCCCATTGAAGTAGCTTATCATGTGGAAATTGAGATTCTAAATGTGGTGGAAAAAACCGAGGGACCCGGAGAAAAATCCACGCAAACGCGGGTGAACGTGCAAACTCCAAATATACAGGCGTCAGAGTTGGGATCGAACCCACGCGCTCCTGTATACCAGGCGAGGTAGTTAACATCTCGCCACCGCGGTGCCCATAGTTTCTCAAAATCCCCCCTGCTGCCACCTCTGTCCACCAAGAAGCAAGAATGTGTGCGGTTGATTGCCAAGATATCTTGTATGTATGTATGTTGAACTTCTTTCGCGCCGTACGTAGCCAACTGTGTTAATTCTAGATTTGAAGCTTTCGTGACTGCAAGGATTCATATTCTTGGGTTTTTTCGGTAAAGTCACGTAGCTAAAACATTCAAATTAATAAAAGTAAAATAAAATAAAAATCACGACGTTTCGGAGGCAACACAAGCTTCCGTCTGTGTTAATCTTGCCAGCGTGGAAGAGCAGGCCAAAATACCAGCTAGAGGGGGCTGTCTTGAGCTCGCTCTAGTGGAGGCCCCTTCCGCCAGCAGTGGCATGAGCGAGCGATTGCGGTGTCAATGGGTGAACCCATGGTTGATGCGGTGGGTTTTGAAGTGCCGCTTACTCCCAACTCTTCCAAAAATGCCCTCCAGTGGGAGAGGCCCTTCCGCCAGCCGTGGGCAGGCGACTGCAGAGCTGCACTTTCACCTGTTTTACAGATTGCACACCCGGCCAGGTGTACATCGACTGCGCTAACCTGTGCCCGCGCGCGTGCTCGGACCTGCACCAGGGTACGGAGTGCGTCCGCGAGCCCTGCCAACCCGGCTGTGCCTGTCCACGTGGCAAGGTTACTCCCCGCAACTCGGACCTCACAAAGCCCCCTCCCCCCCCGCCGTGCATAGGCATAATGATTCACCCCCCCCACCTCCACCATATTTTGATGACTCCTTGTGATTCAAGGTCACGGTTCGATTCCGGAATCGATTGGCTGATTCATTTTTTTTACAATGTGATGAGTGTAACGACGGCCACCCGTGGCTGCAGGGTCCGCTCGGCCTCGTTTGCGTGCAGCGTAGACGATTCGAAACGCACTCGCTCATGCGCACGAGACTCAGTGTGCACGCATGTTGAGCTTGGGAACTGATATTAATCGATGAATCCACGTCTTAGCGGGGGATGTTACATCATCGCTATCAAGATCAGCATCACCAGCATTATCATTTTCACCATTATCGTCATCATCATTTGTCTTCACGATCGCCGTGAGTTTATCTTACGTGTAGCGCCTTTTGCACACGGGAGCTTTGTGATGCTGTTCTTTTGCGCGAAATGGTGAACGTGCAGCACGGTAGCATTCAAATTAAACAACCTTGCCTAAAACGTCCAACAGCAACCAGGATTTGTTTAGAGACCGTTTTAAGGGGCTGGGATTCATATTAAGAATAATACCCCGTGTTTTATGTATGCGTTATGCATATCCATTGTCCCTGTGTGTTCACATCTGAATCTTTTCCGCCAACTTCATCATTTTCCCCCTGGGAGGTGCAGACATGCTCAGTCACAGCCCTCACCTTGCGAATTACCTGCACAGCGTGTCCTCGTTAACTGGTGGCCCGCGGCCCGTAACGTCAAGATGACTTGCATCGGCACGAGTCCGTTTAGACTCTGGCCACTCTTCCTCTCGTGCTGCCGAATGCTTTTAAAAATGACCGTGGCTGTCCTGGTGCCGGTGACAGAGCTTTTGTTAATTTGCTTTCGATGTTATGCAACCATCCTCAAGTGCAGCTTTTGTCGCGCACTTATACATCTTTGTTTTCAGGCAGGCTACGAAATGTGGTGTGTTCAAAAATATTTACATATTTTTTGTCCCCGTACAAGTTGCTCCTGTCTGTTGCGAGCGATATTCTATTCTTGCAAAAGAAATATGTTCGAGAGCTAAATGTTCACGTAGATGTCTACCAGCGATCAACGAGCGCACTTAAGGAGACAGAGAGACAGAGTTCGTGTAGTTGAAGGCGCTATCGGTATCGTCACGACATGAGATGAAGCATCTATATTCAGAACTCTCGCAGAGCAATGCAATTGATCGTGTTAGAGAACGGCCCGTGGAAGTGGATATCACAGAACCACTTCCCAGATCCCTCCAAGTGACCTCTGGTCCACACGGTGGCAGGCAGCACTTCCTCACCTTTCCTGATGCAGAGACGAATGCTCGTTGCTTGAAAGTCTTAACTGATATATTTCATTATCACTGCTGGAATTTAGCCAAATTAAGTACAAAACCAAATTAAGTATAACAACAACTGGACACATACGTCAATAATAATTAGAATTTATAAAGCGCCCTTAAAAATCGTTCTCAGTGTGTTAACACTGCCGTAATAACACTATCCTAATATGAAATGGCCCTTATGCATAGCACATGGGTTTTTTGTACGGTCATTGATGACCAGGCTGAGAACTATGAATTCATTGCACATGAGAACCCAGCTTAATCACAGGCAGCTTTCTGGATTGAAACCCAGGGTCTCGGTGATGCTCGCTCAGTACTCTTGTCCTCTGACCCACACGAACATCGCAAAATGTGGCACTTAAAGAATGTTCAATCTGTGCACAGTTTTTGAGCAGAGACCCGTGTGCGTCGTCAGTGGTATAATGCGACACTTGGGTGAATTTCCATATCTGACAGTTTCACGCGGAATGAAATATGTCTGGAGGACGTGAGTACTTTAAACTGCCTTGGAGTGGTTTTAAATTTGATTATTATTACCGATAGACGGCAGAGGTGGCACGGTGACCCAGGATTCAGGCCTAGCTGTACGGGTGCTAAGCGAGAGGTCAACTGGGTGCATCCACGTGCTCGGCAGGAACTCGAACCGACGGCGGTTTGCTGGCTGAGCTGGGCTGCGGGATTATTAATATCGCAGGGATTAGTAAAAGTTCGAATGCTTAGAAAGCCCATTTAATTAGAATAACAAAATCGAGTTACGACAATATCAGCAATGGGTGATCAAGATGTTAGACACGATGATAATGATGATGGGACTTGCATCAAACCCAATGTCGAGGCAAATTTCCGGAGAGACATGCTCTGAGTTTGGTAACGTTTCTGAGATGTGTAAAGTGACCCTGGTACCGTGACGGACATGGGCCTTAATAGCGGAGAGGTCAGGATGAGCATCAGCTTGAAGACTTCTACAGTTTGTTCTAGATTTGAAGCTTTCGTGACTGCAAGGATTCATATTCTTAGGTTTTTTCGGTAAAGTCATGTAGGTAAAACATTAAAATTAATAAAAGTAAAATAAAATAAAAATCACGACGTTTCGGAGGCAACACAAGCTTCCGTCTTCAGGTGGAACCGTCACAGCCACGACAGCTGTATCAAGTAATACAGCTGTCGTGGCTGTGACGGTTCCACCTGAAGACGGAAGCTTGTGTATCAAGTGATACAGCTGTCGTGGCTGTGACGGTTCTACCTGAAGACGGAAGCTGGTGTTGCCTCCGAAACGTCGTGATTTTTATTTGATTTTACTTTATTAATTTTAATGTTTTACCTACATGACTTTACCGAAAAAACCTAAGAATATTCTACAGTTTGGTTCGGTAACTGGCCACACCACGCCCTCGTGTGCCGCGCCGGCCTTCTTAGCTACTCGCTCGCAGCACTTGCCCCAACAGTAAGGTTAAAGCTACACGGTGGGGGGGGCTCTTTGTCTTTATTTGTGCTCACACGTCAATGAATATGTATGCGTGTGCACCACTCCACTGCCACCACCCGTCTTAGGTGCTGCAGGACGGGGTGTGTGTAGCACCCTCTGAGTGCCGCTGTGCCCTTGGTGCGGCCGCCCGCTGGGGGGCCCAGCCCCCCCACAGTGACAGTGTTGAGTACCAGCCGGGCACCGTCCTCGCACAGGAGTGCAACAACTGGTGTGTATGTGTGTGTGTGTGCGCGTGCATGCCAGTTGGCACATTCGGGGGCACATGTGGTGCATCTGCCAGTCAGCTCAGTCAGTCAACCCATGGCACCTGTTGGGTCTGCCCTGTGGCTTTCTGCCAGCGGGCGTTCGAAACTTCACGCGGCCTTAAAGGGCACCTAGCCTGGCACAAGCGCCGTGGAGACGTCACCGCCACTTTGTGGCGAATGATGGTTGTCTTTGTTGAGTGGCTCCTGATCTTGTTCATCATAGTTTGCGGAATTCCACTTTGGTGAACGCCAAGGTATGAGGGGTCGGCTCAGCCCATCTTATATCTGGGGTCAAGTAAAATGAAGGCTTTGTGGGAATTTAAACGTGGTTATGCCAAGAAGCCACGGCCCCTTTCAGAGTAATGTGTAGCTTCTGCCCCAAAGCTCAGACCTGCCAAAAGAGCCAAAGATGACCACTGCCCCATGCTCATTTTTATAGGGAGATACTTTTGTGTTTTTGTTTACATTAAAATGTTGCTCATTCTGTGACCTTATAAAATAAATAACAGGTTAGTAAACATAAAAGGGAGATTTGGGTTGGGTCACTAAGAGGAAAATAAAATGTCCATCTCTTAAACAACTGATCTTATTCATGGGTCAATCACTGTCCAATTATAAACATGTATTCTTTATCTACCTTACGGATTGTTTTTTATATATGCATTATATTTGTAGTATATGTTAATTTTCCAACCATTTAAGGTATTCAGAATTAAAACTTGCATTCGAAATGCCTCGTTTGTTGATATGATGATTATAAATATGGCTTCCCGTTTAATAAAGACAGCAAGCATATTTGCCTCGCTGTTTGTGCTATGACAAGAGTGGTGGATTTCAAAGTCAACTTCGTGAACATCATCAGACGGACAACATCATTAACAACGAACTAAGTTGTAATCGGCACAACCAAGATCATCGCTTCTCGAGGATAATCTTGCAGTCATTGGAAGCCACACACTTTGGACCACGTGCGATTTCATTTGACCAATGAGGACTCGTCGCTCCGTGTTCGCAGCCGCGGCTGGTGCAGATCACCCCGTTCCCGTTCCCAATTCTCCTGTTGAATGCCATTAAATTAGAACCCTGACCCACAGTGAGAATGGAAATGAAATGCTTATCGTAAGAGCTTTCGTTAGTCAAGTGTGCACAACGTGTTTGGGATCTTTGTTCAAGCGTGGCTTTTCTCTTTGTTTCTCTTTAATGTTTTTGCGAAGCACTTGCATCGACGGCGCCTTTCACTGCACCTCCTTCAACTGCGAGGGTAAGGACTTGCATAACCATGGTCTGGTAGGTCTCTTCATTTTAATTATGAGATGAGACACGGCCTTTGTATGTGAGAATGACATTTTTTTTTCTCTCCCAGTTTCACTTTGGTACCACTTACAATGCTGCACAAAATCAATTGTGAAAAATGTATGCCGGGGAATGAAAATAGACGCGTAACAGGCAAAGCCAAGTCTGCAGTCTAAGAGCCACCATCATGCATTAATAGGAATTATTATTATTTCAGTTGCTTACGAATTAAGTGGATTTGCAATTTACAGTCAATTCCTTATCAGCTAATTGTCAGAAGCACACATCATGGCCTACATAACCTAGGATATTAAATATCCACAAACGTGCTTTATGCAATACATTATTTAAACTAAGTGATACACACTAAGCTACCTTCATCGTGCAGCTGTATCCCAATGTCTTCATTTACATAATCTCATCATCAATAATTAATTCTGCAGAACTTTACAAGAAAGCAATGTAAAACGAATCTAAAGATCTAAAAACAAAGGACGATTGGGGTCTGTTATTCTCAGTAGCTTATCTGCCAAACGGGGACTGGGAAGTGGACAGAGGTGAGGTTTAACCCGTAGGCTTTCGCGACCAATATCATCCATAATATAGGGTTTTTTTCTGGGTTAGATCGCGTAAATATAAATGTGTCGTTAAACCCGCCACCACCCGACACCACCCGACACAGCCAATTAGTAAGGTTTGTCACTTAAACAGAACGTGGCAAATTCGTTACTAGTTCAGCACACTGGTGTGTTGGAGAGCAAATCCACAACATTTACAATCCGAGTGGTGGTGCGTTAACATCTTGCCACCAGATTATATCAGATCTCGGAAGCTAAGCAGGTTTAAACCTGGATAGCGCTTGGTTAGGTGCCCACTATGCACAAGCAGTTTGTCCTTCCCCAACACCTCTGATTTGCATGGTTGGCTACGTACGGTGAAAAAGAAGTTCAACGGCTGTGAGTTCAAACTTGGGGGTTAACTCAACCCATTATCAGTCCTGGGTCGATCAAATATGTAAGTACCACTTTGTGCGGAGGTTAACATTTAGTTTGTCCTATGGGGATACTCACCACCGCCATAGGGCTGTAAGCGGGAACTGAGCGTCATCTTTTAGTCTAATTTGAGTGATAATATTTACTGTTGTACTAAGAGAGGGAGAGAGACAAGAGGGAGACCAAGCCCATTTCTGTTTCTGTCGTGGACAACTAAGAGCCGGCGTGGTTCATCCGAAAGCCTCACCGTGGTTCCTCCCCTCTACCGCCCCCCCCCCGCCCGCCCCACCGACCCCGACAGAGGACTGCGAGTGGGGGCCGTGGACGGCGTGGTCATCGTGCTCGGCCTCCTGCGGGGCCGGCACTCGCACGGCGGTGCGACCTCGCAGGCTGAAGGCCCAGCTCGGAGGGCACGAGTGTCAGAGCCCCGAGTCGCGCACGGAAGAGTGCTACGTCCGGGATTGCGGTGAGAGCCGCTCAGACCTCCGATTAGCACGCTGGGCTGCGCACGGGTGCGAACGAAGCGCAACGTAGATATACGTACGGCAGCAACGGAGGTAACAGGCGCCAAGAGCACCGTTCCTCCTGCTGTTACTCCAGGCCGTTGCTGTAACGCCAATCTCTATAGCACCTAAGGTGCGATTTGGCGTGGCATTGTCGGACAGTAAACCAATCGGACGGGATTGTGACATTTTATCCCGCTCGATGCCCTGCTGTTAGCCACGTGCTCATGCCATCAGCAAGTTGCCATGACAGGGAGCCGTGTCATGGCAACCTCATTATTTTAGGCTTCCCTCTGGGATTGCCAAGACACTTTGGATGGATGTCACTTCAGGAGAGGATCACTCCTTGTCCCGCTGTACAAATATCCATACTTGGATCTGGCATTCGAAGCTGATGCTGGAGTTTGCGTGTGAGTATGCGAGGGGCTGGTGGCCTTCATAGGTGCTTGCTAAAAGCACTTGCCCCAACAGTCTGTTAAGGCGATATGGGGGATCTTTGTCTTCCTCTGTTGTTGGAGGACAAAAGGTGGCTGGGTCGAAGGTTAATTGCTCGGCCTCAGAGGCTCCTTAATTGCTTCAATGCAGCACATGTTCGCACCTTTCCAAATCATCCGTTTAAAAATCGTAGCGCAGCATGTCGACTCCAGGACCTCGTGTTGACAATTCTTCCAAGCTGCCTTTGACTGAATGCTCGCATCACAATTGTCAGGACTGGCCCGGGATGTTGCGTGTGTGCCGTCGTCTTTTTATTAACGCTTTTTTCATTGGGGAAGTGTGGGGGGGAAGTTGTCCCGGAAACATAATTTATGAGCGCATCGGAGTAGACTGTTCGGCCGGCCCCCCCCCCCCGCCCCCCCCCCCCCCCGGGAGCTCACTGACTGACATCTAATTTGCTCTGATCTATTGCACGAGGACACCTCAATGCACCCTGATTCGATGGCCGCCTGCTCTTCCGGCTTATGAAACAAGCACGTTCCGACATTCTATTTTCATTCTCGTCAAGTAGGTGCGCTGAAAGAAGGAAACAAATCTAACGACATTGCGCCGGCGATTCAAACTCCTGCTGCTGCTGTTGTTGGAACACTGGCAGAAAGGAGATTGATGTTTTCATCAGCAATGAAGTAAAAAAAAAGCAATACAAATATATAAAACTCCATTGAGTGCAACAATGTTGCCACTTTAAACAGTGTTGGCACCACGGATAGCCTGGCCCCGACATAGAACTGTGTAATTTCCACCATTGCCTCCGAGTCGCTCATTGAGACGTGTGCCGTCACAATGCTCACTGAAGCGTGGGAAGCCAACGCGCATCGCAACGTTTCCAATGCGTAAGAAAGTCAGAGATATATTTTGGTGATTGGCGACTCTTCACCCTGCCAACGCTGCCTTGCACGGAGTGGCCCTTGTTCATCACTCGTTCCACTCTTAAAACTATTCAACTGTTTTGTTTATTTGACCAGGTAAGGCCCACTGAGCTAGAAAGCTCTTTTTTTAGAAGCGACCTACCCATCACAAATGATAGCTCAACAAAGTGGCTCATCATCACGCGCAAATTTATAGCAGCCAAATACTCTAGACGCGTGATGTTGATTCTAAATGCGGAGTGAAAAACCAGAGGACCCGGAGAAAAATCCACGCAAACCACTGGGAGAGAGAAAGACACCGCAAACTTCAAATAAACAGCAGGTGTCTGGGTTGGGGGATCGAACTCACGACCTCCTGCATACCGGGCGAGGTAGTTAACATCTCCTAGCCACCGCGGTGCCCCACTAACGCCTCACTCGTCGTGTCCGCCCCCCCACACCACCCCACACCGACGCCGTCGTGATCGTCGTTCAAGTTCATTTATTTTCAAGTTCATTTATTAAGGTACAGCCCTGTTTGCCATTCGGCTCTTGAATCCGGTGCAACCGCAACAAACAAAAAAACAAAAACACGAACAGAAAACATCTTAAAGTGAATATGTGACTGAGTGCAAACAGAAAATCCAAGAAAAGACAGCAAAACATTGCAGCAAAAAAAACCACCGCACACCGACGCTGTGTGCGAAAATCTCGCTCAACCGCAGGCTGCCCGCCGGGCGAGCGCTGGCTGCGCGGCTACACGTCGGCGCCGTGGTGCGAGCGGAGCTGTGCCGAGGTGTTCGCCACGGAGCTCGGCAACTGCTCGGGGGCGGCGGCCGGAGGCGGCGAGGGCTGCGTGTGCGAGCCGGGCCGGTACCGCAACGCCTCGGGGCGCTGCGTCATCCCGGCGCTGTGCGAGTGCAGCGCCGACGGGCGCGTCTACCAGGTAGGGGAGTCGCGCGGCCAGTGCCATGCCTTGAAGCGGTTCGGACAGACGTGCCGGTTAAATTTCGATTTAAAGCTTTCGTGACTGCAGGGATTCATCTCCTTGGTTCTTTCGGTAAAGTCACACGTAGAATGGAAATAATAAAATAATAAAAATTAAACATAATATCACTTTAAACCCCCCGCCCACCTCCTATGCATTTCACAAGTAGTACTAATCGCATATCTGCATTTCCCATAAATATGCTAAATTCCTCTTGATATGCAAATTCTTTTGTCAAGGCGCTCTTCCCCCCTCCATCCCAGCTTAAATAGACGCTCCAAGCCTGGGGGTGTGTCATTCAGACTCGGTCTTCTCGACAGACCTGTTCTTCACCTGAGGACGGCCGCTTGCGTTGTGGCCGAAACGTCGTGAGAATGATTTTATGATGTTTTATTTTTATTATTTTATTATTTCCATTCTACGTGACTTTACCGAAAGAACCAAGAAGAAAAAACGTGCCGGTACGCGGAGCGAAAACCAATGATGCATTTGTGTGCGGTAGAGCGCCTCTTAACGACCTCCCCTTTTAGCGAGTTGTCGAATTAATGACGGGCCTCCAAAGAGCCCAATGTTTTAGATTTGAAGCTTTCGTGACTGCAAGGAATCATCTTCTTAGGTTTTTTCGGTAAAGTCACGTAGAAAGTAAAATAAAAACAAAAATCACGACGTTTCGGAGGCAACACAAGTCTCCGTCATCAGGTGGGACCGTTGTGTTGCCTCCGAAACGTCGTGATTTTTGTTTTTATTTTATTTTACTTTCTACGTGACTTTACCGAAAAAACCTAAGAAGAAGAGCCCAATGTGTTCGCTTACCGACCATTCCCCGTTTAACGACGGGCTGTTGCGGGTATGGTAAATGTTAATTGATGCATTGATTAACCACGCTTCTTTTAACATCATGTGTTTATACTGTTGTTAGTATCTGTATGTATTGATTTCCATTGCTTCAATATTTAGTAATTTTTTTGGGTGAAAAGGGGTAACTTTGCTCTCGGAACGAATGAAGGCTTTAACGTGCATTTCATAAACTCGCTTAACGACCAAATCGCTTAACGAACGGTTTCGTGGAACCAATTACCAGCGTTAAGAGGGGTTCTACTGTAATTCTATAATGCTACGACGTGGAATTGTAGTGTTTTTAAGATACGAATTATTTTACTGACCGAGAACATTTCCGCCTAGGAGATGATGCAATGAAATTAGCTCGTAGAACCCCAAAGGATTGCGACGACTTGGGGTGGAATTCATCCAAATTTGTATTGATCATGGCTAAATATGATGATGCTGATTATATACAACATCATTTATTCTGGTACATTTGATACGTATTATATATACTACAGAACAGTGTTCCAGTGCGTGCATAAACATCTTGCCAGGTGGCTCAGCGGTGGAGTGAGCGGCTCGCAATTGGAAGGTTAAAATTTCAAAATCTAGTTGGGGGTTACTCAGCCCATCATACCTCCGGGGTCCATAAAATGAGTACCACTTTGTGGTGAGGTCAACAGTGATTTTTCTTCGGATATACTCACCCCTGTCATAGGAATGAGGAATTTTCACCACTGACTCAGAGAGCTGTAAACATGCAATGAGCACCAAGGCCTCTATTCCCATTTGAGCGGAGAAATCACTTAGAGTTTTTTTGTTTTTTTGCTCACGTCACCAATTATAATCCGGCGTTACATCTCAGCGCGGCAGGAGGTGCTGCCCAAATTGGATCTTGGCCTAAAGATTCGGATTCAGCGAATCCGATTCTTTCTCTCTCGGCTTCGACACTATTTGCCGGTGCGTTTTTTTTTACCCGGCGCACGCTACCCCAATCTAAACCACTGTGCCCCGTCGCCCAAGGCCGTAGCCATGGAGTCAACATTGGGGGGGACCAAATCTTCCAGGGTGTCTGGGGGTCCCAACCTAGAAAATATCTAAATTTGAAAAGAATTTCCTGCCTGAAATATAATAAAATTCACTTACACATGGGATGGACTTCTTTTTTTTTACAATAATGTCTAATAGTGTATTGTATTACATTGCTCTGTTTTAACTTTTTATACCATTTTTGTTTCATTGTTTGTAATGGCAGAGATTAGGGATTCATAAAGTACAACCATAACCACAATCATATGAACAGAAATCTATGCATTGATTTATTTGAAGGCAAGTCCAGATACTGTGGCCAAGGTTTAGCAAAAAATGTTATTTACATAGCATAGCAAATTTTATTTTTTATAGCAATATATTGAGGGGGGACATATTCGGGGGGGGATGTGTCCCCCCCAATATATATATAATATATATTATATATATAATATATTATATATATAATACATATTATATATATAATATATATTATATATATCATAATTACGGCCTTGCCGTCGCCTATCGACTGGCCCCAGTCGGCAAGCGATGCATCTCGACGTTGTCGCCGTGCCTCGTGGAGTTTTCTCCGCGCTATTGATTGTGTTGCGTTTTCTTCACGCCAAATGTTAAAGTAAAGCTATTGGAGTCCCTGACAGCTCTGTTTTGGAGGGGTGGGGGTTAAGGCTTGGCAAGGAGCATTTGAGGCAAAATTCACTAATGCTGCACGATTGGGCAACTCGTTAAAAGCAGCGTTAAATTATTAAAACTTAGTTCGAATTAATGTAAATATGCGGTAGAGCACAACTACAGCATAATCCGGCACTTTGGTGATGGGGTTGGTGTATTGTTTTGCGATCGTGTGTGGCGAAACACTCACATGCAGAGACAGCAAATGCCTTCAGTAGACAGTGCAGCAAGCTGGCTGTGGATGTACATTACCCATCATACGCTTGGGGTTTTCTCCTGGTATGCTACATATTTCTCGCTCGTGCACAACACTCAACAAAAATAATTGGACAGATCCATAACACGAACGCCAGAGGGAAGTCTCGAGACCAGCAAAATATTTCCCGAGTAAACGAAAAAATGTAAATTAAATCAAATAAACATACGACGTTTCGATCACAACACAAGCGATCGCCATCAGGAGGATGACGACCTATCTACGTGACTTTACCGAAAGAACCAAAAATATGAATTCCTACAGTCACGAAAGTTTTAAGTCAAAACATTGTTAATATCATTATCATCATCGTGCGTACATGAATCTTACCCTTTGGATTTTGGAAGCAAATACAATTTTGTTGATAATGTTGTTGTTATACTTAATAATTGGTTTTGTCAGCGTTACAGATACTGTACATTATAAATGAGGATGTTCTCTATATATATAAAACTAACTTTTCCTCTTTCACAAATGTACACATTTGTGAGATTTTTTTTATCACGTACGTTAGCAAAACCATATAAATTTCTTAAATAAAAAGTATATCCTGCATTAAAGCAGATGCCACTTCGCGTATTGGTTCAGAAAAAGAAAAATTCTCGGATTTTGGATTATCCCTAGAGTATGGAGTCTCAGGGGCCCCTATCCCAGAAGGAAGGGGCAACCAGGGACAGCCGTGGCCAATGGGATGACCTTGTTAGGATAAATGTTGAAGAAAAAAACAACAACATTAGAAACGAGACTTCGGGACATGGCTGGGCGGAGGTTCGCGAGAATTGGCTGTTGATCTTTTTTTTCGAGGAAATTAAAAACGGTGAGCTCACGGGAACGTCGTGAATAACGTTCACACAGAGGGGGTCTGTACACAGTATGCATGGCTTTGCGTTGGCGCAAAAGGGAAATGATCGTTTGTCAACGCAGTCTTCGCGGTGTGCATGAGTGAATCTAAGAAAAGTGTCGCGTGTATTGTTTAGTGTCATGCAACTCGCATCGATTTCGAATACTAAATGCAATATAATGAAGTCGTTCATTATTTTCTGTAAGGAAATATGTTTTCATTACTTAGACACGTCTCATTGAACGCACATTGATCATAAAGTCAATAATTAAGCAGATGAACCTCGCCATATCCACTCGGCCACGTGAATGACTGTATCATCGCAAGGAGGCAAGGTGTGTGAATCGGACAAAGATCGAGCCATCTTATGAGAGATACCTTCTTGCATGTCAATGAGTTACCTGTAGGGGGGGTAGGTTGTGGGGGCAGTACAGCAAGTATGTCGCTGACCTATCTCTATACTCAACATGAAGAGTTTATTTTGCTTGGAATAGAGCGTTGCCCCCTTGCACGCGTGGCTGCAGTTTCTGCCCAGATGTCATCATCACGTTCATCGTCGTCACGATTAGCCCCGTAGGTGTCCACTGCACATTTCGTCATTTGTTGACACTTTCCTCTCTGTCTTATGCCAATATGCTTTAAGTAGTGCCACGTCTTTTTTTGGCGCCATTCTCTTATGTCGTTCGGATTTAAACACTCATTATATTGGCTGATGAACACCTTAATATGTAGAGGACAGCAGAGCTTGCAGAGGGAATTTGGCCGCCGGTTTACCGCCTGGCGGCTTCGTTTCCCGCTCGTCCGCATTTCTTCCGAGTTGTCATTTCTCTCTTTTAAAAAATTACAAGTTTTTAATTATTATCACATTATTACGTTGGTTTTTTTTTTTTGGGCCACCCGTCCCCTTCTAAATTGTGGATCGTTATTCGCAATATTTAGCGGCCAAAGCCAGCAGGGGTTTGCTGTTGTCTCCGTTGTCATTTCTCTCTCTCTCTCTCCCCCCCCAGCTCGAACCGGCGTTTTCCCCCTTGCTGAGATATTCTGATTGCCTCACAGTGTTGCAGCTCATGAGCTGTAAAGCTGTCGCGGTGTGTGTTAATCATCGGTTGGCACCTGGGACCGGGGGTTATCCTAAGTTCATGGCCAGCATATCCCATCAATTAGGGACCAACCGTAGGATGCGAGGAGTCCACACAAAGAGCCCCATTATATCCACATAATTTGGAGTGGAAACACAAAATTGGAAGGGTTATCAGTCTCCGAAAAAACGACCGCACACCCAAGAAAACAATTACTCTGTTACGGTGCGGTAACAAAGCCGTGATGCCAGTTTTTTCCACTTATATTCTCAATTTTAAAATAATTTTCATATTTTACGTGTCAGGTGAATGGCATCCACGGGTAATTACAGTCTCTAATGCCAGAACAACATCTTTTGAGATAGCCGTGTAATTGTACTATGCCCCTGTGCGTTGTATTAATGTTCAGAAGTAGATTACAATACAACTAAGCACGATGTTAATATATATTGCGTTTAACATAATATGTATTTTGTACATTATATTATTACTAATAATCAAATACAGCCCTTGGTTAGTCCACTTGATGGATGATGTCTTCGCCCTTGTCGTCGAGGTCGTGAATGTTGATTGACCAAACTTCACCACGCTGGTCAGTGCAGTTTGGTGAAGGGGGTGACCCCGGACCGGTTCAGATGTCACCGCCGATGTTAACCATGGCCAAGAATCAAATCTCAGAACTTGCCAGTTCGTCACTAGTACAGCACACCGGTGTGTTGGAGAGCAAAGCCGCAACATTTACAATCTGAGTACGACATTTCGCCAGTAATTACAACCGGAATCATCAGGCTGCAGCCAGATTTGTTATTTTTTTTTAATAAACTCATTGATTTTTTTTCTTTCAAAATAGTAGCAACACACATGGATGTGTATATGTGGAGAAATGGGAGCGATAGTGTAACGTATAGCGCGCGGCGCTACGAACCCGGTGACCCGAGTTTGATTTCCACTCATGGACAACACCGTTGACGATTATCTGAACTGGTCCTGGGCCTCCCCTAGGTCGACTGAGCCTCAAATGAGTACCTGGTACGTAACTAGGGAGACAAAGGCGGCCGGGCGCGCTGTTGGCCACCCACCCCTCTCGAGACAGCAGTGCTGTGTAATTGTATTCTGCCGCTGCAGTGAGCGAATCTGTTCACCACAGCTGCTGTCGCTGTAGCGAATTCGGCCTGGCTCAGAGAAAAAAAACGGGAATGCTTACCGCGTGCATGTGGAAGTACTGCAACGAGCTGAGACGCACGTTTATCAATTTTGGTGTTCACAATCGAAATCTTGATTTATCCAGGAGAAATCGGACGAGCAAAGGAGCTCTTCTTTTTGGTTCTTTCGGTAAAGTCACGTAGAAGGGAAATAATAAAATAATAAAAATAAAACATAATAAAATAAGTATCACGACGTTTCGGCCACAACGCAAGCAGCCGTCCTCAGGTGAAGAACAGGTCTGTCGGAAAGACAGCGTCTGAATATGTGGACGCTGTTATTATTTATTTTATTATGTTTTATTTTTATTATTTTATTATTTCCCGTCTACGTGACTTTACCGAAAGAACCAAGAAGATGAATCCCTGCAGTCACGAAAGCTTGAAATCGAAATTTAAAGGAGCTCTTTTTCATAAATGCCCAGGAGGACGTGAAGCAGTATTCTAAAGAGAAAAGTGGTAGTTCTACTGCTTCTTGGCGTGAAGCAGCAGTTTGCGCACTGCACGATGAAGCCGGCGACCCGAGTTTGATTCCCGGCCACGGCTAATATCAATGGCGAGCAACAACTGACGGGTCCCGGTCGCCTGCTTCCTCAACCCGCACTCAACCGGCGTGGTGAAGTATGGTCATACGACCCCCTCAACTGAGAAGGCGTGGGAAGTCCGTCATCCAGTAATGCATCGACAAATGAATACAAATTGTTCGCATTCTCATTATTTTGCGAGCAGCAGATAATATCTGCGGGAATATTAAATAACCTAAAGAGAAAACGTGCGCTCGGGCCATACATGCTGCTTCGCCAGAAACGGCTGCAGTGTTTCTGCTTTTCTTTACGCTCGGTAAATCTGTGGGGTTTACTGGAATCAGCTCCGCGTGAATGAACTGCTGGGGGATTCCGCTCGTTAACCCCCTGACTCGAGGTTTTCCCGGAGCCATTACGTTGCAATGCAGAATTAACTGTGCGTTTATAGATGAAAGGGTGTGGGTAGGAGGCGGGGGGGGGTTGCCTCTGACTACACATTAAATTGCAAATGTGTTTTTTTCACGCACGAAATATCTACGAACCCATTGACCTGGCCTTGATTATTTATTTTAAATGTGTCCCTATGAAACTGTATTTTTATATCAGTTCCTTTTTTTCTTGGGCTCCGTCTTAATTTTTTGCATAACGGATGAGAATTGCGTCGGGAGCGATGTAGAATCGTGTAAATTAGTCGGCGCCCTTCGGAGGTGCTGCTCGGTAGGGAATGCCGCAATGTGAAATGTTTGCAACGTTTCTCTCCCTCTCAACCCCACCCACCTCGCCACCGTCCTCATCTCCTCACCTATTGTTTTTATGGTCCCAACCGTCCTGCCGATGTCAGCAACAACCAACGCGGGTGTTTGCTGTTGTCGGTCGTCGTCGTCGTTGTTGTCGTGCGTGCGTGCGCTAGTCTGGCCAGCGCTGGATGGAGGGCTGCCACGAATGCCGCTGCATCAACAGCATGAAGATCTGCAAGGCGGACTGCCCCAAGCTGCAGTGCCTGGAGGTCTGACCCCTTTCTCCCCGGTGTCACTCACCGTATCGCCGCGGCACATTTCACACCCCCGCGGGAGCGACGACGTCGACGTTCCTCATTCGCGATCGGCCTGTTTCCCGTCCCCACCGTCGCTCGCCTAAACGTAGCACGGTTGGCTGCGTACGGTGCGAAAGAAGTTCGACGTCCATACACGCACACACGAAGCCAGCCAAGCGCAACGCTTCATCTGCATTTTTTCTTTTATTTGGAAACGTCGACGTAGCAGCTTCTTCTTTCGCACTGCCGATGTAGATGGCAAAGCAACGAACACAATTTCACATTCAGGTGGTCTAGCCAGACAACCGCGTCAGGAGCATGCGGAGTTTATCGCTGTGATGTCTGTCTCGTAGCAGCACTTTGTTTGCGAGTTTATAAACACGCGTATTTTTTTTTTGCACGGTAGGACAGCCTTGACATGCCAGCACCAAGTATGTAATTGAAAAACAAAAGTAGGTTGATATGCTATGGCGTGCGCGTCTGTGTTATGGCTGCCTTGATTTTTAGTTGTCTTTGAAACACCTCCCAGCGCATGGAACAAACCTGCACACCACTGCTGCAGAGAATATTTAGCTGTAGCCAATGTAGCCTGGATCAAATAAGATGTAAATGTTTAATGTGTGCACAAGGAAATATATTCTGAGAATTTGTGATCCTTTTTTCTCTCTCTCTGGGGGGATGTGTGGCTGTAGTTGTTTGTGCACCGCGCTGTGAAATCGGTTTGATTCCCACCCACGGCTCTCTCCCCACTGCACACACGAAGCATCAAGGCTTCTCATTTGTCTAGGCCGCTCACCTATCCAGGGGTTTCTGACCTGTTCAGGGTTCTCACCTGTCCAGGCCGGCATATGAGACACTTTGAGCTCTGGCTGTACACCTCCGAGTTATCGATCGAACTTTGCATCCGATTCGCAAAAAATACCTGCTCGCGTTAGAAACTCCTTTGCCAGTAGCAAAATATGATAATTGGTTCTTAACC
The DNA here is from genome assembly GCF_965212315.1 of Lampetra planeri. Classification (NCBI taxonomy): domain Eukaryota; kingdom Metazoa; phylum Chordata; class Hyperoartia; order Petromyzontiformes; family Petromyzontidae; genus Lampetra; species Lampetra planeri. The sequence goes on along the minus strand of NC_136107.1, from coordinate 3,305,809 downwards.
CTTTTATCTGGCAACAAAACTGACACCTTTTTTTTTACAAGGAGTCATGTTTGCATTGACCACAATACCTGCGGTCGGAATGCAAACAAAAAACACAACTTTGATAATGTATGCATTGTCCTTTTGGCGTCATCTGGTCCAACACCATGTGAGACTAGGCTCTAAGAAAAGCTGTCTCGGGTGTGGACCAATCAATTTCAAGGACAGTGCATACATTATCAGAGTCGTGTTTTTTGTTTGCATTCCGACCGCAGGTATTATGGTCAATGCAAACATGACTCCTTGTAAAAAAAAGGTGTCAGTTTTGTTGCCAGATAAAAGGGTAAAAAAACAATTATCATGTTCTCATATTATTATGCTGATCGACATGATGCGGTACTGACAGAAATAAAATAAAACGTTGGAGAAATAACGTCTGCTGTGCTCTCCTACCTAGGGAGAGGTGAAGGTGGAGGAACCGGGTAGCTGCTGCCCTGTGTGCAGGAAGGAGGTGATCGGTAGGTTTCTGATGCACACCCTCCACACTGCTGTGTATCATCATCGCCTTATCTAGTAGGGGCTGCCGCAGAAAAAGTATCGCCAATTTCATTGTGATGTTCGCTTACATCGCTTCTGGTCTGGGGGGGGACAAATGTGCAGCCGTAGATGCTGTTTGCTCCAAAAGACTGACGCAGCGATTTTTTTCTGCGTCTTATTTGATTGCTGCACAGATGTGTGCACCTGACATTATTTAGTTGGACGGCAATTTCCTAACGCTGGCAAACCGAATTTTGATGTCATGTAAATGTCGCCCTTGATTGTTGCATCCCGTCTCATATTTGACTGGATGGAGCCTCAGATGGCACCTCACTCCATCAGCGGTTAATGCCGTAGAGGCCTACGTGAGATTAAAGATATTGTGAAAAATCATAGCGTCTCCAACCACTCGTGCAGCAACTGACAAACCGTCATGGCAATGCAACTTCAATTTCATGGGTCTGTATATTATGTTAATTGAGACGGCTTTAAAAAGTTAAGTGATTTATGGTTTGTTATTTAGTTTACCGTAATGTGTGTACTTAAATGCCGAGTACGATTTATCCATCACTTTAACAATATTCTGTCGCATTTGCTGAATTCAATATTCGACTGAATTATTAATTATTATTTTAATATTACAATAACAGTAGTATTTGCCATACATATTTAGGCTTTTGTCGGTCTCACAATACCGATATGACAACGCACCCTCTTCTTCAAGCAGTATGTGCGTATGATATATCCACATCCATCCATACCGATCTTGTCAAAGGCACTTCACATCACAGCGGTTGAAGGTTACAGGATAGGATAATGCACTTCTATTCAATTACCCCCTTTACATTATTCAATCAGTTAATTAGTTCACTCGCTTGGCAGTTGCAGCAGCAACAGTGGCTTCAGCGTGACAGCCTGCTCGATCTTGTGCCAGGGTTGCTCACTTATTGGTTTGCATCCCACTTTGGCTCGCCCGACCACACGCAGATGAGCAGGCGGACGTGTGCCAGCGCTACACAGAAGTGCGCAACATCACCAAGGGCCTGTGCCACATCGCGGGCGTGGAAGTGAGCTACTGCCGGGGGAGGTGTCCGTCACGCACCATCGTCATACCACAGGTGAACGTCGTACCGCATGTGCGCCATCCCTCTCGGCCTCGTCACGGGGGGATGAAAGCGCATCAGCCAGACTCCCGCGCACCAGAGGGGTGACGGCTGCCCGTAATGCATCGTTCTCTGCTCACTGCCAGGCCTTTGGCTCAAATTCCCTTCATCCTGTCCGATCTTTCTGCTTTCTCTGCTTCTCTCCCAACAGCCTTCTCATGTCACGTGTAAGGCGCCTTGTGAAGTGACTCCTTCACAAAAGGGGTGGCGTGAATGTGATGTTCATTAAATCAGTGGCTGCCTGGACATGACAGCTAATTTGCGGACTGATCCATCTTTGTGTTTTTTTTTCCATGAAGGTAGGATGGCGAGAATTGCGGTGTGTGTTGATGAAGGGAGGTGGTGCGGGTGGAGGGGGTTGCGGCCAGTGCCAAGTTGGACAGAATGAAAAGCTCATCCCCTAGTATTAAATACTCAGGTGTCTAGCAGCTGACATTGTTACACATGAGAAGAAGTTGATGCGATTGAAATTGACCGCGCACTTCCAAATCCTACAGCGCCTGTTGCACGACGATTATGCATCAGTGTCAATCGATTAGCAGCCCTTGGCTGATAATCACCGTGTGCCTTTCTCGCCCCCATAAACCAATCGGTATAATACCTTGAAATTATTGCCGTTTACAACTCTAACGACAACGTGCGAGCACAACTCACTTCAAGGTGGTCTGTGAAAACTCGGAATAAGCATGTATATCCTCAAACAAGGATGGAAGCGAGACTCATTCTCCAATCGGAGTCCTGAAATGGCAGTGAAAATGACACATTGTACGAATGACTTCATGAACGTGAGTTGGGCATTCTATAACCACCTCTCCATCTGGCCGGACTGTGGATGATCAGGAAAATATTTAACCCTAATGCAATGAAGAGTAAGAGACTGCACAAATTTGTTCTATGTATTTACTTGTTGACTTGTCACCACTCCGTGGAACATAAAAAAAACAAACTAAGGCCGTTAAATCGTCTTTTCAATACCGGTAACCGCGAAAAAATAGCAGCTAAAAGAACTGATTACCGGTTTGCTGCACACACAGTACAGTATAGAAATATATTTATGGCAATAAGCATTTCGGTATCACCTTTTTAACTGCGATCTGATGGCAGCTGCCATAGTTGTGTAACGGTCAGCGAGCCGGACTTGAACTGCAGAGGGTCACCGGTTCTATTCCATCTCCCCTGCCCGGCACTTGAAACAACGGTGCAAATCTTGACTTAAAGCTTTCGTGACTGCAGGAATTCATATTCGTGGGTCTTTCGGTAAAGTCACGTAGATAGGTTCAAAAGAACATAACAAGAAATAACAAAAAACTACGACGAAAACTACGAAACCAATACCTAGGCCGTGGCTAATCATTGTTTTAATGCGGTGGGCTCACACGAAATTGATTTATCTAAGACGAAGGTATTTTGCAAGCCCATTGGCTATCAACAAAGATTCGTTCATGAAGCCATCCATATATATAGACACAGACACAATTTCAACCGAGAAGATGGGTACAAACTGAACAATCATTGGAAGGACGTTATCAACAAGTTTAAGTCATAACTGGCTGTGATGTTCCCATCCTACCTGCCATTAACATGCTAATCTCTCATTAACATGCTAATTTTCACCTGGCAGCCCTTTGATTGGTGGAAAACCATCCACCGTTGGGTTGGCTGCCCACCACTTGCATTATCATTGGCTGCTGACATTTGGGCTACGCCCATTTCAAACCGTTATAAACAGTTTGCCTTGGAATCTAACCCCCCTTTTCCTGAAGACGGCCGCTTGTGTTGCGATCGAAACGTCGTAGTGTTTTTTTATTTTTTTTATTTTCTTTGAACCTACCTATGTGACTTTACCGAAAGATCCAAGAATACAACGGTGCAAATAGAAAATAGTTTTAAACACCCCCAGACGCGTCGTGTTCACCTGCAGTTGAGTCGACCGGCGGGGTCTTGTGCGGTCGTGGGGTAAAGTGTGGGTATTCCCACCGAAACAGACTCAACAATCGATTTCCGGTTCATGACCTTACGAACCGACAATACATTTTCAAAATGGCTACCGGTCATGGTGGCTGTCGTTGATTAACCCTAAAAGAAAACGAAGGTACGTCCGGCGTTGCCTTCGCCATCTCTTCTGAATAAATTGCTCCCCGCTATGCGTCGGTGTACTCTGCACACTGTGCAATAAACCAGACACGGCTCACCGGACATTCACGGGGTGGAAATTGTCAGCAAGCATACATTTTTAATGATCAATTTCACATATTGGCCAACCTTTCCCTGATGGGCACCTGTACTGGAATAACATCAATCGATGGTCACATCGTTATCGCAATGCCAGTGCTTTCCATGTGCAAGCACCGCTCATTGCTCTGCAAAGACACCCTAATTGAATGGTACAATTTTTATTACGATTCAGATGTTTATTATATATTTATTATATATGTCTGTAGAAAATTTTTTTACCCAAGAGAAAAAAACATGTCGGAGTATGTTGGCTATTGCTTACAAATGGTCCATCGTTTGCCTTTATTTTACCCACCGTGAGCTCGATGAGAAGTAAGTGCCTTGCAAGGTGCGCCTGGGCGACACCGCACAAAAAAATCAAATTGTACCAAAGGATATTCAGTCGCCGTGTCAAAATATATCGTCCAGAAACATCCCACGTGAAAAACGTGTGAGACATTGCACACGTAAAAAAAAACGTAAGATGTGAAAGGTTTTAATTATCTCGGCACCCCAGGCCTCCCATCTCCCCCCCCCTATCCCCTAAGACTTTGTACTGACTTTAATTGACCCAATGTTTTGAAAAATATTACACTCAAAACGGTTGGGCAAGGATGTGATTCACTTTGTGCCGAATGGATGTGTTGTTTATTTTGATGTTTTCTTTTGCAGACATGCAAATCTAGTGCCTTTAAAAGTTACGAACATGAAAGGTTTTGGAATAATTGAGTCAGGTGTCACTGTTACATGACACCCTTTGAAATATTGGCCCACGTGCCGAGTTTCACGGGTGTACATGACCAGAATTCTGTTCTCTATCTCCATACATAAATAACATTACGTTATTTTCTATGGTTTACTTTCCAACGCAGCACCGGTGTGCTGTACTAGTAACGAATTGGCATGTTCTGTTCACGTGACAAACCTTACTAATTGTCTGTGTCGGGTGGTGGTGGAGTTATCGACAATTATATTTACGCGATCTAACCAAAAAAATTCTAGATTTGAAGTTTTCGTGACTGCAAGGATCCATACTCTATGGTTTTTTCGGTAAAGTCACATAGGTAAAAAATAATAAAAATGAAAACAACAAAATTAAATCATAAGCCTCCGGAGGCTTGTGTTGCTTCCAAAACGTCGTGATTAAATTTAGTTGTTCTAATCTGTTATTTTAGTTGTTTTCATTTTTATTATTTTTTACCTACGTAACCCAAAAAACCCTCTATTTTGGATGACATTATTTATATATTTAGCACATAAGCCTACTTGCTCTTCAGAAAGATATCTACAGGCATCCATGTACGCAAGCAGAGTACAGCATGTATAAAATAGGTACCACTTTGTGAAAGGTCGACAATGATTGTCCTCGGGATAGACTTGCACTAATCTTTGGAATGTGGAATGAGCACCAGGTTCCCAGGTCTGCAGAGGTAGAGAGATGATCAATGGCCCCACTTGAAGAAATGATGCAGTTTGATTATTGTTGTTTTGCTTCAGGAACGACGAAGGTGAAAAACCAAAGGTTTTGGTGTTGGCTTTGTGATTTGTAATTTCTTGTCGTCTGAATAAATTGTTTCTGTCATTGGTCGCTGTACTCTGCCAGGAAGTGCAATCTATGTGAAATTTAATTAAAACGAAACTATTTGTATCTTACCAGGTAAGTCCCACTTAGCTATATAGCTCTTCTTTAGAAGCGACCTCGCCGTAATGATGAAGTGGCTTATTGTGCGGAAAATACTCTAAACGCACGTTTATACATGTGGAGTGAAAAACCGGAGGACCCGGAGAAAAATCCACGCGACCACGAGGAGAGGCATCCAAACTCCAAATATACACAGCAGGCGTCAGGGTCGGGATCGAACCCACGACCTCCTGCACACCAGGCGAGGTAGTTAACATCTCCTAGCCACCGCGATGATGATGATGATGATGAGAAAGAGACATCCAAACTCCAAATAGACAGCAGGCGTCAGGGTCGGCGAGGTAGTTAACACCTCGCCACGATGACACGCCACACCTCGTCTTCCGAACGCTCGTGACCTTGCGCACCCCTTTTGCGCGACGCAGGAGCCGTACATCGAGGCCGAGTGCGAGTGCTGCAGCTACCGGCTCGACCCCCAGCGGCCGGTGCAGTTCCTGCGCCTGGAGTGCGCCAACGGGGAGAGCGAGCCCGTCGTGCTGCCCGTCATCCACAGCTGCGAGTGTAGCAGCTGCCAGGGTGAGGCCAGCGTCGGCCACGATGGTAGCCACGGTGACGCGGGCGGGGGGGGGGGGGTCACGTCGCCTTGCCCGTTTTGTTCAGATTGCACAGCAGAGGTCGCAAACGGGTTTTGATTCCTTACCCGTACCTGTACCCGGCCGCACCAGGGTCGCAAACGGGTACCCGTACCCGGCCGTACCCTACCCGTAACCGGCCGGGTACGGTACGGGTATCGGGTACCTGATTGCGACCTCTGGGATGAAGCCATGTTGCAGGCGCGGGTGGGTTGATTCTAGGAACTTGAATTGTGAGAAGAGACACAAGACGTTGGGAAATTAGTAACAAACAGTTACTCACCAGTGACTCACGGTCTACCCGTACCCGGCCGCACCAGGGTCGCAAACGGGTACCCGTACCCGGCCGGGTAGCCGGGTATCGGGTAGGGTACGGGTATCGGGTACCCGGTTGCGACCTCTGTTGCACAGGGAATACGTCAACCGCAGCACGCAGGGTGGACGTGTTTGATGATGGGGCACGGAAGCAGGGGGGTGGGGATGTGGGGGAGGCAGAGGGGGAAGTGGGAGTGCGGAGAGTGAGTGGGTGTTTGCAATCTTGATTTGAAGCTTTCGTGACTGCACTCTTTGGTTCTTTCGGTAAAGTCACGTAGGTCGGAAAAATAATAGATGACGACGTTTCGATCGCAACGCAAGCAATCGTCATCAGGTGTAAGCAAGAGGAGGGAAGCTGCTGATGCAGGCTGCTACCTGATGACGATTGCTTGCGTTGCGATCGAAACGTCGTGATCTCTATTATGTTTTCTACCTACGTGAACCAAAGAGTATATGGGTGTACGGAGTTTATCGTAGGTAAGGATTGGTAAGGTTGTTGTGGTTAAGGCCTGGTCCTCCCGCTTCTAGTTTACGTACGACGACTTTCTAATTCTACACGGTGATCGATGTATGGATACCCCACTGATTTCTAATGGCCCTCTTATTTAGATATAGCATCAGTGACCTCAGCTTGTACGTCTCTATGTTGAACTTCTTTCGCACCGTACGTAGCCAACCTATGCTAATCGGGGGTGCGATTAGCGCGGTTGGCCTAACACATTGTTCATTTCGGTAAGCTTTGTTGGAAAAATAGTGCATGGCGGGAGTGTTAAAATGTTACATCCGTCTATTGAGATTGGTTTGAGACGTGTAGAGGATTGGTATATTTTTTTCCCTGGAATGTATCCATATGATTGTAGTGGCGTATCTATAAATGGGTCACCCCCTACTGTTAATAGTGCATGCGCACTGCATTGTTTACCATAATCTGTATCATTGAGGACATGGCCGACACCTCGAAAAATATCCACGTATATTTAATGACTCTCATTCGGCGCTATTAAGACCATTCATAGGGTATAAGATTATAAATATCGGAGTGACATTAACACGCTTCTATCGCATGCACTGGAATAGTTTATTTATTTTTTTACGTTACTCAGCGGGCTGAATAACGTGCATCGCAATTGCACTCGGTTTTACACAATACATTTCTAATCGCGTGCAAGTGTTATAAATGTAGCGAGCGGTAATTTCTAATTGGATTAAAAAAAAACAGTCATGCTGAGCAGTAGCTCAATAAAATACATTTTGCGCTTCTCTTCTCAGGTGGTGATTTCTCCTAAACGCTGACACTGGAAGAAGAGGGGTGAAGGGTCTCGTAGACGTTCCGTGCTGACATCAGCGAAGCTTGCGAATTTATATGTCGGCATTAGTGTTCACGTTCTCGAAGTCTTTCTCGTGTCGGGCGCGCTCATGAAAACCCTGCCTCGTTTGCTTCGTGGACAAAATCCTGTGGGTTGCCCTTGTACGAATGCTACCGTGCGATCTCAGTCACGTCGTTTGTGTCGTTATCTTGAACGGACGCTGGCGTCGCGCATCGAAGAGATGCCCTCTCCGATTTTGTACAACGCCGCACTGCGTAACGTGATGGACTTTTAATCATTGCGGATGATCGCTTCTTCGTTGCTATTTACCCAGCAAAGAGATGGATGCTCTGCATCGGTTTAACAGTCATCCTTATATTTTCCGGTAAGATCTAGACGTGGCAATATTTTTCTGTAGCGTGAGGAGCGTCGCCCTTAAGAACGTGAACAAGTTGTGACAGGCCTTGGCTTTCGCAGAGAAACGCCTCCGTAGATTTTCACGCGAGCTTTGGCAGCGTTACCTTTTTTCCACTTTCGCACGCGAGCGTCGTTGGCATTACTCCGCCTCAATAAAGCAGCAAATATGAAATGCGTTTGTCTTCTCAGACCTGTGTGGTTTTGTTGTTGTTGTTGTCGTTGCATGAATTGTATTGTTAAAGGTAAAGGTGCAGCCCTGCAAGATTCTTGCTCGCGTGCTGCCGGAAGGTTCCTCCGTACCCTCAACTCCGACGGAGCACCGTCTCTAGTTCCACTCGACCCGGCGTGGGCATCCAAAATAACAAGGAGAGACATACTAATAGGGATTTTCCCCTTTTTCTGGCAACAAAACTGACACCTTTTGCAAGGAATCATGTTTACATTAACCACAATACTTGCAGTCAAACGCAAACAAAAAACAATACTCTGATAATTTATGCATTGTCTTTGAAACTGATTGGTCCACACCAGAGACAGCTTCAAAGACAATGCATAAATTATCAGAGTATTGTTTTTTGTTTGCATTTGACTGCAAGTATTGTGGTTAATGTAAGCATGATTCCTTGCAAAAGGTATCAGTTTTGTTGCCAGAAAAAAGGGCAAAATCCCTATCAGTATATTTTGGTACTGGCAAAGGAGGTCCCATTAAGGAGAGACATTTTTTATTTAGAATTCGGTAAAAAAAAACACACGCGGAAAAAAAAAAAAACCCTCAATATTTCAAGAGCCCCAATGCGATGTGAGTACGAGAGACGGCGAGTTCTTCGTAATTAGCAACGCGTAGCAGTTCGTAAAGAGTCACCGCAGGCGCCTCGCAACTGCAAGTTGCCGACCCCTGCACTGGAAGGTGCTCTGCGTGGCTCTTCAGTATATTTTGGCCTACTTGTCCACGCGTTGCGCACATGCATGCAGCATTTTACAAAAACAATCGCGAATGGCTTTAAACGCCCTACGCAACGCATCGTAAAGGTTGAACACGATTTTAAACGCGAGCCGCTGTCTGTAAACTTGCCCAAGGTTTGCGCTACTGCCAAGATAGCTGTTGACAACTGAGACGAGGACCATGTCTCTTTGTTCAAAACTGTACGCTCTAATGAGCATGCAAGCTACAAAAAAATAAAAATTTGTGGAGTAAATATAAGGCTCTGCGCACGAGACAAGATTTCCTCGGTACAACGCAACACTGCTGTGCAATGATGTACGCAAAGCCATCGACAATGGAGGGGGTGTTCACAACTGTCTTCGTAAAAATGTCGTGTCCTCTTGTGTTGCACTGATGCCAGGCCATTTGCACATTGCATAACTCCATCGGATAACACGCCGGAGAATTTGGTATATATTTGAGCTCGCTAAAAGCACTTTGCCGTTAACAAAGCAGCAGCTTTTAATAATTGTTCAGTCGTCCTATAAATGTAAGAGTAGCTTTTCTTTTACATTTTGTAAAAAGAATGGTGCAAATTAGAATAGCGCTGAATAAAAAATCAGCAATGTTCCATTGCGATAATTTTTGTGGCTTTTTGCCCATAATACGAGTACAATACGCTCCGAGAGCAGACAATTTGCCAGCTGCATCTCCGAGTGAACGGGGGCACAAGTAACTAGTGAATTTCACGTCAGAACGTGTCGGAGATAAAAATAAATAAAGCTGCTTTGGCCAATGCGCAATTAACCGTTAACCATTGCGAATCCAGAGCTCGCCAACTCCTGATACGACAAACTGCTCCCACACTTCAATTTACACTCAAAGCGCTCGATTGTAATTTTGGTTTTTACATATAAATATAATATTGGATCGCAAGAAAAGCATTTCTGAAGACGAGTAGGAAATGTCAAGGTGATACAATGTTGACGTGGCCAATAGATATTCATAGGCCCCCGACAGATTATAGTAAGTCTGTGAACAATTGCCCGATGTGCGCCGTATGCTGTTCGGCGTGACGTCCAACTTTTTTTACTCCACGTGCTGTTCCCGAAGAAGCTTCGAGTGAGTGGAGTGAAACGTCGGACAACGTGCCAAACAACGCCACGGTGCAACCTGCAGAGCAGAACCGCAACAACAACAAAAACACAAAGAAGCAATATGTCTCGATTTAAAGCTTTCGTGACTGCAGGGATTCATCTCCTTGGTTCTTTCGGTAAAGTCACGTAGAAGGGAAGTAATAAAATAAAAATAAAACAATAAAATAATTCTCACGATTTAAATAATTCTCACGACGTTTCGGGGAGACAACGCTGTCTCCCCGACAGACCTGGTCTTCACCTGAGGACGGCTGCTTGCGTTGTGGCCGAAACGTCGTGAGAATTATTTTATTATGTTTTATTTTTATTATTTTATTACTTCCCTTCTACGTGATGACTTTACCGAAAGAACCAAGAAGAAGCAGTAAGTCGTAGCAGTATAGGCAGACGTGTCTGTCAGCAATAGTGCAACAGCACTTCTTCTTATTATTTATTATTTGGTTCTTTCGGTTAAGTCACGTCTAAAGATAAAATAATAAATTAAATTAAATAATAGAATACGACGTTTCGATTGCAACACAAGCAATCATCATCAGGTTTAATGAAATAGCGACATAATATCTAACCAGAAAACTATAGACAGACATATTAGCAGACAGATATCACAAGATACATACATAGCGAGAGCAACACAGTTGACAGAGAGGGGTGATCGTCTCTGTGGGGTGGCCTTAAATAGACAGAGGGGGGGGCGGAGGCAGAGAGAGGGAGGGGGGTTAGAAAAAATTAGCATATCAATGAGTGGTCCAAAAGAAAACGTGGTGCTGCGAGTACGATGGCACAGCAAGCAAGCCTGAAAATCAGGAGAAAGACACACTAAAATTAAGGTTATTTAATTTTAGTGTGTCTGTCTATAGTTTTCTGGTTAGATATTATGTCGCTATTTCATTATACCTGATGATGATTGCTTGTGTTGCAATCGAAACTTCGTATTCTATTATTTAATTTAATTTATTATTTTATCTTTAGACGTGACTTAACCGAAAGAACCAAATAATAATTCCTGCAGTCACGAAAGTTCTAAAATTAAGAGCACTTCTTCTTCTTTAGTGCTGCCTAACGGCGTGTGCGACTTCACGATGATATTGGTCCCGGTCTAGCACGGCGTGTAGAGTTTGTGCTGCTGTTGTGAATTGTAGCCATGTTTTGATGTTACTGAGCCATGTCGTTTTTGGCCGTCCTGGTCGTTTTTTCCCTTCGATTTTTCCTTCCAGGATTTGCTTTAATAGCTGGTATTTGTGGTCGTTTCGGGCAATGTGGCCTAGGCAGTAACACTTCCTGCTCATGATGGTCTTCAGCAGTTGCCTGTCAGTGCCCATATCTTGCAGAACTTGTGTATTGGTGGTTTTGGATGTCCATGGGATTTTCAGCATTCTTCGATACAGCCACATCTCGAAAGCTTCGAGCCTTTTTGTTGCTGTTGTTGTCAGTGTCCACGTCGCAACAGCACACTTGATCGTAATACAACATTGAACACTAATTTTTTATTCTCCCACTTCCATTCAGAATATATGGATACGTTGCTTTTATAGGCACGTATCAACCGGGGGTGGGGTAAAACACAAACGTATTCCACTTGATGAGTTTGTCACACGTTCAGTCGTGGATTAGGCCCCCCCCAAACACAGATTAACGCGACTTATAACCCGTGCCAAGAGCAGGTGGTGTAACAGCGCAATTAATGTTATCAAAGAGATTAGAGACCAGCTGTTGGATAAAAATAATAATAAAGGAGCTGTTTACAAGCATAAATTAAGCACTTCAATTGTGGTATGGTCCATCAATCGTTCTATTCAAAAAGGGAGATGCAACTGATATGACGAATTACAGACCCATTAGCGCCGCTTATCATACACACACACCACATATATGAATTATCCACGGAGATCATTGGGAATAGAGTAATGGACATTTTAAAGGCCAGCCAGTCACGTGATCAAGCTGGATTTATATTAAAAAAAAAGGGAGTGTTCTGCTGTTGACCACAGATGTACGATCAATCAGATTCTAGCAAAGACGAATGAATGCGAAGTTCCATTATGGCTTGGCTTTTGTAGAATAATAATAATGATGATAATGAAAGAATGTGTTTCATTAATCCACAATTGAAGTAGTGACCCAGTCTCTTAAAAATAAGCAAGACTTTTGATAAATACACAATAGCAATGATCAACACCGTTAATGAAGATGGGAAAGCAACCCTGAGATGGCCTGCAGAAAATTATCAACTTACATATTAGAAGATGCGTCGGGAAAGGAGATACGCTCTCAACGAGGCCATTCAAAGCGACACTCGTAAATAACATCAAATAGCGGTGTTGGTGACATAAAATTGTTAACCATCTCAGGATATCTGATGACATAATCGTTCCTTTGGCGGGGGTGGTGAGTTTCCGTGAGAACAACAACTCTTAAGTGGAACTTTGAAGACTGCCCACAACAACGGCTACTCTGAGAAACACTAACACCCGAGACATCGTAACTGACGCGGCTAATTGGTGCATCAATCACGCTTTGATCGGCGCTTGTCAAGCAAGAGTCGCACTGTTCCACAGCCATGCACGGTGGAGTTTCAGAATGGCCCTTGCTGACACAGCACTCTCAAACGCAATGTGACTCGATCAGCGATCTGCTGCTGTACAGCGGCATGGGTCCCAGGGAATGATGACCGCAGGGGGGCAGGCAGAGTGGCGTGCGGGGAGCGGTAGCGCAGAGGTTGACGCGCTGCGCTACAAACCCAGCGGCCAACACCACTGACGATTCATAGTGCAGGGTTTTGTTTTGGGTTAGATTGCGAAAATATATAAATGTGTCGTTAAACCCGCAACCACCCGACACAGCCAATTGGCAAGGTTTGCCACGTTAACAGAACATGCCAATTCGTTACTAGTACAACACACCGGTGTGTTGGAGAGCCAAGCCACAACATTTACAATCTGAGTATTTAGATTTTTACAATCTGAGTACTCAGATTGTAAATGTGTACTGTTCACGTTCTGTTTACATGACAACCCTTACTAGTTGGCTGTGTAGGGTGGTGGTGGGTTTAACGAGGCATTTATATATTTACGCGATCTAACCCAAAAAAAAACCTCTATTATGAATGATATTGGTCGCGAAAGCCTACGTGTTAAACTGACCGGTGACGATTATCTGAACAGGTCCTGCGCCTCCCCTAGGTCGACTCAGCCTCAGAATGTAGTGCCTGGTGCGCTGTGTAAACATCGGAGGGAGACAATGGCAAGCCACCCCCTTTGCGTGCCTTGCCGGCCTTCCTAGGTGCTCGCGAATGGCACTTTGCCCATAAATTCTGGCAAAGGCTGCACGGGCTATCTTTGTCTTTTGTGGCAGCGCTAGCTATGGGAGATCTGTCCGGGTGCCACTGTTTGGGAGAGCGCTTCAATCAGAATGGGCTGATCGATTCAGCCCATCGCATCTTTGTGAACAGGCAGCCCTTATGCGTTAAAAGGGGGGGTGGGGGTGGGGGTGTTGTTTCTGTCTCTACTTCAACATGATGTTCGGTGCAGGCTGCTGAGGGCAGGGACCATAGACACGGAAGCGTCGCAGTTGAAGGGCAGCAACTGATACTATGCCGGTCCATTCCGCTGCCGATCAGCTTGGGCCGTGAAAACAAAAAGAGATGTTCATCGCTCATCGTGTCCTAAATAAAACTATCCGTCTATTCCAAGGTCTGGCAATCTTGCGGATTGCAGGTGCTGATCGTGAGCACTCATTTCTCTCCGGGACATAAGTTCTACCTTGTTGGCAGTCGAATAGACAATCTGCTTGAGAGCTACTGGCCCCCGTTACATGGATTTTTAATTTGTCAATTTCTCAGGGCTGCAGAGACACGAGAGGAGCGATAGTGCCCCCAAGCTCATTTAAACAGGGAGCTGCTTAGATTTCAACCTCACTACCTTGAGAATAAGTGAAGACGGCACCGAAACATTTCTCGGTGACACATGGGAACAGCCGAGGGTCCGTCTGCTGAGCAGATCAGTACAATTGGCGTCACCCCCCCCCCCACCCCTTCCCCCGAGAAGGGATCTTCGCTGCCAATGCGATGATACAATTCAGTTTCACAACAAAATCCACTGCCGTTCAAGCGTCGCCGCCACCCACGCACCCAAAGCCCCATCCCTCTCAACAGTCGTAGACATCGCTTGCTAAACATCGCCACGCAACACTGACCGTCGCAGGCAGGCAACACGGGAAAAGTAAAAAACACGCGGCGACTCAATGGGTTTGCATGCGCGCTGACAGCACGCGATTCAATTAGGCTAATTGAAAGTGATCGAAAAGCCATCAGCCGTCGCTGTTCAAGGGAGCAGAGCGTGGGAGAGAGGCTTCGAGGGGGCTTCAAAACAATTGCACGTGAAGACGCGTCTTCGGTTAACTTTCGGGAGGACGGGTGCAGGACGTCGCCTCCGTGAAGATCTACCGCAAGACTCCTCAATCTCTCGGAGTGCAAATTGTTACGTTGATTACAGACTAGTCTTGGCATCGCCGGAACGGATTTGCTTGCGCGGGGCTTTCTTCCGCTGTTTGAGCCGTCTGTGCGACGTTAAAAGGAAGACCGTCATTAGCGCGTGCCAGCATGTCGGTTCTTTTTTTTTTACGTTTCATCCACCACCCATCGGCTCGTCATAGCGTGTGGCAGCATTTGCACGTCAGTTCGTGCAGCATTTAATTGGGATTTTGTCAGATAGATATATTTCTTACTTTCCCTGAGAAGCTTTCCCAGGGCGGAGGGCTGTAGAGTCCCCGCGGCGTCAAGCCCCGCACCTCATTATCCTGCGTGCATCACCAGGATCCGCTGCGCATCCTTCTGTAAGGCTTCGCGTAATACACCACACAAGCAGCAGCAGCAGCAGCAGGAGGATGAGGAGGAACCCCACAGATTCAACCAACTGCAGACAATCGCCCGGCATACATGGCGACTGCGCACTTCGAGGCGTTGTGACGGTGGTTGGGGGCTTCACGTCTGCTGATGTTGATGATGTTGATGATCATGATATTGATGAATAATAACGATGGTGATAATAAAGAAGGTCGATTGCTGTTTGATGATGATGTTGATAATTCCAATGGGATTTCTCGTACGCGTGCAAGACCCTCACGCGACAACACCCCACCCCACCCCTGTGGAATAGGGAGAACTCGTCAAGGGAAGGGATGAATGAATGAATGAATAGGCGGTCACCCTACCGAGTTTGAACGGCAAAAACTGCTTCAATGTGTTGCCGAACGCACGAGAGAACGGTTCAAAGGTCACAGACTCGAGGCTCTGTTGGTTGTTCCCTGAAGAGCCCCACTGCATTCCCACAAAGTGGCAAGGCTTACCCGTGGCACGAGCAGGGGACACATTTGGCTGTCGGGATTTAAAAATGGAATTGGTGGTGTTTGATATTTTAATGTAGCATTGAGAGAGAGAGAGAGAGAGTTGCCATAACTGATCCATTCTAATCTGGCTGCAGGCCTGGCCAGGGTGATGATTGTACAAAATACTTTAGCTGTCTTGCGAAACGCATGAATACGTTATGTTATGCATTGTTTTTCAAAATTACATTTTTGGTCGCACATTTCCTGCAGCCAATAATCGAGATTTGTTTTTTTAATCTCGTATTCAATGCAGACAGACACACTTGATGCGGCACAGTGCTGTTAAACGAGCACGGCGCAGACATCGTGTTACACGGAGCCACTTGAAACCGGAATTCGTATGACCGAGATGAGCGTTTTCCAACATTTCAACACCCACAGACCGTCAGGTGCGGGGGTGAGGAAAACAAACTGAACACCCCACTGCTATCTGTGTTTGATTTTTGTCATTCCCCCCGCACCTCCGATTAGCACGCTTGGCTACGTACGGTGCGAAAGAAGTCCAGCAGACATACATACGTCACTTGTCAACCCTTAAATAATGCTCCTGGACCACCGTGCACCAATAACGTATTTTTGTAATAAAACTACTCTAAAAGTGCTGGCAAATCTTAATTATATTTTTTTTTAAACGATGAACTTGCTTTTTTAATTGGCTAGCCTAAACAGTTGTGCAATGAACACAAACACTCAACAGATCCGTCAATAATACTCTCCTACCTTATAGGAAAAACGCATACCTAATAGGCGATGCTTTGGGCAACGGTTCGCTCTTAACAGAACGTAAATAGAGAGTCCAGAGAGTCAACAAGGGTTAGAGACTGCACACGGGGAGGGGCTGTGAGAATTACATTTTAATAAATGTCTCCTGACGGATCGGGTTTTGAATAGCAGAGGTGGGACAAAGTCATTGTTATGCAAGTCCAAGTCGAGTCGCAAGTCATCAAATTCATGACTCGAGTCTGACTCGAGTCCAAGTCACATGACTCGAGTCCACATCTCATAGGTGGGACAAAGTCATTGTTATGCAAGTCCAAGTCGAGTCGCAAGTCATCAAATTCATGACTCGAGTCTGACTCGAGTCCAAGTCACATGACTCGAGTCCACATCTCATAGGTGGGACAAAGTCATTGTTATGCAAGTCCAAGTCGAGTCGCAAGTCATCAAATTCATGACTCGAGTCTGACTTGAGTCCAAGTCACATGACTCGAGTCCACATCTCATAGGTGAGACAAAGTCATTGTTATGCAAGTCCAAGTCGAGTCGCAAGTCATCAAATTCATGACTCGAGTCTGACTCGAGTCCAAGTCACATGACTCGAGTCCACATCTCATAGGTGAGACAAAGTCATTGTTATGCAAGTCCAAGTCGAGTCGCAAGTCATCAAATTCATGACTCGAGTCTGACTCGAGTCCAAGTCACATGACTCGAGTCCACATCTCATAGGTGGGACAAAGTCATTGTTATGCAAGTCCAAGTCGAGTCGCAAGTCATCAAATTCATGACTCGAGTCTGACTCGAGTCCAAGTCACATGACTCGAGTCCACACCTCTGTTGAATAGGCACCACTGCTGCCAACGCAGCGTCGCCAAAAAGGTTGCTTGAATCGTTTCGCGGCGTGCAGTAACCAAACGAAAACAATTCTTTGTTTACAACAGACTGTTTGGGAGCAAGTTGCCGTGAACGAGCACCACCTATGAAGGCCGGCACGGCACAACGCGAGAGTGGGTGGCCAGCACCACGCCCTGGCCGTCTTTGTTTCCCCCCTGGCGATGTTTACACACCGCACCAGGTACTCATTCTGAGGCTGAGTCGACCTCGGGGAGGCCCATAACCCGTTCAGACAATCGCCACTGGTGTGGGCCGTGGTCAGGAATCGAACTTGGGGCGCTGATCAGCGTGGTGAGGTTATGGTTAAATGACCCCTTTGCGATGGTTAAACTCATCTGTGCCTCACATGCTACCGACTGAGCATTGAATGGATTTGTCGGCTAAAATACCGCAAGTTAAATTGTACATACACTTTGGTTCTTTCGGTAAAGTCACGTAATTAGAATTCAAATAAAATAAAACAAATCACCACGTTTTTATTTTATTTCTAACTACGTGACTTTACCGAAAGAACCAAAGAGTATGGATTCCTGCAGTCACGAAAGCTTCAAATCTAGATTAAATTGTACAATTTAAATCCTTTGCAAATTATATATGCGCAGTATTGTATATGACAATGGTTCGCATTGGCATGGTTAGCTGAATTAAAGCTTCTGCATTGAATCGTTAAACCGAATTGATCCAAACACCCACGCAACATAGTCATGCCAGAGGTTAAGTTGCTGAGAAGTCTTAAGCAAATGTGATACATCAAAAAATAATGCCTGCCGGAGCATAAATAATGTTCAAATCGTTACAAATCATGATTATCCTTGCCATAATCAGCTGAGCCGCTCTGGTCACGAAACCCATTGGTAAGAATAACTAATTCTGGTTTAAAACAAAGCTATCATCCCCTTATTCGCCCTCGTAATATTTTTTAGACACTGCACGTTGACCGCAACTGCCATGCCATGCGAGCGTGGTGACAGTATTGAGCTAATTCGGCTGTGACGGTCCCACCTGATGACGGAGACTTGTGTTGCCTCCGAAACGTCGTGATTTTTGTTTGATTTTATTTTCATTAATTTTGATGTTTTAACTACGTGACTTTACCGAAAAAACCTTAGAATATGATTCCTTGCAGTCACGAAAGCTTCAAATCTAGAAGTATTGACTCTGCAGCTACATCTCACGCACAGGGCACAGCTATCACTCTGCACCCAGGCCCGGCACACACTATACTACGCCTTATTAATTCTAATCTGGAGACGTCATGAAGTCTTCAATGTTCTTCACTTTTTCCCAAGAGGATTTTGAATTATTTACTCGTCACATTTATAGGCGACGACTAAATTATACTTGTGGTTAAATTTCGATTTAAAGCTTTCGTGACCGCAGGGATTCATCTTCTTGGTTCTTTCGGTAAAGCCACGTAGAAGGGAAATAATAAGCTGATTGGAACGCTGTCTTTCAGACAGCTCTGTCTTCACCTGAGGACGGCTGCTTGTGTTGTGGCCGAAACGTCGTGAGAATTTTATTTTATTATGTTTTATTTTTATTATTTTATTATTTCCCTTCTACGTGACTTTTCCGAAAGAACCAAGAAGATACACTTGTGGTTTTTCACGAATGCACGATGCACGTTTATTTCTCTTAAGTAGCCATGCTCCTGGCTTTTTTTATTGCAAAAAAAAATAGCTACTGAGAAGAGTCGTTCAGCTATTTCATTACAGCCCCTGCAGGGCCATAGCGACACTGGAAGTGATTTTTTTAATGAAATATTTGATATCGAAAACACATTAGATGCCATAAAACATCCCGCAGCACCTATCCCATTATTCCCACTGCTGTGACGGTGCCCGTAAGTCAAACTTGCGGCTCGTGTTTAATTCCTGAGGGCATGCTGTGTACACTTTCGAATTTCCCTTTTTAGAGCTTAACTTGACGAAGCCCACTTACGCCGCGAATGTAATTCAATGAACGGCTGTTCTCAAGCACTTGTCTGGAATATGACAGCGTTGAGTATGGCTTCAAAGAGATCAAAACAAAAATCCCACTTATGCACGTACACTCGTTCTACCAAAAATAAAAAAAAATGCATACACGGTAAACAAAGCGATGATTTGAACTGAAGGAACATAAAGGAATGGGATGTCTTCTTTCTATCTGCTGAAACAACATGTGTAATCTTCCCGTAGATACGCCGAGTGGTTAAACTGGAAGAAATCCCGCGCCAATCTGTCTGGAGGGAGACATTCAATGCTGGGCGATGTGAGCACTTTCTTTTTTTATTGCAGCCTCGGTCTTCCTCACCATTTCAGTTGAATATTTATGTCTCTTTTATATTCAGTGCTACAGGCCAGCATATCATTAAAAAAACTCCACACTTATAGCACTGCATTACATACACTGAAGTGTTCTTTTTGTGGTTGTGAAATTATGTGTTTTTGCCAAAACGTCAATACAACCATTTTCCCCTCCTGTGGGTGAACCGCTCCAGCCCATGGTGTGGTAGGTGTAATACAAAACTGTCCTCGTGTTATAACCAATTAACCTTGCCAAGATCGAAAATTGGAATAATGGTGCAGTTTTACGATCAGCACTGCAATCAAAAGGCAGAGGCCCACAGCCGTAGGCTTGCGGTAAAACCAACACATGGTCAATGCAAATTACTTACCTGGAGGTGCAAACAAAGCAGGCAATAAACTCTCTTGCATAAGCAGCTGGTACGTTCTCCGCTGTGCCGGTACATTCTTCGCTGTGCCGGTACATTTTCCGCTGTGCCGGTACATGCATGCACGTACACTCAATGTAGTGAATTGCAGGTATTATTTTTTAAGTCAGGCATCGAACTCAGGATCTTCATGCTCTGAGGCACGAGTGTTGCCACCGCGCCACACACTGCCATACATTTCAATATCACACAAGTACATGCAGCCTAATCGGTATCGTCGTCCGATCGTCACATTTCATCGCTGTTGTTGTCAATTTCAATGCAAATACAGCGCTGTACCTAAAGGTATTCTCAATGGAAAGGGAACAAAACAAAAAAAAGCAAAGCTGAAGGGTTTGATTTGCTTTCAAGCCGCAAATCTCCCACATTTGTCACCGCTGTGACCTTCGGAAGGATCCAATGAGAAGTCGCACAATGGCAGTCAGCGTGGCTGTCTTTGGGGAAGGCTTCGCGTCCTGTCGGCGGCTAATGCGGACGTAAATGAGCTGTAAAAGGTACGTCCCAGGCCGTAATGAATGGTGCCGACGTCGCCATCGGCAGCGCCTGTAGGCATTCTTCTACTCCAGGACATTCCTCTGTGGCAGTGCTGGCCTCCTCCCCAGGTGCTGCTGCTGCTGCTGCGGTTTCCACCCATTCTAAATGACTTCGACCCAATTCCAGCAGAGCTAGCGTCGTGCTCGTGATGTACGGAGAAAGCCATTAAAGAAGAAACATTCTCCAAAATCCATTTGATTCATTGCAGCACTGAGAGCAAATTTTCAAGACTTTTTTTTTTTGCACACAAAACTGGACGAAACCGTATGAAAAATGCAATGTACTTTTGGTTTGGCACATTTTATACATTTCATTAACCAAGCGATTGGTTGGTGTATTATTTAAGTAACACGTACTTTTTCTCTACACTAGTAAAGTGGAAAAACACACACACGGATATTGTGGGAAGTCAACATTGGTTTACATATGGGGTGAGACTTGGGCCCTGCCATGAGAACACGGCATTTCCATAGCTGGCTTAATGCCATCAACAAAGATAAGTTCTCACTGCTATTTTTAGTAGTGAATTTTTGTTGGCTTTGACTCGCAACAAAAACATATTTGAAATACTCAAGCAGGGATGAATCGCCGAGTAAATTTACAGGGGAAAAGTATGACATCTTGGGGGAATTATCTTTTTCTAGTATTGTACAATTTCCACTGTGAATGACAACTGTGCAGCAAGGCTTTACATTTTGACAGTTGCCACTTCCAAAACCAGCTGCACCCCTTGGCATGTATTTTATATATGGGGTCGTGTTGCGCTACGAACCCGGCGTCCTGAGTTCGATTCCCGCTCACGGCCAACTCATCCAGTGATGTTCATCTGAAACGGTCATGGGTCTCCGCTAGGGCGACTCAGCCTCAGCTGAGTACCTGGTACCATTTGTAAACATCGTCAATAGTGAGAGAAAGGAGGCCGGGCGTGGTGTTGGTCACCCACCTTCTCGTGCGTCATACCGGCCATCATCGGTGCTACTCGCTAACAGTACCTGCCCCAAGAGTCTGTCAAGGCTATATGGGTGGTCTTATTAAATTCACATCATCATCAAGCGCTAAGTGTTTTACGTTGTAGTGTTGATTGTTGCAATGTAGAAGAATCAACCCAAATCCCCCGGTCCTCACCTCGCACTCAGTACTGAGTGAACTAGCTCCGACGAGCTGTAAGGAAGGGACAGAGCGACAACATAGAGATAAAGGCGCAGTCCTGCAAGTGCTGGTGAAAGAGCCTCACCTGCAGGGAGCTCTAGAGAGCCCCATCTGGAAGGCATCTTGGCCTACTCTTCCACACTGGTCAGAGACGGTCTTGGAAGAGGCGGGAGTAGCCACACTCACCCCGGCGCACGTGACCTTCATGCGGTGAACCCATCCATCTACTCCTGGGTGGACAGAGGTGATTGAATACAAAAAAAACCTGCCCCATTGTTTTTTTTCAGCTGCACCGGGAGATGGTATTGGACCGGCGTCCTCTGGATTGCAAGTCCAGTGTCCAAACCGTTCGACCAGGTCAGTTGTAATGAGGATGGGAGTCAGAGCTAATTTGTAGAGCGTGTGGAGATGGCACACCGAGAATAAATTAATTGAATGCTGGGTATGGCTATTGGGATGCACACAGCTCATTTTCTAGTGATGCTCAAGACCCCACAGGAATAGACTTTATTTGACAAATTGTGCACAGACGGGTGATTTGGCTTGACCAGAGGTCACATGGTGAACATGTTTCGGCATTTAACACACACACACACAGATTCCGTTGTGCGCAGAAATTGGGAGTCAGTGCTACCACACGTGCATCTGGCAGGATCGACCGATCGATCGACCGAACGACCGACGGTCACGTGACCACGAACCATGCGTATAAGTGTGGAGTGGCCGCCGCGTACGACCTGCACCGTGGAGGAATAATCATGAGACATCCGCCCGGTGCCCAATGTGGCCTCGGCCGCGCCTGCCAGGTTACATTGTGTCTCAGATTGCCCAAGAGGAATCCCACCGTTGAGGGCAACCGCTATTGTTAGTCAGGCGCCGTTGTTCGTCGGCCACGGTAGCGCCCTAATTGCTTGACCGCTAAAAATCCTCGCGTGCCCCCCTCTCCCCCGGGGACCGCTGCGTGTGTTCGCCACAAAAACTTGTTTACGCGAGAACCCCACTGAGACCTTCACCCCCCCCACCCCAACCGACCTTCCCAGGCGGAGGCGAGGGGGACTGCCGCTTGGCGCTCGCTCTCCGAGCGTCGGGTAAACGCTCACGAGGTCCCCCTTCCAACGTCGCCCGCAGGAGGCTGCGAGGATGCGTCGTGCTTTGTTTATGGAGATGACCGTAAAAACGTGTTCCCCATGGAGCGCGCGTACATTTAAGGGGGCTTTTTTTGAATCTCATTTCATCACGGGGGGGGGGGGGGGTCTCTGGAGTATTAACACCGCGAGTGAGTGCGCGTTTGTGTGCGCTGAACTTCTTTGGCGCCCTTACGTAGGCAACCGTGCCAATCGGAGGTGCGAAAACTCGCTCTTGCCACGTTGGGCATTGGCGATTGCTTCTGTGCCTTTGATTCGGACAAGAACAGCGCAGCTCCTGCCCGACACCCCGTGCCTGCCAACAGAACACAGCTCCATTCTCCCACGGCGCTGTATGATGCAACAATGGCAATGTAGTATGAAATTGCTATCTTGCCTTTGTAGGCAGTTCCTCTAAATGAGTGCCCTGCGTTTTGATTAACTGCAGCAACATTCGTGACAACAATAGGAGCAATTATAATATAAAAAATAAATGTATCCAGGAGTTTCGATTTAAAGCTTTCGTGACTGCAGGGATTCATCTTCTTGGTTCTTTCGGTAAAGTCACGTAGAAGGGAAGTATTAAAATAATGAAGAGAAAATTAATTATTTTTTTCTTTAATATTATTTTATTATATCATATTGTTTTACTATATTATTTTATTATTTTATTATATAATTGTATTATTTAACTTTTTATTTTTTATTCTTTTATTATTTCCCTTCTACGTGACTTTACCGAAAGAAACAAGAATATGTATCCAGGAGGTTGACATCGTCACCTCCACGCCCTTTGTCGTGGTGGTCGCCCTCCGGTCTTACATGAACATGCTAATGTATCTCATTAACATACTAATGTATCATTATCATGCTAATGTATCTCATTAACATGCTAATATATCTCATTAACATGCTAATGTATCACATGAACATGCTAATATATCTCATGAACATGCTAATATATCTCATTAACATGCTAATGTATCACATTAACATGCTAATGTATCACATTAACATGCTAATGTATCACATTAACATGCTAATGTATCACATTAACATGCTAATGTATCACATTAACATGCTAATGTATCATTATCATGCTAATGTATCACATTAACATGCTAATATATCTCATTAACATGCTAATATATCTCATTAACATGCTAATGTATCTCATTAACATGCTAATGTATCTCATTAACATGCTAATGTATCTCATTAACATCACTAGCCCCGCCCACTTCGTTTATGACCCTTTGGCTAAACCCATTTTAAACCTTTAAAACAGTCTGCCTCAGCAGCTTTCCCCCTCTTTGTTTACCTCCTGATGACGATCGTTTGTGTTGTGATCGAAACGTTGGAGTTTTTTTGTAATTTTTTTGGTTATTTTCTTTGAACATATCTACGTGACTTTACCGAAAGACCCAAAGAATATTGATTTGAAGCTTTCGTGACTGCAGGAATCCATACTCTTTGGTTCTTTCGGTAAAGTCACGTAGGTCGAAAAAATTATAGATCACGACGTTTCGATCGCAACACAAGCAACCGTCGTCAGGTTGCTTGTGTTGCGAAACGTCGTGATCTATTGTTTTTTTCTACCTACGTGACTTTACCGAAAGAACCAAAGAGTAAATTTCGATTTAAAGCTTTCGTGACTGCAGGGATTCATCTTCTTGGTTCTCTCGGTAAAGTCACGTGACTTTACCGAAATAACCAAGAAGATGAACCAAAGAGTACTAAAGAATATTGTCCAGCAGAGACACACTGAGTGGAGGGGAATGACATTCAGAGGAGGGAACTTGCCCTCGAGGACAGCCACCGTGGATACGGAGCGATCATGATACCGGCTGAAGTGCGGAACATTCGTAAATTGTTGCATCACAAGACCACAAGAGGTGGCCTTCTTTCGCGATGTACGTAGACATCCGCTCTAATCGGAGGTGCGTTTGCACGTTATTCAGTGCCGATAATGGTTTGCAAGAGCACGGGATGTATTGATGTTTCACGTTGTGTGAAGGATTGGAATGTGTGTGTGTTTATTACAGGAAGATTATTGCAAAACAACCAGTCCCGTTGGAGGTCTGTTTGCTGAAGCATTACTCAAGAGAGGTCCTTTGTCAGCTTTTATTAAATCCCGTTGGCTGAGCAGGGCGGATACGTATTCAGAAAAGTAACATAGAAAAGTAACAAAGATACCTATTCAGAAAAGCTGTATTGTTGTGGCTTTTTTTGTTATAACTGTGAACGAGTACTCTTAATCCCTTAGCATACCTGAAAAGAATAGTTAGAGGTTCGTTTTGTCGCGGGTTTTTTTCATTGAAATGAAATTGAAGTTCCCCATTGTGCAGGGTAAACAAAGAAACGCGTCCTCGGTCTTTAAAATTAAAGTGCTCGATTCGTTTTGTCTCAAAAGCAAGGGTTGTAATTTCTCCAGCATTGGCAGGAAAATAAAATGAGGCAAGACTTATTAGACCCCATTACAGCATACAATGCATTCCAGATAATTGACGGGACTGTTCAAGTGGGATATATAATTGTAAACATTTCACTTGAGCAGAGCTGTAGCCTTGACCGCCAACCAAATACAAATCGTTGTGAATCCACTGCCGAGTGACGGCTTTCCAACCCCCGTGTCGGCCTTTGCTGGTTGTTTGACCATACTTCACCACGCCGGTCAGTGAGCGTTCATAAAGGGGGGGAGGTAGGGCCTCCGGGACTGGTTCAGATATCCGTCCGCGCCTTTCTGCCAGAAAGATGCCACGAATACATTTTAAACTGTATCTGGCATTGCCCCCCACCCCCTCTGCCACGCTTCCTTGATGTTAGCCGAGGATGGGGATTGAACTGGGGTTTGGCCGGGTGCATGTTGCAGGAGCGCGAACGATAGCGTCGCCACAATGATGTGTTTCAACGGCTGATTTTTGTGGGGCATTGTCCGTGTTTGGAGGCATGAGCTGTTTTTTTTATTTTGCCTTAAAAACAATGTTTTGGTCTTCATTTGTGTGGTCAATGTTTGCAGCGTTTCTATCTTAATCGGTTTGCATTGCGGGCGGAAAACGCACTCATTGGCTACACACGTGACATAATCCTGGGCTGCCTCCTTCTCATAGATGTGAGCTTTCGGTTGTTTAGGCATTCATTTATGATTTATTAATTAATAACGTTTTATAATACCTTGCCATATCAGTGATTCCCACTTTAACTTAATACTACTTTTAAAATATTACATCTACGCAACGTACGTATCAGTTCCGTGGTTTATCACGCTGCAAGGATGAACCAGGTGAACGTGAGTGGCAAGTGATGTGTGATCCGATCCTGAGCCCTCTAATCACCAGCATGCAGTGTGACGACGGTCAAGTATGGCCACAGTACGATCTTCTGGGTCGCCTGATGATGCTGGCTGTAATTCCCAGTAAAAATTGTTTGTACGTAGCAGTCAAATGTTGCCTTTGAGCACACCACCAGTTTGGCTGAAGGCGAACATCAATCGGCATGTCTCGTCCAGGAGACAACTTGATTCGTTCGGCTGTGTCGCGTTGCAGGAGGCTGTACGACCGAAGCGAACCGACCCAAAACACAATAACCATCCATAATATTGGTCGCGAAAGCCTCCGTGTGCCCCCAATCAGCGACATGGCGCGTGATGGTCCTCACCAAACTGTTTGTTGACGCGCGGCTGGAAATTATCGTCGTTATTATTATTATTAATGCTAATTTAAATATAAAGTGTTGAATTTTCAAGCACGTGTTTCTGTCACCTGCGATGCTTTGCCGTCCGCGACGCTTACAGCGCTGGCTCCGTGGCGAAACAAAACCTTCAATTAACCCGAGGCCGCTTCATAAATCACTTCCGACGCTTGCTGACGGCTGCAGCGAGGAGCCGCGTCATCCGCTGCTGCAGCCGCATTCAGCGCGCTGCGGCGGGCACGTGCCCAGCACGCACGGTGCCCGGCGTGACCCCCAGGGTGGGCCCTCTCTCGAAGCGCCCCGTGATGGGCCAGTGAACTAGCCCCTACGAGCTGTTAGGAAGGGACAGAGCGACAACATAGAGATAAAGGCGCAGTCCTGCAAGTGCTGGTGAAGGAGTCTCACCTGCAGGGAGCTCTAGAGAGCCCCATCTGGAAGGCATTTTGGCCTACTCTTCCACACTGGTCAGAGACGGTCTTGGAAGAGGCGGAGGTAACCACACTCTCACCCCGGCGCACGTGACCTTCATGCGGTGAACCTATCCATCTACTCCTGGGTGGACAGAGGTGATGGAATACAAAGAAAACCTGCCCCACGTCTTCAGCGCGCTGCGGCGGGCACGTGCCCAGCACGCACGGTGCCCGGCGTGACCTCCAGGGTGGACCCTCTCTCGAAGCGCCCCGTGATGGGCCAGTGACGGCTGTCTCCACTAGCCTTGGTGTGGGCTTGGTGTCTGTGGCTGAGTTGGTGAATGACATCTCCGCCGGTCTTGAGCAGCATGCCCCTTATGTCAGCGGGATGGCAAGGGCCACTTTTTTTTGGTTCGAATTCGGTAAACAAATTCAATATTTCAAGAGCTGGCAGTGCGCGTGAATACGAGACGCTGGTCCTTAATAAATAACGCCGCGAAGCGGTCCTTAAAGGGGCCGCAGGTTGTCGACCCCTGCCCGAGGGCAACTCGTGATTAAATGAGTACCTGGTGTGGAATATAAACATGAGCCCTGGGGAGACAAATGAGACGAGGCGTCGTGTTGGCCACACCACCACCAACGTATGTACTGTACCGACTTTCATAGCCTTTTGCTTACAACACTTGCCCACATCCGTCTATGTAGGCTACACTGGGGAGCTTTGTCTTGATTTCGGGTCGCGTGAACCACGGAGTGGTGAAATCCACTCAAAACGATTTCAATTATCCTCGTGTCACCTTTCTAATCATTATTATTCCACACGTGGTCGGGCGCCACAGTGGTGAGAGCGAGAGGATCACAACGCAAGGTTGTGAGATCAAATCTCAGTCAAGGGTCATCTCGGCCCATCATCCTTTCAGGGATGATAAAAATTAGCACTATTTTGGGGGCATTTGGACACTCACTACTGTCAGAGGAATGTGGAGTTTATATTTTGACTAAGGGCAGGACAGAGTAGAGTTGGAAACCTCGCTAACTTTCAGATTTTTTAGTTGAAAAGTAATATCAATTAATAATACTTTTTTTGTAATGAGATACAGATGACAAACAAAATCCTTTCGATTTAAAGCTTTCGTGACTGCAGGGATTCATCTTCTTGGTTCTTTCGGTAAAGTCACGTAGAAGGGAAATAATAAAATAATAAAAATAAAACATAATAAAATAATTCTCACGACGTTTCGGCCACAACGCAAGCAGTCGTCCTCAGGTGAAGAATGTATTGTTTATTATTTTATTACTTCCCTTCTACGTGACTTTACCGAAAGAACCAAGAAGAAAACAAACAAAATCCTGTTTTCATTTTTGTTATCACGTTTGGTTACAAACATTTTTTTAAACTGACATTTGGCATACACAACTGGCAAGTTG
Source organism: Lampetra planeri (assembly GCF_965212315.1). Lineage (NCBI taxonomy): Eukaryota > Metazoa > Chordata > Hyperoartia > Petromyzontiformes > Petromyzontidae > Lampetra > Lampetra planeri. Next base: position 3,277,480 of record NC_136107.1, on the reverse strand, counting down.
ATGGCGCACTCCTGCAAAATGCCGCAGCATCTGTCGCCTCAACTTCGCGACACAGACGACAACCGCTGGACAATTTCTTGCAAATAAAAAAATCACCAGGCAGCTGTTTGTTATTGAGCCATTGGCTGCAGACACAAACTGGCCGAGCGATGCACACTCCAAACCGCTTGGCCATCCAGATCCAATAAACGAATCATTGTTTATGTATTGATTGAAGCAGGAACATCTGTGTTGATAATCCAAATACGCGGGGGGGGGGGGGTACACTTTTCCATAGATTATTTCCCGCGGCACACTGCCGCATAATGGTTCTGCATGATCACCCCCTTGGAACACGGTAAACACATTGACTGCACACGATGGACACCAATTAATATTTGTGGTACGATGTTTTTTTTTCAACCCTCAATTTACCCCTAATTAAGCGGCTTTGGCTTGCGCCGAGGGGTAATGAGAAGCTGGGGACACGGTCGGCGTCATGCAGAACAGACTGTCTTCAGACACCCCTAATTACAACAACAACAACAACAACAAAAAGTTCAAACATTTAATTTAATTTGTGTGCGCTCGCGTTTGAGGAGCGGCGTTACTGGGGTAATGATTTGAAAAAGCAATAATAATAATAACGAACGGCCTTTTCACAATGCCACTCATTAGCTGATGAAGGCCTTCGCATGCCATGTCAGTCGTGGTGGAGGGGGGGGGGGCGGCTAGTTGGACGATGCTATTTGGACGATACTCTTTGGACGACACTTCGAGATGTGGTCAGGAATTTAACCAAGATTCGCCCGTTTTATGGCAGTTACAATTTTTTTAATTAGAGCTGTCAATTAAATTTAATTAAAGGAGGACAATAATGAGATCCTTGAATAATCCACATTTAAATTTCGATTTAAAGCTTTTGTGACTGCAGGGATTCATCTTCTTGGTTCTTTCGGTAAAGTCACGTAGAAGGGAAATAATAAAATAATAAAAATAAAACATAATAAAATAATTCTCACGACGTTTCGGCCACAACGCAAGCAGCCGTCCTCAGGTGAAGACCAGGTCTGTCGGGAAGACAGAGTCTCCCCGACAGACCTGGTCTTCAACGTCGTGAAAATTATTTTATTATGTTTTATTTTTATTACTTTATTATTTCCCTTTTACGTGACTTTACCGAAAGAACCAAGAAGATAATCCACATTTTATTGTAATCGTGTGACCTTCATGGAACATGATGAGTTATTTTTTTTTATAAATCCCCCCCTCCCCCTTCCTTTCGTAAATACTTCAGATACAAACTTCCACCACCGGGGGAAACCCGGGAGTGGTGGCCGTGCCACTGCTAGTGGCTGCGCCTGATCCAGCAAACGGTGCAGGCAGAAAGCGAGAATCGGCCTTGTTGGGCCCTTCCCCGCACCTCCGATTTAACGCGGTTGCCGACGTACGGTGCGAAAGAAGTTCAACATTCACACACGCGTGTTTTTTTTGTTTTGCTCATGACGATATGCATGGAATTTCCTTGCACGGACGTCACCCATTTAAAATTTACAAAAAATCAGGGGAGCCGGTGACCTCGTTCGTTCTCCGATTCGTGAATTGTTACGATTGACGCAGCGCGGCAGCTGATAGGAGCACAACAATGAGGTGGCGCGGCGAGGGACAGGAGACGCGACGTGAGTTCGTGTCCTAGTTGCGTATCTCCAGGGTCCACGTTGCCACATTTAAGTGACGACAATCCTAGCGCGGAGCGGTGCATTATGCGTCCCGAGTTGCAACCACCGTGATGGTAGCAATGCAACCGCCTCGCTCCAAACATGTGACTTGACTGAGACGCTTGGAATGTGTGTGTGTGTACCGTACTTTGAACTTCTTTCGCACCGTACGTAGCCAACCGTGCTAATCGGAGGTGCTTGATTAGTATATGAACATTGCTAGCATATGATGAAGAGCAACAAAGCTGATTATTACGCGTGGAGTGATGAATTCCAAATATATATTAATAACAAAAATTAATTCTTGAAATGTAGCTGCTTTCATGCATTCTTTGGATTGTGTATTGGAGCTGTGTGCCGTGCTGGCCTTCATAGGTGCTACGCACTAACAGCAATTGCCCCAACAGTCTGTGAATACTATACGGGGATTGTTGTTAAGAGCTGTGGGGCAGTGGTAATACGACTGCAAAGCCAGCAACCTAAGTTGAATTCCTGGCCACGGCTAACTTGAGTGTAAAACGATATTCGAACGGGTTCTAAGCTTGGGCTTCCCTTACATTGACTCGGCCTTAAATTAATACAGTAGCAGGTGCAGCGATTAGCACCTTCCGCTGTAAATCCGGCCACCCGAGTTCGATTCCCGCTCACGGCCAACACGAGTGACGATTGTCTTAACCGGTCCAAGGCCTCCCCTAGGTCGACTCGGCCTCAAACGAGTACCTGGTGTGGTGTGCAAAAACATCGCCACTTGGGGAGACAAAGGCGGTTTGGGCGTGCTGTTGGCCACCCACCCCCCTCGTGTGCCGTGCCGTCCTTCATAGGTGCTCGCTAACAGCACTTGCCCCAACAGCCCGTTCGGGTGGTTCGCGTGAAAATGTCGACGAAAAATGTCGAATACACAAGAGCCTCGGTGCCCTCCGCTTTGCGAGACAACTTCAAACTGCCGTCGCGATGGGATCTGGCAAGAGGAGTCCAATTAAAGTGCATTTGTCGAGAATCCATCTCAATAGGCAGTCTCATTCACACCGCTGACTGCCCTCCTTTATTTTCCCTACCCGACTTGTCTGACGGATGCGACCTTGGGGATCCCCCTGGCTGGCATTGCGCGCTACGGCCCCTCCGTCACAGCCGCATTCTCAGAATGATTCCGCTAAATGGAGTCTCCCTTTGTCAAGGAACTCGTCCAGATATCGTCTGCCACACACAGACCGTTGTCTGACGCACGATCGCTGCCTGTTGACTTTAGTAATCCCAAGGAATTAGCAACGTCAAAGGCACAAAGATGATATGTTAGAATAAAAATATATATTGACACAGGATGAATTCGACAAGCTATAAAGCCATTTTTCACAGATGTCCAGTCGACATATAGAGCACAGAAATACGAGCATTTATTCTCGCTCCGTTGACGCGGCGAGCAAACACAAGTTTTTTTTTTTTAACGAGGATGAATTCATTTCTGTTCACACGTAAATTCAATACAAGACAATTAACAGGGTGACTTCATGCGAAGCCCTCGATTGCACTCTAGGATCGCCATTTCCAGCGGAACCCTCTGGATGCGTCGGTGTTCTTCATCCGTACGGCTGCTGATGCCGATGCCGAGCGACAGACTACGATGTCACAGTCAGGATGTCAAGTCCAGATCGACCGCGTCAGGAGGAGCAGCGGAGCGGTGTATCATCGTCGCTGTGATGTCGTTTTATTATTTTACATTTGTGCATCAGGTTATCCGCATCTGCCATGGTTTGTGCAGCGGATGCGCTTCAGTTTGGGCCGTGAGCTTCGTGGAAGGTCAAACCCCGGGATCTTCCGCGTTTTGTTCGTGAGTTATTTTGAACTCTATTCGGCTCTTCAAGCTGTCGGTAAAAGATGACAACTCTGTAAATGGAAAAACGAGGTTAATTTTTTTTCTTGGTTCTTTCGGTAAAGTCATGTAGAAGGGAAATAATAAAATAATAAAAATAAAACATAATTAAATAATTCTCACGACGTTTCGGCCACAACGCAAGCAGCCGTCCTCAGGTGAAGACCAGGTCTGTCGGGGAGACAGAGTCTGACGCAGGGATTCATCTTCTTCAGCGTCTGACGCTGTCTCCTCGACAGACCTGGTCTTCGCCTGAGGACGGCTGCTTGCGTTGTGGCCGAAACGTCGTGAGAATTATTTTATTATGTTTTATTTTTATTATTTTATTACTTCCCTTCTACGTGACTTTACCGAAAGAACCAAGAAGATGAATCCCTGCAGTCACGAAAGCTTTAAATCGAGGTTAATTTTATTTACGTAGGCTGCCACGACCAATGTGATGATTCGTAGTGGGTTTCTTTTCAGTCATATCGACGTGTCGGTATGAATTTCCATATTTGTTTTGTTACTTTAACCCTCCAGCAGCCGATTGAGTTAATCAAATTAAGTTGTCACGTCATGGGCAAATGGGCCAGTTTATTTGGTGAATGAACAAAACGCCTTTTGGCGTCCTCTGGCCTAACACCGTTTGAGACGAGGCTCAAGAGAAAGCTGCCTCTGGTGTGGACCAATCAGTTTCAAGGACAATGCATTTATTGTCAGAGTATGTTTTTTCGTTTGCATTCTGACCACAAGCATTGTGGTTAACGCAGACACGATTCCTTGTAAAAAGGTTTCAGTTTGGCGTGCTAACATCTTAACACAACTGTTTCGTTGCCAGAAAAAAAGGGGAAAACCTATTATCAAAAAGCAGGATTGTTGAAGGTAAGCAACATTCTTTAACAATCGTCGACGTACTTTATCTGCACGTGTGTTTTATGTTCGTAAAAATGTTTTGTCAACAACTTTGCTCGGTGCTCAACATTCCCGTTTGCTTATAAAGCACAAATCTATTGGCAACGTTTGCCCAATTTTTTTTGGGCTCTGCTGGGTGGTGGAGGAATGGGGTAACACCGTTGACACGAAACCGACACTAGCCGAGCCAAAATCAACTTAATTGGCGAAATGAGGCAATAATGCAAAACATAAATCACGTTCTCGGTGCAGCTGACAGATCTGTGCTGCCGGGCAAAGCGGAAAATAACCTAAATTCTGCGGAAAATCTGCGGTCTCTTTCTCTCTCTGGCGTTAACTACTTTTCCTGTGTGACCTCAAGTGCAATCCGTCAGTGTTGTTCGGCTTAAGTTTAATTGCATGCACACAAATCGAATAAAGTGATTTATGTATGCGTGGTGTAATTACAATAATACATTTGGCAACACAATTATTTAGTGGCACGGGTTTTTAATAAACATGATAAATAGGGATTCCAGGCTGGAGTGCCGATGTTAATGAACACAACGACTTACCAGTTGCGTGCTCACTGCTGTCGGTTAAGAGACGTTGATGTTGAAGGAGATGGGAGTATATATGGCACATCCCATTCGAAATGCACTCGACAGCATCTAGGGCACATTAAGAGCTGCTGCTGCTGCTTTCAAGGGGAGCTGAGCCATACGCACACAGCATGTTTCAATAACATTCATGAAATATCGTTTGCTCCATTTTTTTAAATTTCATTTCATTGTAATAGTAGAACTTTCAATTTACATCTCATTATATTAGATTTGGCCAGGTGGCTCAGCGGGAGACCGAGTGGGCTAGACATTATCGAGTTCAAATCCTAGTTGCGTTTTTTTTTTTAACTCTGCCCATCATCCCTCCGGGGTTGACAAAACAATTTAGTACCGCTTTGCCGTGAAGCCAACAGCGGTTGTCCTAATGGAGAGGCTCACCTCCCCTATCCCCACCCCCCCCCGCCATGGGACTTGCGGAATTCCCACCACTGGCTCGGAGGCTGTAAGCAGGAGGTGAGCACCGTATCGACTCTCATTTGAGCCGCAGATCGTGACCACGTCACCTCTGGCGCATGCGAGATTGTACCTGAGACGCGCGTGGAGTGACCGCAGTAATTCGCTACTCACCATTGTGGCCGCCGCTCTTTACCTTGCACGGCGAACAAGCCCACCGAGATTAAGCGGCTGTGTAATTAATTGAGAAGTGGTCAAACGCTGGCGTAGCGTCACGGTCTCGGGAAACGTTGTCTTTGGAGGGTTTGTGCGGTCCTGTTTTTTTTGGTGGTTTGATTTAGAATAGCGGAGCCCTGGATGTGAACAATTTCGCGAATTGCCAGGGAGGATGACTTATCACACCTCGAATTAAAATCTTAACACATTTATCACGAACAACTACTGTTTTTACAAAATGTTACATACCGATGGCTCAGAATGTATTATGCATGTGTAGAATGGATTATACGCGCAAAATAACGGATGCTGCGTCTGTTCACAGTTGTAATGAAAACACGAGGTCAAAATACATTATTCACTCTGTGACCATTTTTATTTTTCCACGTTTGACAGAAGAATTGTTTATTTTTTATTTTGTTCTACATTAATGAATGACTGCATGCAGTCGTAGCTTCAGAAAGACCGAGGGAGGCATCGCGTTGGTACAAATACATTCAAGAAACAGTCGCAAAAAAAGGTGATTTAAAACAAAATTTATAATGGGTTTCTTTTAAAAAATTCATGACACGGCACTAATGCTTTCTTGTGGGGTAAAGTGTCACTCCTGAAAGTCTGTTGCTGCTGTTCTTCTCCCGCCGTTTGTACGTGTGGTTCTCCAGCAGATCGGAGGGAACACTCAGAGACCTTTCAGGTCATGTATTTGAAGTCATACCTTTTAAGGCATTTCTGGGCATTCATGTTAGGACTATAAGGCCTGTCCTGGGCTGTATTACCATCCGTACCCACGTTCAAGTGTGCCTGTGTATGTGTGTATTTTAATCCTTTAGCGGTTTAGCCTGTGACAAAATAACTCCGCATGCCCCCAGTCATCGTCATGGGGCTTGTTTGGGCATACCACATACTGCACCACATACTGCACCACATTCTTCACCACATACTCCACCACGGCGGTCACTGGAGGCTGGCCCAGGAGAGGCTGACACATCAGTCGCAATGGATGTGAGCACTGTGTTGTTAGCTGTGGTCGGTAGTCAAACTCAGGTCAATCGCGCTTTTAGGGGCATGCACTCGACACTACCGCTTCCAAAAATGAACAAAATGAAAAGTTGGAGAAGAACTGCATGTAAAAAAACAGCAGAGTAGAAGTGTGCATTGAATATAATGCCAACTATTTTTGACAAAGCAATTTATTTTATTTCGATTTAAAGCTTTCGTGACTGCAGGGATTCATCTTCTTGGTTCTTTCGGTAAAGTCACGTAGAAGGGAAGTAATAAAATAATAAAAATAAAACATAATAAAATAATTCTCACGACGTTTCGGCCACAACGCAAGCAGCCGTCCTCAGGTGAAGAACAGGTCTGTCGATAAGTCTGAATGACTCTTAATCAACGATTTTTGGGTTTAGATCGCGTTATTTATAAATGTGTCGTAACCCTCCACCACCCGACACGGCCAATCAGTAAAAAAAGTGTCACGTTGACAAAAGACAAATAGTTCACTGCTTTAGCCCACCGGTGAATTGCCCGATGATGCTGGATGCAATTACCAGCGAAACGTCGTACTCAAATTGTAAATGTTGTGGTTTCACGCTTCAACACACCGGTGGGCTAAAGCAGTGAACTATTTGTCTTTTGTCAACGTGACACTTTTTTTTACTGATTGGCCGTGTCGGGTGGTGGAGGGTTACGACACATTTATAAATAACGCGATCTAAACCCAAAAATCGTTGATTATGAACGATATTGGTCGCGAAAGCCTACGTGTTAAACTGAATGACTCTGTCTGAATGACTCTGTCTTATCGACAGACCTGTTCTTCACCTGAGGACGGCTGCTTGCGTTGTGGCCGAAACGTCGTGAGAATTATTTTATGTTGTATTTGTATTATTTTATTATTTCCATTCTACGTGACTTTACCGAAAGAACCAAGAAGATTTTATTTTATTTTTTATTTTACCAGGTAAGGCCCCACTGAGCTATATTGCTCTTATTTCAGAAGCGATCTGGCCACAAAAAACGACAGCGCAACCAAGTGGCTTATCGCGTGAAAGTTTATAGCAACCAAAAACTCTCGAACGCACGTTCCTAAACGTGGAGGGGAAAATAGGAGGAACCCAGAGAATAATCCACGCGACCACGTGAAGAGAGACACGCAAACTCCAAATATACAGCAGCAGGCGTCAGGGATCGAACCCACGTACCTCCTGCATACCAGGCGAGGGAGTTAACATCTCGCCACCACGGCGCCCTTCTCATCACTGCGGTGCCCGATTCAGTCACAGCATGCACAAGGAGGCCGCATGCTTTCAGCTAATTGGAAAATGCGAGCATTATATTCACGTTCGCGCCGTGTATTTAATAAGCTTTTGGTAATTACTCTGCAGCATACTTTGCTGTTTTTTTTTTATATCGTCTTGTGTGTTTTGAAATGTAACGAGTCTCATCCAACGGTGTTATTGCATGTCGCTTGAACACACGTCTCTATCATCTACCTGTGCTCGAGATCAACGGGCCCATTTAAAGTAAAACACGCTTTGTATGTCCGTATATAACAGTGATTCATGGGCAGTCACTGTGAACTTAAGAATGCTTTCGCTTCCACTTCCAGCGGTGATTTATGGAGGGACATATTGAACATAGGAAAGCTTTTCCCGATGACCTATGGCAATGATTGGAAAGTGAACATTTGCGGCCTAAGAGCGCTTCGTTTTGCCACCTACACACAAGCGATTGGGTATTGTTTATAATACTTTTTAAAATCATCATCCACGTTTTAATTCTAGATTTGAAGCTTTCGTGACTGCAAGGATTCATACTTTTAGTTTTGTTGGTAAAGTCACGTAGGTAAAAAATTTAATAAAAATTAATAAAAATAAAATTAATAAAAATAAAATTATTTTATTTTTATTAATTTTTATTTCATTTTTTACCTACGTGACTTTACCGAAAAAACTAAGAGTATCCACGTTTTAGCCACTGCTGGATAAAGGCCTCCCACCGTATGCCGGTTGCCATCTGTCATGGGCCTGCAATGCCACAATCCATTCCAATCCTGCACGTGACACGATTTCATTACCCCGACTCCGCTGTGAGAGGCCCCTTGGGCGCATTCCCTCCTTCGACTGCCATTCCGTAACCAGTCTCACCCGTTAGCCGTCACTGCCTTCCAGCGATCTTCTCCGACCCAATGCATTTCTATTTCCATCTCTCGACGTAAATTCCAGCATTCCTCTTCCCATTCTTCTCTTTTCGTACTTTTCAAATAATATCGGATTACAAACAAAACGTTGTGTTATTGTCACTGCTGACACATTCAAGAGCATGGTGGAAGCAGTACAAAGCATCTCCCAATGCTGGCGTATATTACATCTTGAACCAATTTCACAACCTTGAGAGTCTTTCCAGGAGGCCCGTGAATGCTATGTCTCATATACTGTAGCTCTTTCAAAGTTGCAGCCCGCATGCGAGGAATAGCAATGTGAGTTGCAACTGCTTAAGCTTGAGCGCACGGGATGGATGCACTGCTTGACAATGACTTGTACGGGCAATGCTCTTGCAAGAGGTGTTTTTTTTTTACAAAACACCGCCGGAGCTAGGATTTAGTTGCAAATTACATTTTTTGGACGCGCGCTCTTTTGTGTTTTCGAAATGATGCTGAGCAAAGTTTAATTTCACAGGTCGGTGAAAAATGAAAGAAAGTCCAGCACAAAGGAGACTTGATAACAAATTCTGGCTTTGAAGCAATAGGCAATTAAATATCTTATTCTTTATTAACCAATGTACTGTTACCTTCAATACACACGTGTAATCAGGCTTCCCACCTAATTGCAGCGGGAGGCATAGGACCCCGCAGATGTATTAAGAAAGTGCTCTGTGAGCCTAACCTGAAAATTACCGCTTTGAATACGATGCGTTTTTTTTACGTGCAGTCATTAGACACTGGGCTTCAGGACCATCAATATGGTAATGCTTTAAGAACCTGTTTTAAGCACGGGTGTCTGCTGCAATGATTAAAATCCTGGCTCTCGCCTATACGGTTTGAGCCATATCGAAGTCACGAGGCTACCTCCGACTGCGATGATTTGTTCCTTACGTTTCTACGTCTCTATTTGTACAAATAATTGTGCCATTATCATGGGACCTTTTTTGCCAGCAAAAAATAAAGGTTTTACCCTTTCAGCTCCAAATTAAGTTTGAATAAAATAGGTGTTAAGATCATTCAAACACCAAACAGAAACCTTTTGCAAGGAATCAAGTCGACATTAATCGCACGTACTTGTGTTGAACATGCAAACAAACACGCTCTGATAATTATAGATGGCATTGACTTTGAAACGGATTGGCCTACACCAGAGACAGCCTTCTTTATGTCCTCGTCTCACCAGTGTCAAACCAAAGAATGCCAGATGGTTTTATACTGGTAGGAACCTCCTGGTTACACCAGCCCACAGGGGATTATTGTGTCCGTCCGTCCGTCATGCAGGGAGAGGCTGGGTGGGGAGGGGAGGGTGGGGAGGGGCTGGGTGGGGAGAGTGGGGCTGGGTGGGGAGGGGCTGGGTGGGGAGGGTGGGGCTGGGTGGGGGGTGGGAGGGGTGGGGCTGGGTGGGGAGGGAGGGAGGGGCTGGTCACCCCGTGGTGCCCTTATAAAACTCAACGTTTAACCTACTCACGCCGGCTTGTGCCCGCCCTCACAGTCGGGCATATTTGCGGAATACACCACGCCGCCGTTGACCCTGGCCATTGACCGAGCAACCCAACGTTCCTACCAGCTCCCTCCGCAGGAATGTGTTTTCGATTTAAAGCTTTCGTGACTGCAGGGATTCATATTCTTGGATCTTTCGGTAAAGTCACGTAAAAGGGAAATAATAAAATAATAAAAATTAAACGTAACTTTACCGAAAGATCCAACAATATTTCAAAATTACTATTTTCTTTATTTTCATTTCGATTTTGAGTTCCTTTGTTCCTAAAAGATTTTTGAGTTTTGTGAGTTTTTTCGTGATATTTTTTTCCGTCCCTTTGTCTGGTGTGGTTCCACGTGAACAGACGCGTGTTAGCACTGTACCACACGAGTCGGTGTGAGTACAGTGAATCCCCTTTAGACCCCCCCCCCTTGTTTTGTGTTGTGAGCGTGTTCACGTTATTAACTTTTAGTTGGTGTGCTTTTTTAAACATTTTCAGTTTTCTTCTCTTTTTGTAAAATACTGAGGACTTTAAATAACTTTACCCTCTCTCCAGGGGAGCTTTGAGTAAACAGCAGTAATAGTATTTGAAGAAGGTGGTCATAACACAGGATTGACCATGTTTATATAAAAATAAATTTTGGTAACTTTTTTCCTGGCTTTAGAAAATAGAGAGGTTTGCTTTAGTTGTTGTGTGTGTGACATATCTCACACACGTGAAAATGTCCACCTGACCCGCAACAACGTACGCGAAAGCTACCGCGCCTACGCAAGGCCCGTCTCTGGGCCCTGCAAGGCGCCTGCAGCAGCAGCAGCATCCTCCACGCGAGCCTGGAATCCGCTGCCCGGCTTCCGCCGATGTCCCGCTCCAAATCTACGTGGAAGCGCTGGGCGTCATCGTGCCTGGGAGGCTCAATAAAGCATTTGAACTTTCCACTCGCCTTTCTCTCCCTTGATCAAGAGAAATCCTCCTTTGACAGGGGTGATAACCAATATTTCTTGGCACTCTAAAAGCTTTTGGTTTTGGGACTCGCTTCATGGGATTAATTAGTTTGCTGTACAACATGACCCAGTGTCTGGTTAAAGTTAATGGTGACTAATTGCTCCTATAGATTTCAGAGCAAGTATCAGGCAAAGGCTGTCCTATGGCAGGACAGCTCTACACCCTCGTCATGGAGCCTTTTCTGCATCTACTTCGACGCCGACTCACCAGATTAACTATGAAAGAGCCAAGTATGAGAGTGACCCTCACAGCGTATGCCGATGACATTCTCCTCACCATGGGAACCTCATTTGCCAGTAAAAATATGATAATTGTTTTTTAACCCTTCTATCTGGCAACAAAACTGACACCTTTTTACAAGGAGTCATGTTTGCATAGACCACAATACCTGCAGATAGAAGGGTAAAAAACCAATAATGACATCGAACGGTTGCACGAGTGCCAAGAGATTTACTCCCGTGCGTCCTCCTCCAGGATGAACTGGGAGAAGTGCAGTGGGCTGCTTGTGTGGAAGTGGGATGAAGCCCAGTTCCCTGAGTTGGCCAAAACAATAACGTGGAGCAAAGAGTGTCTTCACCATCTCGGCGCGCTCCTGGGACCTGGAGAAAAAACATTGCAGAAAAATTGGGATTTCTTGGAAGAGAAGGTGAGGAAATGACTGGAGTCTTGGGGGCGCCTGCGCAAATATCTCACGTTTAGAGGGAAAAACCCTGGTAATAAACCAGTTGATTGCATCCACCTTGTGGCACTGCTTCTTTTCCCTCACTCCACCCGCATACCTGATAGCAAAACTTGAGAGACTGATAGCTGCTTTCTTCTGGTCACATAGGAAGCACCGTGTGGCTGCTGGCATCTTGGCCAAACCACTACGGGAGGGCGGGCAAGGTCTGGCGTGTGTACGGAACCAACTTTCTGCATTTTGTCTACAAGCCGTACAGAGGTTTCTCTACACGGCCCCATCACCCACGTGGTGTTCCACAGGATCTTTTTTCTAAATAACCTCAGGGGCCTTCGGTGCAGCAAGCAGCTCTTCTTTATGGGCATTATGGGTATTCCACTCGCATAGATTCCCCACTTCAACAGGAGTATCCTACATACCTGGAGTTTCCTTGTCACTGCCCGACTGAGTAAACCTCGGTCAGCATCAGAATTCGCTCACGAGCCGCTGTTATGGAACCCCAACATGGCACTACCCGCTCTTGTGGGCCCTGTCATGGAGAAACGCACGAGAGTGGGTGATTTGGTGAGACCAGGCACGGAGGGGCAGTGGCTTCTCCCTACCGAGATAGCTGCAATGGCCGGAATGCACTCCGTGAGACTCGCCGCAAAACTTGTGAATGACGTGTGAAGGTCTTTCTCCGCAGCAGTGGGGAGTGCGCCTGCTATGAGTGTTGATGATGAGTCAGCCGGCGGTGACCCAGTGCCACGAAAACTGAATGTCGTCCCAGCAAGGAAGCACACTCAACTCTCTTCTTCACAGCAGCACTGGGGGCACGCCTCGGGGAATGACCAGGAGGGGTGCTTCTCAGATGTCGACCAGAAAAAGCTTTACGCCCAAATGGTCAACTTCCACCATCCACAAATAATAACGTCACGCAAAGGCTACGCTTGGAGGGACACGATGCCCTGCAGTGACCGCGTGAGGCCTCATTGGGAGCTGTTTTACGCAAATCCATCGTACAAGCGCAACGGTGATCTGAGCTGGAGCATTGCCCATGGGACTGTGACCACGAACACATTTCTGGCACTTTTCACAGACACAAATCCGGAATGCGTATTCTGTGGTGAGCTCGAAACAGTGGCGCATCAATACGTACACTGCAAAAGGCTAGACTCACACTATAAGCTTTTACGAAATATCCTACTGAAATTCAATCTTAATTTCTCCCCCACAATTCTTAATTTTGTATATAGGGGGAACGATGGTACCAAGGATATAGAGGGGATGACGAAATTCATCATGAACAATGCCAAAACTGGCTATCTATAGGGCCAGAAAATTCGCAATTGAAGGAAGCGGCTTACCCAGCCACTGTCGCATCTTCAGGGCCCTGCCTGGTTTCTGCCAGAATTTGGCTGGAATTTCGGTACGCTCAGTTGACGGGGGGTGTCGCATCTTTCTCGTCGCGATGGACTACCGAGGGTGCTTTGTGTAACGTGACGAATGCAGGGGATCTGGTAATGTGTTTTTGAGGGTGAATTTTATTGTTGGTGTCTATGAACACAGTAGCACACAATGGGATTTATGTAACACGGGAAAACCATGTGAAGTCTTTGATTTTAAAAAGGGGGCACAAAAGCAAACAAAAAACAACAAAAAACTACATGATGTACGAAGCAAAGTGCCGAAAAACCGAGCAGCTCTCTGTTCTGATCATAAAAAAAAGAATGAGGGAGGGAGAACTGTCAGAGCTGACCCGGACAATGTATGTCTGTTGAACTTCTTTGGCACCGTACGTAGCCAACCGCGCTAATCATACTCGACATAAATTGCATTGTTCTCTTAAATAAATTGGCCCCGGCCACAGGAATGTAGAATTTCAACCACGTTCTCATGGTTGATTTGGAGACAAAAAGCCATATTGCCCGGTGCTCCTTTTACCGAGGAAACCTTCAAATGTTTGACCTTTATCGATAACAAATTGATAGCTAATTAATAGCTAACTATGATTTCCCACGCGTACTACGTGCAAGTTCAAGTTTAATTTATTAGGTATAGCCCTGTGAGCCATTCGGCTCTTGAATCGGGTGCAACCGCAACAAACAGAAAACAAAAACATGAACAAGAAACATCTTAAAGTGAATATGTGACTGAGTGCAAACAGAAAATCCAAGAAAAGACAGCAGAATTTTGCAAGTGATGATGGACTGGATAGACTCTCCCTTGGTTAAATGAAGGACAAATATAGCAAGACATATATTATTCAATTCAGTTGTTTTTAAAGATGCATGCCTATTGAATATATTTAGTTCCTTCCAATGAATTTCCACAGCCTCCGGTATACGGGGATATAACAGAGCTGGTTAGAAGCGCATTGTTCTTGAATAGATAGCTGATCAATGTTGAAATGCAAGAGTTAATGATTTGCAGGCAGTTCCCATCTCAGAAGCTTGTAATTTTTGTGCTGTACCTCCCTTATGCCATCACTCATTTCACATTTTTTTTTCATTCACTTTCACATCTCTGCGAATTCCATTTCCGTTAATTTTATTCCATTAAAACAGCTTTTATTATATATTCGCTTTGATTCTGCCAGTTTGGCTTTTACACTCTGGGTAATATTCCCTTTTTATATTCTACAGCTCTAATGTGTTTAAGTGTCGCAAGTTGTCGTTATGGGGGGGGGGGGGGGGGGGGAGGAAATAACTGGGCATAGCAAAGCAGGCTTTTCGGGGGGTTAGTAAGTTTGCCTTTGAATTAAAAATCGGAGAGGATGGGATCTGACACCCGGACTAATAGCAACTCTAAAATGTCTCCTTTCGCAGGTACCATTAAACGTCTTTATAACCTACAAGCAAGGCTTCATTTCCCATGGAATAATTTTCAAGACACCCCCACCACACCCACCTCCCTCAACCTCTGAACCCCTGCCCCCCCCCCTCCCCGCCACAGCACAGAGAATGTGGGAGTGGGATGGGGATATTTTGTGGAGCTCAGGCCCTGGACAGCTCCAGCTGAGATTAAGCGTTGCGCCTGCAACTGTGCGTCCGAGATCTCACGCGGCTAATTGGAAGAACAGAAAGCTGTCACAGGTGACCATTGCCAGCCAATCGTTGATCCACACATTATGGTCTCACGTTTTTTGTCTGTTGTTTCCATTGGGATCAGCGTGGCTCAATATTGTTGGCTCTCCACTAGAAACATTGCCTTGGGGCTGAGGATAACTAATGATTAGAGGAGATGGGCAGGCACCCAAGAGTACAGCCGCCATGGAGATGGAGCAATGAGATTGGTTCGTACACAGGTGCTGGGTGAATTGTTGGATTCTTGTGAAATTGTGATGGATGCTGAGACGGTCTTGAGAGGTCATCATCCAGCAGTGGATTGATCATGGCTGATGATGATGACTCTGTTAAACATTATAAGACGGCACTCTGTTAAACATTTTGAATGTCAATTCTATTCAGGGGTAAACTCAGCCTTTCCGTCATCCACAAATTCAACAGTGAAGTCAACGGTGATTTTTTTTGCCATGCATAGACTGGTCCCTGTCATGGACATGTGGAATTTCCTCTCCTGCTTTGGGGTTGTCAGTGTAGATGATCAATGCCTTTGATGCCACCACAGATTGCCATCGCTTCCTTCCTCATGCCACATCCCTCAACTAGCGCGTTGCCCGGACCAGAACCTCATCGTCTGCTCTCATGGCGTCGCACCAACCATTGGGCCTTTGGGCCCCTTTCCCTAAGTTCGCCGACCTCTGACTGCCTGTTCACTTGAGCCTTGAGACAGTTCGACTTGATTGTAGTTACAGCGCTTGACGAACGCATTCGTGTTTAGGAGCGTGCAGTGACACGCCGGTCTGACCTGCTTTATTCGAGTGTCTCATTCAGAACAGCGACGGGACAATTTGCTCATTCGCCGGCAGCGTATCTCGGACGTTCACAACATCGCCTCCCTCGTGGCCTTCAACTGGCTCACCCAACCTCGACATCAACACCGCACGTTGCTAATCACCCCGCTGTACACGTGAATGGAGCAGGAGAGTTCACACTGACACTGCTAAGAGGCGATTTCTTTCAATGGGTAAACATTGACCCATCTGCGATGCCAGCTGTTTTTTATTTGGTTACGAGGAGCGAGTGATGCCTGCAGTGGTGTAAACAGCTAGAATGTTTGTGCTGCAGCCCTTTATCAAAATTCAAAAGCAAATAATTGCGGCGATCATGCATTATTCAACGTTACGTTCCCGGCTGCCGATCATTAATTCATTGTCCCCGCCGCTAATTACGCGCGCGCCTGCGATGCGTCGGGTGGTGGAGGTGGTGGTGGTGGAGGTGGTGGTGTCCTGTTCCCGTCGCTCGTTCTCGCCGCGTCCCTGAGGCCCTTCCACCGCAGCATGCCACCTCCACCTCCTCCTCTCAACACCTCCAGCCGGTCTCTGCTCGATCGAGCGTTTCCCTTCTCCTCCGCGGTCATCCGGTAACCCGCGAATCGAGAGTTCCATTGTTTAAAGTGCAGTTTTATTTGGGGACTCCTGTGCGTTGACCTGGTGCGGTCTGGGACTGTTTTTTGCTGCCTTGCCCACATTTGGGATTTGGTGTACTTACGCAATTTGAACGTATATACGTTCATCTCATGTATGTATTTATTTTGGGATCTCCTTTGCCAGTACCCAAATATTATAATAGGGGTTTCCTCTTTTTTTCTGGCAACAAAACAGCTGTTAAGATGTTAAAACCCCAAACTGAAAACCTTTTACGAGGAATCATGTGAGGAAAAAAGGGGAAAACCTATTATCATATGTTTTTATTTTAGCGAGTTGCCTACTCTTCCTATAATTTTCACACCTCTCGTTTTTTGTATCGTTTGTTGTTGTAACTTTCTGATCCCGTACCCCTACTGGACATCTGTGAAAAAGAGCTTCATAGCTCATCGGATTTCTCCAGGATTAATGAATATTCTGATTCTGAACTCCCTACCCCCTGGATGTCTCTACCCCTAAATCATTTTCCCAGTGAGACGTTAACTTCCTCCCCTGGTATGCAGGAGGTCTTGGGTTTGATCCCGTGTCTCTCCCAGACCTCGCGTGGATTTTTCTCCGGGTCCCTCCCCATTTTCCCTCCACATCTAGAAACACGCGTTTAGAGAATGTGTGTCTGCTATACATTCCACATCAGCCACTGCGTTGAACTATCCTTTGTGGCCAGGTCGCTTCTGAAAAAGAGCTATATAGCTCAATGGGCCTTACCTGTTAAATAATACATTGTTTATATATATAAAAGATAAATATAGAAATAAAATACGTTGACTCTCTCCCTTCCCCCCTCGAGAACCTGACCCTCCCTCCCATCCTCCATTTCCTCCCTACAATCCTCCATCCCTCCGTATCTTCCTCCATCCCTCTCTCCCTCGAGACCCTGATTCTATTCGAATTGCATTGTGGTGTTTATCATCGCACTGACCTCATTCATCCACCCCCCCCCCCCCACAACATGTGCCACATTTTCTCTCCGTAGTTCTCTTCACCTCTCCCCCACGAACCTCTCATCTCATGGCCATCCCCTGTGCTGTACCGCGACTAGAGATGCGATTGTATTTGGGCGAATCCATTCAAATTGTATCATTAGTCTCAGCAGTGAGGAGGGGAGGGTACCAAAGGTGACTTGCCTGCGGAGTCGGTAGCGTGACCTGTCGCTCACCTTCTGACTTCACAGGTTTCTGCTTGACAAGCAGATTTCTTTTGTCTGTTCACAAGCAGCTGAATGTGCGCCTGTGGTGCGGTGTGCGTGCAGGGAGTGGTGGCGCGGTGGTTAGCGCGCTACGCTAAGACGACCCAAGCTCGATTCACGCTCGTGACCGACACCAGTGACGATTATCTGAACTGGATCTGGGCCTCACCTAGGTCGACTCGGCCTCAAATGAGGACCGAGTGTGATGTGTACACATCGCCACTCGGGAGATAAAGGTGGCCGGGCGTGGTAGCTTGCCACACACCCCCTGGTGTGCCAAGTTGGCCTTCAGAGGTGCTACTCACTCACAGGACTTGCCCCAGCAGTCTCTTAAGGCTAGACGGGGGATCTTTGTCTTTTTTTTGTACGTGCTCCGCATGTTTCTGCCTGATTAATAACAACAGCGTTTGCATCTTCATCTGCAATGCATAAACTATCAACATAGTTTCCTTTATAGAGAGCGAATGTGCATGATTTTTCTGAACAGGGATAAGGTTAAGATTTGTTTTCATTTAAAGGCAATTCCTTGTGGGATTGTTAATGTTTTCCTTCCTATGGAAAACAAAAAGTTAATTGTTCATTCATGTCAACATGTTGGTATCTCTACAGAAAGCCAATTCAAGCAATGTTTTACCTACGTGACTTTACCGAAAAACTCTAAGAGTATGGATCCTTGCAGTCACGAAAGCTTCAAATCTAGAATCAAGCAAACACTATCGCAAGCGGAATTTTTTTTTTGGAATTGTGCAAATTGCCCTGTGCGGCGCTATTGAACAACAATTACTTACAATGAAATAATAACTGCCAAAAAGCGTCGGCGTGCGGAAATATGTAACCGTAATTACAACGTTATTCACGTGTCAAAAAAAAAAACAGGAACTAATTAAATGTGAAAAATTGCATTTGCGCTCCGCGTGTGTGCGGTGTGGTTGTGCGCGCGCGCGATGGAAGCAAATCGTTCGTATCGAGAAAGGCGCCCGTCGCGAACCTCTTCTGAAACGCAGCCGCGTCGTCGTCATCCGGAGCGCGAACCCGTGCCCAAAGTTGCCTCGCAGGCGGTGCTCGCTCGCCTCTCTCTCTCTCCCCGTACGTTGGCACAATTCCACATTGCTATGCCGAGGCGGTGGTGGGTCTTCCTCCAGAGCATCGGAACCAGAGTGCGCGCTGCGAATCTGCACGCTGCTAGAGTGTTTCCGCGTGCGATTTGACGACGCAAAGCCCCGCGGAGATGGTCCCAGTCAGGTCCCAGAGTGTCACGCGGGCTCAGAGTACGCGGATACCCGCTCGCACGGGACCAACTCCGACCCTGCCCCCGCTTTGTGTGACTCGTGCTTTGCGTTGTGGCCGTCAATAAATGACGTCACGCACCTGGGGGGGTGGGGGGGGTCAGACATTTGTGACGATGTGTGACGAGGGGGGGAGGGGGGGTTTGAGAAATGTGACGTCACATAAAAATGCGCAACTTTAAATAAATATAGACAACACGTTCTACTTAATTAAATAGACTTTTTAATAAATGTTTTCTCCTACAACATCAGAGTGCAGCGCCACATTAAATACGCACTACAATGACAATAGTTTAAAGCGATTTGAAGCATGTTTTTTTTTTTTCGGGGGGGGGGGACAGAGCTTTGTGACGTCATATTTGATGGGGGGGGGGGGGTCTGACTTTTTGTGACGCCGTGTGACGATGGGGGGTGGGGGGGGTCAAAAAATCGTCCAAAATCGCGTGACGTCATTTATGGACGGCCCCTTGTATTTTGCAAGACGACTCGTATTTTATGTGACTCGTACTATCGCTACACACACGGGGCGGCAAGCGACGAGTCAAATCACCCCCCAACTCCCCCATCACGCCCACGTGGTTTTGACGGCGCGTAACCGTGTTAACAATAGTGTTACTAATATAGTGTTAACAATAGTGTTACTAATATAGTGTTAACAATAGTGTTACTAATATAGTGTTAACAATAGTGTTACTAATATAGTGTTAACAATATAGTGTTACTAATATAGTGTTACTAATATAGTGTTACCAATATAGTGTTACTAATATAGTGTTACCAATATAGTGTTACCAATATAGTGTTACTAATATAGTGTTACCAATATAGTGTTACCAATATAGTGTTACCAATATAGTGTTAACAATAGTGTTACCAATATAGTGTTACTAATATAGTGTTAACAATAGTGTTACTAATATAGTGTTAACAATAGTGTTACCAATATAGTGTTACTAATATAGTGTTAACAATAGTGTTACTAATATAGTGTTAACAATAGTGTTACCAATAGTGTTACTAATATAGTGTTAACAATAGTGTTACTAATATAGTGTTAACAATAGTGTTACTAATATAGTGTTAACAATAGTGTTACCAATATAGTGTTACCAATAGTGTTACCAATATAGTGTTAACAATAGTGTTACTAATATAGTGTTACCAATATAGTGTTAACAATAGTGTTACTAATATAGTGTTAACAATAGTGTTACCAATATAGTGTTAACAATAGTGTTACTAATATAGTGTTACCAATAGTGTTACTAATATAGTGTTAACAATAGTGTTACTAATATAGTGTTAACAATATAGTGTTACCAATATAGTGTTAACAATAGTGTTACTAATATAGTGTTACCAATAGTGTTACTAATATAGTGTTAACAATAGTGTTACTAATATAGTGTTAACAATAGTGTTACTAATATAGTGTTAACAATAGTGTTACTAATATAGTGTTAACAATAGTGTTACTAATATAGTGTTACCAATATAGTGTTACCAATATAGTGTTAATATTGTTACTAATATAGTGTTACCAATATAGTGTTAATAGTATAGTGTTCTATCTGACCTGGACGTTACCAATAATTAGCAGAGGTGGGACAAAGTCATTGTTATGCAAGTCCAAGTCGAGTCGCAAGTCATCAAATTCATGACTCGAGTCTGACTCGAGTCCAAGTCACATGACTCGAGTCCACATCTCATAGGTGGGACAAAGTCATTGTTATGCAAGTCCAAGTCGAGTCGCAAGTCATCAAATTCATGACTCGAGTCTGACTCGAGTCCAAGTCACATGACTCGAGTCCACACCTCTGATAATTAGTGATCATTTACTCTACGAGATCTCTTTTACCAGTGGCAAAATACAGCAGTAGGTTTTTACCCTTTTAAACTGGCACAAAACTGACACCTTTATGCACTGTGTTTGAGTCGTACGCCTTCTGGTGTCGTCTGGTCCAACACCAATGGGGACTGGGCTCTAAGGAAGGCCGTCTCGGGTGTGGACCAATCAACTTCAAGGACAGTGCATATTATTATCATTATCAGAGTTGCTTCTTTTTGTTTGCTTTTTTGACTACTTGTGTTGTGGTTATTGCAAACATGATGCCTTGAATAAAGGTGTCAGTTTTGTGCCAGTTTAAAAGGGTAAAAGCCTACTGCTGCTTGTGATCATTTACTGTACCGTACCGTAGTTTATTAAACATTTATGTATATTTACGTACATTTTATATCCCACATTCGAATCGGCGAAAACCCCCCCAACTTACGCAAATTCGCGCTTACGTGGGGGCAGAGGTGTGGACTCGAGTCATGTGACTTGGACTCGAGTCAGACTCGAGTCATGAATTTGATGACTTGCGACTCGACTTGGACTTGCATAACAATGACTTTGTCCCACCTATGAGATGTGGACTCGAGTCATGTGACTTGGACTCGAGTCAGACTCGAGTCATGAATTTGATGACTTGCGACTCGACTTGGACTTGCATAACAATGACTTTGTCCCACCTATGAGATGTGGACTCGAGTCATGTGACTTGGACTCGAGTCAGACTCGAGTCATGAATTTGATGACTTGCGACTCGACTTGGACTTGCATAACAATGACTTTGTCCCACCTATGAGATGTGGACTCGAGTCATGTGACTTGGACTCGAGTCAGACTCGAGTCATGAATTTGATGACTTGCGACTCGACTTGGACTTGCATAACAATGACTTTGTCCCACCTATGAGATGTGGACTCGAGTCATGTGACTTGGACTCGAGTCAGACTCGAGTCATGAATTTGATGACTTGCGACTCGACTTGGACTTGCATAACAATGACTTTGTCCCACCTATGAGATGTGGACTCGAGTCATGTGACTTGGACTCGAGTCAGACTCGAGTCATGAATTTGATGACTTGCGACTCGACTTGGACTTGCATAACAATGACTTTGTCCCACCTCTGCGTGGGGGTACGTGGAACCTAAACCTCGTGTACTCTGAGACACTTGCTTATACAAGGTGATCCGTTCATAGATACCTTTCTGATGTCCAATGACCCCTCTGATTTTCTTGTCGTCAAACAGATGATTCAATATTGTGAATGCGATGGCTATGTTGTTGGAACTAAGTTCGTCAGGAGGGACGTTAAGCGGTTTAATCAGTGTATTGAGATTCGTGATTGATGTGTCGCGACTATGAATGAAAATGTTATTTACTCTGTTATTTTAGCGGGGCATCTATAAATGAATCGCCCTATGTTTGTAGCTCTCGCCATCAGAAGAGTTTAGCATTCAGAGTGCCTTGCTGAGACTTTACCATTGTCTGTTCACTGCTGCAGAGCAACTTGCCTTGATTCATGGTTAGCTGTTTTTGACTCGAAGCACTTTTTGCAAACGGTGCAATACTTTGCATGAAAGATAATGACAAGTTTGATCGGACGTTTTAATTAAATAGCGTTCCATGGGCGATAAATCCCATTACGGCCGCAGGATCTAAGGAGAGTGAGATTCTAATTAAGTGGAAATATGGTCACGTAATTTCACAAATATGCGAGACTGATACCAAGCTAACCATTAACCAGGCAAGCTTACCTCCATTGCCTGCACAAGAACATATCCTCTCATATCTCTCAGCGTGAATCAGAAACAACCCATGTTGCTTTTGTTGTTGTCGTAAATCCGCAGTCGTTCAAACGTTGTTAATTTACTCCGTAGAGCGCACCAAATAGCATTCGCAGGCATCATCCCGCGGTCGAAATGTTTCTGTTGTTGTGTGATGTTTACTTGTTAATTTATCTCAAGCCTTTGCCAGCAAAAACACACAAAAAAAAACACTTGGCATTGCAACGTACACACGCACGTACATGGCCCGCTTGTTGGGTTGTGGCTTTCCCACCAGAGGTGCTGAAGCCATGCGACTGTAGTGGGGGAATTCCGATTTTGTTTGCAGCGTTTCACTTGGGCTGCACCGCGCTGGAAGCTGCTTTCAGTTCCTGAAGAAGCCCCCCAAGCACGTGGTGTGAAACGTCGGACAACACGGGGCGGGGGGACAAAGAGCGACATCGAAGCGCCGCACAAGCACGGCCGCGAAAGAAAAACACGCCTTTAAAAAAGTTTTTTAAACACAAGGGTTTTATTTTAAAGTGCACTAAAAAGTAAATAACTCGCTTGGACAATGGGAAGTGAGACACGCGGCGCCTGTTTCTTCTGCGAGCCGATTCCACAGTTTAGGGACCGTGACGTTTTTGACCTACACAAAATATAGAATTAATGTCGTCCATGAAAAAAAAAATTGCTTGGAAGGAGGCAATTAATTGATTAATTGATGCCGATTTTAATACAGGCATGCATTGTCACCGGATCTGAGTACGTGTGCAAAATTTGAAATTGATTGGACAACAGGAAATAGACTAACTTTTGATTACAAGATTTGACCACGGACAGAGCTTTCAAGTTAAGTAAAACCGTTGAATAAAAACCCTTTTGCATAACCTTCCAGTGGATTTGCGATGCTCTTCCTCAACAGAGTATGTGCGTGCGCCCGGTCGCCAAATCGACGTAACCCTCTCCCGCTCCGAGACGTCTAGCAGGTTGTAGGGCGTGGGTGTCCCGTTCGCCGCCGAATCTCGGAAACGCGCGAGTGGATCGGCCTTAATTTTATTTAGAGAGGCGTAGTAGCGCCGTTGTTTATTTTTTAAAGACGTTGTTACTCTCCGCAGAGAACCGTAGCGACACGACCGCGCTCTACGTTAGCTGGCGCCAAACTGTGCCACACGCCCTCCCGCGTGGCCTTGTGGGAGCCTCGGTACCGACAAAGTTGTTATATTTTCGTTTTTTCTTCAGATTCCGTTTCGATTGACGTACACGTACGTCATCGGACTGGGTTATGGTGTCGCGCTGCCCTAACGAGCACAGGGCGACGTTCATCTCGGTTGGTGGCCCTGAAATAGTGCTGTATATTGAACTTGACTTTGATGGGTCCAGTTTATTAATAGGACAACAGTTCATAATCCATAATAGATGTTTTTTGGGTTAAATCGCGTAAATATATAAACGTGTCATTAAAACTCGCCACCACCCGACACAGCCAACTAGTAAGGGTTGTCACGTAAACAGAACGTGGCCAATTCGTCACTAGTACAGTGACGAATTCGTCACTAGTACAGTGACGAATTGATATGGAGAGCCAAGCCACACCATTTACAATTTGAGTTGTTCGCTGCCAACAAAGTGGTACCTATTTTTATCGGTCCTAGATGGATAGTGGGGTAAATAACCCCCCCCCCCTCACCACCCCGCCATACGTAACATTATTTCACAATGTTTCTGTGCATGGACATTTATAATGAAAATGCAGGCACGATTAAGGTCCTACATTTGAGTGAAATCATTATAAAAGGTCTGCCCTTTTCAACGGCCCTTCAATGGCGGTTTTAAAATTTTCACGGAAGCGCCCTTCTGCAATGTTTTAATGACCGCGGCAATTTGCAGTGACCTAATTAATTCCATCACGTTACGCAACTGATTACAGGCATATACGCGCTGTCAATCTGCAAGAACATGCAGTCACACGTGGCCTTGGTTAAAACTGTCATTACTTGAGTTGAAGTGATAATTGGGACCATGCTGGCTGGAGCGGTACATTGCTTTGCAATTAAAAAATATGTTTTTGAATATTTCCAGAAACTTCGTCAAGACCTAGTATGCCCCCACACAGTAATAATGTTCATTGTTGTGGAAACAATCTTATCCTGCGCATTGTTGCATCGCCAACCATGGCCACAGGGGCCTCGGAAGCCTCAGGATAGTTAATTCCGGAAGACTACACGGTGCTCTGTGTAAACACCCAATTTGAATAACCGTCAAAAAAGTGTGAATGCCAAACGGTTACTTGGTACGATGGGACGAGCTCACTGTAGAGGAATCACTCGGGCTAACCGATTGTACCCTAAAGCTAGCCGTAATTGTAACTGAAACAGCCAATCAGACTGTGGCTCAAACCCTAGCCCTAACTCACTCGCGATTTCGAACCCTGACTCGAGCAGCGACCCTAACAGCACTATCCAGTCGAACACAGACTCAAGTTTTACACCGAATCAAAACCAACCAATCAAATGTCAACCCTGACCCCAAGGCTGGCCGAGCAAGCCAATTAAAATCTAGCCCTTGTCCCTTAACCCTTCCTTCATCACGTTCTTTCCACCGTCTCTTTCACTTTTGACGTTGCCGCTTCTCCTCCCTCTTGCGCTTTGCAGCTTCCCCCATGGATCGCGTCTCTCCTGAGACGCTCCCAAGGATCAAACCAGATTCGAAGCTTTCGTGACTGCAGGAATTACTCCTTGGTTCTTTTGGTAAAGTCACGTAGGAAATCAAATCAAATAATAATTGAATACGACGTCTCGGTTGCAACACAAGCAACCATCATCAGGTGTGAATGAATGATACAACACACGGGAACAGCATGGGCAGACACACTTGCAGAGAGAGACACACACAAAGACACACCGAGCGAGACTCTCTCTGCATGTGTGTCTGCCTATGCCGTACCCGTATTTGTGTTTTACCATTTATTCTTACCTGATTATGGTTGCTTGTGTTGCAACCGAAACGTCGTATTCTATTATTATTTGATTTTCTCCGTGACTTCACCGAAAGAGCCAAAGAGTGCTCCCAAGGATGTCGACATCTGTGAAAAAAAACTTCTTGGCTCATCGGATTCCTCCTCCAGTATGAATTACATCTTCTGACTTTCATTCTGTGAAAGCGCCTCCCGGATTCAAATGAGCTGTGGGGCAGCTGGGCGCCTTTGCTCCACTGGCACCCCCTTGAGCTTGCCACAAATGAACCGCAAGTGGACCTCACTGATGTCAAAGAGCATACATCAGTGAACCGCAGTCAACCTCGCGGCAGCGGTTGCTTTTGGCTGGCCATCGAACAAAGACGGACACTATCGTGCTTTTTCAGGTGCTCTTGTGCGGCCGTCTGCAACGCTCTTCCCATATTAGGAAGCCACTGGAAATCTAGATTGAGCACTCATTCAGAACTGCTTTTTGTGTTTATACTCTTAAGCTTTTTCGGGAAAGTCACGTAGGTGAAAAAATAAAAATTATAATAGAAATAAAATAATAAAAAGTTATTTACTATTTTATTTCTATTATTAATTTTATTTTAATTTTTTACCTACGTGACTTTAGCGAAAAAGCCTAAGAGTATGAATCCTTGCAGTCACGAAAGCTTCACATCTATAATTTTTGTGTTTAGTTTATTGCCCTTCTCCCGCACCTCCCATTAGAACGGTTGGCTACGTACGGTGCGAAAGAAGTTACACGTACGCTAAGTTTGGGTCTAAGTCAGGTGTTCCTGTTGGATTGTAATCTGTGTTGTGTGTCTTTGAGCAAATTGGCCAGATTGCTACCGGTATCTTAGAAGATTTTGGAGCGCATTGTTGAGACTGGATTAGTGCATTGACATGCGACTAACCATGCATGGCATGGCAGGTGTTATAGGCATGTCTGTCAACCGATATGGTTCACCCCAATTCTTGTACAGGGAAATTGAGTTTTCAGGTCCATACGGCGTACAGCCGTTTCAATTACGGGCAAAATAATTTCTGTCTATTTGTTTGTGTTTCTCCCTTGTGATTGGACTTTGTAGGATGAACGTTGAGATTTTAAGGGCACCACGGGGTGACCAATAAGCTCGGAATTCGTCTGTACTAAGGTAGGGCACTGATAATATGCGGTTGACAGCTATGTGTAGGCTGCTGTGGTGGCTAGGTGGTGGGCAGTCGGGAGTGCAATGCGGCGAAATGAGCGCACTTTGTAGGATTGTGCACTGGCGTCTATGCACCCCAGCTTCTACCGACCCACTCGGAGCAGCGTGGTGAAATGTGGCAACGTCCCCACGACCCGCATGGCGTGGGGAAGGCCCTTGTCCAGCAGTGGATGAACACAATGTCTGTACCGTGTACATGATCACGACCGCTGTTAACTTCAGACGAAGCGGTTATAAAAAAAAATATTTTCACCAGCCACCGTGGGATGGCAGGTTGAGTTTGACATCCAACTGGGTTTCGAACGTGCAGTCTTCTCTGACTTTAACCACCACGTCAGTGCGGGCTGGGGCTATCACCAGCCCGTCGATGCACCGTAAACTCGTTAGCTCCACGTCGTTGTGCCAGAACCGGCCCTAGACCTTTGGGGGCCCTAAGCAAAATTTGGTTGGAGGCCCCTTTGATGTATGATTTTTTTCACCTACTAGCTAGCAGTGACTCTAGGGGGCCCTCTGCTGGCCACGGGGCCCTTTGCAATTGCAAGGGTCGCTTAGTGGCTGGGCCGGCTCTGCGTTGTGCCGACAAACGGCGTGGCATTTGCTTTGGCAAAAAATCTGCCATGGCAAATCGGAGCTGCATAGGACATCACATTAATGCGAGTTATGATATTTAGCGGCGCAATCAGCCTTGATGTTAATGAGCGCACGAAAAAATGTTTCGCCGGGGAATGAATGTTGCTGCTGCAGCTTTCTATTATTTACATGACTTTTAAAGGTTTTTTTTTAAGTTATAATCTTCCCGAACCCGCTGTGATGATTTGATGAGTTCTTACGATTGCGTCATCGCAATTAGAATCAAGAACGAATCTCTTGTTTTGAACACAATGGTTTACAGTGCGTGTGCGTATGTGTTAGCTTCTCTCGAGGCTGCGGATGCCACGTACACTCTAATAAATATACAATGGGGACGAATCGAGAGTCCCCGTATAGAAGTCGATTCTCGCACACGCGTCAATCGAGTGCGCCATCCACGAACGCGGCGACAATCGATTTTAATCACCGATATTGATGCGTCGCTGGTTTTAAGTGCCTACCTGGGGGTGAGTGGGTGGGTTGCACGTGGAACCGAATTCATTACCGTAATGCACTCTGGTGGCGGGCCTCGTTACGCGGCGGTGAGGATTTGTGGAGGGGGGGGGCCCCCCTACACTTGCGCCCAAACGTTGCCACGCCGATCACCGGTTCGGGAAAACATTCGCAACCTCGGCCCATTTCGATTTAAAGCTTTTGTGACTGCAGGGATTCATCTTCTTGGTTCTTTCGGTAAAGTCACGTAGAAGGGAAATAATATAACAATAAAAATAAAACATAATAAAATAATTATCACGACGTTTCGGCCACAACGCAAGCAGCCGTCCTCAGGTGAATACCAGGTCTGTCGGGGAGACAGCGTCAGGGAGACAGCGTCAGACGCTGTCTTATTATTTCCCTTCTACGTGACTTTACTGAAAGAACCAAAAAGATGAACCTCGGCCCATTTCCTTCCATCGTTTTCGTCTCGGCCGTCATTAGCTGCGCTCGCCTGATCGTGTGCCCCCCCCCCCCCCCACAACTTATTGACACAACCGCGAATCACGTGATATGCGTACCGTTTTTGTTGTTGTTTGTGATGATTCAGCCTTTGGGTCTGTGCCGGATTAAGCTAGTGCGGAGCCTGTAGCATGTGTTATAAAGGGGCCCTAAATAAAATATAAAAACATAAATATTTAAACGCACATTTTTTACTTGCATAGTAAAGTAATTGTGTTTTTTCATTTGCTATACAGCCAGATAATTCGACAAATCGTTAAGCTTAAACAACCAGTCGTTCATACAAATTGAAGGCGGTATAGTACTATAGTAATAGAGCAAGTGCAGAATCACTGAACCGGAATGGATAGCTTGCAAGCATTTAGCGCGGGGCCCTTGAAAGTGCGGGGCCCGTAGTTACTACACGGGTAGCTACTACACGGGTAGCTACTACACGTGTAGCTGGGCCCTTGAAAGTGCGGGGCCCGTAGTTACTACACGGGTAGCTACTGCACGGGTAGTAGCTACTACACGGGTAGCTACTACACGTGTAGTAGTAGCTACTACACGTGTAGCTACTACTACACGTGTAGCTGGGCCCTTGAAAGTGCGGGGCCCGTAACTACGAGGATAATCCGGCACGGCTTCGGGTTATTGAGCACGAACGCACATAGAGCTCGGGTGCATGAGAGCGTAATTCGCCGTAAGGGAAATAAGAGTACTGCAAGTGCCATCGTGCCTCCTTCACACAGCAATGCCACAGATTGCTTCATATTCCAGTGGGAAGTATTTGTTGTACCCCTGACATTGACGCAGGGCGGCATCAGATGAAAATTGGCGATGCTCAGCAGCAGCAGCTCTTCGTACTCGGCGGTTTTAATTACCGTATCCATCGCAGGGAGAAAGAGAGAGCGAGGACAAAAAACCCCAACCTCGCATCTCTACCTTTCTCCCCCTTCGACGTCCTGTCAGGGTTGTTAACGCGCCGGTTGATTTTCTCAGCTGTCGTTCGTTGCTCACGTGCACATTTTCCTTTGGTTGTGTGGTCGAGGGGTCGGGTGGAGGTGAGCGGGGAAACGTCGTTCCAGAGCACCGGGGGCTCCGAGACAGGGCTGAGTCGCAAGGTCACCAGCGGTGATATTTTAAGTAGAGTTCACAAAGGTCACCAGCCGGCAATCTCCCTCTACCAAAGATTTGTCATATCACTCCACGGGTCATAAACAACAACAACAACAAAATGCCCCCAGGCATGAAAAGCAGGGCCGGGGCAATTCCTTACGCCCCTACCGCCCGCTCGGTTTGTGTTGTAAGGAGGAGGGGGAAAACATACGAAGCGATGAGGATACTGTATTTCATCTTCGCTCGATGAAAATTCGTCTCTTCATTATTTTAAGCGATGAATTCGAGTGCCGCATAACGTATCGATGTTGTCATTTTTGAAACCGTTCGATTTTCTGGCGAGATCCGGCTCTGTATATTAACAACAACAAAATGTGTGAAACCTTTCAAGTTTAGGTCGTATCTTGATCATCATCATCACCATAAGCCATGATCTATACACTGTCGGATGAAGACCTCTGCAAGTCGTCGTCATCTCTCATGGTCTCGCTGTGCAGCGATCCGCCTCATCTGCTGCACCCTGCACACGAGCTGATGCAATTGTTCCTTTTTCGCTAGCAGATGTCCTCTCTGGGGTGTTTCTTCCTCTGCCTCTCTCGCACCTTGTTGCTAACGGGGTCATAAATGCACGATGCTAGGTTTTTGTTTAAATATATCGACCTTACATCCCTGTTAAACATGCTTCGTTGATAATGTACAGGCTCACCACGTTCAAATTTTTTAAGAAAAAAAAACAAGAGAATTATTTTCATGTCAATACACCAGTGTTATGCACAACTCAATTCTATTTAGCTCGATGGTATGATGTCTTGTGTATGCTGCTCGATTGATATCTGAGTGTGATTAACCCTCCGTCATTTGTGACGAAAAATAAAAATATGTTTTTGCTGAGCAGACACTCCTTTGTATAGCAACGGAGTAGCGCTTTCCAACAACAACAACAACACAATCACATTAACGCCGTTCTTCAAATGGAATTTTAAAAAAATTCACTGAAATGGGTCTCGTTTGTGCATCTTGATATCCGATGCGTTTGTTTGCTGGGGAAATAGGCCCCCGAAAAAGAATTCTACATTCTGACGAACATTACGTTTCAAAGCGTGCCGAATCCCCCGGAGGGCTGCACAATCTGCCCGGTGCATTTATTTTGATTTCATGGATTGAGAGCTCCAAAGATGTTCATAAAATAATGAATGATAAAACAATAGCGACCAAAATGTCCCTTCAGCCTTCAAAGCCTGGATAGGTGTGGGCCAGGGGGTCGTAGCTTAGTAAAGTGAGGACATTAGCGATGTCTGGCTTGCTTATTTTAAGACACGTGAGCTTCTCTTACGTAATTGGTTTTGCGTGTGCAGGATAAATTGGCCTTTAGTTTAAATCCTTTTTTTAAGGTGGATAGGTACCGGTCCAGGCTTGGTCAACAACAACAACACAATCACAAACACAAACACCAACGGCTATTTGAGCTGTAGCTGTACGGAAGGAAATACAGATATGTGCTTGTCGCACATCACAAGCGGCCAAGCATCCTCTCTCTACCTCGTACCTACTGAAGGTTAGATGCGCGTTGAACTTCTTTTGCACCGTACGCAGCCAACCGTGCTACTCGGCGGTGCAATTAGCACGTAGCCTCACGCCCCCTCCGAGACTCCACAAGGATCTGCGTTTGTTTGCTCGCCCAAGCGAGATCTCGGGATCGCTGATGTGAGAGAGAAACAAATGTGCTTGCCTTGTGTCTGCGCTGACCCTGGGGCCTGTACCTTGGCGTGCTTGTTGATCTTATGAATAAGCCTCGGGCTAAAAAAATCGAGTGTTTGAGACGTGCACTGATACTCGCGTTGTTATCATCGTCGATAAATATGAAAAAAAGCCGTGCCAGCGAACGTGAAACTGCAACTCCCGGACGCTGCCATGTTTCCGTAAGCTATTTAAATGAGTCTGGTGCGTTTATAAATGTTACGGACGCAAACGCGCGATCATCGAAATGTCGATAATTCTGTAAGACGGTAATCGCAATCGAAATACCCGAGAATGATTTTTTTTATTAAACTCTTTTTATTTGCAAAGTGGGAGGTTGCCAATTCATCTCGGTAACATGTCGAACAGTGTTGTATGAGATGGGGGGGGGGGGGGGTGGCATGGTGCATGCCTGCTATGGGTCACGGGGCACCACAAATGTTCCACAGTCAAGATGTTTGGAACCAAACGATGCCATGTCGCAGCAGCGGCTTTTGGCTGCCCGTCGAACAAAGACGGTCACCGCATCGCTCTTTCATGCGCGCTTCTGCGGCCGTCTGGAACGCTCTTCCATCCGATATCAGGAACCCGCTGGAGCGATGCACTTTTAAATCGAGATTGAAAACGCATTTGTTTATAACTTTTGTTTTAGTTTTGTTGTCATTCCCCCGCACCTCCAATTATCACGGTTGGCTTCGTGCGGTGGCGAAATAAGTTCAACGTACATGCGTAAGAACGATGGGATCAATTTAAATGCCCTTTTTGCGTTTGTGCCTGGTTGGCAATGTCTTCTCCTCGAGTAAGAATTGTCAACATTCTTCAGCCTTAAAAAACTACCACGATGTCTGTCACGTGACCCACAGCTTGGTCCATGAAAGGATTCACAAAGCTTTTGCATTCTGGATGGAAAAATTACACGTCGAAAGGACTTCATAAAAAAACACGAAATTCCCAAGTTACCTTTTGAATCATCAGGTTCTATCAGCTGTGACGCATATTGAAAAAGAAAGACCCCTTTGTATCGATGTGTGTTGAACTTCTTTCGCACCGTACGTAGCCAACCGTGATAATCGGAGGTGCGGGGGACGGACAACAAACTGAACACACACAAAAACATCAGTTCTGAAGAAATGAATTGTATAAGCCGGTCCCCCTCTTTGCGAACACTTGTGCATACGGCCCTGCGATGTGTTTCCGGGTTGTAGGAAAGTCGGAACAACGTGCCTGAACGACATTTGGCACAACCCGAAAACAACTGGAGAGCAAAGACAAAGATCCCCCGTGTAGCCTGAACCGACCGTTGGGGCAAGTGCTGTTAGCGAGCACCTGATTGGAGATCACAACCTCGACCACAATGCACGTAATCCGATGCGGCGAATGTATTTATGGATTAGCAAGACCGTACTCTTTGGGTCTTTTGGTAAAGGTCACGTAGATAGAAGACTAGATTTGAAGCTTTCGCGACTGCAAGGATTCATACTCTTAGTTTTTTTCGGTAAAATCACGTAGGTAAAAAATAAAATTAATAAAAGTAAAATAAAATAAAAATAAATAAAAAAAATATTTTTTCTTTTACTTTTATTAATTTAAATTTAATTTTTTACCTACGTGGCTTTACCGAAAAACCCTAAGAGTATAGATAGAAGACCATGCCGTATTCTTTTTTTGCGCCGTGACCCTGTTTTGGAGTTCATGAATAAAAGAAGATTCGACCAAGAGACTGCTTCTTTGGCGCCCGCGTTCTCAGTGATGCGTAATCGGAAAAGCGAAGAGGCACCCAGAGCTCGCGGTGGTGGCGAACAAACAAAAACAGAAGCTGGCATTTTTCGCTTATTTTAGCCACGAACCGTCAAAGAAAATGATCGGCTTGCGTGGCGCAGGATCACAGTGCAAACAACGCGTTGTAAGTAAAGCTATGCTTTCGAAGCATAGCTTTACTTACAGGGAGTGTGAGATGTGCGCGCGCGCGTGCGCGTGTGCGCGCGCGTGTGTGTGTGTTTGTATATTTCAGTGGCTGCTTTATTCATATTCATGTCCGTAAAAACTGCATGTCATTATACTTGTACTGCACGTGCAAATGACGAAGCTATATACGCGCTGGACATATTCGCATACACTTATTTTGACGACAAAGATCCTC
Source organism: Lampetra planeri (assembly GCF_965212315.1). Taxonomy (NCBI): domain Eukaryota; kingdom Metazoa; phylum Chordata; class Hyperoartia; order Petromyzontiformes; family Petromyzontidae; genus Lampetra; species Lampetra planeri. Next base: position 3,244,113 of record NC_136107.1, on the reverse strand, counting down.
CAATGTGGCCTCCACAGGTCGCTGGGGGGGGGGGGGAGAAAGGGCTCTGTTAGCGAGCGCCTACGAAGGCCCACATGGCACAGCAGGAAGTGGCGTGTTCAGCACCACGCCCGGCTGCCTTTGTCACCCCAGTGCTGATAATTGTTTTTATACCTCCACAGCAGGTATTAATTTGAGGCTGAGTCGACCCAGGGGAGGCCCGGGACCGGTTCAGATAATCGCCAATGATGCGAGACTTGGCCATTAATCCAACTCGGTTCGCCAGCTCCTAAGTGCTGTGCGCTAATCAATGCACCACTGCTCCTCGCACGCACACACACACCAAGACAAAGAGACGAAGATTCCCCCGTATAGCCTTTAACAGATTGGTGGGGCAAGTGCTGCTAGCGACCACCTATGAAGGCCGGCACGGTACACGAAGGGGTGAGTCGTCGACAATATGCGTGCCGAGTGCCGATGTTTGTGCACTCATTTAAGGCCGAGTCAAACTAGGGGAGGTCCAGGACCATTGCAAATTTCTCTCCAGTTACTGGTCGTGAGCAGGAATCAAACTCCCATCGCCGGGTTCGTGGCCCAGTGCGCAAACCACGGCACTGCTGCTCCCCATACACACGCACGCATACACGCACGCATACACACACCTGCAGTCACAAACGCACGCGCGCGCACACACAGTCGTAGAAAACCCACAGCTCGCGCGTGAATTTCTCACACGCAGCAAATTCAATCTGAGATGCAAAACTCCGTGAGTTTATTCGCCTTCCGCTTTCCCTGCACGTGCCGCACACACACACGCGCGCTCGTCGTCCCGACACGTACGCTCCCACGCACCGAAGGCCAGTTTCACATGGCTACTGCTCCTTGCATTATGCATCCATAAAACCTGGACCCCCCCCCACCCACCCATCAGCAGTCCAAAGAGGGGGGATTTAATGGCTGCATGGCGAGGCGTATCATCCCCGAAGATATTATTTTCAATGACGTATCCCGACAACACACAAACAATCGCTTTGCCGGTGTCTATCTCCGTGCGGTGGCACCGACGAGCCAGCGGAGGAGAGTTTTCTCCGTCGAACTCCTCGCCGTTACAAATTTCCCACCAAGTGGCACTTCATTGTGAAAGACCCCCCCCCCCACCTCCTCCCCCTCCCCCAGGAGAGACCATGTGGTTGAGCTATTATCCCGAGTGGGGATTTTGAACTCGCGAACCGTGAGTAAGGAGCGTTCTGCCAACGTCCCGCCCGGCCAGGCAAACGTGAAATTGCTTGCAGTGCGCACGGTCGAAGGGTTATCCCCATTCTCATCCGGCAGCTCAAAGTTACGACTCGGCTAGCGGGGGGAGGAGGAGGGGGGGGGGCTGCAGATCACTCACGCAAGTCATCATCCGTCACGGCGGACTCCGCGTGGATTTCACCCGATTGAATCCCAAAGAACAGCTTCCTATCCCTTCGCCCCCAAACCCCCTACTCGGCCACCCACACAGCGTGGACACAACCGGGTAAAGGATGCCCCCCGTTTATGCCACTGCGTGCCTAGGCTGCTCGGCTCGCGTGTGTCGTCGATCAATTAGGAGCCAACCTTGGCACGCACCACGCTCGGGGAGGGACGCATGCCTGTTCCTCCTACTCAACTTCTTCCTCCTCCTCCGCAGCAGCAGCAGCAGCTGTTCAGGGGCAGTGACAGTCGACACTGCGGCTCGCAAAGCAGCACGGCGCGCCACTTATGCATCCGTTGGCAAGCGTGGAGATGAGACGAGCGTGTAACGGGAGGAGAACGCGGGGGGGGGGGGGGAGAAGGGAGCGATGCGGTGCGGGTTCAGGGCCGTCAGTGGTTGCCCCGTGAGCGACACTCGTTTACTTGTACACTTAACAACACAACGTAAGCATATGGGGGCGGCAGTGGCTGTTGTTATTATTGAGGCTTTGTCATAAAGCCAACGTCCGACTTGCCTAAAATGCTGAACGGATAGAATCGAATACATGTTTCATGTAAAAGCGAATAGACGTTATGTAAATATGCTACGGTTTTTTTTTACTACAGCTGTTACAACGTGCTTAATCAAGTACGTTTCTTACACGAGAGACATTAACAGCACAGACACTGCATCACCGAGTGACATAAAATATGTAGTGCATGTATTATATGATGATAATTTCGTTTTGTATACACATCACAAAGGAAAACACATGAGCAGCTTAAATTATATATCGAAACATGAACGTGTTATAAAATTGTGCAATAAGCTTTACAGCTTTAATAAATGTGTGCTATTTTGTTGCCTTTAATAATAATATAGAATTATGTATATATATAGGCAGCCCTGTTTATATTATTGTCACACATGCTAGGGCTTATCAGTAATCAAAGGTCTTTCATTGTAGGCACGGTATTCATGTATGGCATCAAAAAAGCCACTCTGTTACCCTGAAAAATATGCACATTCATCAATGTGAAATTCTTTTCGTTCACACATTCTCTCTCTCTCTCTCTATTTCCCTCCCTCCCTCCCTCTCCAATTTTCTTTCCGACGGTGACCGAAACGCACAATCGCTCTGCGTGGTAAAACTTCGTGCTATTCGGGATGCCGTCGGTGTGGGCTCGCCGTACGTAAAGGGGGCCGAGAGTTCAGATGTCCCGGAGGGACGAGGGGGTGGGTGGGTGGGTGGGGTGGTGAGGGAGCGATGAAAGCAGCACCGGTGGCAAATACCTCGCAGATCGACGGTGCAGTAAATCCCGAGGAATGCGTCGGCCCCGAAACCAAGCAGCAGCAGCAGCAGAGTGTGGATTCGAAACGGCCGAAGTCCCGTTGCTGTTCGCGGTGTTTCTGTTTCCCCTCCCCACCCCCACCCATATTGGCGTTTCGCAGCGGGCTCGCGTTGAGTCGCAATTAAAACGGCAACAACAACAACAACAACAAAAAAACAGCCGATGCCTCGTACTGCAGCTAAAGGGGGAGTTTTCGGCTCGAGAAGTCGGAGGAGCGCCAGCGCCACCAACGCTCTCAGAAGCCACCAACTCTCCACCTCTCCCGTCGCCCGGCTCCTGCTGCCCGCCCCGTGCTTTCCATCACGCCAACGCGGGTTCACAAAGCAGCAGCAGCAGCACCAGAGCCACCGCCCCCCCCCAACCCCCGCCTTCCCGTGCCCGCGCCAGCGCCTATCCGTTCATCTTGCGCAGCTTGGCCGGCAGGATCTCCTCGGGAGCTCGGAAACTGATGCACGTGTTCATCCGCTGCAGCTTGGCCGGCAACTCGGACCTGCCGCCCACCGCCGGGCTCCTCTGCACGCCCGCGTCCGAGTTCATCTTGAAGGTTCTGAGCGGGAAGCGCTCCTCGGGCTCCGAGCCCATGCGCTTCATCTTGAGCGGGATCTCGCCCATGCTGTCGCTGCCCATGCCGAAGCCGATGCCGGCGCTCGACACCGTCTCGCTGATGGTGGAGCTCATGCGCAGCAGCCGCCTGCTCTGGACGTCGCCGCCCCCCGCGCTCATCCTCTGCAGCTTGGACGGCAGACGCGCCGCGGCCGCGGGAGCCGCCGCCTCGCCGGGGCCGCCGTCCTGGCAGTCCAAGCCGCCCGAGTCTTTCCTGCGGTTCTCGGCGAGCAGGGCGCGCTGCGGCGACAGCGGCGACTGCAGCAGCGAGGTGGCCTCCTCCTGCTCCTTGATGCTCTGCGGCGCCGTGGGCACCTCGAAGGTGCTGTGGAACTGCGAGTAGTCGACGCGGAAGAAGCCGTCCTCGAGCGACATGACGGGCAGGAAGCGGTGGCCCCAGAGCACCTCGTCCTCCGTGTAGGAGGTGCGCGCCTGGCACGTCATGCCTGCGCGACAGCGGCTGCACGGCTTTAATTTGCACGCGGGAGGCACACGGACGTCGACGCGTCGACCGCGAACGTCGATGCGCAAGAGAAGCCGGACGCGAGCACGGCCCGTCGCGAGCAAGTCCGGCTGCGTGATTACGTCGAAAGTAGTTTTTGCTTGGATCGGGCATTGTTGCCCTTTGCATGCCCCACCACCACTGGTCTAATGTAAGGGGTGCTGTTGCTTATATCCAGCGTCTACTGCATCTCACCTTTAGCTTCGACCGCATGCACGGGCAAGGTGAATGACCGGAAGGCTTTACAAAAAGCAGTCATGGTACCTTTGACAGAGAAGCCGAATTCAGTGGGGAGAGTGGGAGAATTAGGACTTGCTTCATGTGCACCCGAGGTCGTGCTAGGAGGACTTACAAGAAGATTACAAGCAAACACATCATGGGACCTCCTTTGCCAGTGCCAAAATATGATAATAGGCTTTCGCCCTTTTTTTCTGGCAACAAAACAAGTGTTGAGATGTTAAAACACCAAACTGAAACCTTTTTACAAGGAATCATGTCTGCATTAACCTCAATGCTTGTGGTCAGAATGCAACAAAAAAAAACGCCTTTTGGCATCCTCTGGTCTAACACCGTTTGAGATGAGGCTCAAAAGAAAGCTGTCTCTGGTGTGGACCAATCAGTTTCAAAGACAATGCATATATTGTCAGAGTTTTTTGTTTGCATTCTGACCACAAGCATTGTGGTTAATGCAGGCATGATTCCTTGTTAAAGGTTTCAGTTTGGTGTTTTAACATCTTAACACCTGTTTTGTTGCCAGAAAAAAAAGAGGGAAAACCTATTCTCATTACAAGCAAAGTTCAAATTTATTTATCGTAAGAAACAAATTCGGTTTCATGAAAAGGTGCGGGACACGAGATGCGATGAGAATGCTTTGTGAATGGCGCATAGAACATGGCCAGGCGTTGTGTGTGTGTGTCGTGGACTATGAGAAGGTTATCATTGACAGGTTTGCAGATTTTCAAGGGATGGGGGCAGGCACGTATGTATGTGTGTTGATCTACTTTCGCACCGTACGTAACTAACCGTGCTGATTGGCTGACGAGTGAGTTAATCAACACGGCAAATCAAGATGGGTACAATGCTCAATGTAGACAGGACAGACGTTAAGAGATTGTCGAGGAAAGGAGGAGGAAGCTTTGAATGTCAAGATTGACGGACATTTGGTAGAATGGGTGAAGACATTGAGGTTCTGTGCTCATTGATCCGTGGAAGATGGATTGGCGTGTCGCAGACAACAAAGATTGAGGATTGGCGGTGGAGTAAGAGGCATTCAGGAGGAAGAAATAGTTGCTGACGAGAACGACGAGTGAAATGGAGAAGATGAATAAGAAGATGATTAAGGAGAAGGACATGATGAAGAAGTGGTGTGGAAGTGTAGCTCTGCACGGAGCGAAAAACGTGGCGACTGACAAAAGACGCGGCGAGACGTTGGAAGCGTTAGGAGACGTGGATATTGGAGGAGGATGCAGAGAGCGAGGCACGGACAGAGAAGAAGACCAGTGGAGGAACATCGCAAAGCACCAACGGAGGAGAAAGGAGAATGGAAGTCACTGGAAGGAGAGAGAAGAAGTGTATTGGACGCATTCCAAGAGGGGACTTTTAAATTAACAAAGGCACCACAGGAGGAGGTTGTGACTGGAAAAGAAGGCCAAGGATTGCGATGTTGAAAGAGCCAAAAGGAATAAAAATTGCTTCGTGTAAGTGAGGAAGGCAAGGTAACAGAGGAAGATGGGGAAGATTTTATTATTTATTATTTATGGTTACCAGGTAAGGCCCAGTGAGCTAGATAACTTTTTTCAGAAGCGACCTGGCCACAAATGATAGCCCCATGAAGTGGCTCATCACGTGGAAATGTATAGCAGACACATACTCTAAACGCGTGATGTTGATTCTAAATGTGGAGGGAAAAACCGGAACACCCGGAGAAAAATCCGCGCCACCTTGCGGGGAGAACATGAAAACTACTAATATACAGCAGGCGTCAGGGTCAGGATCAAACCCAGGCAAGGTAGTTAACATCTCACCACCACAGACAAGCTCCTGCCGTTACTGATGGTCGTGATCTTGGAGAGGCACTTCGAGTCGCAAGGCTCGTTTTTTGTCACCAAAGTCAACGAGTAGCCAATTGCTTCCTACGTGAATTACCTCGTGGGTTGAAACTGGATTTCTCAAGGGGGGGGGGAAAAAAACTTGCATTTTAAAGGGAAGAAATCACACAAACGTACAAATATAAAGACTGGTCTACAAGGTACTCGAGTACACATCCATGCCGGTTGGGACTTCCACGCACGTGGAGGGCTTTTGCACAATATAAGAGCCTGCCACCTCTTCTTGGTTCTTTCGGTAAAGTCACGTAGAAGGGAAATAATAAAATAATAAATATAAAACATAATAAAATAATTCTCACGACGTTTCGGCCATAACGCAAGCAGCCGTCCTCAGGTGAAGAACAGGTCTGTCGGGAAGACAGACCTGTTCCGACAGACCTGTTCTTCACCTGAGGATGGCTGCTTGCGTTGTGGCCGAAACGTCGTGAGAATTATTTTATGATGTTTTATTTTTATTATTTTATTATTTCCCTTCTACGTGACTTTACCGAAAGAACCAAGAAGATGAATCCCTGCAGTCACGAAAGCTTTAAATCGAAAAGCCTGCCACCTCTGAAGCGGCTGCATTACAGGTGGGCAGATGCCCATGCTGGACATCTGTGGGGAAAAAAACACGAAGAGCTTCACAGCTCATCGGATTCCTCCTGCAGCCGAAATAAAGATTCCGATTCTGGGAGCCGAAAACGCTTGGCGAGTCACACGATAAGGACAAACCCGTGACTTGAAGCTTTCGTGACTGCAGGAATTGATTTTCTTGGGTCTTTCGGTAAAGTCACGAAGATAGGTTAAAATAAAATATTATTCAAAGAAAATATTATTTGAACCTATCTTCGTGACTTTACCGAAAGACCCAAGAATAAGGACAAACCCGTGACTTGAAGCTTTCGTGACTGCAGGAATTGATTTTCTTGGGTCTTTCGGTAAAGTCACGGAGAGAGGTTCAAATAATATTTTCTTTGAATAATATTTTCTTTGAACCTATCTTCGTGACTTTACCGAAAGACCCAAGAATAAGGACAAACCCGTTGTGTTTTGGCTGTCACTGCACTTCAGGTCACAACGCTTCACTTTCTGCTTCTTTCCCTCACACTGCTCCACCTGGGAATTCCCCCCATCTCTTTTTCCAAAGGTCTCGCAATGATCTTTGCCCACTTGGAGAAATGCATTGCACACTGCTCATCCTCACCCACAATGCGTACATACTCTTTGGTTCTTTCGGTAAAGTCACGTAGGTATAAAATAACCGAAAGAAGCAAAGGGTATGGATTCCTGCAGTCACGAAAGCTCCAAATCAAGATTAATGCGTACATATTTAACAAATTTGACGGTGCTGTTTGTTGCTGGTCGCTTAATGTGTTGGGCCTGTGCTCAGCAACTGGGTGTTATCTCCCTCGCCTGGTACGCAGGAGATCGTGGACTCAATCCCGAGCCTGACGATGCCTGTTGTATAACTGGAAATCCGCAAGTTCTCTCCTAGTGGTCGCGTGGATTTTTCTCCGGGTTCCTCCAGTTTTGCCCTCCACTTTTAGAAACACGCGTTTACATGACTTCCCTGCTCCCCTAAATTCCCACGTGTGATGATATGAGCCACTGCGATGAGTATTCATGTGTGTTTAATTTTAGATTCGAAGCTTTCGTGACTGCAAGGATTCCTATTCTGAGTTCTTTCGGTAAAGTCACGTAGGTAAAAAATGAAATTAAAATTAATAAAAAAATATAAATAAAATAATAAAATCACGACGTTTCGGAGGCAACACAAGTCTTGATGCAGCAAATCTGGCTGTGACGGTCCCACCTGATGACGGAGACGTGTGTTGCCTCCGAAACGTCGTGATTTTATTATTTTATTTTTATTTCTTATTAATTTTAATTTATTTTTTTACCTACGTGACTTTATCGAAAGAACTAAGAGTATTCATGTGTGGCCAGGTATCCTCGGAAAAAAGAACTGGTAAATAAAATGGTACGCAAAAAAAACAGCGCTTAAAAAAATATTATTTAAATATATATGTAAAATCGCAGCTATGCGTGAAACAGCTTTGCACTCTACCAAGGTAGAATGCAGGCGGCTTTTATCCCCAAGGGCCGTGAGAGACGCCACACAGCGCACACGGCAACAGCAGCAGAGTGATTGGCCGCTCTTCAATTGTGAGATTAGAACATTTTTAGATATTTCCATCATTCCTTTATCGGGTTTACAGTGTGTAGGTTCATCTTCTCGGTTCTTTCGGTAAAGTCACGTAGAAGGGAAATAATAGAATAATAAAATTTAAACATAATACAATAATTCTCACGACGTTTCGGCCACAACGCAAGCAGCCATCCTCAGGCGAAGAACAGGTCTGTCGGAAAGACAGCGTCTGAAGAACCAAGAAGATGAATCCCTGCAGTCACGAAAGCTTTAAATCGAAAGTGTGTATGTAGGTTGTCAACCTTTTCGGTGGTCACACCTTGACATGGGGGGTGGGTGGGGAGAGGGGGGGGGGGCGGAATTGGCCGAGCGATTGAGCCCGAGGTGGCGAGCTCGTTGTGCGAACGCGACCGTGCGACGCTTGACTGGAGAGGGAGCTAAAATCGCAAAGCTGATTGCGCACGCTTACCAAACAAACAAACAAAAACCCAACATCGCTCCGGCGTGTGCAGCAACATCAACCACCGCGCCGGTATCTGGCGTAATGGCGTGCGTCAAGTGCGTAAAATAGCACCGTCCTATTTCAATGCAAACGCCTTCATTAAGATTCTCTACGTGGGGTCCCTTTTTTATTTTTTCCTACGCGACTATTAATAAACTAATGGATTGCTAAAATCACAACGCTTGTCAAAATTAACCCATTATTAACATCAATTAATGTAGGCTCAGCGGGGTGGGATCAGCCGTATCATCTCCACACGCGCGGGGGTCAATCATCGTTGGCACCTGGGGGTCGGGCTCTGAGCGCGAGGGCATTGCGGATGGCCAGGCCTCGTCGCTGCTGCTGCCACCCCCTGTGTTGTGACGCAGCGGACAGCACCAATGCACGGTGGGGGAGTGGTGGGGCAGCGGTTCAGCGCACCGAGCTACGATAGCCGGCGACCGGGGTTCGATTATTCACGCCGACGGCCAACGCCGGTGACGATTCGTCTGAAGCCCGGTCATGGGCCTCGCCCAAGTCGACTCAGCCTCAAAGAGTCCGTTCAGATTTGGCTGCTGTGAAGCGTTTGGCTGCGATATATTTCCACGTGATGAACCACTTCGTTGAGCTATCATTTGTGGCCAGGTCGCTTCTGATAAAGAGCTACAGCATAGCTCATTAGGCCTCACCTGGTAAAATAAAAAAAATAGTTATTAGTTTAGTTTCAAATGCGTACCTGGCGCGGTGTGTAAACATCGCCACTGGGGAGACAAAGACGGTCGGGTGTGGTGTTGACCATCCACCCCCTCTCGTGCGCCATGCTGGCCTTCATAAGCGCTCGCTAACAGGACCGGCCCCAACATACCGTTAAAACTACACGGGGGATCTTTGTCTTGAATGAGCTCTGTGCTCCCGGTTCGGAGGGATAATGTAACAGAGAGCCGCGTTTCTCTCTTGTGGAGAAGACACAGGGACGGCGCTCTGCATCGCTTGGAGACAGGAAGGGAGCTCTACCGCTTGGGTGTGGAAATCGAAAAAGAGACATAGTGCCGCAGTTACTCATCTGCCAAACGGTCGTACTGCGGCTCGGATGCAGTTGCCCTTGCTGACTGATGGTGAGGCTCTGTTTGTGGGTAGGCACTCGGCAGCACGTACGTTTTTTTTTTTGACAAACAAGCCACTCGTTTGAGACAATCAAGGGAGAGTGGTGTGTGAGCGGTTCGGGGATTTTCAGGCTGAACGATGTACGCTAACCGACCGTCATCCTGGGGTTACACGTGGACATAGCTGTGCAAGGTTTCAGGACAGAACGAATGACGAAATTGAATATGCGCCGCAATGATTTGCCCTACACCTGATGGTGACGCAGCACTCTGACGCAGCTGGGCCGCCAAAATTGCCGCTCAGAGGGGCGACATCGGTCATTTACATCTCAGCGCGGGAGCAAGTACAACGTCTAACACTTCACAGCCAGCGTGCAGCTAATGCGACTCATGAGCGCCCTTCGTGTGCCTCTTGAGTCCTATCATTTTTCTGTCTAATGAGACATTGTGGGTTGGCGCTCATAAAGACTTGGGGGTTTGCCAAATAACGTGCGTCGCCCATTAACACAGTTGTTGATTCCTTGCATCGCTACTGTCACCCAATGATTATTTTGGAACATTACAATGGTAACACGGTGTGATGGAATTCAATGCCAGGTTACTCTGTTGCAAAACTCTGCTCTGGTAGCTGTCATCCGATCAAGTGCTCGGGCCCAGTGCTGTGTGCTCGGGCCCAGCTGTTTCAAAACGAGAGTGTAAGAACATTGCGCTACAGTCGAGATGAGATATAACCCAGGCGGCGGAGAGCATTTACTTTACGTTGCAATAAAAGCCAATTAAACTACTTGAACAACTCTTTTTTATTTTAGCAGTTAAGGCCCATTGAGCCAAATTTATTTTTTTTCAGAAGCTACCTTGCCACACATGATAGCACATCAACGAAGTGGCCTATCATCGCGTGGGAATTTACAGAAGCAAAATACTGTAAACGCGTGTCGCTTCTAGCTGCGAAGGGAAAAACCGGAAGACCCGGAGAAAAAAAATGCACGTATTAGGATCCCGATTGGGGGACCTCGAAAAAAATCCACGCATTCGGGTCCCGATTGGGGGTTCTGGAGAAAAATCCACGCATTAGGGTGCCGATTGGGGGACCTGGAAAAAAATCCACGCATTCGGGTGCCGATTGGGGGTCCAGGAGAAAAATCCACACATTAGGGTGCCGATTGGGGGACCTGGAAAAAAATCCACGCATTCGGGTCCCGATTGGGGGACCTGGAGAAAAATCCACGCATTAGGGTGCGGATTGGGGGACCTGGAAAAAAATCCACGCATTAGGGTGCCGATTGGGGGTCCTGCAGAAAAATCCACGCATTAGGGCCCAACGGGAAAACGACTTGACCAGGGAGCTCACACGGCGCGTCCGCCGTTTAAAACGCCGCGTCGGCGCGGCCCAACCCCGAGTTTTCCGCCACGGCGCTCTCTCACCGGTCGTCTCGACGATGCCCTCGAGGATGACGACGATTTCGAATTGCTCCGTCTGCATGGAGCGATAGGAGAGCTCGTAGAAGGGGCTGTTGGTGTCGATGACGTGGCAGATGGTGAGGGGCGACACCAGAAACAGCTGATCGGCGCCCGTGCCGAATCCCACGTCCAACTCCAGCTGATCCAGTGGCAGGAACTCGCCCTCCGGCGTCTGCCGCGACTGCCCGCCCGCCCGCGCGCACACGCACACGGCAGGGATCTCGTTACGGTCGCAGGGGAGACTCCGCGGGGCTCGGGCGCGTTCTCTCCGCCCGCCTTCTTGTTTGCCAGCAACAAAAAACTTTTATTTTTGTTAAGCAATTTTTTTTTATTGTCGTCGTTTAAAGAACCCAGAATGCAGGTGGGGATTAAAAAGGAAGGGTAAAACAACAGGTAACCTTAATTCTAGATTTGAAGCTTTCGTGACTGCAAGGAATCATCTTCTTAGGTTTTTTTTCGGTAAAGTCACGTAGAAAGTAAAATAAAATAAAAACAAAAATCACGACGTTTCGGAGGCAACACAAGTCTCCGTCATCAGGTGGGACCGTCACAGCCAGATTAGCTGTATCAAGTGAGGCAATGATTCAAGATGTAATCCCTTAAAAGCGAGTTGAGGGGGGAGGGAGAGGGAGGGGGGAGCTCATCAGACTATGGTAGCCAATGAAAGGAACGTATCGGGAGGGAGGGGGGGCGAGGCCAAAAGGGTGGGCGATGGACGTGGAAGCGCTTGTGCGCAAGCGGCCAATTACTGCACACGCCAACACAATGGAGCGATTGTGCGCAAGCGGCCAGCCACTGCACCCGCCAACACAATGGGCAGAGAGGAGGAGGGGAGGTCTAATACACATGATAGACAAAAGAACGAAAATGATGATGGGTACAAACTTAGGGGGAGCTCATCAGACTATGGTAGCCAATGAATGGAACGTATCGGGAGGGAGGGGGGGGGCGGGGGGGGGGCGAGGCCAAAAGGGTGGGTGACGGACGTGGAAGCGCTTGTGCGCAAGCGGCCAATTACAGCACACGCCAACACAATGGAGAGAGAGGGGGAGGGGGGGTCTGATACACGTGATAGACAAAAGAACGAAAATGCCCATGTTTATACCAATGCTGGCTGAACAATGAAGAGAGTACTGTTAAAATAACTGGGGATGTTAACACTCGGTAAAGTACAGTAAAATAGTGCCTGTCAGATAAGATGGTCCAAAAAATTTGTGATTAAGTCTTTTTTGCGTGGTTGATAACATCTTTCCAATGATTACTAAGTTTGTACCCATCATCACGGTTGAAATTATGTCTGTGTTTGTATATTTGTATGGCTTCGTGCACAAACCTTTGATGGTAGCCGGGAGGTTTGCAGAGAACCTTGGTCTCGGAAAAGACAATTTCATGAGAGCCCACCGAGTTGTAGCAATGATCGGCCACGGCAGAATGATCGGCCACGGCAATGATCGGCCACGGCTTCTGCCGTGGCCGATCATTGCTACAACTCGGTGGGCTCTCATGAAATTGTCTTTTCCGAGACCAAGGTTCTCTGCAAACCTCCCGGCTACCATCAAAGGTTTGTACACGAAGCCATACAAATATACAAACACAGACATAATTTCAACCGTGATGATGGGTACAAACTTAGTAATCATTGGAAAGATGTTATCAACCACGCAAAAAAGACTTAATCACAAATTTTTTGGACCATCTTATCTGACAGGCACTATTTTACTGTACTTTACCGAGTGTTAACATCCCCAGTTATTTTAACAGTACTCTCTTCATTGTTCAGCCAGCATTGGTTTAAACATGGGCATTTTCGTTCTTTTGTCTATCATGTGTATCAGACCCCCCCTCCACCTCTCTCTCCATTGTGTTGGCGTGTGCAGTAATTGGCCGCTTGCGCACAAGCGCTTCCACGTCCGTCGCCCACCCTTTTGGCCTCGCCCCCCCCCGCCCCCCCCTCCCTCCCGATACGTTCCATTCATTGGCTACCATAGTCTGATGAGCTCCCCCTAAGTTTGTACCCATCATCATTTTCGTTCTATTGTCTATCATGTGTATTAGACCTCCCCTCCTCCTCTCTGCCCATTGTGTTGGCGGGTGCAGTGGCTGGCCGCTTGCGCACAATCGCTCCATTGTGTTGGCGTGTGCAGTAATTGGCCGCTTGCGCACAAGCGCTTCCACGTCCATCGCCCACCCTTTTGGCCTCGCCCCCCCCTCCCTCCCGATACGTTCCTTTCATTGGCTACCATAGTCTGATGAGCTCCCCCCTCTCCCTCCCCCCTCAACTCGCTTTTAAGGGATTACATCTTGAATCATTGCCTCACTTGATACAGCTAATCTGGCTGTGACGGTCCCACCTGATGACGGAGACTTGTGTTGCCTCCGAAACGTCGTGATTTTTGTTTTTATTTTATTTTACTTTCTACGTGACTTTACCGAAAAAAAAAAAACCTAAGAAGAAAACAGGTAACCTCATTTACTTGATACAGCTGTCGTGGCTGTGACGGTTCTACCTGAAGACGGAAGCTTGTGTTGCCTCCGAAACGTCGTGATTTTTATTTTATTTTACTTTTATTAATTTTAATGTTTTACCTACGTGACTTTACCGAAAAAACCTAAGAATATGAACAGGTAACTTGTAACAAGCTAGGTGCGTAACGCACCCTCGAAATTAGGGGTCGAACGAGGGTGCCTGGGCTGGCTGGCCCACCGCGTTGGGAGTGACGATTGGGAGGCAGTGAATTTAAGTTGAGGGGGGGGAGAATGGGAGAAAGGGGATGGGAGAGGTAATGTAACCAAACAGAACCCCCCACCCACCCCACCCCCCCCCCAAAAGAAAAAAACACAAACGCGATGTCCAAGTTTGTCAATTTGGTGATCTCCAAGGAGTAACGGTTCCAGTATCAAGAGTTGAACTGAGCAATGGCGATATCATGGGACCTTGTTTGCCAGTACAACAGCTGTGTTAAAGATGTTCGAACACCAAATAGAAACCTTTTGCAAGGAATCGAGTCTGCATTAACCACACGCACTTGTGGCGGACATGCAAACACACATCTCTTATTATAATGTGTGCATTGTCTTTGAAACGCAATGTCTCTGGTGTCGGCCAACCAGTTTGAAAGACAATGAAAAAATCATCAGAGCGTGTTTGTTTTCATGTTTCCCCACAAGCACACGTGGTTCATGCCGACTCAATTGCTTGCAAAAGGTGCCTATTTGGCGTTGGAACATCTTAACACCTCCTGTTTTGCTGTCAGAAAGGGTTACACCGATTCGTAGTTTTCACACTTCAGCAATAACTTTTAGCAGCACACATCTCGAATGCAACGAAGGCCGTTTTCTGCGAATCTTTACATTTTATTTTGCGTTCAGTGTGGATTTGCCTCGAGCATGCATTGTTTTGTTTTAATAGTTACGAAGCATATGGCGGGCTTTGCCAATTAAATTAAGTCTTCTTGGTTCTTTCGGTAAAGTCACGTGGAAGGGAAATAATAAAATAATAAAATAAAACATAATAAAATACAATTCTCACGACGTTTCGGCCACAACGCAAGCAGCCGTCCTCGAAATTTAAATCGAAATTTAAATTAAGTCTGCTGTTTTCACCTTGTGCTTATTTGTGGTACCTGCTGTCAAGTGCTTTCACACGGGCAGTGGACTTTGCCTGGTAGGATGGGGATGGCTTAGTTGAATTTGTATGTGTTTGAGTGATTTGTTTACCTTTCTTGTACTCTGCGCTACTATCTTGTTTAAGTAGCTGTGTGTTGTTGTAAAGTTCTTACCCGGCCCTACCGGATAAATAAATATCCTGATTTTGAAAAAAAAATCTGCAATCTCACTGCGCAGTTGACATCTGCAGGCAAGTCGCACGTTCCTGTCAGAGAGTGTGTCACAGATGACGCATTCACTCTCGTTGCCTTTAAAGCGAGGAAATATAAACTCACAAATGTTAATATGATAACAGTTTTTTTGGGGGTGAAATCGCGTAAATGTAATTGTGCCGTTAAACCCGCCACGTAAACAAAATATGCCAATTCGTTACTACTTCAGCAAAACGGTGTGTGTGTGTGTGTTGGAGAGCAAAACCCACGACGTTCACAATTTTAGTACGACTTACAAATGTTCTGCCAAGGCGTACGCCAACACTTTGAAAATGCAACTTGACTCGATTAGACTTAGCTTGAACTATTCATTTTATTTGATACCTACGTGACTTTACCGAAAGAACCAAATAGCATGAACCCCTGCAGTCACGAAAACTTCAAATCTAGATTAGCTTGAACACTTCAATGTATCTCCTGTGGCTCGTGACCACAATTGACCTATTATCATCTTCAGTAGCAGTAGACCGCATGGGGAACAAGTGACTGATGCTAATAATTAAATTCCGGATGGCCCAATTCGGTATAGAGCAAGCCTCTGAAGGGATCCATGTGCAAGGTGATGAATGCATTGTGGACACAAAACAGCGGTGTCATTGAGTCACCCTCACGAAGACAGCCAATAATTGGGTTTGCTGGCTCCACCAGGTCCGGTCGAGTCATCAGAATTTTGTAACCCACCCCCCCTCCCCCCATCGTACGGGAGGAACATTGCAGGCGGCTACGGAGAGATAAATGAGCCACTGATGCATTCGTCCATTTCGCTAAAGACTTATGGGTCCCCCGAGCCCCGCGGCACGGCGATGTGAAGGTGCGCGGTGGGGCTGGAGAGCACTGCAGTTGGAGGGGGCGGTACTGGCAGCCGTAAATCAGGGGGGCGACACGCACACACACACAATGTGTTTACTGCCGAATGGCTATTGCCAAGCAATATCCACACGATGACAATTATCTCAAACAAATACCCCGCAGAAAATTAAATGACATTCCCTCCGAAGCTTTTGGCCGGCATCAATCGTTAAATGTATCGCGCATTTCGCGTCTAATTGCTCCGTTGGCCGAACAATTCTATCCGTCATGGGGCACACGGCTATGGAATTAATTCTAGATTTGAAGCTTTCGTGACTGCAAGGATTCATATTCTTAGATTTTTTTTCGGTAAAGTCACGTAGGTAAAAATTTAAAATTAATAAAAGTAAAATAAAATAAAAATCACGACGTTTTGGAGGCAACACAAGCTTCCGTCTTCAGGTGGAACCGTCACAGCCCGACAGCTGTATCAAGTAAATGAGAGATTACAGGAGATACCACTCCGTATATATAATGGTTGAGGGGGGGGGGGCAGGAATGTCCCACTTTTTATTATCATGGTAAGGTGCGGCTTGAGACTATGAATAGACTGCATAACAAAAGACTGAGCCTTTATTATGGAGAGGTTCGGTTTGTGACTACGCCTAGCCTACATAACAAAAGTGTGAAAAAAGAAAGCTAAACCTCGTCGTGATTTTTATTTTATTTTACTTTTATTAATTTTAATTTTTTTACCTACGTGACTTTACCGAAGAAACCTAAGAAAACAGCGTAGATACTTGCTCCGGTACGGCATTGGTGTTGCGTGCAGATTCATTTGCTTTGTGCGCGTTCATGGGAACGAGCTGCGTCACCTGCCCCGAACAATGTAAAACATTTTCTGAAACTGATGCAATTGAGACAACACACGAGTATGTACCGGCGTGTCAAATTGCAATACGTGTCCTATTGGTTTTCGTTGCAAGATATAATATTCGAGAACGGTTTTAGGGCCAGCCCGACTTTCTGTCCCCAGGCACTGTGCGGATATATCTCTTAACATGATTGGGATGCCAATGTCACGTCAAGATAAGCCCCCCCCCCCCCAAAAAAAATACATCCGAAGAAGACCAGGCTTCACACAAACCGTGCAATCCGCGAGATGGGTTTAATCGAAAAGAGGGCTTCGTGAGGACACAAAGTGCCGTGCCCAGTCATGGCGAGGAAAGCAGATTGGGTAGTTTGCCAAATAGACAGCTGTTTACGTTAATTAACCTTTTGTCTCTTGTTAAATACGAATATATATTTTAGAATGACGCTCTAGTTGCCATAAACTTGACAAGAACACACGAGGAGTACCCTCTCAATCACAGCTAATGTTAGTTGTTTTTAAATCTAATTATTCTATATATTGGGTGCGGGTAAATGTATTAGAAAGTAAAAAAACGTCAAGCTTCGGATGTTTAGTTCGAGCCGAGTTCCGACACGCACATTTTAAACAAAGCCTCGGGTAGGATCTCAAAAGTGACATCACTCCGTGTGTGCCCTGCTCAAAGCACGCGTAGGATTGTTACTCAATTCTGCACGATTGCGTGTGTAATTTCCACGTTCATTTGGACGGAGATCATCATATAGGGTAGAAACTAATTTCCTGCCCGCACAGCGATTCCAGTAATTTACAGGCGCATTTGGTTGATTTGGACCCCGTAATTCCATTTGCCCACCCGATACCGCTTGCGGGTTGCGCGCTCGAAGCACAGCGACCGAGAAGAGAAGGAAGAGACATGACCTCGACCAGCGAGAGTATCCCCCCAGCTCGCTCTAAACGAAGGCGACAAGAGCTCGCTAGAGGAAGTCGCCACCGACTCAGCCCCAGCACCGCAACGTTGGGGGTGGAGAGGGGCGCGCGGGAGCGAGCTGAGCCCAACCCCCCTACTGAAGGAACCAGACATCCCCTTCTATATTCGTAGTCATGTCAAGACATATTCTTGGTCCTTTCGGTAAAGTCGCGTAAATAGAAAATAAAAAAATAAAAGCAAAAAAAACCCCACGACGTTTCGATCGTAACACAAGCGGTCTTCATCAGGCGGAGAGAACAAAGTCAAGACATGTCGGTGCCCTGTATACATAGAGTTGGGGGCTGCAGTAGAACGCAGTACAGACAAAGGCACGTCACATCGCGACTCATTCCGTTGAGGGCCACCAATATTTGTTGAAAGTTTGTTTAGCGTCCACTGTGTCGCCCCACCTCCCCCCTCCCCTCGCCGCCGCCCAGTCCCCCTCACTATTCAAACAACCTTCGCGCTGCCGTGTTGACTCACCCTGAGCAGCTTGCAGCGGATCTGCGCCGACACCATGTGGCTGTTGCGCAGGTTCCCGACGCGGAACATGAGGCAGAGTCTCCCGTCGCGCATCGAGATGACCGCGCTCTCGCTGAACATGAGCGTCTCGGCGCGCTTCTTGGGCTGCGACATCTTGATGAACATGCAGCCCACGAGGAAGGCGTCCACGATGGAGCCGAGCAGCGACTGGAAGAGGAAGAGGAGGATGCCCTCGGGGCACCGCTCCGTGATGTAGCGGTGGCCGTAGCCGATGGTCGCCTCCGTCTCGATGAAGAAGAGAAACGCCGACGGGAAGTTGTAGACGTTGGCGACGCACGGCGTGTAATCCGCGTCGCGCGCGATGTCCATGTCTCCGCGTATGTAGGCGATGAGCCACCAGAATCCGGCCATCACGAGCCACGCCACGGTGTAGGTGAGGATGAAGATGAGCAGGTTCCAGCGCCACTTGAGGTCGACGAGCGTGGTGAAAATGTCGGAGATGTATCGGCCCGTCTCGCCGCTCACGTTGCCGTGCTGCACGTTGCAACGGCCGTTCTTGGCGACGAAGCGCTGCCGCTTTTTCTTCTTCTTGCAGTCCGTGCCACGACCTCCTCGGCCTCCGAAGCCCCCGGGCCCGCTCACCACGCTAGACACCACCTGGTACTCCTCCACGGATCGTTGGCAGAACAGGGACATGCTTGAGGCGTCGCTGCTGGGGAGAAGTGGGGGGAGGGGGCGAACGAGGGTGGGGGGACGATGTTGGAACCGTTACGGCTACAGCCGCGCGGCGTTCTGGGGGTTCTGTGCCGAGGCAGATTCGTCGCCGTTGCTGCTGCTGATGCTGCGGGCGGAGCTTGATGTGGTGCCTCTCGCGAAGAGCCAGGTGATGCGCCTTCGAGATGACTTCCTCCGAATCCTCGATCTCACCATCTCGCACACGTGACAAGCGTGGCTCTTGTGTTGTTGTTGTTGCTGTGTGTGTGTTTTATCCAACAGGGTCCGTGGTTCCGTTGTTTTGTTTGTTTGGTAAAAACAAAAAGTGCGACTGCTCGCAATGGAAAGCGGGCGAAATGAGCCCGTCGTGTGAGTGGTGTGAGGGAGAGAGCAGAGGAACAGCGCTGAGTATGAGGCGTGGAGGAGGAGTGGTTCGTGCGGGTGGTGTGGGGGGGGGTGATGTGTGGGGGGAGGTGATGGTGGCTGGGGAGGAGCGCTGGGCGGGCCTTGGTGCTGAAATGGACAGCGTCTCGGCAGGGCTCAGTGCCCATTACATAACGCGCCCCGCGCTGATCCGAGACGTGGCCGCGCTGCGCCTTTAAGCCAACGGAGCAATGCAATCGGAACGCGGGTTTCTGAAGCGGTGCTATTTTACGATAGCGGGGGATCGCGTCCTCTCCCTGTGTGTGTGCGCGCTTTAAGGCTTCTCGGCGCGCTATGCGGTGTTAAAAGAAGGAAAGGCGGATTCGATATTAATTCAGGCACTGGAAATTATGCAGATGGGGCATGTTTGCCCGGATAATACAAGAGGAACGATGTCGGTGTTTGTCCGTGCCGATATCTTTGCAGCAGATTTGGTACGGCTCGTGGTGGCAGTGTGTTTTTGATGTATATTATTCCAGAAGGAACGCATTAGTCCCGTCATCAGGAAGTACAATTAACAAAACGAGATTGCTTGATCTTCCTTCCCAAGGAATTGGCATTTTTAATGAGAGATTATAAATAATTGAAACTACAATAGAGTAGATGCTTGTAATTACAGAGCACCACGTTGCTTAAAATTAGTATTTTATGCCTGCTCTTTAACTTCTGAAGGTGCATTGCACATATTTCTGTCTCGTACGGTACATTTTGGTTACAAGTAAGTGTCAATCGTGGTGTATTATCAGTTTGGAGGATTATCGGATAATTTCCAAAACAAAACAACCACAAAAGTAGAATGAAGTAAGAACATACGACATACTCAATAAGTCGGGAAAAGGAGGTTCACCGATTACATAAGATACTGTTACAAAGAATGGAAGTGAACTATAGGAAGGCTGAACGTGTTGTATCAAGATAAATACATGTGATCAAAGCAAATTCTGTATACAACAAGTTCACTCAACATGAAGACATCAACAAGTTCACTCAACATGAAGACGTCATTATTCATGCAGGGACACCCCTGGCAAAAACACATCAGACTGTCTGAACCTAACAGAGACCAAATCCTGTAGCTGCATGCAGATAAAAATTATTAAATAAAAAAAAATTAACGAGAGCAGGTCGGAAGGGTTGGAAGAGTGATTCTGCAATAAATCTGAAACATATCTCCCACGCTTGCGTCTTAGATATATCTGGCTGGAAACCGCCTGATGATGTTGGCTGTAACTATCAACAAAACATCTTGCCAACCCGTGAAATGTTGTGAATTGCTCTCCAGCCCACCGGTGTGCGGAAGAAGTTATTCATGGGCACGTTTGTTCATCACGTGGCAACCTTCTTGATCGGCTGTGTCCGGTGGAGGAGGGTGTACGACACACATTTTACCTATACGTGATCTGACCCAAACATATATTATTAAATCGTAATATTCGTCGCGAAAGCCGACTGCATGTTCAATTTGATTGTGACTAGATCTGGGATACTGAAGATGTATTCTTCATTGACAGGTCAGATATCATATTATTTACTACTATAATGAGCCTAGATTGTCTGTGTGTCCCGCGCGTGACGTCACTCCACGTCGACCAGCCCCCCTAATTAATAAACATGAACAGGTGACGTCCTCCACATGGACCCCCCCTCTCATTAATAATCTTGAGCGGGTGATGTCACTCCGCATGGAGAACCCCCCCTCATTAATAATCATGAGCATGTGCCGTCACTCCACATCGAACAGCCCCCCTCATTAATAATCATGAACAGGTGACGTCCTCCAAATGGACACCCCCCCCCCCCTCCATTAATAATAATTAGCGGGTGACGTCACTCCACATGGAAGGGGGGGGGCGAGGCGCCTCCTCCCCCCTCCTCAGCGTCAACTGACAACCCTCACGACAAAGGCAGAACCCTCACGTCACGCGGTATCCGTAACGCTGTTGAGACATCGAAGTAAAAAGGACGTCACGATGAACAAGGGGTCATAACCTTTAAATGAAATAAGTCTGTGTCACCGCGGCCTTACAAAGATGCAATGAATATCACGTCGCGGTCTGCTTTTCGCTTGCAAGTTTCATATTTACTGCAATACACCCGACCTTGGACGGGCAAAAGGCTAGTTTACTTTAATCATGGAAAACCAGCCTTTCCAAATTGCCCAAGGTACTTGTGAGATAGATTAATTGTGGAATGTTGAGATCACATGTGGGATGGTAACAGTTTGGGAGGAACCTTTTTAAACAGTGGATAAAACATCACTGATAATTACGAGAAAATTCTAACTTATAACACATATCTGCAGTGGATGACATATGGTGTTTTAACTACCTGCATTGTAATTGTGCATCCACACACAAACACATCTATTAAATAATTCAGCACTTTACTTTGTGACATTGCAAAAGTCGACTGCATACACAGCCGACTTTTAGGCACTCATCCCATGGGTAATATCCTAATGCAATGCCCTCATTCACACATCTCTAAAGGCACACACATTACGATTTATAATTATCACTGACATCATCTAACGTCACCCATACGACATGTGCTTGTTTGGGAATACGGTATTATTTAGATGCAAAATATAGTTAAAACACTCCTTAGAGGTGACCAATTTTTAAAGAAACTTTCATAAATTTGAGTACACTGATTCTATTCCACTGATGTACATTTTCTATAAATGTTCTGTGTGTACATTTGTAACAACGTGGACATATCCCAATGGACACGAATATTCCTCTAAAGTGCACTTTGTGGTGATAATTCAACATCTCTACTTGCAACAATTTCAGACATATACTTTTTTTTAGACTGCATGCATATATTCAGTCGAGCCAATGTCAATGCTGTACGGCATTGGGGTAACATTCTTACTTAATGATTCATTAATATGCCCAATCTAGCTGTATAGTGAAACCAGTTTAGATAAAGGCCAGGCATAGCATTCTCCAGCAGGTATCCAACGTACACGATGTGGTGCCGGATGAGTGACATGGCATGGTGAAGAGAAAGCGTGGTGCATTTGCACAGAAATCCCAAAAATGTTAATGCAATAAGCAAAAGGAAAGAGACCCAATCAACAATGCATACTTTTAAAATACAGTAATTTCAAGCAATACCTTCGATAACGAGAATCTTGAGACCCAGTAGCTTTCATGGGCGTTTCGTGATTACTGTAAATCGTAATTTTCTGCGACATTCAAATTCCAATTGATAATTTCCTGATCATTTCACAATGTCAATATTTTCCAAATTCCACCCCATTGCAGTTTCAGCATGTTCATGTGCCAATCACACTTCAGTATCGCTCACAGTCTGTGGCACGACACGTTTCATTTTCGCTCCCGTCACTCGTGTCTGCAGCGGGCGTCACGCACATCTGGCGTAACTTTTCACGTCGCCTCTGCCATTTCAAGAGTCCTCAGCAACGATCCGTTCCAGCTCCGATAGACTGGCACCTCATTTGGCCGGCCTCCGTCTCCCCAGGTTGATGGAGTCAGTGCTGGTCACCGGTTAATTGGCGATTTGTTCAAAAATAGAAGCCTATCCCAGCTGAGGGTGATAGGGTCTGCGAGTGAAAAGTGTTGTTCGGGTGCATTTATTTGGGTTATCTATGCAGAATGAATGTTGTCAAAGAACACATGTATTCGCGGGGTAAATAATAATGTTATATTCTTTGGGTCTTTCGGTAAAGTCACGTAGATCGGTTCAAATTAAATAACAAAAAACTACGACGTTTCGATCGCAACACAAGCAGTCCTTACTCATATATAACCTTGTTGTAACTGTTCTCTCGTTGGTTCAGCAGTTCCACTGCTGGATGACATTTTGTTCTGCCTGAGCACGACCGCCTGTGTTGCGATCGAAACGTCGTCATTTATTTTATTTCATTTCATGCCTAAGTGACTTTACCGAAAGAACCAAGGAGTATGAATTCCTGCAGTCACGAAAGCTTTAAGTCAAGATGTATTAATGTTGTTGTTCTTCTCTAACCGAACCTAACATTGGGATGGATCAATGTCACGGTGATTCGCGCACTGCACGATTTACTCGGGAAACCTGAGTTTGATTCCTGACCACGACTCGCCAGTGATGAATGACTCAGTCCTGAGCACCCCCCACCCTTCACCAACACCGACTCACCAGTGTGGTGACGTATGGTCAAACAACCTCAATGACCGAAAGACATGGAGCGGCCTTCACACACTGCACCGGATTGACAAAGGGCCGTACATTTCACTGCAATGTTACATTGAAAAGCCAATCGTGTTATCTTTACAAACACGGATAGGTAATCTTCCTGCTGTCCTGATTAACATTGCCTTGTAATAGAAAACACATGTCAGGCTAACATTTTAGACATAGGCTATTTGTTTTTTTCCCTATAAATAGGGATCGCTGTTAAAAATGCTAGTCTACTGTTTTTTGTGAACTTTTTTTTTTCTATGTATGGCAGTGCTAATGAGACCGGCACATTGTTCTTGATACGATATGGAAAAACATCCTTTTAAATTTAATTCAGCTGCTTGGTCCCATTGAGCTTAAGCGCCTTCGTTACGAGGACGACCACAGAGGCCAAAACTGTCAGTCGTGGCAGCAGTCACTGGACATTGCGAAGTGGAGGCAATTTGCAAACGCACAAGAGCAAAAACAACAACGACAAATGACCTACACGAAACCCACGCCAAAACTTCCTGCGAGCAGGATAAACAACAAGCAGCGCTTACACACAAATACAAAAAAAATGTCAACAAATTCCGTCACGGGCGCGTGTAAAATAATTCCGCGTACGATAGTTTGAGAAGCGACGTTACAGAGATAGCACCCGCGATAACGACGAGGGAGGGAGGGGTGGGTGTAACTCTGCAGCATGACCTTAAATCACACGGCTAGAGATGGCCATCTGTGGCATTCCGAAATGTGGGCGCTGTGCGGGAGAAGACCCTGAAACCATTCTGAGTTGTTAATAAAAAAAAAAAGAAAATGCGCATTTATTTTCAATGGATTTGCAATCCCAACGGACGAGATCGTCAGCAAGCATTTTAAGAGATTTTTTTTTTTATTTTACTTTTATTTATTTTAATTTTTACCTACGTGACTTTACCGAAAAAACCTAAGAATATTAATCCTTGCAGTCACGAAAGCTTCAAATCTATAATTTTAAGAGCTCCGTGAAATGGTTTCCGCCAGTAATTTCCACAGCATAAGTTTCTGTAAGTTTCTGTATATATATGAAAGTTATCAACTAAGCTGTCAAGAGGCTAATTCAAAGGAACAGGTATAAGTAGACGCAGAGTCCGGCATGTAAGAATTGGCATAAATGACGTGGAAGTGAAATCCAGAAGGATTTTGGTAGCGGGTTAAGTCATCCTCACTCTTAGATTACGGTGACTTTGAAGTGAACCATGAGAGGAAATGGGTGGATCTTCATTTTTGGAGCTTTCGTGACTGCAGGAATTAATCTTTGGTTCTTTCGGTTAAGTCACGTCTAAAGATAAAATAATGAATTAAAATAATAGCGACGTTTCGATTGCAACACAAGCAATCATCATCAGGCATAAGAGAAATAGCAACAAAAATCGAACTAGAAAACTATAGACAGACATACAAGCAGACAGACATCACAAGGACACACAGAGAGAGGACACACATCGGCACAGAGAGAGGGGTCGTTTCTGTGACGGTCCCTTAAATAATTTTAATTTTAGTGTGTCTTTCTCCTAATTTTCAAGCTTGCGTGCCGTGCCACGTCGTCGTCTTACTTGCGCAGCAGCAACACGTTGCCGTCCACTCATTGATATGCTAATTTTCTCTGCCCCCTCCCTCTCTCCGTCCCGGCCCCCCCTCCCTATATTTAAGGGACCGTCACAGAAACGACCCCTGTCTCTGTGCCGATATGTGTCCTCTCTCTGTGTGTCCTTGTGATGTCTGTCTGCTTGTATGTCTGTCTATAGTTTTCTAGTTAGATTTTGTTGCTATTTCTCTTATGCCTGATGATGATTGCTTCTGTTGCAATCGAAACGTCGCTATTATTTTAATTCATTATTTTATCTTTAGACGTGACTTAACCGAAAGAACCAAAGATTAGGAAATGGGTGGCTTTCGGTCGTCATTATACTTAAGCATTGGATCCAACATATTTATTGCATTAATTAATTTGCTCTAACCGTATTGGCTGCTACAAATTATGGCTGTGTAGATGTGGCGATTTTAACATTGTTCAACGTAATGTGACTGCGATGGCTGAAACTGAGATTGTACTCGGTGTGAAACACAAAATTAATGAATCATTCGTGTTGTTGCGGAGAAAATAAACAAAATAATGTCTGCATTCTCTGATTATTTATTTTGCAACAAGCACGCGCGCGTGTGTGTTTGTTTGCACACAATAGAGGCAATGCGTCAAACATCGCTTCATGAGTCTCAGTAGCGGTGAGCACTTGGATACAAATTGAGCATTTACCGAGTCCTTTCATATTCTGATTGCCGGGAGTCACTTTATCCAGGAGTTACCAACACACACAAACGACGCAATTAACGTGATTAAGGAACTTCACCTGGAGCTTATTTTCCTTGCGATGACAAGCCTTGGGCTGCTCCTGACATTGACTTTTAAGAAACCTCGCAAAGCTCATTACTTATTCATGCGCGGATTTCGCAGCGCATATTTGGCTGCATGAACTTGAGGCTTTAAGGAGGCAGCAGCAGTTCGCTGCGAACCTTTGGATATTAGCTGTCAGCGTGATGTGAGATATGCTTGCGCGCATATTGCCAGGAGTATTATTGGAATCCGTGTTTTATCATACGAGCCAGAAATTAAATGGCAGTGCGGTGTTTTGTCTTTGAAATAAATAACAATAAAAACCGGGGGGGGGGGGGTTTGGTTGAACATTTCTCACGGTGAACCTGCACGGCTTTTTAATATCGTGTTCTGGTCGAAAGTGTTTTATTTGACTGATAGACGTAGCCTGTGGTTGTAACCAATCAATGCGCTGTTGGTCGGTGGCATCAAAAAACACGATCCTGGATTTATTTTCGGATTGTGTGGCTTAAAACGACAGTGAAAATTCCCATTATAATTGCGTAATTATTAATGTCGTTGTTGTTGCTGTTGTTGTAATTACAGGAGAACCACCTCCGAGTCTCAAAACCGTTCGAGGGCTGTGCCTGCCAGTTTTGTTTCGCATTCGAGGGCGCCGATGTGCCGACCGCGTGATCATTAAGTCGCTTTCAGCATATTCTTAGGTTTTGTCGGTAAAGTCACGTAGGTAAAACATCAAAATTAATAAAAGTAAAATAAAATAAAAATCACGACGTTTCGGAGGCAACACAAGCTTCCGTCTTCAGGTGGAACCGTCACAGCCACGACAGCTGTATCAGCAACCGCGTTACCCAACTGTTTGTCTAACGTGCACGGGAAGAATCCAAGTCGACCGCGCCGCGGGCACACAGGTGCAGGTGTTTAATGCTTCCGTACCGCGGTTGGCGTGACGCTGATCGCCACTGTCTCTGCGCGTCGCGTCGGGGATGTCGAGTGAGCCAGCGGACTGCCTCGGCGCGGGGGGGAGAGGCGAACCCGGAGTCAATCTTCAACGTGCACCAGCGAATGTTCAAAGTGGGCAGTGGCAATCGCTATATGTGGTCCACCGTTTGAGATCGGTGCATGGGTGCACCGTGGACTTATTCCTGATTCATCTTCTTGGTTCTTTCGGTGAGAATTGTATTTTATTATGTTTTATTTTTTTACATTTTACTATTTCCCTTCTACGTGACTTTACCGAAAGAACCAAGAAGATGAATCCCTGCAGTCACGAAAGCTTTAAATCAAAATTTATTGCTGATTGTCCGCGTTGCAATGAGACCAATGCTCATATCGGGGTGATTTACCATCGAAAGCAAATCTTGCTTTTAAATTTAGTCGATGCAATGTTATACGGACAAAATAACAGCGCCATCTTGTAAAAGGTTTCAGTTTGTTTTTTCACATCTCAACACCTATTTAGTTGTCAGAAAAAACGGGGGAAATCTATTCTCATATTTTGGTACTGGCAAAGGAGGTCCCATAATGTAGCGCCATCTTATATTTAGAAACACCGAGCACATTCGTCAATACCCTTAAAATAAAAAATATAATAGGCAACGTTTCGAGCAATGGGCCTTCATCACAGCGCACTAAATTGAATTGTCATGACTCAGGTTCGTGGTTCAAATCAAGAATCGATGATATTACAATTACAGCTAACGTAGCGGCCTCTGGTGGCAGCAGATGGTGTCGTGAACGTGCGGATCTTTGCGAATCAAAATGGAATCGGTTGCTTTGCTCCACACGAAAGACGTATCCACGGGCATGAGAATCAATGTTACGCGTCGATTAATCGAGAGTGCCACCGTCCTGGCGATGATATCTCACCGCCGACGTGGGACCTAGAGTCTAATTTTCAACACGTTCCAGTGCAGTGGAATAAACACCTCTGTTTTTTTTCAAATAAAAACGTCGTACTACCGCCCGTGTTACGGCGTTCAACGTTGCCATTCATTATGACGACGGCAGGAGCCGGCTTTATCTGTTTTTCCCCCCCTCCTTACATCCACATATAAATGTATTGCTTCTCACCCAATCTGCGAGAGTGCACGAGCAAGCGAGCGCGTGCACAGTTTGACGGCCCACGGCGCCTTCCAATCCGGCGATTGGAATGTTTCTACGACGGCGTCCGCAATTTCACAATTAGCTATCCACCACCGCTTTTAGATTTCCTCCCAGCATCAGCTTGCTGCAACCATCAAGGCTGCGTACATCCCTGTCGCCTGCATCTCCAACACCCCCTTCCAGTCACTCGGCCGTTTTTTCTCGCGTCGATGCCAATTTTGTATCATTAATCCCCCTGGAAGCCAGCCGTAGGGAGAGTGTGATGGGCTGCGGCGTGAGGCCTCGTTTGATCGTAAGCACACGTGTTGGCCCTCGTTTGAGTGTTTCTTCAATACCGTTGCTGTTTAAATCCCCAATTTACATATACCGAGAGCTTCTAAATCACTGTTGATGCTGCTTAGGATTGCCACGTTTATTGCATCCAGTTTACCAGTGTGGGATTAATAAGGATAAGTGTAGGATTTGCGAATAACGGTCGCGCACACCGCCACTTATGTAAAATTACTCTTTCGGCTCCAGCGCGCATTCGTGCCATAACTGCAAAATGCATTGCAGTAATGCGGAATGGTCAAACAAATAAGCATGCAGCTTCTACTAACAGGGTACAGATGCCCATCCAGGCACAGCAGCTGAGGACCGCTGGCGAACTCTGCGGAGTCGTACGTCTGCTGAGCTTCCTTCTGGCATGCCTTGAACATCGCTTGGACGCTTGCAAGCGTTTGACCAGTCTCTTTGAAGTTCTGTTTATGTCAGATCAGGTGTCTACCAGTGATGTCATAGTGGAAAAGGTAAATGCACTCTCCGCTGCATATCCATCAGACCTGGACATGAACTTTGCCAACGAACTCATCCAATTCAAGTCTTTCATGTCTGACTCTGAGGGTGAGAAGTGCCCAACTAAATCGCTTGAGACGTTGCAGGCACTTCATCTGCCAGTCAGTGTTCCCCACTGTTTTCGTGGCACTTCGGATTGTTCTATCTTTGCCAGTGACAAACTGCCAGGGTGAACAGACATTTTCCCTTTAAAGGCAGAACAAAAAATGAGCTGCGGAGTAACATGTGCCAAACCACGTCTCAGCTCTTTGTCACTTATGCCAATGGAGTCAGACCTTGTCAGACAGCGAGATTTTCACGATCTCGTGGATGATTTTGCGAGGAGGAAGGCAAGAAAGACACCAATATAGGAAAGCGGGGACATGTGCCCAGGGGCTTCACGGGTGGACCATGATCCGGCCCTGTCCACGCGTGGGACATTTAGAGATGGCGACCCATAGGGCAATGACCGCGGCCAAACAAATGGGCCGGCATCGCAAACGACTTTGCGTCCTATGCCGGCTCTCCGGCCGCCCGGACGGTGTTCGTCGTGCCTAACTCTGAGGGAGCCTCCTGCCCCGTGGCTCACAGAGCGCGACGCGTTATGTACACAAAACACTTGGCAGACCTTAACACTATGAGACATCTCCTTTACCAGTGGCAAAATATAGTAGTAGGGTTTTACCCTTTAAACTGGTACAAAACTGACACCTTTATACAAGGCATCATTTTTGCAATAACCACAAGAGAAGTAGTCAAAATGCAAACAAAAAGAAACAACTCTGATAATGATAATGATATGCACTGTCCTTGAAGTTGATTGGTCCAAACCCGAGACAGCTTTCCTTAGAGCCTAGTCTCCATTGGTGTTGGACCAGATGACACCAAAAGGCGTACAACTCAAAAACAATGCACTATCAGAGTATTGAGAGCTCGGGGTAAAGCATTTACACTATGAGACCTCCTTTACCAGTGGCAAAATATAGTAGTAGGTTTTATCCCTTCAAAGTGCATATTATTATTATTATCAGAGTTGTTTATTTTTGTTTGCATTTTGACTACTTGTGTTGTGGTTATTGCAAACATGATGCCTTGTATAAAAAGGTGTCAGTTTTGTACCAGTTTAAAAGGGGTAAAAACCTACTACTACTTGGCGGACCTTTCTTCCGAGGGGAGAAAAACCTGCCGTCGCCGTTTTTGTGGACGCGTCGCCCCTCATCGACGCTTCGTAAAACGCCAGCGAAATTGCGCGCTTCGGTTTGGCGAAACGAAGTTCCAAGTGGGCCGCGAACCCTCGAAGGAACGGCACCGCCCTGCGCGTGCTCGCCACGTGGATCAAACAGAATCACTCGAGACGCCTGCGTACGGCGGCCAAGAGCAGTCGATGCGAATACCGTCGCGATGAGGTCACTCGTTTGGCGCGGAACGGTTCCTTCGCTGACCGTGCGGTAATTAATGAATGCCGTACGATAGAAGACGAAGAATAAGAAGAGGCAGCAGCAGCAGCAGCTAGTCGATACAAAGATCCCCCGTATAGCCTGAAAAGACTGTTGGGGCGAGTGCTTTTAGCGAGTACCAATGAAGGCCAGAACGGCACACGAGGGGGTCGGTGACCAGCACCACGCCCGGCCGCCTTTGTTTCCCCAGTGGCGATGTTTTTTACACATCGCACCAGGTACTCATTTGAGGCTGAGTCGACCTAGCGAAGGCCCAGGACCGGATCAGATAATCGTCACTGATGTTGGCCGTGAGCGGGAATCGAATTCGAGTCACCAGGTTCGTAGCGCAGCGCGCTAACCGCTACACTACTATACGGGCACATTCCCTCCATCAACGAAACGTGCAGCTTCAAGAGAGGCCTTTTTGACCATCGGTGATATCCGGGCTGTATTAACACAGCTCAATAATGGTCAGGAGCAGGGGGGGGCATCCCGTGACTCCAGCCGGACGGCCCAGAATCCTTTCGAGTTCCCACGAGTGTACACACGTTATTGTGCGCTATTCATCACTTGACAGACAACGCGACAGCTGGAGGTTCTTCTTAGTTGTGCTGCCTTTGCTTGGCGCTCCAAAGCCGTGAGCGGAGAGCATTTTTCACCAAGGCGTCTTGACCTCAATCGTGCGAGGCCGGTACTCGCCTCTTGTCCTGCATGGGAAGTAGGAGAGAGGATATGAAGGTGTATACATCCTACGTAGCGTCAACAGTTCAGTGAACCATTTCATATTCATGTATGTGCCGCCCCGGCTTGAACATATCAGGAATCTGTCCACGCACGTGTACCCAGCTTATAAGATGTTCCTAGAGCAAGGTGCAACGTGATGCCATTGCACTTGTGAACAAATATTCACGTTCAATTGTGTTTTACGTGATAAACACGTGGATATTTCAATTGTGTCACACAACGGAATTACAGTCCAAGAATATGAGACACGGCGATTTTAAATGGGCTCGTTTATGTACCACGCCTGTTGTGTTTTTTTGTATTGTTCGTTGTTGAAACGTTCTTACCCGCAACCGACTGGACATGGGGTCCCTGCAGTTATAAATAAATATTCTGATTCTGTCCCTAGGGTACGGCGAATCAGGTCGATCGCCCCGGGCCCCCACCCCACCCCCCGCGCTTTGGGGGGTGGGGTGGGGGCCTGCAGCTTCGTCCTCACGGTGTCAGATGCAATACTTTTCGTGTTTAGTCTGAAGGCGTTGCGGCGGTGGGGAGGGGTGAGGCCTCACGGTGGAATTCGCCCCGGGCCCCGCGCGCTCCCTCCCCCCCATCGACGGCCCTGATCACGCCAACGTATTTCTCTCTCCGATTGCGAGGGCGATGGAGAAACGGCTTCCCGTCGACATCGTTATCCTTTTTTTTTGCCGCTCGAGTTGCCTGGCACATTTCCACGCGCGTAAGGGGAGACGATGCTTCTTTACCATTTGCGATGCCACTTTTCTCTTTATCGCGCCAAATTGAATCGGGAAATGCCGCAACGAGGCTGCCCTTGGCTTGATTAATTATAGTAGATGCACCGCACGCGAAAAAAGGCGAAAGGTCTCCAGCGCTGCCTGTCCTCCGATGTCTCGAATGTATGGCGAATATTAAATGTCAAATCCCACTGCGGTGACAGATACACGAACGGGGTGAGTGTTTGCGTTGTTTTCAAAGTGCCCTTTTTATTGTTTGCATTATTGGAACGAAGGAGCCGCACATACAAATTAAACAACCCGAAGGGTCCAACGATAAATGATAGCAACAACCCTGAAGCCGCAAGGCGCTGCATATTGTTTGTGTTGTCTTTTTTTTTTACGATCAGTGGAAACAAGAAGATGCTCGGTGTATTCGGCACTTTGCTTCGTTCATCATTTCGTAATTTTTTTTTTTATGTCAGTGCAGTCGGACGAAGGCTTTCCCACACATCATGCCAGTCACGTGGGTTGTTTTATCCATACTTCACCGTGCTGGTCAGTACGGGTTGCTGAAGTAGGGACGCCACGAATGGAGCGTAGATATCGCTCTGCGCTCGCTCGAGGCGTAACGGGGGGGGGGGGGGGGGGGGTTGGTTTAGTGCCGGGATTCATACTCTTCTTTTTTTCGGTAAAGTCACGTCAGTAAAAAATGAAATGATAATGAATAAAAATTAAATAATACAAATCACGACGTTTCGGAGGCAACACAAGTCTCCGTCATCAGGTGGGACCGTCACAGCTGAATTTGCTGTATCACTTGATTTGCTGTATCACTTGATTTGCTGTATCACTTGATACAGCAAATTCAGCTGTGACGGTCCCACCTGATGACGGAGACTTGTGTTGCCTCCGAAACGTCGTGATTTATATTATTTTATTTTTTATTAATTTTAATTTCATTTTTTACCCACGTGACTTTACCGAAAAAACTAAGAGTATGAATCCTTGCAGTCACGAAAGCTTCAAATCTAGAATTAGTGCCGGGACTGTGGCTCGCTTGCCAAAGGCTACTCCTCGTTCCGTGCTGAGCAGCGCCTTGCCTGGGTGTCTGGGCAGCTTCTGCCTACGCAGGAACTGGAAGGTCGCGACTCCGAGACACCGGTCAGACCTTGAAACGCTGGAGGTCCTCCTCCTGAAGGGCCAACAACAACAACAGCAACAAAGAAGCGCTTCCTGACAATTTTCGATAAGCGTATCTAAGAACACTTAGGGAAACAGGCCGAGAAGACGTGGGCTGGGAACCCCAACTCGGGTTGCTGACTTCGGAACGCATTGTGCTAATCATTGTGCCACCTCTGCTCTCCGTGCTAGAGTTATGCGGTCTAAATACTTGCATTATTACCAGACTAATTACGTTAGCAAACGTTACTTTTTGTCATATTTCACTGACATTTACCTCGACATCATACTGCAGTGAACGAAAACCAAACCAATCCATGCACGTTTAACAAATCAACTAGTGCCTAATAATTTCATGAATACTTTTTAAATCACATCAGTGACTGATCAGTGACTGATGTGATTTGTATATATTTTTTTACCAGGTAAGGCCCACTGATCTATCCGGCTTTTATTCAGAAGCGACTTGCTCACAAATGATAGCTCAACGAAGTGGCGTATCACCAAGGGGGCATTTTAAGCAGCCAAATACTCTAAACGCACGTTGATTCTAAATGTGAAAGTTGAAAAACCGGAGGACCCGGAGAAAAATCCACTGGACCACGGGGAGAGAGACACGCAAACTCCAAACATACAGCAGGCGTCAGGGATCGAACCCACAGGCCTCCTGCATACCAGGCGAGGGAGATGACTTCCCGCCACCGCTGCATCACAAAGCAGTTGGGAGGCGTTACTGTGAGGATCGGCTGGGGCCCGTGGTGCGAGCGGGATTGTTCCAGGCGCTGTAGGGAAACCCGTAATCAGGCACCATGCGTGCAGCTCCCATCGCAGTAAAACAGTCCCAGCAAATGAGGTTCCCATAGTCCCAGCATACTTAAGCAGTTGTAATTTCACAGGAATATTTCTGTAATGGCGTTAAATCAAAACATGTTTATCCCGAGTAATTATTTTGCCCGTGCCATGATTTCCTTTGCATGGTTAATGGCTCGTTTACCCTCGGTGTATGTTGTTTACCGTGCTGGATTTCCTCTGTGTATGTACGTATGTGTGTTGAACTTCTTTCGCACCGCACGTAGCCAACCGCGCTAATCGGAGGTGCGGGGGAAAGGACAACACAACGAAACACTTTACCGCTGAGCTTCCCTTGGCTGGTAACACTAACATCACAGCTTTTTCCGAATGTTGTTTGTTTCTCAGAAATACCGTTTCGATACGAAAAAATATCGTCTTAAATTTCCTTCTGAGAGATCTTGACGAACAAAACACGATGCATTAATTGCGTCCGCAGGTAGTCGGTGGATTGGTGCGTCGTAGGATCCAGCAGTGGATTGCATACAGATGATTCGTGATAAAAAACAAAACAACGCGAAGGAATGCTGATGATATGTAGCGCCAGCAAATTCTAGAACAATTGAAAGATCTTGGGGTCTTACGGCATGATCATGATGGTGATACGGGTGTCGTCTCAGGCGAGCGTGATTCAGAGGAGAAAGGCACGCACCTCACGCTCGAGGGATCTCCACGTGGGGGGCACGGGCGTGCCCGGAGTGCATCGTTTGGTAAGGCTCAGAAGCGCCGTGAAGTGTTTTCTCATCGCGTGACCGTTCACGCGGAAATTGCCTGTTTACAATGCTGTTTACGCTGCGATCTAGGCCGTCGTTAACCCACGGCTGGCCGGCCGACTCACGGCGCGTGCAGGGGTGCGATGCTAATTTTAACAAGACCCATGGTGCCGTTCGTTACCTTGTCCTGAGCTGAGCCGAACGGAGCTAGTACAGCCTTGTTATGCCCAGTAGCTGCGGGATTCATTTCACACTTGAATGGCCGGCTCATTCAAACGAGAATATTGTCAGAGCTGTTACATCTTGCTTGCGTGCAATTTTAACAAAAAAATGTCCCTTGGCTATAATTGTATATATTTATGAGTTTATGGTAATACGTGAGGATCTTGCAACTATTGTGTACCTGTAATTGTATAAAGCTGCACTCGTAGTGTATATTAAAGCTATAAACTATTTTTTATTTTACCACGTAAGGCCCATTGAGCTGTATCGCTCTTTTTCAGAAGCCACCTGGCCACAAATAATAGCTCATCGAGAAGTGGCTTATCGCGTGGAAATGTATAGCAGTCAAATACTATGAATGCACGTTGATTCTAAACGTGGAGGGATAAAAAAAAAACCGGAGGAACCGGTGAAAAATCCACGCGACCACGCCGAGAACATGCAAACTCCAAATGTACATGCGTCAGGTTCATGATCGAAACCCACGACCTCCTGTATACCAGGCGAGGTAGTTAACATTTCTCCACCGTGGCGCCCTTTATTAAACGGGGGCTTTCAAGACTGAAATGTTTACACAGAAAAGATGATGATTGAATTATCGAGTGCTCTACCGGACAGCAGAATGCTGTTTGAGATATTAAACATGTGCACTGACAATAATTATGGTAGCAATTGTCGTCATTTTATCGTGTTTATGGAAATGACTGTAAAATGTGTTCTTTATTCAGCGCACATACATTTCAGGAGTTCTGAATCTCATTTCATCACGGGAATTTCACTCCCGTGGGTTAACACCGTGTGTATGTATGTTGAACTTCTTTCGCACCGTACGTAACCAACCGTGCTAATTGATAGCGCGGTGTGGAGCGTGACTCGGTTTTGCCACCTGCTTTTTGCAAACACTTCGACTCTCAAACATTTGATCCGATCTTCGCACAGCATCTTCACCATAATTACACGGCAGAGCAATCACGTGTTGACGCTTGATTCATTCTAGATTTGAAGCTTTCGTGACTGCAAGGATTCATACTCTTAGTTCTTTCGGTAAAGTCACGTAGGTAAAAAATGAAATTTAAATTAATAAGCTCTCTCCCCCCCTCTCCTCCCCCCTCAACTTGTATTTAAGGGCTTGCATCTTGAATCCCTGCCTCACTTGATGCAGCAAATCTGGCTGTGACGGTCCCACCTGATGACGGAGACTTGTGTTGCCTCCGAAACGTCGTGATTTTTATATTTTATTTTATTTGTATTAATTTTAATTTTATTTTTTTACCTACGTGACTTTACCGAAAGAACTAAGAGTATGACGCTTAATTCCTCACGTGATGCTTTGAAAGGCTTTCTCTCCGAGTGTGCCGGGTTTTCACAACTTTCGCACGTGTGTGTGTGTGTTTACTTCATGTGGGGAGCGGTGGTGTAGTGGTTAGCACGCTGCGCTACGAACCCGGTGACCCGAGTTCGATTCCTGCTCACGGCCGACGCCAGTGGCAATTATTTGAACCGGTGCTGGCCCTCCCCTAGGTCGACTCAGCCTCAAATGAGTACCTCGTGCGGTGTGTAAATATCGCCACGGGGGAGACAAGGGCGGTTGGGCGTGGTGCTGGCCACCCGCCCCCTTATGTGTACCGTACCGGCCTTCATAGATGCTGTTCTGCTAACGGCACTTGCTCCAACAGTCTAAGGCTATACGGGGGATCTGTGTCTGTGTCTTTGTCGTGTTTACTTTGTTACATAACTCAGTTTTTTAAAATAGAAATCCCGTTGTGTAAAACTCACATCCTTAGAAGAGCTGAGATGTGATTTTTTTAAGGGTTTCATAATTATCCTGCTGTGACCCAAACTACGTTGATATACGCATAAAACACCGCAGCCATAATCTCGAACATATGGTAACGTCCCTTGTTTTATTGTGGCATTAATTTTCATACATCCGCCGCGTTTTCTCACATTGCACGAAGACTCAACTCTCAAATTATTCTTTGTCGCCACATCAAAATGTCATTATTTTTATGGTGCAACTTGTAATTACCCCGCGTAAATCCAGTGACATTGAATAGCGATGCGTTGTGAGTGAAATGTGTTCAGGCTTGTAATGGGCATGTGGTGGGGGGTGGGGGGGGACAAGTGGTTGGTGTCACTGCTTGTCTGCAACAAAAAACACACGTGGCGAGACAACCTGCAATTGTCGCAGCAGAGAGTTGATGCAGGCCTCAAATTCATCGACGAACAGACGTACGTACATAATAGAGGTTTTTTTTTACTAGTTTGCTGTGTCGGGTTGTGACGGGTTTTAACGACACATTTCTCTATTTACGCGATCTAACCCCCCCCCAAAAAAACACCTCTGTTATCGATGATATTGGTCGCGAAAGCA
The DNA here is from genome assembly GCF_965212315.1 of Lampetra planeri. Classification (NCBI taxonomy): domain Eukaryota; kingdom Metazoa; phylum Chordata; class Hyperoartia; order Petromyzontiformes; family Petromyzontidae; genus Lampetra; species Lampetra planeri. Next base: position 3,207,137 of record NC_136107.1, on the reverse strand, counting down.
TGCCACGTGTTAAACAGACGTGCGTACGCCGACTGCAAACATTAGCGGATTCGGTTGATGCATATGCAACAATAACAACAACAACAACAACAAAAAGGCACCATTCTTTGTGCTCAGTTAAGTATCCTTAAAACATGGTGATGTTTTTTTGGGGGAATTGTAAGATATGAATATTTTAATAAATATCAATCATTTTGACGATGCTCTCCCCGTATGAAATATCGCGTCTATATTCATTCCGCCATTAAATTGTTGTTGGCCGCACACGCGTGCTTTACGTGGAACCCGTTGTATTATTTATGCCTTTAATATGTGCGACGCTGACCATTCACGCCGCTGCCTATCGGGTTATCCGTGAACATTTGTTTTCAAACATAAAACGGCCCATCCGTTGCGGGCTCCGGATGAGATATCATTCTCCGGCGCGTCCGGGAGCCTATCGATCACAGAGAAGAGCATTTTAACTGTGCACAATAACAGCGATAATAATAGCACCGCTACCTACGACTTGAGGAGCTCACAACCCCCCCCCCCCCCCCCCCGTTATCGATGATTGAGAAGGAACCGTGTGGCCAGGGTCGCGGGTGTCAGGAGCCGGTTTTGTTGTCGCCCGCTTTGAGTCTGACCTCCCTCCCTCCCTCGGGGTGTAATATTACGCACCTTCCTCCCTCCCTTCCCGCTCAGGAGTCGATACAATGAGCATCACTTTGTGGGGAACTCACCAGTGCTTGCCCTGTGATAGAGAGACGCCCTGGCATGGAATTTCCACCACGAGCTCAGCGGGGGGCCTGTGCACACTGGATGAGCACCAATGCCCCAACGCCGATTTGAGCAGGAAATCACTCTGACTTTAGATTACTTGAGGGGTCTTCTCTACACAATCCCCGCAGTTCATATTAAATGGTTTAACAAAAAAAACATCACATATGTAGCAGAAGGTGTAATTATGTTTTCTGAGCAATGGTATCAAAATTCGATGAAGTATAGGCTTTTATATATTTGTATTAACGTGAACCGAGACACTTAATTTTTACTGCAGGATATTGTATTTTAATGTCGCTACGCTTGCCGAACGCTGAGGCTCTGGAAGGGAACGATCGGGGGGGTGTAACATTACGCACCTATACAGGGTGATCACATTAGCAATGAGTGTGGGGCAATTTGCATCGTATTATCATCTCTGTCATTTTCGGATCCCGACACCGATACAACCCATTGGGCAGAGGCAGTGGCCTCGTTTTACGTGATAAGCCCCCACCCCCCCCCTCCCTCCCCTCTTCTTTGACCAGTGATAAATGACCTGTTCTCCCTTCGTTCCCGAAGGAATGACAACAAAGATGATAAACCCCACTTTCGCTATTCTCGTACTGGCGTGAGGTCAGCTGGGACAACGATCTCGTGCGTTTACGGACGTGCACCAAACGACTCTCGCTCGGTTTGCCTCGGGAAATAATTTAGGTCACGTTAAAACATTATCATAACCGTGGCTGCGTTTACTGTGGGGCTGCAAATGTTTCATTTTGCTTTCGTACGCCACTGTCTCTAGCCCTGCGCTGTAAGAATCTGTAATTTGTTAAACAACGCGCTGTCGATGTTGGGAGACCGAAGTGAACGATATGTGTATATTTCGATTTAAAGCTTTCGTGACTGCAAGGATTCAATTTATTCCCTTCTACGTGACTTTACCGAAAGAACAAAGCATATGCATATGCTTGCTTACATCGTCAGAATTGATGTTTCATTAATGCTTGAGGAAATGTTGAAAAGCAATCACATTTTATTTTTAAACCCACACGGTCGTGATAAGCCCACGTACCGGAAACTCTGTACGCCAAAAAAATGAAATGCTCGGTAACTTGAATGGGGAAACATCTCCGCTGTCGCAGGTGACATTTTATACCCGCTGTAAAATGAATTTTTCGGGCAGCAAAGATCTGTAAGGCGACCCGCAAGGCGACACAATAAACTCGGTCAAGTGGCTCGTGGATTTCACACACGTGAAGCCCTTCTAGGCCCGAGACGTAATAGAAATGCGATTGCATATTTCTAAAAGCTGCATTATTGATCAAGTTCGAGGCTTGGTAAGAATTCTAATGAGGAAGAGCTCGACTGTGCTCATGTTTATAGTAAAGTTGCAGCATCAACAACTCCCCTAATCCACCAATGTACAACTGCGAAATCGTAAAAAAAAAAAGAATTATCCCGATCGTTCAGAATATTTCAGTGGTACCGTCTTTAGCAATTAAGTCGTGCCCATATTAATGTGACCTATCATTTGATCCCTCCGTGTCTTCGGCAAACATCGATTGGCAGAGATGAGACACCAGTTAATAAAACACCTCCGAGGTGTTGACATCACTTGTCACACAATAGGCATCAGCAGCTGCTTGCCTACATCGACTGCCCTCGTGAACGCTGTGGGGTGTCGGTGCTGGCACGAGGCCTCGCCCAACCGGCTCACCCTCGGTTGCCTCCCTTCCCTGCACGACGAAGATTATCTCGCTTCACCTTCACAGAATATTGGGGCAAATGCTGTTAGCGAGCAGCACCGATGAAGGCCGGCAAACAGCGGCACACGAGAGGGTGGGTTGACCAGCACCACGCCCGGACGCCTTTGTCTCCCGAGACCCATCACGTACTCATCTGAGTCGATCTGGGGGGGGGGGGGCTCCCAGCACCGGTTGAGATAATCGTCACCGGTGTTGGCCGTAAGCGTGAATCGAACTCGGATGGCCGGGTTTGTAGCGCAGCGCGCTGACCGCTGACCGCTACACTGCAGTTCCCCGTGCGCATCCCACATCCAGGCAGACATCACGAGGCTTCTGTATCGGCAGTCTTTACGGTAAATGTCGCACCACGTTGCTTGGCCGTGAGATTGGCGCGTGTGTCAATATTTAGCGTAAGTATCGACGCGAGCCCCTTCACGTGAGCGCTTAGGTCAGGCATGTCGAAAGTCCGGCCCGCGGGCCAATCACGGCCCGCGGTCAGATTTCATACGGCCCGCAGCTTCGGTCTTATAATGTGTTAGTTGTGGCTCGCCAGCTGTGTCAGAATAAATACATCATAAAACTCATGGAAATGTAAGGTATTCTATACAGTTTGTTCAATGTTATCTGACTGAATGAAAGGCAGAATTGCGTTTTTGGAGTTGTTCACGTCTGCCTGAGTGGCTTATATTTGGTTACATTGTCATTTGAAAAATAAAGGTAATTGCGACAATGAAAATTGTTTTATAACAATGTGTATTTCCACGTAGCTTTTGTGGTAAAAAAAATGTCAAAAGGAACTATTGGCCCCCGGGCATCTTCACTTTATCAAATGTGGCCCTCTTTGCAAAAAGTTTGGACCCCCCTGGCTTAGGTAATACGGGTGGTAGGGTGACGCAGTGTGAACGCTCGTGCCGCACATCAAGAACGCTCCTGGGATCGAGTCCCAACTCGGGCTACTTGCTTCGTGGAGTGTGCACGTCCCCCCTGTTCTGGATGGGTTCCCTCCGTGTTCTCCAGTTTCCTACCATAGCTAAAACCTTCCCGCTAAATATATATATACACAATGTAACTGATATTTATCTTCTTGGTTATTTCGGTAAAGTCACGTAGAAGGAAAATAATAAAAAATAAAAATAAAACACAATAAAATAAAATCATTCTCACGACGTTTCAGCCACAACGCAAGCAGCCGTCCTCACCTGAGGACGGCTGCTTGCGTTGTGGCCGAAACGAGAATTATTTTATTTTACTATGTTTTATTTTTATTATTTTAATATTTTCCTTCTACGTGACTTTACCGAAAGAACCAATAAGATGAATCCCTGCAGTCACGAAAGCTTTACATCGAAATGTAACTGGTATTTGTGCAGAGCATCCCAATGGCTAACCAATCGACGAGGGCAAGTTTCCCCATCGGCATGATGCGTAGCAAGAACACCTGCGTCGCAGCATCGCAAGCGCCCTCCTGACAAAAAGTGTCTCGAGACTCAGCTGAGACTTTATCGGCGTAAGAGACTTTTCACACGGGGCAGATAGGGAGACGAAACTTACGGCGATGACAAGGATGATGTCATCTGAAAAGCCTCGTTGTATCCGACTGTTAAAGTAGTCTCTGAGAATGCGCTACAAAATTAAATGCCCCGTATTAAGAGCAAGAATATAATTTTGCAATATATATTAATCTGTTGTGTATATTTCTTGTATTAAAAACATATTTCGTCACAAGTGCTGATTTTTTTTATGATAGTCATGCGCTGGGAGCTTTCTTCCGATATTAGGAAGCCACTTGAGCGATGTACTTTTAAAATCTAGATTGAAAATAATTTCTTTAGAACGGCTTTTTGTGTTGAGTTTGTTGTCCTTCCGCTGCACCTCCGATTAGCACCGTTGGCGATGTACTGTGCAAAAGAAGTTCATACATCTGGACATACTGACTTGACCTGCAATAGGAATGTGGAATTTCCACCACTAACTCCTCAAGTACTGGGGGGGGGGGAGGAAGTGACTCCATTATTTATTTGGGCGGGGATGGGATGCTTCGTCAATTATTAAAACACAAAGTCAGGAACGAGTTCCAAAAAGATGATCACATATGGTGCTCACAAATCTTTTCTTGCATTTTAATTTCTCCACGTTGCAAAAGAAAATAAACCTCGTGGCGGCAACGGAGGACGATTGTTCGTGGAAAACTTAGGCGAAGTTTCGTGGAATAATAATATCACAAAAAAAATCTCTCCGGCGTGTTTCCGGGTTGTACCCGCGAGCTGTTCAACACTAGGTGCGACGTTGTCCTCCCCCTGCGCCGGGAAGGGTTCCCATGAAGCTCACGAAGAGGCTCCCAACGTGCGCAGCGAAACGTCGGTACCGTCACGGCAAACAGCACGCGGGCACGACCCGTAAAACACCGCAGAGCCGCACGGCACAACCGAGGAAACCTACGCAGCTGTGCGTTATTCAAACGGTTCATGCCGAACGGTAATTTAATTCTGTATGCCATTTTGCATTTGTGTGAAAAACGTGTATGGTGAGCTGTTGACTAATATACGTTCATCAGAAGGTTTAGTATGTGGTGTAAACGAGCGTCGTCCTCTAACCTAGGTGAATAACAGGGGAGCCATCAGTCTCATGTAATGCATTACAATCTGTACATACAAGGATAGCTAGTTAATGGTATTGGTAATCAGAATGCAATAAAACGGCATCTATCTCATGCATCATATGGCACTGACAAAAGCTTCCAACTCGCATTTTATTGCACGTCTCATGGCGAAATATAAACTGAGCATCTGTCTAGTGGTCAGATTATGCAAAAGTGCCTAATTTTCAGTCCTTAAATAACATTGCAACGTTCCCGTGTTAGTGTTCCGGCTCGCTCAACTGTATTCAGAGTATTAAATGCGTTGATTCGCATTTGGTATTGCTGTTTTCGGGTAGATAATGTTTCGAAATTACTGCCAAGCTTTTGAATGCAGTCCTGCAGGTAATACCGCCCGTTTTTTGCGTCTTCAAATTTCCTCTAAAACAACATCTGATGATATTATTAGGTTTTTTCGGTAAAGTCACGTAGGTAAAAACATTAAAAAAGTAAAATCAAATAAAATAAAAATCACGACGTTTCGGAGGCAACACAAGCTTCCGTCTTCAGGTGGTACCGTCACAGCCACGACAGCTGTATCAAGTAAATGAGAGATTGCAGGAGCTACCACTCCGTTTATATAATGGTTGGAGAAGGTGGTGGGGCAAGGGCCGCATACTTTTTATTAATATGGTAAGGTAACATCTGATGAGCCAGATGTAATGGCTAATGGCAAAGCATCATTACAAATTGCCATCGCTTCTCGGTTCCGCAGTATTTCTCTGCGCACTCCTAACAGTGGCAGTTGCACTCTAATTTAACGTGTCATTTGTATCAATAGCGTACAGAAAAATATGAAGGTGCTGTTTTGGAAAAACGCTGCCGACGATGTGCATGCCTCATGAATCCCTTCCATCGATTCCCCACCAATTACATGAGCCAACCCTTCCACCTCCGATTGTATTTCTGCCCAGCATTGTTCCAACTCTGAGGTCACTGTTTATATAAATCGTGCTGCCTTCGAAGCGAACGGACGTTGATGGGCCATTTGGGTTCTTGTTGTTGTTTTGTTGTTGTTGTTGTTGTTTTGTTGTTGTTGCCTCACTCGGAATTGCTCGGCCGCATCGCCAACCCCTTATCGCCACCCCTGGTCACTCTTGCAAATGGGACTCATCCTGGCATCTTGAGTCATTTTTCTTCTCTTGGTAAAAACGACAAAAATAAACGTGATACTTGAGCCTACTTTTTAGACGATTCATTATTTAATCTGTTATTTTTTTATTAAAACAAAAATGTCTTCGCTTTGATCATTGGTTGTTTACCCTTCTATCTGGCAACAAAACTGACACCTTTTGACAAGGAGTCATGTTTGCATAGACCGCAATACCTGCAGTCAGTTTTGTTGCCAGATAGAAGGGTAAAAAACCAATTATCATATTTTTACTGGCAAATGAGGTTCCCATAGTGTCTTCGCTTTATTTTGACCGTTTGTGAAATCGACCAAAATAAATGTTGAACCGAGGGCCATGTGCATTAACAATTTTACATGGACGCGTAAATATACTGTATATGTCAATGCAGAAAAAGGCGAAATTGGATTAGGAGTCACAGACCGTGCCATATACCATGCAAGTAACCCTGACATATCGGAGCTCACGCCGCCACGACGGAAATTAATCCTCGCCACATGTGGCGGTTACGTAACGCCCAGTTAAAACGTGTGTTGCGTTTCCCGATGCATGCTAATTCTACGCACGGAACTCATTACGCATTAAAACGTTCATGATCAATGCCACGCAGCTTCTAGACGGCTCCGTTTGTGGCAGGACAGCTGTGATCGCTCCCTTGCTCCGGGGTTACGCAGCCGAAGCGTCTGTGCCACCTCGAAGCGAGAATGGGGCCTCGTTTGGCCTTGCCAGGTGGGGCGTCTGTCTGTGTGGGAGGTTCTGTGTTCGCTTGGGTTTTCTCCTGGGTTCTCCGCTTTCCTCCCATTGCTAAAACAAAAGAAAGCAATCGTACAAGGTAACTAAAATTGGCCAAACAGCCCAATGTATAACATTTACAGTAACTGCAAATTTACGCAATTGTGATTACGCGTAGCGGCAACATCGCCCCCTACTGTGAAAACATGGGCAGGACCCTCCAATAAATATAGAAGAGTCAAAAAAAAATTACTCACTGAGGCCATTATTGGGTGAACTGGTGTAAGGATGATAACAATAATTGAAAAAAACGAGCACTAGGCAGCTGCTGTTTCCAATCTGGGCACTGAGGCAGTTTGAGAAAATTCACGTAGCTTTTCTTCACAGTTGCACTTTATTAATAATCATTTACATTTATAAAGCGCCCTTTAACAATCTTTTTCTCAGGGCGCTACGCATGAAAAGGCAGAAAATAGTTTAACATCAATCAAGGAAAGAATAAAGTGAGGAAGACGTTTGAAAACAACCAAAGAGAGAGAAAGGCACTTTAAACAGACATGTCTTAGTCGAGATTTCAAGATGTTGTAATTGTCTTGGAAGTCGCTGACCTTGAAGGTCAACGAGTTCCAGAGTTCAGCTGCCGCAATTGCAAAGACGCCTTCACCCCCAATTGTGAAGCCTAGGCCGTGGTGACAGCGAGCAATGCACAATCTGAGCATCTTAATAATCTCGATGGAATGAATATTCGTGGCTGAAGGAGGTCATGAATGTAGGGAGGAGCAAGTCCATTGGAGGCCTTTAACACCAGCGAGAGAATCTTAACAGGGAGCCAGTGAAGGGACAGGATCACAGGTGTGATGTGATCCTTAAGGGGAGTACCGATTAGCACATTGACGGCCTCATTTTGAATATACTGCAGCTTGACTTAAAGCTTTCGCGACTGCAGGAATTCATATTCTTTGGGTCTTTCGGTAAAGTCACGTTGATAAGTTCAAAGAAAATGACGGAAAACTACGACGTTTCGATCGCAACACAAGCGATCGTCATCAGTTTTGTGTTATTTTCTTTGAACCTATCCACGTGACTTTTCCGAAAGACCCAAAGAATATACTGCAGCTTGTTTGGGAGCTTGCTCGGGGCTCCAAAAACCAGGGCGTTGCAGTCGTCAATGCGGCAGGAGGGAAATGCGCAGATCGGCCTTTCAGTGTCTGCAGTGTCAAAGATGTGACGGAGCTGGGATTATGTTTCCAGGGTGGACAAAATAGAGGTTGATAATTGGTTTTTTACCCTTTTATCTGGCAACAAAACTGACACTTTTTTTTACAAGGAGTCATGTTTGCATAGACCACAATACCTGCAGTCGTAATGCAAAAAAAATATATAACTCTGATAATGTATGCACTGTCCTTGAAGTTGATTGGTCCACACCCAAGACAGCTTTCCTTAGAGCCTAGTCTCACATGGTGAGACTAGGCTCTAAAGACTAGGCTCTTTTTTTCTGGCAAATGAGGTTCCAATGGTGTAAAATAGAGGTTCTCGTTATTTGCTCCCGCGATGTGTCTTCGGGTTGTACCGCGTGCTGCTGTCGGACGTTTTTGCGATACGTGTGTTTTGGAAGCTTCTTCAGGTCGTGGCGGAGGGAGAATTAAATTATCGAAGAAGCTCCCCAGCTCGTGGACGGTGAAATGTAGGACAATCGTGGCGAAGGACAACGCAGCACAACCCGAAGAACATTGGAGAGCTACGACACTGTTTACTCACCGCAAAGTGGAACTCATTTCATCAACCATGGGAAATGGGGGGGGAGTTGTCGAGGCATTGCGCTTATCTCTGTAAATTATTATTCCGTGAGAAATTAAGAGTACACGGCCAAACTTAGTACACGCGTTGTTGTTAATAGAGCCAATATATAATAATAATAGAATACGTAACGCATTTTTACGATGTAGAGAGCTGATGTTTGCAAGTTCCCCCCAGGGATTCTGCAATTGATTGCGTTTTGTCTTGAACACTACATTTGCCGAGCTTGGCCCACGCAAAACAAATTAATTTAGAAAAAAAAATCGACGTTCCGTCTCTTCGGTTAAATATGCGTGTACACGGTACGTCTTGCGTTTACAGAAACTGCTCTTAAACTTCGGCGTCTGACATTCATCAAACTGACCCTGCGTTTCGCCGAGGTGGGGACGTGATTCCGCTCCCGGATGTTTGTCGGGCAATCTTCCACCACGCGGCTCAACGGATACTTGATGCTCGGCAAAATCACCATGAGTCAATGTTCTCTTGGCATCATGCCAAGGCGGGAAACCCCATAATCTCCATATATATAAAATGGAAATTTGTGAATATGCGTGTCTGTTCGAAATGTTTAGCATACTTCCCAACATGCAACAAACTTGAAATGTGGCATGTGGGCAGCTTCCAGACTGTACACAATGCAAAACGTATAAAAATTAACTTTTGTATTTGGGGGGGGGAGGTGGGGGCGCAATAATGGATATATTTTTCACGGCAAGTGAGCGGTGACGTCACATCTGTGATGTCACCCGCATGCGGCGTAGGCCGTGTGTTAATCCAAGACAAGAATGCAAGTCTCGGGCGAAGCCGGGTAGTAAAGCTAGTTAGTCATAAAATCAATTGGGCAGATAAAAAATGGGCTTTGTGCTTATATGGCCAAGTGATAAGAGGTGCTGGTAGTCGCACTGGACCCTGATGTCCCTTAGACAGAGTGATGGTGATGGTGATGTTTTGACCGTTAATAAAAGTGATGAGCGAGTGTCATGCACGCTGTTCCCATGGCGTTTGACCTTTCCTTTGACGAGGGCCACGTGCGCGTCGCGTTTATGGGGATGGCTTTGGAAACACGAATGCCTGGCGCGAACTCCGTTGCGGCGACGTGTGATTGCATTGGTTGCGACACAAATACGAGTTTATCACTCACCGACTTGACCGCACCGCCAGGCTGGGTGCCGTTTGGCTTTGTCAAATCGTGCCTTTGCATCAGGCAGCGGATGACATCAGATTGTCAGCGATGACATTCAGAGAGTAGTTAGCAATGTGATGGATTAGAGTTGATGTTTTTTTCTTACTATGCGTGCAAATAGGTTTTTATTGGGGTCAGCAAATGATTTTGGCAATTCGTTCAAGTTGTATTTGTTTTTAAAAATAAAACATAATAAAATAATATAATTATTTTATTGTGTTTTATTTTTATTATTTTATTACTTCCCTTCTACGTGACTTTACCGAAAGAACCAAAAACAATAATAAAAATAAAACATAATGAAATAATTATATTATTTTATTATGTTTTATTTTTATTATTTTATTACTTCCCTTCTACGCGTCTTTACTGAAAGAACTAAGAAGATGAATCCCTGCAGTCACGAAAGCTTTAAATCGAAATTGTATTTGTTTACTAATATTTGTCAAATTAAATAAAATGTATGGTTGATTGTGTAGCACATTGTGACAATTTCATGCTTGTGCTATTGGATACATTTATAAATACGTTGGTGAATACTAAGTAAATGAATACATAACCAGATTAACAAAGGGGATGTGAGAGTCAAATATTCTTCTGGCATGCAGCTGAGCTCCAGTGTCGGTTGACTTTTTGAGAGAATACCCACTCGAGGTTAAGTGTATCTCTACCTCAAGCGAATTCATATATTTCTACTTCGAGCAAGTTGACCTTCATAATCACACCAGTTTCCCAATGATCGGACCATTGCTCGTTGTTTTTCTGCTGCTCCTCTGGCCTATAAATAATTGACCTTCCTCCTCTTGGCACCTGTACTTTTAAATCAGCGGTTCTGAACCTGGCGTGCGAGATGCCCTTTCTGGGGGTTCGAGACATGGCCGGATTGTTTTAGAAAGTAAATAAGCTAAAAAAAACTAATTAAACACGGCCGCGTAAGTGCAACTACTTTGTTTAATCAAACCCTCTATGGATTTATTAACATTACACTTTTTTTTTACTATTGAGACTGCAGTAAAAGGTTAAAACCCACCGTTTTAAACGAAATCCCATTCTTTCTCATACTTGCTTTATGTTGGTAAGCACTCGAGGTCGTATTCTGTGCCCTCTATTTACGAGTCATATATTTCACTGGTGTACGCTGTTTGAGTTTACAGTTTGTTTGTATCTGGACCGCTGGTGCTGCGATAGGAACACTCGACTCCCAATCACAAGATAATTCACCCGGCCAATCTGTCCTCCACGGTGCGAGATTACTTCACGACTGGACTTGACAATGGTAATGTGGAATTTCGGCCATTGGCTCCGTGGTTACTTATGGAGATCGGCTCGCGTTCCTTTGCTTCCTTGAGCAGCGAGATACTCTGATATTTATCTTCTTCACCGTCACTTAATCTCCAATGGAATCGTTCCACAGCGTGTACAACGTCAAAGCCCCGCCAAAAGCGGCGCTGATAATTATTCAGATATTGTTTTGCACGCGCGCGGCTGTGACTTTCACTGCAATAGGTTCGTATGTACGTCTGACTTTGTTGGCACTGTACGTAACCAGCCGTGCTAATCGGAGATGTGGGGGGGCAGGACAACAAACTAAACACACAACGCAGTTCTAAGGAAATGAGTTTTCATTCTAGATTTACAAGTGCATAGCTCCAGTGGCTTCCACACACACACACGCAATAATAGGCCTTCATCATTTTAATTCCTACAGCACCGAAGTGATACATTTAACATATTACTGGAAAACATTCATACATTTTCGTCGGTAACTGTTTTATGATGCAACGACTGTTTTCTTTAATAAAAGCATGACGTTCGTCCAAAAGTAATAATGCCCATAAAGGAAAGCGCTCTGTTATTAATGTGACTGACTGATTTTCATATCAGTGGAAGAGGACCATCATTCTGAAGCCCGATTTAAAAGTCACAAACACGTGTTTTTTGCGTTCGCGCTTAGCCATCTCGATGTATGGGACGTAATGACATACTACTGCGAGGCAACGTACCTAATTTTATGGACTCGTGCGGTGCATGGGTGGCATAATCACCATCACGGCGCCTGTCGTCTCTCGAACTCGAGTGAACATTATTATTCGAGCAGGCGCAACCGTCTACACCGAATCATTCGCTTCGTTTTTCACTCGAAAGCACGCTCAGGTGCATCGGCGGTGAAATGCACTCGACGTTCCGACCTGCACTAATTCGCCAGGAATTGCACGGGCGCGGACTTTGAAATCGAGTTGGCAAAGCGCGCGGATGGGTACGCGAGAAACCCCCCCGCACGCTCTCATTGTCTCGCAGTCATTACCATCCTCGGCCTTGATCTATCCACTGCTGGAATCAAAGCCCTCCCCCAAATAATGACACCTTCCCTCGAGAGTCTCTGTGATGCTCCCCGCACGTGAGCTAACCTCGCCGCTCCATCTCCGCCCTGTGCATCCTTTTGGGCCCCTTCGCTCCTTTGGGTGCCGATTTTTTTTTCATCGTCAGCATTGACCCATCCCGGATCCCTTGTCCCTTCTGAGCGATGGAGCGCTGCTGAAGTGCCACCCCCCCCCCCCACCCCCGAACGCGTGGCAATGTTATGGCTCTAATTTGCGTTTGTTCTCTGAGCCACGAGTGTTAACTCCTTTCTGTCTCTCGGTGCAGTGCCAAGCGTCAACCTCACCCCCCCCCCCCCCCGTGCTCCTTTGGGCAAATTTAAGCTCCTGTTCCATACATTTTGTCAGTGAGCATGTTGCTGAATCCGTACGTCATTGATGCTGATTCTGGAAGCACGGCACTGATTGAGACATCCTTGTTGAAGGAGGCACGCCTGTGCATCGCTTTACACAATAAAGATCAGTTTTACGAAATCGTTCCAATCTTCTTTCGCTCTCCTCTCGGCCATCATTGTCATTGCAGTCCATCTTCAATCATTTTCCCCTCGGTGGAGATACACCGATGTGTTTTTTTTTATCTAATTGTGTGTCCCCCCCCCCCGACCCGATATATATCATCATTTTAACACGTCAAGGTTTGCGCAGCCGCTTATTACCAAACTCCGGAAGATGCCCGCAGCGGTGCGTGAAGAACGCCTGCGAGAGAAGAAGAAGCAGCAGTCGCGCAACCCGACCCCGGAAAGCCTGCACCGGCAGTATCTTCATCTGTTCCGATCTGTGTTTTGTTACGACGTAGAATATCCCTGGCTTCGATCTTCCGCCAATGGCTTCACGAGCGCGGCCGCAAACCGCATCCGCGCGCAGAGACTGCAGCAGCAGTAGCAGCAGCGGTTACTCGATGCACAAATGGAACATTTGAAACTCTCCGGTCTGCGGCGTGCAACGGCTCGGCCGCGTTGACAGATTCGAAGGAGGCATCGTCGCGGCGCGCCTCCGATTAGCACGGTTGGTTACGTACGGTGCGAAAGAAGTTCAACGTACGTACGGTGTGATTCGCCACTCCGCTACTGCGGACGCGATCACCTGTTTCATTGCTTTCATGGCATTATTTTGGTGATTTCGAAAAGTGTATTGGTTTAGCCATGTTTGTTTGTTGTAGTACAGAATTAGACTGATGGCCTTAATCTAAGTTGTCTTGTGGTTGTTGTTGGTTGTTTGACTTGCATCCCACTGGGATTTTTGCACACAGCGTTGGTGTACGGTGATTTTTTTCTGCAGTGTTTTGCTGTCTTTTCTTGGATTTCTGTTTGCACTTAGTCACATATTCACTTTAAGATGTTTTTTGTTCATGTTTTTGTTTTTTGTTTGTTGCGGTTGCACCCGATTCAAGAGCCGAATGGCTCACAGGGCTACACCTAATAAACTATCTTGAACTTGACTTGAACCTGGCTCATCAACCGCCTCGATATCAAATGATAACTGCTGTTGCTCGACAAGCAATATCAGCAGCCATACGACGAAGTTGTGTTTGGCACATGTTACACGTGACGTTGGTTTATCTTGGTCCCACATTTCCAGCCTTGTCAAGTTCATGAATCAATTCCAGCGATGCATTTTCATTGGCTGTTGTAACGACAATGTCATCAGCAAATTTGCGAATGATAATATCTTTGCCATGTAAGGTGTCTTTATTTCTCCAAACCAGCCTCCAGAAAAAATGTTTATTTCGTCACTGTGAATAACTTTTGTGAATTCGTGTCCCCGTGCCTGACTTCCCTTCTCATCAGTAAAAACTTTATTTGAAGCTTTCGTGACTGTAGGAATTACTCTTTGGTTCTTTCGGTAAAGTCACGTAGAAAGAAAATAAATAAATTAAATAATAGAGTACGACGTTTCGATTGCAACACAAGCAACCGTCATCAGGTCGAACTAAATTTGAGAGAGAGACAAACACGGACACGCACAGACAGACACACAAGCGAAAAGAGACAACACAGACACAGAGAGAGAGAGATGGTTGCTTGTGTTGCAATCGAAGCGTCGTACTCTATTATTAAATTTATTTAATTTCTTTCTACGTCACTTTACCGAAACAACCAAATAGTTCTCATCAGTATTTTCTTACACTCTTTGTGAAATTACAAGCCAAATCTATATATATATATGTGTTACCTTATTAATGTATAACATGTGGAAATCATAAGATAACCATAACACGTCTGTGTTTAGAAATGTATAAAAGGAAAAAAATAAACTTTTACAATCGCAGCACAGTTACGTGGAGATCGCCTTCCGTTGTAGATTCGCCGGTTTCCAAATAATTTGTAGTGCACATTAAAATAATTTAACAATGTAAATGAGATATTCAGTAACAAAAGTCGGCAAAGCAAGTCGATTACATACACATCGCTAATTAAACAGCAGGGTATTCTTAATCTTAAAAATATATATTTCGTGAGCACACAATGATCTTGCCACCCAGTAGAATTGCAGATTGAATTAATAATGCGGCGTGAGATTACTGGGAGAGAACAATTACCATGAAGGTTTTCTTCGCAGTGGAATATTGTGTCATTTGTACATCGCACTCGGGAGGAAAACATTTACATCGTGTGCCTAAGGTGTACAGAACGTTACGCATACACACACACACACCAGTCAGCCAAATCAATACCATTGCTTACGTCATCAGCAAAATGACCCTCATTATGGCAACGAGTTTCCTGTACGGAGAGACCTTTTCTAAGGCTGGCTGTGTGTGCTTCTTATGAGCACACGCATTGAAAAGGCATTCAGTGGCTTGGGCTGCCCATGGCTATACGTACATGGGCAGCACAAGCCACTGATACATACAGAAGTTATGTTTATTTTAACAAATGTTCAAACTGAATCCCATTAACATTAAAACGCATGATCACTTTTGTAACAGATGAAAACCCAATGTTTCTGTCAGGGTGCAGCGTATCAAAGTCTTCAGCGAGTGATCGGTGCGTTCCGCCTCCTTTAGCATGCGTAGAAATTAATTGAACTCGTTCATCTTTAGTCAATTTTATTAACATCTTAAAATGTCGTCTGAATAGGAAGAATAAAAATAGACATTAATAATGATAATAGATGAAATGTTAACTTCGAGAATAAACAATGCTTTAATGCCAGTGTTAAAATAAATGAAACAACCCTATGTGTCCTGACTTTTGGCCAACCCTGTGTTTATGGACAGGTATTGTTATTGCTGTGCACAGGCCCGCAAAGCGCCCAAAGGTCAGCAACGGACAGCACATTGAAAGGTGTAATAGTTAAAGAGTTACCATTGTAAGAACTTGGGAAAAGTGACGACGGGACGGAATTCCAGCGTCAAGCAGTGCAGGGAAAGAAGCGGTGCATTGCGCTGCAGTGTGGTGAGTTTAACACGTGGCAGGCTTTCGCAAACAATATTTTATTCATAATAAAAGTGTTTGGGTTAGATCGCGTAAGTATAAATGTGTCGTTACCCTCCACCACCCGACACAGCCAATTAGTAAGGGGATTTGTCATGTAAACAAAATGTCAATTAGTTACTACTTCAGCCCACCGGTGTGTTAGAAAGTAAATCCACAACATTTACGATTTGAGTAGTACGACGTTCACCTGGTAATTACATCCAAGATCATCGGGCAAATCGCTCAAATTGTAAATGTTGTGGATTTACTTTCCAACACACTGGTGGGCTGAAGTAGTAACTAATTGACATTTTGTTTACGTGACAAATCCCCTTACTAATTGGCTGTGTCGGGTGGTGGAGGGTTACGACACATTTATATTTACTCGATGTAACCCAAACACCTTTATTATGCAGTGTGGTGGTTGAGCACGGTATGGATGAGATTGTACGGATGAGGTGATATGAATGGGATAGCATGGATGGGTATGGATGGGATGGTATGGATTAGATGGTATCGATGAGATTGTATGGATGAGATGTTATGGATGGGATGGTATAGATTAGATTGTACAGATTAGATGGGATGGATGTGATGGTACGAGCAGTCTGGTCGACTGAATCGTCCGTGTCGTTGCTGTTTCGAGCCAAAAGGCTCTTCTGCCTAAATTCCTCTACGTGCAGGAGGGAGCGACGTGGAACCACGCGATCTTTTTACTGAAAGTTATCGATCGTAAAGTGCGCAATCGCCTCCTGCCACCGAATGTGGCCGGGACTGACATGGTGTGCACTCGGGACTGGGGTTGATCCCCCTTGTGCTCACGTGAGCCTGATTAAGACCCTGAGGCCGATCTTACCTCAGACCGAGACCGCGATGTCCCCAACGATTATTGTTTTTTTAGGTCCTCGTCAAAGGTCCCTGGTCGGTGATCGAGTCAAGGAACGTTCACCCTGGAGGATTTGATAGGCCTACAAATATAAAACCTACAAAATGCCCTCTAAATTTCCTCTAAACGCACCTGACTAAACCCCCAAAACGTGTCATAGGTAGGCCAGGTAAAGGGCCTTGCCTTCACCTTGAAGATCATCCACAATGCAGAGAGTGTGAGCCGAGCCGCGTGCGTGTAACGAGGGTGACGGGCACACACACACAGAAGCCTGGATGGCTACATAGGAGTTGGACAGATCGTTGTGACCATGAAGATCGTAAAGGGTGGAGAGTGAGCTCATGGTCCCACGGTCCAAGGCGTGCAGCAAGTTCCCAAGGTCATCCACTGGACATCGGTGAAAAAGAGCTTCATAGCTCTTCGGATTTCTCCAGTATATTTACATATTCTGATATTAAACCTGCAGAGTGGAACTTCTCCCACGCACAACTACTCTTCAGTTACCCAGCCCATCAGCTTATCAGTTTAAAAAAGAAAAAAATGTGATGTCTATTTTACACAATAGCTTACTGTGAAATACCCAGCCTGGCAGAGCTGCGGTCACAGTGCTGGCGGAGTGCTACGAAAAGAGATGAGTGGCGAAAAATGTCTCGCTTGAGCTCGCGGACAGGACCCTGATGATGGTACACGACCAACATCACGTCCCTTACATCACCAGCTGGACGAAGGCATCGCCCGAGCTGCCACCATCTCTCACAATCCTGAGACGCAATGATCCACATAGCGTCTGCACGCGAGCTGAGCTAATCGTTTTTCATCTCCTCTGTGGAGGTCCTCTTAGATGTTGTTACATGCCTCGACAATGGTGACTTCCAGGAACGTACCCGAACCTAAATACGCTAACTTTTCCGATTCTTTTTTTTAAAAAATATAATTAACCTGCGTGTAATCTCTAATCAGTGTGTCCATCTGCCTGTCGATGTAACGTAATTCATGATGATATGCTCCACATTGATATATATCAACCGTATGGTTAGCATTAGGATGCTCTATGATGTGCCCCGCTCTGGGAGATCGTAAAACCACTGCGTTGACAGGATGACAGATGTGAACTCTTAAGTTGTTCATGCGTGAAGCCATGAATGCTACATCATTAATATATGTGTGTAAAATGTGCACGTGTCTGTTTATCTGGCTGTGTGTGTGTCTGTCTGTGAGCCTCTCCTGCCAGAAAATGAACAAATATTGACAAATGTAGCCCCATAGGAATCTGAATGACTTGTCATAAGGTTACAGAATAATGCAATTGATTGGTTTGACCTTTGACCGTCAATACATGACATTTATAATATCGCATAGAGTGTACAACATCAACAATTCCTACGAAGCCATTGACAGCCGACAGTGTCAAATATTTAAGTCGATCAGTGGATTCAAATTTCTTCTTCATTAACTGTTTAAGCTATCTGGTTTACAATGCAACTGATTGTTTTTTCTGACCTACGATGGCCTTTCGTGCTCGTAGATTCCGCGTGTCAATTTTGATCTCTGCAGTAAATTGTTTTTGCATGCTTCCAATGGAAACGACAGTGCCACACTTTGGCGCGAGTTCAACTTTCTTCGCGATTTAGTCGCGTTTCTCAACAACAACAACAAAACCAACAAAACAACAACCCACAATTTGACCCTTCAACCACCACGTCACGTGTTTGCGTCGTCACCAACACGTGGCGCGCTGCCAGCGCACACCGCGCGCTCTGTTGCCATGGCGCCGCTGTTGCCATGGCGCCGCTGTTGCCATGGAAACCGGGGTTTGCCGATGCCCGTCATTCATTTTGGCATTCCCAGCATCCTCGCGGAATGGGATTCGCCGCTAGGGCTTGCGAAGTCAGCACTTTTTTATTCTTCTTCCTCCGGCAAATCCACAGCGCAAGGCCCCACAAATTACTTTCTAGTAGTCGGGCAAAGAAGCAATGTGCATCGAGAGGTGTACGTGCCCCTTTGTGAATTAAACATTCGAGCGGTAAACCATCATCACGCAAACTCCGGTCATCCTCGCAGCCGCTTGTGGCTGACCGTCGAACAAAGACGGCGGGTCACCGTATCGCGCGCTTTCAGATGCGCCTCTGCGGCCATCTGGAACGCTCTTTTTTTCTGATATTAGGGAGCCACTACAGCTATGCAACTTTGAAATCTAGATTGAAAACACTCATTCCTTTACGGTTGGCTACGTACGGTGCAAGAAAAGTTCAACATAAATATCATGCTCGTGTGTCTGCGTTCCCCACCTTCACTAGGTTCTGCAGATCAGCACGGTCAATTATAACCCCCAAGGCTTGCACAACTTTGGGAGGCCCTCATCCAGCAGTGAATGTACACATGAGGCATGGGCTAAGTGGCGTATTCTTGCACCCTTGTAAGTGTCAATGCACGCACGCGTCTAAGTCCTCTTCAAAATGTGACGGTGGCATTCTCTCCGTTAAATTTCACTGCATGGAGAGGCACCACCGGCGATTGCGTTAACATCTCAGATTCCCTCCGCGAAACCGGGTTTAATTATTATTGTTATCGTAGGAAATGTTATTTAAACGATGTAAAATGTCATTAAAGTGAAACGCTCCGTTTACAAAAAAAAATCGTGCAGACATCGTGGTCTACTTTTTTCAGCAGGAACGGCACAATTTCTACGCCGATGAAGTTTCCTGGCTTCGTCTGCCTTGATTCAATCCACTACTAGATGATCCTACGACGCCACATTAAGCCGCTCCATCTCCAGCGGACGGGGAACACTCCCTACCCGGGTGCATATTCTCTGCTCGAGTAAAACGTCCCCTGGTGCCACACCTGACGACGGGAGAGTTTTGAACAACAAATCAACCTTTCCCGATTTGAAGCTTTCGTGACTGCAAGGATTCATACTCTTAGGTTTTTTCGGTGAAGTGACGTAAGTAAAAAATATAATAAATAAAAAAAATAAAAAAATAAAATAAAATAATAATTTATTTTATTTCTATTATTTAAATTTTTATTTATTTATTTTATTTTTTACCTACGTGACTTTAGAACAAAATTTGAAATAAAACAATAAATTATTTCATTTCTATTATTATTTCTATTATTTATTATTTATTTTATTTTTTACCTACGTGACTTTACCGAAAAAACCTAAGCGTATCAACCTTTCCCGCAATGCGTGCCAATCACGCTTCACTCGTCACAGCGGGCAGCCCCACGCAGCGGCATCACATCGTACGGTATAAGCCAATATCGGTGGGAAGCATCGAGCCGTGCTCTCATCGTGTGCCTCGCAGGCATATTCTGGGCTAAAACAAAACGCACTGTCATGCGTACTCTGAGCAGAAGGCGTGCCAAAAGTATTGCAGTTGAAGTCTAAAGGAGCTGACAGCGAATTAGGAATTTTTTCCAGACCGATTGTGCTTGCGCACGTCCGCTGAGCACTGAGCAATGTGTAGCAGTGCACAAATGTCCCGCTTGCCTGGCATGTCATCAATATTTATTTATTTATATATATTTAATACCTCGTGTTCATACATGAAAGACAAGCTTTACAGCGGGACAAGCGTGTCTCAGTTGCATGCGAGTGCTTTCATGATGCAACGGATTACAGCTTGCAGCGACTGAAAGAAAATATGTTACGTTTCTAAAAAAAAACTATAAAAAAATAAAAATTGCGTGGGATCGTAGCGATGGAAAAGGAAGAATTAAATGTGGCAGTAGGATCGGACCAATGAAGTGTGCTCCAGCGTGCGTTCAGAGAAAAGGAGACGAAGCAAAACATTGAATTCGGTGTCACGGACGGGTTAGGGAGTTACACGGGGACATTAAAAGGCAACGAAGAGATAATTTAATCCACCGTTGGCTTTGTTTTATTAGTTTGTGTACCTACTTATTTTTGGTATTTAAAAGAACCCTCTAGTGCGGCTCTCTCTCTTGTAGCGTTTATTTTCACTTGTTTGCTGGTGACTGTGTATTTCATATCGAAATCGCCTGCAGTGCTTTTGCTGCTGGCGGCAATAAAAGTTGTTTAAAAGTCAAAAAAAGTATCTCTCTCTCTCTCCGCTGAAAGTGCTCTTTAGACGGGGTGGGTGTGCGGTGGTGCTGGACTCAGCCCTGCACTACCACAGGGTCCCTTTGGCCCACTCAAGTTCAATCCCCTTAGCGGTCCATCACTGTTACGGTGCCTCCACCCCCACCCACAACGGTTCTGCTGGTCCTCCCCACTCCTCCCCACTCCTCCCCCCATCATTTCGAGAGGATTTGGAGCCGTGCCTCTCTGTGTCATCTAACCTTTTTTTTGCTCTATTCACTGGGATGCGTATGGCGCATTGTCCCCCACTGGGGCCCCACATTATTGTTGTTAAAATGCACAATGTCTGGGCACAACAAAGGTATCTCCTTTCTTCGATTTTGTTGCTGACAGAAGGCCTATATACACGTGTCGTTCCTTTATTAGGAGGGGCGCCTTTGAGAGTACAAAGGTTCTTGAAGAATTCATTAGGGCAGGTCAAAGATCTTCCCCAGACACCGCGTGGCTCTGGCTGCTGGCCTCATTAGAGAGGGGATATGGAGGCAGTTAGTGGGGGTGGGGGGGCGCTGAGAATCAAGAAGTTACAGCCGCATATATTGGGTACGATCTTCTTGGTTATTTCGGTAAAGTCACGTAGAAGGGAAATGATAAAATAATAAAAATAAAACATAATAAAATACAATTCTCACAAGTGTATTTTATATTGGGTACGAGTCAATGCCAACTGAAAACAATGGTTTTCAAAAACAATGGTTTTCAACTGAATGGACTGCGTGTGTGTGTATGTATGTTGAACTTCTCTCGCACCGTACGTAGCCAATCGTGCCAATCGGAGGTGCGGGTGAAGGACAACGAACTAAAGACACGCGCGATGCAGCGGTGACCGTGTTTGTTCGATGGCTTAGCCAAAAGCCGCTGCTACTGCGAGGATTACCGGAATTCGGGTGATGGCTTATGTTCCTTGACGAGATCAGCAAGGTATCGTGGTTCATTTGTGGCAAGCACCTTGTTTGTTCTTTGGTTCTTTCGGTAAAGTCACGTAGAAATAAATTACATTAAATAATAATAGAATACGACGTTTCGATTGTAACATCAGCAACCATCATCAGGTACAAATGAATGAGAAAACAAACATAGAAAACTTGGAAATATAATGCAATACACACCTCGTTTGTAATGAATGATTAAAATATCACAGCAATATACTTTAAAGCAGGTAAAGTATAACATTGTCATCTAAAAATGATTATTACTGAATTAAGTAAAAAGTATTTTGAATAGGCAGTCATATAAAAAATATATATCTAAGTGTCTTTGAGAGTAAACAAGCATAAGTACTCGCTCTAGCCGGTCCTCAGACAATGTTGCAAATTCCACATTGCTATGACCGAGGCCTGTTTATCCAGAGTGCAGCTACATGTTATCGAGACTGGAGGAGCGATGGGGTCAGTTGACCTCCAAATGGGATTTGAACCCCACGGACTTTCCCATTGTGAGTAAACAAAAAAAACTTGGTACGGCACCACCTGGCTCGCACCGTTAAATTAGTAAAATATTAATTTATTTCAGCAAACAACATTTGCCTATTTGTTAATCTTAACAATAGTTTATCCATGCCAAATTTTTCACCTTTTCCGTTGAACGCTTTTGCTCGCAGGAACCCAATTTCACGTTACATTAAAATGTTTTTTTTTCAAAAACTTTATTCTCCCCCCCCCCCCTCAAAGCATTTTAAATTGTAGAGGAAAAAAATCCGATAAGCAGCCCTGCAGGGTGCTGTGTGATGGAGGAGCTTTCTATGGCCGTGTCCCAGTGGTAGGAAAGTTGATATCACGCTGTTTATCAAGTCCTAGCCTTGTCCAAAAAGGAATGGGATTTCATAATCGGGTACCAGTAATATTTATTGTACACATACTGCCTTATATATAAAATGGATATATATACCAGTATGCATACTGCCACATTCCAACTGATTACAACTTAACCGTATACACTGCCTAGGTTTGTATCTCCAAAATAAAAGCGATTTCTTCGCTTTGTTCAATTAGTAAACGAAAATAAAAATAGCGGTGGTCATCCTGAGACAGTTGAAGTGCCCGCAATACATTAACATGGTGTCATTATAGTAGTAGGTTTTTACCCTTTAAACTGGTACAAAAACTGACACCTTTATACAAGGCATCATGTTTGCAAAAATCACAACACAAGCAGTCAAAATGCAAACTAAAAGAAACAACTCTGATAATGATATGCACTGTCCTTGAAGTTGATTGGTCCACACCCGAGACAGCTTTTCTTAGAGCCTAGTCTCCATTGGTGTTGGACCAGATGACGCCAAAAGGCGTACAACTCAAAAACAGCGCACTCTCAGAGTATTGAGAGCTTGGGCTAAGCATTTACACTATGAGACCTCTTTTACCAGTGGCAAAATATAGTAGTAAGTTTTTACCCTTTAAACTGGTACAAAAACTGACACCTTTATACAAGGCATCATGTTTGCAAAAATCACAACACAAGCAGTCAAAATGCAAACAAAAAGAAACAACTCTGATAATGATAATGATATGCACTGTCCTTGAAGTTTATTGGTCCACACCCGAGACAGCTTTTCTTAGAGCCTAGTCTTCATTGGTGTTGGACCATGGGCCAGAGTAGAAATCGGTACCCACCTCAGGTAGCAAGACTTTAGCAGTGCCCATTCATTTCGATGGCGAATGAGACCGAATTATTTGACAGCCCACTCATTTGCAGTGATTCTCACATAATTCACCGTTACTGGCCACGTTGAGAAATTGGAACCCGCTAACGTTGTGTCCACCTCCAGTGGTACAGTACCGGCGACTGAATTTGCATTTTTTGTGTTCAGTGTGTATTTAAATTTCGATTTAAAGCTTTCGTGACTGCAGGGATTCATCTTCTTGGTTATTTCGGTAAAGTCACGTAGAAGGAAAATAATAAAATACTAAAAAATAAAACATAATAAAATAATTCTCACGACGTTTCGGCCACAACGCAGGCAGCCGTCTTCAGGTGGAGAACAGGTCTGTCGAGGAGACAGAGTCCGTTTCGGCCACAACGCAAGCAGCCGTCTTCAGGTGGAGAACAGGTCTGTCGAGGAGACACGGCCACAACGCAAGCAGCCGTCTTCAGGTGGAGAACAGGTCTGTCGAGGAGACAGACCTGTTCTCCACCTGAAGACGGCTGCTTGCGTTGTGGCCGAAACGTCGTTGGAATTATTTTATTATGTTTTATTTTTATTATCTTATTATTTTCCTTCTACGTGACTTTACCGAAAGAACCAAGAAGATTCAGTGTGTATTGTTCCTCCCTCGCACATCCGATGAGCACGGTTGACTACGGATGATGTCAAAGAAGTTCAACATGCAATACATGCAATATACATGCATACATTTTTGTCTGGGCCCACGGACTAGATTTAGTGATGAGCGTAATACTGCAGCCGAACAATGTTCAGCGCCAACCTATGCAAAGTTAATACGTTGAACTGTACCTCAAAGCACTCGTGTAGTGTGTAGCCATGCGGGAGTATATCTTTTGCACTCATATGCAGGGGAACATCGGCTGGAGTGCCATTAGAAAGCTTCGTCTTATCAATGTTTCATCTTCTTGTTTGAAAGGGATAAAAATAACCCAGCCTCTCATTAAATTTTACTTATGACTTTGGGATATATTTATTTTTTTCACAAGCAATGCGTAAAACGACTATTTCAGCTCCTTTGAACTCTTAACATTTGTTTCTATTAGATTATTTTTAAAAACGTAACCTTCTGCGGATAGACCACGCACACATTTGTTTTGCTGCATCTGCCGAATCTTCAAGAACATCACAAGTGCGGCGGCCTTGAGGTCCAGTGATTAATCTTTGCTTATTAGTGTTATTTGAAAACCAAATTTGCCTCATTTTCCTATAGATGTGAGGCAGTATTCATGTCTATTGGGGGGCGGGGGGGGGGCGGGAGGAAGTAAATTCGTGGTGGAAATTCCACATTTCCAGGGCATGGCCAGTTTTCTCGAATTGACTTCGCACAAAATCGTGATTTAACCGACCCCCATTGGCAAAATTAGTGGAGTCGCCATGCTCCCCCCCCACTACCTCTACCCCCCACTACCCCTGCCCCCCTCACTATCACCCCCCACTATCCCCCCACTACCTCTACCCCCCACACTAATACCCCTGCCTCCCACTACTCCCCTACTCCCCCCCACTACCCCTGCCCCCCCCCCCACTATCACACCCCTACAATTCCCCCCACTACCCCTGCCCCCCTCACTATCCCCCCCCCCCACTATCCCCCCACTACCTCTACCCCCACACTAATACCCCTGCCCCCCATTACCCCCCTACTCCCCCCCCCCCACTACCCCTGCCCCCCTCACTATCCCCCCCCCCACTATCCCCCCACTACCTCTACCCCCCACACTAATACCCCTGCCTCCCACTACTCCCCTACTCCCCCCCACTACCCCTGCCCCCCCCCCACTATCACACCCCTACTATTCCCCCCACTACCCCTGCCCCTCCACTCTCCCCCCCCCCACTACCCCCACTAGCCCTGCCCCTCCCCCCCACTATCCCCTCTCACTACCGTTGCACCCTATTACCCCCCACTATCTCTGCCCACCACCCTCTCCCACCGACCGAGATTTTGACGATCAACCTTCGGCATTGCGAGTCCGAGCAACCTCTAATGAATACGCAATAAAAGGGAGTGGGTGCACCTGGAGCAGAGCCGGCCCAGCCACTAAGCGACCCTTGCAATTGCAAAGGGCCCCGTGGCCAGCAGAGGGCCCCCCCTAGAGTCACTGCGAGCTAGTGGGTGAAAAAAATCATACATCAAAGGGGCCTCCAACCAAATTTTGCTTAGGGCCCCCAAAGGTCTAGGGCCACTCCAGGTCCTGCAGTCTGCCGTGCAAAAAAAACAGCGCGCGGCTGCCTCTCTGTGTCGTTCAAAAAAAAAAGCCAGCACCGCCAGCCTTCTCTGGGCTTGTCCGTAAATAAAGAGGCAGCAGCAGCAGCAGGCCGCTCGTCTCTCCCCCCACCCACCCAACCACACCACCCCCCCCCCCCCCGTGTCTCCCCGCAGTGTGTGACCGATGCGAGGGGGAGCTGAGACGCGTGCCACCGGGCACTCAACGGGTGACGGCGGCCAGTCGCGACGTCGCGGCTTTGCGAGCCCATTGGCTTTGGGGAGGGCCGAGAAAATAAATCCAGGGACCTCCCTTGCCGGTGTCAAGATATACGAATTGCCAGAAAGGGTAAAACTTATTACGATAAAACAAATCGAATTATCCATTAGGAGATTGCTACTCTGGGAGAGAGCGGTTTAATTTTTTTGCAATGGAGATGCATCGCAATGGAGATTCATTATAAGGTCGCCCTGATTACACACAGAGTGTTTGCCACAAATGAACCACAATGCCTTGCTGATCTCATCAAGGAGCATAAAACATCATCACGCGAACTCCGGCCATCCCCGCAGCAGTAGCGGCTTTTGGCTGGACATCGAACAAAGACGGCCACTGCATCGCGCGCTTTCAGATGCGCTTCTGCGGCCGTCTGGAACGCTCTTCCTTCCGACACCAGATGGAAAATTCGTTTCGTTACAACTGCTTTTGGTGTTTAGTTTGTTGTCCTTCCCCAACACCTCCCCGATTTGCACGGTTGGCTACGAGCGGTGCGACAGAAGTTCAACGAGCGTAAGTCGTTGTTCCGCGGACGAGGGAGCATCGTGCATGGAAGCAAACGTATCCGAGCAGAGGAGTGTTTACTCAGTAGACGTAGCCTCACACTTGGGTAGGTACGTCGGGGGCCTTGGAAATACTGCATTCCAATGGCACGGGGTCAGCCAATCTCTCCAGAGGACGACCACTGTTGGCTTCCCACAAAGTGGAACGTATTTTTATTCGTAGGTTTTTTCGGTAAAGTCACTGTGTAGGTAAAACATCAAAATTAATGAAAATAAAATAAAAACCAAAAATCACGACGTTTCGGAGGCAACACAAGTCTCCGTCATCAGGTGGGACCGTCACAGCCAGATTAGCTAAATCAAGGTGCAGCTAATCTGGCTGTGACGGTCCCACCTGATGACGGAGACTTGTGTTGCCTCCGAAACGTCGTGATTTTTTGTTTTTATTTTATTTTATTTTCATTAATTTTGATGTTTTACCTACGTGACTTTACCGAAAAAACCTAAGAATATGATTCCTTGCAGTCACGAAAGCTTCAAATCTAGAATTGGAACGTATTTCTACCGACCACCCCATGGGGTGGGGAATGATGGGCTTTTGACCTTTGACCAGTGTTTGTGCTCACAATTGTAAGTGCCTGGATGTCTTAAGTTTGGAGTCGTATGAACATCATCAACCATACGAATAAACATCGCTTCCTATACTGCTTATGCTGCTGCTACGACTGATACAATTCCACATCATTCATCTCGCTGTGGTTCATGATCTGATCTCGTCGCTCCATCTCTCTGGGGTTGTCATCCTGTCATAATGATGAGGATGAAATTTACAATCTCTGCAAATTCCCCCCAAAATCCCGCCTTCATTAGCACTGCATTATTGACACGATCGTCGCCTCGTCTGGCAGAGATAATCGTAATGATAATGATGCAAACAAATCTAATCTTCTCTGGTATATATATAATATTGTTGTTAATGTTTTTTTTTTACTTTCAGTAATAAGCATTCATTTTCAGAAAATGTGATCGTGGCAGAATCACATTTACAGTCAAGTGACTGGGGAGGGATTAAATACAAAAAAATTAAATTTTAATTTAATAATTGTTCATTACGTATAGCAGCAAATCTTTAATCGTATAATTTTGTGGAAATAAAAAAGTGCGATTATATGAAATTCAATAGAAAAAAATAGACTATTATCAGTAGCAGCAACATAAGCACGAGAGCTAGCGATGTGTATTCTTCTGCTCAAATTAATGTCTCAATGCACATTAATTCTCTTCCCAAAGTCGTGTACCCCTTTTCGAAAGCCTTCTGCCAATAAATAGTTTCAGATTTAGTCGTTACAATATTTAAATCTATTTGTGCATTGCTTGCATGCATCATATTTAACTTTATTAAGCTCTTATATGGTGCAAGGCACCCTGACCAAATCCTGGCTACGTGGGAATCGCCCAAGCGATCCACTTCATGGGCATTGGATTTATATTGTGATAAACGCACAGGAATTAGTTCAGATATTTTGTGTGTGTGTATATGTTGTGTTCATTATGCCCAATCACCGCATGCCCAAATAGCTTTTGTTCGGCCGGATAGAGGGGGCTAAACGGGCGCGTTGCACGGGCTAGAGAAGAGATGGAGTGATGTGGTACAGGAGAATGTGGAGCTGAGTGGACTTGCCGATGACTGGTACCAGCGGTGTCAAGATCGGCCTCTGTGGAGGAGGCTCGTGAAGGACGCTGCTGCTGGGCAGTTGGAGGCAGACGCCCTCCAACAACAACAGAGGGCAGAGGAGCGACGCTCACAACAACCAGCGGAGCGCCGGGTGGCTAAAGCACAGCAAGTTGGCACAGTAGGGGGCATAGGTGGTGCATCAGCCAGTCATCTCGGTCATCTCAGTCAGTCGACCCGTGGCACCTGTGCCTGCCCCGTGACCTCCTGCCAGCGGGCGTTCGACACTTCACGTGGCCTCAAGGTGCACATGGCGTGACACAAGCGTCGTGGTGACGTCACCGCCACTTAGTGGCGAATGGCGGTTGTTGTTGTTGTATTCATTGTGTGCAAATGTGCAGCCCTTTCGTCAGTCCACTGTTGACAGTCTACCACTGCCATGTGGGTCGTAAGGGTTATTAAAACATATTTCACCACGATATTCGGTGGCGAGAGAAGCCGTGGGGGCTAGGAGATGTGAACCACATCGCCTGGTATACATGAGGTCGTGGGTTCGATCCCTACCTTGACGCCTGTACATTTGGAGTGTGCGTGTTCTCCCCGTGATCGCGTGGATCTTTCTCCGGGTCCTCCGGTTTTTCCCCTCCACATTTAAAATCAACGTCACGCGTTTAGAGTCTTTGGCTGCCATACATTTCCACGTGATAAGTCACATGGGTGAGCTATCATTAGTGGCCAGGTCGCTTCTAAAACAAATAGCTGTATCGCTTAGTGGGCCCGACTTGGTAAAATAGAAAATAGATATAGTTTAAATATGTTAGTTTCAGTGTGGGTTTGGTGAATACAGGGATATAGGACGTGGGATTAATAGGAGTACAGAACGACAACAACAACAAGAATTTATTTTCCTGCACTCTCCTTTTCCGACCACCACGTAGCCCTACAGAAGCTTACATTCGCCATCTGTATTACGCAAGCTGTTTTTTTTTTACTGTTGCGTTTAAAGCACGTTTAAATGCGTGTTTTATGCACCGGGTGTATGCCACGTTAGTGCAACACTTTTTATTTTTAATTAACTTTCCGAAGCCCTGGAATCTGAAAGCCCACATCGGCAACCTCCTGTCTTCTGGGAATTGTGAATCGAGTATTTTCACGCGCGTTGGCGAGAGCATATATACTGCGCCATAAGCCCAACAGAAGTGAGTTCAAGATCTGTTTGCATCTGTGAAATAACAATCATTATTATTATATATGCAATATTGTACATTTTAATCAGGCTTTGCGACACCACCGATGCGCGTGCGATGGAACGGCCTGCCCAAACTGGACACCTTTATGAATTCATTTTCAGTAGTTTACAATTAAGATTTTTAAAGATGTCATCATATGCTCCCGCGATTCCTCACGTGAGGGACAATTTAATCCCTGTCCCACCCACCGCCCCCACTCAAATATAGAAGCAAATCTCCGCCTGTGTGTGTGTGTGTCGAGTCTGTGTGGTCTCAAGATCACAAGCACACGCTGCTACGTAAAAAAAAAACAGGTCCCTGCGGGGTGGGCTGGTAGGAACGAACAAATGAATGGCTATAATAAAATGAAATGGCGGGGGTACGATACGAAGGGAGAGTTTGAGGCCTAGTTCTAGGCTTTAGGCCTAGCTGTAGGCTTTAGGCCGCTGTGAGTTAATTTTTAATTTAAATGTTTTAATTAAAAACTATCTCAGGGAATTATAAGGGAATGTTACACTTGTTTAGCCAGGAAAGCCTCACTGAGTCTAAAGGTTTGTGTAGGGTCCTGCCAAGTGTTTGCAGTAGGGGGCGATGTTGCTATACCTAATCGGACATCGGACGGACGGACGATATAATCTATTGTAGGCTGGTTCACTTCGTTCCTACCAGTAAAAAATCTGCCTGATTGCGCCGTGGGCTTCAGCGTGTGAAGTCCGACTCAGTTGCAGAGAAACTCGCGCCGATAAAAACGGCCGCTTGTGCACGAGGCCCAGGGTCCAGTTTCGGTGACGAGGGGGATTTTTCTTTCTGCCAAAAATGGATTTCGCCAGCCACAAGTATGGGGGATGGGGGGGGGGCTTGGCCAACAGCGTCAGCATCGTATTAAAAATAAATATATTTTTGTCGTGATGGTCCATGAATATTGATCAGTGTTTTTATAGCTTGGCTGCGTCGTTGCCACTAGGGCTATTGGTTAAATAAAAAATGCATTTAGAGCATTTGGCTGCTTTACATTTCCGCGTAATAAGCCACTTCGTTGAGCTATCAATTGTGGGCAGGTGACTTCTGAAAAATAAGCTAATAGTTCAGTGGGCTTTACCTGGTAAAATTGAAAATAATTTTTAGTTGTATATATTATTATTTATAATAATCAGCAGGTTTATTTTCAATGCACTGCTGGATGAGGGCCTCCACATGCCGGTTTCCCGTGGGGTTGCTGTTTGACTATATCTACCTCACAGCGCTTAGTGCACGGGCGTTGTGAAGTAGGAAGTCTTAGTGAAGTAGGAAGTCTTAGTGCACGGGCGTTGTTTGCCGTGCCAGCTATCTCCCTTCACCGCCGATGTTAGCCGTGATGGGGAATCGAACTGGGGTTCATGGCACAGGCTAAAGACAATTGCACCGCCACTCTCTCGTGCGTTTAAGTGCTTGGGATTCGTTTCCTCAAGTATCTGGCACAGAAATTATTCGGCTGCAATGTTGCAATCGCCGCCTAAGTCATGTTTAGATTAGGTCTGTGTTAATTGCTCGGCATCAGATGCAATGATCTGTAGGCAGGGATCTAAACACTAGCAATGTTTTTCAAGCTTTTAAGTAATGTATATAATGATATCTAATTACAGACGTAAAAATATGTTCATGTTTGCAGAAAATCCATTATGAACACATCATCCGGAATCAATTGGAATGACTGTATGCTGACCCAGCAGTGTGATTAATAAGTAATTTTATATCGCAGTTCACTACTTACTGGAAAGATAAATTACAATGAAATTTGCATGCATATGGCTAACTGAGACCACATCTCAAGAATCTGGACATGATGATGATGATGATATTATGAAGGGATTTTTTCCCACTCCTCTTCCTACAAATTAATGCCTAAATTACCTCCAAACACAACGACGTTATTAACATCCCTTTTTACACGAGACTAAGTAACACGTTATAACGTAGCCATTTTAAACTAAATGATCATTTGGTCTTGTAACATCTTAACACCTGTTTTGTTGCCAGAAAAAAAGTGAAAAACCTATTCTCAGAAATGGTCAGCGTAATCACTGTTCAAAACCTTCAAAACGTTCCACTAAACAAATTCCGTTCTTCTCTTGCGTATGACAGCAGTATGTTCGGGAGCTAAATGCCGATTCCGTAGTCTGCCAGCCACGACGAGAGGGCTTCAGGCGAGAGAGTCCGTGTAGTTTTGCTTTTCCTCCTCTGCTGAATGAGTACAGACCACAGTGCTTCACGATATGGTCCTTAATTTGGTTTGTATGGCTACAATCGCACTCCCGTCGCTTGCCTTGAATTTCCCATTCATCACAAAATAAGGCATCTTATGCAGGTACAGCAGTTTCGTACTCCTCTCTGTGATTTTATTAATCTTTCATTTTGCCGGCCGGCCGGCGGGAGGGATCGACAGACGGTCACCTCCAAAGGACCTGTGCGTCACAAGCATTATTCAGAAATCATTCTTGGCAACGTGTTATTTTCCACGTTGAACAATTTGATAGGGATTTTATAAAACGTTTGCTGGACTTATACTGGTGGATCCAGTTTGTTCCCCTCCCGCCCCCCCCCCCCCCCCCATAATCTAAGTGTGTGTGTACACAATCTTCTGTATGCACACAAACTGATGCACACTTCTTGTTCAAATGCTGCATATATCTATATTAATGTTGCCTCATCATGTCACACTGCAGCCAATGAAATATGAATGGTGATAGCAGCTGACATTTATTGCTGTGACTGCTCACATAATTATAATAATTTCCACTTGTAACGTGCCACACAGTGTTCACTCACTCTTGCAGAGAGCGACTCAAAGGCTCAAGGAGGAACCACAGACAAGCAGGAATGCAGCCACGCGGCGAGCCGGCGACAACAAATCTCCAAGCCCTGCGGTCCTCTATGTATTACGGTGTTATCGTCCAATCAATGATTGTTTACACGTGGGAGAAACCCCGAGCGCCTGCAACGAAACGCACGCGTGCGAGGGGGAAACACTCTATCCCACTCACACGGAACTGGTGGAGTCTACATTATTTTTGCTGCGCCGCCTTCTCCTGGCGAGCCAGGGTATGGCACCTCGACGCCCATGGGAAGGGGCTTTCTCAACATTCGTGTGCGGTGATCTACCAACCCCTCCCTCGCTACCTCCAGACAGCACTGGATTATAGGCATGCATAGCCACCACTGCCCAGCATCTGACATGGTACAGTAAAGAATATCTGGGCTGATATTTTAAAGGGAGGCGTTGTTGGGACGGAAATACCTGTGGCGTTTAAACACAACAATCTTGCTTTTAATTGTCTCTGGATATCCCAGATATTCAGTGAAGGAAAGTAATCCTGCATCGTGTTTTGGTTGTATTGTTCGGCACGATGTCCAATGTTTTGCTCCAAGTATTGCGCGCTTCTTCAGGAACAGATTTGAGCAAGCTCACTTCTCCCTCGATTATGTATGTACGTATTTTGAACTTTTTTCGCACCATACGTAGCGACCCTCGCGTTAATCGGAGGTGTGGGGCAAGGACAACGAACTAAACACAAAAAAGCCCTTCTAAAGAAATTACTTTTCAATCTAAACGATTTAAACGTGCAGTGCTCCAGTGGCTTCCTAATATCGGAAGGAAGAGCGTTCCAGACGGCCGCCGCTGGTGTTACTGGTTCTTGAAGCAGCCGGCATCGCAATATAAGGGACGGAGTCAGTAAGCTGCTCGATTAAAATCTCGAATAAGCTCTCAACACGTCGATCAAAAACGTGAGACATCGTGCTGAACAACACGTGGTACGACCCGAGAGCTGTACAGCAAAACTGAAGACAAAAACACACACAGTCGCACAACAGCAGAGACTATTCTAGATTTGAAGTTTTCGTGACTGCAAGGATCCATACTCTTTGGTTTTGTCGGTAAAGTCACGTCGGTAAAAATGTTAATACATTAAAGATGAAAACAACTACATTTAGTTGAAAACAACTACATTTAGTTGTTTTAATTTTAAATTTATTTTATTTTTTACCTACGTGACTTTAATTTATTTAAAAAAAAAATATTTAAAAAAGAAAATACATTTAAAATGTAAACAACTACATTTAGTTGTTAAATTTTTTCATTTATTTTATTTAGTTGTTTTAATTTTTATTTTATTTTATGTTTTTAATAATTTATTTTACTTTTTTACCTACGTGACTTTACCGAAAAAAACAAAGAGCAGAGAATATATATTTTAGTCGCACGTGTTACACAAAGCTTAAAACACGGCACGTGAAAAATAGCACCAGATGAATGTAAATTATCTTGGGAGCAGTATCGTTTAGTCAAGACCTCTCTTGTCTAATATAATGCAAGTCGGCAGGTTCAGTGTACCCTCTTTAAAGGACACGAGCAAATACAAACGCATGAATGTGCTCGGGCTCCCAAATGTGGTGGAGCGCTTAGTTTGGTTTCCAGTTACGGTACGTTAATATGAGCACGCAGCTCACAGAGTCCAAGAATACCGCATTTGCATTACGTTCAGGTCACGGCTGTCACAAGGAGGTTTACTGTTGCTCCCTTGAGTCTCGTTTTTTTTTATTAGATGTCATCTCAAATAACCAAATAAATGTCTATCTATCCGTGGCACATGTGCTGTCGGCATTGGAGGGCCGACGATTCACCGCAGTGAATTTTAATTAGAAGGTTTCCCAGTCGACTCAGCCGTGTTGGTACTTATCCTCCTCCAGGGAACACTTTCTGGGTCGATGTATCGATTGGCACGGAAAATTAATTGCAATCGGGGCGACCAACAGGTTTGGACATAATTTCACGTTTACTCTGACCTGTCTCAGCGGCCCAGGGCAAAATCAGTGCCGTCCGTCTGAATCCACCATCCCTTATTGAAGATCGGGGAGAGATGTTGCTGGGGTTTTTTTGGCGAGAGTGAATTTTTCAAACTTAGTTTTTTGATGGAGTGCACGAGTGATTAATGCCTGCGCTTAGCTGACAGCAACAAATGTATGATGATATCGCATCGGCATTTACATATCCCATTCTAATAAATGTTCTACAGTCAAAAACTGAAAGTAGTGCTGTATACTCTGTTAATTCCGAACACAGTGGTGGGTACTCAACGTTCCTACGGTTGGAAAAGTTACTCACGTAACAACAAAAATTGTACATTTCCCAAAAATTTGTACTAATTTTTATCGATCCTAGAGAGATGATTATGGGTCTAGTAGACACCAGACTGAGATTTTAACTTTCCAATAGTGAGACAAGCACCATCTGTCTGGATATTGTGTCCATCAATGTTTT
The DNA here is from genome assembly GCF_965212315.1 of Lampetra planeri. NCBI lineage: Eukaryota > Metazoa > Chordata > Hyperoartia > Petromyzontiformes > Petromyzontidae > Lampetra > Lampetra planeri. The sequence continues at coordinate 3,172,532 of NC_136107.1, read as the reverse complement.
ACAGATACCGTTAGAACCCATCTTATCCGCAGTGATGCCAGACGAACATCACAGATCCTATCATCTGCGATGTCACCCACAAATCTACTCCACTTATCGATGAAGGAATAACGCGGCTAATTGTGGATGATAGTAAATATACTCTTTGGTTCTTTCGGTAAAGTCACGTAGGTAGAAAAAAAATAATAGATCACGACGTTTCGATCACAACACAAGCAATCGTCATCAGGCGATACAATCACAGCAGGGAAAACTGCTGAAACAGGCGTTTAGATATTTGGCTGCTATACATTTCCACGTGACAAGCCATTTTGTTGAGCTATCATTGGCCTGTTTCAGCAGTTTCCTTGCTGTGATTGTCTCACCTGATGATGACGGTCGCTTGTGTTGCGATCGAAACGTCGTGATCTTTTATTTTTTTCTACCTACGTGACTTTACCGAAAGAAACAAAGAGTATATATTCCTGCAGTCACGATAGCTTCAAATCCACATAGTAAATATAGTGGGTGTATCATACATTTTGTGGACCCTATAGCTCACACGGATAGTAGGTGCTATGGATAATAGGGTCACAGATAATAGACGTTCTAACTAAACTATTTATTTTACCAGGTAAGGCCCACTGAGCTATATAGCTCTTCTTTTCAGAAGCGACCTGGCCAATAATGATAGCTCAACGAAATGGCTTGTCACGTGGAAATGTACAGCAGCCAAATATCTAATCGCGTGTTTTTAAATGTGGAAGGAAAAACCAGATGACCCGGAGAAAAATCCATGCGACCACGGGGAGACACATGCAAACTCCAAATATACATCTGGAGTCAGGGTTGGGATCGAACCCACGGACCCCCTGTATACCAGGCGAGGTAGTTAATATCTCGCCTCTGCGATATTTATAGAGTTTCCACACATGCACGCTTCATACCGAACATTTGGCAACTCCTACACTTGCACACATCCATCGTTGACTTCAGCCACGTGGCCTGCCAGAACACACATGTGCTGGCGTGTGCACCGTAGCCTCTGCAGGATGTGTGCTTACACCTATTCTATTCTTGGGTATGGCAATATGGTTCAGGAGCTAAATGCCAATGTCGAGGTCTGCTAGCCACGAGACGGACTCAGGAGAGAGATTTTGTAGTTTTTGCTATCCCCACTCCTCCTCCGTTAAAGGAGCGCAGATGACTGTATCATGTGGTCCACGGAGTGCATCTTATCATCAAAGCACGATTCCGATCTCTGCCTTGCGCGTGTTAGGGGAGACGAAGAGGCTAATTCTCTACAACATTGTTCTCTTTGTTGTTGTTGTCATTGTTTTGTTGTTGTTGTTGTCGTGGCTGTGCTCAAGCATCACCACGGATCTCCCGTGTAAAATAGCCGGGTGGAAACGGGCTTAACGGGGTCATCATCCGTGTAACAAATACAATTATTCTCGTCACAGAGACGTTCTCTCTCTGTGTGCCTATGTGTGTTCTCTCTCTATGTATCTTGGTGATATCTGTCTGCTTATATGTCTGTCTATCGTTTTCTGGTTAGATTTGTGTTGCTATTTCATTTATACCTGATGATGATTGCTTGTGTTGCAATCGAAACGTCGTATGCTATTATTTAATTTATTATTTTATCTTTATACGTGACTTTAACGAAAGAACCAGAGTATTGCCTGCTGTGTTTTTTTTACTTGCCATCGCAATGTGGTTGTTGACCACCGCGTCAACACTCACGCGTTGCACAGCTAAAGGTTTAACGCCAGATGGTGATTGTCGTGGGGATTTTTGTTGCTGTTGTAACCAACAAAGTCAAGGAATTCATAGACAAAAAATACGAGCGAAATCCTCCTGTACGTACTTAGCGTCGATTTGTAGGCATTTGGCAGATGCCTACAATGTTTAAGTCTCGCTCATTTAAGCAGGGTGCCACTTTCACTCTGAGGATTATTACAAATGCAAAGTGGTGTTAAAAGCCAAGTACCGTATTTAACCACTCTCTTTTTACAAGCTATTGGCTGTTCTGCAGGGGAAACAAAAAGTATAACATGTCTCTGTATTTATTACAGAACCTGTGTTGTACAATATACAAGATACGTTAAGGTGCACGGTGTGTCGTCTGCAAACCATTTGCAAGTCTCACCGCTGATATAAAATAAGTACCATTTGAGTGCATCAACCATTTGAATCAATTCGTTTTATGAAAAATGTGTTCAAATACACACATTTTGGGGCCAGTTTAAATTTTCGGAGTCGCATCAGCCCAATACGCCCTTGTACCCCCGTTCAACGAGGAGTTACCGTGAATTGTATTGGAGTAAAATCGATCCTTATGGCGGTAACCCGGGGTACCAGGTAATACTAAATGGCCGAGGCCAATAAAATATTGTATTTCTGGGACACTATTTTTTCCAGGGGTGTACTTAACTCCGCGACTGGGGTAACTAATCAATCCGAAATCGGTGCAACTCCGTGCATCGTGTACAGCTCGTCGAGATGAGTCGACTGCCGGGTCGCCGACCATCAACAGACTAAAAGTGACTGCATCACGGACATTATGCGAGAGCCGGGGTATTATGGATACCCCGGGGTGACCGCTATAAGGTTCAATTGTCATAGTTGTTTATAAGTGATGTAGAATGGCGACCTCTAGCGTTACACTATGAACACTACAACGAAATCAAAAAGTCATACTATCTGGTTCTTTCGGTAAAGTCACGTAGATAGAAAAAAATAACAAAATAAAATAAAACACGACGTTTCGGTCGCAACACAAGCGTCCGTCTTCAGGTGAGAAAAAAAAAGATCTGCTGTTGTGGCTTTATTTTTATTTTATTTTTTTCTATCTATGTGACTTTACCGAAAGAACCAGAAAGTATGGATTCCTGCAGTCACGAAAGCTTCAAATCAAGATCAAAAAAGTTATCCTTATATTTAGTTTCACCAGGTGAGAAATGAAGAGACCATTTCGCGAGAATGACCTGGGACAAGAATCTACCAGCAGGTGGCGATGATTGCTCTGTTATAGTCCCAGTTGATTCATTTACGAATTTCGTAAATTTTTGGTTTTGGAGATTCAATTGCAATGGGGTGATCGGCGGCGAGGCTCGTGAGCTGCGCTCGAATTTACCTCCTCTGAGAACCTTGTCCGTGAAAAAAAGTGTCTCGTGTGATTAATTGAATCAGATTTTTTTTACTTTGCCGTGCTCGAATTTTAATTAATAACCATATATCACATTTGGATTTAATCATTGTCATCATCTAGTTTGAGTACAGCAATCGTTACAATTATTGCTATCAATAATGAAGTACAGACGTGGCAACGATGGTGCTCATCTTCCGTTTACAGCCCAGAGCCCGATTGTGGAAATTCCACATTGCTATTCATAATCAACGTTTTTGGGTTTAGATCGCGTTATTTATAAATGTGTCGTAACCCTCCACCACCCGACACGGCCAATCAGTAAAAAAGTGTCACGTTGACAAAAGACAAATTAGTTCACTGCTTTAGCCCACCGGTGTGTTGAAGCGTGAAACCACAACATTTACAATTTGAGTACGACGTTTCGCTGGTAATTGCATCCAGCATCATCGGGCAATTCGTCTTTTGTCAACGTGACACTTTTTTACTGATTGGCCGTGTCGGGTGGTGGAGGGTTACGACACATTTATAAATAACGCGATCTAAACCCAAAAACGTTGATTATGAATAATATTGGTCGCGAAAGCCTACGTGTTAAAGTCCACATTACTATGACGGGGACGCGTTGAACCAAAGGACAATCGAGCGCTTTGCTGACAGGGGGTGAGTGAATCCGCGTATGTTTTGTGAACCTCCCAAACTCGCTTTGGACTGCTAACTGGCCGGAAGATGGCAGTACAGTTATTGGGTGCATTTGCAGGTGTGTATGGACCATTCAGTGTTATGTCCCCGGGCTTTGATCCACAAATACGAAGGAGACACCACAGCGATGCACTCCGCCGTTCCTCACGCGGTGATCTGGACGTGAACACTTTGAATTATGAAATTAGCAATTGCGGGTGACAAGAGTACAGCAGAGTCGATGTCTAATGCAACACTGCTGTCAAACCCCCAATGGTTTCAAATAGTGTGGCGGCCCTCACACTGATGATGTCTTATCCGCGAAAGTGGCACCACCCCCCCCACCCTCCCCCCTCTGAAAATGAGTGAAGAACACCGACCTAGAATCGCCGCTTGCCTAAGGGACACTCAATTTCTTCCGCAGTTGAAATATGTTCTTAATAGAGCCAACACCCTAAGGCAAGACCCTCGTGAAAATAGTCTCTTGAGGCTCCTGAAAAAGAAGCGCTTGCAAAGGAAGCATTCGAACATATTTAGTGAATGGAAATGCGTCCTAGAGGACATCCAAGGAGATGGAGCGATGCAATGAGCTCGTGTGCGGATGCTCGGGTTATTACATCGCAGGGTCGTGAGAGGTGGTGGCGGTGGATTCGGGAGGTCTTTATCCAGCAGTGCATCGACCGTGGCTGATGCGCAGAATGAGCGAATATCAATTCGTACGTTTCACGGTTCGTTTTGTGTCGCAGCGCCACCTGGTGGCAACAATGAGAAAAGACAAAGATCCCCCACCCCCCCCCCCGTGCGGCCTTTTCATTTAATTTATCTCTACATCTCCATATATATGAAGGGTAAAGTTGTGATTATATGTGTCTCTTCAAAATGTTTAGTGCACTTCCCGACATGCAACAAACTTGAAATTTGCCATGTGGGTACTTTCTAGACTGTACACCATGCAACAATTAAAAAAATACACTTTTTTTTTTGGGGGGGGGGGGGGGGAGCTCAATAATGCATTTATTTTTTGCACGGCAAGTGAGCTGTGACGTCACATCTGTCGTGTGACCCGCGCGTGTGGAAGCGTGACGCATTGTAGTGTAGTGGTCAGCGAGCTGTGTGTGTGAGTGGGGAGCGGTGGTGTAGTGGTTAGCGAGCTGTGTGTGTGAGTGGGGAGCGGTGGTGTAGTGGTTAGCGAGCTGTGTGTGTGAGTGGGGAGCGGTGGTGTAGTGGTTAGCGAGCTGCGCTACGAACCCGGCGACCCGAGTTCGATTCCCGCTTCACGGCCACCACCGGTGACGATTATTTGAACCGGTCCTGGGCCTCCCCTAGGTCGACTCAGCCTCAAACGAGTAACTGGTGTGGTGTGTGTGTGAACATCGCCACTGGGGAGACAAAGTCCCGGGTAGGAAAGCTAGTTAGGTATAACCCTGTGAGCCATGCGGCTATTGACTCGGGTGCAACCGCAACAAAAGAAAAACATGAACAAGAAACATCTTAAAGTGACTACACGCAACAGAAAAATCCTGGAAAAAACAGCAAACAAAAGTTTTAACAACTTTGGGGCAAGTTGCTGTTCGGAGGGCCGGCACGACACACGAGGGGGTGGGTGGCCAGCACCACGCGCGGCCGCCTTTGTCTCCCCAGTGGCGATGTTTTCACGCACACCACACCAGGTACTCATTTTAGGCCGAGTCGACCCGAGGGAGGTCCAGAAATGCTTCAAATAAACCGTTACGTGTGTTGGTGGCCGTGATCGACAAACGAACTCGGGTGATACACCACAGCCCGACGGTGGGCAGGCGGTGTGACTGCACCGGGCTTCCACGGCCCCCCAGGGGCCTAGGCTCTGGGTGTGGGGGGGGGGGCCTAGGCTCTGGGTGTGGGGGGGGGGCTAGGCTCTGGGTGTGGGGGGGCTAGGCTCTGGGTGTGGGGGGGGCTAGGCTCTGGGTGTGGGGGGGGCTAGGCTCTGGGTGTGGGGGGGGCTAGGCTCTGGGTGTGGGGGGGGCTAGGCTCTGGGTGTAGGGGGGGGGGCTAGGCTCTGGGTGTGGGGGGGGGGGCTAGGCTCTGGGTGTGGGGGGGGGGGCTAGGCTCTGGGTGTGGGGGGGGGGGCTAGGCTCTGGGTGTGGGGGGGGGGGCTAGGCTCTGGGTGTGGGGGGGGGGGGGCTAGGCTCTGGGTGTGGGGGGGGGGGCTAGGCTCTGGGTGTGGGGGGGGGCTAGGCTCTGGGTGTGGGGGGGGGCTAGGCTCTGGGTGTGGGGGGGGGGCTAGGCTCTGGGTGTGGGGGGGGGGCTAGGCTCTGGGTGTGGGGGGGGGGGCTAGGCTCTGGGTGTGGGGGGGGGGGCTAGGCTCTGGGTGTGGGGGGGGGGGCTAGGCTCTGGGTGTGGGGGGGGGCTAGGCTCTGGGTGTGGGGGGGGGGCTAGGCTCTGGGTGTGGGGGGGGGGCTAGGCTCTGGGTGTGGGGGGGGGGCTAGGCTCTGGGTGTGGGGAGGAGCTAGGCTCTGGGTGTGGGGGGGGGGCTAGGCTCTGGGTGTGGGGGGGGGGCTAGGCTCTGGGTGTGGGGAGGAGCTAGGTTCTGGGTTTGGGGGGGGGGCTAGGCTCTGAGTGTGGGGGGGGGGCTAGGTTCTGGGTGTGGGGGGGGGCTAGGCTCTGGGTGTGGGGGGGGGGCTAGGCTCTGGGTGTGGGGGGGGGCTAGGCTCTGGGTGTGGGTGTGGGGGGGGGGGCTAGGCTCTGGGTGTGGGGAGGCCTCGGCTCTGGGTGTGAGGGGGGGACTAGGCTCTGGGTGTGGGGGGGGCTAGGCTCTGGGTGTGGGGAGGCCTCGGCTCTGGGTGTGAGGGGGGGACTAGGCTCTGGGTGTGGGGGGGGCTAGGCTCTGGGTGTGGGGGGGGCTAGGCTCTGGGTGTGGGGGGGGCTAGGCTCTGGGTGTGGGGGGGGCTAGGTTCTGGGTGTGGGGGGGGGCTAGGCTCTGGGTGTGGGGGGGGGCTAGGCTCTGGGTGTGGGGGGGGGCTAGGCTCTGGGTGTGGGTGTGGGTGTGGGGGGGGGGGGCTAGGCTCTGGGTGTGGGGAGGCCTCGGCTCTGGGTGTGAGGGGGGGACTAGGCTCTGGGTGTGGGGGGGGCTAGGCTCTGGGTGTGGGGAGGCCTCGGCTCTGGGTGTGAGGGGGGGACTAGGCTCTGGGTGTGGGGGGGGGGCTAGGCTCTGGGTGTGGGGAGGCCTCGGCTCTGGGTGTGGGGGGGGGGCTAGGCTCTGGGTGTGGGGGGGGGGGCTAGGCTCTGGGTGTGGGCGGGGGGGCTAGGCTCTGGGTGTGGGGGGGGGCTAGGTTCTGGGTGTGGGCGGGAGGGCTAGGCTCTGGGTGTGGGTGGGGGCTATGTTCTGGGTGTGGGGGGGGGGGGGGCTAGGCTCTGGGTGTGGGGGGGGGCTAGGCTCTGGGTGTGGGGGGGCTAGGCTCTGGGTGTGGGGGGGGGCTAGGTTCTGGGTGTGGGGGGGGGGCTAGGCTCTGGGTGTGGGGGGGCTAGGCTCTGGGTGTGGGGGGGGGCTAGGCTCTGGGTGTGGGGGGGGGGACTAGGCTCTGGGTGTGGGGGGGGCTAGGCTCTGGGTGTGGGGGGGGGGGGCTAGGCTCTGGGTGTGAGGGGGGGCTAGGCTCTGGGTGTGGGGGGGGGCTAGGTTCTGGGTGAGGGGGGGGCTAGGTTCTGGGTGTGGGGGGGGGCTAGGCTCTGGGTGTGGGGGGGGGGGGGCTAGGCTCTGGGTGTGGGCGGGGGGGGCTAGGCTCTGGGTGTGGGGGGGGGGGCTAGGTTCTGGGTGAGGGGGGGGCTAGGTTCTGGGTGTGGGGGGGGGGCTAGGCTCTGGGTGTGGGGGGGGGCTAGGCTCTGGGTGTGGGCGGGGGGGCTAGGCTCTGGGTGTGGGGGGGGGCTAGGTTCTGGGTGTGGGGTGGGGCTAGGCTCTCGGTGTGGGGGGGGGGCTAGGCTCTGGGTGTGGGGGGGGCTAGGCTCTGGGTGTGGGGGGGGGCTAGGCTCTGGGTGTGGGGGGGGGCTAGGCTCTGGGTGTGGGGGGGGCTAGGCTCTGGGTGTTGGGGGGGGCTAGGCTCTGGGTGTGGGGGGGCTAGGCTCTGGGTGTGGGAGGGTTGTATTGGACAGCCCCTTCCTGCCCACTTTATTCCATGTCGAGGACCCATGCCAGCCAAGCTATGCGACCTACCTTGAATCCACAGTCTCACGCGAGCCCTTGCAGTGAGAGGTAAACAGCGGTTGTCCCGTGGAGGTAAATCGTTCCGGCCATAGGAATGTGGAGTTTCTATGACTGGATCTGGTTCTGTAAACGGGAAATGTTCATTTGCCAGCCAGTTGACTTTCGACTTCATTCATCATGGTCATCGGCCCGAGACCTTAAACATCGGCTGGGTGGCACTGTGACAGAGATTTGACTCTCGATTGGAAATGTTCTCGCTAGCGACGCTGCTGGCCGAAGGGGCTCGCACTCGGGGCGAACTCTGGAGGGTAGTTGGTCTCCTCTTCACGCTAGCCAGACGTGTTGGAAGTGCCCACACTTGACCACACTACCTGACGATCAACTAACTGTGGTTGTGCCCATACACAGGACCGCATCCTGTTGGCTGGACAGAGTTTCGCCGGGGGGGGGGGGGGGGGGAGAGGCAATTTAATTAGCTTAACAATGATCAGAATATGTTTTTCCCCTTTTTTCTGGCAACAAAACTGAAACCTTTTTACGTGGAATCATGTCTGCATTAACCACAATACGTGTGGTCATAATGCAAAAAAAAAAACATACTCTGATAATATGTGCATTGTCCTTGAAACTGATTGGTCCACACCAGATACGGCTTTCTTTTGAGCCTCGTCTCAACACCGCCTTTTGGCGTCCTCTGGTCTAACACCGTTTGAGACGAGGCTCAAAGAAAGCTGTCTCTGGTGTGGACCAATCAGTTTCAAGGACAATGCATATATTATTATCAGACATGATTCCTTGTAAAAAAGGTTTCAGTTTTGTTGCCAGAAAAAAAGGGGAAAAACCTATTCTTATATTTTGGTACTGGCAAAGGAGGCCCCATGATGTAGAAGCTTAACGATTGTTTCAATCGAATCCGGCGAGCTCTGAATTGCAATTCCCAAGGTGCTGACCATCACACCGCGCGTTCAAATCGTATACGGCAGTCGACAGCGAATTAGTTCAAACTTCTGTCGCATTACCGTGACTTAGCTCTTTAGTCTCCCAGTTATGAAGGAGATGTGCGCATCGGCCTGGTACGAACATACGTATGTTAAACTTCGTTTGTTGCACTGTATGTAGCCCACAGTGTTAGTCGCGAGTACGGCGAAGGATGAAGGTTACGCCTGCGTCTTCCTGGGGGAAGGTTCAAAGCAAGGATGTGCCACGGTTGGGTCTCGAATGAGGTTTTTTTTTTTCTGGACACCCACGCAAGGTGCTGCGGTGGATATGAGATGTTAACTCCCTCGCCTGGTATGCAGGAGGTCGTAGGTTCCATCCCGACCCTGACGCCTGCTGTATATTTGGAGTTTGTGTGTCTCTCTTTCATCATCACGATGGCTAGGAGATGTTAACTACCTCGCCTGGTGTGCAGGAGGTCGTGGGTTCCATCCCGACCCTGACGCCTGCTGCTGTATATTTGGAGTTTCTGTGTCTCTCTTTCATCATCATCACGATGGCTAGGAGATGTTAACTCCCTCGCCTGGTATGCAGGAGGTCGTGGGTTCCATCCCGACCCTGACGCTAGCTGTATATTTGGTGTTTGTGTGTCTCTCTTTCATCATCATCATCACGATGGCTAGGAGATGTTAACTCCCTCGCCTGGTATGCAGGAGGTCGTGGGTTCCATCCTGACCTTGACGCCTGCTGCTGTATATTTGGAGTTTCTGTGTCTCTCTTTCATCATCATCACGATGGCTAGGAGATGTTAACTACCTCGCCTGGTGTGCAGGAGGTCGTGGGTTCCATCCCGACCCTGACGCTTGCTGCTGTATATTTGGAGTTTCTGTGTCTCTTTTTCATCATCATCACGATGGCTAGGAGATGTTAACTCCCTCGCCTGGTATGCAGGAGGTCGTGGGTTCCATCCCGACCCTGACGCTAGCTGTATATTTGGTGTTTGTGTGTCTCTCTTTCATCATCATCATCACGATGGCTAGGAGATGTTAACTCCCTCGCCTGGTATGCAGGAGGTCGTGGGTTCCATCCTGACCTTGACGCCTGCTGCTGTATATTTGGAGTTTCTGTGTCTCTCTTTCATCATCATCACGATGGCTAGGAGATGTTAACTACCTCGCCTGGTGTGCAGGAGGTCGTGGGTTCCATCCCGACCCTGACGCTTGCTGCTGTATATTTGGAGTTTCTGTGTCTCTCTTTCATCATCATCACGATGGCTAGGAGATGTCAACTCCCTCGCCTGGTATGCAGGAGGTCGTGGGTTCCATCCCGACCTTGACGCCTGCTGCTGTATATTTGAAGTTTGCGTGTCTCTCTCCCCGTGGTCGCGTGGATTTTTCTCCGGGTCCACTGGTTTTTCCTTCCACATTGAGAATCAACATCACGCGTTTAGAGTATTTGGTTGCTATACATGTCCACGTGATAAGCCACTTCGTTGACCTACCATTTGTGGCCAGGTCGCTTCTGAATAAAAGAGCTATATCGCTTAGTGGGTCTTACCTGGTCAAAAAAAATAGCTTCATATTTTTATTTTTCTGTGCCTCTTCTCAGTAACTAGTTTTTAGTTCCACTCCAATAATAATGGACACGTATACGGTACATGAGGCGTCCACGCTTAATAAATATGTCTTGCAATACCATGCCTCTTTCCAATAGCGTCAAGGTTCTGGACAATCGCAAACAACGTTCAACCGGCAGATCACATAATCTGGGCTTAATTTAAGAATATCTTCTAAAATAACATTCAGGGCCCTCGTTTAAAAGCTGAATTTCAGCCGGGGTTATCCGTGGCTGAGCTTTGGGAAAAAAAAAACAAATGAAGGGTGCTGGATATGATGGGGTAGTTGGGCGACTACTTGCGGCCCACCTATTACGTGTTTCCGCGTGGCCTTCAACACAGCGAATACCGTCAACTGGGCGATTTTGACGCCGTTAATTCGAATCCAGATGGGATCAGTCGAGCTGAATAAGCCACTCACTCAAGGCAGACAATGCTTGTTGCCTTACCCGTGTGCATCGAGAGATTCTTGTCCCGGTTTTTGTTTTACTTCGGACATTTGTGTATGTTTTGAAAATGAACAAAATAAACAACTTGACACATTCGTCAATTACAAAGAGAGGCATCGATCTCCGTATGTGCTCTAAGGAAGGGCTATTGCCCGAAACGTCACCTAATGTATTATATATTTTTTTTCTTTTTAAGGCCACGGTGTTATTGAGAAATGTGCTGAGTTTTTTTTGTTGCCGTCTGTGCACCACCGCCGACGCAGCTGCGTCAACAAAAATCTTAGCGCAACGGCATTTGAAGAACCCGCCGTTGAATTTCGATTTAAAGCTTTCGTGACTGCAGGGATTCATCTTCTTGGTTCTTTCGGTAAAGTCACGTAGAATAGAAATAATAAAATAATAAAAATAAAACATAATAAAATAATTCTCACGACGTTTCGGCCACAACGCAAGCAGCCGTCCTCAGGTGGAGAACAGGTCTGTCGAGAAGACAGAGTCTGAATGAACTTCCCACATTGTTGCCGTGATGCTGCACAGCCTTAAACAGCGGCCACTGCAAGTCAGAGGTCGCAACCGGGTACCCAATACCCGTACCCTACCCGATACCCGGCTACCCGTACCCGGCCAGGTACGGGTAGGGTACGGGTAGGGAACGGGTACCCGTACCCGGCCGGGTACGGGTACGGGTACCCATTTGCGACCCTGGTGCGGCCGGGTACGGGTACGGGTAAGGAATGAAAACCCGTTTGCGACCTCTGCTGCAAGTGACAACCGCGCAAGTCTCGGTAGGACATACTTAACCCACACTTGTCTTTAGCCTCCCCAACCCCCCCACCCCCACAAGCTACACTTAAATGCGTTCAAAAGTCTATCCTTGTCCGGACAAGCACCGTGTGCAGGTGATGGCCTTTAATCGTCGACACCAGCTGAATATTAGCGTCCAGCGCCCGGCTGTTAGGGTTCGTTTGGCCGCGCGCTATGAAATGACTCGCCTGGTGGTGTCCCAATCCATCTGATGTCGTTCCACGCGGTGCCCCTCCACCCCAATCCGCCCACAGCTGCTGGGCGAGGCAGCAGCAGCAGCAGGAGGAGGAGGATCAGGAGCGACATTCCCCCAGCTCGCCCACTCTCCCCCGAGGCAGCGGTGGCGAGCGTACGGACGGCGTCACGAGATTTTCAGGCATTTGTTTTCGCCCGACCTGAAGGTGTTTTCTCTCACAGCGCTCGTCACCAAGGTCTCCTTATCTGTGCGCCGCTCCGAGCAGTTTGCTGCGTTTGGAACTTCTAATTGTCATATTATTGGATTGAATGTCGATGCACTGTAATGCTGTACCACTACGCGATGCAGTCCCGTATTCATTAGCTCCGTAGGGGGTTTGCATCGTTATATTCTTAGGTTATTTGGCAAACGGCTTTGTCAAAATTACTTAATACGGTAGAATGTTGTTTTACGGCTTTTTGCTGGTCAGTGTTGTGTGTAATTACCATGTGTGTGTGTGTGTGTTATTATTAGCATACAGTTACTTCAATGTATTCTACCCTAGCTACGTACGATATGTGAGCAAAGTGGGCGAGCGATGTTATTGGACTTTTAAATAAGGGTTTATACCATGCAATTTGTTTAACAGCAATATGTACACGTGTTATTATGCCGATCCGTGATGAAACACCCATGTTTCTGATGCGTAGGGTAAGTAGGGGTTTTTTTTCTCTCTCCAAACTCCAATCCTCGCGACCCACCATCAAGCGCTACCAGCACTCATGCGTGTTTGCCTGTTTACCTCCCCTTCCCATCCAACTACAAATTAACTCGTTCCACATTGCACGTGTCCAATGTGATTCGCCCATGGGGCCATTCCTCCAGCAAGCCTGCAAATTCCGCCGCTTTGCGGACCACTCAGACTGATGATTAATGAACCCTTTTCAGGTGTGCATATTAACATCAGCACGTTGTCTTCTTCTTCTTCGTGTTAATGTGATTTTTTTAGGAGGCAACATAACTCCATAAATGTGACGAAGACGTTTAATATAATTTCAGAGCGATCATGCGTATTTCATGAAAGAAAACCCGCCTTCGTCGTGAAAAAAAGAAAAAATTAAATAACATCATTCGCGACGTTTCGGGCGATTACCCTTCCCACACAGCGGGGAATTCGTTTCCTTCAGAGCAATCCACCGGTGGACGCGATTGCACGAGTGGTGGGTTTGACGATGTCGTGCAGTGCTAGGCGCTGACGAGGCGGTGGCTGAGAGACTCCTCTGTTGTGCGTGCGTGGCGAGGTCGCGGCACGAACGTGGGCCAGTGATGTTTGTCGGTGTGGTGCTGTGGGTGGATTATGACCTACGATGCGAATGTGAGCTGTTGCGTGAAGTCGCCTGATCGACACGGTGACACGTTAACGTTCTTCTGCGAAACAAATAATAAAAAATGCCATAATAGGGTTTTTTTTTTGGGGGGGGGGGGGGGTTAGATCGCGTAAATATATAACTGTGTCGTTAAACCCATCAGAAACCGACACAGCACACTAGTAACAGTAAATGTTGTGGCTTGGCTCTCCAACACACCGGTGTTGCTGTAATATTGACGAATTGGCCACGTTCTGTTTACGTGACGAACCTTACCAGTTGGCTGTGTCGGGTGGTGGCGGGTTTAACGACACATTTATATATTTACGCGATCTAACCCCCCTCCAAAAAAACACCTCTATTATGGATGATATTGGTTGCGAAAACCTACTAAGTGTTAAACCAAATTTTTGTTTAACCCTTCGGAGATGCGTTGGTGTCACAGCGGTGCCCAAGAAGCTGCCGCTTGGGAGTCTGGTGGAGCCAGCCCCATCGTGCCGTCTTGTGGGGCCAGCCCCATGCATTCATGCAGCCCCATGCATTTATGGGGCTGCGTGAGCGGCACTCCAACATTACCTGGGGCGTCACGACTGCCCACCGCATTCATGTTGACGCAAGCCAGTTACTTACCTTCTCGTGATTGGCAATGTAATTGCCCTGCGGAGAAACGAGAAATACACGGACGCAGTGCCCCTCAAATAAACGTGCAATTTTGTCGAATGCTTATGCCAGGAGGCTAATAAACAAAAAAGCACGTGGGCAATTTTTTTTTCGTTTTATCTGCCGGTGCGCGCGTCTCCGCCGTACGCCGAATTCGGGTCGTGCTCGAATCGCAATCGGGGTACCACTGCGCGATTTGCCGCGAGTAATTGGCAACAAGACCGTAATTATAATATATATCGAGGGGGACACATCCCCCCACAATATTCAAATATGCTCAACATGCCCCCCCCAATATATTGCTATAAAATATATTTCTGTTGATATGATTGTAGTTAAACAAGAAAAGGTAAAAAAAGAAAAAAAAAACAGAGCAATGTAATACAATACACTATAAGACATTGTTGTAAAACATTAATAAAAAGTCCATCCTATGGGTTAGTGAATTGTTTTATGTTTTAGGCAGGAAATGTCAGGAAATTATTTTCAAATTTAGAATTTTTTTCTGGGGAGGGGGGGGGGACCCCCAGGCCCCCTGGAAGATTTGGTCCCCCCCAATGTTGACTCCATGGCTAGGGCCTTGATTTGCACGATTAAAAGCGAAGCCCCGCAACATGAAAACAACGCCGTTGGATGATCGCAAAGCGACAACGCTTCTTCCCAACTCGCCCGCCACAATCGCGCACAAACTCTACGGCGGCTTTCCGCTTGCGCGACGGCGGCGCTCACGGGTTTCGCGGCGTCCTCTTCCCCCGTCTCCGGAGAGCGAGGGGGTGTTCGGGGGTTGAAGAGGTTTAATGAGTAAAAGATGGGAGATCGAGGGGGGGGGGGGGGTGATGGCACTTTTCATTTCCAACACCGGCCGAGCTTTAATGTCAACCCGCCTCGCCGCGAAATGAACTCGCAGACTTTCATTAGACGCGCACCGGCTCGGTGTGATTAACGTGTGCTCTCGCCGGATCGCCGATCCCAAGGTAAATTCCAGGGATGCGGTGGGGAAAAAAATCGCACGCGCGCACGCGCGAGAGAGCCACGCAGACAAAATGGCATTTTAATTCGATTAGCGCATCGCACCGCGCCACGGTCTTGCTCGCCACGACATATGCGAAAAGCCGGCCGCTAAACGATTTGTAATTGCATCGGGTGGCGTCGGCATGGAAATGTATTTATTCTGAATATATATCTGCCGGCCGTTATCGAAGACGAGTTTTTTTTTCCTTTTTAATGGTAAATGGCAACGGATTATTCCGTCCGAACGCGAGCGCGTGTGGCGGTGCTTGCAGCATGCAATCTTCGTTGGAATGCAATAATGGACGCAGAGGTGTCATTTGTCCACCTTCATAACGTCCGTACATCGTGTACACCATCATACACGTCCGTTCAAAAAAGCCCCCCCACAATTGTGTAAGTGCTCGGTTTCAATGACACTTTTCATCCCAAATCCGACATCAAACGAGCGATTTATTTTTGACGCACGTAATTTTTTTTTTCCGTTTGAGGATATTTGCACGCTGACTTTGCCGGCTCAAAATCTCGTTCGTACTCAAATTTTTATTTAGTGGGGGGGGGGGGGGGGGTCGTTTTGCCTGCTTGCGTTATTTTCTCCGGCAAAAAAGTTAAGTGGTTGGGGACCGCTCGTGCAGCGGTGTAACGGTTGCGCGCGTTGTAATCTACCCCAACTTGTGCCCGGATCATATCGGGGGACGAGTAGGTGAGTGCCAGCGCTGCCCATGTTACATCGAATGTATTTGACGGTGGTGGCAGATGTATTTCTTTGTGTCGAAAAAGCTGTGGCAAGAGAGCGTCCCCCAGCCTCATCTTTGATCGTAAACATCCATTCCGCAATATTTACTCTTCAGCTGCAAAACTCTTAATGGAAAGCATAATATCATCACAAAGTGCACGGACGGGTATAATGTTACTGCAGCTGAATAATGGAATCCACATTTTAGCCGCGGCACAGATATTCAGACAACTTCACACGGGAGAAACATAATAAGCGGACATCAATCAAAGGGTCCGTACATCTGCCGTGCGGTCAACAATCGCAAGCTCTTCGTTACGATGAAAAAAACGGCCGCGTCTTCGTGGCGACGTCTCAATCAGCGGCGATGTCGAAAATGAAGGCTGCTTTCGGTGCGAGTGTAAGACGCATCGACACCACTGCACGTGATAGAAGCACGTGGTAGGGGCACGTGGTAGAGGCACGTGATAGGGGCACGTGGTAGAGGCACGTGATAGGGGCACGTGATAGAGGCACGTGGTAGGGGCACGTGGTAGAAGCACGTGGTAGGGGCACGTGGTAGAGGCACGTGATAGATGCACGTGATAGGGGCACGTGGTAGAGGCACGTGGTAGAAGCAAGTGCCTGTCGCCCAGCGTCTGGGCTGTGCTTCGAGGCTGCGGTTCGCACTCAGGAGGAGTTGCGATTGCCGGCGAGGGCTCCCTTTGTCTGTGGCTGTGACGGCAATCGAAACGCATTGAGTTTCAATTCGCTCACTCGACGCCAGTGTTTGGTACGTATGTATGTTGAACTTCTTTCGCACCGTACGTCGTCAATTCCGCTAATCGGAGGTGCGGGGGGAAGGACAACAAACTGAACATAAAAAGCGGTTATACCAATAGGGTTTTTCCCCTTTTTTCTGGCAACAAAACTGGCACCTTTTGCAAGGAATCATGTCTGCATTAACCGCAATACTTGCAGTCAAATGCAAACAAAAACACAATACTCTGATAATTTATGCATTGTCTTTGAAACTGATTGGTCCACACCAGAGACAGCTTTCTTTGGAGCCTCGTCTCAAATGGTGTTCGACCAGATGACGCCAAAAGGCGCACAGTTCAAGACAACGCACTAACAGAGTAATAAGGGCTCGGGGTAAGCAGCTACAAGTATTGTGGTTAATGTAGACATGATTCCTTGCAAAAGGTGTCAGTTTTGTTGCCAGAAAAAAGGAAAAACCCTATTGGTATATTTTGGTACTGGCAAAGGAGGTCCCATGATAAAAAGCGGTTCTAAAGAAGATCCGCTTTCAATCTCGACTTAAAAGCGCTCCAGTCGCTTCCTAATAATTGTCTTTCTCAAAGACGTCAGTGATCGTTACCTTCTGCCATTTACCTCTGTCCATGATATTGCTCAAGGACATTGTGTTAGATACTCTTCCCAGATGAATCCCGTCGCTCAAATTACTTGTGCGCTTAATTAACTCTCTTCCCCCAGCTTATTTTACCTGCAGTTTAGTTTAAAATTGCAATTATGTTATACAAGTGCCAATTATTTGAATTAAAGTTATTTGGTAATATCGATAGGAAATATACAAAAGCTCTACATCCTTAAATTTTGATTTAAAGCTTTCGTGACTGCAGGGATTCAGGTCTGTCAGAAAGACAGACGCTGTATTTCCGACAGACCTGTTCTTCACCTGAGGACGGCTGCTTGCGTTGTGGCCGAAACGTCGTGAGAATTGTATTTTATTATGTTGTATTTTTATTATTTTATTATTTCCCTTCTACGTGACTTTACCGAAAGAACCAAGAAGACTCTACATCCTTTTTAAAAGATGTATACTACTTGCGGACAACGTAGCAATGTGATTCATAACTCGTTTCTTTGGGGTTAGATCTGTAGGCACGATGCAAAAATTTGTGTAATGAACAATAACCCTCCACCACCCGACAAAACCAAACGAATCAAGTTGTCACGTGGGCAAACGTGGCAATTGATTCGTTTTTTTTCTTCATCACCAAAACAGGAGGAATGTTGAAAAGCAAGCACAATGTTGGCAATGTTCGACGTCGAAGATTAATACCCCACATCGTCTGGCGTGAACAGAATCTCAGCCGTCGTGCGAAACGCCGTGATGTGTAATCTCCAGCGAAACGTAGTTCAAACTAAATTGTAACAAAAAAAAATGTGGCTTGCTTTTCAACGCTCGTCCGGTTTTCGCTGACAAAACCAAATTCAATAGGCGTACTTGCCACTGACGTGACAACTTGATTTGATTGGCTCTGTCGGGTGGTGGAGGGTTATTGTAAAATAAAATGCAATTTTAAAAAAAATTACGCTTTCCCTCCACGACGACCTTTAACCAAAAGAAACTCGATCGTGAATCATAACCTTTGGTCGTGAAAGTCTACACGTAAAAATACGGCAACCACGTATGCATCCTTAATATGTTCTTGGATAAATATATTTAGCATGCTGTGAATAAGTTGAAACTGGCGACACGTGTTGTATTTTGTGCAACTGCGGACAGTTATAATTGGAATGTTATTATGAAAAACAATGAATTAGTCGCAAGTTAGCAATGCCAGGCATGACTGTGTAAAGGGAAACAATGTCACGCTTGACAATGGCGAGTTGCTCCGCTTATTCGGATAAACACAAGGGCACGTCTTTCTTTATTGGAATAAGTCAATTACGCTACTACTTGTATGTATGTTGATACTTAACGAGAACGTGGGGGGACAAACGGTTGATGTATTAACGACTTGCAAGAAAGTAACTCTCTTGTTGTTATTTTTTTTTTGCAAAGGAGACGCGATGGTGCGACAACATGAACACCGTTTAGGGAGGGAATCGGTTGTGCTCGTGGCAGAGTGATGCATTGCAAACGTAAATTAAACGCAAATTTAATTCGCTCAAATACTAATGGATATTTAGGTAAAGACTTAATTGCATATTTACGTCTTAGAAAATATCATACTACATTTAATTGTATCCATCTATTTCTTCCAGAGCACTGTTTAGTATGTAGCTGTGCCACAATGATTTCTGACCCGGTTCGCTTTGTTTGCCACTAACCGTGCTCGCTTGGGTCATCGCCAAGGTGGCTCAGCGGTAGCAGCGAACGGCTCACAAGCGAAAGGTCGAGAGTTCAAATCTCGGTTGGGCGTTGAATCGGCCCATCATCCCTTCAGGGTCAATAAAATGAGGACCACTTTGGCGAGGAAATCGACACTGCTTGTTCTGTCGATAGACCAGGGGTCGGCAACCAAATATAACAAGAATTCGGTAAAACAAAAACAAAAAACGCACTATTTCAAGAGCCGCAATGCACTGTGAACACGAGACTGTGGTCCTTAAAAATAACGTCACGAAACAGTCCTTAAAGAGCCGCATGCGGCTCCGGAGTGGCAGGTTGCCGAGCTCTGCACGTGGTGAACTGGACTTCCACGGTGAACTGGACTTCCACGGTGAAATGGACTCCCATGGTAAACTGGACTTCCACGGTGAAATGGACTTCCATGGTGAACTGGACTTCCACGGTGAACTGGACTTTCATGGTGAAATGGACTTCCATGGTGAACTGGACTTCCACGGTGAACTGGACTTCCATGGTGAACTAGATTTCCACGGTGAACTGGACTTCCACGGTGAAATGGACTTCCATGGTGAACTGGACTTCCATGGTGAACTGGACTTCCATAGTGAACTGGACTTACTTACATGGGGAACTGGACTTCCACGGTGAACTGGACTTTCATGGTGAAATGGACTTCCACGGTGAAATAGACTTCCATGGTGAACTGGACTTCCACGGTGAACTGGACTTCCACGGTGAAATGGACTTCCATGGAGAACTGGACTCCCATGAACTGGACTTCCATGGTAAACTGGACTTCCATGGTAAACTGGACTTCACTGGTCAGGGGGGTCGGCAACCAAAATAACAAGAAGAGATCAATTCTTTTTTTATCGAATTTCAAGAGCCGCTCTGTGCAGTCCTTAAAAAAATTAACCCGTAAAAACAAAGTTTTTCACTATAAATCCTTTATATGCGTGGCGGCTAGAGTCCTCTCGTCCTTTGGCTTGAGATGGCTGCCACCTATGGGTCAGATGATTGCCTACCACCATTAAGCAATTGGTAATTAAATATAATTTCCTTTTTCCTAAAAAGCGTACAATTTTGGGAAAAAAATACACGAAAATAAATTGTCACGCACAACAAGTCTGCGTGCAAAATGTCAGCTCGATTGGATCACGGGAAGTGGGTTAAAAAACGACCGAAAGATTTGCACGGTCGTAAGCGCGCAAGCAAGCAAGCAAGTGAACTTAATATAAAGGATTTAAAAAGCGACCGCACGCTGCCCGGCAGCGGCAGGTTGCCGGCCCCTGTGATGTGCTCGTCCCACCGTGGGAACGTTGAACTTCCACTTCCGGCTCAGGGCTGCACGGCGGGAAGACGAGGGCCACGTCGGTGCTCATTTGAGCTGCAGGAAATCGCGTTCACTTTGACTTGGGTCATCGCCAGACCAGGGCCACTCGTGCCGGGAGGAGACAGCTGTTACCCGAGGAGCGCACGTTCGAGTCTGGGTGGGCATTCCTTTTACCCATTGGCCCACACATCAGGAATACTGAGCAGGGCCAACGCTATTATGAAGTTCTGCAGGGTTTATAACTGCAAGTTAGAAACCTGCTGGCTCCGTACCCTAACCGATATTAATAAAAGAATGTTGATGTTATTCTTATTTTGCTCTTTGGCGACGCAATTGAAGGAGCGCTGCCTCTTTTGTTTACATTAAACTTCGGTAATTTATTACAATTACAATTTATATTCATTACAAAAAAACGAAGGAATGTTTTTGTTCAGCGGGTGGTGGGTGGGTGGGTGGTTGGGTGGTGGGGGGCTGCTTTTGATTGAAACGCGGTGTCTAGTTGCTCCCGACAGCACTTCTCTAAATGTCGGCGCGCTTAGGACGGAATAGCGTGCCAGTGGCTGGAGTCGGTTGTACAGTAACAGCGTAGGACTCGGGAAGGGTGGAGTATGGCCCTGAAGATTTTGCGGGAATGTGTTGAGATCTGCTCTGCGCTTGTCCCCCCCCCTCCCCCTGATGATCTTTCGTCTGCTGCGACAGATCTGCAAGGTCGGGCACGTTGTAGGCACCTTGCCGTGAATCTAGGATCGGAAGCCACTCTCGCCAAACGCTGCCTTTGACTTAAGGGTTCTCGTACGTGTGTCGGCTTTCCCGAGCAATGTCACGATTTCGTAAGTAGTTCATCTTTTTCGGCATCAGATCGTGTACAGCTTAATAATATTAATAATGCCAATTAGAGCTGAAGACAAGCTCCACTCGCCCGAGCCGGAAATGTTGGATTGATTTTGTCCCATTTTATAAATATATAAAAAAATTGTACATTTTTGATTCCTTGACAATTTTGTCAATTTACTGGAACAAAGTTGTCAACGTTTTGTTTGCTTTTCAGCTTAACCGGTTGGTTGAAAGAAAAAAAGCAAAGCCCAATTGCGACATCTTCCCACGTGATAGCTTTGATTTGTTTGGCTTTGTCGGGTTTTTTGACGATTGCCGCTCTAATTGACACGATACCCAAACACCCTTGACCCACAGAGAAACCAATTACCTTGACTCAATCAAAACTCCTACGTAATTACTACAACTAGATGAGAAACCTATGAATTGTTTCAACCTGATAGACCACTTTTACAAAGTAACCTTAACTCTATGTATAGCACGCGTTAAGGATTTTTATTCCCCCTCTATATGGTGGATGCAGTTTAATGAAATGCTTACCGCTTGAATATTTCTATGTATATAACCCTGCAAAGACTGTAAAATGTTTTAGAAGTACTGTGGTTATTAAATAAAATAATGAGAAACATAAATAGGAAAGTATTACATTTTCCTAGCCTAGACGTTGAAAATGAATCGGAGCTTTTGGGTTATGTGTGTGTGTGTGGCTGGGTTTTTTTTAACGTACGAAATGAAAATGAAACTGCAGCCAATACCCAGAGTTTTTCTGCAGAATTTTTTGACGAGACTCTTCCCAGATGCATGTGACTGGCTACAGCTTCATTAATGTGGTTACGATTTACAGATGTTACAGTGCATTCGTTTGGAGGTGGTTTTACAACCGATCCCAGTATGAGCGTGCATGCGTGTGTGTGCGTGTATTCTCTACCAGAAAAAAAAACTTTGTTTTTTGGAAGTCTGCTCGAGACGGCTCTTGATGCAATGAGATGTCACGTCAATGTGATTCTGACGGTGGTGGGGGAGCGATTTACGTGGTGAAGTATATATTCTACCGAATATCGTCCTTTTGTATCCTCCGTATCATGATTCACTGACGTAGTTTGCAATAGTTAAACAACTTATTTGGTGGTGGTGATGCTGCTGCTCCTGCTGAGTTGCTAGTGATGCAACTAACAAAAACATACTCAACACATTCGTCAATTACGTTGTGTGGCATCCAAAGTAAAAAATATATATCGTAGGCGACGTTTCAAGCAATTGCCCTTTTTTCATGGGCTGCAGTCGTTTTTCAACAATACAACTAAGTCCATAAATCGATAACAAACAGAAGAAAGCATAAAAAATTTGCAGACGAGTAGATTATTACGAGTAAAAAAATATTATTGAAAGTAAATCAATGATCATGAATAAACCAAAATGTGCTGATGGTAAAATATGTATACATTTTACATTCCGTTAATCCCCGAATAGTGTTGTGAAACACGCGGATTGTCATACAGAGATCAGACGCACAACGGTTGGATGGGAAGATGAAAACTTCATGAGCAAGAAATTGGCAAACCCTCCGTTCCTGACAGTACAATTTAGTTGTTTTTTTTCCAGGAGTAATACCAGAATGTTTGTTCTGCATAGTTTAATATTCGTATGATTTACTCAAGTTCAATACGTGCGTTTTATATAATAACAACAATAATAGTAAATCTACACCAGAATATTGAATTTCAAGTCGTTTGTTTCTTAAAAGGCGGGCAAGACATAAAGAGAGAGAGAGAGCAGTGTTTGTGCTTTTTACGTTGAACCTCTTTCACACCGTACGTAGCCAACCTTGCTAATCGGAGGTGCCGGGGAAGGACAGCAAACTAAACACAAAGAACAGTTCTAAAGAAATGAGTTTTCAACCTAGCTTTAAAAGTGCTCAGCTCCAGTGGCTTCCTAACATCGGAAGGAAAGAGTGTCGCAGACGGACACAGAAGTGCATCCGTGAGATCGCGATGGTTCGCCAAAAGCCGCCGCCGCCGCTGCTGCTACTGCTGCGAGGATGAGCGGAGTTTGCGTGACCCCACATCGTAATCCGCTGAGATCGATGTTCATGGACGCAGCCTGCCGAGTGATTGGATGCGACTTCAGGAAATGTAATTGTCTCAAGTATAACAATAATGATGATCATAATTTCAACTTGCAGCGGCGCGCGGCACAGTATTCGCTCGCTGTCGTCGAAGGAGGTCGGGACTCAGAGGAGGGGCGAGGAAGAACTACAGACAGCAGCCACGCGATAAACCGGTCCCCACAATTATCCAAGCTCTGCGGTCCTCGATATATTGAGGTGTTACCGCCCGATTAATGAGCGTTTAATTAATAACCTGTAGCCTCAGTCCTGAGAGGATCAAAGCCTTTGCAGTGCGTCGATGAAGGGCAGAGGTCCGCGCTCAACAATAATAAAATAATAAAAATAAAATTATGTTTTATTTTAATATAATAAAATAATAAAATAATAAAAATGAAACATATTAAAATTATTATGATTTATTTTAATATAATAAAATTATTATGTTTTATTATTATTATTTTATTATTTCCCTTCTACGTGACTTTACCGAAAGAACCAAGAAGATGAATCCCTGCAGTCACGAAAGCTTTAAATCGAAATACCACACCTCGCCACCAGACAGATCCTGCAACGGAGTCAAGCGCTCAACTTTGTGTACACTCTACCGTGAATGTATATGCACATATACAATGTACGCTGAGCATCATTGATCATCGTAATGATCGCGTGATGGTGGTTTTCGGGGCAATGCGCCGTCAGTTTTTTTTCTAGCGCTTTTATTTAACTCACTTTGTCTGTTGTTGTTGTTGTCGTCGTTTTATATTCTCAAATCCTGTAACTCGATTTTAACCCACTTCCCAATGTGGTATCGACTGCAAACTTCGTGTACTTATGTCTTATTGATGACAATACTATATTCTATCATAAAAAATAAAATAAAATATTTTTAAACAATATTTTTACACGCTTTCTATTAACTCACTCTGTCTGTTGTTGTCATATCCTCAAATCTTATAACTCAATTTTAACCCACTTCCCAATATGGTATCAACTGCAAACTTGGTATACTTATGTCATACTCATGACAATACTATATTCAATCATTAAAATAAAATATATATTTTTAAACCATCGTTTTTATATGTTATGTTTCGCCTTGGCTCTAATTGCCCACGCTCAACTAACGTTGGCTGTAAATGACCACGGTCCTTTACGTTATGGCAAGCCTCGGGGCCACTTCCTGGAGTCGTGGAGTTTTGCCATTACGAGTACGGTACATTTCATTAAAGCGTGTTTTTAAAAAAGTATGTTTTAAATATTACTTATTTCGCTTGCGTTCGGTTTGCCTGCCCATGCCGCTCGCAGGCCGAGCTCAGGGACGACTTCCTTTGCGGCTGGATGTAACTAGCAGCAAAAACGTCGTACTACTCAAATTGTAAATGTTGTGGATTTACTCTCCAACACACCGGTGGGCTGTAGTAGTAACTACTTGGCGTTTTGTTTACGTGACAAATCCCCTTACTAATTGTCTGTGTCGGGTGGTGGAGGGTTACGACGCATTTATACTTACTCGATCTAATCCAAAACATACTTCTATCATGGGCGAATACCAAAACTGCGTCGTTATTTTAACAAACACAAATCGTGTTGATCGGGTGATTCGTGGGAAACGTTTGCGTGGCCGGCATCGTAACGCGCTTACCTTGATTAGAACTGAGACCGAACTCGCCTTGCACGCACACTCTGGCCAGCGAACGCGCTTGTATTATACCCTCAAGGAAAAAAATCAACCTTCCAAACTACGAGGAGTGGCAGGATGCCGAACATATGGGGGGCACCGCTGCATCCAGCATCAGGCCACCACGGGGCCTCACTTCGAGACCCCCCCCCCCCACGTCTCCGTGTCGAAGTGGATCGCCGCCCAAAAAAAGAAAGTCAAAAGGAAACGAACCCCGACACTGCGGATTCCAACTTCCATCCGGGACCTGCGGCGTGCCCTCGACGCCCAAAAGAGGATTGGACTCCTTCGGCCACATCAAGAGCCGCCACTAAAATCCGATGGGCGTCATCCTTGAACCACCCCGAAGGACTGCCGACGATAACGATGACGACGAAGACATCATTCTCCTCCGTTCACCATGGATGCATGTCGCAGGCTCGCTTGCATGGGCAATCTTCAAGGCACGGACCTAATTGGTGGTAAATTGTTGGAAGGTTTTTGTGTGTGTGTGTGAATCAGCAGGGCATTGAAGGGGGTTTTGTTTTTTGTACGTGATGCACTCGTAAGGGCATTGTCCATTGCAGCAGCAAATGGACATGCCGCCGGTGCGGAACAGGAGGAGGAGAGGGAGACGGGGGGAGAGGTGGGGGGAGGGGAGGGAGAAGTGGGAGGAGGGGAGGGAGACGAGGGGGAGAGGTTGGAGGAGGGGAGGGAGACGCAGTTTTGAGCTACCCGTCGGAGGCCGTTGGACTGCGAGAAGGGCTGCGCGCAGAACGAGAGTGAGCGAGAGAGTGAGCGGGAGCGAGAGGGGGGTTTACATAAAGCAAAGTAAAAAAAATACGAAATGATCAACGAAGCAAAGTGTCGACTACACCGAGCATCTTCTTGTTTCCACTGATCGTAAAAAAAAGAGACGGAGAGAGAGGTGGGAGGAGGGGAGGGAGACGGAGGGAGAGATGGGAGGACGAGGGCATCGGACGTGACGAGAGAAGAGGCACAGAAAACTAAAACTATGAATTTCGATTTAAAGCTTTCGTGACTGCAGGGATTCATCTTCTTGGCTCTTTCGGTAAAGTCACGTAGAATGGAAATAATTCAGACTGTCTCCTCGACAGACCTGTTCTCCACCTGAGGACGGCTGCTTGCGTTGTGGCCGAAACGTCGTGAGAATTCATTTATTATGTTATATTTTTGTTTATTTTTTTATTTACATTCTACGTGACTTTACCGAAAGAACCAAGAAGATAAAACTATGAAGTTATGTTTTTATTTTACCAGGTAAGGCCTTCTTCTGTAGCTGCTATACAACATTTTTTTTCAGGAGCGACCTGTCCACAAATGATGGCTCAACGAAGTGGCTTATCACGTGGACATTTTAAATAAAGATTCTGATTCTGATTTTAGCAGCCACATACTTAAAACGCGTGGTGTTGATTCTGAACGTGAAGTGAAAAACCGGAGAACCCGGAGAAAAATCCACGCGACCACGAGGAGAGAGAGAGCGACACTCGGACTCCAAATACAGGGTGTTTGAAAAGATAGACCCAATTTCAAAGCAGTATATTTCACGATGGCAACATGGTACAATGATACAAAACATTACAAACGGTTTATTGAGTTATCAAGTTTTACTAACCATTTTATGAAAACTCTATGTGCCCTCCACCTGCGATACGGACAGCATCGAGACGATAGTTGAATTCGTCCCAAACGCCTCTCTTCTCACGTTGTCCTCTGAGGTGCGTGGTCGCCCTGTGCTCTTCCCCTTACATCAACAACCCGTTTCCTCAAATTGTCAACTGGTATCAACAACGAATGCTCTTTGACATTGGCGGATCAATGCCAAAACGCCGTTGAAACGCACGCTGCACCGCAATTACGGATTCAGTCTTGCTGAACTGCAGAACGCAAAACGTCTTCTGTTGCGGGCTCACCGTCCTGCGAATAACTGAGGCTAGGGGCTGTTTGTGCGCTGGGAGAGGCATCTAGCGGTAATCATTTGAAACTCTATTGCCTGACCTTTCAAATGGTAAGAGTTTCCTTCATGGGCGGTTCGTGGTTGCAGAGATATAGCGATTTCAAATCGGGTCCATCTGTTTTAAACACCCAGCAGCAGGCATCGGTCTGTGTCTTGGGAACGAACTCACGCACCTCGTGCATTCCAGACCGAGGGAGTTGACATCTGGCAGCGATGGGGCTTGTGCCCTTCGAACACGCCCGCCGTGGCACCGGTTGCAATGAGAAGGTTTCATAGGAACGACGGATCACTTGGCACAGGAACTTGGGGGGCACGTGGGTGACAAGGGAGAGCCACCTCTGCTGGTGGATATGCAAGATACTTGTAAATGTTTTACATCTCCCAAAGCCATCAGCAAATATAAACCGCTGAAACAAAAATAAAGTGCTAACTTGTTCGCGTCTGTGGTGAGTGGTGCTTGTCCGAACACGTGAACTCATACAAGTTGCTTCGTCGTTTTTCTTCTTTTTAAACAATTAATTTGATCTCACCAAGGTGCGGCGGTTCCAGGATTTTTTGTCGTCGGAACGTCGCATTCGACTGGGCATGTCAAAGAGTGGCCCTGCTGAAGTTGTGCATGAAACATACGGCGAAATAACACCAAGTTCTTTGTCGAGAGGTCTCCGTGTTGATACCGACAATCTGTCGGCGTATATCCGCAGTGTTCGTCAATTTTTTGCGACAACAGATCTCCGATATTTTCGCGCGTGACTCACCTGTTGACCTTTGCGGGGCATTGCGTTTCAATGCGCGGAGCGCACCCATAGATGGTGCTGGATTGCATTGCAACAACAATTGATTACTTTATCTGGAAACGCATTACCCCGTGAGTGGAGAATTTAGCTACCTGAAAGGGGCACGTGGAACGAAACGTCAGACACGAAGCGGAGAGGTGTACAGCAACAACGGCGAATCCTCACGCGGGGCAACGATTTTTTTTATGTTCGATGCACACTCGCGAAACGTAACATTGCAGTTTTAAAACGCTTTTCCAAACGACGCATGTTTTCGTGCGACGCGTTTTACAAATCACACCCGACTTTCTTGAATTATGGGGGAAGCAGAAATACACTATTCGTCCTTAAAAGTTCAAAATCCTGAAAAAGTGCCGCGTGGAAACATGTGCCGAAAGAAGGTTAAAAAAAAGCGTGGAGATGCCGGGGATTGAACCCGGGGCCTCATACATGCAAAGCATGCGCTCTACCACTGAGCTACATCCCCTTGTGGGTATCCATGGCGAGCGTTGCCCCACTTGTAGTACACTCACGCCCGAGTGTTTGTCGCAATACTGTTGGGTTAGGGCACATGGTGGTGGTGGTAGTTTTATATTTCGATTTAAAGCTTTCGTGACTGCAGGGATTCATTTTCTTGCTTCTTTCGGTAAAGTCACGTAAAAGGGAAAAAAATAATAATAATAATAATAAAACATAACAAAATAAAAAAGTTTTATGTTGTTTGATTGCTCGCCGTTGTAACGTTCTGACCCCGGTGACTCTACTGGACGCCTGTGCAAAAAGAGCTTTATAGCTCATGCGATTCCTCCAGAATAAATAAATATTCTGAATATTCATTAACATCTTCACAATTAAAGGCCCGTCCTTAAGTGACGTCACGCACCTGGGGGGGGGTGTCAGACATTTGTGACGATGTGTGACGAGGGGGGGGGGGGGGTTGAGAAATGTGACGTCACATCAAAATGCGCAACTTTAAATAAATATAGACAGCACGTGCTACTTAATTAAATAGACTTTTTAATAAATGTTTTCTCATACAACATCAGAGTGCAGCGCCACATTAAATACGCACTACAATGACAAAAGTTGAAAGCGATTTGAAGCATTTTTTATTGGGGGGTGGGGGCAGAGCTGTGTGACGTCATATTTGAGGGGGGGGGGGGGGTCTGACTTTTTGTGACGCCGTGTGACGATGGGGGGGGGGGGTCAAAAATCGTCCAAAATCGCGTGACGTCATTTATGGACGGCCCCTAACCCTCTACCAGCCGACAAGACTTGTCACGTTTACAAAGTCATCATTTGCCCGTGGCCAATGTACCGATCAAATTCTGACCGATCAGGCCTCCTCCACCAGCGATTTAACTCCGTTCACGACTGAATTCAACATCAACGTACGACAGTGCTTCTACTCAAACGGCTGTGAGCTTCATCAAGTCACGAATTCGCAATTTGCGTGAAAAGCATCCACCTTGACATCACCGATCTCACAAATCACGGCTAATTTCCGTGTGTTTGTATCAGTATTGCCATCGTGTGTTTTTTTTTTACTTTAATGCACGGCTCACATATTCACACGCACTTCAATGCGCGATGCAGAACAAAGACGCTGAATTCAGATGGACATTCCAGCCTTCGTCCGTGCACAATGCCATTACACGCGAAAAGAGTGACGCAGTGCATTAACAGGGAAAATGTATTACGGAACAGAAATTATACGGAAAAACCCCATCCGTTTTCGCATAAACTTTTCAACCAAAAATATTATAACAAACAGAAGGAGCTGATGTTGTCTGTGTAGAAAATATTATTAGCGAAAACCAAAAGTGTAAATACTAAACGACAGCGAATTTTGAGTCCTCGTGTTATTTGCACGTTATAATAGAGGTTTTTTTGGGTTAGATCGCGTAAATAAATAAATGTGTCGTTAAAACCCTCCACCACCCGACACAGCCAACTAGTAAGGGTTGTCACGTAAACAGAACGTGGCCAATTCGTCACTAGTACAGCACTAGTGTATAGTGTAGTAGTGTAGTGTATAGTGTAGTGTATAGTAGTGTAGTGTATAGTGTAGTGTATAGTAGTATATTGTATAGTGTAGTGTATCGTGTAGTGTATAGTAGTGTAGTATATAGTGTAGTGTATAGTGTAGTGTATAGTAGTGTAGTATATAGTGTAGTGTATAGTGGTGTAGTGTATAGTGTAGTATACTAGTACAGCACACCGGTGTGTTGGAGAGCCAAGCCACAACATTAGCAATCTGGGAACGACGTTTCGCCAGTAATTACAACTAGCTTCATCAGGCGACAGCCAGGTTTGTGGAGAAGTCCACCTGTTTCGTTCCTTATAAAGAGGCGTAGATGTGGTGACCACGCTTCTGCGCTCTTGCGCAAAGTGGGGGGGGGGGGTGGAGGTTTAATCCAAAAAACCTCTTATGGATGATATTGGTCGCGAAAGCCTACGTGTTAAAAAAAAACCTCCATACCGTACTCCACACATTGTTAGAAGTTGACAGGTTCAGACACTGACGAATGAGATGGAACGAACGCTGAACACATCTTGGGTTTAGAAATGCCCTTTGTGAACTCTTAAGTTGTGCCACTCGACTTAAAACTTACTCGGATACTAAAGACACAGAATATACTTTTTCAAAGCATTACGTATCCGTGCGTATAATTCGCTGAGCAATAACAAATTAGTCTCATTAATATTGACGGGGTTTTTTCTGCACAACTGTGAACTGGGAACTATACGCCAATAATAGTAAAATATAAAATGTCCTGCCCATTCTCAATCCACTGCTGGATGAGAGCCTCTTCACACTCTGCTGGTCATTGGGGGAGGGTTCGTTTAGCCGTACTTGGCCAGGAATGTATCAGACAGTATGTACTCTATATGGGGTGGAGTGGTGGCACGGTGGTTTGCGCTCTGTTGCGCTGTGAACCTGGCCACCTGGGTTTGATTCCTGGCCATGGCAACCATCAGTGAGTGGGGGAGTAAAATCTGAACCGGACATTGGCTCTCTCTCACCACTGTACCTACATTTTATTACGATGATCAAATGATGCACAGTGTCCATTGTATGCGCATACACATTTACAGTACAGTGTACACACAATTTAGCGGTTAACTAGGTTACAGAATCTGTTAAGTAGCGAGGTGCGGTATTGTTGAGTGCCTTTCATCGACATACGGCAATGGCGTTGATCCCCCCAGGACTGAGGCTACATGTTATGAATTAAACGCTCATTAATCAGGCGGTAACATCTGAATATATCGAGGACCGCAGAGCTTGGACTATTGTGGGCACCGGTTTTTCGCGTGGCTGCTGTCTGTGGTTCTTCCTCGCCCCTCCTCTGAGTCCCGACTTCCTTCGACGACAGCGAGCGAATACTGTGCCGCGCGCCGCTGCAAGTTGAAATTATGATCATCATTATTGTTATACTTGAGACAATTACATTTCGTGAAGTCGCATCCAATCACTCGGCAGGCTGCGTCCATGAACATCGATCTCAGCGGATTACGATGTGCGGGGTCACGCAAACTCCGCTCATCCTCGCAGCAGCAGCTGCTTTTGGCTGGCCACCGCATCGCGCGCTCTCAGATGCGCTTCTGCGGCCGTCTGGAACGCTCTTCGTTACGATATTAGGAAGCCACTGGGGGAACTGCGTACTTTTAAATCCAGATTAAAAACGAATTTCTTTAGAACCGGTTTTTTGTGTTTAGTTTGTCGTCCTTGCCCCGCACCTCCGATTAGCGCGGTTGGCCACCTACGGTGCGAATGAAGTTCAACATACAGACACATGATGATGGTGGTGGTGGTGGTGAAGGTGACAGGGGCAGGCAGGCAGGTGGGTGGGCGGGCGCTACAGCGTGATTATCCACGAATGGTACCAGCCCCCCCGCGTGACATCCCGAGAGCTTAAGCCCCGCGCTCGCTGCTGGCTTTTTGCGCGCACGCACAACTCCGTCGTCTCGCCGAGGCTCCACGTACGGAACGCGCCTCCGATCAGCACGTTTTGGCCACGTGCGGTACGAAAGAAGTTCAAGGCACGTGCGCGCGTGCGTGCGTGCGCGCGTGCGTGCGTGCGCGCGTGCGACGCGCCGCGCCTCTCTCGCAGCCCCGTGGCTGCGCCGCCGAATTTTTATTTTTATTTTTAGAAAATAAAAAAAATATATTTTTAAATAAAATCCGCGACGACATCCGCGCCTACCGGTTGCCGCCGCTGCTACTGCTGCTGCTACTGCCCCTTCTGCTGCTGCCTTCGTGACGCGCGGCGAGGAGGGAAGATGCGCACCCGAGGCAGATTTCTCAGTGATTGCCTCACGCGTCTCACAGAGAGAGAGAGAGAGGAGGGGGACGGGAGAGCCGTCGCTCAGGTTAAACCTGAAATGTGCGCGCGTCCGTGGACGCACGCGCGCCCATACACACACGTGCTGGTTATCATGGTGCTGTTGTTGTGTGTCTGTGTACGTGTTGTGGGTGTGTATTTATAGAATTTCGGCGCCGTGCAATTATTGCTTGAGTGCGTATACCTAGCCACGCCTGTTTTTTTTGTTTTGTTTTGTAAGGAACATGCTGCAAGTTAAAATGTAGCTCTAAATACCTAGGATTAGTACTCGTGGTGCTATATGTTGCATTTCTTGAATTAGTTTTAATTCGTCTACAGTTACCGTAATGTATACGAGACGAATCTAAACTCTTAAATAATAAGTTGAGATTGGCTTTCGCGAGGATATATAAATGCACGCTGTTTTCTGTACCCAAACTATTTCAGCAGCATTTGTTGAATGCTATAAGCATTTTTTTAAAACATAAATAGACATTTACATTACGGTATGCACCAACAAAAGTGTAAAAGGAAGGCGAATTCATGATTCCGTCGACGTGTCTAGCCCTTACTCACCGCAGATCATGACATGAAAACATCATCGCTATATTGTTGGGTTTATATTTATTTTTACAGAAACCACTTAAAGAGAGTCTGGCATTCACAAAGAGCTCATTGTGCAGATTGTATCGGAGGCAACTACAGCTATGCGACAACCATCTCACGGTCTCGTCGCCAGCGGTTCAGGGGTTTCTTTTACCTCCACAGGTACATTCATTACGCCGGCATTCGAGGTAGCAGCAGTAGCAGCAGTAGCAGCAGCGGCAGCAGCAGCAGCGGCGGCGTGGAAATGCCAAGGACGTTCCTTTTTGCATTTTGAGCCACGGGGTCGAGACGCTTTGTCCGGTTGTCACGTGCAGCGTGCGGTCAATGAAGCCGCTCCAGTAGAGATGATGATGGTGGTGGTGGTGGTGCGTGTGGTGGAGGATGAACGTGGACACCGCATTGCACGACGGAGCCCCCGTGGAGTGATGGGGGCGGGGGGACAAAGACACAGAGGTAGAACGGCGCCGATGCCATCGGGCAAACGTCGATTACCGTAAGAGCAAGCCCCCACCGCCCCCGCATTTTAATCATTATTATCCAGGCTCCACGCCCCGAGCGCAGAGACCCCCTTCTAACGAGCACTGATCGTGTGAGTGTGTGGGCGGGGAGGGGGTCTTGTGGTTAGCGCACCGTGTTACGAGCCCCGGGGTGAACCGAGTTAAATTTCTGCTCACGGCAGACATAGGTGACGATTATCTGAATCGGTCCCGGGCGTGACCCCCCTCCCCTCCCCTCCTAGGAGCGACTCAGCCTGAATTGAGTACCTGGTATGATGTGTATGAATAAACATCGCTACTGGGGGAGACAAAGGCGGTCGGCAGGTCGTGGTTTTGGCCGCCAGAAGCACGTCCCATCCGTGTGCCGTGTTGGCCTTCATAGGTGCTCGCTTTAACTGCAGCACTTGCCCCAACAGTCCGCTAAAGGCTATACGGGGGCTCTTTATCCTTGTGGGTGGGTAGCGAGGGGAGCGGTGGAGGGGTTGGCTGGGGTGCGGGCTATTCCGCCTCCCCTCCTGAAAGCCCCCCCCCTCCCCACCCTTAACATATCAATGCATCTCTAATGCTTGCGCGGACATCGAGGTAACGAGGGTTCCCCCATCGCGAGCCACCGGGCGTTGGGTGGCGCGCACGCCGCGTCGGCACGGGCGGCGGCGGCGGAGGTGGTGCCGACCGATCGGGCCGGCCCCCAGTGGACGAGTGGGTGGGTGGGTTGGGATGGGTCGTGGGTGGGTGGTGGTGGGGTATTGTTGTGGGCGTGCATGTGCGCAGGGGGGGGGGGGCCGCGTGACGCCCGTGACCCACGGGAACGCGGCTCGTTCATTGGCAGCGGCGGAACGACGCTCCCGGTATATCAGCGGTGGTCGCGCGCGACAGGTACGGGCTCATTATTTACGATGTGTCGCGCGCGGGGATTCCGCGCCGTGGGATTTGGCGGCCGGGCGTGAAGGGAGGGACCCTTCCCTGTCGAAGTGTCTTTAAAGATCCGCGCTCGTAGCGAAGGTACGTTGGGTGACGCTGCGGTGTGTGGGCAGGAGGTGATAGATAGCTCGCCTGGTTTTACGCAGGAGCGCGTGGGTTCGATACCCGGACGCTGACCGATGCCTGTTTGTGAATGTGTGGAGTCTTTGGCGTGTTCTTTCTCGCCCCGTGCTTTGCGTGGATTGAACTCGGGGTTGCCTTCCTGTTTTTTTTCCCTCCACGTTTAGAAACGCATGTTTAGATGATCTTTGCTTGCTGCTATAAAGCCCCCCGCGCGTGATGCCATCTGTCACTTACATGAGCTAACATCGCCTCTGAAAAAAAGAGCTCATAGCTCCAGTGGGCTTTACCTAGCGAATTCAACAGTATTAGTTGTATACCTCTAAGGAAGACATATTTCAGCCTAATCAAGTATTCTTCTGACGTTGTTGCCGAGAGACAGATGTGACGTTCGGTCGAGGTTGGTCGATGATTGCGTCAGGAGCAGCGCTGTGTGACGATTCCTCCTCATTGCGTGGAATTACTTGTGAACGTTAACTTGTTGAACGAATGAAATAAAACATTAAAATAAATAACAACGCTCTTCTAAATTTTAAGAAAAGGTTATACCGCATTGTAGTAATATATTATTTAATGTTTACGGAAGGGGTAGCCAGCGTGATACAGACCAAGAACCATCAAGCGTCCAATAGTTAAATGTTGACTTGAAGCTTTCGTGACTGCAGGACGTCATATTCTTTGGGTCTTTCGGTAAAGTCACGTAGATGGGTTCAAAGAAAATAACAACAAACTACGACGTTTCGATCGCAACACAAGCGGTCGTCTGCAGGAAAAGGAGGGTTAGCTTCCAAAGGCAAACTATAAGAGTTCAGCACAGATCCAAGTTTGTATATAAGTGTATATATATTGATAGAGGCGAAACTTCTGAAATGCCTTTAATTGTAATCACCTTTGATTTTTTTTTTAAACGGTCACCAAGTTTCAAGCCGTGTTGTGTTGGTTGATGCACGACTGGGTCCCATCCTCTCGGAGCGCAGCGATTTGGCCTGTGCATGTCCACGCTGTCACCCAAAAACAGTGACATAGACGAACCTCCTCGTGTCACACACAAAGACACAGATCCCCCGTATAGTCTTCACGGACTGTAGGGGCAGGTGCTGTTAGCGAGCGGCAACTACGACGGCCGACACGGCACACGAAGGGGTGGGTAGCCAGCACCACGCCCGGCCGCCTTTATCTCCCTGGTGGCGATGGTTACGACACACCGCGCCAGGTACCAATTTAAGGATGAATCGACCTAGGGGAGGCCCAGGAACCGTTTCAGGTTAATCGACCGAACTCGTAGCGCACAACGATTCGGCCTTCACGTCAAAACCTTACCTCCAACTGTTTAGATATCGGACGTACCCATCGGAACCCCGGGACAACCCTCTGTGCGCAAGCAAACGAGCAGTGCCTGTGTGCACGCGAGGAAGGCTTACGCCGAGATTATACACATCATTAAGAATTGTTATTGTACTCGGGGAAACATCAGCAGGGCATTCGAAGCTGTGTAGAAGCAGAGGGAATCCACGCTGCCACGTGATTGCGCTTACGTGCATGACTGCTGCGCGGCTTGCCCTTGTTGAGTTACCGTGTAAGAGTTATCATTGATAAATCTTAGTCGTAGTATAAATCAAAATACCAGCACTCTAGAGCCTTTGATTTAGCTGAAGGGGTTTTGGTGTTGTTGTTGTTGCAAGGTGTTGGATTGCCGGAACAATGCGGTGTTAACTTGTAATGTTTCTTTTTTTTTTAAGACGTGATCGATATTGACCAACTCACGTGCTCGATATACGAACCCTCTGACAGCACGAGATGCTGTTGATTAATCAATAACACCGTCGCCAGCAGTGTGCGCGTGTCTCTCCGTCACTCACCCTCGGCCGTGTCGTTTTCTCAAAGAGCATCGGCGATCGCGGCATTCCTCCCGCCATGTGACTCTGTCCACGAAATATTCACTTACGAACGTTGCATCGGACGCTCCTCATCATCCTCCTCCTCCCAGTTGCGTGCGATTCTTCAAAATCGCCGTGAAGTGCATTCGAAGCGCTGTCTCCGCCTAACTTCGTGCACCTCGCAGCAGCAGCAGCAGCGGATTTTGGCCGTGGCCATCGAACAAAGGCGGCGGCCACCGCGTCGCGCGGCGCTTCCAGACGCGCTTTCGCGGCCGTCTGGAACGCTCTCCTTTCCGATATTAGGACGCCACTGGAGCTATGCACTTTCAAATGTAAATTGAAAACTCATTTCTTTACAACTGTGCTTTTGTGTTTAGTTTGTTGTCGTTTCCCCGCACCTCCGATTAGTACAGTTGGCTACGTACGGTGCGAAAAAAGTTCAACATACATGCGTATTATCCCCAGGCACAACATTCCATTCCGTCTCTTGTCTTTCTCATTACATCAGAGACATGAATTCATTTCGATGCTATGTCTAGGTTAACATGATGTCGAAAGTATGCAAGTATATACAATATAAATTTGCTTAATTAGAACAAGAAAAACGCATCACCGTAGTCAATTTAAACACTCTTTCATTACAATTATGCCGGTTATATTACAAATCCAAGCCGTCACTTCACATTCATCTTACAAGCTAGATTACACGATGGATTTACATAAAGGAATATGCCAACAGCTATATCATTATAGACGTGTGGAATAAGTAATTATTATTTTTTTAAAGTTAGAGTATGAAAATGCATTCATTAAAGTTACACAATTGCCACTAAATTTGTTTCGCAAATTTCAACCACGAATGCTCGTGATGTATCGTTTTGTCTTTGGTGACGCTGGGCTGTGCACTCAGCTAGGCCAGTATGTACGTTGAACTTCTATTGCATCGTACGTAGCCAACCGTGCTAGTCGAAGGTGCACAGAGTACGCGTGCCCTCCGTACTCTCTGCGTGACCACTAGACACCCGTGATTGACCTCTACCTCAAACCTGTCCTTCGCCATGTCTGCTCAGTTCAAGTCATTCCCCTTCAACAGTCAACATCTCCGGTAACATTTAGTCCTCTACGCCAATGTGCAAAATCATACATCTGAAAGAAGTAACTTTTTTTGCAGCTAACACGAATATTTTACTCGCATCGCCAAACACGGACGCGTGGGCTCGCGTGTGTGTGCGGCATTTGCAGCTGAGGCTTGCAAACGGCGAAACGCAGACCTTGTGCTGCTCCTTCGTCAATTGCGTGCGAGTTACAGCCCCGCAAAGTCTTCTCGGTTCTTTCGGTAAAGTCACGTAGAATGGAAATAATAAAATAATAAAAATAAAACATTATAAAATAATATAATAATATAATAATATTATTCTCACGTGAGAATTATTTTATTATGTTTTATTTTTATTGTTTTATTATTTCCATTCTACGTGACTTTACCGAAAGAACCAAGAAGATGAATCCCTGCAGTGAGAATTATTTTATTATGTTTTATTTTTATTATTTTATTATTTCCATTCTACGTGACTTTACCGAAAGAACCAAGAAGATGAATCCCTGCAGTGAGAATTATTTAATTGGTTTATTTTTATTATTTTATTATTTCCCTTCTACGTGACTTTACCGAAAGAACCAAGAAGATGAATCCCTGCAGTGAGAATTATTTTATTATGTTTTATTTTTATTATTTTATTATTTCCATTCTACGTGACTTTACCGAAAGAACCAAGAAGATGAATCCCTGCAGTGAGAATTATTTAATTGGTTTATTTTTATTATTTTATTATTTCCCTTCTACGTGACTTTACCGAAAGAACCAAGAAGATGAATCCCTGCAGTGAGAATTATTTTATTATGTTTTATTTTTATTATTTTATCATTTCCATTCTACGTGACTTTACCGAAAGAACCAAGAAGATGAATCCCTGCAGTCACGAAAGCTTTAAATCGAAAAATAGCCCCGCGGAGCTCTGCTTGCTGTCACTTCTGTCACAAGCATCGCGCCGGGCTTATGAACCCTGGGATCGGAGTTCAACTCCCGGCCCGCAGCTCAGTTCCACAACGCCCTTTTACCAACCAGCGCTCGCCATCGTGATGAAGTATGGCCAGACATCTCTCACGACCGACGCAGCACAAGGGAGGCCTTCATCTAGCATTTACTTGACACTGTCTTTTGGTTGTTATTATTACCGATGATGATGATGATAATGAAATTAAATAACAAAAAATTTACGTATGCATTTTTCAACGAAACTTAACAAAAAACACGCAGATATTGCCGTAGAGAAGCGAGTCCAGATGACATCAGAAATACCAGCATCTCACGAGTTACATGCACGTGACAATAGTGCTGAAATCAGAGGTTCTTGCGGCTGCGCTGACTGGCTCTCCTAAGTGGATTCGGCTGAGACTGTGGTACAACCTCAACACCGCTTTGGGAAGCTGTGCAATTGTAATATCGTTTTAAAGCTTAAAAACAGACCCACCGACACAAAGATCCCCCCGTATAGCCTTGACAGACTGTAGGGGCAAGTGCTGTTAGCGAGCACCTATGAAGGCCGGAACGGTACACGAGGGAGTGGGTGGCCAGCACCACGCCCGACCGCCTTTGTCTCCCCAGTGGCGATGCTTACACACCGCACCAGGTACTCATTTGAGGCTGAGTCGAGCTAGGGGAGGCCCAGGACCGGTTCAGATAATCGTCACTGGTGTTGGCCGTGAGCGGGAATCGAACCCTGGTCGCCAGGTTCATAGCGCAGCGCGCTAACTGCTACATTACCGCTCTCCACCGACACACACAGTCACAAGTCACACACACAGTCACAAGTCACACACACAGTCACACACACACACAGTCACACACACACACGCATGCAGGAATGTCGAAGAAAACTGGGATGGAAGTGCCACCACAACCTTGTATGTTGAACTTCTTTCTCACCGTACGTAGCCAAACGTGCTAATCGGAGGTGCGTGGTGAAGGACAACAACACTAAACACAACAAAAAAGCAGAGAATATGGTGGTTGTTTCTTTATTAGATCGACTCGGCTTCTGCGTGCCAGTGAGTTTGAATGGATAATTATATGTTTACTATAATTACAGTGCATAATCAAACTAAATATAAATATATACTACATTGTCTTCAATATCGTGTCATAGTGTATTAGATATAGTGCCAAATATAGTTTGCTTCACGACATTGGCTCGACAACAGCTTTCCATATATATAAACAAAAACATCTTATTTTGCACGTAAACTCTGTTTCGTTATTTTGTGGGGTTTTTTCAAAGTAAATTTTCACAAGGTATGGAAATTAGTCTCGGGACAGCGGTGGTGTTTAGTCTGAAAACTCCACTCAAACATTTCCGTTCGGAATCCTCGCAAAGGCTCTCAACGGACGTACTTTAAACGTCACAGGATGCAACCGGCTCCTGCAGAGTTATATTTAATAATTCACAGCAATTGGTTTTAATTAGAATATTGATCGCAAGTTACATTTATAATTAACGTAGCCCCCGCGTTGCATTGCAGAGTACAATTTGAAATATGTGTTGTTTTTGTTAACACGTACATTTTCGTTGTACGCAAATAATTTTTCCAAGTTACTTTCGTAATTGGAACTTACTTAAAACAGACGTTCATTCATGTTCAATGGAACGAGGTGAAACAGATGAGCACCCGTGTAAATTGTAGATTTTTATTCATTTAGAGCGGGAGGTTCAATGTCGTTTCGATCAAACCATCTTGATGCCTACTGATGTAGTATTCAGCTCCCACCACCGACGTAACAGATCGACAAACGCACGACATTTCTTCGAGCGAAGATGTAAAACTACTTGCTGTGTTTTTCCATCTCTTAGCACGAAATAACTAACCATCGTTATGGAAAGTATCAGCGGCAAAACAAACAAAAAACGCAGACAACAATATTCCACCTTCCCATATCTGTCTCACCACGTACATTGTTTTTATGTTTTATTATTTTACGCATCCCATGGGCGACGTGGCTTTCGTTTCCCCAGCACCATTGGTCTTAATGCAAGCGAACTCTGGACTGGTTTCGGCATTAAGTGTCTCATCAGCAGAATCTCGCTCGCTTGAAGCCAATCCTGGTGAACCGTCAGATATTCATAGGTAAGGGTTCCCTCTCTGTTAGACACGGGTCCTAGATCGACGCAGAACCACGTGTTGAATTAGAGATGTGGTGCGCCACTATTCCCGGGAGAATGCGAATCGCTAAAAAAAAGCCACATTAATAGCGATTGCACAAAGCAATGAAATGTTTATGAAATAAATATTAGGCTACAGCGTTCGAATTGTCAGTCAACAACTTTTCCTAGTGTAGAACCGTATATAAAAAAAATCAACTTTATATATACATATAATTTATTGCAATGTTATATTCATTATATTGCTATATCGTATGCTCTATGTATGCACATACATACTTTATGTGGAACTTCTTTCGCACCGTACGTAGCCAACCGTGCTAATCGGAGGTGCGGGGAAAGAACAACAAACTAAACCACAGAACGCAAGAAGTAACTTCTTTAAAATGAGTTTTCGATCTAGTTTTAAAGTGCACAGCGCCAGCGTCTTGCTAGTATCTGAAGGAAGAGCGTTCCCGACGGCCGCAGGAGCGCACCTGAAAACGCCTGACCCTTTTTGTTTGACGGCAAGCTTTGAATCGAAATTTAAGCTAAAAGCCGTTGCTGCGAGGATGACCGGAGTTCACGTGATGGTTTACGGTCCTTGACGAGACTAGATAAAGTGCATCCGCAGCGTGTTTGAACGAGGAGACAAAGTGCGCGTCGGAATGTTTCTCGTGGGTCTGTAGCCATCTAGGTGATGGCGAGATGTTAATTACCTCGCCTGGTATGCAGGAGGTCGTGGGTTCAATTCTGACCCTGACGCCTGCTGCTGTATATTTGGAGAGTAGGCATGCTCTCCCCGTGATCGCGTGGATTTTTTTTCTTTTCCGGCTCCTCCCGGTTTTTACCTCCACATTTAAAATCAACATCATGCGTTTAGAGTATTTGGCTGCTATAAATTGCCCCGCGATGATGAGTCACTTCGTTGAGCTGTCATTTGTGATGTCCAGCCCGCTTATGAAAAAGAGCTCTCTATAGCTCAGTGGGGCTTTACCTGCTAATTAAAAAAAAATTGTCGCAATAAAAAATAGTTTTTTTTTTAAAACGACGCCCGGCGAAAGCTGTCCCGGGTACCAGAGCCCTCGAATCGTGTCGCGTGGACACCCTCGGCTCTCTGTGGCCGGCTGCCAAGGTGACGCAGCGTGTTTGGCTCCGTAAACAATTGACCGAGAGCCTCGAGGAAAAAGGTGTACCGCCCAGGTGACGTCCGCGCGCGATATTAAAACACGGGCTCGTGGGGCAACCGACGCAAAAAAAAACTTTGAAAAAATAACATTTGCCGCGCTCGAAGCTATTTTATTCTCGCGAACAATTTTCAAATAGAGAGATCGGCCGGTTGGACCGTTGGTGACGGGGCCTGCGCGCTCTCCGAACCCGTCGCCGTTTCGTAGATAATGGTTTAAACGATCGGCAGTAAAG
The DNA here is from genome assembly GCF_965212315.1 of Lampetra planeri. Classification (NCBI taxonomy): domain Eukaryota; kingdom Metazoa; phylum Chordata; class Hyperoartia; order Petromyzontiformes; family Petromyzontidae; genus Lampetra; species Lampetra planeri. The sequence goes on along the minus strand of NC_136107.1, from coordinate 3,131,063 downwards.
GTGCGTGCTTGCCTGTGCGTGCATGTTGTGGGGGGGGGGGGGGGTTGGGGGGGGGGATAAGCACAGCCCATCAAGCAAACCACGCATCGTCGTCTCTTTCAGTTGGCGCTCATGCACCTACGGGGGCCGTTATGTAATCGTGATAAAGATTTTAGATCGGATATAAATCTAGAGATGGGATGTAACAACAGCAACCCTTGTCATATAAAGACCGCGATTGCCACCCTCCCCCCCCCCCAATGCATAGGAATGTGGAATTTCAATCACTGGCTCAGCACCACCAAAGTGCAAATTTACAAGCGAGCCATTCTCTGCCCAACGCTTGCTTGAGCGTCAGATTGAAAAGAATTTCTTCAGAACTATTTTTTTTTTGCGTTTAGTTTGGTGTCCTTCCATCCGCACCTCCGATTAGCGCGGTTGGCTACGTACGGTTCGAAAAAAAAGTTCAGCGCACCCACGCGCGTGCGTGCGCGCGCGCGCAGGCGGGCACGCACGCGCTTCTCACGCTCCCGGTGCGCCGTTCTCTCGCCCCTTGCGCAGACCCCCGAAGCACCGACCGACAAATGAGCGCAGCGGCGGCGGACGTGCTCAGATCGCCGAGCGGACGAGAGCCGAGCGCCGGACCGCTTCGCGACCCCCGGCCGCTGGACCTGAGTCCCCGACTCATGGACACTCCCGAGTTTGTGAGGCTCAACATGGAGCTGACGAACGCCGACGCGCCCGCGGGGGTCGTCCACTACGACGGCAAGGCGGGCGACTTCGCGTACCACCCCTACCACGGCGTGAAGGAGGAGCGGCCGATGGTGCACGGCTTCCTCGCCCGCGACCTGAGCCCCATCGACTTCTACAAGCAGTCCCCTCCCTCCACGCCCGAGTCCATTGACTCGCTGCAGCCGTCGCTGTGGGACGAGCAGGGCGGCTCGCACGTCCAGTACAGCCTCACCAACCTCGCCAGCGTGGAGAGGAAGCCGGCGCCGCACACGATGGGCTTCAAGCAGCTGCCCGTGCCGTGCACCATCCCCTCCCCGCCGGGCATGAAGATCTACCTGCCGCCCCATCCCGGCGACTCGGAATCGTTTTACAGGCAAGGGATGCCGGGCTACGGCTTCGCGAGGCCCATCGCGGCCGAGAGGCGCCCCCACTTCTTGACGAAATTCCCCATGCCGCCGGACTCTGACCACGGCCCGCCCCAGGCCGCCGGTCCGCTGCAAGACCCGGAGGCATCGCCCCCGGTCAAGAGGCGACTTCACCCCGGCATGGACGCCCTGCCGGTGGGACGGGCCATGCCGGGGTACCCGATGGCCCTGTCGCACTTGGAGCACACCCTCGGCAGGATGCGGCCACTCGCCGAATGCCCCTCCGCCGTGAAAATGGCAGGCTTCCACCCGAGCCCGGCTTCGCAGCGCCACTACGAGCCGGCCCACTACGCCGGGCCGTTCCACGACGGCGGAGACTTTGGTATCGAGCGGCAGCACCTGCTGCAGCAGCATCAGCAGCATCAGCAGCAGCATCAGCATTTGCCAGATTCCTGCACCCCAGACTTTGGCAGAGGAGTCCCCCGGCTCGGCTCCTCTCGGTCGGCCATGGCGACGATGATGCCTCCGGTGGGCGAATCTCCGCCGGCGGCCGAGGGCATGTGCGCCGTGTGCGGAGACAACGCGGCGTGCCAGCACTACGGCGTGCGCACCTGCGAAGGCTGCAAGGGCTTCTTCAAGGTGAGCAGGCAACCTCCTCCTCCTACCACCCCGAGTTGGCGCGACGAGGGCTGCAACAGCCGCTGGGGTTGAGCCGCTCATCCTACGCGTCGGCAGCCGGTTGTGGAAATTTCGCATTCCGGGGGGAAGGGGGCGGTCTCTCTGCAGGACAGCCGTTGTTGATTTCCCATAAAGTGGCACGTATTTGTATCATTCCCCCAAGGGGTGAATGGCTGAGCTGACTCTGACCCGGCCGTCATGGTTGTAACAATTAACACAACCCCCCCCACCCCTCCACCGCCCGTGAATTGATCAATTGTCACAATTCATGGTTCGTGATTGACTTCAAGAATCTATTCTCTTTTTGCCATCCTGGTGAATGTAACGGCCTCCAGTGGCTGCCTGGGTCACGTGAACACATTACATACATCATATATTCCAATGAAGATATATAATAAATAAAAACACACACAAATTGCAAAACGTGTAATTCGATTTATGTTATCGTAACCTGAAGCATGTAATGCGCCATTACACCCCTGATGGGATATGAACCCATATTCTTGTGATCGTTCGGCGAATTCTGTGACCACGCTGGCGTCCAACGTGATGGCTAGAGCGGGATTGTCACGAGATACAAATGCACCATCACTCTTTATAAATACAAACTGCAACCGCGATGCAGTCCTGCAATTGCCATCGGAAGAATGTGGTGGTGGCTGTGGCGATGCGGCAGGCCGTTGGAACGTGTATCATTCAGTGCGTTCATTATTTATTTCGAGTAGCATTTGAAGTGTAATCACTCGTTAGTGGAATTTGTCCAACATCCCCAATGCAGCACCACTGAGGAGTATGGGCAGTTGTTGGTAGAGCCGGTTCTGGCTGTCTCCCCGCTCGTCTGTGATTTACCGTGCCTCTGAAACGTGCGGCGCATTACAGATTTGTAACTTTAACGTTGACGGCGGGATAAGGGTAAGCAACTTTAAATTTGGGAGAGAGAAAAAAATCCGCGGCATTAAATAATTGGAGGCATTAGGAACAGGAGCTTTGCGATGAGTGGTGTGTATTTGCAGCGTGACAGGTAATCCACAACGTATTGGAGTGGCAAACATAGCTTACCGTTTTCTTGGTTCTTTCGGTAAAGTCACGTAGAAGGGAAATAATAAAATAATAAAAATAAAACATAATAAAATAATTCTCACTGCCCAACACTAAGAATTATTTTATTATGTTTTATTTTTATTATTTTATTATTTCCCTTCTATGTGACTTTACCGCAAGAACCAAGAAGATGAATCCCTGCAGTCACGAAAGCTTTAAATCGAAATATAGCTTATCATCTTCAGGCCGCAATGGCGAGATGTTAACTACCTCGCTTGGTATCTATCTATATATTTTGAGTTTGCGTGATTCTCTCCCCATGGTCGCGTGGATTTTTCTCCGGGTCCTCCGGTTGTTCCCTCTGCATTTAGAAACCTGCTGATTATTCGGCTGCTAATGACTCCTTGTATAAAGGTGTCAGTTTTGTTGCCAGATAAAAGGCTAAAAACCAATTATCATATTTTGTTACTGGCAAATGAGGTTCCAATGGTGTATTTGGCTGCTGCTATACATTTCCACGTGATAATCCACTTCATTGGGCCATCATTTGCGATCACCAGGTCACTTCTTGAAAACGAGCCAGAGAGCTCAATGGGCCTTACCTGGTGGTGGACAGTAAAAAAAATCAGCGGAAGGTTGGAACTCGGGCCAGATGAGTGGGACTCTATTGTCACAGACGGTGGTGGTCGGCTGTCCGTGCGTCTTGCGGTGGCGTCGGTCCGCAGTGGGCCACGGTGACCTCTCGACCCTTCCCCTCTGCGTGCGCGATGTTGTTACTGCTCACAGAGGACGGTGCAAAAGGACGCCAAGTACGTGTGCCTGGCCAACAGGAATTGCCCCGTGGACAAGCGTCGGCGCAACCGCTGCCAGTACTGCCGCTACCAGAAGTGCCTCACCGTGGGCATGATCAAAGAAGGTGAGGGGGCGGGGGATGACCTTCGACCCAGGGACGCGGGCGGGGCATCTGTTGCACTCCTGCGGCCGTCTGGAACGCTCTTCCTTACCATACTAGGAAGCCACCGGAGCTATGCACTTTTAAATGAAGATAGACAACGGATTTCTTTAGAACTGCTCTGTGTTGCGTTTAGTTTGTTGTCATTATCGCCCACCGCCGATTGGCAGAGTTGGCTACGTACGGTGCGAAAGAAGTTCAACATACGTACTACACTACTATGCACTACTCTATACACTAAACTATACATTATGAAACACTACACTACCATACACTACTCTATACACTAAACTATACATTATGAAACACTACACTACTATACACTACTCTATACACTAAACTATACATTACTATACACTACTCTATACACTACACTATACATTACTATTAACTAAACTACTATACACTACTCTATACACTACACCATACATTACTATACACTACTATACACTACACTATACACTACATTACTAAACACTATACACTACACTACTATACACTACACTGCGTTACACTACACTATACACTACACTATACATTACTAAACACTACACTACTATACACTACACTACTATACACTACTCTATACACTCCACTATACATTACTATTCACTACACTACTATACACTACACTATACACTACACTGTACACTACACCACTACAACATTGAAAATGAAGTTCTTTAGAACTGCTTTCTGCGTTGAGTTTGTTGTCCTTCCCCCGCACAACCAATTTGCACGGTTGGCTACGTACGGTACGAAAGAAGTTCCACATCATACGTACGTACGTGCATACGTACAACATACATACACACACGATGGACCAGAATGCTCCACGCGCCTGTTTGAAATGTTCACGTCACCTCGTCCTCGGGTGCTGCGCTAGGCAGGTTGATGTGCGCGCTACGTTCGGCGCTGTTATTCGTGCGGCGATTTGGTGCGGAGCTTGATGAGGTTTGGACAACTCGCGTCGGCGGTGCTGCTGCTGCTGCTGCTGCTGCGGCGGCGTTTCCAGTGGTGCCCAACAACAATTAACAACAATAAACAACAACAACAACAAAGTGCTCAGTGAGACTGCTCTTAAAAAATTAAAAATAAACATGTAATAGGCGACGTGACGGGTAATTGCCCGTCTTTACAGCACGTACAGTGTCGAGTTTTTTATTACTATTTATAAATAACACTGCGGTTAACATGTTTATAAAGTCCTTAAAAGTGTTAACGTTTGTTTTCACAATACCAATTAAAGTGCCGAAACACTTCTCGGTGGCTATTCGAAGGTAAATATCGATAGGGATCGGGCCGATGCCCAGGCGTTGGCCATTCTGCGGGGCCCATCGTCAGAGTCGCGAATCTATTTGATATATTTATGAAAAATCAGCGTCGATGACAACGACAGGGAGGGAGTTATGCTCCTCCGCTGCACGTACACCGCTGCCAATGCAGCCCCGCAGGTTTTTTTTTTCTTTCAGTTTAAATTGAAAAATATTATTGACGCGCGTTGAGCAGAGGTTGCCTCTCTCCGCGGATATTTAGATGTGACGTGAACTTTCTGCGCTGTTATTGTCGCTGTCGCTGTTGTCGTCGTTGTTGTTGTGCGAATAACAATCGGGAGGCCCACCTGTGTGGGGATGCAGTGGTGCGCACGGACAACCTGAAGGGCAGGAGGGGCCGGCTGCCCTCCAAGCCGAAGGGCCCGGCCCCGACGGCAGAGACAGGCGCGCCACGGCAGCCCCCCTACGACAGCTACCTGCAGGAGCTCGTGCAAGCGCACGTCGAGGTCTGGCCGGCCACTTCTCAGCTCGACTTCTCACAGGTGTGCGACTCGCCTTGCTGCTTTCGTTTGTTTGTTTTCTCTCTTTCTCTTGTCCCCCTCCTGTCCGCTTGCCTCCGCCCTCCCCCCGCCCATTGCTGCCCGCTCTCCTGCGAAGGCGTCTTGACGCTCAGAATAGAAGTTCAACAAATGCCGGCCAGTGAGTAGGGTTGTCTCGTGAACAAGCCTGCCGATTTATTCCTGCCTCGGAAACATCGCCGTGTTGGAGAGCGGTCTAGAACATTTTAATCGTTTGGTGAGACGACTATCCGTTGTTATATATTCGTTCTCATTGTATAAAAAATAGTTTTTTTAATGTTCATAAGTAGTAATGTCATGGTCACTGCTCAGTGGAATATTTGTGACAGAGAAGCGCCACGTGTTGAAGCAAAAATTAAATTGACTTGGATTCAGATGTACGTATTATACAGGATGTTAAACCTCTTTCGCACCGTACGCAGCCGGCCGTGCAAATCGGAGGTGCGGGGGAATGGCCAACAAACAAAAAGCACTAAAATCAGTTCGAGATGAATTGGTTTTCAAACTAGATGTAAATGTGCACAGCTCCAGTAGCTTCCTTATATCGAAAGTAAAATTGTCCGTGTGGATATCTCTCCAACACCACACGCGCCGGTGCTGCCAAAGCAGTCGTAAAAATTGGCCACGTTTGTTCGTCACGTGACAGCTTTGTTCATTGACCGTGTTGGGTGGAGGAGGGTGGAAGACGACACACATTTCACTCTACACGATCTGACCCAGAAGTTAATCATGGATTGTAATAGTGGTCGTGAAATGCTGTGTGTTTACAATACCTTCCCCTGTTTTTTTTTATATGTCTATGTTGGAACACTCTCTTGAGATATCATGTGTTTGTGGATGGCTTTTACTCAGTGTAAGGTCACCATGTGGCGTGATTAAACAAGGTTCACCCAGCTATTGATATTCTGTGAAGTTGAAGTCGGTACCCGTGTTTGCATCCCTTGAACAAATGCTAACATAAATGTATTTATCCATAAGGACCATTGTTTACCGCATTACATACTATCGCAGTTCAACGATTTCATCAATCCCGTTACCCACTTAATTGTGTTTCTTGCACTGGGATACCACTGCTTTATATAAATACAAAAATAGCTGTCTTGTACAATCCCTTCGCTGTCAGTTGTGCTCGTGCAGAGGCTGCCCACGTTGCTCAACTTTGTGTTCTTCGCAAAGCTTTGGGGGCAGGCACATCGTGATCGGGCATCCGAGACGCAGACTACACGGCACGTGCCGTGTCCTGCCCTTACGTCAACGTTTGCGTAGAATGGTGGGAAGTGCCCTGGCGGTTTAGAAGCGCGCGCACGTCTAAGGTTTCTGAGCCATTGTCTCCGCGATGTGTTTTTTTTTTGTTCCAGCCCCGGGGTCAATCTTACTAAATTAAAATGTTCACGTGCGTGGGCGGATCTCAATTGTCTCGGCTCGGTGATTGTTGTTTTTTTTAAAGAGAAACATTCTGGGAATCGGTCCCCGTGCTCGGTTCAGATGTACCTGGCCCCGAAGAGTACCGGCAAGAGAGCCGGGCTCTCTCGCAGTCGCTGACTTACGCAGACTGGACCGGCACTTGCAGAACCACCTTGAGAGGCTTCTCACTTCCCTGCCAAGGCTGTCGATGCTCGTGGCAGAACATTGGCATAAATAAAAGATAAATTGTTAAAAGGAAGCACGGATACATTTAGTCCAATTGAACCTTGAGAACCTCGATTTTCTATCTGCATGAAACATTTGAGTAAATATTAAATCAAAAGAGCCGTGTACTTTTTCTTTTGCACAGCACATGTGTTTTCCATTGAGGCTGCGAGAGTAAACAGGCTTGGTTCATGCGCTGGTGAAGCATGGCAGTTCACAAGAATATTTGCTCAGTAACAACCACAATTTAGCGATATTAGAAGCGCATTTCGCAATTTTTATGAAGCTGGCTGCGTGCTGCACCTTTTACGTATTGAAGAAGAGTCCAAGTGGATGCCGCATGAATGCACCCGTTGTGCGGCGTTCAATTCTCGTGAGAGCGAATATGAGCGAAATGGTGAGGTCCTGGTCCCGCAGTACGACCAGTTTTGACTTGCTATCAACGGCCAACAGAATGACGAGCCAAGATTTAAACGCATGCCTTCCACCAACATAACTCCAAACGACTGCATTGGAAAGCCATTTAACAGTTTCAACATGGCCCGGTGCTCAATTCAACTTATGCCTCACAGGGACAGCTGCGACCGGGGGGGGACGGGGTCCCTGGGCGGGGGGGGGTCTCTCGGGGGGGGGGGGGGGGGTCCCTTGCTGCAGTGCACGTTGGGATGTGCTGCGTGGGAGGTGCGGTATGAATATTGAGTGGTGGTGGTGGTGGTGATGATGATGGCGAGGAGAGCACGCCACTTCAGCTTGTTGTCCTTTCCCCCGCACCGCCAATGAGCACGGTTGGCTACGTACGGTGCGAAAGAAGTTCAACCGTACACACACATACGTCGGGACTGGGGCACAGATACATGTCAGGCAGCATCCACGGGCGACTCAACTTTTAGATAAAAGAGTGGGGGGGGGGGGCGGAGGGGTGGGGTTACTAAATGAGTTTTCGTAGCGGCAACAGGATTTTTACACTATCCACAACCACTTAGTAAACCTGCTGCGTGGGAGACACGGTATGAATATTAAGCGGTGATGGCGAAGAGAGCACACAATATTAATCGGTGATGGTGATGATGGCGAGGAGAGCACACAATATTAATCGGTGATGGTGGCGAGGGGAGCACACAATTTCAGCTTGCCGATCAGCACGGTTGACCACGTGCTGTGCGAAAGGAGTTCGGCATCCAGCGTACAAACATCCAGGGGACTGCCTCTGCACCAACACAGGCCACGTTGGACGATGCCCTCCGCACGCCGCACAAGCACGGCAGTCGCGGGGGGTGGTGCTGATTTAACATCGCACGCCCACGTTGGCGCGCCTCGGCTTGACGTGACCCCCCCCTCGCCCCGCAGATGAACCCGATGAGCGAACGCTCCAAGGTGCCCCTGGACTCGGAGCACGTCCACCACTTCTACGAGCTGCTCTCGGGCTCCGTGCAGATTTCGCGGGACTGGGCCGCCCGCCTGCCCAGCTTCCAGGAGCTGCCCGGCTGCGACCGCGAGCTGCTGCTCAGCTCCTCCTACCTGGAGCTCTTCCTGCTCAGGCTCGCCTACAGGTAGGTCATCGCTGGCCTGCGCACCTGATGGCTCACTCACAGGCGAGACGACATCGCATTTCATCCATCTATTTAAGGCCGAAACAGGAGGAGGATTTCGCCACGACTCTGGCTGTCGCCTGATGATGCTGGTTGCAATTGCTGGCGATACTTCGTACTCGAATTGTAAATGTTGTCGTGGGTTTACTCTCCTACACACCGGTGTGCTGTACTAGTAACGAATTGGCATGTTTTGTTTACGTGACAAACCTTACTAATTGGCTATATTGGGTGGTGGCGGGTTTAATGACACATTTATATTCATGCAATCTAACCAAAATACCTCGATTAAGGTAGGTTATCGCCACGTGAAGGGAGGTCATCGCCACGTGCCGCACCTTACAGTTTATTTGTGCGTGTGTTGATCTTCTCCCACCGTACGTAGCCAACAGTGCTAATCTCAAGTGCGGTGCTCTGTTTTCCCCCATTTTTTCCAAACTATCATCGCTAGATGTGGCCAAACATTCCAATGTATGACCCCTTCTAAGAAATAGTCTCAAGACTCAGCGAGGCCTTCCTGGATAAATAAATGCCACTACTATTATTATTAATATTACGTCGCCTCAGTGGATTTCCAGATGGCATTTGAACTCACTGTCTTCCGACTGTGAGTTTAGTGCACAACATATATCTACGTAATCAATATCCCGTACATGTTGACTCGTGGTACAAGTACTTCAGTGGCATCTATTACACGCAGCGCCAGGTCAGAGCAGCACTGATGGGGAATGCTCACCCAAGTTAGTCCGTGAGCCCAGGCCAGACTTTTCACTTGGCGGTACCACCTGCGGTGATGTCATTCAAGCGCGTTCCAATTTCTCTATTGTCGGCACCTCCGATTAGCGCGGTTGGCAACGTGCGGTGTGAAAGAAGTTCAACGTGCGCACGTACAACAAGCGCGAATTACGCGATAACCATTTGAAATGAGTTGGCCATCAATGAATTGACTTGTATTGCCCGTGTAAATACATCAGTGCCGTTACAGTTTCGCTACCTTTTACTGCCACCATTCCTGCTCTGGCACCGCGGACTAATTAATGGTGGCTTCCCTTGGGGGTGGTTCGCGCAGGTCCAACCCGAAGGAGGAGCGCCTGGTGTTCTGCACGGGGTTGGCGCTGCACCTCAGCCAGTGCGTGCGCGTGTTTGGCGAGTGGCTCTACAGCATCCTGAGCTTCTCCGACACGCTGCAGGCGCTCGAGCCGGACATCGCCACCGTGGCCTGCCTGTCCGCGGCCGTCCTCTTCGGCGGTACGTGTCTCTGCGCGTCGCGCGGACGCCTCTGAAAAGGCGCGAACGGCACCGGCGGTGCGCTGGGCGTAATTCGGCCTAGTGTGTTGTTTTGCTTTTTGTGTTACCACCTCCACCGTACGCCTGTTTGCACGATACAGTGCTCCCGCCCTGGTGTTTGTTGTCTAAACCGGCACGCTTTGAATGCCGCCGCCGCCACCCGTGTCACAACAATTCGCTGCGCGCGCGCGCGTGTGTAAAAATAATAATGCAAAATAATAATTTAAAAAACACAAACTCAAAATCCATTATTTGGATTTGTAAAGTTTAAAACGTCGCTCGTGTTTAATAGTAGCAATAGGACTCGAAATGCAATTGGGATTTACGACGTTTAAAACATCGCTCATGTGTAGCAAGAATAATATTAATAATAGGACTTTTAACCACAATATAAATGTGCATAGGGTCTGAATGTGACCATAGTGGGCTGTGGGTGGATGTATTTTGTAGGGAGAGAGGCAGCAATGCCACACCCTCGTGTGTGTACTACAGCTTGTCGCTGTGTGTAACACTTATACAATGCAGCCTGGTGATTGACAGGCGCATTGAACGCTCATGAGTGAAGGTTGGCCAAACGTTCCAACATAGGATTACAGAGCTTGGGCAATTGCTGCTGCTGCTGCTGCTGCTGGTTGCTGGCCGCCTTCCCGCATCGCCGCGGTCTCGCTCGGGATTTGTTTGTTGCAGGTGGTAGCGCGATGCTCGTCGAAAAGTCCACGGCGATGCAGCTGCACGCAAATCAAACAATTCTTCTTCTTCTTGATAATTTGTTTTTTTACCCTTCTATCTGGCAACACAACTGACACCTTTTTACAAGGAGTCATGTTTACATAGACCGCAATACCTGCAGTCATAATACAAACAAAAGACGTAACTCTGATAATGTATGCACTGTCCTTGAAGTTGATTGGTCCACACCCGAGACAGCTTTTCTTAGAGCCTAGTCTCACGTGGGTTGGACCAGATGACGCCAAAAGGCGTACAACTCAAAGACAATGCACCATCAAGGACAGTGCACATTATCAGAGTTATGTTTTTTGTTTGCATTATGACTGCAGGTATTGCGGTCTATGCAAACATGACTCCTTGTAAAAAAAGGTGTCAGTTGTGTTGCCAGATAGAAGGGTAAAAAACCAATTATCATATTTTTACTGGCAAATGAGGTTCCCATAGTGTAAATTCTTCTTCTTGTTGTAATTAATTGGCGAGGATGAAAGCACTCGAGACGTGAGCGGGTACCGCCCTTGCAAAAATAATGAACACGCGACGAATTTGACGGCGTGTCTTTCCGGGACGAGGTTTAACAAGTTGCGGTGATGCTCGTGCGTGCAGAGCGACGTGGCCTGCGGCATCCCAAGCGGGTGGAGGAGCTGAGAAACAAGGTGCAGCGCATCTTGCGCGAGCACCTGGACTCGCTGGGAGCGAGGCCGGCCAAGGTGAGGCAGCTCCTGAGTCAGCCCGGCCTCCTGCACTCGCTCAGCATGATGGGCCTGCAACGCATCTTCTACCTCAAGATGGAAGACCTCGTGCAGACGCCCGACTTTGTGGATAACTTATTCAAGGATTCGCTACCTTTTTGAGTGTGCGTGCGTGCGTGCGTGCCTTAGCGCACGAATGTTTGTATTTTGTGTGTAGTGTGCCGGGTGTTTGTGCTTGGTGTGGAGTATGTGTGTGTGTGTGTTTGTTTGTTGAACTTCTTTTGCACCGTACGTGCTCATCGGAGGTGCGGGGGAAGGACAACAAACCAAACACAAAATTCAGTTCTAAGGAAATGAGTTTCCAGTCTAGATTCAAAAGTTGCTAAACTCCAGTGGCTTCGTAATATTGGAAGAGCGTTCCAGACGGCCGTAGAAACGCATCTGAAAGCGCGCGATGCAGCCCGTAGAACAGTAAGCAATTGCTGATTCAGCAGGTACACGTTAGGATGAATGAACCTGTAGAGACAACTAACTAACAAGTAGTACAATGTAAAAATGCCCCCTTTGCTCGTTTTTGTTGTGTTAAATTTTGACTTCGGCTCCGCGATGGAGGACTTTGGAACCACAATGAAGCGTGCGCAGCATGTGTTTGTTTGGCTGTAAAAAAAAATACATATATAAAATAAAATCCTGACACTGTGCTTGTGCCAGGTTCACAACCGTATTGGAAGAAAATCTCCCCGTTGCTGAATTACCAGATGGCTCCTTTGTGAAATCTTACGAGGATTAGGATCTTCCTGTTGCCGAGATGATGATGATGATGATCCTTATGGTGGGAAACTGCCGTGAGGCAATGCATGGCGTAAGAATGAATATGTCTGTAAATTATGAGTAGGTTATTATTATTGTTGTTGTTGTTATTTTAAAAATACATTTTTACGGAGCAGCACTTATAAGTGCACTGGCGTCATCGCTGCAGCGGTGGGAAAAATAGCCTCGGCATCAAAGCACCCTCTTCCCAAAGGGATCGCCCGGCCAACCTACAGTCCGCACGTGCTGCCAATGGCTCAGCGGACGTCGAGTTGCACTGCAGGTTCGGGCCTCTGCTCGCTCGCCTCATCCAAGCGCAGCGTGCACAACACACAGCACTGCAATACCACCGCGACTGCGGGTCGAACGACGCTATTCAATACCATTTGCGCCGTGTATTGAAAAGGCGTTTGCTGAGGACAGACACGGCTCCGCTGTGCTCCTGTTCAAACGAGGATTCAATAAAGCGAGAGGAACGTATTTTGGTATCTTTCGCCCGAACGAACCTTGGCTCGATTCAGAATCGGAAATCTGTATTTAGCCCGGAGGAATCCGATGAGCTATGAAGCTCTTTTTCACACAGATGTCCAGTACCGGGGCGGCTCAGTAAGTTACAACCGCAAACAATTAAAAAAAAAACACGATAGGAGTGCTAAAATAGAGAAAAATTCCCACACCCGTTCACCACGCTCGGTGTAGCGTATCACTTTACGATGCCTTTCGTTACGCCTCAACAAGTTTGTTTTGGTGAATTCGGTTTTTTTTGTTGCGCCAGTAAAGAGCGTGTCTTATTTACTCGTTAATTTATGAATGTGATACTTATTTTTAAGAAGCAATTGTGTGCCGTTTTTTTTTATTGAATATGGCAGTTATGGGGAAAGGTTGTGTGTAAATCTTCACGCGATGCAAACAAAATCTGGGCAGTCGACACAGAAGAAAGCCAGTCGTGTTGGAGTCATGTTGGGGGTAAATATTCACAAACAGCTGATCCCCACCCCCCCCTCACCCCCCCGTTCAGAAAATTATCTTCACGGACATTCGCAATGCGCAGTGTTCGTTCCTGTGTGGCAGCGCGTGTGCCGACATTGTGTACGAGTCGAGACGACCGGTGTTAATGGATATATATATAAGCCACCTTTGTTTTCGAGAGACCTATCAGGAGAGGCAGGGATGTACGTACGTGCATTGAACTAATTTCGCCCCGTCCGTGCGTTGAACTTTTTTCGGACCCTGCGTAGCCAACCGTGTGTAGAGTCCACACGAAAAATCCCCGACTACTCGTTTTCATTTTGTTTTTGTTTTGTCGAGTGGAGTAAAACATCGTAAGCTGCCCGTTACCCTCTGTACATTTGAGTGTGGACCGTGGATTTGAACGTGCGTTTGCTTTAAAGGTTATGGCCCCTCGCGGTTCGGCGTCTCTTGGTGTATCGTGTAACGTAGGGAGCTCGTGCATGCAAGGGACTTATTTTCGTAGTGCCTTATTGTAAAGAAAATAATTACAATATATCGTAAAACGTTTCTGGTGTTGAGGGTTTGTTGTGCGTTCACGTGACTGTACATAAATATGTAAATTAATGTCGTAAGAAAAATGTGGAATAAAAGTCAAGGATTTTAATAAAGATGTATTGGTGTACAGCGAATGAAACTAAAGAGTTCCTTCCAGGGGATGAATTGACTTAAGATGAATTTACCTAAAATGAATGCCATGTGAAAACATTCGGGTTAAATCACCTTGGCTCGGTTTCTCGTAGAACACAACACTATTTAGTTCCATGTCTGTAATGTATATGCATAAACGTTATTAATATTAAAATATACCGAATACGGAGAATGCCCATTACAGCCTCTATTTCTTATGCTGGAGTCTGTACGATTGAGTTATCGGGACATAAAGCAGACGCAAGACGAAGGAAATCACTTAAATGTGACCACCTACAGTACAGCTTTACGAATGCAATGTGACGCGTCCAACTTACTGGTGATCCAAACACAAAAAATATTCCACTGTTTGTGAACTGAATCCAGAAGTTTCAGAACACGAACGTATTTATTTGGTTGTTGTTTTTTAAGTGAACCCCGATTAATTAATGGATTGTGTTTGATAATTTTCAGCCCGTTTATTAATGCATAAGCGCAGGCTAATGGATTACATTCCGGTTTTATCTGCGATCGTCTAAGTCTGCCAAGATGCATTGGTTATCCTCTGGTGCTGTGTTGAGAAGGGGCCTGGTTAACAAGTCAAGTCTAGCAGCAGCACAAACGCAGGAAATATAAAGTCACAAGTTGCGTGCTTTTTCAAGGGGAGAGACTTGCAGGTACCATATTGCCAAAGCGCACTGACAATTTTCGCTTTGAGTGTAATCATTACATTATTATTGTTATTTCGAATTAAAGCTTTCGTGACTGCAGGGATTCATCTTCTTGGTTCTTTCGGTAAAGTCACGTAGAAGGGAAATAATAAGATAAGAAAAATAAAAGTAAAAATAAAACATAATAAAATAATATTTTAATTATTTTTATTATTTCCCTTCTACCTGACTTTACCGACAGAACCAAGAAGATTATTATTATTATTGTTACTCTTCAAACGGTTTTAGAGTTTAACAAGCCTCGTGACGAACAGGACATAAGGAGGCCCTTCATCCAGCATCGGATTTGTGTACATCAAGGGTCGACCACTGTGAGTGTTCCTTTCTACGTTTCAAAACCGCCACATTATCTTGCACCTCTTCCCGTTGCGTTCTCTCTGCCGATAATTTGGAGCTACCAACATCACATTTGAACGTCCCGTTAATTTGTTTCAACGTTTTCAAGCGGGGGGCCTCTGTTTTTTTTCACTCCAGCTTGAGAAGCTATTTTCGAGACCAAATTTTGGAATGGACATTTTACAAAACTGAACATTTCTCGTAAATGAGAATTCAAACATTTGCACGCATTTTTTTGTCGTCGGCAAAACGTTTTTTTTATTGCCTTTCTAATACCATATTCCATATCTGTTTACCCAACGGCCACGCAACAATGGGAGACATCGGTGGCTGCACTAAAAACCATTCTGGTAAAACGTGCATGCGACCAGGGCGTCAATGCCGGCTGGCATGTAAACAGGAGGCGAACACAAAGGGGAGGCTCGCTCTGCTCGGGCGGGATCCCCGTGATGGAAGAAGCTCCCACCCCACCCCTCCCCCGTTGTCGACACGGGGGAGCAGCTTACGGAGTCAAGAGCCCTGGTGGCAGAGCGAAGGGGGAGCGATCAACAAAGACGCACGCAAGCAAAGCGGGCTGCGTTGTCGGCGAGAGATGAAACGTCCGCACCTGGGCGCAGGTCGCGTGTGCTCCTGGCAGCCCGGGGCCGCCTCCTACTCCTTCCTACTCCTTCCTCCTCCCATTCCTGTTGCTTGCCGCGTGCCATGCGAGCTTCGTGCATCGCGGTTATAAGAAAATTAATCTGGCACGCCATAGCGCGCGTCACATCTGTTCTTCATGAAACTACACACGCTGCCACCGACAATACTTTAGAAAATGAGCCTTGCTTTTATTTTCTTCCATTTTAATAAACCTTTGAGGTTTGCAATCGTTATGGTATTATTTGGACCACACTCATGCGAAGTTTGGGAAACTTTGGTTCCTAAAACTTGAGCGGTGGGCTCATGGTTAGTTACTCAGCCTTTGGACCAGGTTCAGGAATCGTTTTCTCAAATGGTTTCACATAAATGCATATTAAAGTTTTCCCTTCCGCCATATTGCGTGCACAAGCGCATGCATTTGCAGCACTATGATTTTCTGGCGTCTCTTTTTTTAATTTTCTCTTCCAGGAAATGTGGAATTTGTGTGTCAAATAAAGTAACCTTACGGCGTGCTTGAATGGGGTAATACTTAAGTGAAAATAATAATTAGTGCAACCTTGCGTGACTAATTTCGTGAATAACTCTGGAAAGCTTCTTAGATATATTATACGAAAACTGTATCCTAAAACGAGTTCGATGGTGCGATTGAATTATTGTCAACATTTCACGACAACATAATTAAACGACTGTAGATCACTTTGGGCCTGAACATATAAATACTGTTTGCATAATGCTTGCAAGATACTTTGTAAGAAAGAGCACATTTTACGGGATAATTTCCAGTTGGATAAATATATGGATTGCACTATGCAACACAATGTTTGTTCTTGGGTAGTAAGTGTTATTTCGTAATTGCTTGTGCCGAACATTTTTTGATAATTGCTATTATTCCCCACAAACTTTACTTTTGTGACCAGGACAGTGATATTTTGAAATTTACCTATTTTCAATGAGAAAACTGGCGAATTTGTGTCTTTTCGTTGACATAAAGTCAGAAAAAACAACATATGAATCAAAATTCACATGTATTTATACTAAAGTAATACAAAAATTACTACAAAAGATTTAGAAGTGAGTAGTTGTTCGAGATTTAAGATTATACCGTAAATCACTTTTACGAATCAGCCCCCAAATGTAGTCTCCCATCATGTTCTCGTTATACTGTCCTTGGTAGCGGCGTTCAAAGTCCAGTATATCCTGGTGGAAGCGCTTTCTTTGCTCCTCCGAGTACGCTCACATGTTCTCCTTGAATTTATCAAGATGAGCATCAAGGATATGGACTTTGAGGGACATCCTACAGCCCATTGTGCCGTAGTTCTTCACCAGTCTCAACCAGCTCCACGTAGTTTTCGACCTTGTGATTGCCCAGGAAGCCACGAACCACTGCGACAAAGCTGTTCCAAGCCGCTTTCTCCTTACTAGTGAGCTTCTTGGGGAATTCATTGCACTCCAGGATCTTCTTTGTCTGTGGTCTGACGAAGACACCGGCTTTGACCTTTGCCTCAGACAGCTTAGGGAAGAAGTCTTCAAGGTACTTGAAGGCTTCCAACTCCTTATCTACAGCTCTGACAAATAGTTTATTAAGGCCCAATTTGATGTGCAGTGGTGGCATCAGCACCTTCCGGGGGTCCACTAGTGGCTCCTACTTGAAGTTGTTCCTCCCCACAGACAACTCGGTTTGCTGTGGCCAGTCACGCCTGTGGTAGTGCGCCTTGGTGTCTCTGCTGTCTCAAAGGCAAAGATAGCAGGGAAACTTGGTAAAACCGCCTTGGAGACCCATCAGGAATGCCACCATTTTGAAGTCTCCGATGACCTCCCAGCCGTACTCATCATACTTCAAGGCGTCCAGCAAAGTCTTGATGCTGTTGTAATCCTCTTTGAGGTGCACCGAGTGAGCCAGGGGAAGAGACTGGTACTTGTTACCATGATGGAACAGCACGGCTTTGAGGCTCCTGGATGAGCTGTCAATGAAGAGGCACCACTCATTCTGGTTACAGGCGATTCCGATTGCCTCGAACAGACTGGTCACGTTGTGGCAGAAGCAGAGTCCACCTTGATGGGTGAAGAAGCTGCAAAAAGGTTGGTGACGCTTCCTCTGATCTGTGACTTGCACACTTTTATCCAACAAGTTCCACTGCTTGAGCCTAGACGTCAAAAGCTCGGCATTGGACTTGGTGAGACCAAGATCTCTGATCAAGTCGTTGAGGTCTTTTTGGTTGGGGTAGTATGGGTGTCTCTCCTCAGCTCCTCCTCTGAAATTGTCATCTGGATCTACAACGTCTTCCTCGCTCTCTGACTTGCTGCTCTCTTCTAAAGACGGCTGCTCTCTCTCCGGAGGAGTGGGTACGGGGAGCTCATGGCAGTGTGGCACCGGGGCGATGAGTGAAGGAAGGTCTGGATACGTGATAGCAGGTGCATTCTTGCCAATCTCACGTTTGGAAGGGTCCACCATGCAGAAGTAGCAGTTGCTTGAGTGGTCAGTGGGTTCCCACCAAATTCTTGGGATAGCGAACTTCATGGCTCTCTTTTCCCCTCTGTGCCATCCTACAAAAATAAATGACTAATGTGTAAGAGATTCTCGCAACATTTTTCATATATGATATATATTTTTCCAATAACATTGGAAATTGTAACACATTTTTTCATGAAAAACTTTCCAATTTTTTTTAATTTTTACAAATTTTATAACATAAAATACCGAGCAACAATGATCAATCGTACCTTTCAGAGTTATTTTGCATTGCTCGCAGGTAAAATGAGGTGCCCAGGGTTTGTCTTGATCCCCGACAGGAATGCCGAAATATGCCGTGTAGGCCTCACACATCTTAGCAGATGCTTCCACAGAGTACTTCTTCGCTCTTGTCTTGATTAATTGGCCGCAGACATAGCAAAATGCGTCTGCCGGATGCTTGCAGCCTCTTGATGCCCTCTCAGAAAAATGCAGATACGTATCCACTTAGGCAGCTGGAACTAAACTGAACTGGTGGGCTTAAGGCCCCTGTTTTTATACTACTATTTATATTACTGGAAAGTTCTAGAATGTTCTATAAGCTACTCCACGTTTACTCAGCACTGAATCTATCTGGAATGTTCTGGAAAATAGGTACATTTCTAAATATCACTGTCCTGGTCACAAAAGCAAAGTTTTTGGGGAATAATAGCCATTTTCTGTACTTTTGAGGCATACGCAATTAGGAAATAACACTACCCAGGAACAAAAAAAAAATGTGTTAAACAGTGTTATGACACACTAGCTGGAGTTTACATGGGCTATAATCTATTTGCCTCTCCTCGAAATTCACGACCCAAAGTTGCCATTCGACTATAGCAGTGGTTCTGAACCTGGGATACGCGAAATGCCCTGTCTGCGGGTGCGAGAAATGGCCAGATTTTTTTTTTAGAAGGTAATCCATCGAAGCACAAATTAAGCACGGGCACGCAAGTACCACTCTTTTGTTTCACCAAACCCCTATGCATTTATTAGCATTGTGAAGAAAAAAATACTATTAAGAAGACAAGGGGTGCAAGGCTGCAGTAAAGATTAAGAACAACTGAAATCCAGGATTTCAATTTAGTTTAACATTACATTTTGGTCAGTAGTAGCGGCCTCTAGTGGCTAAAGGGACCAGGTAAAACGCATGAGTGCACCTACACGGCGCAGTGGGTGACGCACATGCATGCACTGCTGCATGTTGAACTTCTTTCGCACCATACGTAGCCAACCGTGCTCATCGCAGGTGAGGGAATCACACCCAGTAGTCAATCCCGCGCTGTGGATTAGGCGAGCGTTGGTCGATCACAGATATGTTGTGAAACGCCCTTTCCCGTTGGTGTCCAGGAGGTGCCATACCCTGACTTGCAAGGAGAAAGCAACACAGCAAGCGGACTAACTTACTTAGTCTTAAGCCTCACCTTACTATATTAATAAAAGTGTGCCGTTCCTGGCCCTGCCCCCCTCAACCATTATATATACGGAGTGGTATCTCCTGTAATCCCTCATTTACTTGATACAGCCGTCGGGCTGTGACGGTTCCACCTGAAGACGGAAGCTCGTGTTGCCTCCGAAACGTCGTGAATTTTATTTTTATTTTACTTTTATTAATTTAAATTTTTTACCTACGTGACTTTACCAATAAAACCTAAGAATATGAATAACTTACATCTGTTGCCATCTGTACAGGGATAGAGTGTTTCCCCCTTGCACGGCGCGAGTTTTTTTTCGGGTGCTCTGCTTTCCTCCCGCTTGTGAAATCAACACTCATCTTCAATTTGATGAAAACATCTTAAAATTACAACCCCAATGCAGTAAAACCCTCGTAAAAATGAAGTCCTCCAACTTAGCGTGCCTTTCCTGGATAAATGAGCAATTAGTATGACGATAGTTGTATGAGTAAAACATGATTTGTTCGTACACACGTGACGCCTCTGACGCGAGCTTAATAATTCAATTTTAATTGATGAATCCACGTATCATTAGACTGTCGAGTGTTTAATTATGAATACTGAGGTCTGTCGCATGAAACGCAGGTTACAACACTTGCTCTTTATACGCAACATTGCACCTCAAATCGTTGGTCAATGGGTACGATTTCAATTTAAAATCATTATTTTTTGCGTCAAGATAATTGTCTTTCCAACATAGTCTTTTACTCTCCTTTGTTGAGATTGTTCATGTATTATTTTCTTCTTTAGGCTACTGTAGATTATATCCCTGTAAATCACACACACACACGCGCGCGCACGCCCTTGGCAAATGTTATCGGTTGCCATGTATCGTATGTTTAAATGTTTGTGGTTATCAGCACGTGAATGTGCTGTTTAAATCGTTCGATGTACTTGTACGACATTAGGTGTGGCTTGGCAGGCGCGCACGTGTTTCGTCTCCGCGATGCTGTGAGTCAACACAAAATTGTGCTCTTACGTTTGAGTCACTTAATGTTGGCAGTTGCACAATAAAAAAAAATAAGACACCACACCTGTTAAGGAGTATCACCAACCACCGTGGATTTTTATTTTATTTCATTTCCTCCCGAGAGCATTTCTCAGTGACCTTAAACCACGTGGCACTCTGTGACCTCCGCGATGTATTTATGTTCATGAATCAACACGCATCGCTGGATGAGGCTTAGCAGTGCCCTCGCGGTTAGTAATGGCCTCCACAGACATCGGGCACCACAGAGTCTTGAAGCCGAACCATCTGATTATGTAAATATTTATTTTGTGATGTTTTTTTTAATAACCCCCGGCTGAAGACACGACAATGCATCTCTCTCTGCTCATTTGAGTGTCCAGTGGTGCTGATTTGTATTGCCGTCTCGAGGGTAAACTTGTCAATTCATAGGGTAACCACTGTTGATTTCTTTGTTTTTTTTTGATAAAGTCATGTAGGTTAAAAAAGAAAACAAATAAATTAAATCACGACGTTTTGGAGGCAACACAAGCTTCCGTCTTCAGGTGATACAGTACTGTAATTTTGCTGTATCAAGTGATACAGTACTGTAATTTTGCTGTGACGGTTCCACCTGAAGACGGAAGCTTGTGTTGCCTCCGAAACGTTGTGATTTAATTTATTTTCTTGTTTAACCTACGTGACTTTACCCCAAACAACCAAAGAGCATGGATCCTTGCAGTCACGAAAACTTCAAATCTAGAATCACTGTTGATTTCCCGAAAAGTGGTCCCTATTTTATTGACCTCACATGGACGATGGGCTCTGAGTTGACCCACAACCAGGATTTGATGAGTTGAGCTCTCTAACCACATCCATCATACAGCCAGATATATATATTTCTACCAGCAGGTTTGTAAATAGATCATTCTCATTAAATATATATCACTATTGTTTGAAATACCAAATGTCAACTGATAGTATCGGAGAATTTTTTTTTTCAATATTTTGCTCTATAAACGTATTAGTGTGTTACATCATACCCTGATAAGAAAGCAATTGTATCACATGTTATAATCTGCCACCTGTAATTTGCTGTCTTTTCCCCGCACCTCCTATTAGAACGGTTGGCTACATACGGTGCGAAAGAAGTTCAACATGCATACACACGTACGACCAGCATGGTGACGATTGGTCGAACACAACCATCGTGAGCAATGAGGTCGCTTTTAATTTTAAGCATAGTTTTGCACGCACGACAGTTTTGAGCTCAAAAACTGCCCCGAGCACTGAAGCCAAAGAAGTTGAGCGGCAGTTCTCCTATAAATACATTCTGGTACGTGCGAAATGTCACGGGCCCAGGGTATTTAGAACTAAAGCAGAGTTGAAATTAAGTGTATGGCAGAAGCATTATCCATGTATGATAATGACGATTGTGATATTGTTAATATGTCTGTATGTTCAACTTATTTTGCACCGAAGGGGAATATGGGTATATCACGAGCCTCCGTTTTCAGAAATCCTTCTGATACCGTCGCAAGTGTTTCACACTGGGTTAATCTCGCGCTGGACATCGAAGTTCTGCGCAGTATTTATCATAATCCAGGAGAATACAGCGGCACTCCACCGTACGTAGCGCTGTTGGCTACGTACGGCACAAAAGAAGTTCAACAAACAGCTGGATTACAGCCCAGCAGCAAGAGCTGAACTGTAGAGCAACCATGAGACCCGAGCAGAAAGGTGAGGTGAGCAATGAGTCAGTTTAGATCTTAAGTTTTCGTGACTGCAATGTTCCATACTCTTTAGTTCTTTCGGTGAAGTCACGTAGGTATCAAATAAAGTTGAAATAATCAAAAGCAAATTAAATCACGACGTCTCGGAAGCAACACAAACTCCCGTGGTTGTCCCACCTGATGACGGAAGCTTGTGTTGCTTCCAAAACGTCGTAATTTAATTTACTTTTTTTTATTTAAAGCTTTCATGACTGCAGGGATTCATATTTCTGGTTCTTTCGGTAAAGTCACGTAGAAGGGAAATAATACAAATTTCTTGCTGTGTATTTCACACCTGATGATGATTTATTTGTTTGTGTTGCAGTCGAAACGTCGTGAGAATTTTATTGTTTTATATTTTTGTTATTTTATTATTTCCCTTCTACGTGACTTTACCGAAATAACTAAGAATATTTTTTATTTTTATTTTATACCTACGTGACTTTACCGAAAGAACTAAAGAGTATGATTAACGGAGTCCTTGCTCTGGAGACCCGCAGATCGCTGATCGCTGTTCGATCGCACGGGTTCTGATGGCGTCCGTTGTGATTTCTCACTGAAGAGATTGGGCCAGGTGAAGGCTGCCACCTTCCACTCGAGGTGAGCGGTGCTGTGTCTCCATATTGCGTGGTCTAAACAAAACCCCCCGTGAGCTGCACAAAGTGCTGTAAATAATACAAAGGACAAATATTTGTGTGATGCCCTGTTACTTTAAAGGCCCATTGTTACTGCCACTATCACACACCATCTACACCACAGCCGCAGCAAACAACTGCTGTACAAACAAATATAATAGTGTCTATGTGAACATATTTAGTGTTTAATAATATTAAAAAGGGGCCGTCCATAAATGACGTCACGCGATTTTGGACGATTTTGACCCCCCCCCCCTCGTCACACGGCGTCACAAAAAGTCAGGCTCCCCCTCAAATATGACGTCACAAAGCTCTGCCCCCCCCCCAAAACCATACTTCCATTTTGAAAATAATACATGCTTCAAATCGCTTTAAACTATTGTCATTGTAGTGCGTGTTTAATGTGGCGCTGCACTCTGATGTTGTAGGAGTGTTGTTATAACAATTCTATATTTATTTAAAGTTGCGCATTTCGATGTGACGTCACATTTCTCAACCCCCCCCCCCCTCGTCACACATCGTCACAAATGTCTGACCCCCCCCCAGGTGCGTGACGTCATTTATGGACGGCCCCTTAGTGTTTCTGCAGGTGTAAAATATTATCTTTTTGACTATAATCACGCGTTAAATAGTACTGTATGTTGCTGACCGCTTGGCTTTAGCCACATGCTCAGCTACCGTGATAACAATTTTATTTTAAATCACTTTGTGGCAACTTTCTGACTTAGCTCTGCCATCCATGGCGCCGTTACATCAAACACACACAAAATAACACGGCAAAAAATAATATAAAAAAGTACAATGTTTTTTTTTATCCAATTAAAAAGCACGAACACGATTCTTTAAACATAAATAATAAGTAGTAGATGTGATCGTGAGTTCATTGTTATAAGTGAGTGCACAGAGATGTGGTTGTATGTTTTTTTTGTATTTGGCAGGAGTCATTTTGAAGCTAGTTCAGTGCTAATCGTCACTGCAGAGTTCTGGACTCACCATCGGAATCAAGTCGATTTGGAAAACTCAAGACATCAACCCTCGCGGTAATGACGATATAAATACCACTTTTGGTGGGAAGTCAACACTCATTGTCCGATGACTGACGCGTTGCCACTATAGGAATCTGCAATATCCACTGCTGAATCGGTGCCACCGATGTGAGTGATGACTGCCCCAACGTTTGTATGAGTCGGGGAACGCGCCTCGAGTGTTGAAACACGTACGTTTCAGCCGCTGTCTCATTGCTCAACTCACGAAGGGATTTTTATACAACCCCAGTGCCCTCGTTCCGCCGCAAATTGTCGATACGACTGAACATGAAGCAGATTGACGACGCTCCCGATTTCTCTACCGCACGACGACACGGCTCGGCTTCGCGTGACCTCGACGTCTCTTGTGAGATCCTTTTCCAGGGGAGATTCTTCCGAAAATGAAGCCCCGAGATCCATTTTTAAATGCCACCCACCGCCTCCCCTGCTCCGACTGCCCGGGACGAGTAGATGAGTGCGAGCCCTGCATTGTGGGGCTTTTCCAACGCTTAATTGGCCATCTGGGAGGCACCTGATAAGGGATTTGTTTGTCTCTGTTGACGCTGTCTTTGCGTCCCCATGCCTTGGCCTTGCATTGTGCTGCTGCTTGCTGCATGTGTGACGCTGCCTCTAGGTAATTATCGAGTGGCGCTGTAATGAGGGTGATTTGATTGCTGCACGCTTGAGGTCAATAAATCATTGTGACATTTCGTGAAGGGGCGGCATCTTCTAAAATAAAACCACTCGGATTGTCTATGTATTGCATATTGTCGAAGGTGGATGCAATTATAATTCACGGCCACATTTGTCAATCCACTGCTGGATGAAGGCGTCACAGTGCTGGCTGGTGAACGGGCAGGGCACAGGACCGGTTCAGATATCGCACTTACACCGTGGCCGGGAATCGAATTCAGCTCGCCGGCTTCACAAACCACGTTCCCACGGCTACACCGCAAACCAAGTTCTAGATTTGAAGCTTTCGTGACTGCAAGGATTCATATTCTTAGGTTTGTTTCGGTAAAGTCACGTAGGTAAAAAAATAAAATTAAAATTAATAAAAGTAAAATTAAAATAAAATAAAAATAGCGACGTTTCGGAGGCAACACAAGCTTCCGTCTTCAGGTGATACAGCTATCGTGCTGTGACGGTTCCACCTGAAGACGGAAGCTTGTGTTGCCTCCGAAACGTTGTGATTTTGATTTTATTTTTATTTTTTATTTTACTTTAATAAATTTTAATTTTAACTTTTTTACCTACGTGACTTTACCGAAAAAACCTAAGAATACGCAAACCAAGTGTGCTTCGTTGCAAGGCCCGTGAGCCACTGGCTGGCTGGCTGCCCCTAGTCGCCTTTAGCGCGGCCCTCTGACGTGCGGCTCCCCCGACAATACACAGACACGTGACAACAACCCCATCGTGCTGCTGTCAAACCCCCAATGGTTTCAAACGGTGTGGCGGCCCTCACACTGATGATGTCTTATCGGCGACAGTGACCCGCCCTCCCCTCCCCTCTCAAATTTCGGGAAGAACACTGCAGTAAACGGTGGTAAATATAGTAATAGGTTTTTACCCTTTCAACTGGTACAAAACTGACACCTTTATACAAGGGATCATGTTTGCAATAACCACAACACAAGCAGTCAAAATGCAAACAAAAAGAAACAACTCTGATAATGATATGCACTGTCCTTGAAGTTGATTGGTCCACACCCGAGACAGCTTTTCTTAGAGCCTAATTTCCATTGGTGTTGGACCAGATGACGCCAAAAGGCGTACAACTCAAAAACAGCGCACTATTAGAGTATTGAGAGCTCGGGGTAAGCTGTTATCTGCCGATGGAAATGAAAGTGGTGTTTTGTTGCACTCACCCCGTGTTGAGAAACGCGTTTTTTGATGCCGCAGAGTTCGCTTGCGTTGAAGTCTTTAGACCAATTCCGTTTTGGACATCGTGTTGTTGTTGGTGATGAACGCAGCTATTGAAAGCAACGTGGCTTGGTGATTATTCCATGAACACCGCCAGGAAAGCTGACATCACAATTTCCCTCTTGTAATAACGCTTCAAGGGAACAACTCTGGGTGGATCTGGGAGGCAAGAGTGCCGTCACATACCCCACACTCAGGATTCGAAGGTAAATGTAGTGTCACAGCAGAATTACTGAGATCCTTATCTGTCCTTGCAGCGATACGTTGATCGTCATTGCGATTTCAATGCCTCTGTTACCCATGTCGGTGTGGTGTTTAAATGTCTAAATACTTTAGGTGTTTCTAGATTTACCGCACAGGATGTGATGCACTAACAAAACAGATAATGATGGTGATGATGATGATATATTTCTACAGCACGAATCAGTGTCTACTGTTGATATTTTGTTTCGATATTAGAATGTTTCAAATGCGGGTAAATATGAAGGAAATACTATGAAGGCTGTGGGACCCGACTCGCATGTTTCAGAGTGTTCCATTGGTGGAAAATTTTGCCAACGTCCTCTTTACGAATAATGCGTAAACTCGCGCGGTTGGGGAGAAGGTGTCAGCCAACACGTGGCAAGGTTAGTATGCCGGTGTGCATTTTACTGCACATCTGTGGAAAAAAGAGCTTTCCAACACGTGGCAAGGTGTGTATGCCGGTGTGTATTTTACCGCACATCTGTGGAAAAGAAAGCTTTATAGCTCATCTGATTCCTCTAGTATGAATGAAATAAATATTCTGATTATGTATGTATGCTGAACTTCTTTCGCACCGTACGTAGAGCCAACCTCGCTAATCGGAGGTGCGGAGAAAGGACAACAAACTGAACACCAAAAGCAGTTCTAAAGAAATTAGTTTTCAACATGAATGTGAGTGTACGCTCACATACATTTTGAAATGAATGTGTGCGTATACTCTCATAATGTAACTTCCATTTCATATGCACCGTGAGAATATTGATCAGTATACGGCGAGGTAACTGGATGGTACTATTCACGCAGAATGTGTGCGTTTGTATATATGCCACTTTATTAATTGCCCCTGTGTTTTCGTACCACTTTACTTCATATCATCCGTTCGAGAGATTGACTTCAAGATGTGGAAACTAACCTCGTTTGTCATCAAGAAAGGGAATCGAAATGAAGTTGGGTAGAATATTTTTTTTCAGCAACTGGAGAGAAAACACTCAACGAGCCAATTGCACAGTTTTTTATATCTATATATTATTTTCTTCACGTAACATACTCTCACCCATCCCCACCCTTACTCTCGCCTCTCCGGATCCAGGCAAGAGCTAGCAGATCACGTGATCCGCGTGAACAACCGTGACTCCCCGTGACTCGTGCCTCTGCCCTCTCATCCTATTTCAATTATTTGTAAAGCTCTCAATACCGCGGTTATCCCACCCACGTTCCCGCTCCTGTAGGGAACACACACGCCAAGCACTGCTTTTATGACCTTTTCTGGATTTAACAAAAAAAAATTCAATCACAAAGTAGTGATCTTTTTTTTTGAATGCACAGCGTAACTTCTGCCAGGACCCCTTAGTTTTAAAGGGCTCTCTGTAACACAAAATCCATCAGAATTAAGTGAACTGAAATGGTTCGTATGGTTTTTGGGATGTAAAAACATATATATGCACATTTTCGCTGGAGACAAATTCAAGTTCTGCACATCCATCCCTTTCTGGTTTGCAACCCACACCAATATCGTTGCAATGTACATCTCCACTTTGATATTGCCCATTTGAGATATTTAACACGTGTTGCATTTGCCCTGCATGTTTGTCTTGTCTGTGCACATCCAAATAACGTCCAAAAGTTATTCAAAGTTAACTTCAAATAAATGCTGCTGGACAATATTAGTCGGGAAAGCCGAAAATAGGCCGATAGAATCGAACACATTTGTATTCATTCATTCATGGAGACAAATAATGGATGTTTGCTTGTACGTGCATATATTGATAATGATCCCCAATTAGAAATGATGAGTGAGTTAAATGTATAGTTGAGATATTTTTTGTGAGACATTGTGGCGTTAATGATTAAAAAAAGCAACATTTCAGGCAATGACCCCTCTTCATTGGTATCAATTATGCATAAGTAGTAAAATGTTGACTTGAAGCTTTCGTGAGTGCAGGAATTAATATTCTTTGGGTCTTTCGGTAAAGTCACGTGGATAGGTTCAAAGAAAATTTTAAAAGAAACTACGACGTTTCGATCGCAACACAAGCGGTCTTCATCAGGCGGAGAGAAAAGATGAAGACCGTCGTGGGTTTTTAGCTTTTATTATTTTCAATGTTTATTGTATTTTATTTTCTATCTACGTGACTTTACCGAAAGAACCAAGAATATGAATTCCTGCATTCACGAAAGTTTTAAGTCAAAATTTTTAGTTTCATTTTTTGCAGTCTGTTGACATCCCTAATTGTGGTGCCCTGGCTCTGGGAATAATTCCTTCTGTTTAAGTAAAGCGACGTTGATGCGCTTGCATAATTTCCGTCTTTCATCGTAAACCTTCCTAACATTTGGTCTTCCTTGTCTAGCTTTTGCCAACGTTATTTATTTTATATTTGTACCGCTGCCATGTTCCCTCTGTTTCTTAACAACAGATGTGATAACGACAACATCCAGCGCTGTCCGACTTGACTTTTAAACAACTTTTATTGAGATTCCGATATGAAATACACAGTCACCAGCAAACAAATGATCGCTATAAATCCACGTGCTGTGGCGCTAAATGGCAGCGCGCACAACACGAAAGAAAAGTCACGTGGTGGTGGCGGTGGTGGTCATCGCGCACGCCACGGTGACGAGCGAGCGCTTCAGAAGGTGAACACGAGGGTGCCGTCCACGCTGGTGCAGAGGGCTTTTCCGGCCGTTTGGGCTGTTGGCGAAACAGTTTTGTGCATTGTGATCATTGCAATAATCGCATGTCAAGTCACGGTGTCCTTTGAAATAAAAAAAAATATAAAAGGAAACAAACCCTTTGAATGTTTCTGCTTTAAAGGAAACATTGGGGATTGAAGTGAAGTTATTTCGTCGACTGCCACCACTACCTTCACCCCCTCCACTTGCATGCGAGTAACACTGTTGGTATTCGCATTAGCCGCTGATTGTCTTCAAACTTCAAAAAGAAAAACTTAAAAAGAGAAATCGCAGCAACACTTGTTGGGGGGAGGCGGTGGCAACGTGGCAGTAGTCACCACCCACAGGAGATCGACCTCCTCTCGCTCTGCATCGTCCGCGCTGTTCTGGACAATAGCAGGTGACAAGCGTGCGTCGTGCCGTGCATGGTGGCGTTCGCATGGCGCGCAGGTCACCGATTGCGATTGTCGAAGCAGCGAACAAAGTTGAAGCCCCTTTTTCCCGTGGGGGCTACATGACCAAGTCACGTTTCGTGACGCGGTGTAGACCAGGGGGGGGTGGGGGGGTGGGGGGGTCCGCAACCTGCGTCTCTTTAAGGAACTGTTTCGTGTCGTTACTCATTTAAGGAGCCCATATTCACATTGGGGGGGGGGGGGGGTACCGAATTCGAAAAAAAATACTCTCCTTTATTACATTGGTGGCCGGCCTCTGCTGTATAAGACCGATGTTACAGATGTGATGTGACTAGTGAAATAGGTCTGACTACACAAAACCACCTGACCGCCCCTACGACGCGAGTAAGAAGCGAATATCTCAACTCACCTGTGATTTCTTATTTTAAGAATGTCTATTTCAATTAAGCCGGGGCGAAGCCCTTCTTCGTGTTAGAGCCCCCTCCCCCCCTCCTCCCCACTGATTATATTGCACGCTCCATCATCACGACAGCTTGGGGTTTGAGGCTCTGCCTCGGTCAGGGATTCAGCGTGCTGCGTCAGTTCTCACCGGCGTGACTTCGACTCTTCCAACCCATCCGCATCGCTCCCACCCGTCGACAGCTCTCCCCGCCCACCGCGCTCTCGAGTGTGAGCTGCCGTGCGTGCCCGTAGGGGAGGGGGCGGCCAGGCCTGTCATTACTCTGTTTGCCATAATTGTTTTGGTTTCCAGGGGGACTGGTTTCGTCTGCTTTGACCGAGTAAAATGATTTAGCTAGCAAGCTAGAATTGGCGTGACCTTAGCAGATATAATGTTGCCCTAATTCCAGGGTCGTGGCTGGGATTATTTACCTAATCATAACTTTATATGAGACCACCGAACATATACACACACACACTACGCTATAAATATACATATTTCTTTAAGCCTAAAAAGTAGTGTTAGCATTGCAAAAAAGCGTATACACAGTCGTCTCTGATCTTTCTTTCGACCAACAGATACATTGATGTGTAGGTGCTCGCGATTGTGTCGTACGGCCCTCGGACCAGCACGTGGAACGAAACGTCGGACATCATTGCGAACAAGACGTGGTACTACCCGACAACACAGAGGAGCGCTAAAATGGTTTTGTTTCGTAGAGAATTGGACGAGTTTGTGCACACGAGACGCAATCCTTCACTGAATACCGCACTTGATATAATGAAAATCCATCTTCTTGGTTCTTTCGGTAAAGTCGCGTAGAAGGGAAATAATGAAATAATAAATAATAATATTATTTCCATTCTACGTGACTTTACCGAAAGAACCAAGAAGATGAATCCCTGCAGTCACGAAATCTTTAAATCGAAATATAATGAAAATTCTTCCTGGCATTTTTCAAAGCCAACGTTTGGAATGCAGAATGATACCACCTACAAATGTTTAACTCCATCCCAGTAGACATGGACAGTTTAATCTTGATTCGAAGCTTTCGTGACTGCAGGAATCCATACTCTTTGGTTATTTCGGTGAAGTCACGTAGGTAGAAAATAAAATAATCCAACGCTTACAGCCGCATGCCAATGGTTGGCCCAAAGTTGGCGTGTTTGCTGAGATTTCTTCTTGCATAAACTCTATACGATAATCTGGTTGGATTGTTTTGTTTTTATTTGGCATTGACAAGTATGCACATCATCTTGAGATATCGTTACGTTTAGACACCCTCTGTGTATCTCTACATTCTTTTGGCACGTGAGGTACAAGGTAACATTGTATCACGTGTGTTTGTAATTACTTTTTGCAACGTTGCGAATCATTCCTACGTCCAATTGCTTGAATTTGAAAAATAACCAATATTGTAACTGCAGCGATGACTTTCCGAATAAAATAACACACACACAGCACACAAGGCTCAGAGTAATGCGCACTACCCTATATATAGAAAACCGCGGTTTGGCACGGAGCAAAAAACAACTCCTTCGACGTTTTCATTCATTCCGTTTAATGCGCCGTTTCGTATTCATGCCAATCTTGTCAACAGGATGGAACACAGACGAAACTAATTGAATGTGGCTTGTTTTTTTGTTGACAACGGGGCGTTTGAAGTTTGTGGATGCCACTGTGGCTCACGTAACACACTGGGCTCACCCAGTGTGACTTCACTCTTCTCTCTAGGTCCTGTCAGCCGTGATGGGAACGAGCAGCCCGTCCCCTTTGAGAGCAGCCCCTCCGTAGCCGAGCCGTGTTTTGTGATGCCGTTCACAAGCTGGAGAGATTAAAGACAACTTAGATTGATAACGGCACGAAAACAAAATGCACGCAAACTTTGACCAAGGAATCATTTTCTCACCCCACCTCCTCCTCTCCCCCGCCATAACGAACACGACAGATGCACGTAAGACATAAATGCAAGTTGTATCGTCGTCGTCGTCGTCAGCCACGATCAATCCACTGCTGGATGAAAGTCATCCCCAAGCTGTTGCCATCTCTCACGATCCCGCGATGAAACAATCCACCTTGCACCTGCGCACAAAACGGATTTATTCGTTCCATCTCCCCGCCGAACGTCCTCCTGGATGCGTACCAATGCTTGGCTGCCACTTTGTCATGATCATAACATATTTTGATATTTGAGTTCATAATCGTAAAAACGGACGTATTTTGGAATGCGACGTTGTGCATGTTTTGACAGATTACGAACATGGCTCGTATTTCATCGACACGCTGGCTCATTCACATGGCTCTGAAAAGGTCATACATGTTGCTCGAAGTCAAGACACTACGCACATCTCATTAGTGGCATGTTTTGGTGGCAAAAATTTTTTCATATATATCAAATATTTAAGATATATTGGTATCATCGGTTGCTTAAAATATTCTGGGGGAAATCGCTGTTGTTAGTTCTGTATTTGCACAAACAATCACATTGTGTATAAGCCCATGATAAAAAAAACACGCGTATTCCATACACTGATACTACATCAGCATCAGCTATGATCAATCCACTGCTGAATGAAAGCCCTCTCCAAGCCATCGCCATCTCTCTCTTTCAACCGCTGCGACGTAGCAGCAGCAGTACCCATTGTATGCTAGGATATTTATTTAAATCGCGTAGCCTCGGACGGCGTTAAATTAAATTGTTCACTTAAACTCACCACCATTTGATGAAACTAGAAGCTGGGAAGTTTAAGTCAAAGACACAGTCCACAGGAAATGTATTAGAGCTGAGCCTGAGAGCCCTGGGGCTTGAGGGTTGGACGGAGGGCTCGGCAGAGTTGTGTCAAAGCGATTGCATACCAGGGTGTGGTCTTCAGAGCCACACGCCCGCACGCCAAAAAAAGGAGTTAAATTAATAACCTACAATGACGTTCAACTTGTTG
This sequence comes from Lampetra planeri, assembly GCF_965212315.1. Taxonomy (NCBI): domain Eukaryota; kingdom Metazoa; phylum Chordata; class Hyperoartia; order Petromyzontiformes; family Petromyzontidae; genus Lampetra; species Lampetra planeri. The sequence goes on along the minus strand of NC_136107.1, from coordinate 3,098,440 downwards.
TTAAGTTGCCGGAGGTATATTTTACCCCGCTGCTTATTCTATTCGTGCTTTCCATTGACGCACTTGAGCTACTGCTGCGGGTGGGTTGTTTTTTAAAAAATGGCTCGCAGCTTCTATGAAAATAGCGCCCGTCTCCGCACGCTGTGGATATGATATACCAACGCTGTTGTGTTGCCTGGAAACACGAGTGGACATATCTATACGACGGCAACATTTTGACACGCTCAAACAATCGATTGTGGCAAATCACAGTTTGCGTTAACTTTTGTACGATGAGAGCATAAAGATTATGCGAGCATATCTTATTATGCCGCTTATGACTTCCACATTATCATCAAAGTCATCACTGAATTCCAAAAAAATTACGTTCATATTTTACCATTCAAAATTAAAATTGTATATATTTTATAGGGTTTTTTTATATTTCCACAGTATTATGCTAACTTCACTGTTAACATCAGGGTTAATTGGGGTTAGCTGCACCTGTGGCCTGCCACAAGCTGAGTTTCGGAGGTTATTAATCATGCTATTTTGGTAAAGCATTGGAGTGTGCCAAGTCAAGTCCGATACAAACCCGATGGCAGTGCACACATTGCTATTCGTGTGTGCCTTCAGCCGGGCTTAATGACCATTCTGCCGTATTCAAGTCTGCATCTTCACGTTGCGACAACATAATATTGTTGTAGACAATGTGTGCTGTGTGTGCTGTGTCTTTGAAAGTCAACATCGTCGGAGGCAATACTTCAGACAAGTCATTAACAAATATCGCTGTGGAAGGGAAATGTCAAGTAGCAGCCGTAACAAAAACAATCCTAAAGAACACACATCGTTCCACTTTCAGCTCTGCAATACAATATAGAAATGCAAGTGAGTAGAATGTATGTATGTATCTCATTACGAGGCCTCCTTTGCCAGTACCAAATTATACTAATAGGGTTTTCCCCCTTTTTCTGGCGACAAAACTGAAACCTTTTGCAAGGAATCATGTTTACATTAACCACAATACTTGTAGTCAGAATGCAAACAAAAAACAATACTCTGATAATTTATGCATTGTCCTTGAAACTGATTGTATGTTGAACTTATTTTGCACCGTGTGTAGCCAATCGTGCTCGTCGGGGTACAAGACAAACATTTAATGTGAAATAAAAATGCAAAAACAACCGGGAATGATGCACACTGGACTTACAATCCAATTGATTGCCGATTCTATGCCTCCGCACAGCAGTCGAAGTCGTGCAAGTATCTTAAACCCTTCTAGATTTGAAGCTTTCGTGACTGCAGCTATCGTGCTGTGACGGTTACACCTGAAGACGGAAGCTTGTGTTGCCTCCGAAACGTCGTGATTTTTTAAATCCTTTATATTAAGTTCACTTGCTTGCTTGCGCGCTTACGACCGTGCAAATCTTTCGCTCGTGTTTTAACCCACTTCCCGTGATCCAATCGAGCTGACATTTTGCACACAGACTCGTTGTGCGTGACATTTTATTTTCGTGAAAAAAAATTCCAAAACTTTACACTTTTTAGGAAATTTTTTTATATTTAATTACCAATTGCTTAATGGTGGCAGGCAATCATCTGACCCATAGGTGGCAGCCATCTCAAGCCAGAGGACGAGAGGACTCTAGCCGCCACGCATATAAAGGATTTATAGTGAAAAACTTTGTTTTTACGGGTTCATTTTTTATTTTATTTTTATTTTACTTTTATTAATTTTAATTTTTTACCTACGTGACTTTACCCAAAAAACCTAAGAATATCTTAAACCCCACACCCTCCACCCCGCCTCTGCCCATCCATCAATTTAAACGTCTCCGCCGCAGTCGATGGAAGCACACGTGTGGTGGGGTAAAGTGTGGGTACTCTCACCACTTCCAAAGTCGTCTGGCCAACGTGGAAGAGTAGGCCAAAACACCCTCGCGCGAAACTCTCTACAGCCACCTCCAGTGGACGTTCTTTCGCCAGAAGCAACTGATGGGTGTGTGTGTAAAAGAATATTTAAATGGACCACCGGTGCCAGGTGTTGGGGTTACGGCAGGCAGAGTAACATCGGTTTACAAATATGTAATTAAGGCACTGCTTTAGGCGCCGATGTTTACACAAAATAATAGTAATGTAAGTATATATTAAACTTCTTTATCACCGTACTAGTCAACCCTTCCAATCGGAGGTGCGGGGGAAGAACAACACACTGAACACAAAAAAGCAGTTCTAAAGAAATGAGTAAAATGGTAATCTAACATATCACGTGTACGTGTTATATACTGTTCGGCAGGTTCATATGATGGGACATGTTCTGCCTTATGGTGTGTCGAAAGAAAAAGTGTATGCTATGACATGGGAAAATACTGGTGAGCTATTCTGTAACAATGCCCCTCTGTTTAATATTGTTATTCATATGTGTATCGGTGTACGTAGTCTGATATTCTAAAGCATGTTACCACTCTTGTGTTCAGAGACCAGTTTTGTTTCAGTAAACATTCATGATAACGTCCGTGTTTGTTGGCATTTCCATGGTTTCAGAGTTGACTATTTTCTCGTATAATTTCCAACGGTTTCAGTAAAAGCACAACATTACAAATGATAATATTTCAGTTTCTTATCACCATGAAACATTTTTTTCTGAAAGATCTTGTATGGCATTCAAAACCACTGATAAGTGTATGGTGTAATGCTTTCCTGTATCGCCATGCAATGCAATTGATCTTTATCAGAAAGGTGACTTTCATCATTACACGTAATTTGTTACAACATTTCTTTGTCAATGAAAAGAATTACTTGAACATAAAAAAACTCCACTTCCGATGAACCTGATTGCTCTATTTACTGATGTGTTTTGATTGTATCGATATCACCATGGCTGCCAGCAGTGGGAAGTGAGTGGGAGGAACTGGATTTAAAACAAGTTTTACCTTTTACTCTTGGGGTTTCATTACTTATGAAATTGTTCAATTCCATCACCTTACTAGCAACGTAAATTACATCTTAATGGAATTCGCATGTTATCATAAAAATACCCTCTTTCTGAAATCTCGTATTAATCGTGAGAGCTGAGAGTAAAATACTGAAAGTGCTGATGGGAATATTCTTCAACGTGTGTTCTTCGCTTGGACACCAGATTTCCAGTACAGCGTTCGAAAATAGAAAATAAAATTTAAAAAATGCTAAAATTACTGAACACCTACAATAATAATCACGACACTTTTTGTTAGTTTTTATTTCACCTACTAAAATCAAGTTTAATTGAAATAGTTTATATTAATGTACAATACCAATTAAAAAAATAAAGCCGATGACACCTTTGAGGGACACTTTACAAATGTAGCATTCTTTTTTTAATCTTGAACATTCTTACCGCGCTGGAATAAACAAATGAAAACAAATTATACTGCCATCGTGAAGTTAAATTTAGTTCTGAGCCATTAAGGCATTGTATGGTTGGAGCAGTATGCTTCTGCCCTCTGATGGCCAAAACTGAAACTTTCCTGTAAATGCGCATCGCAGCTGATAGCAAAGCTACACGGGCACGTTGTAAGTAATTACAGTGCTAAATGGAGCCATCATTCTCCTCGGAAGGCGTTTCGGGGACTTTGTGGGCACTGCCCAATTTTACGTGCCATATGTGGAGCTCTATTTGAGGATAAGAGAAGGATTCCCGAAGAAAGACAGACCCTTCACCGCAGCTCTCTTATCACAGCCATGCATGCCATGCTGCCTGACCTCTCTCATCTCATCCCACACTCCCCCCGCGCACTCTCCGCTTTGGCAACCAAGACTTTCTGTCGAAGCCCCCAGGCAACTTTTCATGCGTTGGGGGGGGGGGGATCACTCAGTTTCCTCTGCTGGCTCCCCCCACCACTGATTTGGAACTCCCTTACCCAGCCATCTGTGCTGTTAACTGCCTGCCACTATTCATTCCCAGACTCGAGACTTTTATTTTACGTTTATTTTGTTCATCCGCCTCTGATGGTCTGCCTCTCTCTATAAAATAAGCAGGACGATTGTTTCTCTACAGCGTTTTGAGATGCGGTTGCATTTGGATGTTGTATTAGTCCATGACCTCCAAGAACCTGCATTAGATGTAAGAAAATGTTAACCTGTCCCTGTATCCATTCAGCAATGTTTCTCAAATTGCAGCTCTCCACCCCCTAATCCCACTGTAATACGTATGTTGAACTTATTTCGAACCGCACGTAGCCAACCTCGCTAATTGGAGGTGCAGGGCAAGGACAACAACACTAAACACAGACCGCAGTTGTAAAGAAATGAGTTTTCAATCTTGACTTTAAAGTGCATTTCTCCAGTGGCATCTGAGAGCGCGCGATGCAGTGACCATCTTTGTTCCATGGTGAGCCAAAAGCCACTGCGAGGATGACCAGAGTTCGCATGCTGGTTTATGTCCAGCCTGTCTACCTAATGACCAGTGTTACCAATAAGTATTAAATTGGAACGTGTACACTTGCATTCATGCATTGATGGATAAAGTTGCAGAGCAGTATAGTGGGAGAGGCACCGGGGCTGACATTGTGAGAAACGGCGCTAACACATTCCTGCGGAGGGAGCCGGTAGGAACTTTGGGTTGCTCGGTCAATGGCCAGGGTCAACGGCGGCGTGGTGTATTCCGCAAATATGCCCGACTGTGAGGGCAGGCACAAGCCGGCGTGAGTAGGTTAAACGTTGAGTTTTATAAGGGCACCACGGGGTGACCAGCCCCTCCCCACCCAGCCCCACCCCTCCCACCCCCCACCCTCCCCACCCAGCCCCTCCCCACCCAGCCCCTCTCCACCCTCCCCACCCAGCCCCACCCTTCCCACCCTCCCCTCCCCACTCAGCCCCTCCCTCCCCACCCAGCCCCTCCCTGCACGACGAACGGACACAATAATCCCCTGTGGGCTGGTGGAACCAGTGGGTTCCTACCAGTATTAAAGAAGCACTGACGACTGATTCTCACAATGTGCTAATGTTATGCTCACTGCATGTTAAACGGCCACTTAGCATAGATTGCAAAGAATGCACTTCGTGCGTAATTAAGGCTAGGTTTTGACACATCCCTAACATTACCATATTGCAATAGTACTATATATGTCTAATTACAAAACTAGTGTGCGCATTTGGTTGACATGTACATTTTTGTAACCTTTGCTGAACTTTGCAAACTGTGTTTCTAGGTTTACCTGTGATGATTTTTCAACGTGCTGTTTGCAGAATATTTGTTAAATTTGAGAATGAGTATGTGCACCTTGCAAATTGTGCATGTTTCTAGATCAAGTTACAGTGTCTCCCTTCTCAAACACGTGGGACAGACCCGACTTACTGGTAAAAACTCTACATTCATAAAATATTGTGTGCCTCTCGTAAATAGTTATTTCCTATGTACATCTTATTGGGCACAGGTCATGCTGTATGCACACACAAAATAATTATATTTTTAAAAATGTGTACCCTACTCATGTGCATGATTAAATATGTCCTTTGCATTCAAATAGATGCTGGGATTGGTTAGATGTGAAGATGGATAACTGCACATGTTTTGCTCCATCCGATTCCAGACAGCTATAATCATAAAGCTGCTGTGAAAAGAACGAATACATCACCGAACATGGATAACAGTCGGCTTTAATTGCCCACTGCATCAATTAAAGGGCAACAACTGTCTTTTGTAAAATGAGAAGTTGCTCAACTTTTACAAACACAATCGAGTACGGTCATTGAATAAGTTGATTTATGTATTCTACTTCGTGATGGAAATTCAGTGAGAGTTTTGTTTAATATGCGTTAAAGAAACGTCGAAGAGCCTTTTTCACCACGTAAAAATAAAATTAGAGTACATTTATGGCCCAACAGTCTATGGACCTTCTAGTCCAGTTGACACATTCAATCAGCATTTGTGTAAAGCAAAGTGAACCCTCGACTTATTCTGAATTCGCGACGTGCATGATCAACAAAGGCGGCTTCAAGGATTTAAATCGCAATGTTAGTCTTGAAGCACTAAAAACAGATGTCAAGTTATTAATGTAAAGCCATCTCCTCCATGTGCAGTTGTTATGCGCTGTCTCGTAGTTGTTTTTACACTTCACCTTACACAGACGTTTTCCTCATTGTCATGTTTTATCAGAGGTAAGCGTCATAGATACGCATCGAATACCGCCATCTAATGCAGCAGGTGGTCTCGCTGTGCGCCTCAAAGAAGCTTTCCCATCTTCTTGGTTCTTTCGGTAAAGTCACGTAGAAGGGAAGTAATAAAATAATAAAAATAAAACATAATAAAAATAATTCTCACGACGTTTCGGCCACAACACAAGCAGCCGTCCTCAGGTGAAGACCAGGTCTGTCGAGGCGACAGCGTCTAAAGCTTTCCCAGTTAAATGCACCCAGTTTTTTTGCCTCGTGAAAATACTTATCTACTTTTGCACGAAGGTAAATACAGTTTTTCAACCCACGAAAGTAAATAGTTCATCTCAGTTGAGCCGGTTTGGCTGAATTGTTCAAACAAAATTTGGTCAAACTATTCGTCAAAATAGAGCAAAAATACAAACTTTGGTCCAAATACGGTGCTTTACACAAAGATCTTGTAACAACACGCATGTAGGCTAGTCCCTTTAAGGGGATGCCTCCAATTTGACGGTATAAAGAAACGTGCATGGACAAAGACAAAGATCCCCCCTATAGCCTTAACAGACTGTGGGGGCAAGTGCTTTAAAGGCACATAAGAGGGTGGGTGGCCAACACCACGCCCGACCTTTGTCTCACCGCACCAAGTACTAATCCAAAGCTGTGAGTGGGAATCGAACTCGGGTCGACAGGTTTGTTGGCCAGCACGCTAACCACTGCGCCACCGCTCCTCACACGCACCAACGCATATGCAAGCGGTTGTGTGCACACCCATGCACACACACATACACTAATAAAGCTGGTACATAGAGTAACGTGATAAAAACATATACCAAACTTGCTCCAAATGTATATAGATCTGGAAATTGGTATTGGAAATCTGTGGAGTAATTTTTGTTTATATTGTTTTCGAGGTTTTGTCGTTTTCATGCAACCATGTGAAGTGTTCTCAGAAGGAGAGACGAACAGACAATATATTCTGGACATATAAATGCAATAAAAAGCCTATGAAACCGACAGCCCAGATTTAATCTATAATGCAGTGCAGTACATTAACAGCAAATATAATCAGAACTCCATTCTGTCTCCACATTTAAATACAAATGTTTGCAGACATCGGCATCACAGTATTGGCCTTCAAGACTAATATTTTTATCAAGCAGAATTTGTCAAAGCAAGAAAACTCTGGACCGGTTTCATCCTTATGGGTATCATCGGGCGGTTGTTGAACAAAGGTTTATGTTTAAAAAAAAAAGCATTTGAGCCTCATGCACAAGACCAAATGCCGTAGAATTTACCAGATTGCTTTTATTACACGCTTTTATTTAATTCACTCTGTCTGTTGTTATTGTCGTCGTTGTTGTATCCTCAAATCTTGTAACTCAATTTTAACCCACTTCCCAATGTGGTATCGACTGCAAACTTGGTATACTTATGTCATACTGATGACAATACTATATTCTATAATAAAAATAAAACAAATATTTTTAAACAATATTTTGTATATGTTATGTTTCGGCTTGGCTATAATTGTCCACGTTCAACTGACGTTGGCTGTAATTGCCCACGGCCCAGTACGTTGTGGCAAGCTTCGGGGCCACTTACTGGAGTCGTGGAGTTTTTCCATTACGAGCACGGCACATTCCATAAAAGTGTCTTTTTAAAAAGTTTTAAAATGTCACTTATTTTGTGTGTGTGTGTTGGACGACGAGACTCCCAATAGTACCAACAAGCAAGACGGCCGATGTGTTGTTCCCCGTGGCCTGCAGGGGGCGCCGTGACGCCGTCTCCGCCGTCTCCCCGCCACTCTTCCCGGCAGGGAGCGAGGGGGCCGGGTAGGGGCTGGGGGATTGGGGGGCTGGGGGGCTGGGGGGCTGGGGGGGGCTGGGGGGGGGCTGGGCTGGGGGGGGTGAGGGCTGGGGTGGGGGCTGGGGGGGCTGGGGGTGGGCTGGGGGTGGGCTGGGGAGGGCTGAGGGGGGCTGGGGGTGGGCTGGGGGGGGGGCTGGGGTTGCTGGGGGGGGGGCTGGGGGGGCTGGGGAGCGGGGGGGGCTTGGAGGGGGGCTGGGGGCTGGGGGAGGTTGGGGGTGGGGGCTAGGGGGGGGGGCTGGGCCCGGCCGAGGGTTCCTCCGCTCGGTCTAGACGGGGGTAGATCACGGGTCGGGGCTGTGCGGAGGTAGAAACAGCGGCGGCGGCGGTAGCTGCAGCATCGTCATCATCATCATCAACAGCAGCAGCAGCAGGAGGAGGAGGAGACGAACAAGCAGAAGAAGAAGGAGGAGGAAGAGGAGCAGCGGAGAGACTCCAGGACTGGACACGCCGAAGCACCGCCGAGAGCGGTGCCGCGGCACGGCAGGGAGGTGAGCCCCCATCCGCGTTCGCTCGTCGCGGGGACCACGACAGCCGCGACGGTCAATGAATGTTTGAGTTAATTGCGACTTGTTCGGCACCCCTCCTCATCTTCCACGGCCTTTGGGATGGCGAGGGTAGACGTCGCGCGCCTCAAAGCCCCATGTCCCCTCTTCCCACTAGGCCCGATCTCTCGAGCGAAGCCTCGGTCTGGCCTAGACGCTTGGCCGAGATGGGGAAGCCTCTCGCCGGCCGAGTACCCTTGCCCCCCCCCCTCCCACCTCTGTGTCTGTTCACTCTACGCGCTCCCTCATTGCTCGGTGATTGATTAAAACGGAACAGCGGGAGCGTATTTTTGTATTAACGTATTCAGGTTGTGCGTCACAAGCTGTCCAAGGCGTCGTTCACGTTAAAGGAGGACTTTAAAGTTGCGGTCAGACTCGCCGCTCGAGTGCTGCAGTGATTCCCATGCATTGGCGCATTGAAACGTGTAAATATTTACAGGGTGGACATCGGTAAAGTGCTGTGCCGACACTTGAATGCAACTTCATAGCAATTTTTTTTACAAATATAACATAACGAAGCTGCAAACGCGTGTTGGACAGCTAGACGTGTTATTTCCCATCGTTATGTTGCATTGCCAAACTATACTAAAATAAACATACTCATGTACAAGGTAGACGCTTGGTCACTGCAACTGCCCTTAAATTGGAGACATTCTCGGAATATAAACAGCACTGGTGGGCGGGGGGGTGTGATCGCTGGGAGCGAGAGATAGATGCCTTTGGTGCCCTGCCCTGTTTGTGTAGTACTTTGTGCAATTTAATTATCATACGATTTTGCGTATTTCAATTTGGAGTTCCTTTCCCAGCAGGGATCCATTCCACTCGAACGGGGCCCTTCCCTACGTCTTGGCTGTAATATTTTGTCCACGTTGACAGGCAACGTTGTCACTGCCCTTGCAGCAGTCCATCAAAAAGAAAATACCTTTCTCAAAATCCCGCTTCCAATGAGTGAACTTTCTTTGAAAGGGACTGTGCGAAAGGCATCGTGAGTCGCTGCTATTATATTACGACTGCGTCATTATTATTTCGCTGGGAAACATTAAGGTCTGGCTTACGTAAAGGTGTATTGGTTCACGTAAAATTCTCTCTTTGGTTGTCATAAGAATTACTGCGTTAATAAGAATTTCTGTGAAATTCTATTTAAACGTATACCCAGCAATATTTCATCAAGTTATACGTTTTAAGGGATTGAGTCCTATTCTAAAAGTGTTTTATGTCTGCCAGTGGGAAATGTTTGCATCTGCCTTGGTATACTGTACTTTGTTTTCTAGTGAATGTCTGCTTAACACGTGCAATGATAAATCATGCCAGTAAGCAATAACAGTGACTTAGCGTGTGTCAGAGATTCCACCTCTGCCCAGATTTCTTTGCCTGTTTTATTAGTATAAGGGAGTATTGGTTGCCACACATTTGTAGCGAGCACCAAACAAATCATTGCTCATTGCTGCCAACCTCTGAACATAAGCGAATCATTGTTTCTTGGAAAATCCCACTTACAAAATTGTTAACTTGGCACTCAAACATTTACATTTTGCAATCTACATCTGTACAAGTGGCTCAATTCTCTGGTTACTTTGTGACCATTAACCTTTTGCATAATGTAATGTTGTCAATTCTGCAAAATTGAGAGTAGTTTTTTGTAAAACAGCATTTAAACTACCGTTCATCTCAGTTTTTTGTTTTTAATATAGTGATGTCTGCATCTTTTTACTCGCAAAATGTGAATTATGAAGCTGCATTATTGAACTATTTGAATAAAAAATGATGACGTGATACTTATACAAAATACTTTGCACCCAACTGCTGCAGTTGGTTTGGTCACGTGCTCATCCTTGCAGACCCAAGCTGATCTTGAGCCATTCCCACCGCGCCTCATTTGCAAAAAAACATTTCATTGTGATAGGAGCTCGTAATGAAGGATCGACTATAGATAGCACTTATTTCTGGTGAGCAGAATGTGCACGGACCATACCGACTTTGCCAGCAAATTTTAGAACGACTCGTATGATAGTACAGTCGTCCCTTTTATTCTTTAACCAGTTTAAATGAAACTGCTTATAGTAACAGAATAAAGTTACTTCAATTGATGATTGAAATAAATTTAAGTATAAGAGATTCAATGTGTAGTAATGTCATAGGGCTTTCTAAGACCGTTCATGAAGACATTGATTATTCTTAAGTCGGTATTGGATGATTAGGCAGCAGTTTAACGATTGGATAGTGCACACATTGTAGACTTTCATTGGAGCAGCGACCACATTTTCCATTAAACTTTGCTTTCATTTGCAATTTTGTTCTTCCGAAGTTCCTAGAATATGGACTCTCATTTGTACTTCCAGCAGGTGTCATTTCCACACCTATTATTTTCTCAGCATGTATATAATGTGTCAAAAACTTCCGAAATAAGTGTAACTTGAAAGCCCCTTTTACACATTTTTACTTGTATCAAAAACATGCTTGTTCCATATTCACAACATCTTAATTGGCTTGCATTGTGCAGAACATATTGTTTTTTTATAACTTCCCTCATTGTATCTCTCATTGAAGATAGTTTGCTCTGTTGGTACGGAGTGTCTCGTGTATAGACAGCCTTTGCACATTAACTTGCTTTCTTTTAAACCGACTGGTACAAATGTTGTGATGTTAAGAGCCATGGACACAAAAAGTATATTGTTACAGCTTGTCTGCGTTTTTGGCAAAACATGCGATCAGTATTTCAATATCATTGCCCTATTTTAAAAAAGTGCTTACTATGCATTTTTTTAAAATGCAGTTGCCATCTGAACAGAGTGACACGTGTTTTAGACTGCCTGCATCACTGCACCAAGACCTGCTTGGATCATATGGTTGGGTTTCAAAGGCAAATTAAAGGGACAATTGAAGGCTCATACCAGAAGCATGCTGTCATGTCCTTACCACAGCCGTATTGTGTCTGAACGAGCACCACAGTGATTTTTTCCACCACCCCCCCAGTGTATTACTTGAAGGGATTTGGTCATCATAATTTCACAACTCTTACAGTGCTTATTAAACCCAGCAGGAGGTTTGTAGAATTGGATAAAAAAAATTGTAAATGTTTTTCACTCTTAGATAAAAAAAATTATCCTTATTTATGCACATGCATAGTTCTGTTAATGACTTCTGAATTAAAGTGTTAACCTCATTTGATTTGTAATTATAGTGTGAGTCATTTATCCATATACCTATGTTCTTCATATTATCCACGTCTCCGATTTAAGTTTTATAAAATCCTATGAATTTTTTTTATCCAGTTAGCTTTTGCACAGATGAGGAATTAACAAATACATTTTATTCAAACTCTTCCTTGGATAAAAGTCAATGGGAAGTGGTCACTTGCATATACAACTTTCTTCCTGTGATGTGAGCTTTCGCACTGAATGAGAGTAGTCAATCGGAACTAGTTTAAATTTCATCCTATTTAGCTGTGTTTAGCTGCACTTTACTCCTCAGATATGGAGAAAATGCATTGGGGGAAAAAAACTGATAATAGGATCGGCCCTTAACACCCACTACATCAAATCAGATTAAAAAAAGATTGTCACTGTAGTGGTAGAAGCAACCTAACCGTTAAAAAAGTTGATATTTAATAGTTCACTTATTGATTGTAATGTGATATACTTAACCAAATCCGATTTGATAATTGCATAAATGTCATTGATAATGAATGTCTAGCAGTGTGATCGAGTAAATTGCAGTGCATGCAGGTTTCCTGTCCCGCAGATTATTTGTAGCCTACCATGTGCCATATGGTCTGCATTTTATGCCACAGTAGGGAATGTATGTCTGAAAATCATGTTAGGCGATGCCCTACTTTGCAAAGCACTACTAGCAGCTGTGTTGTGTGCATGGTTAGCCTTTACTTGCACTCTATTAATTTAAAATGGTCAGAAACACAAAAGGTTTAGGTCATTATTAAATTAAATTATAGTTTTATGAAACACGTAAATCTGATTAAATGCTTTCTCTGCGGTATGGAGTGGTCTTTTTCTAAACGTACAAATGGCATGTTTATAATGTTTGCTGATTGTGGCTTTTACTAGATGTGCTGAAGCTGCCTCTAAATAATGTTTTTTTTTAATCGTGTGCAGGAATACCAAACATGCTTATGAACCAACGATTAAAAAACATGCTTTGTATTTTAATTGCAATTGAACATTACCCAATAAACGGAGCACAATTGCTATCTAATGGTGAAATTCGAAAGAGTGATTTCCGGGTACTCATGTGAAATTCAGTGTAAGGCTTGGCACACTAAACACGAAGTAGTGCCGGTGAGAGACCTCTTTACTCTTCATAGTTAAGCGAGCAGAGGGCTTTCCATAGTCTCGTGCGCTGGCAATTACTCGTGATGTATTACCGATGTTTAAAATTTAATTATCATGCCGCCTTAAGTGCTGCATTTTCCAAATGGTGTCAATGACCATACTGCGACCAACATAGGTTGTACATTATTACCGTGTTGTGATTGCATTGGCCGGGCACAGTTTTTTTTTGTTGTAAACTTACCATTGCTTGGTTATTAATTATTAGGCGTCTTAATTCACACGCAATACGGCGATTGTGGAAGGGGAACACCGATTTGGATGTACAAATGCAAACCGTGGTCATTTTTTAAATGCAAACTCACTCAGCTCCTAGTACCAAGTTATGGATGTTACTATATAGAATACAGATGTTTCTTGACGTAATTACAATGGGAATTAAGCCAAGGGGGATGAAGTAGTGGAGTGTTTTCTATTAAATGGCTGCTCCCTCTCAAAAATGTACAATTATTGCCAGTTTTTTATTGCTCACATTTGTTGCGTTGTAAAACGACATTTTATTGGCTGTTGCATCTTCTATATTTCCCTTCATGTAGAAACGCACATGATGTACACCGCGATGTGGTCTTTAAATAGGTATTTACATCAGTTCCCCACCGTTGATACAGTTCGCCTCTTTAGCTATTGTTAATGCACGCTCAAAGTCTCATGTCATTGAAATTGAATATGATGCAACTATACATCATTTGCCTGATTATGGTCCGTCTGTTAAAGCCCTATGCATTAGGTTGTCAGAGCAAGAGGACTGATTCTGTTTTAAAACGATAGAAACGTTGGTTGCTTCCAGCTAGAGGGTTTTAAAAGCATATATAATAGGTGTTCTCTTGACCCCAAAAGAGACAAAAACAGAAACGTATGGCCAAATGAGGCTCTGTATTGCATGCCTGGCTTTATAATGACCAAGGGTTGGGGTCAATTGCAGAGAAGCACGTGATCTACTTTTGTCTGCATCCACTTGAGCATAGCTGCTCATGGCAAGCACGTTCTGTTTAATGCAATGAGTGCATATTACATTCTAGATTGGAAGCTTTCGTGACTGCAATGATTCATATTCTCAGGTTTTTTCGGTAAAGTCACGTAGGTAAAACATTAAAAGTAATGAAAGTAAAATAAAACAAAACAAAAATAAAAAAATAAAATTCACGACGTTTCGGAGGCAACACAAGTCTCCGTCATCAGGTGGGACCGGCAATAAACCTCTGGATTGTGTTTAATGGGAGGGTGGGTATAACTTGGACGGCTTTGACATATTTACAGCAGGACATTTGCAATGTATAGATAGGCCTCATGGCCCCTGTTTATTTTTCTGGGAGGACATTTTTTTTGAGCATGCGATTCAACCAAACGTCAGAACTTTTGTTCAACAGATGAAAGAGTAATCCTGCTTTTCTATGGCTTTGATGTGGCCTCGTACTGTTTCCATCAGACCACATTTGTTGTTTCTGGATGGCAAAAGCTGGTGTGATTTTTAAGATTTATGCCCAGCCGAGCCCTCTCGGTAGTCCAGGCATGTCCTGCCTTCTGTGCAAAATGTGGTTATGAAGCCTCGATGACATCCGTTGGTTCCTTTGCTTGTTTTTTAGCCATGGTGATTGCAGACAAACGCTGCAGTTGTTTCGATAGTAATATGTGCAAGTTTCTAAGTATAGTTATTCACGTAAAAATACTGATTAGGAATGTTTAAATGCCGTGTGATTTTTACCTTTTACATGTCGTTTCTGTGAAATAAGAGGGGTGTGAATTGTGTTACCGAATGTGAACATCTGCATAAAATTGGCACGGTTTTGCCATTGTAGGACAAACACTTTGCATCAACGTTTATATTTAGTATTCCTTTATTGACGACGGTACATTGTATATGTGTATTGGGGTTTCTTTCTGTCGTTAAAAACAGCGCTTTTGGCCGCGTGATTATATTGGTGTACTAATAAGAAAACATTCAAAAAAATTAAATAACGCAGTTATATTTTTGTCGCAGCTGCTCAAACCTTCCTTCCTTCCTTCATGTCTGTGCTGCTGCGGGGGTGGGGGATATCAAGTCTTGGAAGTTTGCCAAAACTTTAAAGAGTGGAGAAGTGTGGAGGAGGGGGGGGGATGATGCAGTCATAGGGATAAGGGAAGGAGAGTATGGGCAAAGGAAGAAGAAGCAGTGCCTCAAGGGAGATGGAGCGGAGTTTTGTTGCCTTTTGTTTTCATAGCCCTGCAATGGTGGCTTGCTTCCAAGGAGTGCTGCAATAAGCCAGCCAAGCCCTACTGCGGCTTGGCTGACCAAATGAACACACATCACATCTGTCAGTTTATGCACGGAGCTCTCACGCCATCTCTCCGCCCCCCCATCCACCCTCTTCGATCTATATTGTTTCTGTTGCCCGAGTCCATTCTTTGCCCAGGGCTGGAAAGCGTTGTTTGTAAGTTCATTACTGAAGTCAACTGTTAAATGCTTCGTTTACATTTCTATTTCGGTATGTGTTATTTTTATTGACTGCAGCCGTTTAGAACAGTTGCAGAGAATGAACAGAAATGCTCCAGTAGAGTGATTGTGTTCAATACATGTATGATATTATGTCATTTAAAATATACTTTTTTTAATATAATATTGGCTATTGCTACCCTAAATGACACATAGTTTTTGTAAAGAGCTTTGTTAAAGAGGAATTGGTGGATGCACAAGATTTATGTCACCCTTCTGTCATGTATATATATACAGCATTGAGCACCTTCCAATGTTGAGTAAAAATAAAATTCGTTCAACAATTTGTGAAATAATTTCACTGAGTAGCAACATCTGAAAATGCAAATTCCTAATTTTCCATTCTATCACACCTGCATCAGACAAACGTAGGAGGCATGTTACAATCCGTCTTTGTGGACAGTTAATTTATGCCTTATGGTGATGCAGTGCTGTGTCAAAACCACATTTAACAATACTCAATTTTAAATCCGCATCATCCTAATCTGCCAACTTGCAGAGTAAAAAAAAAATTATACGCTCTTGACTGGCGATACATTTCACATTGTTTAAAAAAATATTGCTACGTCTGAACGAAAATTGAAGCAAAAATAGTTTGAAGGCAGTGCAATATAATTCAAAAAGTCAAAGATGTGAAATGTTTTATTGCATTCGATTTAAACTTTTTGCATTGACATAAGAACCACGTGGTTATATATTCGAATTCTGTAACATTTTTACGTATGTACGTTTAACTTTTTTCACACCTTATTCTTATACTGTACAGTACTTAGAAAATACCTTTTGACCTGCTTTAACATATAGATCGGACACAGACACTGATGGTAAAAATTTAACACATTCATATATATAAAGGGTAAATTTGTGAATGTGTGTGTCTGATCGAAATGCAACAAACTTGAAATTTGGCATGTGGGTAGCTTCCAGAATGTACACAATGCAAAACGTATAAAAATAGACTTTGTATTTTTTTGGGGGGGGGGGGGCAATAATGGATATATTTTTCACGGCAAGTGAGCGGTGACGTCACATCTGTGATGTCACCCGCATGCGGCAGCGTCACACAGTGTGCCTGCTGACGTCACGCATCCCCCGTCAACCCTCGCGTAGGCCGTGTATTAATTCAAGACAAGAATCCAAGTCTCGGGCGAAGCCGGGTAGTAAAGCTCGTATTTATGTAAAGAAGCTTCAAGATATGCACGCTGGACATTACACTGACAAACAATAAGTGGAAACAGCACTCCATCAGCATGAAACATAAATGAACACATTGGCGAGCAAAAGCAAATCAGACACATCGCATATCAACTTTACAAAAAAGGCAAGTTAGACTTGGGTGGCACGCATTGCTAGCCGGGCTGCTGGCTGACGGAAAAGGCTGATGACAGAGTGGCCAAACAGGGGAGCCATTGGACTGTTCAGAATCGGCCTATGCAGAGATGAAGCGATGAGATTGGCTCGTGTGGGAGCAAGATGATGGATATAAGCATGAGGAATGGCCATGGTGTGGAAGAGGCCTTTGTCCGGCAGGGGATAGAACTTGTGGCTGATGATTGCATAGTAATATTTTCCTATAGAATATTCAGGAAAGATACTGTAACATGAATGTGAATACCCTTGGGAAGGGTGCAAACTCCATGCCTCTGACTCCTCTTATAATTTGATTTTTGTCACTTCAATCAGTTTCAGTGTAGCTGCTTCATCATTCTAGATTATGTCGATGCTTTTTGTATTTATTTTATTATGCCATTATTATGTAGTAATAGTAAAATGATGAAACAAAGTATTTTGCATAATTTATTCTGAGTGTGTACACTTAAAGGCGAATTTTATATTTTTGAACGTTTACCATTGTATGACAAATATGAACACACTTCACTGTGGCTTTTTCAGAATATGTATGCATGTGCAGTGGAATTATAAAATGTGTCATGAAGGTTTGTAGATATTTCATGTCATCTCTGAGTCTCTAGATATAGAAAATTGAGTTGTTGATGGCTTAGGCGCATTCATGTCAGTCTTGCAAATTCAGGCTGGCTTGGCTTTCAATGACACCCTTGCGCTCGAAATTGCTGATAGAATTCACACACTGCTCACACATTATTAGTAGTCGTGAAAAGTTGAAAGTTTTCTGGGGCTCATTATATAAGCTACGGTAATTTTTAGCAGTTTTTTTGTTGTTGAGAATTTAGGATAACGTGATGCTTAAAATATGTTTAATTGGGTTCGCCTTCTGACATTGGCATTGATTTTGGAATCTATAATTGTGTAACTTTCACGAAGCGAGTCATTCACATGAATGATTAAACACCGCTCGGTTTCAGCCAATTTTTCCTTCAGTGTTTATATTGGTGCCAAATTTTGTTTGAATGTAAAGGACAAAGTAACATTGTTTTGTTTCATTTACCTTTTACGTTGGGGACAACAGCCTCCCCCCCCCCCCCTCAGTTTTCCTGTTTTTCTTTATTTTACAGAGCAAGCCTCCTAACTGGATGTGAGTCTAGAATGGGACCATTGTACAGACGTTATCTGGACGTCTGGTATTTTTATGAGCTACTCCAGAATACGGTCTTTTCGGCACAGAAACGTCTTGCGGCAGTTGGGACCGTACACACCAATGTCAAACTATGACGCTTCATTTCTTTTGAAGTTCAAAGTTGCGTCTTGGGCTGTAAAATAAATTTACGGTTCTGCAATTGTATACGTACTGTTTACGTTTTGTCTTGTATGTTAAAGTAACCAATCTCCCAGTGTGTTTCGTGCACGGCATTGATTGCTATTTCAATTGTATCTTTTGTTTCGGCTCATGGCATTGTTGGGTTTATGTCTGGGACAGTCGAGACCAAAACTATAATAGCCATTGCAGGGAAACTATTCTTAGACCTCATCTTTTTCCATTGATCATATTATCCACTCCATGCTGATATGGATTCGTTTTTGTCTGAATGCTTAATAACAGGGAACTGCACGGGTAGTATCATCGCACTTTCTCTTTGAGGCAGTAGTAGTTTAAGCCACTTCGCTCTGGGTGCATATTGGTACATTTCATACCGCCGATTTTATTTTACAAGACAGACGGTCATCATTTTGACATTCTTGAAATTTAAAATACAACAAACTTTTCAACTATAGTTACGAGTAAAACTGCAGTACATTATTTAATATAAGTAAAGCTAGCATTGAGATTATTCAAATGAATAACATTCTGAGGTTTATTGAGATGTGGGAATATAAAATATACGTCTGTAAAATAAAATGATTTGCTCAAACGTGTCCACTAAAGCCATGAATATGGAATTTACAGTATGAAAGCCATGAATTGGCCTAAGGTAATCTACATTTGTGACATTTAGAATATGCAGATGTAAATTTGACTTAGCCTGGACTTTGCCCAAGGCATTGCAGTTTTTGCCAGTTTTCTACTTCGTTTCCATTATTACTTGATCCGCCCATTCTGGACGTCTGAAAAAGAGCTTCATAGCTCATCGGATTCCTCCAGTCTAAATAAAGATTCCGATTTTGACTTGGAACAGCAGTAGCAGAGCTTGGCCATCGGCCCTGACACTCGATGAGGCTTGGTGCTTATGGCTCCATCCGCCCTGCCCTTGATTTCCCCCTTACCCTTGACATAGGTGGAGGGGTGGTCAGATAGTGATCTAAAAAGTTGTTACAGACCAATTCTAGATTTGAAGCTTTCGTGACTGCAAGGATTCATACTCTTAGTATTTTTTAGGTAAAGTCACGTGGGTAAAAAATGAAATTAAAATTAATAAAAATAAAATAATAATAAAATAATCACGCTTTTTATTATTATTGTATTTTTATGAATTAAAATTTCATTTTTCACGATTTTTATTTTTATTTTATTTTTATTAATTTTAATTTCATTTTTTACCTACGTGACTTTACCGAAAAAATACTAAGAGTATGTTACAGACCAAGTTGAACTTGCGCCTGGATTTACGGTAGGCTATTTGACGTCTGATCTATTTTTTAAATCCTTTATATTAAGTTCACTTGCTTGCTTGCTTACGACCGTGCAAATCTTTCGGTCGTTTTCTAACCCACTTCCCGTGATCCAATCGAGCTGACATTTTCCACACAGACTCGTTGTGCGTGACAATTAATTTTCGTGAAATTTTTTCCAAAATTTTACACTTTTTAGGAATTTTTTTTAAATATTTAATTACCAATTGCTTAATGATGGCAGGCAATCATCTGACCCATAGGTGGCAGCCATCTCAAGCCAGAGGACGAGAGGACTCTAGCCGCCACGCATATGAAGGATTTATAGTGAAAAACGTTGTTTTTACGGGTTAATTTTTTTATGATTTTGTTGCCCACATGCCTCTTGTGCTTCGAAGAAAGCTTGGGCACAGGCGCCTCGTTTCCATATTGACCCTGCGACTTCGACATCGGCACTCGGGGTGTTCCAGCTCAAGTGGGTAACACGATTATAAATGGGAGCCGGGCAGCTTGCTGCAGGAACTGTTATTATTGAGCCGTACTTCCGGAGCGAGTTGCTGTGAGGGACGGACAAGGCTTCCCTCTTAGGTACTGATTCTGGGCCTTAAGGTGAGCTCTGCTAACATTAAAGAACTGCTGTTATCAATGGTAATATGGGAGATCAATATATATCTGGGGGACCAATACATATCAATACAACAATATCTTATTATATGTAGGTTATTTGCGATTTTATTAGCTGCACAGGAAAATAAATCGCAGAAAACCCCTGCGGATAGTAGGATGAATTTACCTTTCGGCGACTCTTATCCGTGAAATAATCATAGCAGTAATGACTTGCTGCCGATTATCTGCGGGCGGATAACCTGCGGGCGGATAACCTGCTGGTAACGGGGTGAATTTGCCGTGCAAGTCTTTAATAGTGCAGCAGGCTCTTTGAAGCACAGCGTGTTTGCACCCGGCGCTGTGCTTCAAAGACACGCATCTTGTCTCTCTGTATGTCCACGTGAGCAACAGACGCGCCAGAGATACAGAGAAGCAAACGCACGCAAGCACGGAGACACACGCGAGACACACGCGAGACACAGAGATACACAGACATGGAAATATACAAAGATGGAGACACACAAAGGACTCGTGATGTGTCCTGCCCAAGCCCACTTACAGGAAAGGATAAGTGTTTCCCTGTCTCCTTGTCTACGGTGGTGAGATGGTTAACTACCTTGCTTGGTATGCAGGAGGTTTTGGGTTTGATCCCGACCTTGTGACGCCTGCATATTTGAAGATTGCATGTTATCCCTGTGGTCACAATGATTTTTTCTCCTGGCCCTGCGGATTTTCCCTCCACATTGAGAAACATGCATTTAGAGTATTTGCCTGCTATGAATTTCCACATGATAAGCCACTTTGTTGAGATATTATTTGTGGCCAGGTTGCTTCTGAAAAAGAGCTATATAGCTCACTGGGCTTTTCCTGGTAAATTACCACGTGATTATTTATCTGTGAAAAGATTGTATCAGGAAGCTGCTTTAAAATGCATTTTGGGAAAATTCCAGTTAATAGGAAGAAATAGGGCCACAGATTATTAGATTGACAAAATATTACATGTACAGCATGTGCTAAACTATTTTAATACTTTTAATAATGTATTTGCATGCCAATTTAAATGTAATTGACTTGTTTTATTTCTATAGTTTTTAAGTAACCGATGTTGAAACATACGTACTATATTGTATTTTAACATGATGGCAATGTTTACTGGTCTCTGGTTAATCAGCAAAATATTGTTCATAATTCCTGCACGTATACAGTTTCAATAATTTCCTCTCAACCGAGCTATTTTAGTCCGAATGTAGTCACTGGTTTTCTCATTTTACAATCAATAATAGCTGACCCCAATAGTCATGCGAAAGGGTATAGGGTTCCATGTGATTTACCCTATTGATTAATACAACCTTGGTCAATGTAAATCTTGAAAAGAACATTGATTGAATGTACTTTAACTAGCCTGGCCGTGTGGCAACTTCTATCAGTACCTTGCAGCCGAGTTTGATTAATTAAAACCGCGACACTTCGTATTAGGGGAACTATTGTTCGTTATCATTTGCCCCCTTTGTGTGTTCCGTCTTGCCCTTTCTGTATTATACCCC
Organism: Lampetra planeri; assembly: GCF_965212315.1. Taxonomy (NCBI): domain Eukaryota; kingdom Metazoa; phylum Chordata; class Hyperoartia; order Petromyzontiformes; family Petromyzontidae; genus Lampetra; species Lampetra planeri. Next base: position 3,076,989 of record NC_136107.1, on the reverse strand, counting down.
AGCGGGGCTGCCTATGCAGACGAGGTGAGACCTTGACTGTAAAGGTGCAAGACTGCTTTAAAGGTGGCTGTGTTTCACGTGGGCTTGTCTGGCTTCTTTGCACGCACCGTTGGTTTGGCAGCTGCTGCTTGGAAATTCCCAAGAGGAAGATGAGGCTGTAAAGCTGATATGAGTTTGTATGATTTATAGGGCCCATTGTGTGTGTGTGTCGTTTTCTTTGTGCGCACGCGTGTAAATGTTTGTGTGTGTGTGTGCGCGAGCGTGGCTGTAAGCGACTGTTGTACAATTTAAACAACTTTTGTTTCTGTTGATCCAACACGTAGAGGACAATCGGAGTTATTGTAGTCTGCTCCAATGGTTTTGAAGACGGTTGCACTTACACATAATAGGCCTGTTGTCCGCCTGGAATGCTTTGAGGGATTGCTACCGTTAACTAAACTGTGAATAATTGCAAGTGTTTGCTGCTCCACTTCGAATTTACCGGGTTTTTTTTCAAATTCCATCTGACCTTCCAGATAAGACGACTGCATTTTGCCCTGAAGGAGATTGAATTGTGTTTGTTTCAAGAGCGGTGCGGTTGTGCAACGCTGTGTTGTGGGCTTGTCTGTAATCGTGTTCGAGTGGTGTATTGTCCTTTGGTGCAATAACAGGCTACTAGTAGTAGTGGGGGCACAGTGAATCATCTGTCGCACTATAATTACACAGGGAGGGAGGGGGGGACAGCCTGTGTAATCGTCTTTTCTAGTCATTCCTGTGAATCGGTGATAATAAACAATTTGGCCAACTTTGATGCTTGTTGTTAAGCCGTGTCGCAACTCCCCTTCCCCGTTGGCCATTCATTCCACTCTGGTGTTATTCCTCACGCTTAATTGGTAGCCGTACTCGTATCGATAATTTAAAAAAATCACGATGCTGTATGTATAAGTAATATTTAAAAAAATTAAATACGCTTTTATGAAATGTACTGGGAATGGAAGAAATCCACGACTCCAGGAAGTGGCCCAGAAGCTTGCCATAACGTAAGTGACCGTGGCCAATTACAGCCAACGTCAGTTGAGCGTGGACAATTAGACCCAAGCCGAAACATAATCTTTAAAAAAGATTGTTTAAAAATATATATTTCGATTTAAAGCTTTCGTGACTGCAGGGATTCATCTTCTTGGTTCTTTCGGTAAAGTCACGTAGAATGGAAAGACAGACCTGTTCTTCACCTGATGACGGCTGCTTGCATTGTGGCGGAAACGTCGTGAGAATTATTTTATTATGTTTTATTTCTATTATTTTATTATTTCCCTTCTACGTGACTTTACCGAAAGAACCAAGAAGATATATATATTTTTTTATGATAGAATATAGTATTGTCATCAGTATGACATACGTATACCAAGTTTGCAGTCGATACCACATTGGGAAATGGGTTAAAATTGAGTTACAAGATTTGAGGGTACAACAACAACAGACAGACAGAGTGGGTTAAATGAAAGCGTGTAAATAGCGACCGTCCGGGAACGATTGAGCGACGTGGCAGGCGCGACTTGGTGGTGCAGCAGGTTAGTTGGAGCAAAGCCTTGCTCAGCTTGGTTAATGTAACGCTGGTCCCGTGCACGAGTGGGGGGGGGGGGGCCCTTTGGTTACAGATTCAGTCACAGGCGCAAATTGTGTTGGCTGCTCAACGCGAGCCGAAATCGCACGCGTGTGTTTGGCTTCGGTGGTCATTTATTTAACGTTTAGAGAATCCTGCGAGGGCTACTTTACAACCAAATGTTTAATTCTGCATGATGGAGCTAGGACTGGTTTCTTTTTTAATGAACTCTTTATACTGTATAATCATTACCATTACTTATGCCGTAAACCTTTTTGGCTAATTTTCGTCAGCAGTAGATTATTTTAAAGATTGTCGTGTTATAAATATGATACGTTTGTTGGTAAATAGCCAAGTTTGTGGTGAGTAAAAAAAATATTTGCATGATACTAAATTTGGTTTACCCAGTATATTATTTGTCAGTATTCATGCTCCACATTTGTGTGCTGTGTTGTAAATGTTATTCGAGCAACACTCGTTCACCTCATTCTATTTCACATTTGTCTGCGTCATTTCCCCCATTACAGGTGTAGAATGCTATTTTGCATGAAATTGGAACGTGCAATATAACAGAAAATTGAGTTACGTATACCACTGCATTTGCATATTGCATATTGTTCATTTTTTGCGAAATGAAATAAAATACACGACCCATTGCCGTTGCATTAAACTCTTCGCTTTTAATCACCTCCTGTGCACCGCTGCTAAGGATTAGTCGGTTTAGAAAGTTATTTCTTTCATACGCTTTGTAGATAAAATTCTTGTTTTAGACTTTATGTTTTGGAAGTCCTCCAAATTCTCGCATGCTCATAAAGCGATTATCTGGAAAGGTTATATAAAGCGGAACAACAAAGGAATTACAATTTCAAAATACCCTCGATGTTGTTTTGCTAAATTTGCCATGAGCTGAACTTGACGAAAAAGAAAACTGATGAATCTTTGAGTCTGTGCGGGTGGGCTGGTGGATGGCGAGCTGGGAAAATGTTATTCTGGGTTGATTCTCATGTGGAGCACACGGGCTGGAGGCGCACGATTGCTGCCAAGCCTGAATCTACCCCCCCACCCCCCACGCATCTTGCAAAGTAATTTTCCTTGGCATGTGCGGCGCTGCCTTGGATGCGCTCCTGTTGCGAGGCAAAGTGTTGGGAAGCGCCGCAACAAAACTGGCTCCCAATGAGCGAAGTGGGGGTGTGTGTGTGTGGTGGGGGGCTGAACAAGCAGAGCTTTTAGTCGGGTTGTTAAACGACTACCGGTGGACCGTTCCTATTATCCATTAACGGTTACAAAAGTCGGGAACCGTCGACTGTTTCGCGTGGAATCTTGGCAAAGACTGCGCCGATTGGCACGGTGAGCGCGTGCGACTCCGCTTGGCCGGCGGGAGCCGCCTCGCGTGAACGCGTGTGTGTATTAATTCTAGATTTGAAGCTTTCGTGACTGCAAGGATTCATATTAGGGTTTTTTTCGGTAAAGTCACGTAGGTAAAAAATTTAAATTAATAAAAGTCAAATAAAATAAAAATCACGACGTTTCGGAGGCAACACAAGCTTCCGTCTTCAGGTGGAACCGTCACAGCACGATAGCTGTATCAAGTGAGAGAAATTCCAAGAAAACAGTTCTTGTTTATATACTGGTTGAGGGTGGGAGGAGCCAAGGTAGTATTATTTTTGTGAGGTTCGGTGCGGCTGAAGCACGCTGTTAGGAATGAGCCTTTGTTGTGTAAACTAGGTGCGAATGATGTAAAGGTGCGTGTGTATGTTGAGCCTCTTTCGCAGCGCACGCAGCCAAACGTGCTAATCGGTGGTTCGTCTCCTACACCTTCGTTTAGTTTGTGGTTGTTCCCCCCCACCACCACCGCGCACTTCCGATTAGCGCGGTTGGCTACGTGCGGTGCGATAGAAGTTCGACATACGTACATAGCTACGGTATGTCCATATTCTTGGTTCTTTCGGTAAAGTCACGTAGAAGGGAAATAATAAAATAATACAGATATAAAACAATAAAAATTCTCACGACGTTTTTTCAAATGTTCTGGCTGTGGATTTCACACCTGATGATGATTGCTTGTGTTGCAGTCGAAACGTCGTGAGAATTTTTATTGTTTTATATTTGTATTATTTTATTATTTCCCTTCTACGTGACTTTACCGAAAGAACCAAGAATATGAATCCCTGCAGTCACGAAAGCTTTAAATCAAAATGTTACGGTAGGTCCAGTTAATCCCCCGCGTGGTACGTCTGGTTCTCTGTTTAGGTAGAAGGTGAAAATGTGCAACCCTGCCTGCTTTTAAAGCACTTGGGTGGTGGCAGGGCCTCTTATGGGAGGACATCTCGAGGGTGCGTCTCTTCTGCTCCTCTTCCATGCTGACCCAGACGTGTTGGAAGAGGCGGGGACGTACCCACACGTTACCCCACCGCCGCACACAATCTGACAGTCAATACAATAAAAAGTGCACATTCAACTGCTGGGGTGGACAGAGGCAGGGAAATTGAATCAACCCTTCCTTCCCCACTGTTTCACACGCCCTGCCGGGAGCTGGAGTCGAACCGGCGGCGTCAGGGTTGCAAGGCAAGCGTGATGAACATTACGCCTTTGCTTCTCAGTTGAAGAGGTAAAGCATTCGTGTTTTTTGCCGAAACGTTTCTATGTGTGCGGCAAACCGGTGACCATTTTTCAACGTCGTTTTCATTCGGTTACAGATAAAATCGCAAACATATATATTTAGAAAAATCTACTTTTGAGTACCAGTCCTTTAGGCTTTTGTATGTAGAGTTTGGACCGGACTAAAATAAATAAATGAAAACTGTATTAATGTAATAATAGGCCTGTTGCCGAAAGCCACAGCTGCGTTTTCAGCATGGGCCACGTTTGCTTCTAAAATTACTCCACACACTATATGTATGTACAATATTAGGAAACACGTCGTGGATGTTATTGAATCAAAGTAAATCTTGAGCGCAAGGCAGGCCAGTTTTTTTGAGCCACATAATGCTTCACTAAGGGGCTTTTGCATTGCATCGCGTTCTTTTTATTCTTGCACTGTATGTACATCTGTTTCTTGGCTAAACCACCGTAAAAAAATGCCATTTCTTTTCTTCCGACATTGCTAACGAGCCCCTGTCCTCTCGCACACGCGTACATGTCACGGCAAGTCTTTCAGAAATGAAGATAAATAATAGTTAAGTCTTAAAATGTATTAGAAAAAAATTGCGCGCACACATCACACAGTTGCGAACACCTTGTACACACCACCTTGCGTTGCTGCTAATGAGTGTTACCGGTATGAGTGCCAATATTGCGTGCTTTTTTTGGGGGGGTGGTGTGGTGTTTTCAGTGCGCCGTGTGGAATTGGCCACCACAATCGGGGCATTGCGACCATCTGCATCGCTGTGATGTGTTGCGCCGCGCAAGGGAGAGCGCCTTGTCAATTAATTGTGCAGCTTACATGTGTTTGGTTAGTTGGTCATACATGCATTGGACACATAACGGTAACAAAAAATCCGCAAAGGTATTGGGGGCAGTCCAGCAGCAGTCAGTTTCTCAAGCCAAGTGCCTACAATTCAGAGCGAACTCGCGTTGGAAGGAGATTTGGTCGAATCATCCACGTCTTATCGGACACGTTGGACTTACGTTTGCTTGGTAGTTGATACATTGGCCACATACGGTAACAAAAAAACCCCACGAAGGTAAAGGGGGCAGTCCACCGATCAGTTTATCATGCCAATGCTGGCAGAAGTGCCTTCGACTTAGAGCGAACTCGTGTTTGGAAGTGTATCTGGTCTAATCATCCACGTCTTATCGGACCTGTTGGAGGAGATGGGCGACAGAATTGTGGTGTGCCCGTTGACAGGAATACAGTACATGTCATAAAAAAAAACTGGCTTTGAAAATGCCAGCAAACATTTCATGACCACAACAAACTTTATTACAGTAATGCATTTCCATAAGCTTTTTCAGACTGTCGGACATTTATAGGAAATGCGTTCGATCCACACAAGCCTTCTCACTCGACGGTTGCGTTCATATCTATTTCGATTAAGATAGCAGTCGAGCCATCGGTTCTAGCAAACAAAAATGACAATTGCTTGCATTGCTCTTCATCTGAAGGAAATGCGCGACATTCGGACACGACTGGTGGCTCGGAGAGGCGCTAAGTACCACGAGTATAAACTAATAAATGTTTAATGTGCGTACAGTTACCATGATCGTTGGCGCCAAGCTATGGAGCAGTATGCCGTGTCATTACTGTACGTCTCGTCGCTTAGAATCGTTTGCCAGGGTCTCAATTTCAGCGGGCAGGCATGGCGTGGCGTTGTTCGTGTGGGGGGGAAGGTAAGCAAGCGGATAGAGAGGAAGACCTCACGGAGAATGGCTTCATGACGACATGAAGAGATTGGTGCCAGAGAGATGTGGCACCACCTGAGCGTATTGGCACCAGAGAGGGGGAAGTGGTAACAAATTACGAAATGTGCCTTGGACACCCACGGGGCTGTCTTCCCATGGATCGTGACGACGACGACGCTGATGATAATGAGTGGTCCGCTCCACGTTTTGTTATTTTCACGGGGGCATCTCAGCCGGGGGGGTGGGGTGGGGGGTGATAGATTCTGGTGCACTTCACTCGTGACGGACGAGCATGTGTAACAGCAGCGCTTGCGTGTGGAGTGAATCCAACTTCTGCCCTTCTTGGCAGTGGCTTTTGTTTTCCAGCATTAATGCAGCCAAGCAAACGTATTTGAAAAGCGTCCCCTCATTTGTAATCGCTGTAATTTGTGCCTGTTATATACAGTACGTACAAATGTAGTGCGTTTCAAGCTGAGCATTTTTTTTTATTTTTAAATGGCCCACTTCGATGCATATCAAAACACTGTCCTGCATGTGATGGGGCGTTTTAAACTATGAACGCATTTTTTTATTTTAGCAGGTAAGGCCCACTGAGCTATGTAGCTCTTTTTCATCAGCGACCTGACCCCAAATGACAGCTCAACAAACAAAGTGACTTATCACGTGGACATTTACAGCAGCCGAATACTCTGCACCCACGTTGCTAAACGTGGAGGGGAAAACCGGAGGACACGGAGAGAAATCCTCGTGGCCACGGGGTAGAGCACGCACCAGGCTTGCGATCGAACCCACAACCTCTTGTATACCAGGCGAGGCAGTTAACATCTCGCCACCGCGGCCGGCACCCCCTTATCCGTTGACATTGTACGAGTGGTTCCCAACCTGTGTTCTGCGGAACTGTTGCCAATGCAGTTTGTTTTCTTTTGAATCGCAAAACGCCGTCGAGGTCCCCTCGAACACCACCTCTTGGTTGACGGTGATCCCGCGGGTCGGGCTCGAGTTGAGAACCGCTTTAGCGTAACATTGATTTAAACTACTTGTTTAATACTGGTAGGAACCTCCTGGTTACACAAGCCCACGGGGGATTATTGTGTCCGACCGTCCGTCGTGCAGGGAGGGGCTGGGTGGGGTGGGGCTGGGTGGGGAGGGCCTGGGTGGGTGGGGCTGGGTGGGGAGGGGCTGGTCACCCTGTGGTGCCCTTATAAAACTCAACGTTTAACCTAATCACGCTGGCTTGTGCCCACCCTCACAGTCGGGCATATTTGCGGAATACACCACGCCGCCGTTGACCCTGGCCATTGACCGAGCAACCCAACGTTCCTACCAGCTCCCTCCGCAGGACAATGTGTTATTCGGCACGTTTTGCACATGAAGGTGGAGCAGTCTACGCCACACTCGATGTTCCTCCTTCCCACCGCTCTGTCTCCGTGATGGTTTTCTGTTAACTAGAGCAACAGGATTACATTTGTTGGCCTGCTTTGTCACGTGCGGTACGTTGAACTTCTTTCGCACCGTACGTAGCCAACCGTGCTCATCGGAGGTGCGGGTGAAGGACAGCAAACTCAACACGAAAAGCAGTTAGCAAGAACGAGTTTTCAATTTATATTTAAAAGTGCATAGCTCCAGTGGCTTCCTAATCATACCGTTATTTTAGCACATACTTGTGTGTTTTGGAGAGGTTAATGTATTTTATAAACATTGGTATTTTTCCCCTATGTATTATAAAAAATTATTTTAAGTGTGTGTGTGTTTGTGAGCAACTGAAGCTGTGGGGAATTCACTCGTGAGATAACGGACACGCGAGCCCGTCTACGTGACGAGTGCACATGCCTTGCCGATCAATGCGAGATTTAAACATCCCGCTCACGATTTTGTGACACGTTTAAAGATCTTCTCGGCCGTTCGTGACTAAACGTCGCATACACTGCACATTTTTTTAAGTTCAACGTAATGTTATTAGTTGTATTATTTTTGGTTAACGTGGATTTCACACCTGATGACGATTGCTTGTGTTGCAGTCGAAACGTCGTGAGAATTTTTATTGTTTTATAATTGTATTATTTTATTATTTCCCTTCTACGTGACTTTACCGAAAGAACCAAGAATATGAATCCCTGCAGTCACGAAAGCTTTAAATCTAAATTCTATTGTTATTAATTCTGCTTGTAAAAGAAATACCAGAGCCGTTCGAAAGGCATCGGACCTTTTTATCTTTTCGTTGGGTGATGGGTGACGTGATAACCAGCCTGGCGCCACCCACGACAGTTTATCAGCTGCTGATGTTGAAGATGATGAATCTACCCCCAGCGCCCAACTCCTGTGGCTTCCAGCATGATTGAGCACATCCCACTGAGCAGCTGCAGTCGGACTAGGATTTTTTTTTAAAGAAAGAAACACTACGTCTTAAAGTAAGACGCTTACAATGCGTCGGAGCTGTTTATACGTTAGTTGTTTTGTTTAGGTTTAAAAAAAAACCCAAATAGCTTCACGTGACAAAATAAACTGGTTGAGTCACTTCTTTCCCCGCGCACAGCTGTGCTGGGAGTGACGCTGCTTTATGAGGGACAACTTGCCCAGTTGACTTGAGATTATTTTAGGGCGTGCTAACTACCTCAAGTTCATTCAAGTTTCAAGTTCATTTATTAGGTATAGCCCTGTGAGCCATTCGGCTCTTGAATCGGGTGCAACCGCAACAAACAAAAACATGAACAAGAAAACATCTTAAAGTGAATATGTGACTTAAGTGCAAACAGAAAATCCAAGAAAAGACAGCAAAATATTGCAGAAAAAACACCGTACACCAACGCTGTGTGCAAAATCCCAGTGGGATGCAAGTCAAACAACAACAACAACCACAAGACAACTTAGATTAAAGCCATCAGTCTTACTCCGTACTACAACAAACAAACGTGGCCAAACCAGTAAACTTTTCGAAATCACCAAAATAAAGCAATGAAACAGTGATCATAGGAACTGTGACGGAATTTTCACAATAAACGACAAACAACATGTACTACCTCGCCTGGTATACAGGAGGTCGTGGGTTCCGATCCCTACCCCTGACTCCTCTCTCTCCGTGGCCGCGTGGATTTTTCTCCGGGGCCTCCTGTATTTATATCTACATTTAGAATCAACATGCATGGAGAGTATTTGGCTGCGATAATTTTTCACGTGATGATAAGCCACTTCGTTCAGCTATCATTTGTCCACCCCGAGCTACAGACAAATGAAAGAAGTTCAACATACACACATACAAACATGGACGTGTCTGAACACTCGTACAGAGTATTTATGCATGCAACTTTACACAAACCAAAATTAATATGAATACACGTACACAAAACTCACAAACACGTGTGCGCACACACACGTATAGGACCGTGAGAGATCGGAAGAGATACGCAAGGAGGGAAACACGAGTAGAGGCGAGGGAGAGAGACGAGAGGAAAGACGGGAAGTGAAATACAGTGAGATTGAGAACAGTGGGAGAAATGTGAGCGATTTACAAGAGGGCATTATAAGAAGATGGAGAGAAAGAAAAGGAATAGACACAGTGGGAGACATGCAGAGAGAGAGAGATGGGGAAAGAGGTTTCTTTTTTTATTTGTTACACGCCGGTCCGGTTTAGCCAGTAGCCCGGTTTAGCCAGTAGCCCGGCTATGTATCTCCCGTGGTGCGTGAGCGCAGCAGCAACAACAACAACAAAATAAAGACCAAAAAACAAACGAGAACGAGTAAGTACAGCGGGGTCCTGAAGGGCTATTGCACGGCTAACAAGAAGGGCATTTAACGGTCGTAAACGAAACGCGCGCGGGGAGTAAGAGGCTCCAAAAGAAAAAAATGAGGTCCAGGTGCAAGCATGCTCGGTGTGTTTGGTCGACAGTTACGGGCAAATAAAGAGGGGGAGTGATGGGAGGGAACCAAGCTGCAGTTGAGCGGCAATGGGATTCTAAGAACGTGGAACAGCAACTTGGAATGACTTTAGTTTTTTTTAAACCAAAGTTTTGGGATATACACACGCACAAGTGGAAAACACATGCAATAGAGAGACACGCGGAGGTGAAAGAGACGTGGTGCATGTACGTATGTTGAACTTCTTTCGCACCGTACGTAGCCAATCGTGATAATTTGAGGTATTGAGATGAAGACGGGAAGAGAGACACAAGGAGAGATTGGGAGAGACTGAGAGCGAGAGAGAGAGAGATGCGGAGAAAGACAAGATGGATAAATACAGGGAGAGAAGACGCCCAGCGAGGGATTGGTCGAGAGCGAGCCAAAGGTAGAGGAGAGACATCCGCCCCCCCCCCCCCCCCTTGATTACAGGAGGTCATGACCCCCCATTTGAGAAGCACTGATTTAAGCAAACAGAGCCCACCATGTGGACGATTAGTTGGCGTCACCGAGACATTATTATTACAGGGACTCTTCTACTTATGAACGGGTTGGGTTCCAGAGGTCTGTTCATAAGTCGATTTGTTCCTAAGTCCAACTTTTCTCCTGTCGATTCCAAACGTTGTCGAATGTTCGTAAGTAGAGGAGTCCCTGTACATACATCTCCATTTCTGCAGTAATGATTGGTACTTCACATCAATAAAAGCACGTTTTGTGTTATTCATGTTTACATAATTGTGTTTAGCCAGGTGAGAGCCAATTTAAATTCATACTTTCCTTTCCAAGTAAACCCTGAGAGAGACCATTGCTGTGTGGACTATTATTCGTTAAGTGGGCAGTTTTCACATTCATTACTGCAATACAATTTGTGTGCTGTGTCAGTGGCACGCAGTAGCTTTCTAGAGCGAATGTTGATGTTTCACTTCGCAGCAAATGGGGTAGTTTGATCATTCCTGTAGAGATTATACTAACCATTTACTAATTTTATTTTAGCAGGTAAGGCCCACTGAGCTATATACCTCTTTTTAAGAAGCGATTTGGCCACGAATGATAGCTCAATGAAGTGGCTTATCACGTAGAAATTTATAGCAGAAAAAATACTCCATACGCATGTTTCTAAATATGAACCTTATGGCGGTACCCCGGGGTACCATAGTACCCCGGCTCTCGCATAATGTCCCTGATGCAGTCATTTTTAGTCTGTTGATGGTCGGCGATGCGGCAGTCGACTCATCTCGACGAGCTGTACACAATGCACCACTACGGTGCGTACCGCGAGCGTTCAGGGTTCCGTCGCAATCGTCCTCGCTGCGTTTCGACATCGCGGAGTAGCACTGATTTAGGATTGATTGGTACCCCAGTCGCGGAGTTAAGTACACCCCTGGAAAATAGTGCCCCAGAAATAAAGTATTTAATTGCCTCGGCCATTTAGTATTATTTGGTACCTCGGGGTACCGACATGGAGGGTATAACCGGAGGACCCTCAGAAAAATCCAAGCGACCAACGGGGAGAACATGCAAATTCCCAAATATACAGCAGGCGTCAGGGTCGAGATCGAATCCACGACATTCCTGTATATCAGGTGAGGGGAGATAACATCTCCTAGCCACCGCCGGCTATAGATATTGATTCACCGATGCCGTACAAATTACGAACCTGTTGACCTCTGGGCTTTCCAGCCACGTAAAAAAACGAAGCAGAGTTGCGTGCATTCGCTTTGGCTACGTAGTCTGGCAGCTTTACGGCAGACTTCATGTCAGCTGCCTATATTGATCGTCATGGCACTGTTTGAGTTTGTGGATTAATGTCTTTCGGTTATTGCGGAAGAGAACCGGGATTGCGAGAGGCAACTTTGTAGACATGTAGCTAAACCAAGATCATTTAAACAAAGTCTGCCATAAACAGAAGCCCTCTGTGTTTACATTGAGGGTTTTCTTTTCAGGACTTCAAGATTGCTGAGGCTGCTCGTATCTGCACTGCCAAATTGCGGAAACGTTTTGTAAACATTCACATATTGAACCTTAACATTGTTTCGTGGGCCCAGATATATCCAGGATTTTGTGTGCGTGGCAGATGCTGTACCACTGCATTGCAGTAGTGCATTGAAAAATGTGTATTTGTGCTAATCAAACGCATGCCTTTGGCAATTAATGATGCCATCACAGCCTAATGAGCACTGCAGTGCACAGTGCTTTGTCAGCCAAACTGCTTAACTGAATTGGCCATGAAAGTTGTCTGCAGGGCAAACCTTTTCCATTGCTGTATTTGAGACGCAATTGTATTTGGATGAATAAGTGCATTGTAAGTCCAAATTATATCGTAATTGTATTTCCCAATATAGGCAGTGCGAACTCTTTATAGCACTTGATAATGAAAACGGCTTATTTCAATTTAGCGTTTCATCTTGACGTATCGAATAATGGAGCATTGTGCTAGTTACTAATGTTCCCATCAAAGGCAAGTTGCAGTGCTTTTATGCTCAAATAAGCATTTGGCGAGAACTCATCTCTGTTGCCAGCACTCATCCAGCGGTGTAAATTTCGAAATGTCTATGGTGGGGAGCAGTTTATCCATGGGACAGCCGGAAAAAGTCGGACATCGACAGCCCTTTGTTAAAATCCCACAAAGTGTTGTTCAAGTTTGTGATCAACTCTGGTGACATTTGGGGCAGCGGTTGTGATGCACGTAATTGGCTCTTTGCTGACCTATCGTGGCGAGGGAGAAGGAGAAAATGGGGCTGCTAAAGAGAACAGAGGGTGATAGTGAGTAGAAGGAGCAAATGGATGGGGTGAGGTTCACGACTGCCGTGTATACTGCACTGTATCTAGCACTCGCCTTCCGATGGCATCATTTTAAATAAATAAAAATGTGTGTCTGGTGTGCCATTGTGGTTCGGGTCAGAGTGAATACCACTTTTCGAGTTCATTGGCTGTGTACTTATTCTCACAGGAGTTCAATTGTCAAGCAAAAACCAACGAAGCTATTATGTCGAAAACATTCCGTGGAAATACGCCTGTAATGACGGTTATCTCGGAATACTAGGCCTTTAAAGATACTGGACTGATTATGGATTGAAATAAGGACATGTGCCTTGTTCGAGCATCTTAACTTGCAAGAGTGGCACAGTTGCTGTCAGCAAATTGAGGGCAAGTCGACTGCAGAACTTGGAAACGTGAAACCGTCGGACTTCTTGGCTTGTGCTCAACTATTTTTCTGTTTTTCCCTCTTTGTTTTCGTTCCGTACCCGAGTGCAGCTGTGCCTCGTGTGCTTCTGTGAGTGATGAAACTACACTGGGAAAGAAAGAAAATCATCATCAAAGAGCATTTTCAACGGTGGCTTAAACACACTCATTTGTGCGACTTTCTTTTTTTCTTAAGAACAAGGTAGTAGGCAATGCGTGGTATTTAGCTGAACCTGTCAGCATATGTTCATATTTGTCACAACAAACAATGTTGGTATGGACTTGATAGTGTACTAACATTACATTGGCCACTGTCCAAAACAAAATAAACCATACCGCAGCTAATTATTTCCTATATTAACTCTGCACGTACGGAAGAAGTATATGCTTCGAGGCCAACCCAAAAAATTTAGAGCCAAATGAGCCGACCTGGATTTGAAGGTTTACAAACCCCTCAGGTGTTCATCATCGCCATTAATTGAATAGTTATTATTTTTTCTGTGCAAGCTCTTCATTGATGGCCGCTTTGGCCAGACACCTCTGCTGCTGTTGGCAGATTCTGCAGAAGCCACCAGGAACTGGGCTCATTGCCTAATGGGAGTGGTGTTGCGCTGGAACGCAGACTGCCTCAGTCATTGCGGCCTTCCGATTCATTCCACTGTACACTTTAGTATGCAAGTGCATTGCCGTGTTTTTTGTATACGAGTCTCGTCTGTGGCCGTCATTATCACTGAGCGATATTTATTCGTTTGCGAAACCGGCAAACTGTCTCTCCCTCCCTCTTGCTCACTCGCAACGTGGAAGTTTAATGCCAACGCCGCTCACTTTGGGTGTGATCACAGGAAACACGTGTGGTGGTGGCGGTGGCGGCGGTGGCAGAGGCCCTCAAAGTAGTGGGCCGCAGTGCCACGGCTTGCCGTCGGCGTATGTCAGACAGAGGGAACGTTCTACTTGAGGGGGTCTTACAGCGGCCCATTGTGGTGCGGGGTTTGCGCAGAATCAAAATTGGGGCAGGCGAAAAGAGAGTCGAAAAAAAGTAATCTCCGAGCTCGTGGCTTGTTGTATTGTCACAACATCTTAAGGACGACAATGTATGGTGGGGCTTCTGTAAACATGTCAGAGTGTGGTGTGCTTTGTCTGCTTTGGTTCTGTGTCATATCCTTCAACCAATATAATGTATTTACATGCATAATGTACGTACATACCGTATGTTTGCACTGTCGAATGTATACATGCGGATGGGAACAGTGTGGCTGTCTGACAAGTTGCAGACACAAATGAATGACTAAAACCTCAAAAATTCAGCAATTGTTTAAGCTCTTAAGTGGGGCAAATTTCAGCCAACTCCAGCAATTTTCTTATACTTTAGAGCTTAACCCGCATACTTACAAAACGTGTGTTGGAAGTTAATTATTCAACTCTTATGCCTTGGGCAATGAGTAATATTTCTTTAACTCATGTGACAATTAATGCTAAACGGTATCGCTTCAAGTGTGCGGTGACATTACGTTTTGGGGGTTCACATGCAAAGTCTGTGAGAGTAATATTTTACATGTAGCTTGTTTAAATATTCCGCACTTTACATTTTTACTGAATTACATGGTACAACCTGCATAACATTCGTTCAGTTCCATATATATAAAATAATAATTTACATTTGTTAGGTGCATTTTATCCGTAGATCCCAATGGACACAATGCACCGGCTACTTGTTCCATGGATTTTCTTTTGCATGAAATAATGCCACGATAATTCTTTTAACAATTGAAATTATGCATTTGATATATTTTTTTAAATTGTAATAGAATTACCTGGCTGAGGAGATGACACCTTAAATCACATTGTCATCTCGTGTTGTTTACATTTGTAGTTATCTTAATCCGTAGCGTAGCATTATCGACATGTAATCCACAAGTACACAATCTATGTACGGTACATGCCAATGTAGCACACAATTCCTCTTTTTAAATCCTTTATATTAAGTTCGCTTGCTTGCGTGCTTGCTTGCTTGCTTACGACCGTGCAAATCTTTCGGTCGTTTTTTAACCCACTTCCCGTGATCCAATCGAGCTGACATTTTCCACACAGACTCGTTGGGCGAGACAATTAATGTTCGTGAAAAAAAATTCCCAAAATTTTACACTTTTTAGGCAAAAAAAAATGATTTTACATATATTCAAATAGAACTCATTCTTGGCTTTGGCTGAACGTCACAGTATAAGAGCCCAGAGCGTAACCCCTCCACAGGCCGTGGCGGAGTAGCGCAGTTGGTAGCGCCCTCGCTTCCCATGCCAAAGGTCGCGGGATCGATCCCCGCGTCCTCCACAGGCGAATATATTTTTTTAAATCCTTTATATTAAGTTCGCTGCCACACATATAAAGGATTTATAGTGAAAAACTTTGTTTTTACGGGTTATACTTTTTTCACTTTAAAAAAATATGACCGGGTGTACGGTGTTAAAAACACGTGGCAGTCTAGGTGTTCACTTTCTTGTGGGGAGCGGCAGAGTAGCGGTTAGCACGCTGCGCTACGGACCCGGCGACCCAGGTTCAATAGCCACTTGGGGTCATCGCCAGTGACGATGATCTGAACTGGTCCTGGGTCTCCCCTAGGTCGACTTGGCCTCAAATTGAGTACTTAGTGCAGTGTGTAAACATCGCCACTAGTGAGACAAAGGTGGCCGGGTGTGGTGCTGGCCTTCATAGGTGCTCGTTATCAGCACTTACCCTAACAGTCCGTTAGGGTAAGTGCTGGGGTTGTGAAATGAGTACCAACAGTCGTTAACCTTTGCAAAATTGGATATACCAGCCTCTGCCACTGGAATGTGGATTTTCCACCACAGACTCAGGGCCACCAGCAGAGATGAGCTCCGCTCTCCATGGTGATTTTAGCAAAGAGACACTTTCGAGTCCGCTTTTCTTTGACACTTGTGAAGGAAAGTCTGCCTCAGGCTGACTTTGCAGAAAAGTTCTGTGCCCACAGTTTTCACCTCCAAAACGCGAATAATGTCCCAAGAACAATGAATAGTTGCTGCTTCAGTATTCTATTTTAGTAGCGACTCCTGAGTGGTAAACACTACCGGTTTCCTTGCCATGTATTGACCATTCTTCCGATCTCATTTTCCCTGCCAAAATTTCTCACCCGTGACACAGATAAAGTGCCAGCGTAGGCCATTTGTGGGCTACCATGCACAGCGTATCGCTGTTTTGTGCCAGAATGATATTGCCTTTAGTTGTGCAGGACATGACGGAATTCCTGTCCGCTAACTTATCTTGACACGCACGGCGCGGTTGTAGTCTACGCCGCAGAGGCCGCGCTTTTCGTGGAGAAGTCTGCGATCGCGGACGTTTATGAGACGTATTTTTCAAAAGTGAATTAGTTTTTTTGTGTGCGTGTGTGCGCGCGCACGTGCGCGCATTTGTCTTGCAGCCACAGCGTACGCGGCTGCCATGGGGGTGTGGGTGGTGAGCATCGCTACGCTGACCTACTTCTGTGTGTCATCATTCGCAGCCAAAGGTAACAGCTGCACGCAGGAAGGATCTGTGAAGGCATGCGGCATGTGGCTACGCCGTTTACATTCTCCACCGGACTTCAAATAACGCCACCGTTTGTGTGCCAAGTTTACTTATGTATCCAGGGAAAAATCCACGCCGAGACGTTAGGACTGTTTTTTTTAAGAAGGGGGGTCCTGCTGCTGCTACTACATTGGGTTTTTTTTAGTGTTTTAAGATGTTTTCAGCTAATTCATCACGAGTGTTTATTGTACACGTGGGAGTAAAACCGGACACCTCGAGGGGGTCACACTCTCATCATCATCCTCTTTTTCTTCTTCCATTTCATAGTTTAAAGAAATTCGGTAGAAATGCCAGACATTTAACATGCTGAATACTGATAATTAAAGTAAGTTATTGGAGTGAGTTTTTTTTGCAATATATTTTTTTATATGCCGCATTGGGTAAGAGCCTTTGTTTGTCATGGCCTGGATGGTTTAACTAGTTGCTGTATGCAGGCTTTTCGTTATGCAAGTTTGCCCTCTTGTGGCAAAATTTGATATTTTTTTTATTTGCGCTATATTAAATAGCAGCTGAACGAATTAAAAGAAATCGGTTTCTGTATGTTTACCTAAGAATGTGCGAAAATATTTCAGTTTTTTTCTCCATAATTTTTGCCTCTAGTATGAAATGCGGTTTGGTAAATAATTTTGAATAACCCCAGGTTCTTTAATCTGTTACCACCGTGGTCCTTAAAACTGCCGTACATGAAGAAGGTCCATTAACCAAAACATCATAACAGCAGGGTCAAGGTGTGATCTTTCTGCACATGATACACTGCTGCCAATGCACTCTTTGAAGTCTTAGTTGGCATTAACAGAGTGGATCAATATTGATTGTCCCTATATTTGAATGGACCCACTACAGGTGGTAATGTATGTGTTGTTGATGTTTCAAATTAAAATGTAGCAATACCAAGTTCTATATTAAATAGATCTTGACATTCTACTCGCAAAAAGTGCTCGCCACAAATGGCCTACAATACCTTGTAGATCTCGTTAAGGAGCATAAAACATCATCACGCGAACTTCGGTCATCCTCGCAGCGGCTTTTGACTAACCGTCATACAAAGACGGTCACTACAAGTGCGCGCTTTCCGATGTGCTTTTGCGGCCACCTGGAATGCTCTTCCTTCCGATATTAGGAAGCCAAATGGAACTATGCACTTTGAAATAATCTAGATTGAAAACTCAAAATCTTTATAACTGCTTTTTGTGTTGTCCTTACCCCGCACCTCCGATTAGCACGGTTGGCTACATACGCTGCGAAAGAAGTTCAACGTGCACTCTGTAGAAAGTCACTAGTGCTCATTCTTTGGACATTGCAGAGTGATGTCGGTGTCCTGCCTACAGAGATGGGAGATAGCTGCCCATTGCTCATTTGAGCAGGAAGACACGATAAGAAAGAATACTTTTTTGTTAAGTCACTCTACAAAATAACCAATTGAAACGATTCTGTACCAACAAACTAACGACCACCCATGAACTCGCCGCGTGTGTATTAACACGTGTACTCTCTGTGCCTCCCCGTGTACGAGATGTGGGCTTGGAGAGCCCGCCGTTTGTCTGCGCGTGCGAAGGGATCTGCGGCGAAGAGTCTCAGTGCAACGGGCAGCGCTGCTACGCCGCCCTAGAGCTGACCAATGGGCGCTACGTGGAACTGAAAGGCTGCCTTCCCAATGCCGAGCAAGTACTGCTGACTTGCAGCACCCCCGCCTCGACCAGCCAGGTGGTGATCGAGTGCTGCACAGGAGACTGGTGTAACTCCAACCTCACCGCCACACCGCCCCCTGATGGTAATAAACTGTCAACTATTTCAACCGTAAACTATTTTTTTATTTTGCCAGGTTAAGGCCCACTGACCTACGTAGCTCTTTTTCAGAAGCGACCTGGCCGCAAATGATAGCGCAACGAAGTGGCTTGTCATCACTTGGAAAATTTATAGCAGCCAAATGCTCTTGAGCGCACGTTGATTCTAAATGTGGAGGGAAAAAAAACGACGAAAAATCCACGCGACCACGGGGAGAGAGACATGCAAACTCCGAATATACAGGCGTCGGGGTGTTGGGATCGAACCCACGGCCTCCTTTATACCAGCCGAGTGAGATAACATCTCGCCACCGTGGCCGTCCCTGGTAAGCACTGCACAGCCATGTGCTGGGCTGCACGCTTAGATACGTAGACGCTCAGACAGCTACAGGCTTAGTGCGGCCTGGAAGCGTATTATTAAATAATACATATTACAATTCCTTATAGGGGAAACAAATACTAATTAACTGATTACTAACGTAGTATATAATTACAATAACACACATTACAACTGATTACTAATCTACAACTCACATCATAACAATTGCCTAATTACTAATCTAGTATATAATTACAATAACCCCCCCTCCGCCTCAAATCGTTGCACCTGATGAGTTAAATGATGACGTCACCCTGCTGCTGGTCTATTTAAGACCGGGAGCAAGAGCAGAGCCTCACCATTATGGCGAATTGCCCGATGATGCTGGATGCAATTACCAGCGAAACGTCGTACTCAAAAATTTAAAATGTTGTGGTTTCGCGCTTCAACACACCGGTGGGCTAAAGCAGTGAACTATTTGTCTTTTGTCAACGTGACACTTTTTTGCTGATTGGCCGTGTCGGGTGGTGGAGGGTTACGACACATTTATAAATAACGCGATCTAACCCAAAAACGTTGATTATGAATATGTAGAGACAGTCTTTGCACCCCGCAGGGACTTACCGAGCTTGTTGGATCTTGTATTCGGGCTGTATTTTTTATCTTGAAATTTATGTATTTGGTCAGTTCAACGGTAATTTATTTATCGTAAAGGACGTAGAATGTTATAATCATGATAGCACATCACCTGGAATGCACCCATATCATCATATCTTTATTTTTTGTTTCTTTTATTTTTCCCATGTAAGCCACACTGAGTCATATGACTATTTTTCATTGGGTTTTTATTTTAAGATATTTATTCCAACCAAATTTTCTACTCTTGCATATAACGATGGCAGTGTGGTTCCTTAGCTAAATGCCATTGTCGAGGTCTGCTAGCCACGAGGTGGCTTTGGGAGAGAGTTTCGTGCAGTTTTGCTATTCGTTCGTTAAAGGAGCGCAGACTACAGTGGTTCACTAAGTATGTGGTCCACAGTTTGGGTTGCATAGCCGCAGTCGCTCTGTGGAGCGTGTCTTTAACTTCACGTTAATTATGGAGATGTACGGCGTCGACCCATTAATGCCCTTACGCGGTTGATGGTACATTAGTGCCTACGAGGAATGTCAAAACCAGGAGGAGGTACCATGCCTGAGGCTTGCAAGAGGTGTCTATTCTGGACGTCCGCGTTATTAATGAGTTTTTTTATACAATCGGGAGGAAACTGGAGATCTTGGAGAAAACCCACAAGTGCGTGGGGACAACTCTCCATTCCCGTACAGATGGAAACACATGGCGATTAGTCCACTTACTCTACTGCCTTCTCCTGGCGAGCGAGGGTTATGGCACCTCGACACCCACGAAAATGGAGTTTCACGACGTTTTATGCGGTCCACTAACCCTCGTCTCCACAGTGCTGGATTACAGGCCACGTGCATAGCCACCACCGTCAGTATTAAGCCGAGCAGTTGCATGGTATTTAGCTGGGTGACCTCTGTGCACGAATAGGCTTGCAGGACTACATGGTGGCCAGCAGAGGGCAGTGCAGCAACGTCCGTTGCTGTGTTCAATGCATAACTCCCTGTGTCCGTGAAGCCTGCATTCACCAACCCGCATCGATCAGCATGGTGAGGTGTGGTAAAGTAACGCCCGCGACCGGTGCAGTGAGGCCTTCGTCCAGCAGTGGATTGATGAACGGCTGAATTTGAACACGTAGAATCACAAATGTCACCCTCGGTCCTGTTTGTTTTGTCAAGAATACAATGTGAGTAGACGGCAGGTATTATAGCATGACACATTAAAGAGTGTACAATGTGTCTGTAAGGCCTGCGATGGCATATGTACATTATTTTTTTTATTGTGGAATTGACCGTTTATAAATGCTATACTAGGCCCCTGCATCCCTCCTCTCTGGCTCCTCCCCCCCCCTCTTACCCTATATAATCGCTTGTCACTAACAGCTCTCTTTGCCCACTACAGTAATTTTGCTGTGGTTGTCCCACCTGATGACGGACGCTTGTGTTGCTTCCGAAACGTCGTGATTTAATTTAGTCATTTATATTTTTATTCTTTATCTGTATTCTTATTTTTTTTCACCCACGTGACTTTACCGAAAGAACCAAAGAGTATGGATCCTTGCAGTCACGAAAACTTAAAATCTAGAATTAGGCCTATGTTCTACATATTTCTGGGGTGTCTTGGGGAAATTGCAGTGAACAGGAGCGAACCGCATTAATGCAAAAATCTTATTTTCAAAACGCACAGATAATTCATTCAGGCATAGTGCATTTGAAAGTGCATAATGAATAGGCACAGGTAAAGACCAAGCTAATGGTGCACCTTTAAAATCACCCCCACGCTTGCACAAACATGTTTTCATTTTAAAGTGACGTAAAATTGCCATATGTTCAGCAGGTATATCTATTCTAGAGGCTGTGTTTTAAAAACATAATTTATAGTTGCTGGTTTTCAGAAATGTCTGTAGAGGGCATCCGTGCAAAAGTTATTGTGCTTCTTCTAATAATGTCGTAGAGGATAAGTGAAAGTAATTTCTGCCATAATTGCACAACAGATGTTCTGCATTTTAGAGTGACATGGAAAATTAGGCAGATGGTTAGTATATTGATGAGAGTGCTTGTCACTGAACTAGCTTACATGGGGTCAAAAGGTCAATTCCTGCAAGCATGCTCATTGTAGACATAGGCCCTGTGGCATGGTAGGAAAGAGTCGGCTATCTGTTGCTAATCTCATGGTCTAAAAACAACAACTGATAACTCGACAGAATAGTTAACCAGAAACATAACTATTATATCTCAATGGGTGTACGTCAGCCTTGGTAAATATGTGAACAATGTAATCTGCGTGAAATATTGCTGCACACGCATTGTATAAGAACTGGCATTTTAGTCGTGTAGAATGTACACAATCCTGTTATAAAAGAGGTATGGGTGGGAATATCACATGGCTACGGTGACTGTGTAAAGTCTCGTGACTATTTGTTTGATCTGCAATTTGGATGCCGGTGCTTGTCGGCAGACAGAAGTGGCTTCACGGTGAAGTTGACAAAATGTAGAAAATCACGCCGGAGCTTCAATGGGCACACCGCCATATCGATGTATAAACTCTTTATAGTTGAGGCATGTGACGTCGAAACACAAGCCGGCACAATACAAAAATATCTCCGCAGTGGCCACAGCCAACAGCAAAGCTCTGACAGGACACCGAAGGTTGAAATGGTGCAGGACAGTGCAATTGGCCTCTCTATAATTAATATAATTTGTGTCCGTTGGGTACGTTGGAGAGGTCATGGGGTGTGTGAGCCATGATTTTTTCCCTTCCAGTATTCTCACGCGTGAGTCGAACACCTATGATACAGAACAACAATGATCAGAAGGATTTTTGTGAAGAGTATTCCAATGAAATTAGACGTTGAGGTTTATTGCCTGCTGCTGAGTTTCTATTGAGAGGATTTGTTTACTGCATTCATTAGCGAAGAGGCATACCTTGTTGCACATGAATAGTTAATGTTAATGCCCCTCAACAAAAGCGCAAACATTACACCATCACATTAAAGCAATATTTTTCCATAAGTCTGCTTTTAAACCCTGTGTACAATCATTACTCATTGAAACTGAATATTGAAGTGCTGCTATTCATGGAAACTGGTATCAGCGTCAATAGTGTGTCTGTTTGAGAAATGTACATGAGGGTTATTCGTGTTATCCGCAAAAATTACAACTGAAGTCCCGTTAATAAATGTGCTTTTAAATGAGGCTTCAAGGGATTTGAGTTTCAATATGGTGCACGTATAATACTGCGATGGCTGTCTTCTCTCGAATATTGACGTAGTTTGGCAGATGATGTGAAAAACTGAAGCCGCAGTAATCAATAATTAATGCATTTTGAATGGTATTTCATGCTAATGGCGCTGCGGACAAACATAATTTAAATAATTAATTTCTGTCACATGCAAGGTACAATCCGTTGCCAACCCTGCAATATATGAATATTTTCACTCGGTCTACCTGTTTGAATAAAACATAATTCAGGGCTTGGGACTTTACGCTAGATTTGTCTGCACATGCATAAAAAATATACACGCATTTGCTATATTCATAAATTGTAGCGTCATGCTCGAGACGGAAAGGTAACGTGTGTTTTTCATTCACAAACTATGCTTTCACGGAATGCTCATTGGCATGGAAGACCATTTAATGTACACACACCTAATTAGGTAGCGGAAAACCTTTTTGTGGAAAGCTATGAAATGTTTACTGTCCCAAGTGGGTGAAACAGAATAATCCTTTATGGGTCCTGCCAATGAGGGAGCATTTTAGTGCCGAAATATACCGTGGTGTATCTTGCGGCAGAATGTAGATTATCATTCAGTAGCCAACGCACTTCTAAAATTACCGTTCGGTAATTACATTGCAAAACAGAAAATGTATTGACGAATCATTCGACCATCATTCGTTTAATAATATCTTTACGTTTTTCTTCTTGTGCTAATCATTATTCTTTTCATAAATGCATGTTTAGCGTTACCATCATTAGACCTCCTTTGCCAGTACCAAAATATAATAATAGCCTTACCAGTTTATGCAGCAGCTCAAACATGAAACATACATGACACTGACTTTTAGTGAAGGATTTGCCTTTTTAATATTAATAACATTGATGAAGCTGCTTCCTGGTATAGCGATTTAGTTGCAAACCTAAAGTGCCCCGCTTGTAATAACCAAACTCTCCCCACGGCTATTATTAGCCAGCAAACATGTTGGAAACGTGGATCAATCCCAGGGTTTAAATTTGGGACCATACATTCTGTAACGTTTATAGACCTGTCTTCAAGCTATAGAACGAGCGCGCTTTAATCTGCCGTTTCATAGCGGAATGATGAGCAGGCTCCGTCTGGAGAATAAGTCTTTCCATTTAGCCATTGAATTAGGCGCCGTAGCACAGCAGCGCTATACATTATTCACGTTTAAATCACTCTCGTACGTAGTAAAACCGGATTACTTAACGTATTTCTCATTTGGTGTATCTGGATTTCTGGACCACACCATGAAGCAATGTGTGCTGTGACTTGCAACATGACCTATTGTGTAATTAACAAAAAAACATCAACAAATTCTTCAATAAAACTGCCATAACATGGGGATAATACATATTCTAGCTGACCTTTTTGAGAATGGTCCCTTCTTCGTGGCACACGCACGCATGTATGTTGAACTTCTTGTACACTGTAAATAGCCAAACGTGCTAATCGGAGGTGCCGGTGGGGAAGGACAACGTACATATGCAATTAACACCAGGTTTTCTACTGCACGCGCTGCGTGCATGCGTGATACACACGTGCCCTCTCGTTGCTTTGCAGACGAGATCGAGGTGCTTCCGTACAGCCCGGGCACCCTGGCAGTGGTCATCGCCGGCCCTCTCGTAGTCCTCGTGGCCCTGCTGACGGCCGCGGCGCTGCTGTGCCGATCGCTGCACAAGCAGCGCGCCCGCCACCTGCACGCTCGCGACGCGGAGCGCGGTGCTGCCGACGGGCTCATCACGTCCAACGTGGGCGACAGCACCCTCGCCGTGAGTGCTCGCCCCCCCCCCCCAACCGCCGTCGCTCGCTTGCTCGCTCTTACGCTCACTGCATGGACGTGACCCGAGCCAGGCGGTGGTGGCCGTGCTGCACGTGGCCTGTAATCCTTCACCACGAAAGGCAGCCAGGGTTGGTGGATCGCCGCACAAATATTGCTTGTATGTATGTATGTTGAACTTCTTTCGCGCCGTACGTAGCCAAGAGCGCTTATCGGAGGTGCCGGGGAAATACGACAAACTAAACACAAAAATCTGTTGAAAAGAAATGAGTTTTTCAATCTAGATTTAAAAGTGCATCGCTCCAGTGGCTTCCTAATATCGGAAGAGCGTTCCAGACCGTCAAAAAAGCGCATTTGGAAGCGCGCGATTCTTCCTTCGTGTTGCGGTTAGCGCGCTGCATTACGAACCTCGCGACCCGAGTTTGATTCCCGCTCACGGCCAACACCAGTGACGATTATTTGAACTGGTCCTGGGCCTTCCCTAGATTGACTCGGCCTCAAATGAGTACTTGGTGCAGTGTGTAATCATCGCCACTAGGGAGACGATAGCGACCGGGCGTGGTGCTGGTCGCCGACTCCCACGTGTGCTGTTCCGGCCTTCATAGGTGCTCGCTAATAGAATGTTCCCCAACAGTCTGTTGAGGCTATACGGGGGATCTTTGTACCCTGGCTTGCCAGGAGAAGGCGGCACAGCAAAATGTGGACTCCACCTGTTCTGTCTGTCTGGAATAGTGTTTCCTCCCTCGCACGCGTGGGTTTGCTCTGGGTGCTCTGGTTTCCTCCCACACATGAACACTCATGAATTGGCCGATGACACCTTAATATATATAGAGGACTGCAGAGCTCAGGCAATTGTTGGCACCGGCTCATTGTGTGACTGCCTTCCCGCTTGTCAGAATCAGATCATTATTTATTGATACTGGAGGAATGTCCCATAGGGGCGGGTAATAACGTTTCAACAACAAACAGTACAAAAACATGATAGTAGTGTAAACTACAAGAAAGGTAAACAAATCACCCAAACACATATAAATAAAACTAAACCATCCCCATCCTTACCAGGCAAAGCCCACTGAGGCATTAACTTAATTTTCAGAAGCGACCTGGCCACCAATGATAGCTCAACAAAGTGGCACCACCATTTGGACTTTTATAGCACTGAAATAATAAAAACTATCTAAATGCATGTTTCTAAACATGGAGGGAAAAACCGGAGGACCCGGAAAAAACAATCCACGCGACCACGGGGAGAGCACGCAAACTCCAAGTATACAGGCGTCAGGGTCGGGATCGAACCCCCGACCTCCTGCATACCAGGCGAGGAAGGTGACGTCTCACCACCGCACCTCTGATTTGTTCTCTCTCGACGACAGTCGGCGAATACTGTGCACGTTGCACGTTGAAGTTATAATTATTCAATCCAAATTCGGTCGGGCTCTCTAATGTGTTTTTGGGTTGTGATCCGCGGTATTATTCAGCATAGTGTGCGATGATGTTTTGCTCCAATCGTGTGAGAGCTTCATCGACACTTGAAATGTTGGGTGGTCCTCTTCTTTTTTCATTGGCAGCTCTGAAGCGGGATTGTAAACATTTCGGATTTCCAAGGCGTGGGAGGGGGGGTCAGTAACTCCGTTTGAGTTTGACGCTGGCCAATCCGCTAAGGTGTAGCTCTCTCTGGCAGGTTTCAAATTGTGTTTCCAAGGGCTGTCGACCAAATAAATCAACTCGACCCATCGTCGCGAGACAAAATTAAGCGCCACTTTCCGTGACGTCTACATTGTCTTATGGTTGTTATTGTTTGACTTGCATCGCACTGGGATTTTTGCACACAGCGTTGAAATGCGGTGCTTTTTCTGGAAGACTTTGCTGTTTTTTTCAGGATTTTTTCTGTTGCGTGTAGTCACTTTAAGATGTTTCTTGTTCACGTTTTTGTTTTGTTGCGGTTGCACCCGAGTCAAGAGCCGCATGGCTCGGAGGGTTATACCTAATAAATGAAAGTGAAAAAAAAAACTGGGGGATGTTGAGCACCATCTGAAGAAGTGGGAAATTTCAACCACTGCCTGTGAGCTGCCGCGGAAGATCTTGCGTGGTGACGCTTATTGATTGGTTATCGTTTTTACGAGCAAAGCTGAAAAATCAATGTGAGAAATAATATACTTTAATTTTAAAGGTCAAACATTTTTTTTGCATTGTAAACAAGTGTTAATATATTTCGAGCATATTGTTTTTTTGATGTCACGGTATTAAATGTCATCGTAGGTTTTTGTTAACAAAGGGTAAACTATGCAGTTATATTTGTTACAAGGTTATCCATTATATGAGTAGTCATGTTGCTGTTGTGTTGCTTGTACTTTGGACTGATAAATAGTTGGGTCATGCAGATTAAATGTCACGAAGTAGCATGTTACATAATTGAAGCCAATGGAACAGTTTGTGATTGGGCAGTTGGAGGTTCATGGCTTTGGCACCCTAGCCACACTCGTGCTGTTTATGTATTTGTGTGGCGTTTATCACACCACTGGCATATCAGGACAGGTCATCAGTACTTTGTAACATGACTCTTATGGTGGATTAACCACTATAGAGCTGTTTTATTGCTATAATTTGCTTTTGGAACACGAGAGTGAAATCATCATCATCTTTATCAACCGTGATCAATCCACTTCTCGATTGTTACATCCCCGTGATACAACAATTCACCTAGCACCTGCCCACTCGCTGATCCCATCGCTCCACCTCTGCGCATCTTGTTTGGCTGCCATCGCGTAGTTTATCTCGCCCAGCGACCGTCATCCCTTCTAGCGATGTTTCCTGCCGAAGGCCGTTTGCCTTTCTAAACCGGCCAAACTCATGCCTGGAACCGGCCGTACTTTCTCTTATCCTTGTTGTTCCCTTTTTCTGCGTAATCCCAAGCGCGTATCTCTCCACACTTTGTGCAATTTTGAGCTTTTGTTCAATCCTCCCCATCTCTGTTCATGTTTCAAATCCAAATGTCAGAGCGGGAGAAATATGCACGGATTCAAATCTTTCTTCTTTAGAGGCATTGGTATATTGGGTTTTGTTGTCAAGTTCAGCTTTCAAACGTTGCTCCATCCCGTCCTTATTTATAACTTTATTTCGTAATTTTGATCTCGATCTGCCTTTAATGATTGTCCCGTGGAGTTGAGTACTGGACAAAATAGTACTTGACTCATTTTGACTCTCAAGCAGTATACTTTACATCAGTGTATCGTCTGAAATAATAATTATTCTAATTTCAGCGATATATAGACATTGGCTTGGATGTCACGAGTGAAGAACCAAATACATCAGATATTTAGTTTCACACCTAAAACACCAGTCTGGGTTTAAACACAATAGCTGTAGTTTATACATGCTGTCCGATGTTTGTCCTCAATGAAGTTAACTCCTTTCACCGATAATGGGAAACATATGTACAGTGTTTGCACATACTAACGCGTTAATGCAAGAGGGGAATTGGTCATAAATTGGATGTCGTGCTTTTGCCTAAGGGGCTAACACGTTCACAACTCGCAGTTAGACTGGCATGGGCTTGTGACGACTGTAACTCAAACAACATATGCAGGTTGCCATTTAGCCCCACATTTAGTCGCCCACTTAGCCTTTCTTGCCCGATGAATATATGTATTTATGTACGTTGAACTTCTGTCGAACCGGCTATGTACGATGCACAACAAGTTCAACATACACGCATTCAACATGAATCATCCGCGGTGTGTTTAAGTGCGCCGTTGACAACAAAATTAATTTGCTTTTTGTTTCCCCAATGGCAGGACTTGTTGGACCATTCCTGTACATCGGGCAGTGGCTCAGGCCTCCCTTTCCTTGTACAGCGGACAGTGGCTCGTCAAATCACGCTTATTGAATGCGTCGGTAAGGTGGCAGATGTTGACGCTTGACTCGCCGGTGCTGAACGATTCGCATCCAGACGCACGGAGTTTTTTGTGCGGTGCCTTGAACATTTGTGTTGAGTGAATTCTGGGAAATGTTTACCTCTTGAGCATTTGGGTAGTTATTTTTTTAGGTCACACGAATCAAATAAATGTATCGGTTAATGGAGACGAAGATATTTGATACATTTACCGTAGACCAGAGGTGGCCAACTGGCATCTCCCAAGCAGCATGCGGCTCTTTAATACACCGCATGCGACTATCGCAAGGGCATAACGTAGAACGCACTATCATAGTTGAGAAGAATAATGAATGTTACCCGTGTTGTGGCAAAAATTGTCAATATATATATACACTTATATTTACTTTGCAGAACTCATGGGTACTTTTACATTACAGGTTGGCCACCCCTACCATTGACAAATGTAGCAACCCCGCCAGCCTTACCGAGGATAGGTAGTCCTCTACTTAGGATGGAGATGCGTTACGACGACCCCATCGTAAGTCAAAAATATCGTAAGTCGAAGATGGCCTAGCCTACCCAGGAGTCTTAAAGAATGGTGATAATTTAGCAAAACAGAGCAATTTACAGTACCGTACTGTATAAACTATATACTATATGTATTTATTAATTACAATACTGTATTGCACAGTAAAATGTAAAGTAAAAAGAAAGGTAAATTCTTAGCCTACCTATATGAACTGCAATATAACAAAGTCTTTTCAGGAAACAATCCCGGCAGCGTCCTAACGTACAGTATCGTACCTCGTACGCTGCTGTGTTTGCCTGCCTCGCGAAATTTAAAATATTTTACAATTTTGTCGTATTGCAATCGCCATCGTAAGATCGAAATATCGTAAATCGGACCATCGTAACTTGGGGACTATCTGTATGTGCAGCCGTGCGTTTTTAAACGCAAGTTGATGTGTGCATTGTCGCGTTTCCTCGACCAGGCAAGGGGCGGTACGGCGAGGTGTGGCGCGGACAGTGGCAGGGTGAAAACGTCGCTGTGAAAATCTTCTCATCGAGAGACGAGAAGTCTTGGTGCCGCGAGACGGAAATCTACAACACGGTGCTGCTCCGGCACGAGAACATTCTCGGTGCGAGAGTCTCACCACAACACAATGCCCGATTGTGATGCACTTGCTACTGTCTTACAAAATAGCGTTGGTTGTGCGTCAGCTGTTCCGCCACACTCTTAACATTCGTCTTGGCAGCGTTTTTTTTACATATATATCAATCGTGCAGCATACATATCTCACTATCAATTTCGAATTGAGATTAATTCGCGTAATAAAAAAAGGCTGATAATTGTTTTTTTACCCTTTTATCTGGCAACAAAACTGACACCTTTTTTTACAAGGAGTCATGTTTGCATAGACCACAATACCTGCTGTTGTAATGCAAACAAAAAACATAACTCTGATAATGTATGCACTGTCCTTGAAGTTGATTGGTCCACACCCGAGACAGCTTTCCTTAGAGCCTAGTCTCACATGGTGTTGGACCAGATGATGCCAAAAGGCGCACATCTCAAAGACAATGCACCATCAGAGTATGAGAGCTCGGGGTAAGCATTTACACCATTGGAACCTCATTTGCCAGAAGAAAAAAAGGTGTCAGTTTTATTGCCAGATAAAAGGGTAAAAAAACAATTATCATATTTTTTTCTTCTGGCAAATGAGGTTCCAATGGAAGAAAAAGGCTGTTTGATAAATCACAATCGCTCGTTGCCCCATTTCAGGATTCATTGCGTCGGACATGACGTCACGCAACTCGAGTACTCAGCTGTGGCTCATCACACACTACCACGAGTGTGGCTCGCTCTACGACTGGCTGCAGCGCTGGCCCCTGGAGGCGTCCTCCTGCCTGCGCCTCGCCCTGTCCGTGGCCGCCGGCCTTTCTCACCTCCACGGGGAGATCTTTGGCACGCACGGGAAGCCTGCCATCGCGCATCGCGACCTCAAGAGCAAGAACATCTTGGTGAAGAGCAATGGCCAGTGCTGCATTGCCGATCTTGGTGGGTGAAGAAAGGACTCCCCCCCAAATTCGTTTGCAAAGATTTAGCAAATAAGATGGGGTTTTTATGTTTCAAATGGTTTTGGAGAGGGTTATGACTTTGGAATGTTGGCTGTCACCTCTCTCCGCTTTTGCCTGTCCTTTGCAGTATTTGATGTTGTGTTGACTTATCATTCCATGTCATAACAGAAGCAAAGATTTCATTTCTTGCATTTGATTCTTCAAGAACATGGACTGCAAAGGACACGGGGAAGTGCAGAGAGTTGACGGCCGAGGCATCGGTGGCACCCCCACCACGACCCTTTAAGGAATAGACGGTTGAAAAATCGCGCGCAAGTCGGGCGTTGATGTGACGTATGTAACGTGCTTTCGCCCGCAGGCCTCGCTGTGATGCATTCGCAGGAGTGGAGCCGGCTGGACATTGGGCAAAACCCACGTGTGGGCACGGTGCGGTTCATGGCGCCAGAGGTGTTGGACGAGACGCTACAGACAGATTGCTTTGATGCGTACAAGCGTGCCGATATCTGGGCTTTGGGGCTTGTTCTCTGGGAGATCGCGCGCCGTACTCTCAGTAATGGTGCGTATCACACACACACACCGTGCACGATCAAGCAATCACTTTGCTTCTTCCCTTCAGATTTTATGAGACCAATTGGCTTAAAATTTTTACTTTTTGTGTGCCTCTATTGTTTAAAAGCATACAAACATGCTTTTAAACATGTTTGTACTCTACCTATATTTTGAATCTACTCAAAAGCGCTACGTTTAGCATATCTTAATTATGCTACTCAATTAAGAGTTTGTTTTTTGTTTAATACTCTCACTAGGCATTGCGGAAGAATACCGCGTGCCCTTCCATGACGCAGTGCCCAGCGATCCGAGCTTCGATGAGATGAAGAAGGTGGTTTGTGTGGAGCAGCAACGACCGAACATCCCCAACCGCTGGTTCTCTGACCCGGTAAACCCACACATTTTGTAGATACAAGTTGAAGTTGCACAACAAGGAATTAAATTTCAATTTAAAGCTTTCGTGACTGCAGGGATTCAATCACCTGAGGACGGCTGCTTGTGTTGTGGCCGAAACGTCGTGAGAATTATTTTATTATGTTTTATTTTTATTATTTTATTACTTCCCTTCTACGTGACTTTACCGAAAGAACCAAGAAGAACAAGGAATTAGTTTCCTTTTCTGGTCATCCGTGTGTTATATTGCAGTAACCTGTTCAATATTCAGAAGTCAAAGCATCCCCCAACTCAAATGAGTGTGGGGATGATGCCCATTTCTACTGGGATTCGTGAATCGTTCCTGTGGTGTGGCCACACATAGGTCAAATGGTGTTGACTTCCCACAGAAGTGGTGCTCATTCTATCGACCCTTGAGGGATGATGGGCTGTGTTGATCCCTGATTGGGATTGAAACACGTAACATTAATTTCTCTGGTAATGTAAAGTATGTTATGTAAAACCACCATAATTTGATTTGAAGCTTTCGTGACTGCAGGAATTACTCTTTGGTTCTTTCGGTAAAGTCACGTAGAAAGAAAATTAATTAAATAATAGAGTACGACGTTTCGATTGCAACACAAGCAACCGTCATCAGGTAGAACTACATTTGAGAGAGAGACAAAACACAGACACGGAGACACACAGACAGACACACAAGCAGAGAGAGACAACACAGACAAACAGAGAGAGACACACAACAAAACGTCATAGTCTATTATTGAATTAATTTTCTTTCTACGTGACTTTACTGAAAGAACCAAAGAGTACCACCATAATTGTAAACAGAAGTATACAGTAAAACCTTGGATTGCGAGTAACTTGGTCTGCGAGTGTTTTGCAAGACGAGCAAATTATTTTAAATAAATATTAATTTGATTAACGAGCGAGGTCTTGCAATACGAGTAGTACGTGTATACGCTTTGTATGCCGAGCGTCACGTGATTACAACTGATATACGAGTGCTTTGATCCACGAGTGCTTTGGATTACAAACACGTTTCCGGAACGAATTATGCTCGCAATCCAAGGTTTTACTGTAATTGACAGACATTATCTCATATCAAACGTGTGAATTTAATTGTTCTTTTAAAATAATTTTTATCCCGGATCATTCGGTTTGTATAAACTGCTTTGTATGGAGCTGTTTCATTCTGACGTTCTCTGCGTGCATGCATGTGTGCGAGTCTGCATGTGTTTGTGTGTGTGTGCGCGTATATACCATTCATTCCCTTCTTCTCCTACCGTAGAGCCTGACAGCGCTGGCCAAACTGATGAAGGAATGTTGGTACCAAAATCCATCGGCCCGCCTGACTGCCCTCCGCATCAAGAAAACCCTGGCCAAAATCTCTGGATGTCTTGACAAAAGCAAGGCTGACTGTTGAACATTAGAACAACGAAAACTTCAAAAACATACAGCCAAACGTGGCTTTGCATTTTATTCCACAATAATGAGCTTTTTGTATCTCCCAGGGATTCGAAAGTCTTGGAAGTGTTTAAATTGCATTTTCCGTCAACCCTGTGCCAGAATGCAGTTCATGTTACTTTAAAGAAATGCAAGTTTTTTTTTTCTCGAACAGAAATTATATGCTTCCCTGATTTCTCCCCAAGTATCGAAGTTCAACCTTGGATTGTTGTCTCTTGAAAAGTTTGCATAGGAATGAAGAGAATGCAATTAACGAAAGGGGGAGGAGGCCGAACTTTATAGCAAAAAAATGTGTACGGTTTATGATATGTTGCGTTGTAGAGTTTGTAACAGATGTCATGCACCACTTGAATAGCTACACAAGGCTGTACAAAATATTTTTTTCGTCCAAAAAATTTTCCTGAGAAGGAATCCTGTCGTGTGTGCTTTCAGTACCTATAACCTGTATACTTGAAAGGTGGCAAAGCAAGGTCCTTTTAAACATTGCGAAGGTGTGTATTTTTGAGTAAAGTCAATGTATATGATTTTGTTTGTAATTAGTAGATTAGGATAATGAAATGCATTGTGATAGTGGATTTAATACCGTGCAGCACACAACCCCAGGGTGTTGAATCCAAATTAGCGTTAAACATATTATCCTATTCAAAGCTTTTGTTTCACCTGTGGAATAACCTCTCGCTTTGTAATTACAATTCACCTGTGGACTACACGTAATTGCCTAATTTAAAAGTCAGTAATGTGGTTTTTGGTCACTGGAAGATCAAAATAAGTGGATGTCTCATGAATAATGCAACTTACATTAAAAAAATGTAGCGTTCTCAATTAACCCGTGTTAATTGCTAACGATGCTTGGTGTGAGAAAGAGAGAAAAAAAGAGGTTAATCAAAGACGAATGCAAAAACAAAACAGATATAATTGGTATTCTTGGATCTTTCGGTAAAGTCACGTAGAAGGACGCTGTCTTTCCGTCAGCTCTGTTCTTCACCTGAGGACGGCTGCTTGTGTTGTGCCCGAAACGTCGTGAGAATTGTATTGTATTATTTCCTTTCTACGTGACTTTACCAAAAGATCCAAGAATATGAATCCCTGCAGTCACGAAAGCTTTAAATCGAAAGATATAATTGGCTCCAGGGATTGGACGGAGTGGCTGGAGAAGAGAGTGGGGGGGGGCAGTTGAGAGAAAGACGGCGGCGGATTCGGAGGAGACATCGTTGAAGGGTGTGTGTGTGTGGAGGGGGCTGGCCTCAAGGTGCACATGGCCTGGCACAAGCGTCGTGGTGACGTCACCGCCACTTAGTGGCGAATGGCGGTTGTTGGAGGGGGCTGGAATAGGGTTTAATCAGGACAGAAGTCGGGACCAGGCCAGACTTGAGTGTGGAGAGCACGTGGGGGGGCGGAGGGAGCGGGCCAAACGAAGTACGCCATTCGAGAAGGGACAGACCCCACGGCGCCAAGTGGGAAATGCACACGGGACTGAGCTGGAGAGCGTGAAGGGGTGGGCCACCACGCAACGAGATTGTGGGAGATTGGTCAGGGATCATTTCTCAAGATTGTGAGGGCGCCCTGCACCCGCAGATTAAAAATAACTAAATAACGAGCACGTGTGGAGGGTGTGCGTGCTGCTTGACTTGGAAGTGCGCTTAAATTAAAGAGCTAATGTATTTGGATGGTCGCGAAGGAAGGGATGACGCAAAGAGTCGGTGATGACGATGCACTTAAGTCATGTCCATTCATAACAGTGATATTCTATTAAAATCTTGAAATGCAGATTTCATGTTTTAGAATGCAAGACACAACCCAGACATTAATCTAAATTTCGAGTTTTATAACAAAAAAAACATTTATTTGTCTGCTGAATGAAGCAGTCCTTGTTTGGATTGGATACAAAGTGTGAGTCGACACGTGGGTTGACTTCTCTTTAAGAAACCTCTTTGTTTTGAGATGTGCATCTCTCCAGCAAGCTTGCAGACCAGTTCCAAGAACTACATGTTGCATTTTATGAAATGCAAATATTCAAAGGGACTGAGTATAGGTACTGTAGATCTAACTGCAAAAATAATTGATGTGTTTCCATTACATTGGTAATCTTTGTTCACGAATGGACTTGTTATTTAATTGAGAACTCGATGTTCATAGATGGTATTTAGTCAATCTTTAATATCTTGGGTTTGTGGTGGTATTTATTTAGGTTTTTGGACCTTTATCCAACTGCATAAACTGCATTAGCATTTTAAGTCGTTGCAAGTGGTTGTAATTGTTTTATTACCAATTTGTACTTGTAAAACAATATAGTAGTACCAGCATCATTGCCTAGATAATTATTTGGAAAGGGTTGCTGGGAGAGCAAATGTCTCATTTAAAGAATGACAGAGCCTCTTGAATAACGGGATGTTGTAGTTGGTCGGGTACCGTTCGTTATCGTGAGGGGCTTGTGCAAAACTTAGAAGTACCATTGTATCTTTTATTCTGGGTCGTTACACATTGAGGCACTGTGTCAATGCAGATATTAATCACTGCACCCAACACATTCTTATTGTAAAGCGCAGTAAATCCACGAGAGATGGTCACCGAGCAGTGTAGCTTTAAGCAATCCAAGTAAGAGAATAGGCTGGCGATGCTTACGAATGCTTCGATTTAGCAGTGGCAGCGCCTAATCAATACACACATGGACACCCCGTTGAGCAGGAAGAATAGTGATGTTGTTTTATGTTTGCGTTCTTATGTGCTGTACACTGATTTTGTTTAAAAGAATAACAACGGATTGTTGACAAACTGAATCCTTTTGTGAACAATGCATTGACTTGAATTCTATCTGTTCGTGTATATTAAAACAAACTTTTAATACATAGAATCTGATTTTCAGATATTTTCAGATTTCATAGTAAATATAAATAGATCATATGCCCCATTGTGTGTGTGTATTCACAAAAATGGTTATTTCATTCATTTAGGACGTTTAAGAGTACATGACATTAAAAGGTTGTTTAATGAACACGACACTCATGTACATAATGTACTGTTTCAAGTATCGAATATTACACTAATTGGGAAACTGTTATCATTGATCCCATCAATTCATTTTAATCGTACATAATACCGCTAGAATCCCATGTCTTAGTTGTTTGAAGTGTCTTTAAACGCATTCTACATAATAACGTACAGTATCTTGTTTTATGGCAAGTCTTTCCAGAAAACATCTTTTTATATTACCTCTCCCGTATGTAGTTCAATTTTTTTCAGATATTGTTAAGTGTAGCATCTATCATAGACTAGTTAATCAACCCCGTATCTATTACTATATTTAACGTATCACGGATTTGAGCTGACTCGGTATTGTTAGCATGCTGTTACGCATAAATCCCCAGCTTAATCATTACTGGCTTTCGTTATTGAGTGTGCATACCAGAGGTGTGGACTCGAGTCATGTGACTTGGACTCGAGTCAGACTCGAGTCATGAATTTGATGACTTGCGACTCGACTTGGACTTGCATAACAATGACTTTGTCCCACCTATGACTGATGTGGACTCGAGTCATGTGACTTGGACTCGAGTCAGACTCGAGTCATGAATTTGATGACTTGCGACTCGACTTGGACTTGCATAACAATGACTTTGTCCCACCTATGAGATGTGGACTCGAGTCATGTGACTTGGACTCGAGTCAGACTCGAGTCATGAATTTGATGACTTGCGACTCGACTTGGACTTGCATAACAATGACTTTGTCCCACCTATGAGATGTGGACTCGAGTCATGTGACTTGGACTCG
Source organism: Lampetra planeri (assembly GCF_965212315.1). Classification (NCBI taxonomy): domain Eukaryota; kingdom Metazoa; phylum Chordata; class Hyperoartia; order Petromyzontiformes; family Petromyzontidae; genus Lampetra; species Lampetra planeri. The sequence continues at coordinate 3,040,549 of NC_136107.1, read as the reverse complement.
AGTCAGACTCGAGTCATGAATTTGATGACTTGCGACTCGACTTGGACTTGCATAACAATGACTTTGTCCCACCTCTGAGATGTGGACTCGAGTCATGTGACTTGGACTCGAGTCAGACTCGAGTCATGAATTTGATGACTTGCGACTCGACTTGGACTTGCATAACAATGACTTTGTCCCACCTCTGAGATGTGGACTCGAGTCATGTGACTTGGACTCGAGTCAGACTCGAGTCATGAATTTGATGACTTGCGACTCGACTTGGACTTGCATAACAATGACTTTGTCCCACCTCTGAGATGTGGACTCGAGTCATGTGACTTGGACTCGAGTCAGACTCGAGTCATGAATTTGATGACTTGCGACTCGACTTGGACTTGCATAACAATGACTTTGTCCCACCTATGACTGATGTGGACTCGAGTCATGTGACTTGGACTCGAGTCAGACTCGAGTCATGAATTTGATGACTTGCGACTCGACTTGGACTTGCATAACAATGACTTTGTCCCACCTATGAGATGTGGACTCGAGTCATGTGACTTGGACTCGAGTCAGACTCGAGTCATGAATTTGATGACTTGCGACTCGACTTGGACTTGCATAACAATGACTTTGTCCCACCTATGACTGATGTGGACTCGAGTCATGTGACTTGGACTCGAGTCAGACTCGAGTCATGAATTTGATGACTTGCGACTCGACTTGGACTTGCATAACAATGACTTTGTCCCACCTATGAGATGTGGACTCGAGTCATGTGACTTGGACTCGAGTCAGACTCGAGTCATGAATTTGATGACTTGCGACTCGACTTGGACTTGCATAACAATGACTTTGTCCCACCTATGAGATGTGGACTCGAGTCATGTGACTTGGACTCGAGTCAGACTCGAGTCATGAATTTGATGACTTGCGACTCGACTTGGACTTGCATAACAATGACTTTGTCCCACCTATGAGATGTGGACTCGAGTCATGTGACTTGGACTCGAGTCAGACTCGAGTCATGAATTTGATGACTTGCGACTCGACTTGGACTTGCATAACAATGACTTTGTCCCACCTCTGGTGCATACAGTCGAGTTCATTTGGTGGCATTGAATTTCGCAGTTGCGTGCATTATTGCTTGTGGCTGACTTCCGCGAGATTGTGAACACTTTACGTTTAGGCTTGCCAAAAATTGTACAATAGCGTTACAATTTTGTACATTCTGCATGCACCTGCAGCGTCCAAGACAACTGACCCGATACATGCCAAGCTGCGAGAGAGAATGATAACAATTGTTCGGTAGTTACCGCAACGAATAATTGCTCAGTATCGGTACCCAAAAACTATGGATATGTTATCTCTTCAATATTGCTAATGCTTATAAGTAAAGTAAATAAATGAATAAGTATAAACAAAAAGAATAAAACTGTACAAACAGTTTGTGCATTAAAAAAATGTTTTTGTAAACATCTGCTAACTTGAATGTATTAAACTTAACACAAAGTTGCATGGTGTATTTTTTTTGGGGTTGTCCTGAGCTGTTATTGATGTCTCTTCACCTCTGGGTCAACGCACTCTCGCTTGTTTTTGCAAAATATGCCCATGTGTCGTAGTTTAAGTATGAACTTTTGTGACCTGTGTTAAAGAGTTTTAGATTTAACTCTTGCAATGATCAGCTGTGTGGACATTTGGCATAAAAACAAGATCGTATTACTTATACTGGCAGTGCTCATATCTCTCATGATCAATATCAGAGTGTGCTCCGTCATATAGATGACACACATACAGGAGTGCTTATGTGTTTATATACTGTATTGTGTGCAGGTGTTTATGAATAAGGAGCCCAGGGGTATGACAGGGACACGAGCTGTGTGGGGAGCCTTTTGGAACCAAACTCACTTAAGATGTTGACATTTTCAAAAGCTGTGCTGCGTAAGTTGTAAGGGTCACTAATGCAGTGGACCCCGACATGCGATGAGCGGTATTCCGCCACATCCATGGGTCTCCGTGGCTCTGCCTGTGCGCCAGACATTTTCTGTAATGCAGGGAAGAATATGAAATGCTGCATTTTGTCGGCATGCAATGGGTTCCCAGAGAGCATAGTGGGTAGGATTGGCTGTGGTCATCACTTTGTCACACACAAATCCTCATAACGAACGCAACTTGCTCTACATAACAGCAATGCATACAGCATGCACTCGTTAAGTCGCTAGCCAAAGTGCATCCATCTTTTTAATACTCTGCCGTGTAATCTAATCAATGTAATGAGCGCGGGATAGTGCTGTTATTCATTGTTGGTCGTCGTCCAGTAGTTCAATTTCATGTGCTGTGTGGTTGCCACGATCCCCTCCCGGCCCCCGCACTAAACACACACCCGCACACAGCGCACCCACGTAGTGTCCTGACAGGGGGTGCCTGGCACATCGGGTTTTAATCCGAAGGGCCCCTAGAGGAAGAGTCCCGCGGTTTCCCGGTGCCAGGAGATTGGCCGACCCTCGCAGGACACGTTACATTGCGGTGCCCCTAATATTGGTTTAAAATTGTATGGGCGCACAGAAACTCACCGGGCTAACCGCAATGAGAGCGCTCACAGCACGGGGGGAGGGGCCAGGGGCGAAATAGCAGACGGGGAGGGAGGGAAAGCCCTGGACCCCCCGCGGAGATGTCCTCCGCAGGACGGCAACACCGACCAAACCGGCTGAGTCCGGAAGGGGGAGGGCGGGCGCGTAGACAATGGGTCGAGGCGTAACAGAAAATAACGCTCCAGGTCAGGGCAGGGCATCGGTTTAACATCGAAAGGTAGGCGCATGATTGGCTGCGTGGCGCGACGTTTCCCTGGGCCTGTGAAGTTTAGAGAATAAAGGTGGGAGCCCCGGGACAATTCGCTCTCTTGTCTTCAACCTCCGGGCGGTCAAGACCCTCTCCCTGCCGTCCTGCCTCTTCGAGCCGCTCACAGCATCCGTGTGATGCCAGCGAGTGCTGCTGCGATACAGTGATCGGTCAAGTCTTCTCTCGTCCTCCCTCCGACTCTCTCAGCATCCGTGGGACGCCGTGAGTCCAGCTCCAAGGTACGTGGTAGGACGTTTGAGCAACTGGATTCGTAGGCAGAGTTAGGCTAAGCTCTTCCCGCGAAATATCCCCCCCCCCCCCCAGGTAGGGTGTATTTGCACCGGTAAACTTTAGTTCAGAGGATCGGTGCAGTGTGAGTTCTGTGTGTGGGGGGAATCTCGGCGTGGTGCTGGTAATTTGAGCGTGTGTGTGAGGCACGCGTGTATTAAAACATACACGGCCGCCGACACTGGCGCGCGTTTACGTGTGCGTGTGTGAAAGCACGTCGCGCCCCACGTGCTCGCAGGGAGCGGGGAGGCGGACGTCGGCCCCCACAATTTAGTGTAAGAAGTGGTACGACCCCCAACGCCTCCAAGGGAGAGAGGCGCCACACACCAAGCGAAGGTACGATACGTATTCACCGGACAAGGGATTCCATCATGGAAATCGTTTGCCCGGAACCTCACGTGTGCTAAAGATATTAACGGCTGGACGGAAGCGCAAGCGTTACAACAGCTGAATATGCATTTGGATGGACGGGCAGCCGACTTTGTAGAAGCGCTCCCCGCAAGCGGACCTGGCGGCAGTGGAGGTGGGCCTGCGGGAGGAAAAAGTCGCCATACAGGGACCCTGGAGTGGTTTGTACGCCCGGTTGTGTGTAAAGAACGGGGTGGCGCGGGAACTAACCGAAGCCAGGCAGCTGGGGTGCATCTGTGTTCCCGCCTAGGTGCGGCCCCAGCTGCTATGGCTGGTGCACGACCACCCGCTCAGGGGCCATGATGGGGAACGGCGCACTCGGGAGACCCTGCGTCGCCAGTATCTGGCCCAAATTGGCACAAGACGTGGCCTCCTGGGTACAGGGTTGCCGCGCTTGTCAAGAGTGTGGGCAGAAACCGGCGCGGTATCAGGTGCCCCTGAGGCCGTTCTGCGTCAGCCGGGCGAACCAGATAGTTGGGGTCGACCTACAAGGGCCATTCCTGCGATCCCACTGAGACAACCGGTATATTCTCGTAGCGGTAGAGTATTTCACGCTTTCATGCGCTGTCCAATGGCAGTGGTCATCCCCGATAAAACAGCCCTTGTGGTCGCCCGGGCATTTGTGGAGCATTACGTGCTTAAACATGGGATCCCCGAACGAGTCATTACTGACCAGGGTAGTGAGTTCGAGGCAGAGTGTATTTCAGGTGCTGTGCCTGGAGTTCAAAATCCAGAAGGACCGAACCACGGCATACCACCCCCAGGAAAATGGTATGGTGGAGCGCATGAACCAGACCTTAGCCGGGAAGCTCAAACGTATGGCGGCCTCCAATCAGGATTGGGACGAATACCTCCCCTACGCTCTGTTCACCTACACCACCATGGTGCACACCTCCACTGGGCAGACCCCCTTCCGAATGATGTTTGGTCGGGAGTCTCGCCTACCGGCAGATCTGTTGTTCGGCATGCCCCCACCACAACCGAAGGAAGAGAGCCAGCCCGTGGAGCACCTGTTGGGGAGCACGTGGTCGGGCCTACCAACAGGGGGAGGCCGCACATCAGCGGCAAGAGCGGGGCGCCCGCCCCCGTGTGGAGCCCCCCTTCTACTCGGCGGGCTCTAAGGTATGGCTGCATACCCCACGCGTAGGGGCCAGACATGTGGGGAAGCTGACCACCTACTGTACAGACCCTGGACTGTGGTGCTGCAGATCTCCACCTGGACGGTACTGATCCAGGACGGGGAGAGGGGCCGAGAGACGGTGGTCAATTTCCGCCGACTAAAATCATGGAGGGCGCCCCTGGCGGGAGAGGCACCCGCCCTTCGGGTACCCCAAATCTCCGGAATCCCCACGCCCCCCATGCCCCACGTACCCGACAGCTTCACGCCACACATGGGTTCCCAGCAGACCCCGGCCCGGAAAGGAGGCGGTGGGCGCGGCGGCACTTAAACCCCTCCGCCCCTAAGTTTGTTCCCAAGCCAGCGGACGCCCGAGGATGGGTGGCGCCTCTGGAATGGAGACGGAGACCACCGCCGGAGCCTCGGACAGTGGAGCCACTGCCTCTGAAACCGGCAACGAGGTGCTACCTGATTGGAGCAGCCCAGGCGAGGTGCTCCAGTCAACGCGGGACGGGGACGGGCACCTCGGGGGGCTATGTGGTTTCACGACCACGGAGCAACTCCACAAATGCCGTGATCCCCTCCCGGACCCCGCACTAAAAACACACCCGCACACAGCGCACCCACTTAGTGTCCTGACGGGGGGTGCCTGGCACATCGGGTTTTAATCCAAAGGGCCCCTAGAGGAAGAATCCCATGGTTTCCTGGTGCCAGGAGATTGGCCGACCCTCGCAGGACAGGTTACATTGCGGTGCCCCTAAATTGTCTTAAAATTGTATGGGCGCACAGAAACTCACCGGGCTAACCGCAATGAGAATGCTCACAGCACAGGGGAAGGGGCCAGGGCAGAAATAGCATGCGGGCGGCGCAGACGGGGACGGGTAAAAGCCCTGGATCCAGCAACACCGACCAAACCGGCTGAATCCGGAAGGAGGATGGCGGGCGCGTAGACAATGGGTCGAGGCGTAATGGAAAATAACGCTCCAGGTAAGGGCGGGGCATCAGTTTAATATCGAAAGGTAGGGGCATGATTAGTTGCGCGGCGCGACGTCCCTCTGGGCCTTTGAAGTTTAGAGAATAAAGGTGGGAGCCCTGGGACGATTAGCTCTCTTGTCTTCAACCTCCGGGCGGTCAAGACCTTCTTCCTGCCGTCCTGACTCTTCGGGCCGCTCACAGCATCCGTGTGATGCCAGCGAGTGCTGCTGCGAGACAGTGATAGGTAAAGTCTTCTCTCGTCCTCCTCCCTCCGACTCAGCGTCCGTGGGACGCCGTGAGTCCAGCTTCGACGTATGTGGTAAGATGTTTGAGCAACTGGGTTCGAAGGCAGAGTTAGCTCTTCCCACGAAATATCACCACCAGCCCCCAGGTAGAATGTATTTGTGCCGGTAATAAACTTTAGTTCAGAGGATCGGTGCAGTGTGATTTCTGTGTGTGTGGGGGGAACATCTGCGCGGTGCTGGTAATTTGAGCGTGTTTACGCCTGCAGTGTGCAGCTCGAGTAATTAGGGCGCGGGCGGGGGGCGATAAACCCGCTCACCGGCGTTTACACAGCGTGTTTACACACCGACAATAGCATTAACAGCTACGCGTGCGTACAAATTCATACAGCCCTTTAGCATTAGCCTATGTGTGCTGCGAATTAGGTTTTAGCCACCCGGAGGGGTGCGCGTGCATATTAATACCGCCGTTTTCTTTAGTGCTAACCTTTGCGCGGAATAAGCGCCCGTAGGGGCGCGTGTGGTTACGCGCGTGTGTGCGAAATACGCGCCTGCAGGGGTGCGCGCGTGCACACCTCCGCGTTCGCTTGTGTGGTGGTGTACGTGGGCGTGTGCGAGATAACCTCGGGCGGTGGTGAGCCAGCCAGTTAGCCATGTCCCTCAGAGAGCTGGCGCGCGGGGGGGGGGGGCAATCACCCGATCGGCGGGGGGCCCGGCGAGAGCGGCCGACGAGGAGGAAGGGGGTGGACGTCGTGCCCTGCCCGCTCACAGGGTGCAGGGAGGGGGGCGTCGGCCCACACAGATGTGATGGAACCCGGTCTCTGTTTATGACTACTCGTCTTGTCTGTTCACTGTGGTGCCCACCAAGGCCGTAAATATAATATTCAAATATGCTCAAAATGTCCCCCCCCCCCCCAATATATTGCTATAAAAATATTAAAAAGTAATGATAATTCCTTTGATATGTAAATAAGAACAACAATTTGCTAAACCTTGGCCACAATATCTGGACTTGTCTTCATACAAATCAATGCATAGATTTCTGTTTATATGATTGTGGTTATGGTTGTACTTGTATTAATCCCTAATCTCAAACATTACACACAATGAAACAAGAAATGGTAAAAAAGTAAAAAAAAAGCAATGTAAGTGAATTTTTTTTTTATATTTTAGGCAAGATATGGCAGGAAATGAGTTTTCAAATTTAGATATTTTTCTGACCTGGGACCTCCTGACCCACTGGAAGATTTGGTCCCCCCCAATGTTGACTCCATGGCTACCACCTTGGTGCCCACCGAATAAGGAGATACATAGGTTCTGCGTGATATAACAATACGTTTTGTAAAGTACGGTACCGAGCAATTGTTTGTATTGTGCAACGCAATGGGCAGCGGCAGCGCAATTTGTGTCGTCCCATAATGCATCTCCATCTACTATAGTAGTTTGCGAATCGGGAGTGGTGGCATGCGTCAGAGCGTTCTCTATGTAATCTGTAGATAATTTCGCAATTAAGGCATTTCAACTGAGTGCCACGTGTGACCTAGAGAACTGCACTTTAGCAACCCCAGGCCTCGCCAATCTGAACACACTTCACCCCCATACTGGGCTGTCGAATGTGATTAGGGTGCATCCCACGTTATTCAAATGACTCCATGTCCATGTCATTATCCCACAGGACTGTTGCGAGCCACCAGTTGCATGTAAATATGTATCAAGTTCAGAATCAGCATATTTATACCGGAGGAATCCGACGGGCTATGAATCTCTTTTGTCAGAGATGTCTAGTAGGGGCGGGTAAGAACGTGACAACAACACACAGGACAAAAACATGACCGTAGTGCAAAGAACAAGAAAGGTAAACAAGTCGCCCAAACACAAACAAATAAAACTAAATCATCCCCATCCTCAACTTATTTTTCAGAAGCGAGCTGGCCACCAATGAAAGCTCAACAAAAGTAGCCCATCATTTTGACATTCATAGCGCCGAAATAATCTAAATAACCTCCATGCGTGTTTCTAAATTTGACTAGTCGGTTATAATAAAAAAAAACATTATGAAATCTCAGTTCAAATTTGCAAACATTTAAAAAACACATATAAACAAATTACGAGCAAAGTTATAATTGCTCCTCCCTCCTTGGCAGACTAATGATGCCCATCGCTAAGCTCGGATCCGCACGGTTACAGCTGCCAATGGTGAGGATTTGCGCCCTAAGACTTTAAACTGTGTCGTCGGAAGTTAATTAATTTACTTTGTAGCGATAAGACACGGTGAAGGATGGTGTTGTTGAGATTTGGTATGGATTTGTTGTTTTGACCATCGCACGCCTTTAGTGGCAGGCGATATCCGTCTGTGAAATAGCGCCTTCGTTTTATCCCTGGGCCATATGAATGGTGCGAATATCAAATGTACGAAGAGGCTTTTCTGACTGAGAGGCCCATAGCACTCGCCTCTCCATAATCCATGGCTTTATGCAGTGTAGTGAACTGCAGTGTAATACGAAATAATATAGTGCAGACTATTTGCGTTTATAAACATCTACATCCAGCACATGCAACAATGACACAAATATGTTTAAACACTGGGATAAGGATAGCGCAAAATCCCAGTTTTGTATAGTACTGTATACACATGCATTTGTACGGTAATTCCACGACTGGACAAAGGCCTCCCCCACACGGTGTGGATTATGATGGTTGTGTGATCATACTTCTCCACTCTAGCACTGCAACAAATATGGGCAGATTCGTTTCATATGCTTTCGCCAAAGTTGTTTTTTATGAAGTCATACTACACTTGTGGCCATCATGGCTCGAGCACTTTTCATCACATCCAATCCCATTTACCCTTACTTTTTGGTTCTTTCGGTAAAGTCATGTAGAAAGAAAATAAATTAAATAACAGAATGCGACGTTTCGATTGCAACACAAGCAATCATCGTCAGGTACAAATTAATGAGAAAAAAAACCTAGTAAACTTAGAAATATAACGCAATACAACACAGAGAGTCGGCTAACATAACAGTCAACACCTTGCCTGGTTGATTACGTTCTTCCAAAGATTGCTACATTTGAGATAGAGACAAAACACAGACACGGAGACACATAGACAGACACATAAGCAGAGAGAGATAACACAGAGACACGCAGAGAGAGAGACACACACATCGGCACACAGAGAAACAACGCCTCTGTGTCGAGGCCTTAAATAGAGAGAGAGGGAGGCAGAGAGAGAGGGGGGGAGGGTAGAGAAATTAACATGCCAATGAGAGATTTTGAGCTTTCGTGACTGCAGGAAATACTAGAGATACAAAACAGAGACACAGAGAGAGAAAATCAACTTAATAAAACAAACTTAGTAAAATGTGGGAAAGTAATGCAATGCAACACAGATAGTCGGTCAACACACAATTAACGCATAGCCTGGTTGATTAAGTTTTTTTTCCACTTACCCAGTTCACCTACCTACACCAAATTGCATGCTAGCGATCTTGCACCATAGCCACGGACTGATTTAGGTGGTTTACAATTTACCTTCTATGGTGACACCATCACCGCCACATGCAATGTAAAGTCATACAACAATCGCCATTCGCCACGAAGTGGCAATGTCACCACGGCGCCCGTGCCAGGCCAGGTGTACTTTGAGGTCACGTGAAGCTTCCAGTGCTCTGTGGCAAGGCCACGGGTCAGACCCAGGTCCCGAGTGTTACGGGTTTGACCGAGATGACTCGCATTATGCATCTCAAAACGCAAATCCACTCCACGGTCGGTCAAATAAAGCAAAGTGTGCGTGGGGTGAAAGGGGCTTTTGAGGGTATCATGGACCTAACAACATCGAGCAAGATAGGCATCTCGTGGGTTTAACAGAGAACCGCCGTTGTGTCCGCATTAAAAAGAGCGAGGTTGTTGAGACGACAAGAGCTGGCCATTGAGATTAGAGGGTGCGACATCCTGTTGTGCAAGTCTGTCTTCGGTGGTCACAATGGGGAGACAAACACGAGGGGGTGGGTGGGTAGGGGGGGTTAGTTCGGGATCTTCTAGACACCTCGCCAGCTCCGTGGAAGAGAGAAAAAGCCCTCCCTGGGCGCTGGCATTGATAGTGATGAGGGGGCTTCAGGGAGGGGAGGGGATGGGAGGCATGGTTTGTTTGGTCAAGAGGAGGAGATGGATGGTTGGAGGAGGGGGGGGGTGATTGTGTGGGTTTGTTTGATGAGCACGAGATTAGGGGCGTATTTATTCTTTAACTAATCACACAACAACAGGCACGCTTCAACGTCGGGATCAGAATGCGTATGCTGGTGGAATCCGATGAGCTTTGAAGCTATTTTTTTCACAGACGTCCAGCAATGCAACTACGTGTTCATGAAACGTCGCTCACGTGAATGATTTCGCAATCGCCGCATTCTCGAGGATTAGAAGACGCTCCGGATATTAAGACGCACCCCCATCACCAACACGTGTGTGTCCCGGTGCCGAGAACACCATATAATACAAAAGACAAAGAGACCCCGTATAGCCTTAACAGACTGTACGAGCAAGTGCTGTTAGCGAGCACCTATCAAGGCCGGCACGGCACACGAGGGGGTGGGTGGCCAGCAACCACGCCCGGCCGCCTTTGTCTCCCCCAGTGGCGATGTGGGAGGAGGCCCAGATTTCGATTTAAAGCTTTCGTGGCTGCAGGGATTCATCTTCTTGGTTCTTTCGGTAAAGTCACGTAGAAGGGAAATAATAAAATAATAAAAATAAAACATAATAAAATACAATTCTCACGACGTTTCGACCACAACGCAAGGAGCCGTCCTCAGGTGAAGAACAGGTCTGTCGGAAAGACAGCGTCTGTCTTTCCGACAGACCAAGAAGAGGCCCAGATTGTTGTTGGACCGTGAGCGAGAGTCGAACCCGGGTGGCCAGGTTCGTAGCGCGGCGCGCTAACCATTACACCACCGTTCCCCCTTACGCCATATAAACGCACACACCCACACCCAACACACCTACCGGATAACAAGACGCACTCCCAACGTTTGCTTTGAAATACACAGGGGGGTGACATCAAGGACTATTGTAATCCGCTGGGGTCGTCTGTTTGCGCGCCCGTGTGACCACATTGCCTCGAGACATCGCGACGCGGCCTCAAAGTGCACCTAGCCTGGCACGGGGCACCGCGGTGACACCCCCGTCGCTTTTGCTGGTTAGTGGCGACCAGATTCGTGTCACTTGGCAGCGTATCACTCTCTTTCTCTCTCTCTCATCCCCGAGTGTCTTCTAAAGCCGCGAGAGTAACGGCGTCTGCTGAAATCCCTCGCTTTGGATTTCAAACAAAGTTTGGGAAATCTTGACTTAAAGCTTTCGTGGCTGCAGGAATTCATATTCTTAGTTGTTTTCGGTAAAGTCACGTAGATAGGTTTAAATTAATAAAAATATATAATTAACAAAAAACCACGACGTTTCGTTCACGACACAAGCGATCGTCCTGATGACGATGGCTTGTGTAGTGGTTTTTGTTTATTTTAATTTGTATTAATTTGAAACTATCTCCGTGACTTTACCGAATGACCCAAATAATTTAAATCTTGATTTTGAAGCTTTCGTGACTGCAGGAATCCATAGTTTTTGGTTCTTTCGGTAAAGTCACGTAGGTAGAAATAACATAATTTTATTTATTTTTTATTCACTTTATTTCTTTCGGTAAAGTCACGTAGGTAGAAATAAAATAATAAAATTATTTTATAATTTTTTTTATAAAATAATAAATTTATTTTATTTTATTTCTACCTACGCAGGAATAAAATAATGAAATAATTTTACTTCTTTTTTTTATTTCTTTCGGTAAAGTCACGTAGGTAGAAAATAAAATAATTCTATTTTATTTATTTTATTTCTACCTACGTGACTTTACCGAAACCACCAAAGAGTCAAAGAATATATAAAGTTTGAGAAATTGAAGGGGCGGGGCCGACGCTGCAGGGGGGGGGGAGATGGGGGAGGGGCGTGGGTAGCAGCGGGGGGTTAAGGGGGGGGCACAGAGTCGTATCCCTCCGCCTGCTCGGCTCATCCCCGCGGAAGCATTCGCGGCGGTGAAGAGGGAGGGGAGGGGGGGGCACCCAGCTGATTCGGACACTGCACAGCGGCCACGCGGCATGGCCAAGCGGTGGTGGTGGTGGCGGCTCTGTAGCCTCCAGGGCCCGCGGGCCTCCTGCCCGCCAGTGCTGGCCGCCCTGAGTCTCGCGTCTATCGCATGCCTCCTACAGCCAGCCACAGGTACGTGCTGTTGCTGCTGCTGCTGTGAAGGGGGGGCGCCCCCCCCCAGCAGCCCTCTGTCTCTGTCCCGCGGTGTGTGCGGAGGACGCTGGGAACGAGGAGGAGGAGGTAGTAGGGGCAGCAGTAGCAAGCATCGTCGTCTGTAACGGCGGCGACGGTGGAAGCGAGGGAGCGTGCTTGAGTGAGACTGTGTGACTGAGTGAGTGAGTGACTGTGAGACCGTGTGTCTGTGAGACCGTGTCTGTGAGACCGTGTCTGTGTGACTGGGACTGTGAGACCGTGTATCTGTGTGACTGTGAGACTGTGTGTATGTGTGTCTGAGACCGTGTGACTGTGAGACTGTGTGTATGTGTGTCTCAGACTTTGAGACTGTGTGTGCGTCTGTGAGACTGTGTGTGTGTCTGTGAGACTGTGTATGTGTGTCTGTGTGACTGTGTGTCTGAGGCTGTGTGGTTGTCTGTCTGTGGGACTGTGTGACTGTGTCTGTCTGTGTGAATGTGTGTCTGTGTGAGTGACTGTCTCTGTGACTGTGAGACTGTGAGACTGTGTGTCTGTGTGACTTACTGTGTGTCTGAGACTGTGGCTGTGTGTGTGACTGTGTGTCTGTGTGTGTGTGTCTGTGTGTTGGACGCGCGGTTGTGTATGGAGCGAACCCGCCACACTCGCACGTGCTCTGATGTCGTTGCGAGGAGGAGGAGGAGGAAGAGGAGGAGGCGCGGTGGGGGGTCCATCTCTCCTCTCTCTCCTCTCTCGTTCATTCATCACCTTTCACTTGGAGGCTTTAAAAGCGCGCACGCCGCGTTTCGAGCGGAGTAGTGGCGAGCCACTTGGCGGTTCCATGCACCTACCACCAATATATCTCGTGCGTTGTTGGTACGTACTCACGTGGCCGCCTGGTGTGTGCACGGATGTACGCGTGGTGCGGGTTTATGTTCTGCGTGCAGTATACCAGAGTGCGTGCGTACGCAGTCCTTGTCAATCCACTGCTGGATGAAGGAAGGTTGGGGGGGGGAGGGGGGGGTCCTTCCCCACGCTTTGATGGGTTACGTTTTTTTTTACCATATTTCAAACTGGTTTGTCCGGGTTGGTAAACAGGGGGGTGCCCAGGAACGGTATCGATATCGCTCGCGTTAGTCAGGGCCGGGAATCGAGCTGAGGTTGCATGATTCCTAACGCAGTGCGCTAACCACTGCGCCACCACTCCTTCCCACCCTTTCGACCGCAGGGCAGATCAACCCCACTCATCCGCTCTTAAGTGGTTCAAATACGTAGGCTCACTCTCATACATGTGGACCATTGACTCAAGCACAACATTAGTAAAACACGATCTAAACCATTCCCCATCCAGCAGTAGATGGAGGACGCCGTGGTTTGAGCATAATCCACGCTGATCATTGCGGGCTTGGTTGCCGTTCTTGCGCCTGATGGCAGCGAAGTGGTTCGGGGGTGTGGAGGGGTTCTGTCCGGCGCGGGAGGGCTTCAGGAGAGAGTTTTTGCTTTTCCCTTCTCCATATGAATTAGCGCAGACGACCGTGGCCCTGTAAGACCTGGGGGGGGAAGGGACACGGACTCACGACGCATGCCATCCACACCGTGTACGGTGTTTTTTCTGCCATATTTTGCTGTCTTTTCTTGGATTTTCTGTTTGCACTTAGTCACATATTCACTTTAAGATGTTTTCTTGTTCATGTTTTTGTTTTATGTTTGTTGCGGTTGCACCCGATTCAAGAGCCGAATGGCTCACAGGGCTATACCTAATAAATGAACTTGAATGAACTTGAATGAACCGACGTTCGCCACGTGGGTCGCCTGGTTCACTTACTGCTCCACTGCATTAAAGCAAGCCGCAATATTGCAGGTCACAATCAAACATTCACCCACCCACCCACTCGTACACTCTCGCTCGTTGTGAGTCACGTCGCTTCTAGCTCTGCGCCCTCACCTCGTTGCCACTGCTCTCCCATGGAATTCCCGTCCCACCGTCTCCTTTTCACAACATTGCCCGATGATAACCGTTGCTCAATTCAACTCGTAGCCACTGCAGTACAACGTTGACTGTGCGTCTTGTTGTTTGGCGTTTTGGGCCAGTGCTTTGCTGTGGTGGTAAAAAAAAATATGACACTGATCGCTCACAATCTTGCCTACAAATGTTCTCGCCACACGCCCACGTGTGCGTTCAAACACGTGCAAATACTCGCCGACATCGTCAAACACGGTCGTAGGAAATACAACAGCACCGAGCCTTATTGCCAGATTGCTTCAGCATAGTGCATTCAATCCCGCAGTCAAAAATACGAAGGTTCCCTACCCCCCCCCCCCCCAGTCGCGTGAAGAACGTTTGAGTTTGAGGTGCTGTTAGGTAGCAATCCATTCTAAGGTCACAACGAAACGCGTGAGGTTTTGGGGATTTCCATGCATGGGGCCTGAATCTGACCTTGCTGGGCATTTTGCCTTCCAAGCGGCCGCGTCAGTGGCTCACCGCTTGAGGGTTTAACCGTGGCCCTGCTGGAATCGAATTTGGGAATGCTGATGGGTTCGTTGCGCGGCGAGTGCGATAAACCACAACACACACACTGCTCTGCCCATGCATGCTGCACACAAACCTAAAACACGTGTGTATGTGTGTATATAGACACGCGTATAGACTCCCAAAAACAACCGCCGTTCGCCACCTATGTGGCGGCGATGTCACCCACGGGGCTTGTGCCAGGCTAAGTGCACTTTAAGGCCATGTGAAGTGAACCTTATGGCGGGACCCCGGGGTCCCATAAGCCCCCGGCTCTCGCATAAACTGCGTTGGGACGTCATTTTATGTCTGTTGAAGGCGAACGATACGGCAATCTATTCCTCTCGACGAGCTCGACACGATGCGCTAATCAAAGTTTTGTTTCTTCTGCGCATTCGTCCTCGCTGCTGCGCTTGGACACGACACGACAACGGAATGATCCTCAGCCAGGCGGGTCGCGCTGTTTATGTGCGCGATGGGCTGGCAACAGGTCACGGGAAAGACCCCAGGTGCCATGGGTTGACCGACTCGTACACACACACTAGCTCATACATACTCACACAGACCCCAGCACCTACAAACATACTCGTGTAATGGGTTCAACCGAGTCGCAGACGTAGACTTGGAGGCAACACATGTATTCAAGTCCAACACATGGGGTAACTTCCCCTTAACAGAATAACAACCTGTGGTGGTGACCACCAGGCTAGCTACACTAGTTACCATGTAACTGCTACTACAGACCGGGACCAACAGCTTCGGTCTGGGTCCACGTGTTGGAGACTCGTTGAATGGAGAACGTAGACGAAAGGTTTCTTCCAGGATGAACAACAACACCGGTCCCTCTCGGGACCCGGCTGATATTCTCTGCGGCGTGGCCGGCTCCGCCCTTGGCCACGCCCACCTTCCAGAATCCTCGGGAAGGATCTGGGTCCCAACCACGTGACCACCTCTAGTCCCCCACTTGGGGCCCCTTTGTAGACTTAACTGGTCACGTGTCCTCCCGGGTCAACCAGAGTGCCATGGCCTCGAGTAACCTCATCCGTCGGCCGGCACCCACACACCCTGTCCTGTAGGGGCTGGCACTGCATGTTGACGTACAGCGATGTCCACTACACTCGTACAGACTCCAGAACGTACACTCAAGCGAATGCTTATACACATAGATAGGCTTGGCGAACACACTCGTCGTAGGCATAGCTGTCACAAACCCCCAAGCATAAACAGTACCGCGTGTATATTAAGCAAGGCCTCTTCGCACATACACTTAACGAATTCCACACACACACACACGCACATCTAGATGGAGTAAAAATTCCGTTCAAACTGTTTTTTTGTGTTCAGTTCAGTTTGTCCTTCCCCCCGCACCTCCGATTAGCACAGTTGGACTACGTGTGGCGCGAAATAAGTTCAGCGCTACAGGAACGTGCGTGCGCACGTACGCGTGCTGCTCACAACGCGTGCATGCGCGACATACACGGAGCCGGTTGGGGAGGACGACCATTTGGCCACCTCGGCTCTGCCCGTGGTGCGAGGTGTTGACGGCCTCCAGCATCGCATCCGCGATTGCCAGCGAGCCAGCCAGTGAGCCAGCGAGCCAGCTAGCCAGTGAGCCAGCCAGTGAGCCAGCGAGCCAGCTAGCCAGTGAGCCAGCTAGCCAGTGAGCCAGCCAGTGAGCCAACGAGCCAGCCAGCCAGTGAGGCAGCCAGTGAGCCAGCAAGTAAGCCAGCCTGCCAGCGAGCCAGCCAGTGAGCCAGCCAGTGAGCCAGCCAGTCAACCAGCGGGCCAGCCAGTGAGCCAGCCATTGAGCCAGCGAGCCAGCCAGCGAGCCAGCTAGTGAGCCAGCGAGCCAGCCAGTGAGCCAGTGAGCCAGCCAGCCAGCGAGCCAGTGAGCCAGCCAGCGAGCCAGTGAGCCAGTGAGCCAGCCAGCGAGCCAGTGAGCCAGTGAACCAGCCAGTGAGCCAACCAGTGAGCCAGCCAGTGAGCCAGTCAGCCAGTGAACCAGCCAGCGAGCCCGCCAGCCAGCGAGCCCGCCAGCCAGCGAGGGTGGCTCCGTTTTGTCGCACGGTGTTTGTCTCCCTGTGGTTTTCTCCCTCCACCCCACCCAGATTTGCGTGTGATCGCCGCCGTGTTTGAACTTTCGTGTCCCACACCACCACCACCACCATCCTCATTGTGACCGTCTCGGCGTTTGTGGTCAAAATATCTCTTCCCCATTGTGTCAAAGTTGTCATCATCCTCCTCGTTGTATCCACCGCGTTTATCCCACACCCTTGCCCTGTGTGTTTGGCTGTGCACGTACCTGTGTCTCAGTCCATGCATGCCCCCGGGTGTATTTGTGCACGCTTACCCACCCTGTGCCTCTGTCCTGCCGTGTGTACTGCCCATGTCTGCCCCTGTGCGTTTGTCCATGCATGCCCCCGGTGTATTTGTGCACTCTTACCCACCCTGTGCCTCTGTCCTGCCGTGTGTACTGCCCATGTCTGCCCCTGTGCGTTTGTCCATGCATGCCCCCGGTGTATTTGTGCACGCTTACCCACCCTGTGCCTCTGTCCTGCCATGTGTACTGCCCATGTCTGCCCCTGTGCGTTTGTCCATGCATGCCCCCGGTGTATTTGTGCACGCTTACCCACCCTGTGCCTCTGTCCTGCCGTGTGTACTGCCCATGTCTGCCCCTGTGCGTTTGTCCATGCATGCCCCCGGGTGTATTTGTGCACGCTTACCCACCCTGTGCCTCTGTCCTGCCGTGTGTACTGCCCATGTCTGCCCCTGTGCGTTTGTCCATGCATGCCCCCGGGTGTATTTGTGCACGCTTACCCACCCTGTGCCTCTGTCCTGCCGTGTGTACTGCCCATGTCTGCCCCTGTGCGTTTGTCCATGCATGCCCCCGGTGTATTTGTGCACGCTTACCCACCCTGTGCCTCTGTCCTGCCGTGTGTACTGCCCATGTCTGCCCCTGTGCGTTTGTCCATGCATGCCCCCGGGTGTATTTGTGCACGCTTACCCACCCTGTGCCTCTGTCCTGCCGTGTGTACTGCCCATGTCTGCCCCTGTGCGTTTGTCCATGCATGCCCCCGGTGTATTTGTGCACGCTTACCCACCCTGTGCCTCTGTCCTGCCATGTGTACTGCCCATGTCTGCCCCTGTGCGTTTGTCCATGCATGCCCCACCAGTTTATTGGTGGGCTTGTGAGGGCATGCTAAGTATTAATAACTCGTGTGAGATGGACCCTGCATATTGCGGGCGGGCGGGCGATTCGTCAAAAGCCGCGCTCCCATAAGGGGACACACAAGGGCAGCGTTTTAATGTTTTCTATTTAAATGCAATGAATAGTAACCGAGGTGCAAGCAAAGCTGGTTGGAGATGTGGCTGTTTTCTATGTACAGTGCTACGCAACAAAATATACAACACTGCATACTCTGTTTGTCTGAAATAGCCGCCGGAGATTCAAGTACAGTATTAGATTTGAATCATGTATGTCTTTTTGTTTTAGTAAAGAGATTGCATACACCTGCAGTGATGAACGTTATCCTAAACGCCAAGTCTGTAAATTGGCTACTTATTCATGTCCGTTTCCTTATTTGAATTTAACTTTGTACGAATATCTACATTGGTGTGTGTGTGTGTGTGCCCCATTTATTTTCCCCCGCCCCCCCCCCCCCTGAATCAACAGTGCTTATCAATCTTGATTTGAATCCATACTCTTTGGTTCTTTCGGTAAAGTCACGTGGGTAGAAATGTTTTTTATTTTTTCTACCTACGTGACTTTACCGAAAGAACCAAAGAGTATAGTGCTTATCAAGTTCATAGAACCGGCCTGCATCACGGGAGTGGGAAATTTCCATCGCTGAACTCGGGACCACCAAACGCAGCCATGCAACCATCTAAGACCTGTTTTTTCGCATAGAGGCACATTGAATTCGGGCCTCGTGAAGCAATAGTATCACGCTTGTGAAGTTATTTCCGGCTGTGGTAGGTTTCAGCCAGCGGTACGCTGACTGTTCTCTTAAATGCGCCCACCGCGCTCAAACACCGGGCAATGTCGGAATTTACCGCACATTTTGGGTGCACAGACTAATCTTCACGTGCAGATTTTCCCGATAGAAACACTGGACGTCAGACACATCGTTTAGTATTGGATGTTTTGACGTAGGCCTTCAAAAGTACACGCAGCACGAAATGCAATTTTAATTTGTTTCATTTTGTTGTTACGATTCTGAAAAAATAGTCTGATACGTTTATGTGAAATAAAATTAAGTTCATACTGATAAGAAATAGATCCACACTTTTCATTCCCATAAAAAGGTAAACATTTTAAACTCAAGAAATGTCATCGTCCACCAGTCCAATAAATACTTCCAACTTGCTTTGACTGGACGTGTGGATTAAAGTTTAACTCGAACACAAAAGTCTTTCAAATGGCAACAATGTTTGGTCGGTATAATCAAGAATCACAATGCGAGTGTGGCAGTCCTGGGAGGCAGCCTCAAGTCACATCCCCTTGTTAATGTGCAGTTGTGTGTGTGTGTGTGCACCTCCATGAGTACCTGGTGCGGTGTGTAAACATCGCCACTGTGGAGACAAATGCGGTCGGGGCGCGGTGCTGGCCACCCCACCTCCTCGTGTGCCGTGGTTGCCTTCACAGGTGCTCGCTAACAGCACTTGCCCCAACAGTCTGTTGAAGGCTACACGGGGGACCTTTGTCTTTTTTCTTCTTGGTTCTTTCGGTAAAGTCACGTAGAATGGAAATAATAAAATAATAAAAATACAACATAATAAAATAATTCTCACGACGTTTCGGCCACAACGCAAGCAGCCGTCCTCAGGTGGAGAACAGGTCTGTCGAGGAGACATTTTTATTTATTTATTATTATTTTATTTCCATTCTACGTGACTTTACCGAAAGAACCAAGAAGATGAATCCCTGCAGTCACGAAAGCTTTAAATCGACCTTTGTCTTTGTTTGCTTGTGCGCGCCTCTTCGCAGGGCTGCGCTGCGTGTGTCAGCTGTGCGCTCGCAGCAATTTCACGTGCGAGACGGACGGCCTCTGCCTCGTGTCCGTCACGCACACCCCGGACAACGGGATGGCGTACATACGAGTGTGCATCCCGGCACGCGACCTGCAGCCACCCGACCGGCCGTTCTTCTGCGCCCGCTCGGCCCCGCCAAGCAGGACTCGCTGCTGCAACACCGACTTCTGTAACGACATCGACCTCAGCCTGTCCGACTCGGCCGGTGGGTGTTTTCGTGGACCAAACTGACGGTGTCGATGAATAGGCCTGGGCAGTTTCCATATCACATGGCTTCAAATATAGTCGCTGTACTGTACTTCAAATGCGCAGAGCCTTTTGACCGTCCGCGCTGATATCCAAGTTTTTATATCTTGGCGTGCCTTCTCGCAACTGTCCTCTGTGCCTGGCTGCTACGTTTACCTTTTATTAGTTTATTTATTTGTGACTTCCACACAAATGGTTTCCAAGAACCCAACGTATTTGGTATTCAAAACTTTTCCAATTACAGAAGCACACCTATTCGATGGATTGTAAGTGAATTAATTTTTTTAATTTTAGTTTGTTTTATCAATGTTGCGTGAACGTTTATAGTGAGCTAAAGGGAATTCATTGTTGCCATGGCTGCAGTCATCCGTATCAAGATGCCTCCACATAAAGGGATTCATACAGTGCTGTCTCTAAACCAGTGGTGTCTGGCCTGGAGAATGGGGGCTGCGGGACTTTGTCAGAGGAATAGGGGATGTTAAGTTAAACAACAGGGGAGGCGTAGAGATTAAGAGCTGCGTCTTTTGAGTGAAAGGCTTGTTGATTTAAAACCTAATCCCAGCCTGCGTTTCGTTTGTTTGTGGTTTGTATAGCACTAACTGGGAGATTTCAAAGCCCTTGCTTTAACGGCAAATCCCAAAACATTACTCCTTCAACAATTGTTTTGTTTCGGCCACTTTGATTTCAATGTTGCTCGTTACCCAGAAGAGCGTGAGGCCGACTCGGAATTTGGGCCGCTGGAGATGGTGGTGGCAGTGGGGGTGCCGGCCTGCCTGCTCTGCCTGCTTGTCACGGCCGGCCTGTGCATCCTTCGGGGACACCGGGGTACCCGCAGGGCCCTGCACGTGCCGCTGCACACCAAGGAGCCACTGCCGCTGGAGCAGGTGTTCATCGACGAGGGAACGAGCATCCGTGACCTCTACGACAACACCACCACCGGCTCGGGCTCTGGTATGCGCAACTGTGGCAATTCCTAAAACGTCGTAGAGGTGCAGCCGTGCAATTGCCCACTTACGGCTTAGGAGCCCCCACAAAAGGCAGCTTGAGGGATCCCCCCCCCCTCTCTGGGATTTTTTGGGCCTTGTCTACCACGATGGTCAGGCGTTGGAGTACCCACACTATCGCACAACACGCAATCTGCCACTCAACAAAAAACACTGAGCATGAATCTCCTTTAGCCCAAAGGTAACCTCTTCTCATCTTTCTAACACAATGTGCGAGTCTGCATACTAGTTAAGCTTTGGGTAGTGCTCATCTCTGTTGGCCAGGACCAGCGGTCTTATATAAATACCCGCTGCTGCTGCCCCGCAAACTGGCATTTATCTACCCTAGCAGGATGATGGGTTGAGATGACCCCTGAATCTGATGTGAGGTGAGCGCTTTTATCACGCTGCGACCCGGGCATGTTTTGAAATGTTGCCTTTGTACGACCCAAGCCGCTTCAGTCCCTGCAAATATCAGCTTTTGTTGAAGTGATAAGATTAACGGGGCTCAGTAGAGGGAATCTTGGCTTGCCCGAGTGCCCTCCCTGTGCCCGCATTTCTCCCCGCCACCCCCCCACCCCACCACAGCTAGATCCGTGCCCTGTTGGGGTTTGGTTCACACACAAGTGCTTATTACATTTGGCCACTGAAACTGAATACGGGGTATGCCACTGAAATGTTTCGATGCGCTCGCCCTACCCTGCGCTCACAAATGATTCCCTGCTGCCGGGGATCAATGTGCCAACGCGCGGCCGAAGTTCCCGCACGCATACGCAAACGCCGCTGAACCCCCGTGCGCAGGCCTGCCGCTACTGGTGCAGCGCACCATCGCGCGCACGATCATGCTGCAGGACAGTATCGGCAAGGGCCGCTTCGGCGAGGTGTGGCGCGGCCGGTGGCGCGGAGAGGACGTCGCCGTCAAGATCTTCTCGTCGCGCGAGGAGCGCTCGTGGTTCCGCGAGGCCGAGATCTACCAGACAGTCATGCTGCGCCACGAGAACATCCTGGGCTTCATCGCCGCCGACAACAAGGGTGACCTAACCCGCCACACCCCCCCCCTCCCGCCGCACCTACACAAATCCATGTTTTCTCACACGTCAGTGTTTGTGTGATACGGTGCAACGTTGCACTATCTAACCATCGCACATCCACCCTGGCAATTAACCGTCCAGTTTCGTACGGCGTTGTGGAAAGTTGGATGTTGATCGTATGGGTAGGTCGGCCTCTGCGGCAAACGTTTGAAATTCTAACCAACGGCTCTGGATTTTGCATGACAATTGGACCGTATAACCATGCTGCTTTGAGCAAGGTGACACTTTTTATTTTTGATAGGATTGTGATGTTTGGTTTCACTTTGTCTTGCCAAAGTTTGCTCCCGTATTGTGTGTGTGTGTGTGTGGGGAGTGGTGGCCCAGTAGCGATCTGAGTTTGATTCCCACTTCATGGCCAACACCAGCGATGATTATTTGAACCGATGCTGGACCTGCCCTAGGTCGACTCAGCCCTGAATGAGTACCCGGTGCGGTGTGTAAAGGTCGGCATGGGAGAGAATTCAAGGAGCCGGTGTGGTGTTGCCCACCCAGCACCCCGTGTGCCACGTTGGCCTTAATAGGTGTGCTCGCTACCACCAACACTGCCTCGAACAGTCTGTTAAAGTCCCATTGCGGGGGATCTTTTGTCCTTTTGGTATTTCCACAGACAACGGGACATGGACACAGCTGTGGCTGGTGTCCGATTACCACGAGCTTGGCTCACTCTTCGACTACCTGAATCGCTTCAGTCTGTCGGTGGAAGAGCTCGTCAAGTTCTCGCTGTCTGTGGCCAGCGGCCTTGCCCACCTTCACATGGATATCGTCGGCACGCAGGGTAAGAGCGCTGGTTTTTTCGCGGTTGTTGTCGCGTTACCCCCCTCCGACGTGCGTTTTGGGTCGTGCCGGGTATTGTTCGGCACGACGTCAAACGTCTCGTTCCATGTGCTGGGAACTTCTTCGGAAAACCGAATTGACTTTGGTCTCCCTACGTGTGAGAGCGAAACGTTGGACAACGTGGCGGAACAAGTCGAAGAACACATGGGGGGGGGCGGGGAGTGCTTCTTTGGCTGCCTGTGTTTGTGTTTGCTTTGGTAATTATTTCCCCTGGAAGGGGGCCCAGCTTGTGCATGTCACTGCTGTGTTTGCCAAACAGCTCGCATGTTACACTGTCATTCATTGGCTTTTTTGATTAATTAAATTGCATCTGTGTCAGAGCGATTTTGAAGAGGTGGTTTTATGTTCGCTATGATTGTGGTCTCACGTAAGCTCATATCGGTGCCCTTAACAGTCTCGCAAATTAATTGCCAAATTGTTTTGTTGTGAGCCGTGAAGTAGGTTGTGGGATTTTTTTTTACGTTGTGAAAGAGGTTATTTGTAAAATTAACAAATTGCGGTGCATTCTCATCTTTTGTTATTACATTTACAAAACTACTTGTTATAAAGCCCTTGACCAGTATTCCATCAAAACATTCATTCAAAGTGCGTCACTTGCGAATGAGTTTGTCTCGATTGTTCAATGTGTTTGTGTCCCTACATGTAGTCATAAAGACATTGAATTCAAAACATTCATACAATTTTCTACCTACGTGACTTTACCGAAAGAACCAAAGAGTATGGATCCTTGCAGTCACGAAAACTTCAAATCTAGATCAAAACATTCACTTTGTAAATACATCGTTTTTAGTCGAAATGAATGGCTTATATTTCACAAGCTTTTGTATGCACTCATGTTGAACTTCTCGCGCATCGTACGGAGCCCACCGTGCTAATCGGAGGTGCGGAGGGAAGGAACAAGTGGCATTAAGTGGCAGTTGCCACGTGTCACCATGCAGAAAGATTCCTGGTGGCATCATGGCAAAGCAACTGACGTTGCGGGAATTATTTATGAAATACGGCTTGTAAAATGGTTCTGAAATGACTATAGTTTAACTGTAACACATTGAAACAAAACACGCATGCTGTAGATGTATTTTCCTTGACTTAATTGTAACGTTTGAATGATTTGAAGTGAAATTCTTTGTCGCCAGTCAATTGAAATGCAAAAATATTTGTATTTTTTAATGACGGTTAACTCTTTCCCATTCCTATTTACATACTTGTTCCTTAATGGAAGTAAAATATTGATATAAAACTCATAAAATATATATCGTTACGTCATCTGACATGAAGATGTACCGAGGCTCCCACAAGGCCATGCAGGAGACTGTGTGGCTCAGTTTGGCACCAGCTATTGTAGAGTGTGGTCATGTCGCTATCATTCTCTGTGGTGTGGTCAGCGCTATTTTTGGCGCAATTTTTAAAATATTTAGTTTTCTTTTCCTTTCTGCATGAAAAGTAATAATTTCCCTTCAAAATTAGACCAAAATGAGTCTATCTTTAAAAACAACTGCGCTATGCCCCTCTAGATAAAATTAACGCTAACCGCTTGCGCGTTCCGAGATTCGGCGGTGAACAGGAACACCCAACCTGCAGCCTGCAGACGTCTCGGAAACGGGAAAGGGTTCAGGTGTCGTCACGTCAACGGGCGTTTCAGAGCATTGAGGTGGCGCTGTGCGTGGCGTTGCGTGCGCAGGGAAGCCGGCCATCGCCCATCGGGACATCAAGTCCAAGAACATCCTGGTGAAGCGGAACCGCACGTGCTGCATCGCAGACCTGGGCCTCGCCGTACGACACGACTCCACCACAGATTCCATCGATATCGCGCCCAACAACCGGGTGGGCACCAAGAGGTCAGTGAGGGCAGCCCTCCCATCGAATCGGTTCACGCAGAGCAGGGGCTGGGGCTCTACGTGAACCGATTTGATCCCCTGTCTGCGACCGTCTTTAGTCTGTACATTTGTGTGACTCGACTTTGCGGATTGATTCAATTCTTTATTCTGGCGAACGTAACAGCTTCTTGGGGTTGGATAGTTCACGTGAACCTAACCTGTTAAATACAACATACACGCACGGAAGAACGAAGATTACCCCACGTGCAATTCGATCCATGTATCGTGCGCTTAAGAAGTGACATTAATGTGTGAAGCGATGCCTCATTAGATCATTATAGGGCAGTCATTCGACCCAATTTTCGTATTGCCCAAGTGACGTCTGCTATTTGTAAATCACTTAAAAATGAATAACAGCGCAATGCAAGTAGAGCTTGTCAAATTGCTCATTCTGCTGTGATACTGCAGGATGGGCGAGCCGTAATGCACGCCTCTGATGTGAGATCCACTAAAACACATCGGTCGCTTTCACACAAATTCAAAATCTTACAATCGCGCTTGACCAAACTCCGTGCTATAATTAAGTTAAAAACACACCAACGCAGAGCGACCCAGAGAAAATTCGTGATTCCATTAATTACATAAGTTGGAAGTGTGGCAATTTCGAATGATTAATACATTTTTAAATCCTTTATATTAAGTTCACTTGCTTGCTTGCGCGCTTACGACCGTGCAAATCTTTCGGTCGTTTTTTAACCCACTTCCCGTGATCCAATCGAGCTGACATTTTGCACACAGACTAGTTGTGCGTGACAATTTATTTTCGTGAAAATTTTTTTCCAAAATTTTCCACTTTTTAGGAAAAATTCATTTCATATTTAATTTAAAATACCAATGTGATAAAAATGAAACTCTTACTCAAGAAAAACAGAAATGAATAATAAAATAAAACCGATGCCACGCATATGAAGGATTTATAGTGAAAAACTTTGTTTTTACGGGTTAATTTTTTTATAACATATATGTATAAAACAGAAATCTATACTCTTATGTTTTTTCGGTAAAGTCACGTAGGTAAAAAATTAATAAAAGTAAAATAAATCTATATTCGCATGATGCTGTATTTCAGCTGTTCGGACATGACCTGCTGATATTGACGAGCCACGCTTGTGCGTGTCTGCAACTTAATGGGTGAGGTTTCGCAGTTCAGGACAGCCAGGTGCATTGTCGTCATGGGCTGCACGTTAGCTGGGGACACGGGGTCAAGATACGAGACCCTGCGCTCCACATCATGGGAACAAAACACCGACGACAGCTTTTGGAGCTCTTGCCCTTCGCTTCGTTTTAAACTGGCTCCGTTCATGCAGCCTTCCGTGTAAAAACCTGTGGGGGCAAGTGCTGCGCTGTGGTTAGAGTGCTTGACGCACATTCAGAAGGGTTCAAATCCGGCGAGGAATTGACCCGTCATTTCGGTGTATTGATAAAGTCGAGCAGCACTTTGTGGGAATTTATCATTGTCTATTATTGCTGTTCCAGTTTTTCCCTTGGCGCTGGGCACCAGCTTCTGAGGATGTTGAAGGCGGTGATCTGTTCCTAGCGTCTACAGCCAGTGGACAAATGTGGGAGTTTTTTATTTTTTAGTTAGCCTTCATTTGCACACAATCGACCCTAAATATTCCCGCGCGTGGCGTACGTCTGCAACAGGTACATGGCACCAGAGGTCCTGGACGATACAATCAACATGAAGCACTTCGACTCGTTCAAGCGCGGAGACATCTACGCCCTTGGGCTGGTGCTGTGGGAGATCTCGTGGCGGTGCGTTGTGGGAGGTGAGGTCGCACTGCAAGGCGTGGCTTCGTGTGACCAGCAGGAGCTGTCCAGGGCTGAGCTCTAGAAAATATTTCCACCTTTTACGGGGTTGGTGGGGGCTCCCGACAAAACATATTCCGTGATAATGCAATCCCTGATTGCACGGGTTCGAGAAGGCACGGTCATAAATGCGCCTTCCGAGGCACTCGTGAGTCAGCGTTAATAGATTCCTAGAAATATGAAAGAAAATTGCAATGGGAGGATTCGTGGAAGCATTGACTTGCCTTATTCATCAGTCCCCGTCTCACTGTAGTGTCGTTTGGACATTCGCGTATTCATGCATTGATATCTGAATGGCAGGTGAAGGCACACGTTTAGCCCAACAGCTCAGAAATAACTTTTGCTGAAAGCCCTGGTTTGAAGCCAGTGAGTGTGCCAGTGGTGTCGTGGTTAGTGCACTGCTCTACGAACGGACTTGTCGAGCCAAGTTTGGTTCCCGCTCGCAGACGAACATCTAAACCGGTCCTGGGCATCTCCCGAGGTCGACTCAACCTCAAATGGGTAACTGGTGCGGTGTGTAAAAACACCGCCGCTGGGGATACAAAGGCGGTGGTGTTGGCCACCCACCCCGTTGTGTGCCGTGCCGACCTTCATAGATGCTCGCTATAAGCACTTGCCCCAACAGTCTGTTGAGGTTATAAGGGGACCTTTGTCTTTTTGTGTACAACCACACACGCCCAAGCGGTATAATGCTTGTTGTTGTGCCTGCATATGGTGCGATTTAACCTTTGGCAGTCACTGAAGAGCACCCTGGTTCCACAACCCTGCATAACCGATACTAATTTTACAATTGCCGTATAACACTGCCATTGTCAACCAAGGAAAATCACAATACTGTTGTCACTTTCGGAACAGCGATAGAAGACGCTGTGTGCTCATATTTTTATTGAGTTCTTAGCAGGGCACGCGTGAAAAAACCTGAAGGTGGGCTCGTCCATCGTCGGTCAAACATCGTTCGTAAAATAAATACCGAATGAGCTCACATTTTCAGATATTGACCCTTTTATTTTAATCTCTGCACCAAATAAAATTCTACTGGTTCTCCGTTATAAGGATACGTTAAGAATGAGGACAGCGTCAAGACCTTGTTGTCTTTGCCCATTCTTGTAATGGTAAAATTAGCCAGGAGTGCACGCTCATTGAGTGCACATTGGAGTAGCGGGGGGGGGAGGGGGGGGACACTCAGGGCTCTTTGACCTTGACGATGCATCTCCTCCCACCTGGAGGAGGTAGCGATGACTGCGGTAGATGCACACCACGCCTGTGCGTCATGCATCTTGAAGACAAAAGGTTGCGAGTTCAATTCCTGGTTCAGGGGTCGACGGGTCCCACTGTGGTGAGATGTTAGCTACCTCGACTGGTGTGCAGGAGGTCGTGGGTTTGATCCCAACCCTGACGCCTGCTGCTGTATATTTGGAGTCTGCGTGTCTCTATCCCCGTGGTCGTGTGGATTCTTTTCGGGGTCCTCTGGTTTTTCCCTCCACATTTAGAATCAACCTGCGTTTAGAGTTTTTGGCTACAATGCATGTCCGCGTGAAAAGCCACTTCGTTGAGCTAACATTTGTGGCCAGGTCACTTTTGAAAAAAGAGCTGCTATGTATATCTCGGTGGGCCTTACCTGCTGAACTAAAAATAGTAAAACAACATTATTTTATCATCCCTCCTGGGTCGATAAAGTGGGGTAGATGCTTTGTTGGAGACGTCAATACTGGTCTTTGGTTCCCGTTCACAGCCTAACATTTTGTGACAAACATCTGAACTGGTCGTGAGCCTCCCGTCGGTCGAATCCCCTGTATGAACATCAGCAAGAGGGGAGACGAAGGTGGCCAGACGTGGTGTTGACCACCCACGCCCCCTCGTGTGCCGTGCCGGCCTTCAGAGGGTGCTCGCTTAACAGCACTTGCCCCTACTAGTCTGTTAAAGGCTTTACGGTGGTGGTGGGGAGGGGGGGGGGGGTATCTTTGTCTTTTTGTACCAGAGTGGTGCCGTTGTTGGTGGGGCCCAGCGATGTGCTGCGCACGTGCACACCTAGGAATTTGTAAATGTAGCCAGCGTGGCTCCTTGAAGCGTTCAGAACCCGATCGTTGCTGGAGGCAAACGCAGAAACCCACCGCCACAGTGTTTAACATGCTGCCTCATCGCTTAACAGAACTATGGGAGGGTAACGGTGCAGGCAATGGCAAAGGGGTAATCGTGCTCCAAAAGTGGGCAACTGCACAAAACTTTAGATTACTTTTTGTTTGTTTCTTTTAATGCGGTGTGATTGATGGTATTAGAGACCCATTTAAAGTCTGCTTGCAAATGCACCACTGAAAGTGGATTACGGTTCGGGTTTGATTTGGGTAACCGTCACGACTGTAATACATCTCTTAGCAATCGTGTGAAACTTTCGGGAGTTTTTTAACCACTTAATTTTCGGTGGTCATTGACAGTGAAGTACAACATTGAGCAGTGGATGCATATCTGGCCTAACGGCTTTAAAAACATTGCCCTGTTGGTGGTGATGTCGATGCTTTTGGGCACACGCTGTTGGTCGCCACGTCGTGGATTTGACTAAATGTGTGCACAGAAAGCAACTACCAAGTGACAAATCCTTTCGGCACTGAATTGGTAATGATATACAAGCAGAGACCTATGACACATCATCATTTTCTTTAACATTGCCGAATAACAAACATTGCTGGCTAATAACTGGGCTCTAAAATAGGGATCTTGCATGACACACACACTGAATATATATATTTCTACTGGAGTGGTGGTATAGCCCAGCAGCAGCGCATTGGGCCTCCCTTGTTACAGAGGTCCATGGTTGGAATCCGGCAGGCCACCCTGGTTATTAATTACTGCGGGTATATTAACTGTTAAATATTAACTGTTAAATACGCGCGGTCCGCTTCATGGTGGGAGTTAGATCCCGTGATGTGATTTCAAACGTGTAGACCATTAATAATAGTGTTTTTCCCCTTTTTTCTGGCAACAAAACTGAAACCTTTTTACAAGGAATCACGTGTGCATTAACCACAATACTTGTGGTCAAAATGCAAACAAAAAACACACTGATAATATATGCATTGTCTTTGAAATTGATTGGTCTAATGATGTAGATGCTCACCCCGAGCTCTCATTACTCTGATAGTGTCATTGTCTTTGAGCTGTACGCCTTTTGGCGTCCTCTGGTCTAGCACCAATTGAGACGAGGCTCAAAAGAAAGCCGTCTCTGGTGTGGACCAATCAGTTTCAAGGACAATGCTTATTTGTTTTTTGTTTGCATTTTGACCACAAGTATTGTGGTTAATGCACACATGATTCCTTGTAAAAAGGTTTCAGTTTTGTTGCCAGAAAAAAGGGGAAAAACCCTATTATTATATTTTGGTCCTGGCAAAGGAGGTCTAATGGGCGTAGACCATTGTTTGATGGCGTTCACGGCCCAAATTTGCCAAATTCAAATAAAAACCCGGAAAATACTCGATTGGGACAAAACGGCAACATCACTCCCCTCCGTTGAAACTACTGCAGACTGTCATTGTAAAACATCAAATTCCTTCGTGCTAACCTTGCACCATAAGAATGATATAGTGATCACCAAATGTATTGAGTTATGAGTCAGCAAATAATACAAGATGGTAGTGAGATTTTTTTTGTTCGTGCGACATTGATACGCACACGTAATTAAATGAAAGACAAAATCTTTATATGCATGTTGAACTTCTTTCGCGCACCGTATACAGCCAGTCGTGCTAATTAGAGGTGCGAGGGAAGGACAACAAACTAAAACACAACAACAAGCAGTTCTCAAGAAATGAGTTTTCATTTTAGGTTCAAAAGTGCACGACTCCAGTGGCTTCCTACCATCGGAAGGAAGAGCGTTCCAGACGGCCGCAGAAGCGCACCTGAAAGAGGGCGATGCAGCGACCGACTTTGTGCGATGGTTAGCCAAAAAGTCGCTGCGAGAACGAGCGGAGGTTTCGTGATGGTTTATACTCCTTGACGAGATGAAGCTATTGTGGATCATTTGTGGCACGCGCTTTGTGCGTAACGAGCGCGAGCTTTTCACAAATTCGTTCAGCGACCGGAAGCCAATGCAGCTCGGGGAGCACCGGACGGACACGGTCCCGGATCTTGCAGTTACCCCGTCCCGGATCTTGCAGTTACCCCGTCAACGATATGCTTGCAGCTTGCTGTGAAGTCCTAAGACGTCTTCTCTTTGCAGGAATTACCGAGGACTACCAGCTGCCGTACTATGACATGGTATCCCCGGACCCCTCCGTGGATGACATGCGGAGAGTCGTGTGCGAGCAAAGTCTCCGGCCTAACGTCCCCAACCGCTGGCTGAGCTCCGAGGTATGCATGCGTGGTTCGTGCGCTGTACGCTGTGAACCCAGCTACCAGAGTTCGATTCTCGCTCGCGGCAAACCGGACCTGGGCATCTCCCGAGGTCGACTCGGCCTCAAATGAGTACCTGGTGCGGTGTGTAAAAACACTGGGGATGCAAAGGCGGTGGTGTTGGCCACCCACCCCGTCGTGTGCCCTTGCCGGCCCCGTGCTAATCAGAGGTGCAATGTTGCTTGATCCAAATAGATTATTTCGGGGGTACATTTCATAATTTGTACCGTGATGCCGGCACATAATTGCCCACAGCATGGGATCTTTAACGTTCTACAATTTAGCACGGTTGGTTACGTACGGTGCGAAAGAAGTTCAGCATGTACACACACATAGGGGCACTGTGGGGACGACACACACCACATATTATACACACGATCCAGCTGCGGTATTATCCAGAGCGGCCTGCCTGGATTCGAACCACGAACCTCTGCAACAAGCGGAGGAGCCACCCCAACCGCCTTGACTGTGACCTGTCTTTGTGCTGCCGCTCCGCAGAGCCTGTGCGTGATGGGGAGAGTCATGCGCGAGTGCTGGTATGCCAACGCCTCCGCCCGCCTCACCGCCCTGCGCGTCAAAAAGTCCCTCTCCCAACTCAGCCAACTGGAGGACATCAAGATGTAGCCAGTCGGAGGCAAAAACTTTATACAGCCGCACACCTCTGAAAAAAAGACAATCTTTTCTCTCTTGGATCTGAAAGTGGTGACCCAAAGTGGGAGTGGAAATTTCTTTTTGCAGCAATTGGGTAGGCCATTAAATATTCTCCGCGCAGCCCACAAGGTATGGCGGTCTATTGGGGGCTTATCTTCTTAGGTTTTTTCGGTAAAGTCACGTAGGTAAAACATCAAAATGAATGAAAATAAAATAAAATAAAATCAAAAATCACGACGTTTCGATTTTATTTTATTTTATTTTCATTCATTTTG
Organism: Lampetra planeri; assembly: GCF_965212315.1. Lineage (NCBI taxonomy): Eukaryota > Metazoa > Chordata > Hyperoartia > Petromyzontiformes > Petromyzontidae > Lampetra > Lampetra planeri. The sequence goes on along the minus strand of NC_136107.1, from coordinate 3,008,755 downwards.
ATGTTTTACCTACGTGATTTTACCGAAAAAACCTAAAAAGATGATTCCTTGCAGTCACGAAAGCTTCAAATCTAGAATTATTGGGGGCTTGTTTCAGTATTCAGCACCGGCCGCCCCGAGGTATATTGGTCAAAATTAGGTGGGACATTTATTTTTGCCCATTTACTGCCAAAGTTGTTTGTTACATGACCGGTGAAAGTAGTTGGAGCCTTCACACATCGCTAGGCTGCATTGACTCATGTCAGACTGGACCAGTTCACGGCAACTGCTCACTTTTAAACACTGCAACCCACACTACTCAGGACAGTACCCTGGCCGTGTTGAGGCTGCTGTAACCGTCAAGACTTCACGATGAACCCTTGAATGTAAATGGTGTGTTTGCATCGCCCATTTTTCTATCTTTTTTAAATGTTGCCGAACACGGTTAACGAAAAACACATTTGCTAAACAAGTCACTCGCTGTGTAATTCACGATCGTGCCTTCATTGTTTCCGTAACTCATGGCTACTTAACGACACGCGCGCGCGCGCACAAACACACACGCACACACGTGCCATTCACTTGCTGTAACATGTGTTGTCATTTACATGCAGGGCTGTAGCTTGGTGGGGAATCGCCGATGTTCAAAGCAAAGGGGCAAAATTCCGTTACTCCCAAACCACAATTGTTTGGTATTGATTGTAGCAGTGCACGGTTACCGTGAAGAGAGGGGTGTCGAGTATTCACCTCGATGGACGCTCCTCCAAGACCGGTTTTCAACCCTTTTATGATACGAGTGTAATTATCGTGTACCTGCAGATTTTTTTTTTTTGGGGGGGTGGGGGGGCTTTTTTATATTACGATTCACCTCGTGTTCGCTGTCAGGTGAATTCGTATAATGAGCCCGAATCCAGCATAATTTACGCAGCAGTCGCAGATGTCGAAAAATACGATTGAAGGTGCAATTTACTTGAATGAATGAGAACGGCTTGATTGAAATTGTTTACCGCGTGTCCTGCAAGTCGGGTCGAGACAAACGGGGAGGGGGGGGGTGGTGAGGTTGAGTTTGTGTAATTGCGGTTGTTTTTGGAGCCCCGGTGGTGTAAATATCGTCGGGGGATGTAAGGCGTTGCAACGTACGCGAGCGAGTGCACTGTCCAATAATCCTGTTGATGCCTCCGGTGCGATGTTATTGGTGACTGAGACTGCGGCTTGAGAGGTGTGTCCTAATCATTGGGTTGCACCCTGTGGGGGGTGCGGGTTACATCCTAACAGTGATTGAACCCAGCGGTGAGCGTAGAGCCATTTTTTGTTATCTGATCGCCTGGTGTTATCACTGTGAAGTCGATGTCATTGTGAGGTACAACATGCAAACGCCATGAATGACAAAGGCATGTAGTAAATCTTTAACTCACTGAGTCGCTTGCTATAGTAGGCCGATGAATGATGGAAAGACTAATGGCAATGATTTTAAGGCCTGTGTACAAATTGATTTTTAAAACTCGCTTAGAGAGGCTGTGGTCGTTTAGCAATTATTTCTTTAATATTGATATTTATTGCATTCTTAAGTTGCTGCTATTCATCTGTATATTTTATTGATGTCGCGTGGATAAATAATGAATGTATCTGCCAAATGCATCCCTGCCAATGTTAAGCAAAGTGGTTTGAACTTTTCTCTCGACCACCCCAGAGATACATTTATGTACATCGCGTTTCAGCGTGACCTAATCACACTATTTTTAAAACGAGAAAATCTGTTTTAGAAGCGTTATAAAGAGTAGATATTTTTTTTATGTTTTTTTTTTTACTAAAGCCAGTGTTAAGTGTGTGTGATGCTTAAGTGTTAGAAATTCTAAGTCGGTGTGAGTGGCGGGCTTCGTGATCAATGGCACTGAATAAATTGCGCAAATGGGATGCAGTAAGATTGGCAGGCCCTGTGGAATTTTAATTACAGCTTGCCAATCAATGCCAAAGCTTATTTTTTTTGGTCGTGCGGGGTTAGGGGAAGAAAGTGCAATTGTCTGTAAACAGATAAGTATCGTGATCTTGGGAAAGCTCAACTTATATTCCAGAGATTATATCAGAGGCATATAAGTTTACTTGTGGGTTTGTTGTAAGCGTAATAGGTGTTTTTGTGGCTTTAATATGTTGGAAGCAGCTGCTTAAATGTTGATGAATAAAAAAACCAATGCGATTAAATATCTATTAATAGCTGTGACCTTTTGTATTAGCTCAAATCTGCATTCGGGTATTTTTGACTACTGTACAGCAGAGATCTAAATGTAATTACAATAAAAACATTTTTTCCAATTTATTTCTGGCGGTTTCGTTTGTGGATAATACATGGACTGCCGATCATTTTTCATAGGTACTTTAGGACCCCCCATGCCTTTATTACGATAATAATAATAGCTTTATCTCATATGGCATCATTCATGCAAATTGCATCTCAATAAGCTGGAGAGTGAAGCACATCAACAGAAAATGGTCGGAACACAACGGAGACGACGCATAAAACGAGATCCATGTGGTAGAGGAGGGGGGGGGAGGAACCCAGTATCATGGTAAACACGGGGGGGGGGGGGTAAGTCACAAGCGGGATTGTGGAAATCTGCACTGAACCATTAAAGCCTTCTTTTTGGTTATTTCGGTAAAGTCACGTAGAATGGAAATAATAAAATAAAAAAAATAAACCAATAAAATAATTCTCACGACGTTTCGGCCACAACGCAAGCATCCGTCCTCAGGTGGAGAACAGGTCTGTCGAGAAGACAGTCTGAATGACACGCCCTCGGCTTGGAGCGACCGAAAGAACCAATAAGATGAATCCCTGCAGTCACGAAAGCTTTAAATCATTAAAGCCTTGTTCACAAATGCAAAGCTTAGGAGAAGCACGCACCGCGGCCGCACACATTCGTCACGCTGCCAGTGGAATTGCAATTATACGGTGATGATGATGGTGCTTCGAGCGAGAGGTCTGGATGATGAACACTTGCGTCCGTGTGTTTGCTGACGTCGCTCGGGCAGCAATGGGAGGTTGCCTCCGCCGTCTCCATGGGGCCCAGGTGAATCTGAACGCTGCTACGCTCCAATCTGTAATTACATCCATGACGTTTGTTTTGTGTTTATATAATACGATTGTTTCAAACGGGGTAATTGGCGATCATGCTTGTACTGCTGAGGGTGTAATACGTGTCGTTAAAAGCCTTGGTGGCGTTGAAATAAATACGTTTCGTTGGCTTTCCCCCCCCCCCCCCGTAAATATGTAATTTCGCAACTTAACATTCTGCATCATCGCTATCGTAAAATTTTGCGACAATTTGAAACATCTGTTGAACGGACACATAGAGTTGAGTGAGAGTAGTTTGGGACTGCTTTTTTTGAAAACTGAACATCATCCGTTCGGATTAAAGGTATTCGTTTTAAATCATGAACAGCGTCATCAAACACGTTGCAATCATGCACAGCAGCTGCTCGGGAAATGATCAAAATTGGCGACGGAACCTCGTGTCGAGCGATGCGCGCGTCCGGCAGGAACCACGTGCCGCTCTGTAGCGAGGGAGGCTGCATTTGGAGTGTTGTTTATCTGCCGCTGCTGCTGCTGCTGTTGTTGTTGTTGTTTACCTACTCCTTCAACATCCGAGCGAGCTGCACGGTGGGCAGGAGCGTTGCCAGCAAGTCCTCCGCCGCCTGCATCACGGCCGCTACCTGAAACGAGACACGGAGGCACCTCACGGGAAGTTGTATCCCGGGGCGGGCGGGGGGTTTGCACCGCGCTCGCGTGCGCCCAACGATTCGCTCCCGGCACGAACGGAGCTCTCTTTCCCGAAACGTCGGACGCCACGACGAAACGGCGCGCGGTCCAACGAGAAAGGGCGGCCGCGAAAACGCCGCGCAAGTAGCGCAAATGCGGCAAGTCCGTTCATCGGCAATTGATGTTGCACATACATAAAATACCGTATGTTTACGTATTTGTAAACATATGGTATTTTCATGTTATGTTGACTTTACATATGATAAAAATATGTTTTTATCAAATAGTTCACGCTTGTCCATGTTTATATAGGGCGCCACGGTGGTGAGATGTTAACTATCTCGCATGGTATACAGGAGCGCATGGGTTCGATCCTGGCCCGCATGCCTCGAAATTTGGAGACCCCGTGGCCGCGTGGATTTTTTTCCGGATCCTCTGGTTTTCCCCTCCACATTTAGAATCAATACGCGGTAACCACCATCACGACGACGATAATATCAATCGTCAAAATGTGTCCCCCATTCTATTGCACCCGTAGAGCATAAACACAAACCCCCACACAGCCGGATTGCTGGCTTCCACAGCACACTTCACAAATCGGTGTCCTCACGTGAACCTGGACGGAGCGCTCGCCTCGGCTGGGCTCCTCTCTCCAGCACCCTCCACAATCCCCCACCACCACACCCCACCAGCCTACCACCACCACCAGAGTTACCTTTGCAGTTGCCTCCTGAACGGGGACAGTGCTTGCGTCTCGCACGGCCGTCACGCACAGCCTCGCCTGCTCCATGCCCAGCCTCGCCTGCTCCATGCCCAGCCTCGGCTGCCCCTCGCCGCGCGCCAGCTGAGACCGTCCCAGGCCCCGTCGGCACCCCAGTGGCCGATCCGCACAGATTCCGATTTGTGGACAGAGAGAGAGGTCAGCGTGGGGTTCCACGACGCGATGACCTCGTCCGTTGAGTTATCGCTGTCCCTCCCGGTAGGCCTCGGCAAGGTAAGGCAAAAGGTAAAAACAACGAGCCTATCTTTACCCTACCTTTTACCTTACCAGAATACAATTACTCTACCCTACCTTTTACCCTTTAGCAGGTAAGGTAAAAGGTAAAAAACAACGAGCCTACCTTTTACCCTACTTTTTACCCTTACTCCATACAAATTACCCGATTACAGGGTAATTACTAGGGAACTACACATGAACAAGGTTTATAACGGTAAATGCTAGGTAGAGCGCTTTATTCATATAGAATACTCTCGATGATTCCAATTTTACACGCTTGTTGTCGTTGTTGTCATTGTTGTTGTCGTTGTTGTATCCTCAAATCTTGTAACACAATTTTAACCCACTTCCTAATGTGGTATCGACTGCAAACTTGGTATACTTATGTCATACTGATGACAACACTATATTCTATCATAAAAAATATATATTTTTAAACATTAATTTTTATGTTATGTTTCGGCTTGGGTCTAATTGTCCACGCTCAACTAACGTTGGCTGCAATTGGCCACGGTCCCATACGTTATGGCAAGCTTCGGGGCCACTTCCTGGAGTCGTGGAGTTCTGCCATTACTAGTACATTTAATAAAAGCGTGTTTTTTTAAAAGTTTTTTTTAAAATTACTTATTAAATGGAGGCCACGGACTGCGCCACGGAGCTTTTAGTGGTAAACTAGGTATCGTATTTACCGGGTAATACTTCGCGCTACCTTTACCCTACAGGGTAATTCTTCCGTGCTACCTTTAACCTACTCTTTACCTTACCCCTTTGCATGTCGACACCTTTACCCTTTACCTTTACCCTTTTACCCGGTAAAAAGGGTAAATTACCCTACCTTGCCGAGGCCTACCTCCCGGTGCGTGTCTGTGTGGTGCGTGTGTGTGGTGCGTGTGGCGTGCGTGTGTGCTGTGTGTGGCGTGCGTGTGTGCTGTGTGTGTGGTGTGTGTGCTGTGGTGTGTCTGTGTGGTGCGTGTGTGTGGTGCGTGTGGCGTGCGTGTGTGCTGTGTGTGTGGTGTGTGTGCTGTGCTGTGTGTGTGGTGTGTGTGCTGTGGTGTGTGTGTGGCGTGCGTGTGTGCTGTGTGTGTGGTGTGTGTGCTGTGGTGTGTGTGTGGTGTGTGTGCTGTGGTGTGTCTGTGTGGTGCGTGTGTGTGGTGCGTGTGGCGTGCGTGTGTGCTGTGTGTGTGGTGTGTGTGCTGTGCTGTGTGTGTGGTGTGTGTGCTGTGGTGTGTGTGTGTGGGGTGCGTGTGGCGTGCGTGTGTGCTGTGTGTGTGGTGTGTGCTGTGGTGTGTGTGTGTGGGGTGTGTGTGGCGTGGTGTGTGCGGTGCGAATGGGGAGCGGTAGTGTAGCAGTTAGCGCAACGCTGCGCTACGACCCTGGCTACCCGAGTTCGATTCTCGCTCACGGCCAACACGCAGCGACGATTATCTGAACCGGTCATGGGCCTCCCCTAGGTCGACTCAGCCTCAAATAAGTACCTGGTGCGGTGCGTAGTGCAGCTGGGGGAGACAGAGGCGGCCGGGCGTGGTGCTGGCCACCTACCCACACCCTCGTTGTGCCGTTCTGGCCTTCATCAGGTGCTCGCTAACAGCACTTGCCCCAACAGTCTGCTGAGGCTATACGGGGGATCTTTTTTTACTTGCGTAGTAAAGTAATTGTATTTTTCCATTTGCTATACAGCCAGATATGACAAATCGCTAACCTTAAACACCTACGTCGTTCATAAAAGTTGAAGGCGGTATAGTACTTTAGTAATAGAGCAAGTGCAGAATCACTGACACGGAAATGATAGCTTGAAAGCATTTAGCGCAAGGGCCCTTGAAAGTCTTAGGATAATCCGGCACTGTAACCAGGGCGTGCTAATTTAAAGGAGGCGGTGCATGGCCCAGCGGTAGCGTGGGAGGCGGTTGCTGCAGAGGCTCGCGGTCGAATTCCGGCAGGCCGCCCTGGTTAATACTCTTAACAGAAAACTTTATACGTGGTGGTCCAAATTTGCCAGCGTCGTGGTCCAAAAGCGACTTGTAAAATTACTTAATTGTGGGAACTTAGCAGGACCCTGTTGAAAGGAGTTGAGCAGCAAAAGCCTGTCCTGGGTAGACACGTGTAATAATAATGATGAGTATTCTTGGTTCTTTCGGTAAAGTCACGTAGAAGGGAAATAATAAAATAATATAAATATAAAACAATACAAATTCTCACGACGTTTCGACAGCAACACAAGCAATCATCATCAGACCTGATGATGATTGCTTGACTTTACCGAAAGAACCAAGAATATGAATCCCTGCAATCACGAAAGCTTTAAATCTAAATAATGATGAGGTGAGAGTTTTATTGTGGTAAGTGGTAGAGCATGGATCAGCTGATCTTAATCTGGATGCATTGCACGCTCCGGTGTTGAATTGTCCCGGACCAGTGGAGTATGCATGTTGAACATCTTTCGCACCGCACGTTAGCCAACCGTGCGAATATGAGCTTTTAAATGCTTCACAAATCTGTGCGGAGCAAGCCAAACCACGTCTTGCAAAACAGCACAGCCAACGATTCCATACCTTACTCATAATGTTTTCCAACAAGGACGACAACTTCACGCACTCATCTGCAAGTACCTGTGGAGGCATAAGCAAGGAAATGTATGCTTCATTATTACATCAGCTGCTTCTGAACAATGTAAAACAAGATGCATGTTTTTGGGGAACTTGTATATACGTAAAAAAAAAATCACAACATCTTCTGGGTTCTTTCGGTAAAGTCACGTAGAAGGGAAGTAATAAAATATATAAAATAAAACATAATAAAATACAATTCTCACGACGTTTCGGCCACAACGCAAGCAGCCGTCCTCAGGTGAAGAACAGGGCTGTCGGAAAGACAGCGTCTGAATGAATTATTTCCCTTCTACGTGACTTTACCGAAAGAACCAAGAAGATGAATCCCTGCAGTCACGTAAGCTTTAAATCGAAATTAAAACTAAAATCACAACAGTTGTTTTTCTTTAAAATAGATGATTTATAAAGTCTTCGCAATGCTGGACGAAGGTCTTCGCACGCCTTCGTGACCCACCACGGTCCTGCGATGCCACAACCCATTTCGCGAACCTAAGGGGTTGTTCGTCCACAGTTCGACTCCACATTCAAGCGTGGCAGTCGACACAACGGCAAGTTTCTCAAATCGCCTCCGGTATAAATGGCTTCACCGCCATAGTCGACGCGCAGGTTAGCGTGTGGTGATGTGATAACGTGTGGATATGCCCACCTCTACCAAACACGCACAGCTGGTAGAACAAACACAGCCCCCCTCTCTCTCTAGAGCTCCTTCGAAGCGGAGGTCCCCTTTCCGCCAGCAGTGACGTGAGCAAGCAATTGCAGGGCTGCGCCTTTGGCCAGTACCCCGTGCGCGATGCGCTACACAACTCCCCAATTATGCGTTGCCACTGGATCTGCCCACGGGTGTCTTTTGTTGTTTTTGACACCTCAACGTAGACCCTCAGGGAAGAATAACCGCTGGCATATCCACACGCAGTGCCCTCTCTCTCTCAGGCTAATGCACGCAACGTGCTTCGGAGCCAAAGATCCCGCATGGAGCATTAATCAGGCGACTGGGACAGGTGTTGTAAGCGAGCAGCACCTATGAAGGCCGGCACGGCACACGAGAGGGTGGGCTGGCCGAGACCACGCCCGAACGCCTTTGTCTCCCCAGTGGCGATGTTCACACACCGCACCAGGTACTCACTTGAGGCCGAGTCCACCTAGGGGAGGCCCAGAACCGATTCAATATAATTCGTCACTGATGTGGACAGTGAACGGGAATCGAACCCCGGCTGGTCGAGGCTTGTAACGCAGCGCGCTAACCGCTGCACCACCGCTCCCCACTACACTACACACGCTCGAGGCGGAACGCGCGGGTGCCCAGCCACGAGCAGCATCCCACGGCTTCCTTTTCAAGGCAGAGACTGAACCCCCCAAATTGAGGGGCCCCCGTCGCGACCAGGAAGGCAGAGAGACCCGCGGAGGGAAACGTGGTGAGCGGGCTTGGAGCACGTTCAGTGGCGTTGTTGCGGAGGCTCGCGGGTTAGAATTTGGCAGTACCGCCCTGCTTATAACAAACGAATCACAATACCTTGCTGGATATCGTCGAGGGGCATAAAGCAGATTCTGGCTGGCCATCGAACAAAGGCGGCGGTCACCGCATCGCGCGCTTTTGCGGCCGTCTGGAACGTTCTTCCTTCCGATATTGGAAGCCACTGGTGCTATGCACTTCTAAATCATCTAGATATAAAACTCATTTTAGATTTGTGTGGTAGTCTGTTGTCCTTCACCCCGCACCTCCAATTAGCACGGTCGGCTACGTACGGTGCGAAAGAAGTTCAACAAACGTTAAAGAGGAGCCCCGTGAGGTCATTCGGAAATGGTAGGCCATTGTGTGCCGACGTCATAGTCCAATTTTTTGTTCTTCAAAATTAGAAAAATTACTCGATTGGGATTACACGAAGCAAGACGTGCAACCCGCCGCCCCCCCCCCACCCCCCGACTGAAACTACTGCAGACTGTGTCTGTGCAACATCGCGGCTTTCTTTGCGATAGCATTGCCGCTATAATAATGCGAGCGCGAATGCGCAATGGCAGCGACACATTATCCTGGATTAAAAACGAGTTCATTGTTTGAAATAGCCACTGTGCCAGTGCTCAAAGTGAACCGCTGGAGAACAATGGGCTCATCGCTCTGGGCAACGTTGAGTGGCTTCGCGATGAGAATGGACAAGCACGGTTGTAGTAGCAGCGGTCACGGTGATACACCGGCTAATATTCACAGCTTAGACGCGGTGTAGAGATGTTAACGACCTCGCCTGGTATGCAGGAGGTCGTGAGTTGGATCCCAACCCTGACGCCTGCTGTATATTTGGAGTTTGTGTGTGTCTCTCTCTCATCATCATCACGGTGGCTAGGAGATGTTAACGCCCTTGCCTGGTATGCAGGAGGTCGTGGGTTCGATCCTAACCCTGACGCCTGCTGCTGTATATTTGGAGTTTGCATGTTCTCCCCGTGGTCGCGTGGATTTTTTTCCAGGTCCTCCGGTTTTCTTTCCTCCACATCTATAAACATGCGCTTAAGAGTATTTGGCTGCTATAGTTTTCCACGTTATGAGCCAATTCGTTGACCTATCATTTGTGGCCAGGTCGCTTCTGAAAAAAAAAGCTGCAAAAGTCAGTGGTGCCTGACCTGTTGGTGGTATATTAAAACAAAAAGCTTAAGTTTTAGTTTATCAGAAACAGAGCGGAAAATTTTAGATGAACGCGCGCGCGAATATCAACGCAGGACACCTTGAAAACATTTCCCAGCGATGCATATTCAAGAGTTTGCAATCACCCCGCAATTCAGGCCTGCTCGGTGTTTTCTCTCTCTCTCTCCCCGAACATTTGCATGCATCATCTTTTGTTCTCCTAATGACACGTGCGTGCGTTCGTGCGTTCTGTTGACGCGCATTCATTGCCCGCGTTGCGCCATCGCCGCCCCCGCTGAATATTGACGGTGTGCGACGATCGTTCCGTGTTCACTCCTTACCGCGGCCTTCTTGAGAAGGTCGGGCGTGCATTTGTGCAGTCCTCCTCCTCCTCCACCTCCTCTGTAGGCGATACACAGATAGGGGCAGGCATTTGACGCGTGAGAGACACCACAGACAGCCGTCAAAGTCATTCGTCGCTTTGTAAGTCACGGACCAGACCCCGGTTGAGAACATTATACCGGGCATTCTTAGTCGTATTGTTATTATTTTTATTCTGCTTGTTTGCCCAGGAAAGCCTCGCCGAGTCTCGAGACTATTTTTCAGTCGGGTGAAGCCAACATTGTCAAAGCAGGTGTGGGGGGGGGGGGGGTTTCTCTGTGTGTAATCCCAATTGAGAAATGTGCAGGTAACCATTCAGCATTTGGAAGTGTTTGACAAAGAACAGTTACATCGGATTGATTTTTAGCTACGCGAGGAAACCAGAGAACCGGGAGGAAACCCATGCAGAACAGGGGGAGAACATACAAATTCCACTCGCACAAAGGCATCCGAGTCGGGAATCAAACCCAGGCACTTGTAGCCGAGAGGCACGCGGCGTGTTAGCACTGCGCCACCGCACCGCCCACAACTTTGTAGAGAGACGTCAAGCCCTCGGAGATCTGGTAACCCTGTCGTCAAATATACAAAAGCGTGCACAGAAAGGCACTCGGCCTGTGTGCTTCATGCGTAAAAAACCATCGGCAAAATGTGACGAGACTCGAAGCGGTAGTTACACAGTCCCTATGAGGACTAATCAGCACCGTTTTAGTCACCAACGCTGACTGAGAAAGACGATGACTCTGAATGCGGATGAAACGGGTGATGATGACTGAGAGGACCACAATGCATTTCTTCATAGAGCTGCTGCTGCTGATGATGATTTTTAAGACATAACGCACAGAGGCTGTGTGTGGTTTGTGTGCACGTTTCTGTGCGCTTATTGTCTGAACCTCAGCTTTTCCGGCCCGCACTATTTTGCTCTCGCGACTTTGCTTTTCTCGTCAATTGTTAAAGATTTTGATCGAACATTCACAAACACCGCGCTGTACTACGTGGTACCTTCCCTGTTCTAACTGTACTTCTCTCCCCCCCCCCCCCCCCCCCCCTATTTTCAGTTTTTTTAAAAATCAACTATCGAGTCTTTGCCATGCAGGTCAGTGCAGAGTTGCCCGTGGCTCAGAGGTTGCCCCGTCTCTTGCGTTCCATAAATGGAGCGATTTCACGGCGCAATTACCCGGACGGTTATGCAACCACGCGTTACGTGGGCACACGGCACGGGGGTCATCCCAAGCGGGTGGGCAACTCGGAGACAAACCGAGCCGCCACGTGAGGTCCACGCGGTTAACGTGTACGCCACGAACAAGATGATCAATCGCCACCTGGGAGCACCCGCTGTGCATTTGTTTCTGGTGTACGATCAACAACAGCTTGCCCTGAAAGTGCGGGGAGGGCCTGGCAATCACATCACGCCTGCGTGATAGAACCACTTGCCCTTCGTTTCATTTGAACTTTGCCGGGCGGTTACAGGTGGTTTGAGGACTCAACGCACAGGCGCGAGGTTTAGAATTAAAATTCCAGCCGTGGGTCGACTCAGCCCATTGTTCCTCTCTGGGGATCGATACAGTGAAGTGGATGTGTATATAAATGCATGCATGCACCGTACGTAGCCGACCGTGCAAATCGGAGGTGAGGGGGAAGGACAGCAAACGTAGCACACAAAAAGCAGTTCTAATTAAATGAGTTTCTAATCCAGATTTAAAAGCGCACAGCTCCAGTGGCTTCGTAACATCGGAAGGAAGAGCGTTCCAGACGGCCGCATAACACACACAAAACACACACTGTTATAAAAAGAAATAAAATCGTGAGGTTTTCCTGGATAACATTATTATTATTATCCTTGGTGTTATTACTCAGTGGTAGCGCGTTCACCGCTTGTTGCTGCAGGGGTTCGCGGTTGAAATCCGGCAGGCCGCCATGGTTAACACTGTGGCGTGTGTTGACCGTTAAAGATCCCGTGGCATCGCTCAAAAGCAGAGAAGGGCCATTGCGTGTCGGCGTCAGGCTCCAGATTTGGCAAAATTTTGCTCATTTACTCGGCAAATCGCTCGATTGGAAAGTGCATAGACATTGCCACCCAAAAAACTTGGCAGGGCCCTCCTGAATAAGGGTCTTGAGACTCGGCGAGAACCTTTGCTGGGGCAAAACAAGTCTTAAGATCGACAACAACAACAATAATGATTTCGATTTAAAGCTTTCGTGACTGCAGGGTTTCATCTTCTTGGTTCTTTCGGCAAAGTCACGTAGAAGGGAAGTAATAAAATACTAAAAATAAAACACAATAAAATAATATATATATGCTCCAAGCTCGTGTGCTGTTTCATTCAGACGCTGTCGCCTCGACGGACCTGGTTTTCACCTGAGGACGGCTGCTTGCGTTGTGGCCGAAACGTCGTGAGAATTATTTTATTGCGTTTTATTTTTATTATTTTATTACTTCCCTTCTACGTGACTTAACCGAAAGAACCAAGAAGAACAATAATGATATAAAAAAAACCAGTGACCACAATAACACGAAACTTTGCGGCGGCGGCGGTGGCGGCCACCAGATCGGCTCACTTGGCGAGGAGGCACGTGGCGTAGGCCGCGTTGCACACGTCCTGCACACAGAGGAGCACGGCCGCGTCCTCCTTCTCCTCCTGGCCACCGCCACCCCCACCACGGGGCCAGCGCTCCACCTCGGCCTCCAGCTCGCTCGTGCGCTCCCGCACGCCGCCGGCCAGGCGAGCCACCTCCGCCTCGTCCTGCGCGCGCGTCAGCCCAACAAGCCAGCGTCGTCGCCGTCATCTGTCACCAGCAGCAGCAGCAGCTGCACCTCCAGCCACCACTCAATTCTGAACTCCTGGGCGAGGGATGCTCTTCGTGCACCAAAGGATAAACTTGAACCGTGCAAATTTTGACTTGAAACTTTCGTGACTGTTGCGATCGAAACGTCGGGGTTTTTGTTTTTGCTTTTATTAAAAATGTAATTTTTTTTTTAATTTCTTTTCTATCTACGTGACTTTACCGAAAGAACCAAGAACAGAACCGTGCACTTATATGTCTTGTAAACGAGCCTCAGTGAATTATCAGCTTTAATACAGTAGCAGGAGGCCGCGGTAGAACTGCATTTGTATTCTTCTTAGGTTTTTTCGGTAAAGTCACGTAGAAAGTAAAATAAAATAAAAACAAAAATCACGACGTTTCGGAGGCAACACAAGTCTCCGTCATCAGGTGGGACCGTCACAGCCAGATTAGCTGTATCAAGTGAGGCAATGATTCAAGATGTAATCCCTTAAAAGCGAGTTGAGGGGGGAGGGAGAGGGAGGGGGGAGCTCATCAGACTATGGTAGCCAATGAAAGGAACGTATCGGGAGGGAGGGGGGCGAGGCCAAAAGGGTGGGCGATGGACGTGGAAGCGCTTGTGCGCAAGCGGCCAATTACCCATTTGTTTGTACCCATCATCATTTTCGTTCTTTTGTCTATCATGTGTATTAGACCTCCCCTCCTCCTCTCTGCCCATTGTGTTGGCGGGTGCAGTGGCTGGCCGCTTGCGCACAATCGCTCCATTGGTTGGCGTGTGCAGTAATTGGCCGCTAAAATTAAGATTGAACCACTTCTACGGGGAAGTTTTAAGCTTATCTTTTTTCTCTCTCTCTGGCGACTTGTTTTCTCTGCCTGTGTCCTCTTTAGAATGTTCACACTTAAATTCTAACTTAGCAATCTTTGAAATACGTAATCAACCAGGCTATGCGTTAATTGTGTGTTGACCGACCCTCTGTGTTGTATTACATTTCGATATTTTACTAGGTTATTTAATTTTAGTGTGTCTTTCTCCTGATTTTCAGGCTTGCTTGCTGTGCCATCGTACTCGCAGCACCACGTTTTCTTTTGGACCACTCATTGATATGCTAATTTTTTCTAACCCCCCTCCCTCTCTCTGCCTCCGCCCCCCCTCTGTCTATTTAAGGCCACCCCACAGAGACGATCACCCCTCTCTGTCACCTGTGTTGCTCTCGCTATGTATGTATCTTGTGATATCTGTCTGCTAATATGTCTGTCTATAGTTTTCTGGTTAGATATTATGTCGCTATTTCATTATACCTGATGATGATTGCTTGTGTTGCAATCGAAACGTCGTATTCTATTATTTAATTTATTATTTTATCTTTAGACGTGACTTAACCGAAAGAACCAAATAATAATTCCTGCAGTCACGAAAGTTCTAAAATTAAGATTGAACCACTTCTACGGGGAAGTTTTAAGCTTATCTTTTTTCTCTCTCTCTGGCGACTTGTTTTCTCTGCCTGTGTCCTCTTTAGAATGTTCACACTTAAATTCTAACTTAGCAATCTTTGAAATACGTAATCAACCAGGCTATGCGTTAATTGTGTGTTGACCGACCCTCTGTGTTGTATTACATTACATTTCGATATTTTACTAGGTTATTTAATTTTAGTGTGTCTTTCTCCTGATTTTCAGGCTTGCTTGCTGTGCCATCGTACTCGCAGCACCACGTTTTCTTTTGGACCACTCATTGATATGCTGATTTTTTCTAACCCCCCTCCCTCTCTCTGCCTCCGCCCCCCCTCTGTCTATTTGTGATATCTGTCTGCTAATATGTCTGTCTATAGTTTTCTGGTTAGATATTATGTCGCTATTTCATTATACCTGATGATGATTGCTTGTGTTGCAATCGAAACGTCGTATTCTATTATTTAATTTATTATTTTATCTTTAGACGTGACTTAACCGAAAGAACCAAATAACAGTACAAAACATGTTTACTCGAATTCATCGGAACGATATCGTGTCACGAATCTCATGCATTTGTGAAGCGACGGTTCGCGCAGGGCAAGGCAAACACGCGCAGACCCCCTCGCAGCGGTGCCTCGTTGGGCGTCACTGGAATTGGTTCAATTTGCCAGAGCGTTCAGGACGAATTCATTAACTCGTAAAACGAACGAAAACCCGATTCTCTGGGACGAAACCTGGCGATTTGGCATCCGAGCGGTGAATCTGAACCCCCCCCCCCCCCTCTCGAGCTGAGCCACTGCACATCCATCTACGAATGGGAAACGCAATTGCTCGTTTCAGCTCAACGCTATCACTCGTTGTTTAAGTTACAAGTGACAGGGCACTTATTGTGATCCCAGTGTTAGCGATGATATTTAAGAACTTAGGATTAACGCTCGGGTTAGGAGTATGATAAGCTCCCAGAGTTTGGGATTCAGTGTAAAATAATCGATTTAGGAATATAGTCCACCTGAGGAGTATGGTAAGGGTTAGTTATTTAAAAAATGGTGAGCCCTATGACGAGGTGTTTAATTAACTCCAAAGATTATGGTTGACATTCGGAGAAACCAAAGGATTATGGTTGGGGTTAACCATAGAGACGGAGCTTGGGTTAATCCTAGGTATGGGTTAAACACAGGGTTAACCCTATCTCTAAACACAACATTCATAGATAACGTGTGCGTGGCTTATCTCGCGAGTGACCCCCGTTTAAGAATTTGGACGCACAAGCAACAGATCTCATTGCCAGCAGCGTATCCACGGGGCTGCCCCGGGTTACGCCTCCGCCGCCGATGATTTGAATAATCGTGGAAAACATCGTGGGGGCAGGAGGCCCGAATCCAGCGCAGATGCGGAACTCGTGGCCGTGCAGAGTGACGTGGTGTCACTCCACACGTGGTGTCACTCCACACGCGGTGTCACTAATCGTGCCGGCCCCACGTGACACTCCGCCCGAGTGCAAAACCAACGAGATGGACGCACTCCGTAGGGAAACCGCTGCGAGGGTTCGCCACCGTAACAAAAAATAATCACGTAACGGATTTCATTTTTAAGACAAATTTAGGCCGCTTGAGTGGCTCGGGAGTGAGAGGGCTGAGCTGGCACTGCTGGGCTGCTGGGTTCAGGCCGATGGTGACGGTCGAACCGTGCCCCCTTCTCGTGTGACGAGTCAGCCACGTCACCAACGAGTGTACCAAGAAAAGCCATGACATCGAATGCGGTTTGTTCCACTTAGTTTGATGCATTCGGGAGCTCGGAGAGTGTAGAGTGTTGGTTAACTGACGTGCGTCTGAGACACCTGTATAAGCAGGGAATGTGCAGAGGCCAGAGGTCGGAGGTCACCTGAAGCAATCTCAGAAGTACTATGAGACCTCCTTTACCAGTGGCAAAATATAGTAATAGGTTTTTACCCTTTCAACTGGTACAAAACTGACACCTTTATACAAGGGATCATGTTTGCAATAACCACAACACAAGCAGTCAAAATGCAAACAAAAAGAAACAACTCTGATAATGATATGCATTGTCCTTGAAGTTGATTGGTCCACACAGCTGTCTCGGGTGTGGACCAATCAACTTCAAGGACAGTGCATATCATTATCAGAGTTGTTTCTTTTTGTTTGCATTTTGACTGCTTGTGTTGTGGTTATTGCAAACATGATCCCTTGTATAAAGGTGTCAGTTTTGTACCAGTTGAAAGGGTAAAAACCTATTACTACTACAATCTCACAAGTAGTTCTGCGATGCCAGTGGCAACGCACCACGCGGGCCCTTCAAACAGCACGGGGTGGTGCACCGGCTCTACGGGGATTCCAAACGCCTTCTCAGTCCCATTAGGCCAGCGGTCGGGAACCTATGGCTCGCGAGCCATATATGGCTCTTCCAGTGACGGCATATGGCTCCCAGACAATTTTGAGTTGAAAAAAAAAATCAGTTTGGAACTGATTTTAAAATACTTGTGATACTACTTAATTATACTGTGTCATTTTTAAGTAAACAGAAATTAGTTTTGAAGATAAATTTCACGGGTCACGCCTGCATGAAGCTCAACCTCACCACGTATGAACCAGACTACAAGGCCATCAGCAAAACCATGCAGCACCAGAAGTCGCATTAAAAGTAAGACATTTAATTTATTATACGTTAAAAATATTATATGGCTCTCAATGAAATATATTTAGAAATATTTGGCTTTTATGACTCTCCCAGTCAAAAAGGTTCCCGACCCCTGCATTAGGCCATGGGCCACAGCAGAAATCGGTACCAATTAAGGGAGCAAATCCTTGCCAGTGCGGTACCGGTGTATTTAAACGGCCAATGAGAACGAACAATTTCGTAACTCGCCCATTTCAAAAGGTGCCTCTTGTTGGCCACACAGGAAAAATTGGAACCCGCCTCAGGGTCATGCCACCTCAGCTGGTACCGACAAGTGAAATGCGGACAACGTGTAAACGACGCCGATGGCGCCACTACAATAGAAAAAAATTACGTGAAATAAACAGATGAATGGGGAGCAGGTTGGAGCGCCGTTGGAATAAGCCGAACACGATCGTGAAAAATGTCATCCAAGGTTGCCAACGGAAGAAAGCTTTTCAATCATTGCGCACGACCAGCTGCGATGCGTGAGTAAATAAGTGCGTGCGTGCGTGCGTCAACGACAATTTGAAAGCAACAAGTTTGACGACGGAAAATGGGAGCTCTCAATGCGTGCAAGTGGATTGACCCCATGTTCAAGGCAACCCGACGGGGGGTGGAGCCACTGTGTTGTCAACAAATACGATCGCGGCGCATTACAGATCCATCGTCACGAGGTCCACAAAAGCACTCATGCACCGCGCACAGCAGCAGCGGCCCTCGTCTTACCCCGTGGCTGTGAAGCGATTGGCTCGAGCCTTTCTCTGGAGGAAGGAAAACAAACACAAAAGAGGAAGAAGAAAAAAAAAGCCAACACGGAGTTTTTAAAAAAATGTGTAAATTACCTCGTTCTCACCGTCGAAAATGCTTTTAAAATCTCTGCGAGGCCACCGCTTCTGTTTTCAATGCCGCGACCTCCACCCCCCACGCCCCCGCCCGCTAGCCACCCGGCTGAAACGCGACCACGCGGCAGAAGAGGGGAGCGGCGTGGTCTCTTACCTATTGCCACATTACGCGCGTTGTGTTGAGGGGGTGGGGGCTCTGCCAATATGGGGTGGGGAGAAAGGGGTCGTGTCCTTGCAGAACAACACGGGCGTGGAGAGCGGCGAGGCCGCTCGTCCGCGCTCCGCGCTCAGCACGGCGGTACGACATGCAGAGCATCCAGCAGCTCTCGGTTGAGAAAGTCACGGAGGGGGGATGGAGGGTGGGGCGGGAGGGATACGGGGGGCAGGGGAGGCAGTCTCGCCAACGACACGAAGCCCGTGCCGAACGTTGATTTGTGACAGCAGCACGGCAAGAGTGGCACTACCACGTGGGCGCATTGCTGACGCGTCTTGACAAGCGTGCCAGCTATGTTAGCGTTGCAAAACAGTAATAATACTATGACAATAATTATTATTCTTTGGACAAGCCGCACTGAGTCTCGAGACTATTTTTCAGGAGGGCACCGTCAAGTTGTTTGGAGTCGGCGGCGATGTTGCTGTGTGGAATCGAAATTGAGTAATTTGCGAGTATTTTTTTTTTTATAATTGGCATTTGCCGATGCCAGTGACACTGTGTTTCTTTCAGCTATGAGAGGAAAACCGCATAGCCCAGAGGCAATGCATGCAGAACAGGGGGAGAAGATACAATCTCCGTGCAGAAAAACACCCTCGTCAGGAATCGAACCCAGGGTCTTATTTCTGTGAGGCACGCTGACATCCAAAATTAGATGTAGCTTTTGCAGAGACATCAAGGCCTAGGAGATATGATAATCCTGTCATTAGATATACAAACGCGTCTACAAAAAGCACTTGTGTGCATTACGCAAAAACCATCAGCAGTCTTTGAAGAACTGCACTTCGGTCAACATCAAAATAAATGCGAGCATGAGAATACTCGGATGCATGGAGACAAACACACACACACACGGTCCCACAACCCCCCGTACACATCTCTACGTGTGCCACCAAGCCAGGCCACGTGTGTGCGCGCGCTAGCTCCACGCATGCCCACAGCTTCCAAGTTCACAGCGGAGCCGCAGAGCGACGCCAGAGGTCAAACAGTGGGTCACGATGCGCAACCGAAAACAGCGCCGTCATCTCGTTCCATGTGTTCTGCTGCGGCTGTCCGGCTAGTGCCGGAGGTTGGGAGCGAGAGCCTGGGCCCTATCCCCTACCCCTCTGACCCCAGACCACCTGCCCTATCTCCCACTTGCCCTCTCCTGACCCATTCGTCCCGCCCGCCGCCGCACCCGCGCACCGTAGGAGGTGTCGACGGTGTCACGCACGAGCACGGTGAGTGCCGCCAGGCACTCGGCCCACGCCTGGCGGCAAACTTCGAGGAGCTCGAACGCCGCTCGGCTCTCGGGGTTCTGCACCAGCACCTGGCTCGCGGAGAGAATCTGGAGTGGGGGAACAGCGACGAAAACAAATGAACGATAGCCCCCAGGGCGAACGCGGTGGGCGTTCTCCCCCAGGGCGACTTCTTCACCAAGCCACAGCCTCTTTTTGGAGTCTCAGAAAAATGTGCGATGACCGGAGGAGAAAGTGACCGTGGGTGTGGTACCTGTTGCACGGTGGACTGGATGCAGTCGTCGAGGTGAGAGCACCTGATGCCAAGAGGCTCCGTCTCCGCCACGTGACGCAGCAGCCGGCAAACCTGCAAGCCGCACATTTCCGGTGAACGGGCCATCGTTAAATGTCACCGGTGGACGAGATGTCATTATACCTGGTGGATAAGCCATCATTATTCCTCGTGGATCCTGCAGAACACGAATCGCCGCGATCTGATGAGGTGTTAAAATGTATAGTTTAAAAGAACGATCTATTTTTACCATTGTAAAAATCGAATCAAGGGTATGACTAGTGCATACATGCACACATATGCTCTAGGAATCGAAAGTGCTTCATTTAATTCTTGCACAGACAATCTATCATGGGACCTTTTTTGCAAGAAACAAAGTATGAAAAATAAGGCAAATCGGTTTCAAAGGCAATTCATGTATAATCAGAGCATGTTTGTTTGCATGTTCGTCACAATTACCGTGTGCGCGGTTAATGCAGTACTTGATTGCTAGCAAAAAGATTCCTATTTGGTGTTTGAACATCTTAACACCTCCTCTGTTTTATTGCCAGGCAGGGCATAAACCTATTACGCTTGAAAACCCGGCGAAGTCCCCACTCAGCTCCACACCAATTAGGGGAGTTAGTGCCTGGAATGAGGAAGAGGGGGGAGCGATTGAAGTTCCACCCGGCCCACAGAAGCCACGGCGAAGCGAGTATCTGTCAGGCGAGCCGGCAGCGATGGATCCCCATCGTATTTGGGATATTTCACCGAAACGATGGCAATGAAAAAAAAACGCAACCGCCAACACGGCAGAGGTCGCAACCGGGTACCCGATACCCGTACCCTACCCGATACCCGGCTACCCGTACCCGGCGTACCCGTTTGCGACCCTGGTGCGGCCGGTTACGGGTACGGGTAGACCGTGAGTCACTGGTGAGTAACCGTTTGTCACTCATTTCCCAACGTCTTGTCTCTTCTCACAATTCAAGTTCCTAGAATCAACCCACCCGCGCCTGCAACATGGCTTCATCCCAGAGGTCGCAATCAGGTACCCGATACCCGTACCCTACCCGTACCCGGCCAGGTACGGGTACGGCTGGGTACGGGTACCCGTTTGCCGACCGCTCAACGAGGGCTCCGGAGCAAGTCGGGGGGGCGGAGAGGGGTGGGGGCGGCGGGCAGCGAGAATTCCAATTTGCCGTGGATTGACGGTGGCCGAAACAAGAATTATAATCAGATCGATGGCAACTGAGACCGAGATGTGCAGACGGGCGCACGCCGGCTCGTCCCAGCGTCCCCACCGGCCTTGCCTCGCGAAACCAGCGTCTGGCGACCGTGCCCCGTGACCCCCGCGAGGGAAACCGGGTCGGTCAGGTCCCTGACGGATGGCGATTGTGATCGCGCTGGCCCTTGTCGACGAGACCGTGAGAATCGCACGCGAGGGAGAGAGACATTACGCAATGGCCGCGTACTCATTCGAAGCCGAGATACGCTCAGCTTTGAACGAGTACCTGGCGCAATGTGTGAATACGAGCACTGGGGAGAAAAAGACGGCCGGGCCGGGCGTGATGCTGGCCACCCCCTCGTGTACCGTGCCGCCAGGCCATCGTAAGGTGCTACTCGTTAACAGCACTCTTAAAGGCTTCACGGGGAATCGTTGTCTTCGTTTGTATACGAGCCCACACGCGAATGCGGGTCTCCGTGCGAATGAATACGGATCTAGGGCGTGACCCGAAAGATGCGGGCACGTGAGCGCGACGACGATGATGTTGTGCGATGGCGAGGTGAGCGAGCGAGGTGAGCGAGCGAGCACCTCGGAGAGGGCCTCCTGCCGCTCGGAGAGGCTGGCGGCCAGCTCGCGCACGGCGCCTGCGTGGCCCGTGGCGGCCTCCTCGGGCAG
This sequence comes from Lampetra planeri, assembly GCF_965212315.1. NCBI lineage: Eukaryota > Metazoa > Chordata > Hyperoartia > Petromyzontiformes > Petromyzontidae > Lampetra > Lampetra planeri. Next base: position 2,987,074 of record NC_136107.1, on the reverse strand, counting down.
GCGAGCCAGGGTGCGCTCCCCCGGCCGTGATGACAGCAGACGCATGGCGCCCGCCACGGCCGCCACCTGCAGCTGGGACGGCGGCGGGAGGCCGGACACGGGCGGGAGAGACCGGGGGGGCACGGCGCGCCGGTTCAGACGAGGGACGCACGCAAGCGCAGCCGTGTCAGTCACAATACCACCCCCTCATTCTGCCGCGTCTGCTATGAGCACGGTTGGCCAGGTACGGTGCGAAAGAAGTTCAATGCGCATACAACAACAATACGCACCCCGTGCCCTTTAACAAAACCAGACCTTGGACGCACATTCTAAAGAGTCGGTGCTCACTTGATACAGCAATCGTGCTGTGACGGTTCCACCTGACGAAACGTCGTGATTTTATTTTATTTTACTTTTTATTAATTTCAATTTTTTACCTACGTGACTTTACCGAAAAAACCTAAGAATATGCTCACCTCCTGTGTATTTTTTTTTTAAGAACTTAAAACATTGCCTGTTCAGCCTGGCTTTCACAGACGACAATTGAAGAATCGTTGATCAAATCTGTGGTTGCAGCTCAACGCAATCGCTACTTTAATAAAGGCGCCTTTAAATGAATGAAGTTTGATTGCTCCTGGTTACAGAACCTCAGGCAGTGGTGGAAATTCAAGCTTGCACTCCATTGTTCAGTTTATCGGTGGTGTCATGGGAGGCGCGGAAAAGCGTTACAAAATATCTTCATCAAAAGTAGCAGAAACCTGTGACCGAAATTACACGTTGTTGCGAAAGCTGGCGAAACGTCGCTTTGCGCCTTTGCACCCAGAAGCAACTTCCAATTTGGCTATCGAGAGGGCGGTGACCCGGCCTGGAAAGAGCGAGAAATGTTCACGCTCGGTTAGTTGCGATTACTCACCAAATTACTGTACAATTTCAAATCATCACGCGACTCCTTGTGCGTCATTGTGCCGTCATCGCCAGACTCAGAAGCCAGAGCAAATTCCCGCTCGCATAAGCACAGAGGCAGTGTTTGTATATCCAGATTGTAGCCGGCGGTAGGAATTACATGTTCCCCTGCCGGGTCTGAGTACATCCATGGCACAACCACTGTTGGACTTCCCCCACCAGGCGGTGTCTATTTTGTCGACCTCGGAGGAATGATGGGACGAGTTTAACCTCCAACCAGGATTTCGAACTCACCGCCCTTCTACCACCCCGACAACAGAAACCAGTGCTACGAACTGTGCTACGAGCACGGCTAACATCAGCGGCGAGCAATGGCCGAGCCGGTCCATGAGCCCCCTCCTTCACCGACCCGTACTGACCAGCATGGTGAAGTATGGTCAAACAATCCCCCCCCCCCACCCACGATCGACACGGCGTGGAGAGGCATTCATCCAGCAGTGGATTGATAGAGGGCCTGTGGTGCATGCAGACGGGTATGACGCGTGCATGTTTGTGCATCTGCCATTGTGTTCGTATTTCTGGCCTTGCAAGCCCTACTTCTAAGTGACAGACTCCTTATTTTATTCATACAAAACCCTATTTTTATTCATATAAAAAAGCTTGTTTTTACAACAGTCTGCAAGCTTCTGCCCTCACGGAAATTAGTGAGTCTTAATAATAAGTATCGTCTTACTTGGAACCAGGCTGGAATATTACATGACAATGACATTTTCTTGAAAAGGGTGTAAGGAATGCACGGGTTTAACGCATGCCACGAATTACAGCAAAATCATTTACAAGCTTCTCGTTTAAGCCAACGTGGTGGATTTTTTTTTCTCTTTTAATTTACCGCGTGCGCTTTTCATTAAAGATCAATCGCCCCGTTCTGAGGCGGCGTTCTCAGAATACAACGCAAGCGTGTGCGAGCATCGTCAAAATCTCCGTCGTTAAATTGATATAAACGGGCTCGATAATTTTCCCGGAATGAGCCAATCTAGGACCGAGCGGTCCCAAGGCGCTCCCTAATGGCGTGAGTCACCGCCACCGCCGCCGCCACCACCACAGCCGCCGTCGTGTTAAGCGCTCCGTGCGATGTGGGCATTTTTCCTGCGGCGGTGACGGCGACGCACGGCTGGGGCCAAACCTGTCTCTTGAGCTGATCCAGAGTCTGGCACGCGGCGATGAGAGTCAGCTCCATCTCGTGGCCGCGCTGGAACTGCTCCAGGGGAACCTGCAACGGCGGGGTCAGAGTCAGTCTCGCTGGCGAGGCCGTCGGACGAAGACGGTGGTAGTCGCGTCGTCGCGCTTTTCGGATGCGCTTCCGCGCCCGTCTGGAATGCTCTCCCTTCGATATGAGGAAGCCACTGGAGCCGTGCACTTTTAAATAATTTAGATTGATAAAAAAAAACTTATTTGGAACTGCTTGTTGTTGTGCTTAGTTTGTTGTCATTCGCCCGCACCTCTGATTAGCACTGTTGGTTACATGCGGTGCGAAAGGAGTTGAACAAATCTACATCATGGGACCTCCTTTTCCAATACCAAAATATGAGAATAGGGTTTTCCCCTTTTATCTGCCAACAAAACAGGTGTTAAGTTGTTAAAACACCAAACTGAAACCTTTTACAAGGAATCATGTCTGCATTAGCCACAATACTTGTGGTCAGAATGCAAAAAAAAACATTCTCTGATAATATACTGTTCGCATGGTCTTTTAAACTGATTGGTCCACACCAGAGACAGCTTTATTTACACCTACATACACTGTAACCTAGGCTTGCCAGAATCAGAATGTCTATTTATCCTGAAGGAATCCAGTGAGCTATAAAGTTTTTTTTTTCCACTGTCCAGATCATAAACCGACTGGGACATTATCGTGGGATGACGATCTCACAAGACCAGACGAGGGGAGATCGACATCTACATTCTATCATCTTGAGCGGTGGATTATTGTGGTGGATTATTATGCAACATGACGCCCTTGCAAATTAAATGCTCCATCTCAAGAGAATGTCCCGGTGAAATATTTATCTTGCAAAATTAACTCATGTTACATAATCGCTTAGGTTTACCACCTACGTTCAAATAAACTAAGGGACGTGTTCGCGTAAGGCGCGCTATTCGACCGGCCATTGCAATATCAATGTCCCCGGCGAAGACTTTCACAGATTTTCCAGGAGAGCCTCCTCGAAAGGAGGACGTCTTGGGGAGACCGGCACGGGGGTGAAGTGTACGGTTTATTTTGCTTAACGAGTCGCGAAAGCTACAGAGTGCAGGAAAGACCCCATTTGTATATGTAGGGGTGTCAGGGGAAGGATTCCCACCAATAGGAGGGTTAGTGGGAGGGGTTATCGAGGAGATATAAGGGGAGAACGGGCGGGAAGAAGGGGCCTTTGGCGGGAACGAGATTGGGACGGCTGGGGACAGGTGTGGATGGGAGAAAAGGATTAAAAGACGAAACCCCTGCAATCTTGTGTCGGCTCTCCTTTACATATACGTCAACCTGGGGGTCACCAAAATGCCAAAGAAATGACGTCGCACGAAGCGCAACGACGAAGCGAATAGAAACCAGCGCGAAAACCAACCGCATTTATGGAAGAAACAGAAAAAGGCGCGCCAACACGAACGGACGTTAAAGTCAAGTTAAAGTATAAACGTCTTCGCTGCAAGTGCAACGGATCCGCTCTATTTCCGAGCCCGCTACCCGATGAAGCTCAAAGCTGTCCGAGCGACGCGTCGCCTCGCGTTGGCGACGCGAGTTGGTCGCGAGGGGACCTTTAACCGGTTGGAATTTGATCGACACTTTTGGCAACGACTCTGCGAGGACGACACAACGGGTCGGTCGGTCGGGCGGCGGAGGAGGAGGAGGAGGGGGGGTTCACGACAACGACTATTTTTTTAGGCCAGGAACTACGACGCGGTCCCCTCGAAACCGACGGCGAGCCCTCGGCGCTCACCGCTTGCTCGACGGCCCCGGCGATCGCGTCGACGCGGACCTGCGCCTCCGCCCACAGCCGCAGCAGCCGGTCGCGGTGCTCGCCGCTCACGCACGCCGCCTCCGTGAAGTCGCGGACGCCGCTCTGCGCCGGGCCCAGCAGCAGCAGCAGCCGCGCGCGCTCCAGATGCCTCGCTTGCAGGCGGCCCTCGCGCAGGCCCTCCACGTGCGTCTGTCGGCCGGCCGCGGGGAGCGAGGGAGGCAGGGTTAGTGTGACAACGGCAGCCGGAGGTGCGATCGCGAGCGCCGGGGGGAATCGCGAGGTTGGATCGGTATTTAACCGGATAGGAATTGCGCCAGTGGCGCGGTACCGTGGCAGAGGAAACGAATCTCGGTGAAAAGGTTCAATTCTGTTTGTGACCAGCTTCTGTTTGCCACCCGAGTTCATTATCCCAGGGCTGTACACAAAGGTGGAGGGGCAGGGGGTAAGTTACTCCCAGGTCTCACTTCTAAGGAGGCTTCAGAAAGAGCCGAGGGGATGGCGCACGTGGTGTCCGCGTACATCATTTTACACTTGGCCTCCAGAAAAGCTTTTTAGCAAACCCTGCATCGTACACCCAGAACCCACACAGCCAGGGCCACTTTGTGGGTAGTCTACGGCAACTCTCTAAGTCCGGGCAAATTTCCACGGGCCGGGCCCAGCCCCAGCCGCGATCCCCCCCTGCCCCCCCCCCCCCCTCCACGCGTGCTGGTGTCGAGCAGGGCAACGCTCTGCTCCGCGACTCCTCCGCGAGGCCGTCGCATAGCGGCCTACGCCGACCTTGACCGCGTCCACGGCGCCGCACAGCCAGGGAAGAGCTTCGTCGCGAGCGTCCTCCTCCCTCCGGGCCCCGTCTGTCGCAGCCTGCCCGGGGACGCCGGCCCACGTGCCGGGGCCCGACCCCGTCACCGACGGCGCCGACGCGGGCCGCTCCTCGTCCCGCCGGAGCGTGGGGCCCCACGGAGGGGAGCCGGGTGGGCTCGTCGCCACGGCGGGGGACAACGACGCAGCCGTGCCGTCGGGCAAGAGCTGTGGGAGTCCGTGGCCAAGCGTGCCAGTCGGAGGAGGTGCGGGGGAAGGACAAACTGAAGACAACAAGAAGCAGTTCTAAAGAAATGGAGTTTGTCGATCTAAATGATTTTACGAATATCGGAAGGAAGAAGGTTTCAGACGGCCGCAGCAGCTCGCCTGAATGCGCGCGCGATGCGGTGGCCGTCTTTGTTGGACGGTTTGCCAAAAGCCGCTGCTGCTGCTGCTGCGGCGAGGATGACCGTGAGAGTTCGCGTGACGATGGTTGATGCTCCTTGACGACATCAGCAAGGTACCGTGGTTCTCTTTGTGGCGAGCACTTTGCGTGTAATGAGCGCGACCGGAAGCCAACGCAGCTCAGCGGGCACTGAACGGACACGGTCGGATCTTTGCAGCACGGCCAATTAGTCGATGCAGCTTGGGATCTCCTCCCATCAGTATGCTAATGACAGGACCGTTAAGGGTTAGGATTTGCATTGATTGCAGTGCTTAATTCCACAGCGTTTCGAAGCACGCGTCACGTTAGAATGCGATTTGGATGATAATAATAATGATGATGAATAATTTTCGCTGGTGACTGGGTAAATACACCTTTGGAGTTAAAAGGCGCACGAATGCGACTGTGGATGAAGAACAGGCTAATTGAATGTGGCAACGAGCGCTGTGAAGCGTTCCAATCAGCGGCCGAGCCAACAGGGATGCAGGATTCATCTTCTTGGTTCTTTCGGTAAAGTCACGTAGAATGGAAATAATAAAAGAATAAAAATAAAACATAATAAAATAATTCTCACGACGTTTTGGCCACAACGCAAGCAGCCGTCCTCAGGTGAAGAACAGGTCTGTCGAGAAGACTCTGTCTGTTCTTCACCTGAGGACGGCTGCTTGCGTTGTGGCCGAAACGTCGTGAGAATTATTTTATTATGTTTAATTTTTTTTATTTTATTATCTCCATTCTACGTGACTTTACCGAAAGAACCAAGAAGATGAATCCCTGCAGTCACGAACGCTTTAAATCGACATTTAGGGATGCAGGATCCTTGTACGCTCCCTCGGGCCCTTCCGCTGCTCCGTCTTTCATCGTCCTCGCGACTAAACTGAAGCGGCGACGATTCATCCCTGGGCCGTGCAGCCCACCGCGAAAGCCCGAGTATGCTTGTCACGTCCCGAAATATGCACATGTGCATATATATGCGCTCGGGCTACTTAACGAAAATCGTTTCTGAAGAAAGTGCGGTCTTGTATGGAACTCACCGTGGTGCCGGTGGGGCCGCGGTTCCCGCCGCCGCCACCGCCGCCTGCCGCGTGGGTCGTCTCGGCGGCGACGATGTCGACCACTCGGCACGTGGCTGAGCGCACGCGGCCCAGCACGCGCTCTCGCGCCGCCCGCGCATCCCCGCAGCCGCCGTGCGACAGCAGCGTCTGCGAGCGACGAGCGCCACCGGGTCATTGCAAACACAATTTTTTTTTTACTTGCATAGCAAAGTAATTGGATTTTTTCATTTGCTATACAGCCAGATAATACGACAAATCGCTCAACTTTAGCCACCCAGTCGTTCGTAAAAGTCGAAGGCGGTATAGTACTACAGTAATAGAGCAAGTGCAGTATCACTGAACCGGAATTGATAGCTCGAAAGCATTTAGCGCGGGGCCCTTGAAAGTGCGGGGCCCGTAGCTACTACATATGTAGCTACTACACATGTAGCTACTACATTAGTAGCTACTACTACACATGTAGTAGTAGCTACCAGAGGTGTGGACTCGAGTCATGTGACTTGGACTCGAGTCAGACTCGAGTCATGAATTTGATGACTTGCGACTCGACTTGGACTTGCATAACAATGACTTTGTCCCACCTATGAGATGTGGACTCGAGTCATGTGACTTGGACTCGAGTCAGACTCGAGTCATGAATTTGATGACTTGCGACTCGACTTGGACTTGCATAACAATGACTTTGTCCCACCTCTGGTAGCTACTACACATGTAGCTACTTTTGCTCCTAGGATAATCCGGCGCTGCGGTTGCAGCGCGCGCAGCAGGCAACCGCACTTGCCTTGCACGCAGCAGGCAAGCGCACTTGCCTTGCACGCAGAAGGCAAGCGCACTTGCCTTGCACGCAGCGAGCATCATCATGGGGGCCTTCTCCAGCACATCCCGAGCGACTCCGATCCGCGCCGCCTGCCGCGCGTCCTTGAGATCCTGAGCGCCGGCGAGGAGGGAACGATTCTCACGAGTGAACGCCCCCCCCCCCACGGCCCCCCCCCCCCGACCCCGCAAGCCAGGAGAGCACGCCTATTGTTGTGCGCACGTACGCTTGGATTTCTTTCGCGCCGTACGTAGCCGAAACCCGAGGCGCAACAAACTGACCGCAAGTGTTTTGGACCGTGCTCATCTCTGTCGGTCAGTCTTGAGCTCGTGGCGGAAATTCCACATTACAATTGCAGGGACAATTCATGGAACGGCCTGACAGCAGCGCTACCGATTTAACCGAGTGTAGGGAGGCGAAAAGTTGACCCTTGACAGGGATTTATGATCTGCCCACCGCAGGCCAAGTGCAGTAGAGACACGACCTCTGAGATAGCACATCTGGTGTTAGGCTGCCAAAATTGTGGAGACAGACGTCGATCATCATCATCATCACTATCATCATCGGTTAAGGTCAATCCACTGCTGGATGAAGGCCTCCCCAATACACCGTCTACTCTCATGATCTTGCCATGCATCAATCCATTCAGCACCAGCACACGAACTGCATAGATCCCTAATGGGGCGAAAGCAAATTGTGACTACGACGAATATGATTGCGATGATGATGATGATGTAGGAGATGATGATGATGTAGGTGTAGGTGATGATCATGATGTCGGAGATGATGATGATGATGTAGGTGATGATAATGATGTCGGAAATGATGATTACGATGATGTAGGTGATGATCATGATGTCGGAGATGATGATGATGATGATGTAGGTGATGATCATGATGTCGGAGATGATGATGATGATGTAGGTGATGATCATGATGTCGGAGATGATTATGATGATGTAGGTGATGATCATGATGTCGGAGATGATGATCATGATGATGTAGGTGATGATCATGATGTCGAAGATGATGATTATGATGATGTAGGTGATGATCATGATGTCGAAGATGATGATTATGATGATGTAGGTGATGATCATGATGTCGGAGATGATGATTATGATGATGTAGGTGATGATCATGATGTCGGAGATGATGATTATGATGATGTAGGTGATGATCATGATGTCGGAGATGATGATCATGATGATGTAGGTGATGATCATGATGTCGGAGGTGATTATGATGATGTAGGTGATGATCATGATGTCGGAGATGATTATGATGATGTAGGTGATGATCATGATGTCGGAGGTGATTATGATGATGTAGGTGATGATGGTGTGAGAGGCACACCCTCTCCCGCTCGGCCGAGAGGTTGACGAAGGGCTCGATGGCTTCGGTGAAGTCGTTGAAGGCCAGCACCATCTCCGCAGGGCTCTCTGCACTCTCCAGGCCCTCCAGACTCTGCAGCACCTGCACCCAGCCACGCCGCGGTGAGACACCCTCGCCACGGCGTGTCGGCCACGCCACAGCGCCACCGCTCCCCAATGACAGGTGCACACAAGACAAAGATAAAGATCCCCCATATAACCTTAACAGACTGTAGGGGCAAGTGCTGTTAGCGAGCACCTATGAAGGCCAGAACGGTACACGAGGGGGTGGGTGGCCAGCACCACGCCCGACCGCCTTTGTCTCCCCAGTGGCGATGTTTACACGCCGCACCAGGTACTCATTTGAGGCTGAGTCTACCTAGGGGAGGCCCAGGACCGGTTCAGATAATCGTCACCGGTGTTGGCCGTGAGCAGGAATCGAACCCGTGTCGCCGGGTTCATAGCGCAACGTAGCGCTAACCGCTACACCACCGCTCCCCACTGCAGCACCTGCACCCAGCCACGCCGCGGTGTGACACCCTCGCCACGGCGTGTCGGCCACGCCACAGCGCCACCGCTCCCCACTGACAGGCGCGCACACACACGCACACACGCACACGCGCAGGCGCTCGCACCTGATTGCGGAATCCGACGATGTGCTTAATGGCTGCGCGGTCGGCCAGGAGCAGGGTGCGTGCCACGGAGGAGAGCAGCAGGCGGGCCGCTCGCGCCAGCCCGGGCTGCTCCGGCGCGGCGTCCGGGAGCCCTGACCTCTGACCTCGATCCAGAGAAGGGTCGTCCTCCTTCTCCTGCCCTCCGGGGACACCTGCGCCCATCAGCTCCGCGATCCTCCTTCCTGCGAGCGCGCGCGCCCGAGACGCCGCCGAAACAAACTCCATCGGACACGAACCTCGCGGATAAACGACCGACGATTATGAGCGTACACTGGGGAGGGGGCCTTGCTTTACATGCCCATTCAATTCACCGTTGGATGAGGGCTCCGCGTAGGTGGTCTCCATTAGGAGATGCCACACGTGCCCTTGGCCGCAGACAGACGGGCTAATTGATGCGCGTCACTGGAAACTAATTTTACGTTGATTACCCGCGAAAAAATCCCGCCCATCCAAAATCGGTGGGGAAAAGAAAAAAAATCAAATAACAATCCGATCGTTTTTCTGCCAAGCGTGAGAAGCAGCTGCCTCTCCACCAACGCGAGCCTTTGGCCCCGATGCTCAGCAGCCACCGCTGCGTGGCGCCGAGGTATCAAATCAAATCGTCAGCGCATTTAGCGTTTGAGCCGCGGTCACGGCGCAAGGCTGAGCTCATTGTAAAACGTTGAAATTTGGCAAATTTGGACCACGAGCACCGGCACACACGGCACCTTCAACGTCTGCTGCGACGCAGACGGCACGCGGTCGTTGCGTTTCATACGCCCTCGGTATTAGCCAGGACGGCCACAGGGTTCGAACCACCGCAACAAGCTGACGCGTGAAGTCATCACTGCTTCACGTGTCCCCCCCCCCCCCGTGACTCCCACGTCCCACCGCCTCTGAACCCCCCCCCCACTTCCCCTCTCCCCCCCCCGTCCCCCCCCCCCGTCCCCCCCCGCCCCCCCCACTTCCCCCCCCCCACTTCCCCCCCCCACCCCCCCCACTTCCCCCCCCACCCCGTCCCCCCTCCACCCCCGTGTCCCCGCCCCCACCCCAGCCCCCAACCGCCGCGTCTCCCCGTACCCGCCCCGCGGACATCGGCACTGGCCCGCAGTGCGGCCGGCTCCAGCTCGTGTTCCTGGGCGGCCAGCAGCTCCCCGAGGCGGGCGAAGCGCTCCACGGCGTGCAGGAGGTCGCGCCCGGCACGCGCCGCCCCTGCCGCCTCTGACGCCGCCGCCGCCGCCGCCGCCGGCGGCCCGGCTGCCCAGCGCCGGGCCGCCTGCCAGCTGACGAGGGTCGTGGTCTGCGGGGAGCGAGTTGCGTTGGCCGTTAAAGCGCGGACTTGTAAACGATGTTTATTTTTGGCCAGGTGAGGCCCGCTGAGGGGCCGTCCGTAAATGACGTCTGGCGATTTTGGAAGATTTTTGATCCCCCCCCCTCCACCCCCCCCCCCCCCATCGTCAGGCGGCGTCACAAAAAGTCAGACCCCCCCCCCTCCTCAAATGACGTCACAAAGCTCTGCCCCCCCCAAAAAAAAAATGCTTCAAATCGCTTTAAACTATTGCCATTGTAGTGCGTATTTAATGTGGCGCTGCACTCTGATGTTGTAGGAAAAAACATTTATTTTAAAAAAGTCTATTTAATTAAGTAGAACGTGTTGTCTATATTTATTTAAAGTTGCGCATTTTGATGTGACGTCACATTTCTCACCCCCCCCCCCTCGTCCCCCCTAGGTGCGTGACGTCATTTATGGATGGCCCCTGAGCTACGTGTGTGGATCCATTTTTCAGGAGCGACCTGGCTATCACAAGTGAAGTGGCCTATCATCATCACACGTGGACATTTATATCGGACGAATTTCTCTAAACGCGTGATGTTGATTCTAAACGTGGAGGGGAAAAATCGGAGGACCCGGAGGAAAAATCCACGAGACCACCTGGAAAGAAAGAGACATGCACACTCCAAATATACAGCAGCAGGTGTCAGGGTCGGGATCGAAGCCACGACCTCCTGTACACCAGGCGAGGTCGTTAACATCTCCTAGCCACCGTGATGATGATAAGAAAGACACACAAACTCCAAACATACAGCAGCAGGCGTCAGGGTCGTAATCGAACCCACGACCTCCTGCACACCAGGCGAGGTAGTTAACATCTCGCCACCGCCAGCGGTAGTGAATAGTGGGTGAGTGGGTGAGGGGGAGGTCCTAATCCATGGAGGTGCTGCCGCAGGGTTCTAGAGCTGTCGCGCTGGCTTTGCGATCCCCAAGTCACCGGTTCCACCGTCCGGCGCGGCAGTTGAAAGTTTCTTGAATCTCCCCAGGCACCTTTGTCCATCAAGCCAGTCGTGTAAACTGTCAACTGGGTTCGTCCTCGGGCAGATGATCGGCAGATCACGAGTAAGCGGGGAGTGTAAAGTGTTCGGTTTGTTTTCTTTCACCAAGGGGGCGAGGATTGCTGCTTTTTTTATTATTCCCATTGGATAATTTGCGTGCAATTCCCACGTGTTCCAAGATGTCCTGGCCAGTGTGAAATATTAGCCCAAATGCCATTCTGGAGGGGCTCTCTAAAGTGCTCCCTCTAGCGGAGCCACCACCCCCCCCACCCCCCACCCACCCTTGCGTGCCTGCAGTGGCGCGAGCGAGCGATTTCAGCGCTAGCGCCTTTAACTTCGCGGCGCCGAGTCTCCTGCAGGACGTGCCGCACCCTTCGCAGGGCTGCCCGCTTCTGGCAAAGCGAGCGCCACACGGCCGCAAGCTCCGATTGCGGTTCTCGGGCGCGGGTGGTGGGGGAGGGGGGTCAACTTTTCCCCGGCCATTCCTCCGAGGCTGATTGAAACAAAGTAGCAGCTTTCCCCGAGACCTGTGCATGGCATAGGAATGCGGAATATTTGAGCCCCCTGACGTTGACAACGGCCAGCAGAAGAGACTGCTGTTCCATCGCTCGTTTAGCGCAGGGAGACACCTGAACTCTGTGTGACCTTGCTATGTGTGAGTCTCTCTCTGCTTGTCTCTGTGTGTCTCTCTCTCAAATTTAGCAATCTTTGGAGGAACGTGATCAACCAGGTGGGGTGTTGACTGTTGTGTTGGCCGACTCTCTGTGTTGTATCGCATTATATTTCCAAGTTTACTACGTTTGTTTTCTCATTAATTTGTACCTGACGATGGTTGCTTGTGTTGCAATCGCAACGTCGTATTCTATTATTTAATTGAATTTCTTTCCACGTGACTTTACCGAAAAGAACCAAAGAGTAATTCCTGCGGTCACGAAAGCGTCGAATCTACTTTGACCTTACACACTTAGTCCACACAAAAGGGACCAACGCAAAAAAATATCTGACGCGTGGTCGGCTTGTAAAATGAAAGAGATGTCTATTTCACCCACCAGGGAACCCATATTTTGGTCACAGCACCCTCCCCTCCACCCCCCCAACACCGGGTCGTGAGAGAGGCAAGCAGCTGTCTACGCCGCGTCAAAGAAGGCGCGGATTTTACGGGCCTGAATGCCAGCCATTCCCCTGGCCTCGTCACACCGAGGCAGCAGTGGAAGGATCAAGGCAGGGCCTGGTCACGTGCGCGATCCCCTTACAGCGGCTAAAACCGGACGTGCCGCTCGCCCGTGTGAGTGTGTGTGAATCTAGGACACGTGGCGTTGTGGTGGTAGTCTCTGAAAGTGCTTGTTGCAGTGGTTAGAGCCTGGCGACACGAGTTTGATTTCTTGCCAGGTGAAATATGAGCGGTGAGCGATATCCAAAACTGACGCTAAGTCTCCCCGCGTTTCGCCGACCCACACTGTCCGGTGTGGTGAAGTATGGTCAAACATCTGACCTTTGAGAAATAACAACAAAAATTTAGACATTTGTAAATAACACTGTGTGTGGTCTTGAGAGGAATACATATAGTATACGCTACATTTTGGAAAATAGCTTTTCATAGCACAAAGGCCAGAGATGAGAGGATGCTAAGAGTTGCAAACTTTACACAATGGGGCCTTGAAAAAAAAAACATTTATGATGACGAATTTTTTTATTGACATATGGATAGTTACACTAACAGTCGCAACTAAGTACCAGACATACACCGTCCAGCAGACGATGACCTCCTCTCTCCAGCATGGAGAGAGGAGGTCATCGTCAGCATGGAGAGATGTTCTCATCTGACAGTGAACTGACAAAGCTACCGGTAAGATCACGACTAACGGGCTTAGTGTTATCAAATTATCAGAGGAGGCAGGTGGTATTGGTAATTTCATATTTGTACTCTCGTGTTTAGCACGCAATCAGATTAATGTCACCGAGCGATGCATCGGTTGATTACATTTTCATGATTACTGTAACCTTTTATTTTCTGAGCGTGTCGGCGGCTGGGTCTGAACGCAAGAACAGCTGCTGCTCATCCAAGCGCAGATCACGTTACGAAACGATGCGAACTTAGCGGAGTGCCGTGACTTCCCCAACTAATAAACATGCGTTTAAGAAAAAAAAATATGACCTTACTTTTGAAAATAACCGATTAAAGCGTGACGTTATGGGAGACAATTACTCTATTGCTCCATGGCGTAATCAGCAAATTATGAATGTCCTAAACAAACTCTCTCAACACTTATATACAGCAGTGCTGGTATGTAAGCCTCTAATTGGACACCATAATACGTCAAGTTCTATCCACTGCTGTATTAAATACTTCCCCACCATCTCGCATGGTCTAGTCACGCTGTACTGAATCTCGCTCCCACACGTGAACTAAAATTCCATCGCTCCGTCTCCGCGACGGGCGTCCTCCCGTTTGCAATCCCACCCTTGGCTAGGAGGAGTTCGAAGGGATTTGATGGACGAGAGCAGCGGCGACCCACGGAGGGAACTCTGTCCGAGAGGGCGTCCTCCGCGGAGATGGAGTGACCAGACTCGCTCTTGCACAGGAGCACGATTGATTGTTGAACCTTGATGTATATTTTTAAAAGGGCTTGGAGAAGACGGCATCCAGCTGCTGCTGCTGCTGATGATGATCAAGTCGACTTTGCATGAGGAGTGGGACTTCCACGGTGCCTTCTCTCTGTGCGCATGCAAAAACGACCGTGCGGAGATTCATTTGCGCGAATGTTTTTTGCGAACATCGTGAACCGGTGTTGCTAACACAACGGAGACACCCCGATACCGTGGTTGTAGAAGTATCCACTGCCGCAAGCGTTTAGCACCGCAACACCGCAGCACCGCAACACCACCACCGCCACGTCCACGCAACTTGTGTCAATGAAAATAGCTGCGCCCTAAAATTGGACGGACGTTCTTGCAAGTTCTTCGCATCTGCGGGTCGGTTTTCAGAAATGATCCCCCCGGGCCTCCCAGAATGCCGAGAGGACGGGAGTGGTCTTGCGTACGCGCAAAGTTTGCGGTACGGCGACGGCGTCCAACTTCGCGAGCCCCTCCTGCACCTCGTCACTTTCACGAGTGGATTCAACATTCAGGAGAAGGGGCGCGAGATGCCGCGCCTCCACATCGGGAATAGACAAATGCGGTTCGGCCCCATCGGCCTTCCCGGTAAACGTGCCAACGTCCCGTGTTTGCCGTGGGCTACGTTGTATGCACGTTGAACTTCTTTCAACACAAAGAGCAGTTCGAAGGAAACGAGTGTGGCTGTCCAGGGCAATATCGAAGGAAGCAAGCAAACTGTGCACCGCTTTCTTTGGACAAATACACATTTGTAATAACACGTGGAGACGCAAGCCTCACAACAACTAGTGGAGTTTGAACAATCATTAATTATGGTTGATCAGTTATTGGGGTCCAAAATGTGTGGAACTTTCAAAGCAAGTCAAAGTGTCGTCCCTGAGTCTATCCTCATCTCAATAGAGCATGGCCCTTGAGCCCGTGGTGGAAACTCCACATTTCTCTGGCAGGGTCAGCATTTGGGATAGGAGGACGACTATTGGCTTCACACAAAAGCGCTACTGAGTTTAGCTGCCGCGCAGGAACAACAAAACAAAAGTCACAAGCTGGCTGAACAATCTGCCGGGAAATTTACAGCCGTAACCTTCACTCAGTCGCGAATATCAATCCGTGCCAACTGAATGAAGAAAACTGAACGGCTCTAAAACATTGATTATAATAACGCGCCCATGCCTCCTGGTCTGCCTCCTAAAAGGTGCAAATCACTCGATCAATCGCAAACGCCGCTCAGCCGCCACGGTGAGTGCTCAGCGTACGTGGAGGTGACACCTCAAGCGCTTGCCCCCAACAAGCAAGCTCGTTGTCACCAAATATACAATCAACTCGGCAGCAGCTGCAGCAACTAAACTGCCAATTCCACACAAAACCAGCTGACAAATTCAGCCGGCGACCTCACCTGGAAAAGCGAAGGGAGTTTCTACTCACAAAGACAAAGATCCCCCGTATAGCCTGCACAGACTGTTGGGGCAAGTGCTGTTAGCGAGCACCTATGAAGGCCGGCACGGCACACCAAGGGGGGGGGTAAGCCAGCCACCACGAGCCGGTCGCCTTTGTCTCCCCGGTCGCGATGTTTACGCACCGCACCAGGTACTCATTTGAGGCCGAGTCGACCTAGGGGTGGCCGAGGACCGGTTCAGATAATCGTCACCGGTGTTGATAGTCTGAGTCGACCTAGGGGAGGCCCAGGGCCGGTTCAGATAATCGTCGCCGGTGTTGGAATCGAACTCGGGTGGCCAGGTTCGTTGTGCAACGCGCTACCGCTACTTAGAAAGGTGTGTGGGGTGGGTGTGGGGGGAGCGTCACACACACACGGGGGGGGTGGGGGGGAGGGGTGCGCTCGAGGATAATCTGTGAGGGTCCAGGTGGAGCCACAAGGGGGAGCCTCACCTGCGCCATCAACAGGGTGAGGATGTGCTCCACCGAACGCGTCTGCACCTCCTCCTCCTCCTCCATGGCCCCGTCTGCCTCTCGCGTCCTGGCTCCGGGCTCCTCTCGCCTCTCGCCGTGGGGTGAGCGGGTGGGGGTGGTGGTGATTGTGGGGTGGGAGGGAGGGGGGTGAGGGGGGGTGGTGGGGGGGTGAGGGGGGGGGTGAGCGGGGGGGGTGATTGTGGGGGGGGCTCAACGGAGCCATGGGGCTGGGGGTGCCGAGCCCTGGCAACTGAAGTCTCACCACCACCCCCACCACCCCCCACCACCCCCACCACCCCCCACCACCCCCACCACCACTGTCACTACCGCCGCCTGTCTAACCCGAGGCCGCTAGAGGGCGCTCTTACTGGCCGGCGTGAGAAGCGAAGAGATGACTGACGGAGCGGGGGGGGGGGTATGAAGAGGGTTTCGGTGGGGAGGGGATAGTGGCTGGGTTGTGATTGGCAGATGTTAGCAAACAGCACGGGTTGGAGTTGTCGTGTAATTGGCTCGTACGGTGATGGGAATTAGTCCAATTAGTGGCAATTTGTCATATTAGCGGTCGGGTGATGGTTGGGACTGATTAGCTAATGCGGGTTCACGGTTGGGTTTAGGGGCATTGGTGAGATTCGCATTTGCGTGCGTCCTACCGTGTACACAACAAGGTGGGGGTCCCCTACCGCCTCTCCCTCCCCGTGCCAGGCAGCGCCTCGACATCTGGGGTTCGTCTCGCGATGTCACGGGCGCAGCAGCAGCAAGGGCAGCAGCAGCAAGGGCAGCAGCAGCAAGGGCAGCAGCAGCAAGGGCAGCAGCAGCAGCAAGGGCAGCAGCAGCAAGGGCAGCAGCAGCAATGGCAGCAGCAGCAAGGGCAGCAGCAGCAGCAAGGGCAGCAGCAGCAGCAAGGGCAGCAGCGAGGGCAGCAGCGAGGGCAGCAGCGAGGGCAGCAGGAGCAAGAGCAGCAGCAGCAAGAGCAGCAGCAGCAAGGGCAACAGCAGAAAGGGCAGCAGCAGCAAGGGCAACAGCAGCAAGGGCAGCAGCGAGGGCAGCAGGAGCAAGAGCAGCAGCGAGGGCAGCAGCAGCAGCAAGGGCAGCAGCAGCAAGGGCAGCAGCAAGGGCAGCAGCAGCAAGGGCAGCAGCGCACACGGGAGCCCCGTTCCTTCCGTTCGTTCGTCTCAGCCATTAAGCCCCAACTCGGTGATATCCCCCCCCCCCCACGTGGCTTTGCTCACATCCATTGCAACGAACCCTTCCCCAGTACCCATGCCACGCGCCGCCCAAAAAAAAATTACTCAATGCATTTAAAATTCAGTTGGCGGCAAGCAGGCTAAGGGGCCGTCCATAAATGACGTCACGCACCTAGAGGGGGGGGGGGTCAGACATTTGTGACGATGTGTGACGAGGGGGTCGGGTTTTAGAAATGTGACGTCACATCAAAATGCGCAACTTTAAATAAATATAGACAACACGTTCTACTTAATTAAATAGACTTTTAATAAATGTTTTCTCCGACAACATCAGAGTGCAGCGGCACATTAAATACGCACTGCTATGACAATAATTTCAAGCGATTTGAAGCATGTTTTTTTTTGGGGGGGGGGGGGGCAGAGCTTTGTGACGTCATATTTGAGGAGGGGTCTGACTTTTTGTGACGCCGTGTGACGATGAGGGTGGAGGGTAAAAAATCGTCCAAAATCTTGTTACGTCATTTATGGACGGCCCCTATTCGGAGCGCGCAGATCTTTTCAGGCCCAGATCCCCCCCCCCCTCTCCCCACCTCCCGTGCGGGCTCTGTTAGCGAGTTGACGAGTCGGAGGGGGGGGGGTCACAGTGCCACTCTGGGGCCACTCGAGTAGCTGCAGGTGATGACGGGCGCGGCAGTGTCGGTACACGTGGTGGCTGCACACGTGGTGGATCCGGAGAGACAACGGTTCTCCCCCCCTGGACGGCTGGGTGAAAGTGGTGGCTTGGTGGCGAGATGGTGGTGGTGGGGAGATGGTGGTGGTGGGGAGATGGTGGTGGTGATGGTGGTTGGTGGGGAGATGGTGGTGGTGGGGAGATGGTGGTGGTTGGTGGTGGTGGTGATGGTGGAGATGGTGGTTGGTGGGGAGATGGTGGTTGGTGGTGATGGTGATGGTGGTGGTTGGTGGGGAGATGGTGGTTGGTGGTGATGGTGGTTGGTGGTGGTGGTGATGGTGGAGATGGTGGTTGGTGGGGAGATGGTGGTGGTGGGGAGATGGTGGTGGTGGTGGTGGTTGGTGGTGGTGATGGTGGAGATGGTGGTTGGTGGGGAAATGGTGATGATGGTGGTTGGTGGTGGTGGTGATGGTGGTGATGGTGGTTGATGGTGGTGGTGGTTACAACCCCGGGGCAGTGTGCAAACTTTTCAGAGTTGAAATTTGAGAAGGAGCGAGGCATTGGCACTACAGGAAGTAGCATACTGGAGGTGATTAATTACCTCCCAATGTGTTGTACGGATAGGGGCAAAACATGCCAAGTTTGGGCCCATTGTGAAAATAAAATACCGTGTGTGCAATGAGACTCAACTGGGCGCGTTCATCGATAAAGGGAAAGAGGCGAATGAATGGGAGAATGCGTGGTTATATGGGACAAGTATGTGCTTTGCAGCCATTGTGCTCACCCATTTACTGGACGAGCGCCCGCCAAAAACCCTCTGTCCAAGGCAATCCAAAGAATCAACTTAGACCGACTACAATTGTACGTTGACCTCGGCCGTGCAGCAGCGAAGGCTCAGACGCACGACGCGACCCGTGGTTGGAAGTGCGCAAAGAGGCGCCGGGAGTGACTCGAGACGGGATGGGGGTGAGGGCAGTGCCGGATTATATCCTAGTAGCAAAAGTAGTTTCTACATGTACTACACTAGTAGCTACTACATGTGTTACTACATGAGCTACTAATATATGTAGTCGCTACGGACCCCGCACTTTCAAGGGCCCCGCGCTAAATGCTTTCAAGCTATCAATTCCGGTTCAGTGATTCTGCACTTGCTCTATTACTATAGTACTATATCGCCTTCAACTTTTACGAACGACTGGGTGTTTAAGGTTAGCGATATGTCGTATTATCTGGCTGTATAGCAAATGAAAAAATACTATTATTTTACTATGCAAGTAAATATATATTTTATTTAGGGCATCAGCTGCTCGTGCACGGCATGTAGCGAGACGGATGTTGTTTTGTTGTTGTTTGTTTGTTACTTCGCACGGTCTCTTATAGAGATGACGATGGCTTGTGGAGGGCCTTCGTCTGCAAGTGAAAGTTTGATCTCTACATTGGGTCAAACTTAGCATCTCTTAATGTTCGACGGCTTGTGAATCAGATCTTATTTATTCACGATGCACTTACAAAAAAATCCGCAGACTACCTGCTGGATCTCCTCTCTGTTTCGAAGAACAAATGTGACATAAGGTCTTCGCTCATTTAGCAGCTTCACATTATTTATTGCCGTACAAATACTGGAGGAAGGGCCTTTGCTATTGATGCCCCCAGGGTCTGGAATGCGATCACCAATAAACTGCAACTTGGATCACTACCTGTGAGATGTTCACTCAAAACTGCTCTGCAGGAGTTGAACACCCCTAGCCGCCACTGCTATTCAGTGGCCTGAAATCAATTGTTTCGCTCCGGATGACCGCTGCAAAGTATGATCTTGTGTTTTGATTATAGTGTGCTGACCTTAAAAGTGCATTGAAAATTTGTGATACTCCTACTGATGCTCCTGCTGTTATGGAGTGACTCATGCTGCCAGCTATGGCTGCAACGTTTGGTAGTACATGTTGTTTATGTCGTTTATTGTAAAATATAAATCACAGTTCCTATGACCACTGTCACATTGCTTTTATAGCTTTATTTTGGTGAATTCGAAAACTTTTTGGTTTAGCCATATTTGTTTGTTGTAGTACAGAGTTAGACTGATAACTTTAATTAAAATTGTCTTGTGGTTGTTATTGTTTGACTTGCACCCCATTGGGATGTTTGCACACAGCGTTGATATACTATGCTTTTTCTGGAAGATTTTGCTGTTTTTTCCTGGATTTTTCTGTTTGCGCGTAGTCACTTTTAGATGTTCTTGTTCATGGTTTTGTTTGTTGCGGTTGCACCCGATTCAAGTGCCGAATGGCTCACAGGGCTATACCAAATAAATTAAACTGAAAACTGAATATCGTGGAGAGCGAAGGAGGCAGTGAGTCATAGGCAGAGGGGGGAAGTGAAGATCTTGAGCCTGGGGGGAAAGGAGAGTGCGTGGGGGGAGAGTGCATGGGGGGGGGGGGGTGCAGTGAGATGAGAGGGTAGAGGTAGGAGAGTGTGTGGAGGGGAGTAGAGTGAGATGAGAGGGTAGAGGTAGGAGAGTGTGTGGAGGGGAGCAGAGTGAGATGAGAGGGGAGAGGTAGGAGAGTGCGTGAAGGGGAGTAGAGTGAGATGGGAGGGGAGAGGTAGGAGAGTGCGTGGAGGGGAGTAGAGTGAGATGAGAGGGTAGAGGTATGAGAGTGTGTGGAGGGGAGTATAGTGAGATGAGAGGGGAGAGGTAGGAGAGTGTGTGGAGGGGAGTAGAGTGAGATGAGAGGGGAGAGGTAGGAGAGTGAGTGGAGGGGAGTAGAGTGAGATGAGAGAGTAGATGTAGGAGAGTGTGTGGAGGGGAGCAGAGTGAGATGAGAGGGGAGAGGTAGGAGAGTGCGTGAAGGGGAGTAGAGTGAGATGGGAGGGGAGAGGTAGGAGAGTGCGTGGAGGGGAGTAGAGTGAGATGAGAGGGTAGAGGTATGAGAGTGTGTGGAGGGGAGTAGAGTGAGATGAGAGTGGAGAGGTAGGAGAGTGCGTGGAGGGGAGTAGAGTGAGATGAGAGGGGAGAGGTAGGAGAGTGCGTGAAGGGGAGTAGAGTGAGATGAGAGGGGAGAGGTAGGAGAGTGCGTGGAGGGGAGTAGAGTGAGATGAGAGGGGAGAGGTAGGAGAGTGCGTGGAGGGGAGTAGAGTGAGATGAGAGGGGAGAGGTAGGAGAGTGAGTGGAGTGGAGTAGTTAGATGAGAGGGGAGAGGAGGGGAGTAGAGTGAGATTAGACTTTTGACTTTTAAACAACTTTTATTGCCGCCAGCAGCAACAGCACTGGAGGCGATTTCGATATGAAATACACAAAGTCACCAGCAAACAAATGAAAATAAAGGTAGGAGAGTGAGTGGAGGGGAGTAATTAGATGAGAGGAGAGAGTGAGTAGAGGGGAGTAGAGTGAGATGAGAGGAGAGAGTGAGTAGAGGGGAGTAGAGTGAGATGAGAGGGGAGAGTGAGTGGAGGGGAGTAGAGTGAGATGAGAGGGGAGATGGAGGCGAGTCCACGTATTTGGGGTGGCGCATTCGGTGAAAGTTCGGGCTCGAGTCCAAACTGCACACTAAGCCCACCGTGCTATTTAATTTTAATTAAAGCCATAGCAAGACACACAGCACATTCGCAATACTTACAGAGCGTTCATGTAAAATTGTGAATTTGAGATGCTTAAATTACCATCGGCACATCGCCCACCTCAATTCCCTCTCATCTTCACCATTTTCTTTCAAACATTTATTTCCTAGACATCAAAGTCACAGAAATGTGGTTAAGTATACTGTACACCCATACCCAACTCCCACTTTCAAGTGCAGGGGGGAAGGGAGGGGGTCTTATAATCCGGGAGACGAAGCATTATCTGCGTCTTGCGTTCAGTGTGTGTTGTCCCTTCCCCCTGTACCTCCGATTCGCACGCGTTGGCTACGTACGGTGCGAAAGAAGGTCCGCGTGCACACACGTGCACACACGTGCACACACGTGCACACACGTGCACACACGTGCACACACGTGCACACACGTGCACACACGTGCACACACGTGCACACACGTGCACACACGTGCACACACGTGCACACACGTGCACACACGTGCACACACGTGCACACACGTGCGATCACAAGTCCGTGGGACTCACAGGGCTTCAGAGTCGGGGGGTTATCATCATCATCATCAACGTCATCATCATCAACATCATCACCCCCAAGGGAAAGCTGCCCCGATCCGGGTTGTGAGAGTGGGGGGAGTAGCTCTGAAGGAGCAGCAGAAGTGAGTGTGTGTGTGTGGGGGTGTTATCGAGGGGAAGAAAGAGAGAGTGAGTGAGCGAGAGAGTGAGCGAGAGGTGGGGGTTTTACATAAAGCAAAGTTTAAAAAAACAATTACGAAATGATGAACGAAGCAAAGTGCCGACTACACCGAGCATCTTCTTGTTTCCACTGATCGTAAAAAAAGGAGTGAGTGTGTTGTGTGTGGGGGGTGTAGTAGAGTGGGAGAGAGAGAGGAGGAACGTTGCGAGAGAGTTGGGCCGAGGAGGGGTGGAGCGTGCTTGGAAGGGGGGCGAGGCTGCGAATGGGAAACGCAGCGCCACGCATGCAGAAGTTACGTGGTGGTTGTGGTATCAACACCATTGGCATCGGCAGCGGCAGCAGCATCATCATCGCCAGCAGCAGCAGCGGCGCCGGAGGGCTCGCGTCCTACGAGAATACTCAGCGTGAGTTTCCACATTCACCGGTGCTGATGTGTCTCTCTCCCCTCGCTCTCAAAACCGATGTGTCTCTCTTTTTTTACGATCAGAGGAAACAAGAAGATGCTCGGTGTAGTCGGCATTTTTCTTCGTTCATCATTTCGTAATATTTTTTTTAAACTTTGCTTTATGTAAACCCCCACCTCTCGCTCGCTCTCTCTCTCGCTCACTCTCTCGTTCTGCACGCAGTTCTTCTCGCAGTCCGACGGCCTCCGACGTGTAGCTCATTCCTCGCTCTCAAAACCGATGTGTCTCTCTCAAAACCGACGTGTCTCTCTCCCCTCGCTCTCACAACCGACGTTTCTCTTTTTTTTTACGATCAGAGGAAGCAAGAAGATGCTCGGTGTAGTCGGCACTTTGCTTCGTTCATCATTTAGTTTTTTAAATCTTTGCTTTATGTAACCCCCCCCCCCCTCTATGCCCCCCCCTCTATGCCCCCCCTCTCTCTCGCTCTCTTTTTTTCACGTCTTTTTTGTACTACTACAAGTGATGCATCTGCACGCAGCCCTTATCGCAGTCCAACGGCCTCCGACGGGTAGCTCATATCTGCATGCAGAGCTCCCCGTTCACCTGCCACCGAGCACACGGCCTCCTCCATCGCCCACTGCTCCTTGAAGGCCGGCACGGCGTGGGTCAGCCACACATGGCAGAACTCCAGCCCACACACCCTGGGGCTCCGACCAGAGCGCGGAAGATGCCCAGGCTGCTGGCCGGACGTTTCCCCTCCAAGACCACCTTCCTCGCCCTGTATATGGCGAGCTTGGCGTAGCCGACGAGCACGTTGACCAGCCCCTGAATATGTTGGGATCCGTCGCCCTTCGGGTATCCAAATATGAGGACCGTCAGGGAGAAGTGGAGGCTGAACCTTAGGAGGATGTTTCTCAGGACATTGAACAACAAGTCCAGGCTCTTGCACTCCACGTATCGGTGCGCCACCGTCTCCACTTTACCGCAGAACCGGCACTCCGGGGACGTGTCGGTGAAGCGCGCCAGGGAGGCGTTGGTGGTGACGGTGCCGTGGGCGATGCTCCAGCTGAGGTCACCGATGCGGTTGTACGTCGGGCTGGAGTAGAGTTGCCTCCAGTGAGGCCTCTCCGGAGAGATGCAGGGCAGAGCTCTCCTCCAGGCGTGGTCCTTGTGGCTCCTCAGGGTGTCCTGTTGGTGAAACCGGACCATGTAGGAGTAGAGCACCTTCCTCTTTACATTTGCGATGGCCACCTCCGGTAGGTCTCCCAGCCGGCACAGGTTGTGATCCGCCTTCGCTTGTCGGCATTGGCGATGCGGTGGCACGACGGAGAGCTCCTTCACTCTCGTCTATGTGCCTATCTCACATGGCCCCACCGCGTTCGCCCTGAATTCTTCATCGTTGTACATTTACTGAACGTTTCTTTGCGTTTTCGCATTTTTTGATGGCCCGGGACACTCTCGTAAACGAGACTCATCCTTGATGGTCTCTACGAATTCCTCACCTGGCTAACCAAACATTGTGAACGTGGACACACGTGCCATCCAGCTGCTGCATCCATCCATCAACTCAAAATCTCCCATTAACTCTCTCTCTTTCTCTCTCTGGCACGCTCTGCCTCCACCCCTCCACCTCTCCCCGTCTCCAAGCTTCCTCCACCGACCAGGGGAACCGGCCCGCCTGGGTTTCATTTGCAGTATCTGGCAGAGCCGCCGGGGCCCACCACGTGTCATTGCGGGCGAGGCCGTGACGCCAGCCGAGCAGTAGCAGCAGCAGACACACAGAGAGAGAGAGGGCGGCGGAGAGGGGTGGAGAGAGAAACTCATTGTGTTCAACACTCCACGCGCGGCGTCGTTTCGCATCAAGCGTGAAGTGAAGTGAGCGACGCGGCTGCTAACCGAACGGGAACGTGTTCACAGAGAGTTCACCTGGAGTTGGCACGTGTTCCACCTGCAGGTGACACGTGTTTCACCTGTAATTGTTTGGGGCTCGTGTCCTGTCGACTCTGTTTCCTGTTTACATAAAAAAAAACACAGTCGAGTTTGTACTCGCTTCATGCGGAAGATGCATTCGAAAATAAAGGGTAAAACCATGAACTAAACTTTTTTTATTTTCCCAGGTAAGGTCCAGTGAGCCGTGTAGTTCCTTTTCAGAAGCGACCCGGCCACAAATGATTGCTCAACGAAGTGGCTTATCGCGTGGACATTTATTGCAGCCAAATACTCTAAAGTCTGAAGGCACGTTTCTTAAAAAAATAACACGAAACGAAACCGCACGAGGAGACAGCTGCCTGCCGAGTAGCACACACAGCACACACGCAGCACACACGCAGCACACACACAGTACACACACACACACAGCACACACACAGTACACACACAGCACACACGCAGCACACACACACGCAGCACACACACAGTACACACACAGTACACACACACAGTACACACACAGCACACACTGCACATACACAGTACACACACACAGTACACACACACAGTACACACACACGGCACACACACGGTACACACACGGCACACACACAGTGCACACACACAGCGCACACACATAGTGCGCACACACAGCGCACACACACAGCACACACACAGTACACACGCAGCACACACACACAGCACACACACACAGTACACGCACACAGTACACGCACAGCGCACGCACAGCGCACGCACACAGCACACACACAGTACACACGCAGCACACACGCAGCACACACGCAGCACACACACACACAGTCCATACACAGTACACACACAGCGCACACGCACAGCACACACACAGCACGTACACAATGTTGTCCCACGTCTGACCGCATAGCCGCACATGAGTGAATTCAAACCGCGTACTTTAAAGTAATTCTTTTTTTTTTGGTAGAAACAGGTTAAGCCACGTGTACGTGAATTCTCACAAACCGAACCCGCCTAAAGCGAGGGCAACCTGTAAATTGCGAGACGCAATTCTGCCCGAACGACAGCGCTACGCAAAACGATACGTTACTTCTGCCTTGAGGCTGCTGCTGCTGCTGCCGCACCTCCGATCAGCACGGTTGGCTACGTACAGTGCGAAAGACCGGTTGCCATTCTGTGCAAAGGCTCTTCGCGTCAATCGACTGCTGGACGAGTGCCTCTTGCACGCCGTGCAGAGTCTGGGGGAGTTGGTTGACCATACTTCACCGCGCTGGTCATTGCGGGTTGGCGAAGACCACGAGCGTGAACCCTCGGGAGCATTGAAGTTGAGTACAACGTCGCGTTGGGTGCTCCACTGCCCTCTGCTGCCCACACCGTAGCCCGGCCGCCCTGTCTCGTCTCATGGGATTCACTCCAAAACGCGAGGACTCACCAGGCTCGCTCAAGTCCCTGGATTGGCTTCTGATATTTGGTGAGATCTGGTCAGTTTTGTTGCCAGATGGAAGGGTAAAAAACCAATTATCATATTTTTTACTGGCAAATGAGGTTCCAATGGTGTAAATGCTTACCCCGAGCTCTCATACTGTGATGGTGCATTGTCTTTGTGTTGTGCGCCTTTTGGCGTCATCTGGTCCAACCCATGTGAGACTAGGCTCTAAGGAAAGCTGTCTCGGGTGTGGACCAATCAACTTCAAGGACAGTGCATACATTATCAGAGTTATGTTTGCATTATGACTGCAGGTATTGTGGTCTATGCAAACATGACTCCTTGTAAAAAAGGAGTCAGTTTTGTTGCCAGATGGAAGGGTAAAAAACCAATTGTCGTATTTTTTACTGGCAAATGAGGTTCCAATGGTGTACGTGCAGAACTGTTCACCCGTTTTAAATGTCAATCTTCTCCGAGCAACCCGCGGTGTGTGACCTGCATCCGTTCGACCAAGTGGGGGCCACCTTGTCCACAGTCAAGTGCTGCCCTCTCTGCTCTGTAGGAGGGCCACGACCCGAAACGGCGGCTTATTTACGTTCTCATTATTAGGCAGGCATCGATGACGAATGTAGCGAGAGGGGTGTGTTTAGATTTTCGCCCGCGTGTGTGGATAAGATCTGCTTGCCGAGAGTTGAACGTGTGCGTGTGAGGGCTGCTGTAAGCTCCCACGACGACATTTGACACCTCCCCCCCCCCCCGTGGGTCACAGGTAAACACAGGTGTGGCTGAACCTGCTGGCCCTGCGTAGAAAGGACTTTCAACTGTTGGAAAAGCTACGCCCGGTGGGTTTAAAAACAATCAATAACAATTTTTTTTATTTTACCAGGTAAGGTCCACTGAGCTATGTAGCTCTTTTTAAATCCTTTATATTAAGTGCACTTGCTTGCTTGCTTGCTTACGACCGTGCAAATCTTTCGGTCGTTTTTTAACCCACTTCCCGTGATCCAATCGAGCTGACATGTTGCACACAGACTCTTTATAGGAATTTTTTTTTATATTTAATTACCAATTGCTTAATGGTGGCAGGCAATTATCTGACCCATAGGTGGCAGCCATCTTAAGCCAGAGGACGAGAGGACTCTCGCCGCCACGCATATAAAGGATTTATAGTTGAAAACTTTGTTTTTACGGGTTAATTTTTTCAGAAGTGACCTGGCCACAAATGATAGCTCGACGAAGTGGCTTGTCGCGTGGAAATGTCTAGCAGCCAAATGCTTTAAGTGCGTGATGTTGATTCTAAATGTGGAGGGGAAAAAACCGGAGGACCTGGAAAAAATATCCACACGACCACGGGGAGAACATGCAAACTTCAAATAGACATCAGGTGTCAGGGTGGGGATCGAACCCCTGAACTCCTGCATACCAGGCGAGGTAGTTAACAGCTCGCCACTGTGAGTTGGGGGTTGTGTAGGATTTAATAATGATAATATATGTGTGTGTGTATAAAAATATAACTTTAACCGTGTTTGTAAAAATGCAGGCTCACGAGAGATGGTGTTGATGGTTTAAGGGGAGGATTGATCATGACCGATGATGTTAAAAGTTGACGTGAACTAAAACACTGCGATGAAATAAACAAACTTCGAGTAGAACCGATCCCATCGCCGCGGATATTATTCACACCGGCCTTATCCAAAAGAAAACATAAGCTCAGTTTTTTTTTTGTGGAAACAGCTCTTTGGAGCGGAGAAAAAGAAAATAACCCTGCGGTGCATTTATCTTCACAACGCAGATCCTGCACCAGTCATCAACGCTCACGCACCGTGACCCAAGAGCACCGCCCTTCACCACCCTCCCTGTGCTGCCAGCTCGCGTACCACCCAGCTCCTTATAGCAACGGCGGGGCTAAGTTCCCCCCCACCTTTTTAAGTCATCACAATACAACTTAGCGATGGGCGTCGCAGCCTATCCCCGTGCACGCGGCGGGTGAGAGCCGGAGCAAAATGTGTGGCAGGCAGAAGCAGATTTCGCTTGCCGTTCAAAGTCTTTTCAACGTTGTCCGTGCAGCTATTGCAATGCCTCCTTTTAAACAGGGGTCAGTCACGCTGCGGGTTTGTCTGCTTCCCCACCCTTCTCCGTGCAGCCTCAATCTGCCCTCCCTCTCTCCCCTCCCTCCCTCAGGTTCGTGAGACGGCGGGAGGAGGCCTGAGTGAGGCCGAGCGGCGGTGTGGGCGGGGGAGGGCCGCCGCGACAAGCCCCTCCGCATGGCGGTGAGCCTGAGCGGCCGCCTGCGCCGCCTCTGCCGGGGCAGCGGCCGCGTGCTCGCCCTGGTGGTCGCGGCCTCCGTGCTGTGGCTGCTGTTCGACATGGCCGCGCTGCGCGTCTCCTTCGCCGGCTCCGAGTATTCCAAGTCGGAGAAGAGGATCCTGGGGGACCGGGACTCCCTGGACGAGCGCGCCAGGCGCCACCCGCGCTTCGGCTTCCTCCGCGCCGCGGGGGGCGCCGCCTCGACGCGGGCCGCACCCGTGCCCGGGGCGGACGAGCCGCGGCCCAACTTGGTCGACAAACGCTTCGGCCGGAGGAGGGGGGCCCCCGACCCCGCCAAAGGAAACGCGAGCCGCCCTCGCGAGCCTCCCGCGGCGGTGGCGAAATTGGAAAAGCGGAGGCTCGTCGTGGCCCAGCGTGCCGGCGCGAACGAGGACGCGGCGGGGCGGCCCGGCGTCGTCGCCGCCGCGGCGCCCGCGAGCGCCGCTCCCCCGCGCCCGTCGTTCCGCGCGAGCCCGGGCCCTCCGCTTCCCGAGGCCGGCGCGGGCGCGAAGGCGGCGGAGATCCGCGCGGCGGGGGCGAGATCCGCCCCGCCGATGGAGACGGCCAGGCCGGAGGAGCCACGGGGGGCTCCGATCGCGCGAGCCGCGGCGGCCGTGGACGCCCAGCGGGGCGAGGCTCCGGCGAACGCGACTCCGCCGGTGGCGGCCGGACACGAGGCCGACGGAGGTCGACCGGGGCGCGTCGCGAACGGAGCGGCGAAGCAAACGAAGTCGGCGGGGAAGATTGCGGACGGAGGCGGCGTCGGAGAAAGTCGAATTGGGCGCGCGACGTCAAAGCTCATTATTGACGCACCGGGCGATGAGGGGGTCAAGTCACACGGTGTCGCCAATAAATCCACCGACGCAGCTGGCGCGTTGACGACCGACCGCGCGCAGGACGCCGGCGTTGCTCGTGGCTTGAACTTGACCGCGACGGCAAAGCGTTCCACAAATATGAAGAGCGCCACCCCGCCGCTCGCACGCCGGACCCGCCAAACGAACGGAGCCGTCGAAAGGTTGCTTACCGCTCCGCCGCTGCGGAGGAACGATTCGCGTTCGCCGGAGCTCAACCGGGCAAGTCGTGACGCCGCCAGCCCGGGCCGGGCGGCCGCCGGCCCACTCCACCGCGGGCACGCGGCGTCGGCCAACGGCACGGGCCGCGCCGCCGTGCCGGAGGGGCCACGGCACCGCCTGCTGGCGCTGGACGCCACGCTGTCCCCCCGGGACCCCCACGCGCCGGGCCAGTTTGGGAACGGAGTGACGGTGCGGCCCGAAGACCAGGAGCTCGCTGACCGGAGGTGGAGGGAGGGCGCCTTCAACGTGTTCGTCAGCGATCAGATCCCCCTGGACCGGGCACTGCCGGACTCGAGACCCCCAGCGTGAGCTTGTGCCTTTTCACGGACAAAGACAAAGATCCCCCGCGTAGCCTTTAGCAGACTGTTGGGGCAAGTGCTGTTAGCGAGGACCTATGAAGGCCGGCACGGCACACGAGGGTGTGGGTGGCCAGCACAGTTACAATTGGATGTGATGTGCCAGGTGCAGGAATGGTTTCCGATCGCCCGTAGACTGCAGACAATATGTGACTAGTAGCCACAGCCATAAGTGAGAGGAATACTGGATATGTCGTGCCATTTGTGAGATTAAGCGCTAGTTTTACCCGCAGAGGGTATTTGAAAAGTGCATTTGCAACGATAATTCAGGATGTTTAGCCACAACATGAACGGCCCAGTTCCACGACCAACTTGACATTCGTATGAAAAGTGAAATGTTGAGGGCACAAGTAAATAACGCACGCCAACTCCACGGGTTAGCATGATCCAACTTTTACCGTGTTGCCATGTCAGCGGTAATGATATTGGAATGGAAAGAAAATATTAATTACGGAAAAATGTCACGAAAAATCTGGTTAGAGTTCACTTAATTTTTTCACGAAGGCATGTTTTCTCAGAGCCCCCTAAGGGATCGTCCGAAACTCTCGGCAATCGAGGTTCGTCTCTCCTCGTGGACAGACCTCCACATCCCGTCATGTTTTGCTGGTCAGACGCTGCGAATTCTACAGCCGCGGGGCTTAATTTCACCCGCTGTCTGTCCACGTCAGAAATGTTTACCCGCGCCTGTTGTTTATGTTTATTGAGTTTTTTGAGCCAGCTGGCCATGATTGGTCAAGGACACCACGGCGCTCCACGCTCGCCATCCGTTATACCCGGCACACCACGTCCAGTACTCCCTTCGCCATAGCCTTGGCTACTCTGCGGTCCCGCTCTCTATGCCTACTCCAGTCTACAAGCGACACGGGCACGCTGTCGCCCTGGCACGCCGACCGGAGGTCACCGGTTCGATCTCCCGGCGTGGCCTTTTATTAAATGCCTCCACAACTCCGCCTAGTAGTGTACGTGGGTAAGTCACAGTTGATCGGCAGGCCATGTGTGGTGGGTTAAAGCGTGGGTGCCTCCCACCCATTGACCAGCATGGCAGAGCAATCTAGATTTTATTAAACAAAACAGTTAAGGCACACTGAGCTATTGACACTTTTTGCAGAAGCGACCTGGCCCCAAATCGTAGCTCAACTAAGTGGCTTACCATCACGTGGAAAATTATAGCAGCCGAATAAGTAACTTTCTGGAGGGGCCCCCTGGAGTTCCCTCTAATGGGGGAGTCCCTTCCGCCAGCCAGTGTGTACGTACGTACACACGTCGACCGTGCTAATCGGTGGAGCGAGCAAGCATTCGCGGGGCCGCACCGTTACCGTGTCTTTTTACGTGCGCGGTACCGGTGACGTCTGATGAGAACTCCGTCGCCGTCCAGGTGCGCGGATCAGATGGTGCCCGACGCGCTGCCGGCGGTCAGTGTCATCATCTGCTTCATCGACGAGGCGTGGAGCACCCTCCTGCGCTCCGTGCACAGCGTCCTCAACCGATCGCCGCCGGGCCTCCTCCGCGAGCTCATCCTGGTGGACGACTTCAGCACCAAGGGTGACCGCCACCTCCCCCCACCCCCTCCTCACGGTGGCTAGGAGATGTTAACTACCTCGCCTGGTATACAGGAAGTCGTGGGTTCGATTCCGACCCTGACGCCTGCTGTTGTATATTTTGAGTTTGTGTGTCTCTCATCATCATCATCACGGTTGTAGGAGATGTTAACTACCTCACCTGGTATGCAGGAGGTCGTGGGTTCGATTCCGACCCTGACGCCTGCTGTATATTTGGAGTTTACTTGTTCTCTCTCTCCGTGATCATGTGGATTTTTCTCCGGGTCCTCTGGTTTTAGAATCAACATGTATTTGGCTGCTATACATTTGTCACGTGATAAGCCACTTCGTTTAGCTGTCATTTGTGGCCAGGTCGCTTCTGAAAAAAGAGCTACATAGCTCAGTGAGGCCTTTCCTGGTAAAATAACAAATAGTTTAGTTGAGATTTTCCTGTGAATAGACTCGCCCACCTCCCCCCACCCCGTCGTAAGAATCTGGAATTTTTCCACCGCTCGTTCGGGGCTGTAATCGGGAGGTGAGCACCGGCCTCGCTGCTCGTTTGAGAGAGAGGAAGTCTCTTCGCGGATTTTTTTTTTTACTTTGACGGCCGCGAGTCGGCGAGATGCGCCATCTGTGTCGCGGCGCGAGATGCCACTCGGAGGGAAGTGCCCAAGAGCATTGTACTACTTGCCTGTGGCCGTCTCTCATGGAATGCCTGGGCAGGCGTTCATCCAGCAGTGGATAAATCGTGGCTGACGATGGCGACGGATAGTTCAGTCGTGGGCGGCGGCAGTGGTAACCTTTGTGCCTCGCGGCAAGAAGGGCCTGGGTTCGATCTCCCGACTCGGACGCCTTTCGCTGTGTGTGGAGCTTGTTTGTAGCGTGTTCTCCTCCCCGAGTTCTGCATGGGTTCCCCTCCGGGTTCTTCAGTTTCGTAGCAAAAAAAAAAAGAAAAATCAAACACCCCAGCAACCTGCAAATCACGCAATTGGGATTACACACTTAGCAACATTGCCCCCTATTGTGAAAACTTGGCAGGACCCTCCTGAAACAAACATCTTTGAGATGCAGTGTTGCTTTCCCGGGTTAACAAGCTCGCCAACAGTAATACAATCTAGAGGGGCATATCAGAATCGGAATATTCATTCATTCTGGAGGAATCCCATGAGCTTATCGAAGCTCTTTTTCACAGACGTCTATTTAATTGATGGGCTGTTTGCGCTGCTCCAGCTGGTTCACTTGACGTATTAACCGCTCCAGTGTGCCGCGCATGCACTGTACCGCCTTTGAGGTTAAAACTTATTCGCGGTGCTTCTCCTAAAACCGCATCTTCACGTGCGG
This sequence comes from Lampetra planeri, assembly GCF_965212315.1. Classification (NCBI taxonomy): domain Eukaryota; kingdom Metazoa; phylum Chordata; class Hyperoartia; order Petromyzontiformes; family Petromyzontidae; genus Lampetra; species Lampetra planeri. Next base: position 2,954,689 of record NC_136107.1, on the reverse strand, counting down.
TAGCTCAAGTAATAGATCCTGTGCCCAGAGCCGATGTCTTTCCGTTCGTAGGGCAACAGTCGAGGAAACACATTCGCAGTTTGCGCTTCTACGCCAACCTGCCAACGCATCGTCCGATGCGTCGTTGAGTAGGATTATCGCTGCTACAACAGCTCCCGATGGTGCCATGGGGAAAAGGGGCCAGGGCTCTGACTAAATAACAATTCCTGGGGAGGGGGGGGGCATCCATCCATCCAGCAGTGGATTGACAAAGGGCTGAATGAGACGGTTGTTATTATTTCTACAAACAACCGGACGCTGCCACCCACCCCACAGAGCACCTCAAGGAGAAGCTGGACAAGTATTTGGCGGACTTCCCGAAAGTCCGTCTGCTGCGACTCACCGAGAGGCACGGACTCATCCGAGCCAGGCTGGTCGGCTCCGCTGTTTCCACTGGTACCCACCCACAGCCGCAACAAAGACGGAGACACCCCCTCCTGCCCCCCCCCCCCCGCCCCGTATAGCCAATGACGGACTCTTGGGGCAATTGTTGTTAAAGCGAGCACCTATGAAGGAAGGCCAGCACGGCACGCGAGGGGGTGGGTGGCCAGCACCACGCCCGACCTCCTTTGTCTCCCCAGCGGTGATGTTTACACGTCGCACCACAGGTACTCGTTTGAGGTTTAGTCGACCTAGGGGAGGCCCAGGATCGCTTCAGATAATTGTCACTGGTGATGGCCGTGAGCGGGAATCGAACTCGGGTCGCCGGGTTTAAAGCGCAGCGTGCTAACCACCGTGCCACCGCTCCAGGCTCATAAAGATAAAAATCCGCCCTATAGCCTAAACAGACTGTTGGGGCAAGTGCTGTTAGCGAGCACCTATGAAGGCCGCCACGGCACACGAGGGGGTGGGTGGCCAGCATCACGCCCGACCTCCTTTGTCTCCCCAGTGGCGATGTTTGCATGTCGCAACAGGTACTCGTTTGATTATAATCGCCATTGGTGTTGACCTTTAGCAGGAATCGAACCCGTATCGCCGGGTTTAAAGCACACCATGCTAACCACCGCGCCACCACTCCCCACACACACGCACGCACACAAACACGAGTCTGCATGGGCGTTAACACGGGTCTATGAGCTGCGCCTGTCATTTTTAGAAAAAATTCGACAGCGGCGGCCATGTGCAGTCACTTTCCTACACTTTCAACGGTCATCACTCTTGACTCGTAAAACCTCGGTCCTCACACTTATGAAACATGTCGGTGCATGACCCTGTAGACCAAAACTACCGATCCCCGCTATGGCTTTGCCCGCGACCGCCAGAGTGCATTGTCTGCTGTACACGCTGCCGCGAACAATCCGCCGCCGTGTGACTCCTTTGGCGAATTCGGGCGAGAAAATAATTTCGGGAAACAAATCGGGAGGCGCCAGCGTCGACTACGACGCTCGCTTCGCTTGATCCGCACCCACGGTTAGCGCGGTTGGCTACGTACGGTGCAAAAGAAGTTCAGCATACGCACGCACGCACATCACAAACCTCTCCAACCTTGGTTGCACTCAAAGGACCCGTCGATGGCTACACTGCACATTACAGCTCCATAAGATGACCAGGTCACCCCCCAACTATTCTGTTCCTGCGTATGGCGATATGCTTCAGGAGCTGAATAGATGCCAATGTTGGGGGTCTGCTCGCCACGACAGGGCTTTGGGAGAGTGAGTTTCGTGTAGTTTTTGCTATCCCTCCTCCATTGAAGGAGCGCAGACTACAGTGATTTATTATTCGGTCCACAGTGTGGGTTGTGTGGCCTTTCATTTTCCATTCGTGTGGATGTGCGCTCTGATGCGGGGTTGATGGTTACACCACCGGTGTCTTTGAGGAATGTCAGAGCCGGGAGGTGCGATGTTTGGGTCTCATACGAGGTGTTTATTCTGGATGTCTGCCGTTGTTTGCTCTCTGTTCGCCAATTGCCAAACATGCTTATTTAAATCCAGAGGCGTTGGCGGGCGGGTCCCTCTCATGTCATGCGGTCTTCTTTCAAAGGGGTAACGCCTTGCTAATGAGCTTCGGAGGAAAAAAAAAAACTCGCCTACTTCAGGATTTTCTCCTTTTAAACGCAACTGGACAAACGTTGATTCAGAACATGTATTGTCTGGGTATTGGTCACGTGTAGTTCTGCAGAAGCTGCATCTGTTATGTATGTATGCTGGACTTCTTCCGCACCCTAAATAGCTAACTGTGCAAATCGCTGGCGCCGAGGGGAAGGACAACAAACTTAAAACAAAAAGCAGTCTTAAAGAAATTAGTTTTTAATCTGAATAATTTTGAAAGTGCGTGGCTCCAGTGGCTTCCTAACATCAGAAGGAAGAGCGTCCCAAGTGGCCAGCCAAAATCCACCGCTTGTGACGATGGCCGTAGTTCGCGTGACGATGGCTTATGCGCCCTTGGCAACGTACCGCGTTTCATTTCGTGGCCGGCACTTTGCGCGCGAGTGACGAGCTGTCGTCGCCGCGCCCGTCTGCCGGGTGGCGCGTGCGAGCGCAGGCGACATCCTGCTGTTCCTCGACTCGCACGTGGAGTGCAACGTGGGCTGGCTCGAGCCGCTCGTGGCCAGGATCCACGCCAACCGCAGCCGCGTGGCGTGCCCCGTCATCGAGGTGATCAACGAGAAGGACATGAGGTACGAGCTCCACGAAAACGACATTCGTCGTACACACCACCACCCCCACTCCCACCCCCCCCCCCCCGTTCGCTCACGATTAAACTGTCCGTGGAAACGTCCGACATCGATCGCATCGCCCGCCCGTCTTGCACAGCTACCAGCACGTCACGGACTTCCTGCGAGGGGTGTTCGAGTGGCCGCTGAACTTTGGCTGGAGGGCGACGCCGGTCGACGTCGTGGCGGCGCTTGGCCTGAAGAGAGAGGACCCCTTCCCGTGAGTGCTCGCAGAACGCACGCGTGGAGCAAGCGCCGTGAGTAGCGAGCGGCACCTAGGAAGGCCGCCACTGCGGCACACTGAGGGGGTGGGGTGGCCAGCACCACGCCCGGGGCGCAGTTGTCTCCCCGGTGGCGACGATTTTACACGCCCGTACCAAAAGTACTCATTTCAGGCTGAGTCGACCTAGGGGAGGCCCAAGACCAGTTGGAATCATCGTCACTGGCGTTGGTGGCTGCGAGCGGGAATCGAGGAATGGAACTCTAGTCGCCGGGTTGACCGGAGTTTGCGTGACGGCCTATGCCCCTTGACGAGATCGGCAACGTCTCGATTTCAGACGGGAGAAGGGCGCTTTTTAAATCCTTTATATTAAGTTCACTTGCTTGCGCGCTTACGACCGTGCAAATCTTTCGGTCGTTTTTTTAACCCACTTCCCGTGATCCAATCGAGCTGACATTTTCCACACAGACTCGTTGTGCGTGACAATTAATTTTCGTGAAAAAAAAATTCAAAAATTTTACACTTTTTAGGGAAATTTTTTTTATATTGAATTACCAATTGCTTAATGGTGGCAGGCAATCATCTGACCCATAGGTGGCAGCCATCTCAAGCCAGAGGACGAGAGGACTCTAGCCGCCACGCATATAAAAGATTTATAGTGAAAAACTTAGTTTTACGGGTTAATTTTTTATGTTTTTGTGGGGTGGGTGATTTGATGTCCCTGTGCAATAAGCTGGGGAAGATTTTCGCGTCCCACATGAGCGGCGGTGTTTCCTCGTGGTGGCCACGAGAGGGCGGCCGTGGAACGCCGCGTGAACTCCGGGGACTAACCCCACCACCAACACCGTGTCCCCGTGCCCTTCCCTGCGTGCGTGGCAGGTGTCCTGTGATGGCAGGGGGTCTCTTTGCCATCGACAAGCGCTATTTTTACGAGCTGGGCACCTACGACCCTGGCCTCGAGGTGTGGGGAGGCGAGAATCTTGAGCTCTCCTTCAAGGTATTTGGGGCTCCGTGACAACAACAACAACAAAGTTTGTTTCCGGAAAGGGAGATCTGTTTGTGGGATAATTTTCGTCGGCCATGGTTGATCCGCTGCTGAATGAAGGACTTCCCCCCCTCCCCCCCTCAGCTTCTGCCATATCTTGTGATCCTGCAGTATAATACAACAACAACAACTGACATTCACCACGGAGTGGCGGTGACGTCACCGCGGCGCTTGTGCCAGGCTACGTGCACTTTAAGTGTCGAACGCCCGCTGGCAGGAGATCGGAGGGATAGACCCAGGTGCCGTGGGTTGACTGCCTTAGATGACTGGCAGATGCACCAGCTGTATAATAAGCCAGCCAGCATCTGCACACGCGAGCTGATTCATCGCTCCGTCTCCACAAGGACGGGCCCCTCGAGCTATTTCCATTCCTCGGCTCAGATGCGTCTCCGTTCTTGACAATTGGCAAGTGAATATTTTATGGCGGAAAATTTAATTTCCCCCCCCCCCCACCAAAAAAAACCGTAATGACACGTACACAACAGGGGATCAAAAGTCAACAGCGAAACAAATGACTGAGCATTTACATAGCTAAGTGGATTAAAATAATTGTCATGAAGAATAACACATTGCGATTACTCTTGACATTCGTTCGGGTTCATAAATATGATAATAGCTGCTCCAGCTAACCGGAAACGTTCACTCTCCGAGGGGATATTTCCGGCAGCGTACATCGCATCCGAGCGTGTTCCGTGGACTCGTAACACGCTCGGATGCAACCAAGCGTGCGTCGGAGGGCATAACGGCGCTGCCGCGTGCACGCAACGAGCGTGACCTGCAGCAAAACGTGCGAACAAACGCGCTCTGGCAATCCACGCATCGCCTTTGAAACTGATGGGCCCTGCACCAGAGACAGCCTTCCTTATGGCCTCGCCTCGCCAGTGTTAGACCAGAGAACGCCAAGAAAGTCCCCAACATCTTCTTGGTTCTTTCGGTAAAGTCACGTAGAAGGGAAATAATAAGATAATAAAAATAAAACATAATAAAATAATTCTCACTGCAGGGATTCATCTTCTTGGTTCTTTCGGTAAAGTCACGTAGAAGGGAAATAATAAAATAATAAAAATAAAACATAATTAAATAATTCTCACTGCAGGGATTCATCTTCTTGGTTCTTTCGGTAAAGTCACGTAGAAGGGAAATAATAAAATAATAAAAATAAAACATAATTAAATAATTCTCACTGCAGGGATTCATCTTCTTGGTTCTTTCGGTAAAGTCACGTAGAAGGGAAATAATAAAATAATAAAAATAAAACATAATTAAATAATTCTCACTGCAGGGATTCATCTTCTTGGTTCTTTCGGTAAAGTCACGTAGAAGGGAAATAATAAAATAATAAAAATAAAACATAATTAAATAATTCTCACTGCAGGGATTCATCTTCTTGGTTCTTTCGGTAAAGTCACGTAGAAGGGAAATAATAAAATAATAAAAATAAAACATAATTAAATAATTCTCACTGCAGGGATTCATCTTCTTGGTTCTTTCGGTAAAGTCACGTAGAAGGGAAATAATAAAATAATAAAAATAAAACATAATTAAATAATTCTCACTGCAGGGATTCATCTTCTTGGTTCTTTCGGTAAAGTCACGTAGAAGGGAAATAATAAAATAATAAAAATAAAACATAATTAAATAATTCTCACTGCAGGGATTCATCTTCTTGGTTCTTTCGGTAAAGTCACGTAGAAGGGAAATAATAAAATAATAAAAATAAAACATAATAAAATAATTCTCACGACGTTTCGGCCACAACGCAATTAGCCCAGCAGATACATAAATAGAAGACCGTGCACCACTCAACCTCCCCACCCCCACCCCCCCACCGTATTTCAGGTGTGGATGTGCGGCGGCGAGATCGAGATCGTGCCGTGCTCGCGCGTGGGCCACGTGTACCGGGCGGACAACCCCTACCCGTTCCCCGGCGGCGACAAGGTGGCCACGGTGCAGAGGAATCTGCGGCGGGTGGCCGACGTGTGGCTCGACGAGTACGCGGAGATCTTCTACGGCCGCGGCTACGGCAACGCGCTGCGCTCACGCGGCGGTGCCGGCGGCGGCGGCGGCGTGCTGCCCGAGGGCGAGTTCGCCGCTCGCTTCGTCCGCAGCTCCGTGGGGGACGTGGAGCCGCAGAGGCGGCTGCGCGAGGCCCTCGGCTGCCGGAGCTTCGGCTGGTACCTGGAGAACGTCTACGCGGACCTGCGAGCGCCGCTCGTGCAGGCCGACGGATGGGTGCGCGCGCCACCGACGGACGCTTCTGCGTCTTTTACCTCCCCCCCACCCCACCCCTCCTACCTCTACCACCCCGATACAAATACAAAGATCAACAACAACAATCGCCATTCGCCACTAAGTGGCGGTGATGTCACCACGACGCTTGTGCCAGGCCATGTGCACCTTGAGGCCACGTGAAGTGTCGAACGCCCGCTGGCAGAGAGGTCACGGGGCAGACCCAGGTGCCACGGGTCGACTGATAAAGATCGCAAGCACACACTCACTCACTTTCACACACACACTCACTCACTTTCACACACACACTCACTCACTTTCACACACACACTCACTCACTTTCACACACACACCCATTCACTTTCACACACACACCCACTCACTTTCACACACACACTCACTCACTTTCACACACAAAGACAAAGATCCCCGCCGTATAGCCTTCAACAGACCGTTGGGGCAAGTGCTGTTTGCGAGCAAGGCACACGACGGGGTGGGGTGGCCAGCACCACACCCGGCCGCCTTTGTCTCCCCAGTGGCGATGTTTTTACACATCACAAGGTACTCATTTGAGGCCGAGTCGACCTAGGGGAGGCCCAGGACCGGTTTAGATGAGCGTCACTGGCTGTTGGCCGTCAGCAGGAATCGAACTCGGGTCACCGGGTTTGTAGCGCAGCGTAGCGCGATTGGCAACACCACCACTTCCCCCCCCCCGATACGCTCGGTTCTCTTCCCACTCCTTTACAGAGGCCGCAGGGCCCAGAATCTCCCAGCAGCAGCAGCAGCAAGTCCTGCGCTGTTGGCGATCGCGGTCACATCATCCGTTGCCGACGTTCCCATATCAATCATCTGTGATCTGCTGCCATGCTGCAATACCAGTTATTCATCCAGGACAGACTCGCCAAGAAGGGCCTTCCTGAGAAGAGTCGAGTCTTTCTTGAGTTAGTAAAGCACTACTACGTTTAGGAGCAGAGGCACAGTGGTTAGCACACTGCGCTATGAGCCTGGCGATCCGAGTTCGATTCCCGCTGACGGCCATAGCCAGTGACGCTCATCTAAACTGGTCCTGGGCCTCCCCTAGGTCGACTTGGTCAACGTCGGGGACGAGCGACGTCTGAACCAGTCTCGGAATCCCCATTCACCAACCTCCACGTCCCTGGACGCTCGTGTGCGGACGAAAACCCCCACGTGACCAATATGGCATAGGTGGGGGGAGAGGCCTTCTAATGTTTGGGAATAATGTATTATTATTATTATCATTACGAAGTAGGCTCCTGAATATATCGAGTATTCCAGGATGCAGGAGAAAATAGCATGCTGGGCGCCAGGCCGGCCGACCAGCTGGCTGGCCGGACACGTCCAAAAGACGACGTACATTTTTCTTCTCGGTTCTTTCGGTAAAGTCACGTAGAAGGGAAGTAATAAAATAATAAAACATAATAAAAGCATTCTCACAAAGTGAAACATAATAAAATCATTCTCACAAAGTGAGAATGATTTTATTATGTTTTATTTGTATTTTTCTTACTCACTTTGTGAGAATTATTTTATTATGTTTTATTTTTTATTATTTTATTACTTCTCTTCTACGTGACTTTACCGAAAGAACCAAGAAGATAAATCCCTACAGTCACGAAAGCTTTAAATCGAAACGTTGCCCATTGCTAGTACGTAAGCGAGGATGTTTCCCCCCCTCCCCCCTTTCATTGTGGAAATGAAAATCGGCCCTCTGCACCCTCCGATTGCGATGGTAAGGCCGCCGTGATTAACTGCCGTGATTATCGCTCGTCACGCTCGGGGGGGAGGGGGGTTTCACCGTTTCTCTTTTGACAGGTGTGGAACGAGGGATCTAATCAGTGCCTGACAGTCATCAATAATAGCATTGAAGTGCACCTGTGCATTCAGACTGGTGGGGTGTCGAAGGTAAGAGCAACACGGTGAACTTGAAACTATACGAGTAGTTACGTGTATACGCTTTGGCTGCCGAGCGTCACGTGATCACAACTGATATACGAGTGCTTTGATTACAAACACGTTTCCGGAACGAATTATGCTCGCAATCCAAGGTTTTACTGTATAGTTGATTTGGTTGTTACGTAAAGTTAAATAATCAATTATATATCCATCCTTTTGTGGGATGTGTAAACACTGCTTGTAGGTATGTATGTTGAACTTATTTTGCCACCGTACGTTGCCAACCGCGCTAATCAGTCTGCCACAGAAATGTGGAATTTTAATTCTTGGGAAGAGGCCAACAACAGAGCTGAACTTCGCAGCATGTTTATTTTGGCAGCATCGTGCCCTAATTGTATGCTGTGCGGAATTATGCATTTTACTGGGTGGAAACGGCATCTATTTCCATGCTTTTGATTATTGCAAACAATGGGTGATAATAAGAAATCATTTCGCGTTATTCGCCATTCAGTGAGCAGCATCTGACGGAAAATATCGCCTCTTGCGTCGGGTTTAAAGACACCGGTTCCGAAATCAAATTATTTTCCCATTAAACATAACAAAGGTCGAATTAATGCGATGTTGCTTCGCACCGTAGGTAAACACCGAGGTCTAACGGGCCCAAGTAACGAGGCCGTTACATTATTTCACCTAAGAGTCGCATGTTAACGAAATGTCGTAACCTTCCAGTTAATAGCCGCACTCTTTCCCAGCTGCAGCAGTTTAACTACACGTGGTGGCAGCAGCTGCGGCAGGATGGGCTGTGCGTGGCGGCGTTGGGGGACCCTGCCACCGTGGGGCTGGTGGGCTGCCGGCCGGCCAGCGAGCCTCAGGCCTGGCTGCACTCACGCAACGAGCAGCCTCTGGTAAGAGCTCCCGACGATTACACCCCCGAGCTCTCATACTCTGACGGTGCATTGTCTTTGAGTTGTGCGCCTTTTGGCGTCATCTGGTCCAACCCACGTGAGACTAGGCTCTAAGGAAAGCTGTCTCGGGTGTGGACCAATCAACTTCAAGGATAGTGCACATACATTATCAGAGTTATGTTTTTTGTTTGCATTATGACTGCAGGTATTGTGGTCTATGCAAACATGACTCCTCGTAAAAAAGGTGTCAGTTGTGTTGCCAGATAGAAGGGTAAAAAAACAATTATCATATTTTTTACTGGCAAATGAGGTTACAATGGTATAAATGCTTACCCCGAACTCTCATACTCTAATGGTGCATTGTCTTTGAGTTGTGCGCCTTTTGGCGTCATCTGGTTCAACACCATGTGAGAATAGGCTCTAAGGAAAGCTGTCTCGGGTGTGGACCAATCAACTTCAAGGACAGTGCACATACATTATCAGAGTTATGTTTTTTGTTTGCATTATGACTGCAGGTATTGTGGTCTATGCAAACATGACTCCTCGTAAAAAAAGGTGTCAGTTGTGTTGCCAGATAGAAGGGTAAAAAAACAATTATCCGATCGTTACCTTGTTTATACGCCGTGGTCATCCAGAACAGACCGTAACAACGTGTAACGACGCAATGCCTGATCCATGAATACGAAGGAGACATTGCAGCGATGGTAACACTCCTCGACTCGTGATGCGGTCATCTGGGCTTGATCACCTGAATGTGAAATTGCAGTTGTTACTCTGCATCTACATCAGCCATACGAAAGAAGAAGACTGCTCCTGATGATCGCTACCCCCTACCTTATATTCACTGATCCTGACGATCGTTACCCCAGTAGGTTAAAGAGCCCGGACAGGCCCCCCCTCGTTCGTTCCCGAAATTTTTAGGCGCGTTGCGTTGCACGTGTTCCGCGTTTTTTTTTCTCACCTTTTGAAATTCCCCGCTAGTATTCTGGGTTCTTTAATGGCAATAAAAAATGCTTGTGTGTGTATATATATAACAAACACACACTCTTTGGGAAGGGTCGTGTGAAAAGATAGGCCTCTAAACCAGGGGGGTTGTGGTGTCACGGGGGAGGGAGCTTAATTAAATTGGTTCCTGTCTGTACTGCGGAGATACCAACACCCTCCATATAAATGAGGTTCAGGGCTGCTAAACGAAACTTTTTTTAACTACTTTAAGTATTTTTTATTTTATTTTACCAAAAAAGGCCCACTCAACGATGTAGCTCTTTTTCAGAAGCATCCTGGCCACAAATGATAGCTCAACAAAGTGGCTTATCACGTGGACATTTAAAGCAGCCAAATACTCCGAACGCAGGTTTGTAAATGTGGAGGGAAACACACTGGAGGACCCGGGCAAAAATCCACGCGATCACGGGAAGAACATGTAAACTCAAAATATACAGGCGTCAAGATCGGAATATAACCCATGACCTCCTGGATACCTGGCGCGGCCGTGGCACCGTGGCTACTGATCGTGCCCCACGCTTGCTTGAGCGGGGGGTGGGGGGAGATGCTTTGACAGTGACTTATAACGTTTATACGGTAAACAAATTTTGTTTTTACAGGCTTCATTAAAACCGTTTTCTTTTTGTATTCTGCTGGCCAGGCGAAGCACATTGTGAAGGCGTCCGTCAGAGAGTCTCTGTGCCTGGCGCAAGATGGGAAAGGCCTGAAGCTCGGCTCCTGCGACGTCCAGAACGCCTACCAAAAGTGGAACTTCGGCAGATATTTCGAGTAGCCCCAAGCGCTCAAGCGTTGTTGGAACGTCTCCTATCCCGTTACTTGATGGCTCATTGCCAGCAATATAAAAAAACTAGAGACCAGCATGCCGGGGACAGTTTCCCCAGAGCTTCGCTACAAATGTCGTATAGTTTTACAATTATGGTGACGTCGGGCCCCAAAGACTGACATATTATGGCTACAGTGTAGCTCTAATGTAAACACTAATTCCAGCGGGCGTTCGTAGTTAATGAATGCCTTTGCTCCTGATGCATTCTTTGAAATTGCCACACAAGACCACTGACTGAGGTTGGCAAATTGGGCTTGAACACGTAGTCGTGAACGTTTCACGAAATGGGTGTGGGAAGATGGAACAGCAATCATTTAATTTAATTCGCGGGAATGCGGCGAGCGTTTTTGTAAATAGTGTAATCAAAGGGAATAGCAGTGTAGTTTGTCACAGAAGGCAGTGGTGTTCTTCATTTTGTAAACATTTATTCTCGCCGATGTTTCAAGTAGTAGTAACGCAAAATTTAAGAAAGGCAAACAATTTTTGTAGTGTTCCAGAGGATTCTCTGTGTGTTCTTCCGTTTGTCCGTTGTGCGCGGTTCCCAGGATCCTTTAACTTAACATGGTGCATTGTTTTTGAAATGTAAACGAGTTGCCCGCTGTCGTGAATGATGAGGTGGGGATGCGATTGGGTCTTCCGATGGCGGGCTCGTCAATTTGGCATGGCGTGAAATTCCTTGGGTGGGGGAAGAAACTGGAAAAGAATAAATAAATAAACCCGTAAGAAAGTATGTTGTACGATGTTGATATTGATGTTAAATTAAGTATAAGATTGAGCTACAAGACGCATAAAATGTAACGCCGACTCGAATGAACAATTTCACATTTTTATTTCCCCCCCCCCAACCCTCCACACACAAAATACACAGTGTACATTTCTGTCTCTCTAGGAACTCGTTACTCGCCCGCTAGTTTAAGTGAACACTATGTCCATATTTTGACCCTGTTGAATAACCTCATCAACTCATAGGTGAATGAAAATTGCAAAGAAAGTCAAAAGTGAATGGGGGGTGGGTGGCTGGGTGGGGCAGACGGAGGGTTAAGCACCATGGTTAAGGGTTATAGGTTGGACTCTGGTTATTATTTGATTGGCTAATGTGGTTCAGAGGTTTTGAGGTGGGGGGGGGGCTTCGGGATCTAATTGGCCAATGGAGCCAATGCCCGCTGAATGTGGACATCGCTATTTTTGGTCGCTGTTGGCGTCGTCACGGTATCCTCCTGTGCACGTTGAACGTCTTTCGCACCGTACGTAGCCAACCGCGCGGCGATTCGGGGGTGTCGGGTGGTGGGGGCGGTGGGTAAGGGAAGGACAACAATCATCCACCGAGCACAAAAGTCACTTTCCGGTGCCGACAGAGGCACCCCCTTGCCCAGGGATGCAACCCCCACCCCCCTCCCCCCAGTCCTCCACCCCCCTCCCCCCAGTCCTCCACCCCCCTCCCCCCAGTCCTCCACGCCCCTCCCCCCAGTCCTCCACCCCCCTCCCCCCAGTCCTCCACCCCCCTCCCCCCAGTCCTCCACCCCCCTCCCCCCAGTCCTCCACCCCCCTCCCCCCAGTCCTCCACCCCCCTCCCCCCAGTCCTCCACCCCCCTCCCCCCAGTCCTCCACCCCCCTCCCCCCAGTCCTCCACCCCCCTCCCCCCAGTCCTCCACCCCCCTCCCCCCAGTCCTCCACCCCCCTCCCCCCAGTCCTCCACCCCCCTCCCCCCAGTCCTCCACCCCCCTCCCCCCAGTCCTCCACCCCCCTCCCCCCAGTCCTCCACCCCCTCCCCCCAGTCCTCCACCCCCCTCCCCCCAGTCCTCCACCCCCCTCCCCCCAGTCCTCCACCCCCCTCCCCCCAGTCCTCCACCCCCTCCCCCCAGTCCTCCACCCCCCTCCCCCCAGTCCTCCACCCCCCTCCCCCCAGTCCTCCACCCCCCTCCCCCCAGTCCTCCACCCCCTCCCCCCAGTCCTCCACCCCCCTCCCCCCAGTCCTCCACCCCCCTCCCCCCAGTCCTCCACCCCCCTCCCCCCAGTCCTCCACCCCCCCCGCGCGTCCGAGCGGGTGGTCCACGTCATCAAGTCGAATTAAAAGGGGGGGGTGGGGGGGGGAACGTTCTTTAAAAAAAAAAACCGTTAAAACAAACTGCCGTTTCACATCGTATACATATCCTAAACTCCTCCTAATCGTAGTGCAAGTAAACATTGAAATTGGTTTATAATCAAATATATAATTATATACTTGTAATCGATGAGCACTTTTTCAACACCGCCACGAACTAATTTTTTGGCGAAATCCACACGCTAAACTTTCTCTTGAAACTGCTGCACACATTTTTTCGCGCTACCTTACTGCCATTTCGATATCGCAACGCCTCTCATTCGCGACCCGACTCCGTTGTCGTAAAAAGCTGTATTTTGAGACGTACATTTCCTTTTAAAATGCATTATTTGCAAGAAAAAAATGCAAAGAACGGTAAACATGAAAATATGACGCGCGCACGCACACTCGCACAGCAAGGGCATCGGTGCAGTGCCTACAATTAAAAACGACGCCGTCATTCATTGCCTTGGACAATTGAAACGTTTTAGAAACTTTGCACCAGAACCCTCGCGATCACCCCCCCCCCTCCCACCCTTCCCTCCGCCACCACGCGCGCGCCATAGCCGCTGGGGGTGAACTGGGCTGTGCGCAGGCAGGGGACACGCACAGAGGTGGCAGGGCGAGGGCCCAATGCTTCTGAAGAGCCACTCGAGTCATTGGCCGTGACCTCCGCGGCTGGCGAGGTGTCCGATTGCTTCAAAGTGTTGAGGGGATTCGGTCACTGAGCGTGATCTCCTTGCTGCTTTGGAGTGGGGTATTGGTGTTGTACAAATGACGGTCTTGGCCCATTTCCAAATGTGAATAACTATCCATAATGGGAACGATTCTGGCTTATACCTAAGAGGTTGATGGCTCGAAATAACAGCTTTCCATTTGCTTAGTTTCTAGAATGGATTGCAAGCGGCTGGCAAATTACAAAGTTCAAGCCAATTCCCTAGTTACAACAAACCATCGTTTGTCAATTATTTTCATCGCTTGCGAAAGAATGTAAACTAGACAACGCCGCAACAAATAGTGTGCTGTTTCTAGACTACAAATATCCGAAATCAACCATTCATGTCATGCAAAATAAATTAATTGCTTTGACAACGTGAATTCAGCTATAACCATTAACTGAAATATAAAAAAGAATCATTTGATGTTGCTTGCTCTTAACAGAATGCTCTTCAGTCAAAGAAAGAACCATTCCTCAATTCAATATTGAATTATAAATTAGTCCATCCTTCAAGAATAAACCGTACAAAAGCCTAATGCAGATATTTTGACTGGTGCCACAAACCAAATTATACAAACTCCGAGTGTACCTTTTACACAATGGGACACAAAGCGAAAGCCTTGCCCACTCGTGCTGCGCTCGAGAGGAAAAAAATAAAAAGTGCACGCGGACAGCCGAGCAATTTCCCCGCAAGAGTCGATCTCTTGCGATACTGCACTGCCAGGACCTGAACTGCCGTAGTGAACACCGCACACCAACGCATCATCGTTGTGCCCACCAGCACCACCACCACCACCAACCTCTTTCCCCCCAGGAGTCTGCGCGTTTCGCCACGCCCGGCCTGCGCAATCCTCGCGGCCGATGCGAACCCCGGCCAGGAGTCGCGCCTGCCGCAATTGTTGTGGTTGATGCACGCTGCCCTGCGAGTTCCAGCTTAGGCTGGGGTAGGAGGTTGCCCGCTCCACTCCCCATCACTCGGGGGGAGGGGGGGGGGAGACCTACACCCCCAGTGTCACGTTGCGGAGAAGCCACTGTTGCGAGCGGCCGCTGTTGCAGTCGCTGATCGTGGGCGCCTGGCGGTCTTCCTCGCCGGCCTTGTCCAGACACTGGTTGCTGTTCACGTGACGTAGCGTCATCTTCTGTAAAAGCGACAGTGGCAGAGGTTGAGGTGATGGGGGTTTCTCAAATGTGTTTTTCTTCAGTCGGCACCTCTTAAATGTGAAGTCTCTAGTGGTTGCGCTACTAAGAGACTGGTCCATGCCATAGGAAGGTGTAATGTCCAACACTGGTTCTGGTCCACCGGTAGCAACTAGCACCACCAAACACAGTCTGACGTTTTGAATTAATACTTTGAAAGAAAAACACTTTATGAATAATTGACACTTCATATGCAATGGTAGGGCATAATTAGCATTTTTGGAGTCAGCCTATTCCTGCTCAGATGATGGAATGGTGCTGATCACCATTGGGAGGACAGAGCCAGAGGTCCTTCCCACGCACCTCCGATTAGCACGGTTGGCCACGTATGGTGCGAATGAAGTTCAACATGCAGTACATACAAAATCCACGGTTCCATGGTGGGTGTCAGTATCTCCATAGGACAATCACTGTTGACTTCTCACAAAGTGGTACACAATTTTATCGACCCCCAGAGAGATGCAAGGCTGTTGACCCTCAACCGTAATTAGAACTCATGAGATCCCTGCCACAGTGCCAGCCAGCCAGATATAAGGAATGCACGAGATAACAAAGATCACCGATTTTGTAACAAGAAACATGAACTGAAGCAGCAGCATAAGAAGCATCAAAGTTGAAAATTACCAACAAATTACTCAATCATCGCCCCATTCCAGCGAAAACTTTCAGAACGCTCCTGAAAAAAAAACGTCATGATATTCAGCGAGGCTTCTATGGACAAGCAAGGTTAAGAATAATAATACGGAACCGCAGGAGGAGCATCATCTATGTCAGTGTGAAATCTCTCCCGGTAGAGGGCCCTCTCGAACAGCCTAGCCTCCAGTGGGAGCCCAAGGTCGGACCCCTTTTGCATTCTAGGACCTTGCACGCAATACCTCTCCACCGACAATCTCACGGCGAGTCTCATGTTCCATTACAGTTTCTCTTCCGACAGCTGCAAACACGAAGAGGTCACGTGTGCTCACATCAATAGGAGACGTACGACTCCTGGCAAAGTGCACTTGCTGATATATATTTTTTTTATTCTGCCAGTTTGTCACGATGTTTCGTACAAAGTTACTTGGGAGATGTTGACAAATGGCCCTCTGGCCATGAATCTGGTTAGGAATGTGGAAACGGTGGTAAAATATTCTGCAGAGACAAGGCATTTTTTTTAAGGGGAGATGTGTTTTTATTTTTAATGATTTATGAAAGCAGATAAATATAAGAACCTACGTGCATAAGAATGCACGTGTATCCGTGTTGGCAAGACTGTGAAGACAGTCTTTGTTTTCACCCATAGCAATGCTAATCGTGTTGCATGCAAGAAGAAGCTGTGTATAATTAATTATGACCTGCAAAAAATTGGCAGCAAAAAAAAGCAATACCTAACAAGCCGCTGGCTGGAAGTGGAGCTCAGCCAATGAATCATATCGTCCCCCAAAATCACAAAGATGCAAAAATGACATTCAAATGAAGCCAAACTCGAAAGTGAGCGGGGCTGATTAATTCACACCGCAGGCCCACGGGAGCGAGGCGGAAGGAGGCCGGCACGCACCTCGCGGTCGTAGTGCCACAGCTGGTTTCCCTTGAGGTGGTGGCACTTGAGCATCATGACGGGGCCACTGAGCCGCGACACGTCCAGGCACAGGTCGTCCGAGCGCAGCTCCTGCTCCGCCGTGTACGAGAACACCTGCGGCAGCGGCCGGGGGGGCAGCAGAGGGCATTGTCGTGATAACGACGTGGGAGTTCATTTGTTTGGGCGGCAGGCGCTCACCACACGCGGGGGCTGGTTTGAGTCACAAAATGAAGATGATAATGATGACACAGGGGTGTGCCATCACAAATTCACGTGTGCGGAATGAGTTGAGGGAAAGGGGACTGTGTGTGTGTGTGAGAGAGAGAAAGAAAGAGAGGCGACGCGGGAGTTGGTTGACCTCGATCTGTACCCCCTGGTGATCCGGGCTGGTCCTGAATTTTATGCTTCAAATTATTGCCACATTATCAGCACCAACGTGGCATACCAAGAATTGCTATGGCTTTTTTGTTTGCCGTAATTTTGTTCCTGCGAAATTTCATTGACAGCTCCACGAAGTCGTTTCTAACACGGATAGGGTGACGCATATCACACGTTTACAAATACTCCAAACCAAACAGCTGCTTAAGAAGCGCTTCATACGGATCATTATTGGAAACGATGGAATTTTTGTTTTTACAGACTGAAAAGTTCTCATAATTGACAGTAACCCTCCCCCCCACTATAAGTGATCACATTATGCGTTGTTTCACATAACCGTTGTCGATTAATCAGGGAACACATTTCATTGCAATTGTAATGCTTGGCATATGCATGAACGCACACATAGTGAAAACAGACTACTAATAGGGTTACTTTCCTTTTTTCTGGCAACAAAACTGACACCTTTTGCAAGGAATCATGTTTACATGGTCGATCACCATATGAGACTAGGCTCTAAAGAAAGCTGTCTCTGGTGTGGACCAATCAGTTTCAAGGACAATGCATAAATGATCAGAGTATTGTTTTTTGTTTGCATTTGACTGCAAGTATTGTGGTTAATGTAAACATGATTCCTTGAAAAAGGTGTCAGTTTTGTTGCCAGAAAAAAAGGGGAAAACCCCTATTAGTATATTTTGGTACTGGCAAAGGAGGTCCCATAATGAAAACGGACTACTTTGCGATGTGGTAGCGAACTTTACTTGCACAGCGCGCACCACCGCAAAATCCCTCCACCGTGTGGAGGGATTTGCCTCCACGTGGAGGAGAGAGGCAGCTCCCTATGGCTCCATCGTCAGATGAAGAGGCAGGCGATCCTGTTGCCCCCGTTGTCTGCATGACTCCACCAATGCTCACCCCAAGAGGCCTAGAATCAGCAAGGTATTCAACGATCTCTGGTAGGTGCTGTCTAATGATTTTAATATATTACGAGTTAAAATGTATTCAACTTATAATCATATGCATTTCTGCACAATTTATGCCATTTTCCCCCCCGAAATGTCGGCTAGGAATGCAACCTCTCATTTTAACATGATGTCTATGGGGAATTAAGAGTTCGTTTTAAGTAATTTACAGTTAAATCGCATTTTCCCAGGAACGCATTTCGAATGTATAGCGGGGGATTGCTGTACTAAAAACCAAAAATGTAGCATGAATATTAATATAGTAAACACAATGCACCTAATTAATGAGTGAGAGGTTGGCTTCAAAATAAGGTTCACAACTTCCACAGATGAACAGCTTTCAGCCTTTCCAAATGCCGCAAAAGGCTGCCATGGTTTCAGCTAACGGGACCGCCAGCACATCGCTACGGAGCTTCTGGGAAATTCGTTCGTCTTTGACGTTTTGTGCGATCATGACGGCACCACTCCGTCGGAAAAGTCTGCCATTCATTTGAAGGTCGGAACACGGCAAGGACATCCCCGTTCCTGTGGATCGGCCTCACGTGCTCAATCAAACAAACACCAAAAGGCATGTGAATGAAAGGCAGAACTCTCTCCCCAACGGGGTCGTTATACAAACGAGAGCCACACAGATAACATGCGGTGTCTTTTAATTCGTAGGCTTTCACGACAAAAATAGCACCGTGATTCATAATTCGTTGCTTTTTGTCTTAGATCGTCGTGTAGGTAAAATGTCAATTTGTAACGATAACCCCTCCACCACCCGATGGAGCTCATCGAAACAAACTGTCGCGCCGTGGGGGCAAACGCGCACATCGATTTTGTTCATCGAAGACGCGAGAAAGGTGAGCTTCCGTTAACAACTGAGGATGCTGGTTGTATTCACCAGCGAAACGTCATACAAACATCGTCATACAAACATCGTCATACAAACATCGTCATACAAACATCGTCATACAAACATCGTCATACAAACATCGTCATACAAACATCATCATACAAACATCGTCATACAAACATCGTCAAGAAATGCTGTTTGCTTTTCAACAATCCGCACCTCCAATTAGCACGGTTGGCAATGTACGGCGCAAAAGACGTTCAACATACATGCGCACACATACGTTCCGATTTTTGCTAATAAACCAAATCAACTGGCATATTTTGCAGACGTGACAGCGTGATTTGATTGTTTCTATCAAGTGGTGGGGGGAGGGGGGGGTTACAGTAAAAAAGAAAAACATTACATTTTCCCTACACGACGATCTCACCCAAAAATAAACTAATGATGAATCACGTTTGATATTTGCTGGTTGAGCACATGGGGTTGATCCACTAGACAGCACTGCTGCTGTTGGTGTGCTGACAAATACATGACTTTTCTGACGGAGTCATTACAGAATGATCACACGACAGGGCAACCCCGTGGTGATGTGTTTGGTTGGTTCCGTTCGCCGAAGCCATGGCAGACATTAAACGGCATGTGTCAACGCTGAAAGCTTCGTGTCTATTCATGGGAGTTGGGAATTGTATTTTGAAGCCAACGTGTGTGTAATGTCTGGTATCAGATGTGCTTCTGTGGCTGCCTGGAATGCTCTTTCTTCTGATATTAGCAAGCCACTGGAGCTATCCACTTGAAAACTCATTTCTTTAGGACTGCTTTTTACGTTTAGTTTGTTGTCCTTCCCCGCACCTCTGATTTGCACGGCTGGTTACGTTCGGTGCGAAAGAAGTTCAACATACATACACAGATTGTTAAGGTCTCCAGATATTAATTCTAGATTTGAAGATTTCGTGACTGCAAGGATTCATATTCTTAGGTTTTTTCGGTAAAGTCACGTAGGTAAAAAATTAAAATTAATAAAAGTAAAATAAAAATAAAATAAAAATCACGACGTTTCAGCGGCAACACAAGCTTCCGTCTTCAGGTGGAACCGTCACAGCACGATAGCTGTATTAAGTGAGAGCCTCCAGATATTACTGTTTACATGATAGTGCATGGCCTCTGTGCCTGTGAATACAGTAAATATGTTGAACTTCTTTCGCACCGTACGTAGCCGATCGCACCGGAACGTAGCTAACCGCGCTAATCAGTATACGGGATAATCCATGTATAGATACCACCATTGATTTTTAATGACCATCTTTCCGTTTCTTCTCAACAGTCGATTGAATGTTGTGAAAGCGATGGACGCTGTGGCTAACAATGGAGAGCGTTAAAATATTTACCGAGTGCATTGAGATTGGGGGGAGGGGCGTGGAGAGGCTTTGAAATTATTTGTACGTATTCTGCCTACGACTTTTGCCGGCTACGATGTCGGTGAGTGGATCACCCCGGACGGCATTAATGCGGGTAAATTATGCCGAGTTAAACAAAACAAAAAATATGTCAAAGGGCCTGGAAAACAAACAGCTTGGATTAAGAAGAATTTGTTTTGTTTTATTAAATTCCGTACTCGGTTGTTAGAGCAATGGATGTCACTGGAGACAAAAAACAGTAAACAGAACCATTTAATTTCAACACGCAATGGTCTCCCCTTTTGAAATGCAAGGAACCTCAGCGACACATTTTAATCAAATCGCCCAATATTAATAGGAATGTGATTAATTATCGTCTCCATTAAATAATTAACTCCTCCTTTTTTTCGCTCGTCTTATTTCAATTACTAATCTGCTCGGCTTCAAGCGAGAGATGAAAACACCAACACGACCTTCACGAAGGCAACGAGCGAATCGACCAGAGTGTGCCGCGGGGAAAGAGGTTTGCGTGGCGTGTGCAACGTAGCGACGAGCAGCCCGCGAGGGCAATGCTGCGTTTGCGCCGGTGCAGCTCAGATGCCGGGTTCGGATTCCAGGTAGCCGAGCGAGCTGAAAGGCGGTCGATTGAATGGACTCGGCCTCTGGTGTTGATGGATGAACAAGAACTACGCAAAATAGTACTTTATTTTGTGTATCCCCCCCCCTCCCCCCGTGGTGATTAGTATTATATTTACGATTAAATTTAGATTTAAAGCTTTCGTGACTGCAGGGATTCTTCATCTTCTTGGTTCTTTCGGTAAAGTTACGTAGAAGGGAAATAATAAAATAAAATAAAAAAGTATTTTATTATGTTTTACTTTTATTATTTTATTATTTCCCTTCTACGTGACTTTACCGAAAGAACCAAGAAGATATTTACGATTGTTTACCCAGGAAAGCCTCAGAGTCTCAATACTCTTTTTCAGGAGGGTCCGGCTTTGTTTTCGCAGCGGAAGGCTGCGTTTGCAATGCGTAAATTATATTCTTAGGTTTTTTCGGTAAAGTCACGTAGGTAAAAACATTAAAATTAATAAAAGTAAAATAAAATAAAAATCACGACGTTTCGGAGGCAACACAAGCTTCCGTCTTCAGGTGGAACCGTCACAGCCACGACAGCTGTATCAAGTAAATGAGAGATTGCAGGAGCTACCACTCCGTTTATATAATGGTTGGAGAGGGGGGAAGGGCCAAGTACAGCACACTTTTTATTCATATGCAATCTCTCATTTACTTGATACAGCTGTCGTGGCTGTGACAGTTCCACCTGAAGACGGAAGCTTGTGTTGCCTCCGAAACGTCGTGATTTTTATTTTATTTTACTTTCATTAATTTTAATGTTTTTACCTACGTGACTTTACCGAAAAAACCTAAGAATATGAATCCTTGCAGTCACGAAAGCTTCCAATCTAGAATTAATGCGTAAATTGTCAGGCATTTAAAATAAAAAAATTGGACCATGACCCTGGCTCGCAACGAGGCCCTACCCGTCCTCGGATGATGTCGAATTCATCGTAGTCAAATTATTTCAACGCATGCTTCTCAATGTGGAGGGAAAAACCGGAGGACCTGGAGACTAATCCACACGACCACCAAAGGGAGAACTTGCAAACTCCATAAATACAGGGTCAGGAATGAACCCATGACGACCTCCTGCACACCAGGCGAGGGAGATAAAAACTCGCCACTGTGGCACCCCAGCATGGCCAAATCGGTGTGGAATTGTATGAACATGTTAATTTCCATGCCAAATACCGGTAATAAACTGCCTTTCCTCCAACACATAAATGAGTTTGTGTTCTATTGAGAGCAGTCGGTCTGTGTAACAAGGCGCCAGTGAGTAAAGCTGCAGACTCTTACCTGGTTCCCACCCATGCCATGACAATTGAAGATTCCAACTTTCTCATTTTCCTTCCTTCCCATGTTATCCAAGCACTGGTTTGTCTCCATGTTCCTGATCTGGATACAAAAAAAAACAAAAAGAACCGCAAAGTATATTTTTCATAAACTTATCACATTAGATTACGATTTAAAGCTTTCGTGACTGCAGGGATTCATTTTCTTGGTTCTTTCGTTAAAGTCACGTAGAATGGAAATAATAAAATAATAAAAATAAAACATATTAAAATAATTCTTAGGTGGAGAGCAGGTCTGTCGAGTAGACAGCGTCATTCAGACGCTGTCTTTCCGACAGACCTGCTCTCCACTTGAGGACGGCTGCTTGCGTTGTGGCCGAAACGTCGTGAGAATTATTTTATTATGTTTTATTTTTATTATTTTATTATTATTCCATTCTACGTGACTTTACCGAAAGAACCAAGAAGATTATCACATTAGGGTAACCACACCATTGTCAACAAACCAGGAAATTGCGTTTTATATTTCATCCACATTCGTATGGCGTTTGAAAAATGCAGCTGGCTGCAATTGTATTGTTAATTTTGTAAGCCATTCCATGTCACCCAGGGGAGGTGGGGGGGGCAGGGGTAGCCGGGTGGAGAGCACTTGTGCCACCAGGACACGTGTAAATTTGACGGTCATCGGTGGTTTTTATTTATTGCACGCAGCTCTGACAGAATGCGAGCGTAGAAGCAGGTCACGAAGTTTGCGGCCGCGCATTTTTTTTTAAACGCGCTCATTTAAGCATGTCCTGAATGAAAAGCACGGCGATGTTGCCAAACGTATTACATTTGGGCGTTTTTATGTGAACCACTGTACGAGTTTCCGTTGTTCGCAATGTACCGGCGATACGGATTTTAATTCAGTCGGACAGGACAGGCCGGTAATTAAATCCAACAAAGTAATGGCTTAGACGGCCAGGTCACCCCGTGACATCGCTAAACATAAAACTCGCTTTGATCCACAAAAGTGACCTAAAAAAAAAAACCTTCTCCAGGAACAAAGTTGCGAGCCACTGATCCAGAAAACGTGGCCTCGTGTTCTTACAGCTTAAGTGCAAGCGTACACGGCCTGAGAATAAATAAGTAAATGGACGATTAGGTTCACCGCTGCTACCAGAATTGTATTACTCGGGGTGCAGCTTTAGTCGAGGGACAAGTTCACCGACCAGTAAAACCCAACCCCGCAGGGACCCCCCCCCACCCTCCCCGGTGGCGCTCCGTTATTCAGCGAGCGTTCCCCTCTCGCCCCATGCCCCCGACCCCGCCGAACCGACGCTTTCACTCGCACGGTCACTGAAGCAGCACCACATATCTCAAATCTCAAGTACATGTAACGGCAGTGCGAGTAGTTCAAAGGTGGCTGGAAGTCCCCGCTGGCGAGGGTGGGGGGGGGGAGGGCCTTTTAAACCCGAGCTCACCACGGAAGCCGTTCCCGCGGGAGGCCGGGCGGGAGGCCGGGCGGGCGGGCCGACACACACCGCCACCCCGCTGAGTAGCGCCGTCCGCGATGACCTCCGCGCATGTGATGCAGCACCCGCTCGTGACATCTCGCACATCAAGGCATCGTCGGCTGCCACGGCTTGCACCCACCCCCCCTCCCCCCCCCCCTTTCACCCACACTCTTGGCCACTTTGCCCAAACTCCTGAATCCATAACCTGCTGTTAAAGTCCTCCTATATCAATTATATCAAGTGCACGTCCATTAAATTGCCCTCAGCTGCTCCCTCTGCGATAGCTCCGACCATACGTAATTTATAATCTCCTTGCATTTGTTATCCATTCCTGCCACTGCTCTCTGTTTGTTCCACTTATCATGTGAAGCTCGCTTATTTACTATCTGCCGCCTTCACTCCCCTATCAAAAGGCAATGTCACGAGAGCCGTGACGAAATGTGGGGGGGAGGGGGGGGCTAGAGGTTGGGGGTGGGGGGGGGGGCTCATGCTGATAGTGTTTGAGGCAAAAGTGAGTCAGGCTGTGTTGTTTGAATTTGGCTGCAGAGTTATTCCCCCCCCGCCCTCTCCATCCATCCATCCCTCCACCTCTGCTTTGTACCGTTATGTTCATGACGTGAAAGCAAGGCCTATTAAATTGGGAGATTTACTCACTGGCAAATGCCGCTCGGTCTATCAGCCGTCGGGTCTTCGAGACAGGCAGCACTCTCAAGCATTCACAAGCATTGGGCACGTGAGCAACACCTGGAGATGGACGGCTATGGAAGCCGAGAGTGTGTATTATTACGCTGGGTCATCAAGCAGTCACAATTGGTACGGCATGCCAACGAATGGCAGCTGTGAGATCCCAGTAAGCTGAGAGACCACAGCCAAGCATTGGTTGCCTATGAAACGTTGAAAAAGCAAACATGATGGTAATTATGGTTTCGTTTCCTACCAACAAGGTCATAAAAATTATAATACTCAGATTGATGCTCCTGCTGTTATGGAGTGACTCATGCAGCCAGTTATGGCTGCAAGGTTTTGGTAGTACATGTTGTTTATGTCATTTATTGTGAAAATTCCGTCACAGTTCCTATGATCACTGTTTCATTGCTCTCATGGCTTTATTTTGGTGATTTCGAAAAGTGTATTGGTTTAGCCATGTTTGTTTGTTGTAGTACAGAGTTAGACTGATGGCCTTAATCTAAGTTGCCTTGTGGTTGTTATTGTTGTTTGACTTGCATCCCACTGGGATTTTTGCACACAGCGTTGGTGTACGGTGTTTTTTTCCTGCAATATTTTGCTGTCTTTTCTTGGATTTTCTGTTTGCACTCAGTCACATAGTCACTTTAAGATGTTTTTGTTCATGTTTTTGTTTGTTGCGGTTGCACCCGATTCAAGAACCGAATGGCTCACAGGGCTATACCTAATAAATGACCTTGAACTTGAATAAAATAAATACACAATACACCACTGCTCAAAGTCAAAAGTCATCACCTTTGGCAGCCCCGAGCCAACAGTGGAAATCTCACATTCCCATGGTTGAGTTTATTGTGTCGATCAGACAACACTGTTGACTCTACATGAAAGGGAGTCATTTTACGAGCACCAAAAAGGATCAAGGGCCGAATCAATCCCCAACTGGGATTGGAAAGGGTAACCTTGTGATTGTGAATTATTCGCAGCACCCTCTGGCCTGGATTATCCATTATTGTTAATAAACACTAAGTAGCTTAATTGAGATGATTCCATTTATTATAGCACGTAATAAATGGTACAAATAATAAACTCGCCCATAATTGGGGCCACATTCGTGAGTTGAGATCCATTCAAATGTTAAGAATTGCCACTCCAAGTGACGCATCCTAATGAATCCTTCTAGGGATTGTCTCATGCGGATAGTAATTTTATCACTCATTGCTTCCAAAAAAAAAAACAATTTAATTGACCTTCTCCTAATTACAATTAGGGTTAAGATGTATTAAGAGTGGTATTTAAAGTCGCATTAATCATTTGTAAATCTAAATGCACAACAGAGAGAGCCATATCTGTGAGCCACAGCAGAAATTGATGAATGCAAAATTAATTTTACCTCACGTGACAAACGGCTGTTGTAAATAAACAGCTTATGTGTTTCATGCAGCGTCGCATCAGTCATTACTTAACGGGTCAGAAGACAATTAACTGAAAGGCAAGGTCCCGTAAAATATTCAAGCCTTTTCACATTGATTTACTGAAATATTGTACGCCTGAAAAATCTTATTAGGGTCTGATTCATTCTCTTCTTCGACTGGTACTAAATCGATTATAACCCGTTTCCCACTTCTCAAATGGCCGGTAATCTCAGCTTGATTAATATTTAATATCTTCTGGTAGCGTGTGTCTGTGGGCCTACGTAACAAGGGGCTATTTTCATCATTTGCTGTGTCCTGCCGTGATGAGGGCCAGTGCGGGCGAGTAATTGAAATATTGGATGCTTCATTACACTACAAAGCGTTCTGCCCATCAATCATGATGAGCTTCTTCTAATAACAGAACCCAACATGAAACAGTTCCCTCACGGGATGGAGTTATTATTATTCTTGATTTTTTTTACGTTTGCTTTTATACATAACATTAGTTCATTCAATTACTTAAGTCTCATGAAACAATAAAACATTTAAATGCTGCCCAAGCTCTCCGGGGGAGATCGCAATTTCTCCCTTGGTCGCGCATGTACAGGGAGCGCATTATTTTTCCCCGCGTGTAAAACAGGTTAATAACCCTCCTCGGGATTTAATACGGGGGCCGGCAGCAAGTGAGATACACCGTTGCGCTTGGGACACACGTGGCGTTGCGCACAATGTGGATGTATGGCGTGTGCTTCTCTCCTTAATAATTCATGCGCTCTCCACCTTAATGTGGGTACTGTATAATGCGGAGGCGAGTTGTCAATAGTGGCACTGTGGGCTTAATCAGGCGGCTGCGATGGGTGTGTTGCGTGTGCAAGATGCGGTGGCTGGTAGTGGGATGGGCACCCAGAGGTCACCAAATAAAAGATACGTATGTGTGTATGTTGAACTTCTTTCGCCAGATGGCGAATGAGGGCCTTGGCGGTAGACTGCGTGGCAGTTGTGGGAGACGGCAGGAGGCAAGCGATGAACATGGCACCAATGCGATTGGTTGTGATGGCCAGTTGACCTGGGGGCACCACATTTACAAGATGTTAACTACCCTCACCCAATATGCAGGAGGTCATGGGTTAGATCCCGACCCTGATGCCTATATATTTGGAGTTTGCATGTTCTGCCCGTGGTCGCGTGAATTTTTCTCCGGGTGCTCTGGTTTTCCCCTCCACATTTAGACACATGCATTGAAAGTATTTGGCTGCTATAAACTTCCACATAAGGGACTTATCGTTGAGCTATCATTTGCGGCCAGGTCGCTTTTAAAAAAGAAATAGATGAGTCAGTGGGCCTTACCTGGTAATATAGAAATAGTTTTATAGTTTAGTTTGATCTAAACTGAGTGCACATATTGCAGGTCATAATAATAATATTTGCACTTACAAAGTGCTTGTTTAATATGCCTCATCGACGCAATCTCAAGACATTTCGATTTAAAGCTTTCGTGACTGCAGGTATTCATCTTCTTGGTTCTTTCGGTAAAGTCACGTAGAATGGGAATAATAAAATAATAAAAATAAAACATAATAAAATTATTCTCACGACGTTTCGGCCACAACGCAAGCAGCCGTCCTCAGGTGAAGAACAGGTTTGTCGAGAAGACAGAGTCATTCAGACTCTGTCTTTCAGACTCTGTCTTCTCGACATACCTCTTCTTCACCTGAGGACGGCTGCTTGTGTTGTGGCTGAAACGTCGTTAATCCAGCAAAACTTGGGAACAGGTCTGTCGAGAAGACAGAGTCATTCAGACTCTGTCTTTCAGACTCTGTCTTCTCGACAGACCTGTTCTTCACCTGAGGACGGCCGCTTGCGTTGTGGCCGAAACGTCGTGAGAATTATTTTATTATCTTTTATTTTTATTATTTTATTATTTCCATTCTACGTGACTTTACCGAAAGAACCAAGAAGATGAATCTCAAGACGCTCGAAGGGGCAGCCCACCAGTAGCAGCTGGCCCCTGTCCAGCGACGCAAGGCGACTCAGCACTGGCCTTCTTCGTCTGTTAGTTGGGAGCGATGATTTCTTGCCGCTGTGTAAAATCCCCATTGAGTTAGTCCATGAGCCCAGCTCATTTCACTTGTCGGTAACACCAGAGGTGGCAAAACGCAAGTGCTTCCAAAACGTAAGTGGTTCCATAATCCACAAGTGGTTTTACAGTGTTTTTGCGTGGGCCAAGAACGGTCAAATAATGCGATAACCATTTTGAAACGGGTCGGCAAGAAAACAATTAAAATCTCATCGGCCGTGCAAATCGGCGAGACTGAAATATTTTCACTCCAGGCAGGCACCGATTCATGCACTGGCCCACGGGTATTTTTTTCGTTTGTTAATCCAGCAAAACTTGGGACCATGAACGCCAGCGCACACGACAGCCTCCTCGTCGTTTCGAATGGCATTATCGGGGGTGGGGGGGGGGGGGGGAGGTATTCGTTCTTTCAGGTCCGCGGTGAAGCAGCGGCAATCGCGTAAAGTACCTCGCCCAGGGAGTAGTAGTGCCGTGGGATCTGAGAGTCCGGGTACACGTTCTCCAGGTACCACGAGAAGGGCATGCACTTGAGCCGCTCCCTCAGGGCCTTCCGTGCCGAGACGTCGCCATATTCCACCTTTGTGACGCCTAGGAAACCGCGTGGAGAGTGAACGGCGTGGCGTGGTCGCAGAATGTGTTGTGCGAATGCATCGGTGACGGAATACTTGCCGTTTAATTCTTAATGGCGGGCAGGGGGACGGGTGAATAGCAATGCGGCGATAGATGGACACGGGCTATTGATCTTCAATGTACAACTCCAAAATACCGAGCCTCACAGTCATTTAAATTCAAATACACGAGGATGAATTTCTGTAGCTTTCTTTGCTGTTCTGGAGATTTATCACCAAGTGCATTTCAAAATGCATTATGCATGAGCCTGGAAGCGACATTACTCTGATGCACACTCAAGCGCCACCACAGACTGCGACCCTAACAGCCAACACTGCATCATGGCTGCCTGCAGTGAACAACTATGCATGTGGTGCTGTGTTTCCACATCATTAAGATTAACTGGTTTGCACTTTAGATGCCACCTTCTGTTTGGTTAAAGCTCGCACTCGTGTCAACTAGGGCCGGGTTCTTAAATCTCGGCGTGGAAATTTCACGCTCCTTTTGCCAGCGCGAAAGAAGCGCAATGACTGACGGCTCGGCTAGCGATCCGGAATCAGAATCTTTATTTCGCCTTGGAGAAATCCGACTAGCTGTAAAGCTCTTTTTTCTCACAGATGGCCAGTAGGGGCGGGTCAGAATATAGCCGCGCAGAAGCACTACGTACGACAAGGGAATGCACAGCGCGGGAATCATGTATCCGTATATTTCGCGGCTGTTTGCCAAATTTTTTTCCCTGCACTCTGGAAGTTCCCTCTCGCATTCATCTTTTTGTTCGAATTGAAAAGTAAGAATTTGTGCATTTTGCGCGTGCATGTCTTTCGGGACGAAGAAAAGGCTGCACATGCTGCACATTAATCTGAGTAAAGGGGGGGGGGGGGGGGAAGACACGCGCATTTCATTCGTTAACAGGATGAGACATTGTGTTCCGCAAAGTGACAACCAAACTGTTTGCAAACAATGGAGATTACTCAGTGCAGCAGGCAGCCACTGTGCTGGTGCGAATGAAATATTAATCAAAGCACCGCAGGTAACATGCCACACCACTGCTTGAAAGGCCGATTGTCAATAGAAATATGGGATTTCTGCACCAAATTCTTATCCGCCTATTGCCGCCAAAGGATTTAGTTTTGAAATATAAAGTCATCTGCACACATCAAAACACTCACGCCGCGGGATATATCAGCTGCAAACAGAAACGATTTAATGTGGAAGAACCAATAATCTCATCAACCTAAAATTACGTGGCTAATTGGAGAAATGGCATTGCTGCAAATCTTTGAAGTTGCTTAACTTAGCGTTCGCATGCAACACATTGCTTCTCCAAGTCAACCAACCAATTGAATTGCCCTGTAACCTTCGGGCAGTTATTGTGGTTCCAAAGAGACCACACGCGTCAAGGTTCAATATTTCTTCTGCGAGTTTACTGCCTGCACTGACACTCCACATGCACACACACGCACTTTACGAGCCTTTAAAGATGTGCTGATCCTGACCCCAGTTAAAAACAACCAAGGCAATTCTAACACAACCGATTAGCTGGTCTGCACCTTGCACAGGTTAATATGAAAAAATACACGGGCTAAATGCATTACATAACCTTATTCCTTTCAAGATTTAAGCTAATGATCAAATACATACTTACGTGCCAACACGGTTACTCTCATTCTGAAATAGATTAAAAAAGCGAGGACAGGCATTTGC
Source organism: Lampetra planeri (assembly GCF_965212315.1). Lineage (NCBI taxonomy): Eukaryota > Metazoa > Chordata > Hyperoartia > Petromyzontiformes > Petromyzontidae > Lampetra > Lampetra planeri. The sequence continues at coordinate 2,924,833 of NC_136107.1, read as the reverse complement.
AGGCATTTAACATTCACCACAATCAGAATCTTTATTGAATCTCGATTTGAAGTTTTCGTGACTGCAGGAATCCATACTCTTTGGTCCTTTCGGTAAAGCCACGTGACTTTACCGAAAGGGAGGCAGCGTATAAAATAGAATCTTGATTTATGCTGGAGGAATCCGATGAGCCATGGAAGCTCTTCACCGGAAGACAAGCGAGAAAGAACACGCGGAAAAATCACCCGCGGGAAACGCCATCAAAAGAGTCTCACCGGGAGAGATGACGTAAAAGAACCCCTTGAACTCATCCATCCACACCTCGGCCAGACGCCGGTTGTTCTTGTTGATCACCTGTCCCGTGCCGCCGGGGAAGGTGTACGGCGTGGCCTTGCGGAACACGTGGCCCACGTGCGAGCACGTGACGATCTCCAGCGAGCCGCCACACTGCCAGATCTGTGCCGCCACGCGCACGCACGCACGCAAGCACCAACCACCCCGCCTCGTGACATGACCTCGCTTAAAGGGAGGCAGCGTATAAAAGCTCAGTGGGGAGTGGGGAGTGGGGGGGGTCTATCAAGATGGGAATCAAGCCCCCAGGTTGCCCGTCTCCGCTCTCTTGTGTTGTCACGAGATGGGGGAGGTGGGGACGGGGCAGCTCAGAGAGTGGCCGCACCGTGGAACGCGTCTGAACACCGAGTCACCGACAAACCGGGCAGCGGCCAGATGCGGAGTGGTAATAGTCGGGGGTTAGGGGGGGGGGCAGACAGCGCTGTCTCTCAGAGGTTGCAAACGGGGTTCGATTCCTTACCCGTACCCGTACCCAGGGTCGCAAATGGGTACCCGTACCCTACCCGAAATGAGTGACAAACGGTTATTCACCAGTGACTCAAGGCCTACCCGTACCCGTACCCGGCCGCACCAGGGTCGCAAATGGGTACCCGGGTACCTGGGTATCGGGTAGGGTACGGGTATCGGGTACCCGATTGCAACCTCTGCTGTCTCCTCTTAAAGGCGGGGGAGGGGGGCATGTGAGAGGACTATGTAGAGTTTTAACCGACCCAGTAGGGCCACTTTGTTTCAGAATCAGAAGATGTATTTACACCGGAGGAATCCGATGAGCTACAAAGCTCTTTTCCACAGATGCCCAGTAGGGACGGGTCAGAACTTTACAAACAACGAACAATACAAAAACACGAAAGGAGTGCAAAGTATTAGAAAGGTTAACAAATCGCTTAAAAAAAATATACAAATGAAACTAAACATTTTTTCTGCCTTACCAGGTAAAGCCCTCGAAGCTATTATCTTATTTTTTCGAAGTGACCTGGCCACAAATATTAGCTCAACGAAGTGGCTTATCACGTGGACATTTATAGCAGCCAAATACTCGAATGGGGGAGGGGGGGGCAAATGTTAAAACAAATCGAGTCATCGTACTCAGAGCGAGACAACACGGTACGATTCGCTTACGAGGTGTCCTCAATACAACCACGACTCAAGACGCAATTCAATGAAGGGGAAATTGAGGGCTGGCAATGAGTGAGAGTTTGATCAAAGGGGATGAAATGGGAGATCTGTCTTTTATCCCAGTAGCTCTACCGTGCAAATATAAGCGGTTCTTGAAAGATCAGAACGTACACGGAGACACCACTTAATTTGTTTGGCAGGAAAAGTGTAAAAACCTAGTTCTAGACCAGCCCTAGCTACCCCATGAAAACGGAGTAAAACAGATTCTCTTGCACTATCCATGAGAATTATCCACATTTCTACTCAAAACCCAAGTTCTACCAACACCTGTGCAACAATATCAGCATCTCATTGGCCAACAGCCGCTAGATCACAAAGAACAACTCACATCGCATGTACCAGCAAAGAAAAGTTGGCGAATACGTCACTATGAAAATCACTAAACTTTTAAAACGGCATTAAATTACAGCCGCGCATAAATACCCTCTTTATAAGGGCACTCGCAAACACTTGCGATTCAATAAAAACCGACCCTTTTTTAATTCTCTCTGCCTCTCAGAACCTACGACGCACAGTTTAACTACTAATTGCGTCAACAAGCAAAAGTAAATTGCAAAATGTCAAGTCAATACAGTATTTTACCTTAAGGCCTGCCTTAAGCAACCGGTGATCTTTTAAAATAAACACTTATTGATCGAATTCTTCATTGACTGATACAGCAGCCCATAAACATTGACTCAACGCTGCAACATTGCCGCGGTAAAAAGGGTTTATTTTAATTGGTCTGTGACCTTTTTAATCCTCAACGGTTTTAGAACAATATGCAATGAAATCCGCACCGCCGGGGATTCTGCCCCATGCAACCTGAACCCCGGGCAGACCTCCATCAGCGGACTCGGGGAGCGAGCGTAAGACCCATCACGTGGCGAAAGCGGAAAAACGCAAATGCCTTCACGGTGACCTTATTTCGATTGCGCGCGTGTATTTTTTTCACTCTCGAATTCAAAGCATTGTTTTCACTCCGCCGGAACATAACAGCATTAAAGATTAATAACCATCCCGCAAGTAAGACGCAGTTACCATCTGGGCTAAACAAAAAAAACGCTTGATTTCATTTCGCGCCGGGCCAAGAATGAAGAGGCCGCTCTCCCCCGAAGAGTTTCCCCGCGGCCAAAGTGGCAGCAGCCTGCGCCTTCCACAGGAACGGTGGCGCAGAGCTGGCGTGCCGCTGGCCACTGCCACTCTCCGCATGCACGTTCGTATTTAGTTCAAGTTCAAGTTAAAGTTAATTTATTAAGGTTCGGCTCTTGAATCGGGTGCAACCGCAACAAACAAAAAACTAAAACATGAACAAAAAACATCTTAAAGTGAATATGTGACTAAGTGCAAACAGAAAATCCAAGAAAAGACAGCTAAATATTGCAGAAAAAAATCACCGTACACCAACGCTGTGTGCAAAAATCCCTGGCCGGCTGACGGTAGCAGCAACTAACAAGAGGTATCATTTAAAACGTATTATCCATTCACTTTAGGAAAACAGGGCCACCCTATGCCATGTCCCTCGCGGGGTGGGGTGGGGGTGGGGGAGTTTGACCATACTTCACCACCACGCTGCTCAGGGAGGCACTCATCACCGGTTCAGGGATCACTCCTCGTTCATGTTGAAGCCCTCGCCAGGAATAAGTCAGGACAGGGAGTTTATCGCGCAGTGCGCAAACCACCGCCGGCGCAGCTCTCTCTCTCGCGCCGTTCAGAAGTACGCCCCGCGAGTCAAACCAGTGCCTTCGCGTCACAAGAGCGCTGGGACCACATGAGTAACTCCCCGTGGAGACTGAAATTAAATGTATCCTGGGTTAAGGATAATGAATATGGGCAACAAATAACGGTGAACTGCAGTGATTCTTTGCATGACCTGTCATAAAAAAAAATACCTCCCTTCCAAGAGCTGCCGTCTCAATCTGCAGGCGACAAGCCCTTTCTGACAGCTTAAAAGCAAGCGATGTCAATTTCCCTCTCAGAAACAATGCAGCGGCAACGTTGGGAAGTGGACCACTGACACGTTAGAAGCATCCACTCAAGGAGTGGCCTGAAGGAATGGCAATCGGATGTTATGCATTCAGGCAGCGCTATGGAAGAGAAAAAAAAGACAGCAATAATTGGTGGTTGACATTAAAACAGATAAACAAATACTATGACTTTCAAGGGCAAACGGTAAATCCCCATGGAGGCGGTTCGAGCGGCTTTGCAATTACCTGCGTGAAAACAACCAGGGATTTCTGGTAAAGGCAAGTGGCAACCAGCGAAGGCAAAGCGTAATCAAGTGTGCCGCGCTTTATAAACTCCACGGCTCTCCGCGCTGCACCTGGGGGACTCGGCGTCGTCAGGCCCGCCGCTAGCCTGCCGCCCTCGCCGCTGCGCGCGGCAGAAGACGAGGCTTCGAACGCAACGTCCCTGCGTGCCCTTCAGCCTCCCTCCAGGCCCGCAGAGAGCAGCCGAGGGCTGGCTCGGCACGTGGCGGCATCGCTGGCCACTGGGGCGCGCGGGCGGCCAAGCTGCGATGACCGTGAGCAGGGCAGCCGCCCGCAGCCCGCCGCACGAACAAGTCTCCACGCGGTTAAATTTCGCATTAAAGCTTCTTTCGTGACTGCAGGGATTCATCTTCTTGGTTCTTTCGGTAAAGTCACGTAGAATTGAAATAATAAAATAATAAAAATAAAACATGATAAAATAATTCTCACGACGTTTCGGCCACAACGCAAGCAGCTGTCCTCAGGTGGAGAACAGGTCTGTCGACAGACGTGTCAGTGGATCTGTTCTCCACCTGAGGACGGCTGCTTACGTGACTTTACCGAAAGAACCAAGAAGATGAACCCCTGCAGTCACGGAAGCTTTAAATCGAAACTGTGACCGTTTCACTCCACGTACAAATTGGCTTCATAGCTACAAATGAGGTGTAGAGAATATATGTGCAGATAATGTAAAGCATGTAAATTCCAAGCCGATAATTGTTGTTGTTTTTCTTTTATATTGACAAAGACATTACCTCTCAATACACGCCATTCTGTAAGTAATGAGTACAAATGGACTTTCTAAGGTTGACTGCTCAAGTATAATTTACTGAAGTGCCTGTTTATCATTTGTTTCTTTCGGTTAAGTCACGTGACTTAACCGAAAGAAACAAATAATAATTCCTGCAGTCACGAAAGTTCTAAAATTAAGATTGCCTGTTTATCCATTTAATTTGAGAATCTTTAACCTCATTATCCTAAAATACTTAGCATGTTTCCTTCACAATAAATTATTTTTTCTCCAAGTTATTAACTTATTTGTCCAATAACAATTTCAAGTGAACACTACTTAGTTGTTTTCATATATATATACAAAGATCCCCCATATAGCCTAAACAGAATGTAGGAGCAAGTGCTGTTAGTGAGTACCTATAAAGGCCGGCACAGCACACAAACACCACGCCGGGCCGCCTTTGGCCTACCGAGTGGTTATGTGTATATCTGAGGCTGAGTCGACCTAAGGGAGGCCCAGGACCAGTTCAGATAATCGTCACTGGTGTTGGCCGTGAGCGGGAATCGAACCCGGGTGGACGGGTTCGTAGCGCAGCGGCTAACCGCGACACTTACCGCTCCCCACACATACACACCCACACGGTAAGCGGGATGGGAAATGGCTTTGCATGCCACTCCGTTCGCTTTACGCTTGACCAGCTTTGCAGTCCAATAATGCTGCGTCCCACGCCCAGATAAAATGAACAAACTTGGCTGCTTTTTCTTCTTCGTAAATCAGACTTGCCAAGTGCACTTTCCGTTGATGGACACCTGAAAGTATACGGCGTAAGTGTGGACACTTTCGCACGTCGTCTATAAAAGCCATCTGAAGCCAACATCTTTGTTCCACTGAAGTAAAGATTTGTTCATGTGTACAAATTACTGCGTAAACCCCCCCCCCCCCACAACCCCAGCCCGCGAGGTGCATTTTAAACTGTCCAAGTGCATTTGAAAACAAAGTGCCTGTTGCGGAAGCACTGACCCTGAAAGACATTTCAAGGTTCTCTCCTCCCCAGATGTCCATGCCAGGATCGTAGGTGCCAATCTCCTGAAAGTAGTCACGGTCGATGGCAAACAGCCCTCCTGCCATGGTCGGGGTCCTGAACGCGCCCGCAACAGAACACACAAAACACGCACGCACCCACGCACGCACGCACACACGAGCGCGAGCGCAACAGAGATGATATGTCACTGCAGTAAGCATCACGGTGAATCAAACACGCATTTACCACCGCTCACCTGTCGAGTGCCCAAATGGCATCCTCAAAACCGTGAGATCAAATCCAGGTTTGGGAACTGACTCGGACCATCATCCTCCTCGGGAGTAAAATTCCACGAGTAATATTTTGCGAGAAGTTAACGGTGCGTTTTTCATGGCAATGTAGAATTTCGATGTAAAGCTTTCGTGACTGCAGGGATTCATCTTCTTGGTTCTTTCGGTAAAGTCACGTAGAAGGGAAATAATAAAATAATAAAAATGCAACGTAATATCAATTCGATGTAAAGCTTTCGTGACTGCAGGGATTCATCTTCTTGGTTCTTTCGGTGAAGTCACGTAGAAGGGAAATAATAAAATAATAAAAATTAAACGTAATATCAATTCGATGTAAAGCTTTCGTGACTGCAGGGATTCATCTTCTTGGTTCTTTCGGTGAAGTCACGTAGAAGGGAAATAATAAAATAATAAAAATTAAACGTAATATCAATTCGATGTAAAGCTTTCGTGACTGCAGGGATTCATCTTCTTGGTTCTTTCGGTAAAGTCACGTAGAATGGAAATAATAAAATAATTCTCACGACGCTTCGGCCACAACGCAAGCAGCCGTCCTCAGGTGAAGAACAGGTCTGTCGATAAGACAGAGTCTGAATGACACGTCCTGGGCTTGGAGCATCTATTTAAGCTGGGAGGGAGGAGGAAGAGCGCCTTGACAAAATAATTTGCATATCAAGAGGAATTTTAGCATATTTATGTAATATTATACTATGTATTATTCTACCCACCCTACTGCATTCTACGTGACTTTACCGAAAGAACCAATGTAGAATTTCCTTCACTGCCACGGGGACCACCATTACGAGTGAGAGTTGAACCCTGAAAGTTTTTGAACAAAGACATGTTTGACGGACTTTTGACTCCGTGCATGAATGCCCACACCAGCACGTGGCAGTCACAAACGTGGCAGTCACACACGTACACTTCGGACGGGAAACGTGAAGAACATTTGAATATACATTTCACCGATGACATAGATGACACAAATATAATACATCATTCATTATCTTCTAAATGTAAAATTATCAAGGAAGCAAGAGTTGTACAAAATTGGATTTTTTTGTATTACCACATGCTAAACAACGTTCCATTTCTACTGTAGCAAATTATGCCGAGCAATAATTAAAAAAACAATTACTATACAGTGCTATAAATTATGTTAACAATATGCAATTTCCACCAAAATTATCCTTCCACAAATGTCACCTTTCCAATTTGCAAACCTCCCCTAACCTTTTTAGGGAAACATTAACACCCCCCCAGCCTCCTCGTCGTTAGACAATTTTCATTTCAGTAAAGGACTCCTTCATCAGATGAAACCTTTCGCGTCTATCCGATAACAATCAATTCTGAAATTACACTGCGGATAAAAAAGGGAACACAAGGGGGATTCGAAATCACAAATCGCTCCCCCTTCACCACATCTGCCCCACGGCAGCTTGGAACGCAGAAGGTGCCCATTGTGGAAGCCAAGGCCCCCCTCTCTCACGGCGAGCTTTTTTTTAAAGAGCCCTCCAGCAACGCCCCCCACTCTCCACAACCCCACCAGAGTCGCGCTCCATTCACACTACTGAACCATGTAAGTGTTGAACCATTTCATTTTTCAACAATGCATCCATCAAGTGGAATCTGTCCAAACCCCTGGAGCTCACACCACCCACCCCCCCTTCTCCCCCCCCCCCCCAACTTACTGCGACTCTTCCGATCTCGCGTGAAGGCTCATCTGTTATTCTGGGCTTGAATTTCAAGGCGAGTATCTGGCACTCAAAAATAAATAAATCTATCACTGCATATTCATCGCTTGTTGCCCAATTGTCTGATGGCAATCGTGTAATCGTCCGGCGATTTTATCCATTAGGGGTGATTCAGTGTAATGATAGTGCGTGCGTGAGCACGTGCACATTCATAGTTTGCCTTTTTTGGGTGGGGGGGAGGGTGGTGGGCTGGATGCTAAGGGAGTAAATTAAATAGAGCTCGGGTTGAGAGTTCACGCCGGCCATCCATTACATACAGTAGCGTTCCGATCCCATATTTCAAAGGCGCCGATGTGGCGGACGGTCACTCCCTCCCATCGACCCGTGGCCGCTTCTTCTCCGCCCGGGCGTGTGTTTCACGGCAACCAAACTACCCTGGGAGCAGAGAGAGGTGGTGGTGGGCTGTGAAACCCCTGACAAGCCGAGGTGTTTCCAGCAACCCGAGGACCGCCGAGACCACCCGACTCGATCGGGGGTAATTATCTCATTCAGATAAAACAAAGGAGGGGGGGGTGGTGTGGGGTTGGGGGTGGAAACCGCAGAAATCAATCTCACGAAGGGGATGGCTTTCTGGACTGCCACTGCCACGGCGCTTGCAAGTGCGGATAATTAAGGATGCTTCGTAGTGCACCACCAAGGTTTAAAGTTTACGGCGTATTCGTGGAATTCTAATAACCGGCAAACTCGCCATGGTTGCTTCGTTTACATGGTGTATGATATTCGTTGTGTGGAAAATATACATCTTTCATTGTTTGGTAGTTTTTTTTTATGTGGGTGTGTACTTACTTTGAGTGCCATTCAAATTAGCACACCGATGAACAGATTTTTGCACGTGGAAAAGTTTTCATCGTTGAAGACTTTCATTTTAAAAATAACCCAGCGTGAACGAAGAAATCTTCGTGACCTTGAAAGCAACAACTACCGAAATCATCCTCACGAGAATATTTACCCTAGTGTGAAAACCCGCAATGCACATCATTAAAATCAAACAAATGACTCGTTTATTCGCATCGTGTAACTGTCAACATGTGTACAACAAATAATATTAATGGCTGTTGCTGTAACATTTCCATCTCTCTCTCACACACACACACGCGCGCGCCAACTACAACTCCACAGGCCCTTATCGGCTATATGCTAATGAGCTTTGTTGATGCGTGTAAACGGCCGAACCGATTTTTAACCATTCTTCACCGAGCTTAGGTCTGATGGCATGTGCATGTGTGCCTGTGTGTGGGGAGCGGCGGTGTAGCGGTTAGCACGCTGCGCTAAGAACCTGGCCAACATGACTGACTATTATCTGAACCGGTTCTGGGCCTTCCCTAGGTCGACTCAGCCTCAAATGAGTACCTGATACGGTGCGTAAAAACATCGCCACGAGGGAGACAAAGGCGGCCGTGCGTGGTGTTGGCCACCCATCCCCTCGTGTGCCGTTCTGGCCTTCATAGGTGCTTGCTAACAGCACTTGCCCCTACAATCTGTTAAGGCTATACGGGGGATCTTTGGGTGTGGGGGTAGTGTAGTGGTTCACACGCTGCGCTACGACTCGAGTTCGTTTCCCGCTCATGGTCAACACCAGTGACGATTATCTCAACCGTCACTGGGGAGACAAAGGCGGTCAGGCGCGGTGCTGGCCACCCACCCACTATTGTGTGCCGTTGCCGGCCTTAATAGGTGGCTGGCTAATAGCACTTGCCCCAACAGTCCGTTGAGGCAATACGGGGGATCTTTGTCTGTGTGTGTGTGTGCGAACAAGGCAAGCTGTTTACTGATGGCCAGAAAAACGAGACCTCCCTCGCAAGCGGCTAACGATAGCGGTTCTCGTCAGCAACACACCAGCGCGGATTCCTGTGAGCACTATAATTAGAATGCTGCACATGAGGGACTTGAATGAGAGCCACTTTATCTACACCAACCACACGAACCACAGTTAATTATTATACTCCCACGGGTTTCTTACCCAGACATTTCCGACACAGCCCCTGTCCGCACAGATAAGTCACATATGTTTATAACAAAGCGATCCTCCTCCCTCGTGAATGTTAAAAAAAGGTCACCTGTCAAAATAAATTGATTCATTCATAGCTTTCTTTATTGATGTCAATGGGTGTGGATGTATGCGATTCAACTTAACGCAAGATCACCAGCCGTTTCATTGCGAAATAATTTTTTGGGCGTTTTTTTTCTCGGCAAGTCTGCTCGAATGACAGTAAAGCAAAGAAATCCAATACACGGCTAAACATGCCGAAGAACTCTGCTTTGAAATAAACGCTTCAAAGCGGAGCCCTGTGGAACATCCCTCGCATGTTTATGTTTAACAGGCCGGTGTTCGCAGCTGCACTACGGAGTGTATGGCAAATGCCAAACCTCATCTGTATTCATGGATTCCTTCGGTGAGAATCACAGTGTCAACAAAATCAAAGTGCACACTAAGAGCGGTAGATTCTCGTGCACGGATTGCAATTGAATATTTACATTTATCGGAGTAAAATTTGAAATGTTGACCGATAGTCACCACGTCGGGGGTGTGTTTTCTTTAAACGTATTCCCGCAGTTTGACGTTGAAGGTAAAATATTAAGTTGGGCACCTCTTCACAGCAACATTTCAATTGCACTCATCTCTCCTGTGGCGGTCCTGATCCAATAGAGGCAATTATACACCACCATGGCAGGGCACCAACCATTCCAAATGGCAACTTCTGCTACATTCTGACAATATGGTAGCCAATTTTATATACCCCCGGAGAAGGATGATGAGCTGAGTTGGCCCCCTGACCAAGAAGTGACCTCGCGACATTGTGACTGTGGTTCGCGCATTCTGGTACACTCAAAACTGGCCGAAAATTGTTTAAAATAATAATCTCACACCAAAATAACTTTGGATTGTACATTCGTGTCTTCCCATGCTACTCGCTGTCCATCTACAACGTATTCTTAAATTAATAAAAGTAAAATTAAAATCACGACGTTTCGGAGGCAACACAAGCTTCCGTCTTTTTTTTTATTTTACTTTTATTAATTTTAATTTTTTACCTACGTGACTTTACCGAAAAAAACCTAAGAATATGAATACTTGCAGTCACGAAAGCTTCAAATCTAGAATCATCTACTACGTATTGTGCACAACGTTGCATGCGCCTGCAACATTTCTACACGCAAACATCTGACCAAGTTATTTTTGTATATATCTGTCACAAGCACTTAGCTGCACTCGTGCACAGAACCTCAGGAGTTTCAAGTAAGTGTAAATCTGCAAGTGCAGGTTGCAGAAAATATTAAATTATTGTAACATAAAAGCTGTCTGCAATGTACTGGGTGCAGATTAATGCACACTACACATTGTCACCAGTCAGTTTGTTGCAAAATGAAGGGTTGTGTAAGTACAGCTGATTGCCTAGTTCTGGGATTTCACTTTTGGCATTCGTATTTATTTATTTTTCAGCCTTTCTGGATGGAGACCAATGTCAGACTACCATACCTGTCAACCCCTTATCAGTGCACTACCTTATTACAGACCAACTCAGACCCTATTGGTCACCCCGTTCCCATTATACATCTCAACGTTCGTCCTACAATGTTCCATCACAAGAGAGAAACACAAACAGTCAAATTGTTTTTTTACTCAATTTCCCTGGACAAGAAAACGTGTAAACTGTATGGGTTGACAAGTATGGATTATCTAGCTGCAGTAAGTGCCTCTGCAGTAGTCCTGAACACCAAAAACACAAATATTCCACAGTTTGATTACTGTATACCTCTCGAGTGCACACGATAAAATACATCTTTACCTCACCGTACGTCCTTGTAATATAGACAATCACGACAAATACTGTAAGACTAAAACATCTAAGCCAGGGGTTGGCAAACACAATAACGCAAAGAGCCATTTTGTTTGAATTCGGTCAAAAACAATAAAGACCTCAATAAATCTTGACTTAAAGCTTTCGTGACTGCAGGAATTCATATTGTGTGGGTCTTTCGGTAAAGTCACGTAGATAGGTTCAAAGAAAATAACAAACAAAAAAATACGACGTTTTGATGCCAACACAAGCGGCCCTTTTTCTGACGACGACCGCTTTGGGTTGCGATCGAAACGTCGTCGTTTTTTTTCTTATTTTCTTTGAACCGATCTACGTGACTTTACCGAAAGACCCAAAGAAGAAGACCTCGATATTTCAAGCGCCGCAATGCACGTGGTGGATACGAGACAGCGATCCTCAAAGAACATCACAAAGCCGCTCCTTGGTGAACTGCATGCAGCTTCGGAGCCGCAGGTTGCCGACCCATGATATGGCCTATAACTAACACATCCGCATTAATCTATCATGCCGCTAAGCTTAAAATGGTACATTTGTAATGGACAATTACCTTTACTGAATAACATTACCGTATATTCACAAGTGTTCCGCGGTATTTCACTTATATTTACCTAAATACAAGGATTAGCTTAAATGACAGAATGATGGCTCATGACTCAACTAAGGTACTCAAATTTGGCAGGTTGGATGTACTGTGGCATTGAACCAGATTTAATATAACATAGGATTGAAGCTTTCGTGACTGCAGAAATTACTGTACAAATTGTTTTTATTCGGTAAAGTCACGTATGTAGAAATAAAATATTTAACTAAATAAAATTACAATCACGACGTTTCGAACGCAACACAAGCGATCGTCATCAGGTGGAAATGGGGCAAAACACACAGCAAGGGGACACACACAGGGGGACACCAAGCACACAGCCCACACAGAGAACGGTAAACTGCACGGAGGAAAACAACAACAACAAGAAGAAGAAGATGGGAGACGAGAACTCAACAAACCTTAGAATCATCACGTGATGCAAAACCAGTCGGCCAACAACACAGTCAGACACTAACCTGGTTGACCACGTACTTCAAAAGACTGCTAAATTTCGCGTTCAACTTCTGGGCTGAACATACCAACGTAGAACAGATACGAGGTATCTCTGCTCCCTTGTGCCTTGTTGTTGTTTGCCTCCGTGCAGTTTACCGTTCTCTGTGTGCGTTGTGCTTCGAAACGTCGTGATTTTAATTACATTTTATTTAGTAAGATTGTATTTTATTTCTACATACGTGGCTTTACCGAAAGAAAAAAACCAATGAGTACAGTAATTTAACATCTGAAGGATTTTAGTTAAAGTCCATTTTCGTGTGTTTAATTTGTCGTCTTTCCCCCGCCCCTCCGATTAATTACATTGGTCAACACACTTTTTCTGGCACAAGGTATTCCAACGGTTTGAAGGTAATTTGGGGTGCTGATTCCAAATCTGGCATCAGTTTTTGTCTATCACATCAGGTTTTTGAGATATCAAATATTGCATTTTCAATAAAAACTGCAGAAGAAAAATATTAAATAAATGTGGATATCTACATAAAATGATATTATAAACACACTATCCTAAAAATACAGCACCATATTTTAACACTAAAGCAGTCATTGACTCGCAACAACTTGCAATCATAAGTGACAGAGTTAATTTCGGGTAAAATCAATGAAAATGGGGTATGCCGATAGCATAAAAATGAGATGTGATAGAGCAAATCTGAGATCAGATTTGGAATCAGCACCCTGAAATTAGTCTAAAACAGCTGCAAAAGTCCAGGCCAGAAAAAAATGTATTTTTTTTGTTGACCAGTGTTATCAAAGTGGGCTACGTACATGTATGCGTGCACAACAAAACGTGGCAACACAACCACGGCCACACAGCAAACAACCGCAGACACGTGCACAGACACGTGCACAGACACCCACACGCCGCAGCGAGTGCTCAAACAGCCACAATCATAAACCAATCGAAACCACAATCACACAAAAAAAGGGCGCAAACGCAACGACACCAACAGCAAACACACACACAGCTGCTCAAAACACAACTACGGGACACGGAGGACTTTCCACGCGTTATCCGCGTGTGAGAAGCAATGGTAAATTCACGGTTTCATTCGTACAATTGTCGCGGAAATTTACGCAATTCCCGTACGTAAATCCCGCGTGGCAAACGGAAGCGCCAAAAAGCGTGGCGGCACTTTCGGCGATAGGACATCGTCAGTGCGAGGGCCGCCAACACCGCCGCCTGCAAGGGTGGTGTGTTTCACGCGGTGTGTATTCATGGGGTTCCGCGCTAAAGGCCACCAGGGCCAGCCAGTGGCATCTGCGAGGGCCGCCAACACCACCGCCTGCAAGGGTGGTGTGTTTCACGCGGTGTGTATTCATGGGGTTCCGCGCTAAAGGCCACCAGGGCCAGCCACTGGCCTCTGCGAGGGCCGCCAACACCACCGCCTGCAAGGGTGGTGTGTTTCACGCGGTGTGTATTCATGGGGTTCCGCGCTAAAGGCCACCAGGGCCAGCCAGTGGCATCTGCGAGGGCCGCCAACACCGCCGCCTGCAAGGGTGGTGTGTTTCACGCGGTGTGTATTCATGGGGTTCCGCGCTAAAGGCCACCAGGGCCAGCCAGTGGCATCTGCGAGGGCCGCCAACACCACCGCCTGCAAGGGTGGTGTGTTTCACGCGGTGTGTATTCATGGGGTTCCGCGCTAAAGGCCACCAGGGCCAGCCACTGGCCTCTGCGAGGGCCGCCAACACCACCGCCTGCAAGGGTGGTGTGTTTCACGCGGTGTGTATTCATGGGGTTCCGCGCTAAAGGCCACCAGGGCCAGCCAGTAGCCCCACGGGCCTTGCAGTGGAGAACACTGTCGAAGGCGTTCGGGACTCGAGGTCTCAGCTTGGAGATGTGACTCTCTGTCCGTCATTCCTCCGAGAGCACGAAATTTGTATTGCTCGGTGGGGAAGTCATCTGTGGTTGTCTCCGTAGAGAGGCTGGTCTTGCCGAGAGAATGTGGTATTTACACCGCAGGCTCCAGAACCACCGACAGACAGGAGCACGGCACAGTACTTCTTTGTGACAAGGGACATTTCAGCCCACAAGTTTATGGATATATAACCTGGCAATTGAAATCTACACGCGTTTATGTTCCTGCATAAATAATAACCGTGAGATCACCAATAAGATGTTTCCGCTATGTACTGGACAACTAACCCACGTGTGTGTGAACACAGGAGACACGTTGTCCTGCTGGGCAGCTTGTGAATGGATCATTAGCTTAACCAAGCACGGGTAGCCAGAGGCATGATAAGTTCAGCAGGGGATTAATAAAAAATCATCATTCATTTAATCCACATTTTAAATATATGCTTCCCAGGAATATATAACTGTTTAAAATTACAAGATAAATTCCCACGTTAACCACCGCAAAGTACTTACATTACATATAAATAAAGCAATATATTTTGCGAAATTCTCTTAGAAACTGATGAACATGTTATAAAATCCAGGTTGATATACAACGTCTCGTTAATAATAATAATACTTGTAAGCCAACTCTGTATCGATTAACGAGCCGTGAAATTTCACGGGGTGGCTCGGTCACGGATAACCTACACATTCAAAGTGGCGGCGGCGGTAACCCCCCATGGAATTTTCCAACTAACCCCATGTCCCCCGTGAAGATAGCTACAGCGATCACCTTGAACTAATCACGAAGCAATTCGAACAAACTCCAACGACTACAGCGGAAAGGCCCCAATGTACTTGGCGACTCTTTTTGTTGAGTGCGCGATGTTGCTTTAATGACGGCATTCCAACATCGAAATCGCTCTCACATCTACGAGTGCAGAACGCGTCCACCGTGTCACGATTTCAATTAATTTGTAAATATTTTACATTTTCATTATTTTGCAGAAACGGTAGTTAAACGTATCTCCTCTACTGGAAGTCAAAGGACGTGATTGACGATAGAGCATACCAATGAAAAAATATTGCAGGCGGCGTTAAAAGAAAAACACTTGATTATTTTATTCTTTAAACGCATTGCTAGAAAAAGTAATATCGTATAAAAAGTGGATAAATATGTTACAGTTCCCCAAAAAATACCAATATGTTTTAAGTCATCCCGAAGAAGAGAGAGTCTATCCGGTGAAGGGGTGTTTTGATTTGACACTCGAGTCAAAGTTGCCACATCACACGGCGATCCCAATTCAACTGTCACCTGTCGTATTTCTGTTCCGTCACCCTCATCCACAATCACGCATCGCCTCCGCCGCACAGGCAACGAGGCAACGCCGTGCAAATCACGAACATATTTTCATGCCCCTTCAATTTTTTCCGACAGAACATGTAAATATTTAAACACTAATATCTCACCGCAACGAACCATGGGCGGCAGGTCACGTCTGCCCGAGCACAAAACTACGTTACGTTGCGCCGCGCTGCTTATTTATTTACAGCGTTTTCCCCCCACCCCCCCCCCACCCCCCCCACCCCCCCACCCCCCCCCCCCCCCCCACAAAACGTACGACTCGTTGCCGAGATTCAACGTCTCATTTACAATGCGGTCATGCTGATGCCGCTGGGTCGCACGCCGTTAAAACAACAAACGACGAGGCGCCGTCTTTGACGACGCGACAAAAATAACCGAGCGCCGTCGGTGTTTTACGCGTTACGCTAAGAAGGGGGGGGGGGGGGCTAGGACCGCTGCGTGTGCGCTTCGCCCCGAGAACGCGCGGGTATCCGCTCATCGCGGTCCTACGTGCGCTGCCATCCTCTTGACGGGCAGCAGCGTTGTTTGTTCGAATGAAAGCAGGGAGACATCGCGAGTCTGCCGGTCGGCGCGACAGGCGAAACAACGTCGAGAGCGCCTGGCCCTGCCCGTAAAAGCGTCCGAGGGTGCTCATCTCCACTGGTGGCCATAAAGATCCGGCGGTGGCAATTTTCTCGCGAGCCGGGATGGTGGTGGAGGTAGCGGCGAGGGTTGGCGGATTGCACAAAACGTCGCGAAACTCCCTTTCCTGTGGGCTTCCAATTGCCGTAGCCTGGCTGGGTACAGCAATTGGACTCATCGCCATCTATTGGGGATAGAGCGTTGCTCCCTTGCACGCGTGGGTTTTCTCCGGGTGCTCCGGTTTCCTCCTATTTGCATGAACACTCGTCTCTTGGTCGAAAACATTTTAAAATAAAAATGCCCAATGCAGGACCGTCCTGCAAAAGAATCCTTGGACTCAGTGTGACTATTCCTGGATAAATAATAATAATAATTGTTATTATACAACATTGAAAGCCCATCTCTTCATAGGTCGACCACTGTTCACGTTTCGCATATTTACCTATCCCAGATGAATGATGGGCCGAGTCCATCATCCATCTGCGAGCTGAAATCCTCAACCAGGATTTGAGCTCGTAACTGGTCCGGTTGCAAGTCAAGGCCACAATCGCGCAAACACCACCCACGCGGTGGTGCACCGGCGTACACGCGTGACACACGTTACATTTGAATACGCTTTCACTCAGCACCTTTGCATATCAAACGCGACACATATTGCATGCAAAAATAAAAACCAAAATGTACTTTGAGTATACTCTTCAGCGCAATGGAGGCCATCAGCGCCACATCACCGCATTCTCCTTGCGACAGCTAAGACTGCGACCGATGAGCGACCCCCCCCAGGCACTTACCTCACCGGCAGCGTCCGGTCGCCCTTTCGCCGGTCCATCTCTCGCTGGGGCACCGGGTACCAGCGGAAGTTGAGTTTCCAGTTGAAGCCCCCGTACGTCATGTCAGATCCGGTCAGATACTCAAATGTCTCGTCACTGATGACGTCGATGACGGGACAGACCACTGCCCTCCTGTCAATTCACAGCGTTCCGTGTCAGCCGGGTTGCACGCGGGACGTTAAGAGCTCTCCGCGCGTCAAACATCATCACGGTGGCTGCCACCAGCTGCTTGCATTGAATGGATGTTGCAGCCAAGCGCTTTATACACTGCGTGTGTGTGTGTACGCATAGCGAATATGTGTGTAGGTATGTTGAACTTCATTCGCAACGTACGTAGCCAACCGTGCTAATCGGAGGTGCGGGGGAAGGACAGCAAACTAAACACACAAAAAGCAGTTTTCAACAAATGAGTTTTCAATCTTGATTTTAAAACGCATAGCTCAAGTGGCTTCCGAATATCATAATGAATATATAGAGAACTAAGCTTCAAATTAGTAACAGGGAAAAACTATAATTTATATAATGCACAATAATTAAATATTGATTTGACGCAGCAATGAAGAACGTTCCAAAAAATATTAACAATTCATGAAAGGTGAACATAGACTCCACACTTGCATAGCAGGTGTATTGGCCTATAACGGGAGTAAATTAACCCATGGCCGATGATTTTATGAAGCCACTCCTCCACACACTGGTTCACATTCAAAAGCTTGACACATTTGTCGCCAAAACCGTCGTTGTCATCATCATAAGCCATGATTTATCCACTGCTAATGAAGGTCTTCCTTGAGCCGTCACCATCCTTTCATGGTCTCGCAATGCAAATGATCCATCGAGCAAAATTCATTGGTACTTCATCGCTCCCTCTCTGCAGTGGGCACCATTCCTCGTTCGGCTCCCACTCCGTCGCTAGTCTCTTCTAGCGATGTGTTCTGCCCGAGCCCACTTATTTTCCTTGATGCTCGAGTACGCGAGCTCCCTGTGAACCTGACGATGCTGACGATGCTGCATGTAATCTCCAAAGACAACACCGGTGGTTGGTGCTGAAGCGGTAAATCATTTGGCCACGTTTGCTTCTGCACCTCCAATTAGCACGGGTGGCGATGTATGGTGCGAAAGAAGTTAAACATACATCCATCCATACGTAGATTCACGTGACACTTTGAGTCATTACCTGTGTCGGGTGGAGGAGGGTTTAGACACATTTTTCCACGACCTAACCAAGAAACCCAATTATGAATCTAAATACTGGTCGTGAAAGCGTGCACATACACCTGGTCTATATGATTATGTCTTTAGATTGCATATTAACACAGTGTTTCATCGATGCATATTCTCCGCGATGATCAATGGATTTGGAACATGGGCATTGCCAAAAAATATGGAACAAAAGACAAGAGGTGTACAGGAAGCAGGAAAATACGAATTAAAGATGACGTGCAATTCGAGAACATATGCAAGACTACTCTGGCTGCCAAAACGCTCCGATGTGGACTTCAACAACACTCCCGACGTGCCGTCGCTTCACCCCGCTGCGGTGTCACCACACGCGTACGCATGCGTGTAAAAAAGAACAAACCCAATTCGTGGCATGGACGCGAAGGGCTTTGGCCTAAAAGCACCGGCTCTTTTTGAGCGCGAACAACGGCGGGCGGCCGCTGCGCCGGCGGTGGCGGCGCACTTCTCACCTGTCCTCCTTGATCCTGGCCAAAAGGGGCTCCAGCCAGCCTGTCGTGGCCTCGCAGTGCGCGTCCAGAAACGTGATCACCTGACCCTGGGCGGCGGCCGCCCCCCTGAGTCGGGCGCGGATGAGGCCCGAGCGCTGCTCCATGCGGAGGAGCCGCACGGGCGTCTCCAGCTTGCGTACGTAGTCCTCCAGCGGCTTCTTCAGGAAATCTGTGAGAGACGTTCACATCATCGTCGTCGTTATCAATCGTCGCCACTTAATATTTATACCGCGCCTCCCATGCAGGACTTCTCGAGGTGCTTTGGGCGGCAGGGAACGCCCGGCCACAGCCCTCCCTGTGAGGCACAAGCTCAAGGCACCACCGGCCTGTAAGTGGGCATTCGTTTGCCAGCAGGGGGGCTGTGTTGCAATGCGGCATTTACCAATTAATTCATTTGTGTGTGCAATTTATCACACTCGGCAAATTTGGACCACCATTTTGGCACGCATGGCCTACGCTTTTCCGAATTGACGTCAAGGGGATGTTTGACGCTCGCCGTGAAGCAGGCGGTGTGTACCGCGGGCCAATAACGTGCAGCATTAACCAGGGCGGGCCACTGGGCTCGAACCGCGGGGGCTATGCAACAAGGAAGAGCTCGAGGGCAGTGTGATGTGGTCACCCCGAGATGGCCTGTGAACAGTGAAATTGCTTGCAAGCAAAAACGGCTTAATTCCATTTTGCACACTTAACCCGAGCGATCTCGCCGGCTGTAAAAAAATAAATAAACTGAGCGCAAAATATAATAACAATTATTCACGTGAATATTTAATTGCAACAAGATTTATGAACATGCGGTAGGTAAGGTCAAAGGGTGGCGATTACAAAAGCACTCGGGAGCTTGCAACCTTACGAGAAATAGTAGCAGTATTTGTTTGGTCACGTTCCAACTTTTTTTGCCATCGCGGCAAATAATAACAAAACAAAAACTGGGACAATTTAGTGTTATATAAGCCACTGTGGGAAAAGCATTGGCACAATTCTGTTTTTGCACTCAAACCCGCACTGCTGGTACCAAAGAGACTCCTTGCACCCCTCCTTCCATCTGCCTCTAAAAACCTGCTGCACCATCCACTTTCCATCTGCCCCGAAGCCTCCACACAAATCCATCTTCTTCCAGGTCACTTTCTTTGTGATTTAGTGAGCAGCTGCTCGCTTTCCTGCGTGGCTCTGCACATCCCTCATCCTATCAGGCCGACAAGCCCCCTCAGCCACCATCCATCACTCGGCCCAAGCAAGAACGCACGAGGGGAAAGGCGAACGCCTCATTCCATTCTGCGGCCCAAGTGGTTCTTGACGATTTCACTTCTACATTCTGACGGTTTGTTACTAACGGTATTGAGAGGGGCCAAAAAATAAATAAACAGCTGAGCAAGTCAGTCCAATCAGGGGGCCTCCCCGGTGACTTTAAAACGCTCAGTGGCTTAAACGTCTGTAAAATACTTCGGCAAGGACTACACACGAGGTCAATGTTATATATTCCACTTTGACGAGTGGAAAAATACAACGCACGGCTGTTGAACGTCTCTCCCGTGCAAAACCACCTGCCTACTCAAAACACAGGACAATTGGTTATGGTTAGAAAAATTCGGATCCAGTAATAGTGGTGGTCAGGGGCTATTGCAACAGGCTATGAATCCCAGCACCTGAGTTGAATTCCCGGTGATGGCAAACATCAGTGACGAGTGATATCTGAACAACACCTACCCCCGTCTCCTCACCTTGTTTAAACTATTTTATTTATTTTACCAGGTAAGGCCCACTCAGCTACAGAAGCGACCTGGCCACACATGATAGCCCAACGAAGTGGCTTATCACGTGGTAATGTATAGCAGCCAAATACTCTAAACGAATGTTTCTAAATGTGATGGGAAAAATCGGAGGACCCGGAGAAAATTCCACACGGCCACAGGGAAAACATTCAAATTCCAAATGTACAGGCATCATCAGGGTCAGGATCGAACCCACGACCTCATGCGTATCAGGCGAGGTAGTCAACATCTCGCCACCGTGACATCAAATTAGACTGACCAGTGTGGTGGTGAAGTAGCTCAAACCACCCCAAAGACACAACATTGAGAGGCCTTTCAAGAGAGTATTCACATCAAACCAACTCACTAAAGCACCAGATATAACGACAAAAAGAAAACATTGCAGCGCACAGATTTTTCGCGTAAATATTGGCGCACATTTGATTAAACATTTTTTAAAGTATCTGTTAACGTTTTTCCTAGCAAAGAAAAATGTATGCATTGCTTTTTATTCCTATTGCTGATGCACACGAAGCGAGTTGAATTACGAGCAGATGTTGCCAAACAACCAACATTTTCTTTTCATGCGGAAATTCGTTCTAGTGTTCTCAAGTGGAGAAAAAAACATTAACGAGCAAATCGGATTAAAAATCTTCACACCTTTCAAGAAAATATAACTTTTAAGTAACTAATTCGGCCGCATAACTTGCTCCTCTTGAGGACGGCACAGGGTGATGGTGACGATAAACAATTTAGTAAGAAAGCTATTTATGCAGGATACCACCAAATGGAAATATCCTTTTATATTTTCTCAAGAAGTCCTTTCATATTTTTTAATGGAAACTGGGCAGATAGGATCTGTCTGTCTTTGCTAGTGTATCATTAAAGACATTGGACCGCACACAGCACAATAAGCTGCTGGAATCGCGCAAGGACAAAAGTCTAACTCTGTTTCAGAGAGGTTAGTGCCCCCTACTGATAACGCCTGATCCCATTACGAGTCAGGAATTTGGGGTTCTCACGGTGGAGGGGTCGCCCTATCCAAGTCGAGCTCACGACTGATTCTGCGTAGCGACTGGAATTGACGGACCCCTGGTTGCGGCGTGGAGTAGTGACAGACCTAGACGTGTCCATTGCCCGGGTCCATTCCCTTGACGGGCCAACTCAGTGAAGGGTTGTTTCACTTTAATGGTGAGCTTGGTGTGGGTGGTGCGTGCCTGTGATCCGGCATTTTGGAGGCAAGGGATTGGTGGAGCGAACATTGGTGAAGATCGCAAACCAGCCAGGAAAGATGAGATTACGGCAAAGCTAGAGCTTGGAATCCATCTGTGCAGAGTTTTTAAACGTTGTCCCCTCGTATGCGCGAGTTGTCCCTGGGTTTCTGTGGCAGCCACTCATTCATGGAATCAGCCAAACGTCCCGATGGACGGCTCGCTTGAATAATAATAGTCCTATGTATATACTGTGTCGCTAAAAACTCAACGTATTATTGCATCACAAATGCATGCCTCGTGCCCATGGTTGAAAGAAAACCCTTGAGGGAACATCAATGGTCAAAGATAATGTGCAATGCTTTCGAGAGCCCTGAAAATTAGTGTTACAACTGGAACACAGATGTATCAGGGTACCGTATTGCAAAACAAAAGGTCCATTATATTCTATGAAACAATTTCAAAGTATTCTTCTTCTATTCTTATCCTTGCGTCCATAGGCAAGCGTCTCTGCGTATCAAAGCTCTTTTTCAGGAGGCTCCTGTCAGGTTTTCGGGTTACTCTTTGGTTCTTTCGGTACAGTCACGTAGAAAGAAAATAAATTGAATAATAGAATACGACGTTTCGATGTAGAACAAAATTTGAGAGAGAGACAAAACACAGACACGGAGAAACACACACAAGCAGAGAGAGAGAGAGACACACAGAGACACACAGAGAGAGAGACACAACATAGACACAGAGAGAGAGAGACACACAACATAGACACAGAGAGAGAGACACACAACATAGACACACAGAGACCCAGGTTTTCTGGTGTTGTTGCTTCTGTGTGTAATCTCAATTGAGTAATTTGCAGGTAAACTTTCAGCACTGGGATGCTTGACCAATACTAGTTATATTGTACGTGTGTGTGTTTGTTTGTTTTTCTAGCCATGGGAGGATACCCAGAACAGCTGAGTGAAAATCCACGCAGAACAGGGGGAGAACAAAAATTAACCCGTAAAAACAAAGTTTTTCACTCTAAATCCTTTATATGCGTGGTGGCTAGAGTCCTCTCGTCCTCTGGCTTGAGATGGCTGCCACCTATGGGTCAGATGATTGCCTGCCACCATTAAGCAATTGGTAATTCAATATAAAAAAAAATTCCTAAAAAGTGTAAAATTTTGGAAAAAAATTTTCACGAAAATTAATTGTCACGCACAACGAGTCTGTGTGCAAAATGTCAGCTCGATTGGATCACGGGAAGTGGGTTAAAAAACAACCGAAAGATTTGCACGGTCGTAAGCGCGCAAGCAAGCAAGCAAGTGAACTTAATATAAAGGATTTAAAAACCAACTCCGTCAAGAAAAAACGGCGCCCGAGTCGAGAATCAAACCCAGGCCCTTCTGCCCGTGAGGCACGAGTGTTTTACAGCGCGGCGCCCTTGCCCGCCAAAATCTCTTTCACGATTGCAATAGACCGACCGTTTAGTTTCATCGCAGCCTTTTGAGATTGCACGCAGGAGAATGGGGAAAAAAAACAAAATCCTCTCGTCAGATTTGCAACAAATGTGGTCTGCCGACAGTTTATCAGAACAATTGGTGCCTTGAAACGATATGGTGCCCCAGCCCAGAGGTCAAGGACAAGGTCAGAGTCAATTTTAAAAATGTCAGGAATCCGAGGCTTAAATTAAACGTGCGCAAGCAAATAAGCGGGAATAATGAGCCATTGCTTCTAGCGGGAACAATTTCCGCATAACAAGAAATAATGAAAGGAGATCTAATCATCCTTTTAATTGACCCTCCAGCACACTATAGCCTCAGACGGTCGCAAAGCTGTGGCAAAAACTGGATTGTCATCACATATTTATACTCGGCCTGGAATGGCAGTTCAATCTAAAGTGGCTCAAGACATTTAACCATCATTTAAGCCACAAAACGGTGAAAGTGCCCAATAAAATACCCTTCAGAGCCAACGTAAGAGTCATTTTTTGCTGAGCTGTTTCAATTGCCAGTCAGTCGCTCAGCTGTCATCACACCCTCAGGATTCAATGAGCAAATTTCCCCATGGAAGGAATGGACGTTTGGCACTCCGTGTGACAATAATGCGAATCTCGGTGTCATGATGAAAATGGTGACATATTTTACATGAATGGCAGCAATGGAAAATGCTCACAAATACAATCAACGTTTTTTTCATTCTTTTTTTTTAAGCAAAACCTTCACAAAAAAACGCATCTTGTAATTATTAGAACGCACGAGTCGTCATGGGCAACTGCACCACCATCACCTTTGGGTTAAAATGCGCATCGTGCAAAGTGTGAGCCTTATATAAGATAGAGAAGATAAAAGGTGCGACCCTGATATTTCATGCTTCATGCCACTGCTGGAAGAAGGGCATCCATGAGAGAGACACTCCCACGCCGGCCACATGTCTTGGAAGAGGTGGGAGAAGCCGTGCTTTGCCCCACCACACGTGGACCTGCCGATCGACTGAACTGTGACTACTGAACTGTGACTACTGAACTGGTAAATTATATATACTCTTTGGTTCTTTCGGTAAAGTCACGTAGGTATAAAATATAAAATAAATTAAATCAGGTGGGACAACCACAGGAATAGACAATCAGCAATTGACAATCAGCAATTGACAATCAGCAATTGACAATCAGCAATTGTCTCTTGCTGTGGTTGTCCCACCTGATGACGGACGCTTGTGTTGCGTCCGAAACGTCGTGATTTAATTTGTTTCATATTTTATACCCACGTGACTTTACACGAAAGAACCAAAGAGTATGGATCCTTGCAGTCACGAAAACTTCAAATCTAGAACGAACTGTGGTGTACCCATTTACACTGCTTGCTTAGCCTAATACAGTATTCATTTCCTGTTATTGGAAAGTGTGAATGATGATAATGGTGATGAAGTGTTTTGCAGGCAAACTGTTTCTACACCACTGCCAACCGATCCCTTGCGGGTTTTTTTTCTCTCTCCAGAACTTTCACTACTACCACGTGCTGCAACATTACTTATTTTCGCTCTGTAAACAGACACCCGAACATGCATTCATAATGCAAAACAGCCAACAACAGTCAAGTAATAGCAGGTCTGAGTTGGCGAGCCTCCACATCAATCTGCTCCACACTATCTGATGGACACGTGGTGTGTGTGTGTGCGCCCGACCACCCAGTTGTCTATCGTCGCCATCTCCGTTCAGCAGCACGTGGCGACACGCTGATTGGCCGGCACACTCGGACAGCGAGATTTGGACCTCGCGGATTTGCGGTCAGCGGCCCATTGGCCTGGAGCTCGCTACCCACTCACTCACCTACTCACCCACCCACTCATCTACTCACCCACTCACTCACCTACTCACCCACTCACTCACCTACTCACCCACTCACTCACCTACTCACCAACCCACTCATCTACTCACCCACTCACTCATCTACTCACCCACTCACCTACTCAGTAGTCCATTAGTCTGGAACTCACCACCCACTCACTCACCTACTCACCCACCCACTCACCTACTCAGTAGCCCATCAGCCTAAAACTCACCACCCACTCACTCACCTACTCACCTACCCACTCACCTACTCACCCACCCACTCATCTACTCACCCACTCACTCACCTACTCACCCACCCACTCATCTACTCACCCACTCACTCACCTACTCACCCACTCACTCACCTACTCACCCACCCACTCACCTACTCACCCACCCACTCATCTACTCACCCACTCACTCACCTACTCACCCACCCACTCACCTACCCAGTAGTCCATCAGCCTGGGACTCACCACCCACTCAGTCACCTACTCACCCACCCACTCACCTACTCAGTAGTCCATCGGACCTGAAACTCACCACCCACTCAGTCACCTACTCACCCACCCACTCACCTACTCAGTAGTCCATCGGACCTGAAACTCACCACCCACTCACTCACCTACTCATCTAGTCACCCACTCACCTACTCAGTAGTCCATCAGTCTGGAACTCACCACCCACTCACTCACCTACTCACCCACTCACTCACCTACTCACCCACTCACTCATCTACTCACCCACTCACTCACCTACTCACCCACTCACTCACCTACTCACCCACTCACTCACCTACTCACCAACCCACTCATCTACTCACCCACTCACTCATCTACTCACCCACTCACCTACTCAGTAGTCCATCAGTCTGGAACTCACCACCCACTCACTCACCTACTCACCCACCCACTCACCTACTCAGTAGCCCATCAGCCTAAAACTCACCATCCACTCACTCACCTACTCACCTACCCACTCACCTACTCACCCACCCACTCATCTACTCACCCACTCACTCACCTACTCACCCACTCACTCACCTACTCACCCACCCACTCACCTACTCACCCACCCACTCATCTACTCACCCACTCACTCACCTACTCACCCACCCACTCACCTACCCAGTAGTCCATCAGCCTGGGACTCACCACCCACTCAGTCACCTACTCACCCACCCACTCACCTACTCAGTAGTCCATCGGACCTGAAACTCACCACCCACTCAGTCACCTACTCACCCACCCACTCACCTACTCAGTAGTCCATCGGACCTGAAACTCACCACCCACTCACTCACCTACTCATCTAGTCACCCACTCACCTACTCAGTAGTCCATCAGTCTGGAACTCACCACCCACTCACTCACCTACTCACCCACTCACTCACCTACTCACCCACTCACTCACCTACTCACCCACTCACTCACCTACTCACCCACCCACTCACCTACTCACCCACCCACTCATCTACTCACCCACTCACTCACCTACTCACCCACCCACTCACCTACCCAGTAGTCCATCAGCCTGGGACTCACCACCCACTCAGTCACCTACTCACCCACCCACTCACCTACTCAGTAGTCCATCGGACTTGAAACTCACCACCCACTCATTCACCTACTCACCCACCCACTCACCTACTCAGTAGTCCATCGGACCTGAAACTCACCACCCACTCACTCACCTACTCATCTAGTCACCCACTCACCTACTCAGTAGTCCATCAGTCTGGAACTCACCACCCACTCACTCACCTACTCACCCACCCACTCACCTACTCACCCACCCACTCATCTACTCACCCACTCACTCACCTACTCACCCACCCACTAACCTACTCAGTAGTCCATCGGACCTGGAACGCACCACTCACTCACTCACTCACCTACTCACCCACCCACTCACCTACTCAGTAGTCCATCGGACCTGGAACTCACCACTCACTCACTCACCTACTCACCCACCCACTAACCTACTCAGTAGTCCATCGGACCTGGAACTCACTCACTCACCTACTCACCCACCCACTAACCTACTCAGTAGTCCATCGGACCTGGAACTCACTCACTCACCTACTCACCCACCCACTAACCTACTCAGTAGTCCATCGGACCTGGAACTCACCACTCACTCACTCACCTACTCACCCACTAACCTACTCAGTAGTCCATCGGACCTGGAACTCACCACCCACTCACTCACCTACTCACCAACCCACTCACCTACTCAGTAGTCCATCGGACCTGGAACTCACCACTCACTCACTCACTCACCTACTCACCCACCCACTCACCTACTCACCCACTCACT
Organism: Lampetra planeri; assembly: GCF_965212315.1. Lineage (NCBI taxonomy): Eukaryota > Metazoa > Chordata > Hyperoartia > Petromyzontiformes > Petromyzontidae > Lampetra > Lampetra planeri. The sequence continues at coordinate 2,897,409 of NC_136107.1, read as the reverse complement.
CACCTACTCACCCACCCACTCACCTACTCACCCACCCACTCACCTACTCAGCGGTCCATCGGCCTGGGACTCACTGCCGCTGTGTGATGTTCGAGACACCTTCACCGACAATTTACCAGGTCAGTAGGAACAGACAGAAGTGTTCAATAGAGATAACAATATATGCATTTTGTGCACTCGTGATAACCCAGGCTATAAGAGCTGTGCCTTTATCAATGTACCTACTTACTCTTGGATCGAGTAAATGATGTTGATTCACTCTTCAACACACCGGTAGGCTAAAGTAGTGAACTATTTGTCCTTTGTAAACGTGACACATTTTTTACTATTTGGCCGTGTCGGGTGGTGGAGGGTTACGACACATTTATAAATAAGGCGATCTGACCCATATTATGAATTGTACTCAAAATGAGCATTGGGAGAGTGTGCATCTCCATCGTGGGGACAACGCTCCCTCGTCAAGGGCGTTGATCACCTCCATACATTATTTTATTTAAGCCCTGGTTTGTCAAAGCCCGTGGATGACTGCATCGGTTTCTAACGAATCAACCTTCTTTTCCTTATTTTACATTCATAGAGCGCCTGTAGAGCTCAGGGCGCTTTGTGACAATAACATCGCGTGATCTTGATGGCAAGGGGCGGTGCAAGGGCCGAGGAATGAGTGGCCGTAACAGAGGGCAGCAGGGGAGGGACGGGAGGGAGTGGAGGGGTGCGCGGAGGGAAGGGGAAAGCAATGGGCGATGGTGAAGAGGTGGGTGAGGCTTTGAGAGAGGAACGGAAAAAAAATTAACCCGTAAAAACAAAGTTTTTAACTATAAATGCTTTATATGCATGGCGGCTAGAGTCCTTTCGTCCGCTGGCTTGAGATGGCTGCCCCCTATGGGTCAGATGATTGCCTGCCACCATTAAGCAATTGGTAATTAAATATAATTTTTATTTTCCTAAAAAGTGTAAAATTTTTGAAATTTTTTTTCACGAAAATGTATTGTCACGCACAACGAGTCTGTGTGGAAAATGTCAGCTCGATTGGATCACGGGAAGTGGGTTAAAAAACGACCGAAAAATTTGCACGGTCGTAAGCGCGCAAGCAAGTGAACTTAATATAAAGGATTTTAAAAGGCAGCAGACATCGTTGCTGCTCGCAGCAGCAGACATCGCGGCTATCGCGATTTTCACCTGAAGACGGGCGCTTGTGTTGCGTTCGAAACGTCGTGATTTATTTTGTTCTATTTCTACCTACGTGACTTTACCGAAAGAACCAAAGAGTATGGGATTTCTGCGGTCACGAAAGCTTCAAATCATGGTTGAGAGAAAAAAGGTTAAAGGAGGGGGACTGCTCAATGTACGGGGGGGGGGGGGGGGGGGTTGATTCCAGTGGTAGGGTGCAAGGAGGGAGGATGGAAAACGACATTGGATACGGGGAGACAGGGACAGAGAGACACAAAGAAGTCTACAGAAAATGGGCATAACTGGTGCAGTGGTTTTTTTTTTATTTTGCTTTATTTTTCTACCTACGTGACTTTGCCGAAAGAACCAAAGAGTATGAACACACCGCTTTGCGAGCAAGGCCGGCGTGCTTTGTATCAGAAGGTGCCCCTTTTCCTCCCCCCTGCCAGTGTAGATCTGTGCTTATGTAAGACGTGCTTAGACCGGGGTTTACTGGAATTGATACGGATATGTCTTTTCTAGAATCCGATTGATATTATGTGCGCAGTCAACGGTAGAATAAACATACACGAATTCACATTTCATTCGGTTCTCTGTGACATTTGTGAACAAAGCGTACAGTATACATATATGTGTGTGCGATAAGAGGCCAAGAGGTCTAAAGTTCCTCAAATCAGTTGTCTCCCTATTCAAATAGAAGATTTATCAAGGCATACTTCCGTGATTGAGGCATTTAATTTCTGTATAAACATTTAGGCAATAAGTCCGCGAGTTCTCTCAACAACCATTCCCACTTCATTGATAATATCCACAATTACTCTATCGGGTGCTAAGGCTTTTCACTTTTCTTACTTTTCATTTTCAAACCGTGACAGGCGGTGGTTATCTCTTCAGATGTGACATTGGAAAAATCCTCCTCCTACTCAACCAAAAATGATTAATTTCCTTGGGTATATGATTGTTTTGCTCTAAAGATCCGCAGAGAATTCCTTAACATTTTTACGACTATCTCTCTCTCTCTCTCTCAAGCCCTTTCTACGGTTCAATCCTCGTCTCTTCGGGCCACGATTTATGAATTAATAATAATCAACTTGTACGTGCACAGTAGTCGCTCACTCTCGTCGAGAGACAGCAGAGAGTGGCTTAGAGGGTGCAAGGTTGGAACCAGAGACAGCTGAAAGGTCACAGCCAGGCGGTGAGCCGATGGCAAATTCCTCCCCCCCCCCCCCCAGTCCTCCCCCAACTCCTGTGGTCCTCTATGTCCTGAGGCGTTATTGGCCAATCGGTGGATGATAAGCGAGAGGAAACCGGAGCTTCCGGTGAAAAGCCATTCGCGCTTGGGGTCGGCGTTCTATCCCACACAGCAGCGGGCCCCAACCTTGTTGGCACCAGGGACCGGTTCGTGGAAGACAATTTTTTCACGGACCGGGAGGGGTTCATCATTGGGTCTTTCCCCCTTTTCAAAGAAGCTCTCCAGCGACGTTTGTTTTTTACTCATTGTGGCTACTAGGGGTTAGCAGCTTGTGGGCTCACCAAAACTGTGACTGAGACAAGTGCGCGGTGCGGGAACGAGGCGTGGACGGAAGTGGTCAATAATAAAATAATGGGGTGGGCCACGCACGGACTCACCGCTCTCACCTCCTGCTGTGTGGCCCGTCGAACAGGTGGAGTCTATATTTCAGAATCAAAATCAGAATGTGTATTTATACTGGAGGAATCCGATGAGCTATAAAGATATTTTTTCACAGATGTCCAGCCGGGGCACGGGGTAAGAACGTTACAACAACAAACGGTACAAAAACACGATATGAATGTAGAGTAGAAGAAAGGTTAAACAAATCACCCAACCACAAACAAATACAACAACTAAACCATCCCCATCCTACCAGACAAAGCCCACTGAGGTATTAAATTATTTTTCAAAAGCGACCCGACCACAAATGATAGCTCAACAAGGTGGCTTATCATTTGTACTTTTATAGCATCGAAATCATCTAAATAGTCTAACCGCATGTTTCTAAATGTGGTGGGACAAACCGGAGGGCCCGGATAAAAAAAAAATCCACGCGACCACGGGGAGAACACGCAAACTCCAAGTATACAGGCGACAGGCTCAGGATCGAACCAGGCGAGGAAGTAACATTGATCACCGTGGTGCCCCTTAAATAAATAAAGTATACAAGTTCATATTCTTAGGTTTTTTCGGTAAAGTCACGTAGGTAAAACATTAAAATTAATAAAAGTAAAATCAAATAAAAATCACGACGTTTCGGAGGCAACACAAGCTTCCGTCTTCAGGTGGAACCGTCACAGCCACCTGAAGACGGAAGCTTGTGTTGCCTCCGAAACGTCGTGATTTTTATTTTATTTTACTTTTATTAATTTTAATGTTTTACCTACGTGACTTTACCGAAAAAACCTAAGAATATGAATCCTTGCAGTCACGAAAGCTTCAAATATAGAATTAATATACAAGTTCAAATGACATAATCAATTCACAAGCTTTGGAAAGGCCAGGGAATGGCATCATGACCCCCCCCATGGGAAGGGAGCACCACAACATGCGCAATCCACCAACCCTCGTCTCTACAAACCAGTGGAGGTCAATCATTGATGTACCTTCTTTGTGCGTTCATGATCACATTGCTTATTGTCAGATCTAAAATCATGTTTGCGTTGAGCGTCAGTCATTTGCTCATTCTTTTCCCAATTATTAATCTAGATTTGAAGTTTTCGTGACTGCAGGAATCCATACTCTTTGGTTCTCTCGGTAAAGTCACGTGGGTACAAAATAAATTAAATCACGACGGGCCCTTGTGTTGCGCCCGAAACGTCGTGATTTAATTTATTTTGTACCTGCGTGACTTTCTTCTTGGTTTGTTCGGTAAAGTCACGTAGAAGGGAAGTAATAAAATAATAAAAATTAAACATAATAAAATACAATTCTCACGACGTTTCGGCCACAACGCAAGCAGCCGTCCTCAGGTCATTCTTCACCTGAGGACGGCTGCTTGCGTTGTGGCCGAAACGTCGTGAGAATTGTTTCATTTTATTATGTTTTATTTTTATTATTTTATTACTTCCCTTCTACGTGACTTTACCGAAAAAACCAAGAAGATGAATCCCTGCAGTCACGAAAGCTTTAAATCGAAATTCTGCGTGACTTTATCGAAAGAACCAAAGAGTATGTTTTCCCAATTATGTTACAGGAGTTCTATGTATGCAATATTTCACTTGATATTTTAATAACTCTTCACATATATCCATTTTTTTACGTGAATTTTGTGACGATAAGAGTTTCTTGGGCCAGGCTGCGTGAATGTAAAAGTGTAGAAAAAAAGCAATTTGTAGTTTAAGAAAAAGTTGCACCATGTTTTCTTTAGCTCGCCACTTATTTGGCACTATTCCATTATACCGTTCGTAGCAAAACACAGGGTACAAAATATACATGTGAAAAACAGCCAAGAAATGGGCAACACACTCAGTGAGTCTATTCGCAGTGGCACTAGAAACATCTTTCTGAAACAAAGTATAATCATGAAAAGCAACTGAAGCAAAAACACTTAAACGTGCTTATGGATTCAAAACATGGAACTCTGACAAAGTACATGGGAGCAAAAGCTGAAAAGCGCACAAAGTAGTGTGTCGAGATGCATGCTGGGTATTGCACTGAGAGACAAAAAGCAACACATGGATAATGTAACAGACTCAAACTAGAGACAACATACCGACTCCTCGGGAAAACTATGTAGGCTTTCAGCAGAACACATCGCTAAGGGATAGTTGCAATTACGCGTGACTGGTGTTAGAAAGGCTGCCAAAAGAATGGTAATGTCCAAAGGAGACCACAACCGTGGCGACGGAGTGATGAGATTAGCTCGTGTGCAGGTGGACTGTGACAGTGGCCCCCCTCATGATCTGGAGAGGGCATGCATCGAGCACTGGATAGAACACGGCCGACGAAAATAGGACCCTGGCAGGGATCATATTCTCTCCGCGAACGCCCGCTGTTTTGTCGACTGCCCGCGAAACGGTCGGCATTGTATATTCACTGTGGGTGGCAATGTTGCTCAAGCACAATTAGTACCCGCGTGAGGAAACCGACACGACAGAGAAGCCTTTTGCAGAGTCAACCGCTTGACACAGCGTACGAACTCGGAACCCTCCAATTGTGGGTTTGAGCAAGCGTTTAGGTACGTACGTATAACTTATTTTGCACCGTACTTAGCCGACCGTGCTAATCGGAGGTGTGGGGTAAACGACTTCATCTGTGTTGGTATTCTGAGATATGTGGCTCTTTTTCAGAAGCCACCTGGTCACAAACGATAGCTTAACAAAGTGACTAATCAAGTGGGATAAACACATAATGTTGATTCTAAATGTGGAGGGAAAAACACCGGAGGACCTGGAGAAAAATCCACACGGCCACGCGGAGAGAGAGAAAGACGCGAACTGCAAATATACAACAAGCATCGACAGGGTTGTGATTGAACCCACAACCTCCTGTATACCAGGCGAGATAGTTAACATCTACACGAGGCGGTGACGCGGGCGGCACGCCAGCCTTGGGGCTAGGCCGGTTGCGGGGGGGGGGGGGTGAGGGGGGTGAGGGGGGTGAGGGGGGTTGGGGGGGTGTGGGGGGGTGGGTGGAGTGGGGGGGGGGAGTGGGGGGGGTTATGGGGGGTGGGGGTGGGTGGTATTTGGGGTGTTGGGGGTTGTGTGGGGGTGTGGGGGAGTGGGGGTTATGTGGGGTGGGGGGAGTGGGGGAGTGGGGGGTGGGTGGAGTGGGGGGTGGGGGGGTGGTGGTATTTGGGGTGTTGGGGGTTGTGTGGGGGTGTGGGGGGTTGGGGGTTTTGGGGGGTGGGGGGGGGGGGGTGGGGGGGTGGGTGGAGTGGGGGAGTGGGGGGGGGTTATGGGGGGTGGGGGTGGTATTTGTGGGGGGGGGTGGGGGGTGGGGGCCGGGCCCACCTCTCTCGCTGGCGTCGTCCACCAGCACGATCTCCGTGAGGAGGTGTCGCGGGGAGCGGCCGATGACGCTGTGCAGCGTGCGTAGCAGCGTGCTCCACGCCTCGTTGTGGAACACGATGACCACCGAGGTGGCGGGCAGCCCGTCCGCGTACGCCTTCGTCTTGCACCTGGGCACACCGGGTTTGCAATGCGGGGCGTCGGCGAGGTCAATTTTTGTATTTTATATTTTTTTGCTAAAAGGGAAAAATTCATGGGCGGACAAGGCGCAAGAAGATAAAAAAAAATCGATAATTAAAGTAAAGGTCAAGGAATGAGGTGCACCACCTAAAAATTAACTCGCGTTTTTGTTTCAATCATTTTTTTTTATTTATAATTACAACTCAACACGAGCCCGACACAAAGCGGCTATCACGGGGCGAACGAACGCCCGAGGTTGGGCGCTGCGGGGCTTCGTGAAGGGGGAGAATTGGGCTCACTGGCCCACCCAGGTTGCGGGACCACAAGCGAGGGCATGAAAACGTTGAAATGGGGAGTGGGAAAAGGGTCGGGGGAAGGACAACGAATGGGACAAAAAAAACACAGGGGACAGGGCAGAAGAGGGGAAGGGGGGGGGGGGAGAACCGGGGGTGGGGGGTGAGAAGGGGGACATTTTTACAAACTAAGTTGCTATATTTCTACATTCAAAAATAATACAATTATCGAATGCATGGTTTCCATGGGACAGCCATATGCCCCTCCAGCCCCCACCCAACGTGATGTGCCATGAACAACAGATTTGTATTTTCGGCGCATGATGCATGGCATGTTTGAAAGGAAATAAGGGAAGTGCCTAATCTAATTTGCTATTGCAGCCATTTCCAAGATTTCACTTGAGACGTTATCTAAACTCACGATGTTCACAAGGACCATGACCCCCTCCCAGACAGCATTCAGCACTGCCGTTGCCTGGGCTAGCAGCAGGGTGGATCAACCAGAGCAGCCTGCTGGCCCACCACCACTTTTCATTACAATAATGCTTACATGAATAATGAAAGAAGTCATCAAGGTATATTTAAGTTTCAGTTGAGTAAAAAAAAATTCTGCCGTGTAATTTCGTTTTTTGTTGTTGTTTAACGTTCGCAATCAATGGAGTGAATGCGAATTTGAATGAGATCGTCCCTACGCCCCTTCTGGCATGCGCTTTTCTCGGTGCCCTATCTCCGATTAGCACGGTTGGCGACATGCGGTGTGAAAGAAGTTCAAAGGGCAAACGTACGCGCACACGTACGTAGTACTCTCATTGGGCCAATCCGAGCGTCCAACGGAAGTGACGTCACAGAGCACCACAAAGCACCAAGCCAAATATTACACCATTGGAACCTCATTTGCCAGTAAAAAATATGATAATTGTTTTTTTACCCTTCTATCTGGCAACAAAACTGACACCTTTTTTTAGGTGCGCCTTTTGGCGTCATCTGATCCAACCCATGTGAGACTAGGCTCTAAGGAAAGCTGTCTCGGGTGTGGACCAATCAACTTCAAGGACAGTGCATATATTATCAGTTATGTTTTTTGTTTGCATTATGGCTGCAGGTATTGTGGTCTATGCAAACATGACTCCTTATAAAAAAAGGTATCAGTTTTGTTGCCAGATAGAAGGGTAAAAAAACAATTATCATCCAAATATTACAATCGAATTGGGTCATGACAATAGAGCAAAACCAGCCTCGGTTTGCAAATAATGTTCCAGGAATTAATAGCCAGCCCATAGCTGATAATGCACTCCAGATGAGACAAAACACAGCTATTACTCGACTGTCCTGATCAATGGGATGTTCATTTATCCACTCAGGCATATGTATTATTATGTGGCTATGGTTAGAAAGCAGCACCCTTTGTATCGTATTTCATGTTCAGGATCAGAGGGAGATGTACGGAACTGCTTATCACAACGTCCTGCCATTGACACGAACGCTTATTTGAAAGCCAAGCGATATCAGGAAAGACAAGTTACAATCTGAGTGAAGAAATAAAAAAATGCTTTAAGAGGAATAATGTAATCAACCACACATAAAACATTCATCGCAGGTCTTTTTGTGGCGCTTTGATGCCATTCAAGAAAGGAGATTACAATGAAATTCCCCAAAAAGTTGCGTCGGAGTTAAACAGAGGCATGCCATGCAACATTGAAATTACAAAAAAAAAGCTCATGACACAATGGTTTTAGATTATTCAAATTAACTCGTAGCATTTAAATACATCATCAACACTTACGACTTACCCTTAGGTTTTTTCGGTAAAGTCACGTAGGTAAAAAATAAAATAAAAAAATTACTAAAAGTAATAATATCAATAAAATAAAGCAATCTTTATTATTTTATTTTATTTCTATTCTAAAATAATAATATATTATTATAAAATAAAATAATATATTATTATTCTATTTTATTTTTATTATTACTTTTAGTAGTAAAAAAAAAATTACCTACGTGACTTTACCGAAAAAACCTAAGAGTATGAATACTTACGACATATCTAGGTGGTGAAGGTAAAAGAAACATCCCTGAAATCCCTTCCTCGTGCTATTGCTGGCAGAAGGAGATTCCCGCTTGATGGAGCTCGTGAGAGACCCTCTTCCACCCAGTCCAAGTGGAGGGGGGGGGGGTGTACACGTGGCCTCCCGATCGACTCACTTTGGTGTACCCAATTACACTGCCGACCCAGTGACGGATTATCGTAGTAGCAAAAGTAGCTACATGTGCAGTAGCTACATGTGTAGTAGCTGCATGTGTAGTAGCTGCATGTGTAGTAGCTACCCGTGTAGTAGCTACGGGCCCCGCACTCTCAAGGGCCCAGCTACACGTGTAGTAGCAACATGTGCAGTAGCTACATGTGCAGTAGCTACATGTGTAGTAGCTGCACGTGTAGTAGCTGCGGGCCCCGCACTTTCAAGGGCCCCGCTCTCAATGCTTTCAAGCTATCAATTCTGGCTCAGTGATTCTGCACTTGCTCTATTACTATAGTACAATACCGCCTTCAACTTTTATGAACGACTGGGCCTTTAAGGTTAGAGATTTGTCGTACTACCTGGCTGTATTGCAAATCAAAAAATAAAATAACTTTACTATGCAAGTAAAAAACATTTGTGTTTATTTATTTATTTAGGGCCCCTCTATAACATACTACAGGCCCCGCACTAGCTTCATCCGGCACTGTGCCGACTGCATATACAATTGATCAAAATACATTTTCATCCATTGGAACACAAATGTATGAACCCTGCAGGACACAATTATACAATCAGCGAAACAATCCCTTCAAATAAACACCATCGCTGCGTTGATCTTGAGCTCCTCTCGAGCCAACGTGAACAATTTCCCCACCACCGCAGAGTGCGCACACGCCAATCGCACAATGTGTGCGCTCCGAGGTTCTCGCCGCTTGGGAATCATTTCGGCCTCACTTTGGCTCAAATCGGCCGCAGAGCCATGGCGCTGCATCGTGTCGAGCCACTTGGTCTATTTAGCAGCAAAAAGAAAATTGATCAAGAACACGTCGATGGATCGAGCGGAGCTGGAGGATGAGTGAGCGTGGCGAGGGAGGCTGTTTAAATAAATAGCTCGACGCATATGTACCCACGTGTGTTGAACTTCTTTCGCACCATTAGTCACCAATCGTGCTCATCGGCGGTGCGGGATGACCGGATTGGAGAGCGGTGGTGAATACAGATCGACGCGCAGCAACGGGACGGACGGACGGATGGACTATTGGACGGACGGACGATTGGACGGATGGAAGGGCAGCACGAGAATTCCAAGGGCGTGGGAGGCTGAGATAGATGGATGTGGGGAGATGATGCCACGAAGCCATGATCAGTAAAAAAAAAAAACCAGCCCCAATCTTTGGGGGGGGGGGGGGGGGGGGGAGAGCATCAAGTGCCACGCTCGTGTGCTGCCGTAACGCGGCATGAGTTTTAGGAAGCAACGCGCCGCACCGCGCCCCCCCCGCCGCCACCGCCGGCGGCTCGTGATAGATACGCCGCGTGACTAAATTCGCATTATTTTGTCGTTCCGTCTCGCGCCGTGGTATTTCCAATATCAGCGCTATCAATGGCTGAAATGTTATCACTCATTCGAGCAAAAACGAATGAGTAACAAAGTGCTTGCTGCGCAGTGCTCCGAGCGTGGGTGGATGCCGAGGCATGGGGGTAATTCCCGCACGGGGATGGCTTTTCTGCTTGGCAAACGAGCTGTGCTCCACTGTGCAATGTGTAAGACCTTGAAATATTAATGTTTAGGTTGACCATTATATCGAATGTAGTCGAAGTAGCATGGCCTTTTGTCAATGGACAGCTGGATAAAGGGCCTCCCCACACCGTGCAGGTGATCATGGAGGTTGCTTTGAACATACTTCACATTGCTGGTCAATTTGAGCTGAAAGCAGGCAGGTAATAGATGTGAGAGATTAGAAGTACAGTTCAAGAGTGGATTTTGCTCCGCCGCCCACAACATAGCATCCACAGCCTGTAATGACTAGTATGCAAAGTTGTCGGCCATCCAAGCACTATCCAGTCTCAACCATGCTTAGCTTCCGAAATCTGATCGGATAGGGCACATTCAGGCAGAATATGGTCATTGGCGTTATCTTCTCACGCGCGCACTAAACAGGACTCTTAACCTGAATATGCTCATCTATATACCAATATGGTGACACATTGAATATCATCGACATATACTTCCACGTGCGTACATGTAGCGTCATACGTGTGTGCGTATTCACACGTACAATCTGTGTATGTGTACACAAAGATATCCCGCGTAGCCTTTAACGGACTGTTGGGGCAAGAGCTGTAAGCAAGCAGCACCTATGATGGCCTGCACGGCAGGGGCAAGCAGCCAACACCACGTTCAACTGCCTTTGTCTCCACTATGCTGATGTACTCACTTAAGGTTGAGTCAACGTAGGGGAGGTCCAGGAAACGCCTCAAACACCCGCCACTGTTATTGGGATGGAATCAAACTTAGGTCGCCGGGTTCGTAGCGCAGTGCGCTCACCGCTGTGCCACCGCTCTCAACGGTATACGTAGACACACAGACGCGCGTGCGTGCGTGCACGCATTTAACGCACGCCAATCTGAGTTCATTAAAATCCCATACCTAGTTATGAACGTCAGAAGTTGCGAATGCCATGGCGGCTGGGAATAGCTATTTAATTGTCACCAAGGTCCGAACCCTGTCAGTCACCATTGTGACGGACGCACACGGGCAAGAGTGACTCCCCGTATGCACCGAGTGTCCATCACGATGCAGGAGGCGCCGATGATCTGGCTCTGCAATATTCCCCCTTGCCTATTGCTTTTGCAGAGGGGGAAGGCTAAAAATGCTTTTGTCGGGGAAGAAAAAAAAACACGGCGACACGGCATTAATAATGTATAATCCGTCACCATAGCATCGGCAAAAATATTGCCTTTCCCTGTACGGGTTCCGTCGCCACCATTATCGGGTCATTATTTCAGCGTCACTGAATTATGATTATTACTACGACATTATTATATTTGTTGTTTTATCATTATTAAATTAAAAAAAAGCTCATGTTGCTGCCCCGTGCCGGGGAAATTTACAGGAAATGTTTCGACGCGGATTTGGATCATCGTGACAACTTCTGTTGCCTGCACGAGGATATTCCTGACGTGCGCGCAACAATGAGTTTGTTTTGCCACCATTAAAGCAACGGGGTGACTTTCTCTGTCATAACAAATCACGCCCTAACAAAGGCAATAAAGTGGTGGCTAAATGAGCACATTATTTACAGTTATCTATGGGCATTAAAAAAAAAGTGCCCTCAAGTGCCACTTGAGACAACCAACAGGCTTACCAAGCTGCCCTACTTCTGAAAAGGATATCTGTGGGTCAATTTACACCATGTCCATGGGCAGGCCACGTGGCATTTAATAAAATCGGTACCCTACTGGCGGGCAATGAGTACTCCCCCATCGTGTTGTTGTTCTGTTTGTTATTCATAATCAACGTTTTTGGGTTGAGATCGCGTTATTTATAAATGTGTCGTAACCCTCCACCACCCGACACGGCCAATCAGTAAAAAAGTGTCACGTTGACAAAAGACAAATAGTTCACTGCTTTAGCCCACCGGGTGTGTTGAAGCGTGAAACCACAACATTTACATCATCGGGCGAATTGCCCGATGATGCTGGATGCAATTACCAGCGAAACGTCGTACTCAAATTGTAAATGTTGTGGTTTCGCGCTTCAACACACCGGTGGGCTAAAGCAGTGAACTATTTGTCTTTTGTCAACGTGACACTTTTTTTTACTGATTGGCCGTGTCGGGTGGTGGAGGGTTACGACACATTTATAAATAACGCGATCTAAACCCAAAAACGTTGATTATGAATAATATTGGTCGCGAAAGCCTACGTGTTAAACTGTTATACTGTTTGTTGTTGTAATGTTCTGAGCTGCCCATGCTGGACATGTGCAAAATAAGTATAACCCGTAAACACAAAGTTGTTCACTATAAATCCTTTATATGCGTAGCGGCTGGAGTCCTCTCGTCCTCTGGCTTGAGATGGCTGCCACCTATGGGTCAGATGATTGCATTGCACCATTAAGCAATTGGTAATTAAATATAATATTTTTGTCCTAAAAAGTGTAAAATTTTTGGAAAAAAATTTGACGAACATTAATTGTCACGCACAACGAGTCTGTGTGGAAAATGTCAGCTCGATTGGATCACGGGAAGTGGGTTAAAAAACGACCGAAAGATTTGCACGGTCCTAAGCAAGCAAGCGAACTTAATATAAAGGATTTAAAAAAGAGCTTAATAGCTCATCGGATTTCTTCCTGTATAAATAAAGATTCTGGTTGACTATGTTGGGTGCGATGGCAGTTCGACACACATGCATACGGCAAGGTCAGCGCCAAGCCCGGTCACGTGTCCTCCCAAGTGGCGATGTTTACACATCGCACCAGGTACTCTCATTTGAGGTCGTGATTTAGGGGCCGTCCATAAATGACGTCACGCGATGTTGGACGATTTTTGACCAATCCCCCCCATCGTCACACCCCCCTCAAATATGATGTCACAAAGATCTTCCCCCCCCCCCCAAAAAAAAATAAAATATGCTTCAAATCGCTTTAAACTATTGTCATTGTAGTGCGTATTTAATGTGGCGCTGCACTCTGATGTTGTAGGAGAAACAAATTATTAAAACGTCTATTTAATTAAGTAGAACGTATTGTCTATATCTATTTAAAGTTGCGCATTTTGATGTGACGTCACAATTTTCAAACCCCCCCCCTCCTCGTCACACATCGTCACAAATGTCTGACACCCCCCCCCCCCCCTTAGGCTCGAGTTAGAGGTGTGTGCATTTCTCCAAGAGTCAACCTGGTAACTCAACCATTGCCCAAGTGGTGCAGCATGGGTATATCTGCCACTGCGCGCGGAGAGAGATGCCAGCGAGGAAATACGTCTGGTGTGCCAATATGCGCGGGGATGTGAGCCGACCCAGTCACAATAATAAAGTTATTACTTCTGATATAATGGCCTCTTCTCCAAGGGTATCATTTGCAAGTCAAAGTGCTGCCTGGGTAATAACCCAGAGGGTGCAAACATACCGGTGGCTTTCCAAATGAAATTATCAAAACCACACAACTTCCATTCTGCCCTTTTTTTAAAATTTCACTACTCATCACCAATGGCTGTCTTGTGATTTGGTATCGTCGACAAAGACCACGCACCCTTTTTTGTTGGCTAAATATGATCACGTTTCAGAGGATAATCATTGATACAATCACTGCTATCATTTCTGGCACAGGTCTGTGGCCAATTTAATGGGTGGACACATGGTGTGTGGCAGCCTGGGCTTCAACAGAACCCAATTAGACAATGGGCAAGCTGGCATATGGACCTTCCATAGCTGCAGGGCAGCTTGTAAGGTGTGCAGTACATACGGATGGGGATACATACAATGATCCTACCAAGGGGTTTGTTGGAATCAAAACGGTGCCACATCCGTACTCAATTAATTCCATTGAAACTGGCATCTGTGGACGACATTTCTAATACACTACAGATGGGGATTTCCATTGATCACACGTAAATGATTGTAAAGATTTGTAGGTTAGTAAGCTTTTTAAGCGTACATCTGTCACTGTTATTATTCCAGAAGCCTCTCTCGCAGCACGCCTTCTAAATTGGCCGGCTTTGGCATAAAACTGGAGGTCCAGATTCTACTGGGATCCTTGGTGTAATTAGCTCTCTGTCGTTTGTCCGCACTCAGTAAAGCTCAAGGTTGCCGTGTCCTAGCTGCCAAACGAAGGACAACTTTCGCAGCCGTCACACTAAATCAACTCTCACAGGGAGGCTTCAGATGAACCCAATCCAGGCAAATTTATTCACTGCCAAAAAAAGCAGCCCCGGCAACCAACAGCCAAAACCAGATGAGGCATAAAAAAAAACACCCCACCGCACTTCCACTCACTGTATGCAACACAACGCTCGCTATCGCCAATACAGCTGGCGCATCTAACTCGCTACGCAAACCTGCAATAACCAAATACCGCAGGGAAGCAATCCGGATTTGGCCTTTATTTACCACGTGAGAAAATATTTACATTCAATTAATGCTCCCTCCGCGGCTTTATTTTTTTTATTTTTCATGTATATAAACAGTTTAACACGTAGGCTTTCGCGACCAATAACACGTCGGCTTTCGCGACCAAATTCAGCGATGCAACCACCAGATCTCCATTGTTGTATCACGCCTGTTAAATACGTTAAAACGTGCGATGGCATTTGTGATTAATGTCGCCCTGCTTTTGACCCATAGTCCTCCTTGCAGGAAGAGATATTGCATCGCAATGGGCTTTTACCTGGTTATAAATAAAAGCGGCTGATTGATTTATACCCGGGGATTTTTTTTTTTACTCTGCACAAATACACCTGAAACACTTCAGATACGCCCGCAGGCACAGCGCACACTCGTAGCCTCTCAAACGGGGCCCCCTTTAATTAGATCCCCGTCACCTCGGTCCCCCCCTCATAGTCGGGCAGGCATCGTGCCCTTTGGAGCCCTCGCCGCAATGGAGGTTAATCTTAAAAAACACGGGTAACGAGGTCGTCATGTTACGAGCTCTGTGCTTTAAACGTCTCACAATTACGCAGTCTTAACAATGTTCGTCACAAGCTGTCGTCGTAAGAATGTGGTGACCCGCTTCATCGTATTTACAAAATACTTGGCAAACACCTGCCAGGTTTTTCAATATGAACGACAGATTTTTTTTTTGTAACTAATATAACGGTTAACATCTGTCCGACGGCACCCTCGGTGATGCTCATTTTGTCTGCCCCCCCTTGAATGAATCTACGTTGAACGTCTTTCGCACCGTACGTAGCCCACCGTGCTAATCGGTGGTGCCGAGGCCATGTACTGAAATGCCATCACTCTTTTGACTATGGCATTATCTGGTTTCGTCACCACACCTTGAATTACGGTCTTCAAATTACAAAGGGAACTGGTAATAATGAGAATGCCTACCAATAAGTCAGCATTGGACGATGTATATTTCAAATAGTTTGAAAAGATTGTCCAAGATACATCTGAATGTCTAATCTGGTCTCTTGATTTATTACCTGATTAAACAAAATTAACTTGAAGCTTGAATCGCATTAATCATGTGCATCATCATTTTCGGTTGCGGTCAATCCACTGCTCCATGAAAGCTTCCCCAAGCAGTCGCCATCTCTCATGGCCTTACGAAGGCGACAATGATCAAGAGTGATTGAAATCTGAACTTAATACTGCAGCGACTCTCATTGATGTAATTGAATTTCCAAAACATTTTGGTGAATACAATAATACTGTCGTGCAATTTATGGGAGTCTATGCGCTTGGTGGCTGATGTTAAACTGTGGGAGGAGCATTAATACATGAAGCG
Organism: Lampetra planeri; assembly: GCF_965212315.1. Taxonomy (NCBI): domain Eukaryota; kingdom Metazoa; phylum Chordata; class Hyperoartia; order Petromyzontiformes; family Petromyzontidae; genus Lampetra; species Lampetra planeri. The sequence continues at coordinate 2,881,336 of NC_136107.1, read as the reverse complement.
ATAATTGACCTTTCTTTTCATTACACTTACCCTTGGCTGATTTCAGTGCTTCAATTGTTCAGATATTGAAAACGATTGCAAAAACACATACTCTACGCACAAAAGCCCACAAAACGATTTGCAGGCATGCAAAAATCAGAGGCCTTACACGTACTGTAAATAAGAGTACGTAATGTTACGGGACATAACGATTAAAGCATTAGATGGCCCACATAAAGCTAATGATGGGAAAATGTATAATAATTACATTTTATATAGCTTCATGAATACAATTGCCTCTCAGAACGCTTTGCAATAATTTCCATATTTAAATCAAAGAAGGGGCTAAAACCCCACCAAATCACCTCGTGCACAGGATTCCCGAGTGCAGAAATCAACAAAATTACATGTAATAGTCTGGGTGACCGTCAATGAACACTATGCATTAATTCAATAAATACTGTACTCCAAATTATATTTAGAGAGATAGCGGAGCAGTTTGGTGCACTTGAATGTGGAGAATTTTGAGATTGGGTCCTATTCAGTTATTTAGATATTTGGATACTTATGAATCTGAATTTCATTGCATTTTATCTCCCTCACTTGGGACGCAGACGGGGTCATGGGTTCGATCCCGACCCTGACAATGCCCGTTGTATATTTGGAGTTCGCTGGTTTCCTCTCTGCCCGTGGTGGCGTGGATTTTCCTCCGGCTCCTCCGGTTTTACCACCCACGATGTATCCCCACATATGACGATACAAGCCACCTCGATGAGTTATCTCGTGTGGCCAGGATGCCTCTGAGAAAGCACGAACAGCTCAGTGTGCTTTACCTGCTCAAATAAAATAGAGGTAGTTGCATTGAAAAATGTATTTTCCGCAAATGTGCCGTCCTTAAAAAAGAGTGTTCTACAGTGCGCTTTTTGTGGACTGACGCACAACAAAGAGTAGTCAATACTTAAAAAAAAAACGAATGGCAGGCTTATACTGCAGTGGTGGCCACCGTCCCAGTCTTCATTGCAATTTCATACCAGCGCTTTAAGATTTTAAGTCCTCTCTGTCCCAGTTCCAGCACATATGAACGGCACATCACAACGGCTGTCAGTTCGTCGTGTAAATTACATAGCACGGTTCGTTCGGACGCGAGGCTGTGTCTGCCAAAGAGGAATTCTTAACGAATGCATCAATGCATTATATAAAAAACGTTAATCACAATCGCGCAAAGTTATTGGAACAAATATTATTAATTAGCGTCGTCCCGGACAACAAGAGGCTTTCATTGGAATTATGTTTGTTATTTGTCGCTTGTTTCTTCTTCAGATAAAAAAACAACCCAGTATACTATCTTATTCTCTTAATATAATTCCCAGTACCATTATTTGGTTCTTTCGGTTAAGTCACGTCTAAAGATAAAACAATAAATTAAATTAAATAATAGAATACGACGTTTCGATTGCAACACAAGCAATCATCATCAGGTACAATGAAATAGCGACATAAAATCTAACCAGAAAACTATAGACAGACACATTAGCAGACAGACATCACCAAGATACATAGAGAGAGCAACACAGACAACAGAGAGAGGTGATCGTCTCTGTGGGGTGGCCGTAAATAGACAGAGGGCGGACGCAGAGAGAGGGAGGGGGGTTAGAGAAAAAATCAGCATATCAATGAGTGGACAACAAAACGTGGTGCTGCAAGTGCGATGACACGGCAAGCAAGCCTGAAAATCAGGAGAAGGACACACCAAAATTAAATAACCTAGTAAAATATCGAAACGTAATGTAATACAACACAGAGGGTCGGTCAACACACAATTAACGCATAGCCTGGTTGATTACGTATTTCAAAGATTGCTAAGTTAGAATTGAAGTGTGAACATTCCAAAGAGAGGACACAGGCAGAGAGAACAAGTAATCCACTTCCCAGTACCACATTTACTAAATTAATGCACAGTGTACGTAAGCAATGTCTTCGTTAGCTCTATGTGGGGGCACGTACGCTTTAATCGTCAGAAGTTATGCTCACACTGCATACACTTTCATTATAAATAAAGATGCGTAAATAATTTGGGGGAAAGACGCGGCGTGTATAATTCATAACGTTTTCAACATTTTATATTTCAATCAAATAAGTTGTTTTGCATTTTACAATTAAAGCTGCATTATGAAACATTCATATATATATATCTCTCTTTCGCGAATAAGACACCGCGGTAGATAATGAAGCTATTCAAGGTAGACTGCTGTCCACTGAGATTAGGCTTCGAATGCTCCGACTAGACTGGATCGCAGCTCGCAGATAATCCACTTTATTGACCTTCATAAACACAGACGCGCAGGCATTTCACACTGCCTGCCAAAATGACAGAGCCTGGACATTTAATGCCATCACAGTAATACTTAACTTGACAGACTAATGTTTGCAGCTTTCTATAAGGAACAATGGGCGTTATGGTTTTGTGATTGAGTCCCAAAAGAAACATTATCCAAAAAATTACAGTGCCCATCTGGTGAACTGATTGAGTTTTGCTTTTGATGACCCAGTCATGAGCATCAATCAACCGAATCGCATATGACAAGCAGGATGAAAGCATGCTGCTGGACATCCTTGTTTATTAAACATTCGTGATTAGGATTACAGACGCTTCATCTATAGTGGCATCATATGAAGGCCTGTTTATATTCTGAACATATGTAGTGACGTATATTGGGTCACTACAGCGTTGAGCGCCAGCTCCCGAGAAAAGAGTGTGCAACTGTGCGTGTTAGAGCCTCTCTCTGGCACCAGAGTAGGTATGGCATGGAAGGGGGCCCTAAGGGGCATGGTTCCGGTGACAGTCAGAAAGAGGGCAGTTGAGGACGTGACAGTCTGGGTAAAACCCGAGAGGGCACGTGACCAGGACAGGATAATGAGGGGGGGGGGGGGGAAGGTGGCGAGATGGACACGTGATGTATGGCCCAGAACCTTCTAGTAGGATCTAGAAGGGGGCGTGGCCGAGGGCAGAGCCAGGCCACGCTCAGCGGCATAAAAGGGAGGTCGTGAGAGCCGATCAAGGCTGTCTGATGGAATGGAACCCGTCGGCGCTACGTCTCTTCGGTCCTCGGTCCTCGGTCTTCACGCTCGGCATCGTGGGTCAGGCAGTGTGTTACTAACTAACCCGGTTATGTAGTTACCCCGTTGTGGTCTAGTTAACAGTGGTAGCTACCACCTATGTTATTATCCTGTGTACGTTATGTAGTTACCCTGTTGGGGTTGTAGAGGAAACGTGTTGCCTCCAAGTTCAAGTGTGTGCTTCCGTGGAACCCACTACACATATGTATGTTGAACTCATTTTGCACCATGCATAGCCATTCGTACTAATCGGAGGTGATAGGACACAACAACATCATATTACTTTCATAATAAACATCGCATTAAACATAATGCATATTTAAGGTTCCCTTAATGTATGGCTTGCCACTAAAAGTGCACTTCCTGTTCTGTGCACAGCCGATTGCGCATAAGACTCACATTTTTCTATGACGGGTGGAAGTACAATAAGCCAAAATTTGGCCGAGGAAAAAAAACTAGCAATGGTGATTTATATTCCTTAATTCCATATCATGAGCCCGTGTCACTGATAATGCATTTCTGCTAAGCAGGTATCTGCTGAGCGCTAGAGGCAGCATCATCGCTCGTGCAAATCTAATCAATGGTCATTAACTTACCCAGGGTTTTATTAATTTACGGAAGACAATGTAGATATAAATGGAAGTCTTAAATGACAGGCGAGCTCCAATAGGCTGGATGAGCGGCGGCACTGCGGCAATACCACAAGCAGCATTATACTTTGCGGAATATATATTTATTAATCTTGGAAATCTCGCAGTTCTATTCTTTATTCCAAAAATTCCGGTACAAGTGCTTTGAAGAAAAAAAAATAACAAAGGAAAAGATTTAATGAAATATGACAGCGAAAAAGAAAACTCAACCTGCATTTCCATCTGAATTTTCAGATCAGTGTTCGATTAGAAAGCGGAGTAGTAATTACATACGGTATTGCGATTGTAGATGCTGCAACGGACGATACGACGGGCAAAACCATGCACACGCCGTGCACGCTAACGGAGGGTTGAATACAAACACCTTGTGAAAATTAAACTGTGATTTTAGTTTTGGTTTTTTTTTTCTTTTGGTAACGTGTGGGAGGTCTGCGAAGCTAACTAGAAACGTTGTCCTTGCCGTGACGCTGCGCGTGCTGTGGGTCACGCTCCCCATTACAGGCAGCCTCCCCTTCTGCTCCACCCTTCTTATCGGCCGTTCTGTTGCTTTATGAATGAACACAAAAAGACCTTGAGGTTGAAAAGTCTGGCTATTCTGAGATTAGCCTCTATATATATTTTTTAAAAAACACCGTTATAAGGAATCGTTTTGAGCGTCTGACGTGTTGAAGGTAGCTTGAGAAAACCCAACGAAAACAAAACAAAAAAAACTTCGCGCAAGAATGACACAATAGATTTGATGAACAAAAATTACCCTGTTTCTTCGCTGCTGCTGCTGCTGCTGCTCAGGCTGGGTTCAGATACCAATGCATACTTGGCTGTTCTCTGCTCTGCCGTACAAACCGCCGCGGTGTCTAAATTCACTTAGTGCATTGGAGGGGCGTGTAAAATTAGCGGTGTACAAGCAGGTTTGTGTTGGTAAAAAAAACACCCACCGTACACTCTGGCCATGCCGACCCAAAACCCTTCAAGGTACGCAGCACATTAAGATGCTGTAACAGAATGCCATGCGCGCGCGCGCGCGTGTGTGCTTGTGTGCTTATTTTTGGCAGGGCTAGTCTACTGGCTAAGAAAGCTTCCCATCAGAAAACCCATCACCTCCATGGCTCTTTAGATTGGCTGCCACTGCGCCCAGCTGGGTCTTTTAGCTTGGCCCACACGGCTAATTGTTCCGTGTCAGAATATTAAATTAAAATGATGCAATATGACAAAATACATTCTTGCCCGTGCATGAAAACAATCGACATTAGCCGCAGCTATTTATATAAATTCTCGCAAGGGTTAAATAAAACTAAATACAAAGAATATAATTTTAAGTAATGACGTGTGGAGGGTGAACTTACCTTGTTATTTTGTAATTACTAGTAACTTTGACTTATCTTCATGTTTCTCCTCCATATAGCCCTGAATGCCTGAGATTAACATTGATGTTTTTCAGTTACAAACCCGTTTACCCTGCTGCTGTAATTTCTCATCATTCGCAATGTGCACACAAATTCACATGTACACAACACTAAATAAATAATGAGCACCGCGCACAAAATATTCCAGGCACACGATAAAACAGTCACACAACCGACACAACATCGACACTATTTCACAATGCTATGCATCACGGTGGATTTCAAATAGCATTGGTGTCTCACTTAAATATGAAACAGCTCTGAATAGGAATATAACTATGTTTGTACATTATTGCCAGTGTTCTCGAAGACATCAGCATTATGGCTACCTGATTAAAGTGTTGCTTAATGGACCACTGTTTTAAGTGAAGGCCGACAGATGAAGCTACAACCACTTCTTTCTCTCCGGCGGATATTCGAGGTGAAAGGGGTAATTCGGGCATTATTACGTTCGCACACGTTTAAGCGTAGCTAAGCTCTATGAGTGTGACGCGATATTGAAAAGTAAGCGTTACACGCAAAAGTGGCGATAACACTTTTATCAGCTAAAATGCATAAAAATTGGTTACTCGCAAGGCCACAGACACGATCTTTGGAAGGGCACTTTTGATTTACATTTTCTTTTTCAACCCCACTGGCTTCCCACACATGGGTATGCGTGCGCAAGGATCCTCGACATAAGCCAGCCAAAGAGCTCATTCAGAGTGCACAGCCGAACGCTTTTTGAAGATAGCTCAGGGCGCATTGGAAACAGTCGGCAGTTAACATGAGCAAATTTAGACAATTTGTAGGGAGAACATTGGGGGGGTTGGGAGAGAAGGAGGGAACTTACATTATTATTATTAAAGAAAAAAAGTGATTTCACATTCACTGTAAAGTTAAATGGCAGCAGCGAGTTTCAAACAAAAGGGCTCTGATAAATCGAATCAGACACCACTTTGAGTAATAATTCAGGAAGTATTGTGCCGCTGGGGTTGGAGATGTCTCAAGAATGCGACGCACGCTCCACAAGGTTACACGCCTGTCGACCTTACAAACGATGAAGTTGAAGACGACCAAGAGGGTGCAATGTAGAGTAAATTGTTTACAGTTTCCAAGGGAAATATGGATTCACAACGGCAGATTGACAAATGGCAAAAAGGACCCAAAAATGAACATGATGACTGCTGCTGAGCCGCCAATGCTTCAAACACGCCACTGAATTGTACCAGAATTTGTGAGTGCACAAGCGTACGTATCAAAGACCGACCTGTACCGGTGCGGAACAAATATAACTGAAAATTAGAAATCAAAAACCTCTGCCAATGAGAACATTAATTTTTCAAACAAAATTACAGCGAGGCCTATGACCAAAGCATCCTGAATGCGCCCGACCTCAGCGGATCTCAGACGCTCAACAGCGTTGCAAATGGACAGCGTTTGGATGCGCCGACCACAAAGCACAAAGCAGGTTGCTATAGCTATGTTGTGGGAAACAGAGGCCAGTGCAGAAAAATACATTGTTGTACTGCACACCTATGGTCCCATATAATGCTCCCTGCCTTCACCAAGCCGTGCTTATCAGTGTGATGAAGTATGGTCAATGAAACCCCTCCACAATCCACAAGGCGTAGGAAGGCCCTCACCCAGCACTGGATTGATTGCACATGTAATGGAAGGCCCCAAAGTACTTACTTATCACGCTCGGATGTGTCGTGATAAACAAGTTGAACATCTTGTTTTTTAACGCGTGGTTACCCAGTCACATCAGCTCTAGGGCGTTACCTAGCTCACTGAACAGCAATTATAAGTCAATTAACATTAAACGGAATGTGTCTCCGAGAACGTACATTCACAGTGCACGTGATAACATTTTATTTAATTAAAAAAACGAGCACAAACTGGTTGACACGGTGGTGATACAGTTTGTATCGGCGTAAATCTTTTTTTTTTATTCCACGAGTAAAGTCAAGGTCATTGTGCCTCTCTCTGCTCCGAGGAGCAACGAGGCAACAGTCTACTCCATTGTCAGCCCTGAGCCAATGACGAAAATTCCACATGTCCATGGCAGGGCACAGTGCCGGTTCGATATTCGCGGCGCAACAGCCGATACTAAAACTAGATTTTTTTTTTTATATTACCAGTTAAGGCTCACCATCTCCTTTACTGGTAGTAACCTCCTGGTTACACCAGCCCATAGGGGATTATTTTGTCCGTCCGTCGTGCAGGGAGGGGCTGAGTGGGGAGGGTGGGGCTGGGTGGGAGGGGAGGGGCTGTTCACCCCCGTGGTGCCCTTATCAACGTTTAACCTACTCACGCCGGCTTGTGCACGCCCTCACAGTCGGGCATATTTGCGGAATACACCACGCCGCCGTTGACCCTGGCCATTGACCGAGCAACCCAACGTTACTACCAGCTCCCTCCGCAGGAATGTGTTTCAGAAGCAACCCGGCCAAAAAATGGTAACTCAACGAAGTGGCCCATCACGTGGAAATGCATGGCATCCAAAAACTCTTAAGAGCGTGTTGATTCTAAATGTGGAGGGAAAAACCGGAGGACCCAGAGAAAAATCCACACGGCCACAGGGAGAACACGCACACTCCAAATATAGAGGCGCCGGGGTGAGGATCGAACCCACGACCCGTATACCAGGCGAGGTAGTTAACATCTCGCCACCATGATACAATGGCACGGTGTTTTCAATCCCCCCCCCCCCCCGCCTCTGTTCACCCAGCAGTATAAATGGGTCACACCGCAGTGAGACAATCGGCAGGTCGTGAGTGGCGGGGTAAAGTGCGGGTACTCCCGTCTCCTCCAAGATGTCTGGCCGGAGTGGAAGAGTAGGCCAAAAACTCTGTAAGAGAGGCTCGCTGGAGTGCCCTCTCGCGGGGGTCCTTCTGCTAGCGGTGGAGCGAGCAAGCAATTGCAGCGCTGCACATTTGACCTATTGCCACTGTTGACGTCCGACAACGTAGCGCTCATTTCACGGATTCCGGACGAACCATTGGCAGAATCGACCGTCGACCAGGATTTGAACTCATAACCATCAGACTTTGAGCCACGGGTTCCGGCCGCAGCACCATCTGCTGGCTCAACGGCCAACGAGGCAGCGTGGATTCAAAAGTAAATCGGGGTGTCATAAAGGTCGGTTGAAATCAGAGGCGAGCTTAACGCAATCCGTAATTACAACAATCGGTTTTCAAAACGTACCCGTCGAGGCGAACGTCTGGAAGAGACCTGTTTAGCGCGATCTTGTCGCTGACCAGCAGGTTAAACTGATTGATTTTGAACAAGTCCCTCATGTGCTCCTCTTCCACCTTGGGGATGTGCACAGCCTTGCCCATCTCCCCAGGGCCCTCTCGGGGACGGGAGATCGCGCCTGCACACACGTGCAGAGCACAAGCAACACACACGACACACACGTGGATTACGGGCAGATCACAACCCCAGCGTCAAGACGCACGGGCAAACACACAGAGGAGTACGGGACGGACAGCGCAGCAGTCGATTTTTGCGGCAGACTTTTTTTTTATTGTTCTTGCAATTCCCACTATCTTCCTGCACCATAACGCTAACTCGTGCAGGCCGATAGGAAGCAGGTGGAGTCAGCAAATGTGGGAGAGAGAGAATGTAATTACTCTTGACTCATAGCACTATAATTGTTCGAAGAACACGAACCAAGAGTTTATGCTTTCTTTTCATTTCCGCACTCTTCCCAAAAGATGTTTTTAAACGAAATAATAAATTCCATAAACGGCTACAATTAATAAAGGCTACATGGAAAGACGGTAGGTTATTTTTTTTCGTTGTACCTGCACCAGTATCGCTACACATTGAACAGGTTATTCGTATTGTGAAACCCGCCTTGGGTTAACACGGACACCCGCACTTCCAAACACACGAACAGAGCGATGCACAACGCAACATTGATAATAATGCCGTTCTTCTGGTGATATGCAACATGTCACACCCAATATCTCGTCGGCTTCAAATGCTCCATATATACTTGACAGACCCACCGAGATGTCACATTTATTTTTCAGGGGACGTCATCCCTCTCCGACGAGAGCAGAGTTTAAAAGAAAAAAAAAAATTCATTCCCATTCAATTGTTGTTACAGTCGTTATAATTGAGTAAATTTGAATCGTGGCACCAATGAGCCTATGGCTGCCACGTGGAGGACGGTCGAGTTGATGTGCCCTCTGTAACAACCACTGTGAACACCCCCACAGCACACGAGCCAGCCATCACGGTGCAGTGTCAGGTTACACTTAACCAAGGCTTATCTGAAAATGGTGTCATTAATGGTTCCACTGGTCTTTGAAGTGCACTATTCAACCCTTAATACATTATTACAATTACAAGTAAGGCACATGCTCCAGGATATCCGTGCCACATGGATGGTCTAATTACGAGTCAATGTTTCTCATTAAAGGGAAAGTCTTCAATTAGTTGGAGGGGAATTCAAATCTAGCAATTTTATAACGGCCGTGCATGTGTGTGTGTGTAGCGGTTTGTGCGTTGCGCTACGAACCTGGTGACCCAAGTTCGATCCCTGCTCACGGCCAACACCAGCGACAATTATCTGAACCGGTCCTGGGCTTCCCCTAGGTCGACTCAGCCGCAAATGAGTCCCTGGTGGCGGTGTAAAAACATCGCCACTGGGGAGACAAAGGCGGTCGGACGTGGTGCTGGCCACCTTACCCCTCGTGTGCTGTGCCGGCCTTCATAGGTGCTACTCGCTAACAGCACTTGCCCCAACGGCGCGTTAAGGCTCTACGGGGGCTCTTTGCCTTGTTTGCCTTTGTTAAAGACTCAGCGGCAAGGGGTTTGTCGTAAGCGCATTCTGCAATGTACTTGGAGAGTCTCTGAAGCCGGCGTGCCGAAAGGAGCTTCCCACGTTCCCGTTTAAAATTATTTAAGAGAATAAAGGACATTCCGTAAGCTCTTTTAAAATATTAATAAAATGGTAATGGCAAGCCAACCTACTAAAAAATGATTTCTCCCTCATGCATAATAAAGCTGTCCATTCAAGTGCTAATCATATTCTTTAGAACACCCGACGCACACAGCGCATACATTTTACAATAAACTTTCCTTTTTATTTCAAAACACGATATTTGGCACCAAAGCAGCGGTTTATTTATACGCTCGAATTGCAAATAAAGCGAGACCATTAAGGTAGCACACGTCAGAGGACAACATGTGTGAGAGAAGAACAATGTGAAAGGCATGGGCACCAGGAATGTTGCCATGTCGGGGAATAGCAGCTCCCTGCTATTTAATGAGAAATGTTATATTTCAAGCTAGAGTAATTCAAATTACATGTCACATGATGTGTGAGCACAATATTACACATTTTCAATAGGTACACGCTACATTTTTTTCTTTCTCTGTGATAATGAAATACACAACATCAATTTTGTAGCCACTACAACGTAGCCTAAGGGGGATTTGTGCTCACTCAGAGCAGGGAGTCACCAATTTCAACTTGAAGCACGGGGCTGTACATCAAGCAACGCATCAAAAAGCATTGGTCACAATCAAAAAGAGACGTGCACACATCATAGCAATGTGCCTGGAGATATTAAACATGTGCAATGTTCGCCAGAACAAAAACACTAGACAATAATAATGTACAAGTATATAAAGAAATTCACACGTCGGTTAATTTAATCTTGAGCACAGGATGCTGAAAGTCCGTGCAAACGAACTTCCCATTCAAATTTTTTGTTTAGAGAATAACAAAAATGTAAGCTCTTTTGAAATATTCATAAAAGGGTAATTCCAGACCAGCCTAGATATTATGAAAGGATTGCATCATATATAGTGTTGTATTAATGTTGCGAGCATCTACACTTGTTTCAAACACTTACGCATATTCTCGAGGACATGAAATGCATAAGAGGTGAAAGTGTTTTTTTGTTGGTATAGCAACCCTGTACTTTCACAATAAGCTGTCCAATCTTTTCCCATCCTGCCACTGTTTATCGCTCCTGTGGTGCCCAGCTTACCGGTTACCGCCACCAAATTTGGCTGTTAAAAATCGATCACAGAAACCGGTACCAGCAAAGTGTAGTGCAGAGTGCTTGCACAGGTTGCACGCACTGTGAGCGTAAATGGTGTGTGCTATCAGCAACCCTGGTTATGACCGTGAAATAGAACCAAGACCTATATTACATGCGCACGCACACAACCCCAACATTCTCGCGCGCGCGCGCGCGCGCACGCACACACACGCACACACACACACAAACACTGTAAACGCTCACAAACCAAAGGAAAAAATGTTTCGGGGCATTATTTGTTTGTTACGTTATTCTCTTGAAATTAGTTGACGTCAAAAGGAGAAAGTGGGGAAGTGGCCTGCCTTCAACACTGCACTAAAAAGGCCGGTGATTGAATTCAAGTTTACAATGCGACACAAATGTCTCCCTTCACTGCAAATCAAATATCTGACCTGCGTTTTATTTATTCTTGGGTTTTTTTCGGTAAAGTCACGTAGGTAAAAAATAAAAAAATAAAATTAATAAAAGTAAAATTAAAATAAAAATCACGACGTTTCGGAGGCAACACAAGCTTCCGTCTTCAGGTGGAACCGTCACAGCACGATAGCTGCATATTACTTGATACAGCTGTCACTTGATACAGCTATCGTGCTGTGACGGTTCCACCTGAAGACGGAAGCTTGTGTTGCCTCCGAAACGTCGTGATTTTTATTTTATTTTTATTTTACTTTATTAATTTTTTTACCTACGTGACTTTACCGAAAAAACATAAGAATATGAATCCTTGCAGTCACGAAAGCTTCAAATCTAGAATGTGTTTTATTTAATTGTGATCATACACAAATACCAATGCAAGCACTGAATATATTTCTATTTTCAAATCATAATAAACCTCCTCATGCTGTATCAGTCATGGAGGTTATTTGACCATATTTCAGGACGTTGTTCAGTGCCAGTAAGTGAACAAGGGAAGGGGGGGGTGACTGGTTCAGATACCACTGACATTAATACAAATGTATTTAATACAAATTAAAATAAAATACGGTACATAACCAGGTGGAGTGGTGGTGCGGTGGTTCGGGCACTGCCCTCTGAATTCGGAAGAATAAATCAGTGGGGAGTGATATCTGTGGTGAGTGATATTTGAATCAGTCCTGGCCTCCCCCACCCCCTTTTCGCCAATCCGCCATGACCAGCATGGTGAAGTATGGCCCAAACAACCCCTACGCCTGATGCATTGTGGGGGAGGCCTTCACTCTATAGTGGATTGAGAAAGGAGTTGTAAATTACTATGACAGCACGTATAGGAATAGACGCTCCTTGACCACCCCATAATCCCTTTCAATTTTCAGGTGATTAAAAGTAAGAAAAGTCAATTTCAATGTAGTATAAGCCGGTTATGAATATATGACCGTGCAATCCCCCCCCCTCCCATCCTCATCGTAAGCTACCGTGTTTATTAATCTATAATTGAACTACTGCTACATATAGATTCCTTCGGAGCTTTGTTAAAATAAAAAATAAAATATAGGAGCCAGGTTATGCAAGAAGGATGATTCAAGAAAGCGCCTCGCAACCAACACACGCACAACATGGCAATGAAGACAGCATGTTGTGCATTACGGCTGCCACTACCCAGGAGGACTCGATGCATTTGACGTGATTCAGGGTCACAGTTTCGCGAAGGCTGGTTGTCCCGTTCATTTGTACAGTTTTTGTTTGCTCCAGTTAGCCTAAATATAACATCAGCATATCATTTGCATTAGTTTAAAATTACCGAGTATCGCACTGCACAATTCGAGGCATGTATCATAAAAATTGGTGTGGAAATATTTTTTCTCGCCGAAATGATACATCTTTACAGGACTGCACCCTTTCGGAGCATGTCCACAATTGAGACGGCTGGGGTAATGCATTCATGAAATTTAAACAATTTAGCAGATTGGGCCCGATACCAATCCGTCAGAGCAGGATTAAAATTAATATGTGCTGCTCCGCTGGCTGAGCTACGTACGTTCTGTATCCATCAGTGTCCCAATTCTCCTGTTTGTTGGTGGGCCCGAACCAGAAAATTCCACGCTGCTGCTGCTGCTGCTGTAATGGGGATTAGTCGCTCCCATAGGACAATCATTGTTAAATTCACAGCAGATTTTGCTCACCTGGTGATGATGCTCAATTTAACCGAACCCTGTGAAGTATTCAGATGAGCTTGTATGTATACATTTTGAACTTATTTCGCACCGTATAAGGCCAACGTACGCTGTAAAATAAGTTCTACATACGTACAACCGTGCTCATCGGAAATGCGGGGGGAAGGACAACAAACTAAACACCAAAAGCAGTTATAAAGAAATTAGTTTTCAATCTAGCGTTAAAAGTGCATAGCTCCAGTGGCTTCCTAAACATACTGACCTTAGCTGGGATTTGAACTTATGTTCTCATGATGATGAGGAGCCCTCCTGCTCTCCACGAACATAACTTAAGTGGCAAGGAAAACCCCACCGATGCAGAGTTGCACGTGATCTTGGCCTTAATTCAGCAGGCGGTCACGGATATAATTAATTTGGTAGACTTCCTGGAAGTACAGTCAAGCTGATGCCGAAAATGATGATGATGCTAATGATGCTGATAGAGAGGTTAAAGCACGCAAGCTTTAAAAGCTTTTATCTAATGATATAATTGTGGCAACATTGCAAAAATACTGAAAAGTATTTAATTTACACCCATTGGGAATGGATGTTACCCACCTCTGACACTTTACTAGTGTAGTGACTGACTCAGAGACACTAAGAGTAAGTAGGAGGCACTCTGTTTATTAACACGGCCTGACGGTGACACTTTAGTAACTACGGTTCCCAAGTCAGGACAGCTGGTAGACTGCCTGACTGGCGACGCCGAGATGGTGAAGACTCCAGCAGCACGACGGGGGATCCCACTCCACACGACAGCCCCGAGCTCCCCTCCCGGGGGGGCCCCTCTTTTACTCTCAGCGTGGCCTGGCCCCGCCCCCGGCCACGCCCCCTTCTGGAACCTTCCAGCGGGTTCTCGATGTGCCTCTTCCATAACCTGTACCCTAGATCCCTCTCCGGTCTATCACGTGGCCTGCTGTCAGTCAGGGCTGCTGTGAACTAAGATCCCCTTCCCTGCCAGAAGCCAGCGCTATGCCGCTACGTGACAAATTCTATGTCACTACACCAGTATTGCGAAATGACTCAATATTTCATTTGTAAAGCGCGATAGGTCCCAAGAACGACTTATTCCTATATAGTATGGACTATATCATGTTTATATCTCCTACCATCTACGGATAGGGTTAAAGTTTAGAAATAGCAGTCTAAAGTTTAGTATTCGTACACAAAACACACATGTCCCAAGTCTGTACAAAAATAACATCTGACATGTTTGGAATGCACGATAAAACACAATTCAAATGCATTGCAATTAATGGATAAATACTTACATTGTTGTATTCTGGGTGGTAAACATAGCATGCGTTTATATTTTCTTTGGGAGTAGAATATTGTAATTATGCATATTCTTGCTACTCCACGGAGGACTAATTACGAACATTTTGGACCAGTCGTTAAATATTCTGCTCAACGAGATGATGATGATGACAAAGATTATGATATTGTTGATGACCTACCACAAGCTCACTGTATTTGACAGCTGACTGGGACAGTCATAGCCGGAGGCAGTACGCCTACTGTATTAGTGAAAGCATAGACCAAGGTGGAATATCACTAAGGACTAGAAAACATCGGTGGATAATGAACCACCATCATCCCCATCAGCAACGGTCAATCCAACGCTGGATGAAGTCCTCCCAAAGCTGGTGCCATCTTTCGCTATCCTGCCATGCAAATTATGCAACACTAAGTCTTAAATCCACGGCATAAGGAGCAGCACCAATCACTCTTAATAAACTGGCGACGATGAACAGATTTTTTTTTAAATATATTTATTTTGGCACGAACACTGAAAACCTCCAATATTTACACATGCAAACATACACTTAAACAGATCTGTTCCTAAGGTCCCCTTGGCTGTGAAAAATGCAATAAAGAAGCATACGAGTATAAAGCGAAGCCACTGGCCACCATCTGGCACAACGCAACGCGGCGCCGTTCAGTTAGTCTCTGCCATGGAAACATTTAGCCGCAATCCCCGCAAGCCAACTGTGTTTGTGTGAAAAATTGACATTATGAAGCTAATTGGGCACATTTCAAGCATTGAGGGAATTATGTACAGTGTGTCATTATAAACACACACACACACTATATTTGTGTGTTTTTTTTTTATTACGTTTGTACTTTTCAGCGACGACTGATAATATTTTGATGAACGTATGCAGCCCACACAATCCATTAGCATTTGATTTTAAATGGCCTTCAAGGTACCTTTCTTCTTAGCAGTATAATCACACCAAATGCTACATGATAGGCATATAATTTTCAGCATGGCCAATGCAGGAGGGACACCATCTGCAAAATCCCACGCTGCCACAGGCAGATTCATTGACGTAACATAATAAGACAATTTAGCAGCGAGCCATCCAATATTTAGCATTTAATTTAGGTATTTGGAAGACCATGACAGGAACGTAAACAGATACGTAAAGTTTAACACGTGAAGTAGACTTCGTGTTTTTCTTACTTTCTTGTTGTTATATCCTCCGCACGCTAACATTCTGACTTGTGAAAATCTGTTGAATAATTATGAATGTTTTCCTCATTCACGTACAGCAAAGCATCGCATTAACGAAGCAACGCTGAATAATTAATGGCCAGACATTTACGTCACACATCCTGCCTTGTCGTCTCATCTCTTGTGTTAAATCTGATCTAAAAAGTTTCCGAGGCTTGTTTACGAATTGGGGCCGAACACAGATAAATGGTTGACAAGCTGAAAGAAGTGAAATGGGCCGGAGGTCAGTGATCCATATTTTCATTTATATTACATCATGATGTGACCCCCACGTACGAAATAATGTAACAATAGCCTATTGTTGGCAGTCACTGTTCTGGTACGAAAGCTGTTAACATAATATTTTATCACAGCGCTCAAAATGCTTTCTCGATTACAAGCTCTAAAGAGCCGCATTACACACACAGGTGCGCATGATTCAATAAACACAGCAAGTGATGTGTTACAGATTTAAGTGAAAACCATCCGAGCAGCTACACACAAGCACACACACACAAGCTCCTGCTTTCCTGTGACAGACACCCTCATCCCCACCCCACGGTAAAAGGGGATCTATCTGACACGTGAAGGCCATATGCGGCCGAGAGCTACAGCGGCACGTGAAACTGGAGCTGCAATGAATCAGAGCTTGCCTAATACATTTTCCCACACAGCTCCAGATGGCTTTAACACGTCATGTAGCACGGAGCCATCTCCCCAACTACCGGGCCGGTTGGACACGCTCACTAAACCACACATCATGCAAGATTCCCTACAAGCCCAGCCGCACGTTCAAATCGTGGAAAGGTTCTTGCAGCATCAAAATCGACGAGCGGACGAAAATTGGAATCGGGAAATTGCCAGAATTACGGCACAATGATGATGGAAAATTTTGGGGTAATAGTTCGAAAAATAGTCGCACGCTTTTCTGGAAAATTTGCACTCTTTGTGTCATGATATTCCACGTAGGAAAAAAAATATCACAAATACTTGATGTGTATGTTGCCCAACTGTCATATTATTCGTGATATATATATTATTGAAGGAGAGACATTGTGGCGAGGAAAAACGTAGTTGGAGAAAACAACAATGCTTTTAAATGTCCATCGCATTAAACAATTTAAATTATTCACACAGTTTGCAAATTATCCATCGAGCCTAACAGCCAATGGCACATCGGCGAGGGGGAATCATTTGTAGTTTCGTCGGCTACAAGGCTGCATGAAATATGTGACCTCACAGGAAGCTCATCCCAGACACAGCACGCATCATCTGCATGCACATCGAGCCACGATCGACTGCGAATGTACGGAACAACTTACTTATCTTTGCACAACGTGCATAATTTAAAATTCGGAAACAAACATTTGGATCCAAATTGCCAATATTACAATGCAAATTCCTGACACGCAGACAGATGGTGCTACCTCCCGAGTAGTGGTAAAAATGTGATTGATACCGCATCCTGGGCAATAAAGAAAAATGTTTCAAGCTTTATCACGGTGTATGCATATGCAATGGCAAAGATAAAATTCATAGGTTAAGCTTTACAAGCACTTTACGCATTCCCCACCCCACCCCACCAATCTTTCACGAGACGGCTCATTCTGTGAGAGAAAATAAAAAGAGTGTCTGCATGAATGGACAACTTCAGGGAAAAAAAAAGAGACTTACAAAACTTGCTGCCAAGCGAATACAGAGAAGGCTGTTATAAACAATAGCACGATCCCCAATCGCTCCCGAAATGTAGACGATGCATTGTGCCCGAGATCGTCGGGCGTTATCTGCTGTTTTGACCTTGTTTTTAAAAATCTACTTTGAACTCTTGAGGGTTTTTTTTTTACTCTTAGGTTTTGTTTTTCCGGTAAAGTCACGTAGGTAAAAAAATGAAATAAAAAATTACTAAAAGTAATATTAGAAATAAAATAAAATAATAAATCACGACGTTTCGGAGGCAACACAAGTCTCCGTCATCAGGTGGGACCGTCACAGCTAGCTAGAAAAAAACAAACCTAAGAGTATGAATCCTTGCAGTCACGAAAGCTTCAAATCTAGAATCTGAGGGTTTTATTTACGACAAAAATATATATATTTGAAAAAATGCACACACAGTGACTCACGAGAAAAAAACAATTGCACAAGATAAAACACGTGTCTTCATAAGTATGCAGTACATTCATTTAATACATTCTAAATTTACATCCCGTTTGCCTATCCACTATTGGACGAGAGGTTCCCCGTGCCATGTCATCCACTTCAAGTTGATTAGCCATACTTCACCTTGCTGGTCAATGCAGGTTGGTGAAAGACGGAGAGGGGGGGGGCAGGTCCGATTGATGCATCACTCGTCACTAATGTTAGCCGTGGCCCAGCAATCGAAATCCGGTTGTCGGAGTTCGTTGTGCTAACCACTGCGCCACCGCTCCACCGACTCTGTACGTGCTACTTGCGCTTGCTTACATTCCATCTCTTCTCATTTGACTTAACGAATTCAACCTCCGCTGAGATTCGAAATCGTTAAATTGTCCAACATACATTAAAACACAATGCGTTAAATTTGCTAAATCAGCGGCAATTTCGAAAACGTTACTCAATTTGCCAAACCTCCCCGTGTGGAGCCGAGATGGGTATCAAATTAATGAACTTCAAATCCCCGCTGCGACTTCTATTGTTGTTGCCGGTGACAATGATGGTTTGAGAAATTCGTACAAACTGTAAGCGAGCGAACATTTCTCCTCCGTGTCGAATACGACCTCTCAGGATATGAACGCTAAAGTGAAGTAAAAAAAATCGCTGTTAATGCGCCACATGCATAATACACGCAAGCACACTTTCACAAGACACACCGTGACGTTTACACCAAAATCCACTCATGGTAGTTGCTATATTAGGACGTAAAATGTGCAAGCACCGCATGATAATTTAACGCACTGCTGTGTATGTAGATATAAGGATATTGCGGTGTTTTATACATGTTTCCAAAACCCTCCTGTTTCATTTTCGAATTGCAAGTCAACTTTGTTGTGAACACGTATGTAAAGTATGACGGTGTTTTCTACACGTTACATTTGCTGGATGATGAGGAGTCCGTGACCTTAAAACGGAGACACGCTAGGGCACTGTATACTTTCATCAGCCTCAGAAATTCCGTCCACATACATCGCAGTTGAAATGTTTCAACACCAGCCCATTGAAGTTTCATAACACTCAGGACATGCTTTTTTTTTTCCTTTAAAGACCTGTCACATGGAAGAATCATACCAAAGTATAGACAAGGAAGTGAAGAGTTGGCGCGCTACATCCAATATCCAATTTTCAAACCTTTTCGACTGGCCCGCGTAGACCTGCTTTATATAAATCATGTAATCATTACCTACTAAGGCAAGCCGCGATCATAAAAAAGAGATAAGTACTGCTATCTTCCTGATAGATACTACAGCCATTACATCATCACTATATGCCATTAAACATTACCGGTGAGGCAATCCTCTAAGCACGTGACACACATCGCGGGTTTGCTCGAACCCTTCGGCACTGCCCCGGAGTTCATCTTACCAATCCCTCTCGCGAGTTTTTTCAAGCTCGCAACTTTTCAAAACTACAGCCAAATTACTCATTCAACAAATCTGTTACATTTTTAAGTATTCCTACGACTTGGGTGAAACTTTCAAAATGTGTTCTCTTTTTATATATATACAGTAAACACCTTGGATTGCGAGCAAAATTCGTTCCGGAAACGCGTTTGTAATCCAAAGCACTCGTATATCATATTATTGATTCTTTCGTTAAAGTCACGTGGATTTCACACCTGATGACGATTGCTTGTGTTGCAGTCGAAACGTCGTGAGAATTTAATAATTAGATATTTTTATTATTTTATTATTTCCATTCTCCGTGACTTTACCGAAAGAACCAAGAATATGAATCCCTGCAGTCACGAAAGCTTTAAATCAAAATTCACTCGTATATCAGTTGTGATCACGTGATGCTCGGCAGACAACGCGTATACGCACTACTCGTATTGCAAGACCTCGCTCGTTTATCAAATTATTATTTATTTAAATGTTTTGCTCGTCTTGCAAAACACTCGCAGACCAAGTTACTCGCAATCCAAGGTTTTACTGTATAAACAAGACTACAAAGTGAGGGTAGAAAAAAATGTAATGTGAATGTTGGAGGCAGAAGAGAAGCCCAGACCATAAGTCTTGTTTTTGAGAAAATGTTTTAAACATTCAGCGGTGCACACTGTGCAGGCTTTGGTGACAGACTGTTGAAAATTGGAGATACCTTGCACAAGCTGTTTGTCCCAACCCTTTGAAACATCGACAGGGCTGCCTGCCACTGAATACTCTGGTGGGCATTTGCATAAGCATTTCAAGGGAAACACGCTGACAGAAACGCATTGAAGGAGTTGCTGCTCACATCGTAGGCTCCCGAAAAATAAATAGCAAAACGCACTTAAACGCAGGATTGTGGCCCATTTGAATTTGTGAAATCAACAAAAAGGATTGATGTGTGGTTACGGGTCGGGGTGTAACATTTATTTTATATTTCTTCACACCGTCTCTATAATTTAAAATACTCGTGCTTTCTTGCAAGCTTTGGTAAGATTAAATATCGTCCGTACACACCAATTTGTACACACGAGAAGCGATCAGTAGACTTTAGCAATGCAAAGTTGAAGATAAGCAGATTCACGCTAATTTGTAATTTTATTTTCAATATTTTCAATAAAATTATCACGGTGTGTTATGTCACGTAATTTGTATACTGAGCAGAGCTTCAAATAAGGACAAGAAGTGCGATTGTGACATTTTTATTACATGCGCTAATATATGCACACATGCGATTACATATAATCTGGTATTTGTTCGTTATATTTTTGACATAATGCAATTGCATCAAGTAGACAAACGGGCAGAGACAGGCTCGGCCAGAGGCACTGTAAGACTTAGTTTTTATTTTCTGCAAGGTTACATGTGGCGAAAGACTGTTTCAAGCTACGGCAGGCTTAGCAGTAAATTGGACCCCCATCAGAGCCAGACCCTAACAGCTGTGGCAGGACCTGCCAAAAAAAAAGAGTTCTCCATTTCAGCCTGCGTTATCTCACGCGACCTAACGCATCGCTTCAGCGGTAATGTACATTAACGGACGAAACTGTGAAAAGACAGGTGACCTACGCGGCGCAACGGACGGCGTACCGATGGCCATGCAAAGAGAAATGTAAAAGGGTATGTTAATGTCGACATATGCCAATGTCAAGGCTGAAATGTCACACCTGTGGCCCAGCCGAAGGGAATGCAAAGATGACATTTTTAGATGCTGCTATAAAGAATGAGACATGGAAAGCAATTTCGCTCTCTTCTTCGTTGTTAATGTTCGTGGCTAGTCAGCCTTGGACTGATCGTAAGGAATAGTGGTCAAATTGAATTCTAGATGGCAAAGATTATAGAGGTTAAAAAAAAGCTTTCAAGCTCCCCTGAACAGAATATCCTGAAGGCAGAATGTTCCTTCTGATCTCGTTGCTGCAATCGCTACACTCTCTCCAAATAACTATTCAATTATCATCGACCAACACAAAAAAAAGAGTCTCATGTATCGCTGCATTGTTAACAAAATGTCTATATTTCTTAATTAAAAGAGATATCATAGAGTGCCGGGCTGCATTGTTGCTGAAAAAGCTACAAAGCGCAATCAAATGAGACTCTGCGGTAGTCGCTAAGGGTGGAAATGGTGCATCGATTGATTCATATTAACTCTTGAAGTTCACGATACATACATCGAATATGTGTAAGAATCGACGATTTCAATGCATATGGCTTATACGAAATTGATTCATGTCACACCTGCAGCCACTCGAGGTGGTTAACATTCACCGACATAGGAAGAAATTACAGATTTTTGACTGTTACTGCAACCATGAATTGTGCCAAATCATCAAATCGGCGAATGGGTGAATTGTTCCACCTCTGGAAGTCACAGTGAGTTATTGTATATTTTTATGGACAGCCATTCCGAGAAATAACATTTATTGGTGACATGGAAAATGCTCAGTCACAAATATTCTGGGGCAGGATAAGTCTAGGACAGGCTCTGATTTATACTGACAATTTAGTCACTACATAAAGTCATAAATACAAAGGTACTTCTTCTTGCACCCTCGGATTTATCGCACACCATCACTAATAACAAATGTACGGACATGAAAGCAACACACTATTGTTCTGGAAAGGATTTCGCATTGTTTAGTATTATACAGTCTTCAAAGTAACGTCCTTATTTCTGTACAATGTGAAATCGATGGAGTAAATCACAACCGTTCATCAACAACTGCTGGTGAGAGCCTCCACACTTCGTGGCAGTTGTGGATTTTGTTTGACCATACTTCCCCACGCTGATCAGTGCAGATTTGTGAAGGGGGTCCCCCATCCAGGACCGGTTTTAAGATATCACTTGCCACTGATGTTAGTCATGGCTGGAAAGTGAGCCAACCACTGCACCACTGATGCACTGAGAATAATGCAAGAAATGCATGAGTGTAGTGTATGTAGATAACCCGTGCTTGTTCGTGACTGTGTGCAGATCATGAAGGGAGCCTTTGTGCAAAAGAAGTTCAACATAAATACACAGCGCGCTGTGCTACGAACCCAGCGACCCGAGTTCGATTCCCGCTCACGACCAATACCAGTGGCGAATATTCAAACTGGTCCTGGGCCTCCGCTAGGTTGACTCAGCCTCAAATGAGTACCTGGTGCGGCATGCAAACATTGCCGCTGGAGAAGCGAAGGCGGCCGGGCGGGCGACTGGCAACCCACCCTCGTGTGTGCCATTCCAGCCTTCATAGGTGCGAGCTTACAGCACTTGCCCCAACAGTCTGCTAAGGCTGTACGGGGGTCTTTATCTTCATGCAGATTAAAAGCGTGATGAGCTCTGAGTGACTGGAAACATTGCCTCCAATCAGTGCAATTAAATTGCAAATGATAAAAATCAAGAAGAGTAGCCCAGGGTGTATGGCAAAGATGCCAGCTAGGATGGGTTTCACTGTTGCAAAAACACCTGCAAGCAATGCAAATCGTGAAGTCCTGCCACCGTCCCATTGTTGAAAAAGAACACCTGTACAGGCAGCGTGAATGGAACGTATGCTTACGGGTGTTAATGTGAACATGGCTGATGATGGCAGGCGATGCTCATTACTCACATAAGTTGTTATTATGAGCTTTACCAAATGCTCAAAAACACCTGCAAGCAATCCAGCACAACACATATTTCATTGTACTGTATCAGCCATTTAGTTTAATTAGACCCTTCAAGGCGCATTTACATACAACCCAAGCTCTTGCGTGAAGACAGGAACGGCGGCGGTGTCAAATTCTATGACAAACGCGTGTTAACATAATTAGTTCCATGTCAGTGTTTTTACCATTTACAAAAGAGTATTCATACTCTTTGATTCTTTCGGTAAAGTCACGTAGGTAGAAAAAGAATAGATCACGACGTTTCGATCGCAACACAAGCAACCGTCATCAGGTGGGACAACCACAGCAAGAAAAAAACTGCTTGTGTTGCGATCGAAACGTCGTGATCTATTATTTTTCTACCCACGTGACTTTACCGAAAGAACCAAAAAGTATGGATTCCTGCAGTCACGAAAGCTTCAAATCAAGATTTAAGAGAGTATTCCTCAAGCAGATTTTTTTCCCTTCCAAAACGAACGGTGACAATCCGAGCGATACCCTTTACACGGCAATGCGGGCAAACTTTGCGTTGCGCAATCCAAGTGCTCGGCGCATCACCGCGGAAGAGCGGAATATAAACGCAAAGTGTCGACAACAGAGCGACGGGATCTCGGATCCAGGCCAGGGCACCCACCGTTAAGAACAGGAAGAAGACCCCGGGGCTTCTTGTCTTCGCACTTGTTGCACTCGCTGAAGTAGAGCAGCAGAAATCCGTCGAGCAGCACCCACACGAGCGACGTGGCGAGCACCACTTTGCAGTAGGCGATGCGCCGCATGGTGCACCGCAACACCGCCACAGTGGCGGCGCCCGGGCAGCTCCCCACCGCAGGTGCAGAGCCCCCACGTCCCACAGCTCCCCGCTACGCCCACCCCACCCCGAGGCAAGAGCGAAAGTGGAGAGATTCACGCTCGTTGCAACTGCGCCCACACCAAAGATTACAAATTTGCGATTGCAAGAAGACGTCGTGCCGCTGGGTATTGGTAAATGGCTTCGTGGTGTTGCTCTTGGTGCATTTGTTTTAATGCCAAATATTATGACCTCCACGTGCAACCAACATGGCAAAGCAGAAGGCCAGACCGCCCCGCTCCGTTCAATCCCTCCGGTTTTTGCGGAACAAAACTGCACTGTGTGGTGGTGGAGACCCACAAAGTGACTTCATATCATTAGGAATTGAAGGCAACGGGCGCCAAGGTCACAGTCTGGTTATAGATCGCGTCATAACATTGCATTACGTGCCGTCCACATTTTCAACTCGGGAGGCACGGACGAAGCTGGTATTATTTCTTAGACCTAGAAGAAAAAGAAGAAAAGTACATATATTGCACGAGGTCAATTTACCGTAACCTGCCACATCAACGATAATCAACATAGAGCGTGCCGTATGCATGGCACGCCTTGCAGCATCGTGGATGGTTTGAAGTAAATAGCTCCTTTGACAATAATTTTTTTGAAGAAATGCATCAAAATGTAAATAATAAATGCTGCATACAGTGACTTTCTGCATAAAAAATTGAGTATTTCAATGGGTACCACCGTTTCACGCGAATTCTGTGTTGCCGGAGGGGGTGCTTGTAACATTATGCAGGACTTGGGTAAGGTGTCACTAAGGAATTAAGATGATAATAAAAAATACAGCTAATGTCCAACAATAATAAGATCCTGACATCATTATTTTGGTAAATGGAATAATTACCATGAAACAAGGGACCTTGGCCAACATTTAAAATTACATGATGTATAATCATTTAAAATGTAAAATACAAACTGAATATTTAACCAAATCTGAAACAAATACGTCATTCTGAACAAACGTATGATGATAAATGCCTCGGAGTGAAAATGCATAATTTTTTTTTTACAATTAAAAATATGCTTTGAAGCCAAATAATTTAAATCAGGCCTTTCACAAAAATGAAACGTTATACGTGATGGCAGTGCTCATGAACAAACACGTGCTATTTTTGTTTGCAATTCCATTTTACAGCTGCTCAGTTGGTTGTATTGACAATGCGTTACTGCCGAGCCAAAATTCGTGAACGAACGCGTGTGTGATGCGCGCTCAAGGTTTCACGTGAACGTGTATAGATGTGAAGAAACAAAGGCATTCAAGTGTAATTGTGCACCTTTAACAAAAGTTGTTAAGATCCTTTGTATTTTAATTGAGAAATGGAATGAACATTTTTTTTTTTTACCCAACTTCAAATGAACAGCATGGAATTAAACAGCGACAGCTGGAAGTTGGTGTTAGTATTTATGTTATTTTTCTTCACAAGTTATGCATATCACACATATAAGAAACGTTGAACAAGCTAGGCGGTGTGAACACAACAATGCATTCTATGACAGACAAAAAATATATTACTCTAGTATATCATGTATTCCATGGTACATGTAGTATACAGTGTTCTTATGCCCCTGGGTGTTTTGTATGGCCCGTAATTTTCGTTTCGCAACTCGTTAGTCAGACTTCCCATTGCCTCTGGGTTCTGAGCATGCGGTGCTAATTTAGAGCTGAAAAATATTACATCACGAAAATGTCACAAGTCAACTGTAAAAGCACTCCCGCCTCTCGTTTGGAAAGTGCTGCCAAGTAAAACGCCAAGCATACAACCAGGTTTACAATTCCATCACCAGTGAGAGTGTTCTCATAAACAGATGTAGGCAACAATATGGCTGCATCTGCTGCATGCCTGAAATTTTCATGGGAGGAAATGTTACTTTTTATTTGCAAAATTCACAGAATAAACTGCAAACTGTGACTTACTTATTTTATACACAACTCGCCAATATAGTCTCCAATTTTATACTGCTGCTTACGATAAAGGCATCTTTATTAGTTTCAAAAATCGTATGATCTACACATTTATCTTCTTGGTTCTTTCGGTAAAGTCACGTAGAATGGAAATAATAAAATAATAAAAATAAAACATTATAAAATAATTCTCACGACGTTTCGGCCACAACGCAAGCAGCCGTCCTCAGGTGGAGAACAGGTCTGTCGAGAAAAAAAATCTACACATTTCTTTGGTCAATAAAAGTCAGTGTCTCCTGAACCAAGCCAGTATGGGGGCATTGCTCTATGGAAATAATTGTCAGTCCTTAGACAACCACTGATGACTTCTAACCATTGACTCAGGTGGGATTATCGGGTGCAAATACTTCTTCTATCTAACACGATTTAGTTGACTCGGAATTTAGCTGCGATGACTTGCAAACCCACCTGGCCATTTATTAATTCTCCACCTTGTATTATTCGTAACGAATAATACCAAGCAAAGGTGGTGAGATGTTAACTACCTCGCCTGGTATGCAGGAGGTCGTGGGTTCGATTCAGACCCTGATTCCTGTATATTTGGAGTTTGCATGTCCTGCCCGTAGTCTTGTGGATTTTGGCCTCCGAGTTTTCCCTCCACGTTTAGAAAAACGCGTTTGAGAGTATTTGACTGCTATAAATTTCAAATTCTTAAACGACTTTGTTGAGCTATAATTTGTGGCCAAATTGCTTCTGAAAAACAGCTATATAGCTCAGTGGGCTTAACCTGGTAAAATACAGTTTTAGTTTAACCGCATGTTCATGGTTATAGCTCGGGCATTGCTAGAGGTAAGTGCCATAATGACTTAAAAGCAAAGTTTGAGTCAAAAGTGGGGAGTTATAACCAGGAGGGTTTTTTTTTTCCTTTAACAGGCATGCATTTTCTTGGCCAATTTCCCCCAATCCACTTCATTAAAGTCGACTGAATAAGTGATGCCAGAAATTTGTGGAGGAGGGTAAAAAGCCTACCCGAAAACCCCCTGCACAAAAGGTCAAATGTGGCTTTTTTTTGCCACAGTTACAATTCGCTAAGGACACCACCAAACTGCATTGTAAATCATAACGGGGCCGATGCCAGGCTCACAATAATTAGAGCAGCAGAGCTGGCCATAGGGTGACACTCGGTTTACAATGTGAGGTCCGGCGAGGCGGAAGTGGCGATTGATGGACCCTGAATAAATGGCACCATAATTTAAGAGAAATACTACAGCAAGTATTAGGCTGCTGACCTCTATTTTAAATGTTGGATGTCATCCTCTCATTTTCCAGCCGTTTTCTCTGGATACTGACATTTCCTCCATCGCGCATAAGACGAATAGAATGAGAGATCGGCCCAATCAAACCCAAACAAGATTGAGAGATTTTCCTGGAGAAATTAATGTATTTTTTACCACATTAGAGAGCAGCCGGCGTTTCACCTGGAGAAGCTCTTGAGAGAAGAACCACCAATGTATCTCCTACTCCCTCGAGTCCCCCCTGCCTCATTGAGCTTCCAATCATCCTCCTATCACCCTTTGTCCACCATTCCCCTCCTCCGCACCCATTTCCCCTCGTCCCTCCTCCACCTCTCACTGCTTGCAAGCTCTCATCTCTTTTCGATTGTTTTACGATCAGAGGAAACAAGAAGATGCTCGATGTAGTCGGCACTTTGCTTCGTTCATCATGTCGGGTTTTTTTCCATTGCTTTGCTTTATGTGCTCCCCCCCACCCCCCCTTTTTAAATGAAATTTTCCCATTGTGAAATAAAATCAATCTGTACTACTTTCTTCGTAGACACAAACATCAACACGAAGAAGCACGCTCTGCTCTTCCTCCTTACCCCTCTCTCTCTCTACCCCCTCTCTCTCTCTACCCCCCTCTCTCTCTCTACCCCCTCTCTCTCTACCCCCTCTCTCTACGTTCCCCCCTGTTTTCAATGTAATTTTTCCCCCTCGGTTCGCTTTCATTCATCTGCTCCATCTGATCCCACACCATCGCTCCCTGCCCCCTCCCTCTCTCCCCTCCTCTCCCTGTCCCCTTGGTCTCCCTTGTATCCCCTTCTCTACCTGCCCCCCCCCCCCCCCCCCAATAGTCCTTCCGTCCGTGTTCCCCTCGGTTCCTCTAGTCCCTGTTTTCCTCCTCCTGGTCATCCGCCACCGCCACCCTCTCCGATTCCGTGATTTGCTGAGGGGCGATGCCCTTCTTCTTCATCATCATCCCGCTTCTGATGCTGCTGCCTCTCTCGTTTTTTTACGATCAAAGGAAACAAGAAGATGCTCAGTGTAGTCGGAACTTTGCTTCGTTCATCATTTAGTTTTTTTTTTCAATGCTTTGCTTTATGCCCCCCCCCCCCCCTTTTTAAATGAAAGATTTCACAAAATATTTCACGCTCTGCTCTCCTCCTTCTTACCCCTTGCCTCTCTCTACCCCCTCTCTCTACCCCCCCTCTCTCTACCCCATCTCTCTACCCCCTGTTTCCCTACTCTATGTCTATGTCCCCCCTGTTTTCTATGTAATTTAGTTTTTACTACGACTCTCACTTCGCCTCCCAACATTACCAACGCAATCCACATCACACGAACACCGATGTCTACAGTTTACTCGCCAACTACGACTGCGGCGATGTTAAATCATCATCGCCGCTTTTGTTGTTGTTACAGCAGCAGCAGGAGCAGCAGCAGGAGCAGCAGCAACAGCAGGAGCAGCAGTAGTAGCAGGAGCAACAGCAACAGCAGTAGTAGCAACAGCAGGAGCAGCAGCAGCAGCAGGAAGATGAGGACAGCAGCAGCAGGAGCAGCAGCAGGAGCAGCAGGAGGAGCCGGAGCAGCAACATCAGCAGGAAGATGAGGACAGCAGCAGCAGGAGCAGCAGCAGCAGGAGCAGCAGCAGTAGCAACAGCAGCAGCAGGAGCAGCAGCAGGAGCAGCAGGAGCAGCAGCAGCAGCAGGAGCAGCAGGAGCAGCAGCAGCAGCAGGAGCAGCAGGAGCAGCAGCAGCAGCAGGAGCAGCAGGAGCAGCAGGAGCAGCAGCAGCAGGAGCAGCAGGAGCAGCAGCAGCAGGAGCAGCAGGAGCAGCAGCAGGAGCAGGAGCAGCAGGAGCAGCAGCAGCAGCAGGAGCAGCAGCAACAGCAGTAGTAGCAACAGCAGGAGCAGCAGCAGCAGCAGGAGCAGCAGCAGCAGCAGGAGCAGCAGCAACAGCAGGAGCAGCAGTAGTAGCAGGAGCAACAGCAACAGCAGTAGTAGCAACAGCAGGAGCAGCAGCAGCAGGAAGATGAGGACAGCAGCAGCAGGAGCAGCAGCAGCAGCCGCAACAGCAGGAGCAGCAGGAGCAGCAGGAGCAGCAGCAGCAACAGCAGGAGCAACAGCAGGAGCAGCAGGAGCAGCAGGAGCAGCAGGAGCAGCAGCAGTAGTAGCAACAGCAGGAGCAGCAACAGCAACAGCAGGAGCAACAGCAGGAGCAGTAGTAGCAACAGCAGGAGCAGCAGCAGCAGGAGCAGCAACAGCAACAGCAGGAGCAGCAGCAGGAGCAGTAGTAACAACAGCAGGAGCAGCAGTAGTAGCAGGAGCAACAGCAACAGCAGTAGTAGCAACAGCAGGAGCAGCAGCAGCAGGAAGATGAGGACAGCAGCAGCAGCAGGAGCAGCAGGAGCAGCAGGAGCAGCAGGAGCAGCAGCAGGAGCAGCAGCAGCAGCAGCAGCAGGAGCAGCAGCAGCAGGAGCAGCAGCAGCAGCAGCAGGAGCAGCAGCAGGAGCAGCAGCAGCAGGAGCAGCAGGAGCAGCAGGAGCAGCAGCAGCAGCAGGAGCAGCAGGAGCAGCAGCAGCAGGAGCAGCAGCAGCAGGAGCAGCAGCAGCAGCAGGAGCAGCAGGAGCAGCAGCAGGAGCAGCAGGAGCAGCAGGAGCAGCAGGATCAGCAGCAGCAGGAGCAGCAGCAGGAGCAGCAGCAGCAGGAGCAGCAGCAGGAGTAGCAGCAGCAGGAGCAGCAGCAGGAGTAGCAGCAGCAGCAGGAAGATGATGAGGGCAGCAGCAGTAGGAGCAGCAGCAGCAGGGCTCCGTGTCCCCTCGCTCTCGGGAGCCACTCACTGAGGGAGGGGGGGGCAGCCAAACGTCGTTCGCCTGTGACGGGTGACGCGACCGGCAAGCCCACCACGCAACTCGGCTGCGTGTGCGGTTCGAGGGCTCGCAAGACCACCACCACCACCAACAACAATAACACCAACAATAACTCGCAACTAAAACTAAAATAACTCGCGGAAAATTTAAAAGTAGGAAGCCGTCAAAACCTCCACCCCCCAAACAAATCACAAGCCAACAACTTACCTGGGTTACAAACCAGCGGAGCGGACTCAGCTGCCAAGGCGACGTTGTTGTTGGTTGTTGTTGTTGTTGGTTGTTGTTGTTGGTGGTTGGTGGTGGAGTGCTGACGAACAACAACAAAACTCCTACAGAGACCTCCTCCTCCTCCACACACGTTCGAGCGGCGAGCGACAGGAGAGCGCGAGACTCGGCAGCAGTAGGAGGAAGGAAGAGGAAGACGAACAAGCCGGGCGAGGAGAAGACACACTGAGGGAAGAGCTGAGAGGGAGAGCCCCTGGGGGGAGAGGGGGAGAGGAGAGAGGGGAGGGGGGGGGAGCCCCTGGGAGAGAGAGGGGGGAGCCGGCGTCTCTCCACGCCGCCGCTGCCGCGACTCCTCCTCGCGCTCCCCCTCCGGGCAGCGAAGAGCCGCACCGCCCCACGGGGGGTGGAGGCGGGTGGACGCTACTAAGTACGAGCACCCCCCCCCCCACTCGCCTCAACGTCGGGGCGTGGGCGTGTCCAAGTCGCGAAACGGCATTGTTCATTGGCTGCGGTGTTGTCACGTGATGAGACGAGTCCATCTCGAGGCAGGGAGTAGGGGGAGTTGGTTCTAGGCGCGTGAGACGCGCGCGCGCGCGTGCGCTGGCGACAGGCGTGGAGTTAGCGGAGCCGTTGCGGAGCGGTGGGAGCCCCGCTTCGTCGTAATCGCGGCTCCCGCGATGACGACGAAGCGTTGCGATTGAAGGGGTTGCGATTGTTCATCCGTGGAGGCCGCCCGCCGGAGCAATGGGCAACAGCTGGGACGTGCAGCTGTTGACGGCCACGAGACTTTTAACAGAGCGCCGGGGGGGTGGTGGTGGTGGTGGTTGCAAGCAGACTGACTAGCCTTGCTGCTGCTGCTGTTGTTTGCTGTGATGGGGCATGGTGGATGGAGATGTGTGGAGACCGGGTTCTCGAGTCCAAGGGACCAGGTACTTCATAGCTCCAGTGGGGGGGGGGGCTTGGTTTGGTTCTCAATCGCCTCCCCACGCCCCCCACGCCCCCCACGCCCCACCGAGTGATCCGTCCCTGCCCACTGGACATCTGTGAAAAAAAAAAGCTTCATAGCTCATCGGATTTCTCCGGTAATAAATAAATATTCTGATTCAGAGATGCGGCCTCCTCCATCCCCAGGTTTGTGAGGGGGGGTGGGGGTGAATAGCGGTGGGGTAACTCGCGTCTCGAAACCCAAAACCAGAAGCGAATTCGTGCAACTTAATCGGACCTTCGCATAGCTGGATGAGTTAACACCGATTAAAATGTCTCATCCTAATTGAAACAATCACCCCTGTTTTAACACGAGAGGCTTTTCGGGAAGAAACTTTAGAACAAAAGAGCCGTCGGTGCAATTCAACAGAAGACACGAGCCGATAAGGGGCAATAATGTTAGCAAGGCGACATTCGGATTATAATCACGCGAAACAAACACGGCATTCCAATATTTTGCAGGGACAACTTTTGATTTAAAGCTTTCGTGACTGCAGGGATTCATCTTCTTGGTTCTTTCGGTAAAGTCACGTAGAAGGGAAATAATAAAAATAAAACATAATAAAATTATTATGTTTTATTTTATTATGTTTTATTTTTATTATTTTATTACTTCCCTTCTACGTGACTTTACCGAAAGAACCAAGAAGAGGGACAACTTTCCCACGCGTTTTGCTGTTTATCATGAAATGGCATCTCTTGCAAGGCGCACCCCCCCTCCCCCTCGTTTTTAAAGTCCCCACTGTTGTTGTATCTCGGCCATAAGCAATCCCATTCAATATTAATGACCGGAGCCTGTGGAACAGCAAACAATGCGCGTGTGAGGACATTTCATATCCCGCTGGCAGAGACATGACCCCCCCCCATGCACGTCCCTCACCTCCCTCTACGTGTACGAGTCGTACCTGACGTGCAGACAGATGTGTCTGTAAATAACCCGCGCGTGCATGTATATAAACCTGCGTGCGTGCATGCTAACCACTTAGACTCTTCATTCATCACGGAGCCGTCACTCCGGGCATCAGAAAACCTCCCGGTTTGAAGCTCCAGAAACGTCTTCTTGGTTTTTTCGGTAAAGTCACGTAGAAGGGAAGTAATAAAATAATACAAATAAAACATAATAAAATAATTCTCACGACGTGGCCGAAACGTCGTGAGAATTATTTTATTATGTTTTATTTTTATTATTTTATTACTTCCCTTCTACGTGACTTTACCGAAAAAACCAAGAAGATGAATCCCTGCAGTCACGAAAGCTTTAAATCGAAACTCCAGAAACGTGTTCGTCTTCGTCTTACTCGCCAACTTTTCTGAAATCTCACTGAAGAGCCAATGACATTTGGTGATTCGGTGTTCAACAAAGCCTTGCTGCCTCTCGCTGATGAGATCCAGGAGGTCGAAACCGAGGCATCATTGCCTTGCTTAAGTGCCTCCATTATATTTTGTGCCAAATAGGCTGATTGGATGTAATTTTCGTTGTGTGTATGTGGGCGTTGTGCGTGGAGACGGAACGGAGTTCTGATTATGTAGCTCAATGAAGCGATGGATTGGCGTCACAGCCTTCCCCTCATACACACAGCGGGTGCGATAGCCGGAGCAGAAGGCACAGAATGCACGACAGACAAGAGCTAAGCGCATCGTTTTTCATTCCGTGTCGTGTTTTTACCATTTGTCTAAAGTTTGTTTAACATTGACAGTGTCGTTCCCATGCACATCTCACGCGTTCATCACGTGGTGCACGTAAGCCCAGAGCACACCTCTCACGCACACACGTGAGTACACAGCGAGCACAACAACAACCTCAAAGACACCCCAAGACCCATCCCCCATCACCCTCCCGACAGACACCTTGACAAGCACACAGCACAGAGACATCGTGTTAATTGGCACACAGACACATCTAAAAACACACACAGAGAAGCACACAGCACAGAGACATTGTGTTAGCTAGCACACGGACACATCCAAAAACACACACAAAGAAACAGCACAGAGACAGCGTGTTAGCTGGCACACAGACACATCCAATAACACACAGAGAAGCACAGAGACATCGTGTTAGCTAGCACACAGACACATCCACAAACACACACAGAGACAAGCACACAGCACAGAGACATCGTGTTAGCAAGCACACAGACACATCCAAAAACACACATAGACAATCACACAAGAGTACACATCCTTACAGACAGACCTCACAGACACAGGGGCATAGGGGAGCACAACTCACAGACGCACCGAGAGCACACACCTGGCAGACGCACGGAGAAGTGCATCTCAGTCACACGGAGGCGTTACGAGTGCACACATCACAGACGCACCGAGAGCACACACCTGGCAGACGCACGGAGAAGTGCATTTCAGTCACACGGAGGCGTTAGGAGTGCACACATCACAGACGCACCGAGAGTCGGCGTACTGCCCTGGGGCTGCCTCGTCTCCTCCTAAAGCGTCGGGGAGTCCCACCCGGGTTTTGCCGCTGATTTATTGTGCTTGTCGCTCGCCTAGTTGTGGAAATTTCTCAACGCCAAAAGGATTGCTAATAAATTAACCTAAAGGAGTGAACTGTTGTATTCCCAATGCAACACCCGTGAGGTTCTGCGAATGCAGCGGTCACTCCGTTGTATCCGTTGCGCATATTGTGTTTAACTTACCTCGAAATGCACCTTCAGGTTCTTGCGGCTGTAGATGATCGAGTTTCAATGAGAGTGTTACTTATTTAAAGAGAGGGATGTACGCAAATCAGAAGCGAGCGTGTGTTTGTGTGTGTGCGTACTCGGTGCCGTTCACCAAATCCTAACGTTATCGCCGACATCAAAGCTTCCGTTCGCTGTATCGCATTTAAGAGAATAGCTGTATATATATACTGATATACAATGCGCGGTATATCACATCTTGCCGTTCCATGTTTAATGTTGTGACCCGAAAGTCCCGCTCTGCATGTCACTTGCAGAGAGCGCGTATAATGCAGCACTTCGACATCAAACGGGCACGGCAAGAACGGACTCGTCAAATTTCGATTTAAAGCTTTCGTGACTGCAGGGATTCATCTTCTTGGTTCTTTCGGTAAAGTCACGTAGAATGGAAATAAAAAAACATAATAAAATAATTCTCACGACGTTTCGGCCACAACGCAAGCAGGCGTCCTCAGGTGGAGAACATGTCTGTCGAGGAGACAGTCAGATGTCTCCGCGAATGCGTTGTGGCCGAAACGTCGTGAGAATTATTTTATTATGTTTTATTTTTATTATTTTATTATTTCCATTCTACGTGCATTTTGGCGTATTCGAGAGAGGCACTCGCCAATGTGCGAGACGACCCCTCCCGATTCGCAAAATCTTCGCCAAATTTCTTCACGGGCAATTGCATTCGCGGAGACATCTGAATGCACAATGACACGCGAAGGGACTTCTCGCATTTGCAGTGTCGCGGAATTTTTCAAGGGGGATGGCTTCCAGGGCCCACCGGCATTGGAGGTGTTCAATCGATAACAGCGGCCAGTCAATCGCACCGCCGCTGGCAGCTGAAGGGGAAGTATGCGGGTCCATCGGGAGCTGTCACAGTCCAGGCAGCCTGGCTTTTCCCAACAGGGCTTTTGCTTGCGCCCAGCGCTTGCTTGCCTGCACGGGGGGCCTGAATTGTGTATCACCGTTGCGTACAGAAGACACGCATTCGTTAATAAAGAGTACACAGAGATGACCTTTATTTACGATCGCGAAACAACCCTTTGAGACCGGAAATCGTCTAATCTCCAGAGACCTGGGATTAAATATATGCAGAGAAGCAGGCAACGTGTTGGCAAAACAAAGCAGGGAACACGCTCGTTCGAAAACATTGAACACCGTCGTCATTACCGGCCATGATCTATCCACTGCTGAATGAAGGCCGCTGCCAAATCGTCGCCATTCCTCATTGTCCCCGTGAGCCGATTTCGTAGCTCCTACGGTGACGCCTTCTGCTGTCATTCTGTCATAAGTCTAGACCATCGAAAATCGTCCTTTTGTGTGATGTGTCCTGCGCAAGACCACCTATTGTTGTGTCTCCAATTTGTGTTGGTTCTCGAATCTGTGTATTTAGCTTAATTTCTCGCAGTGTAATTCAAAGCAATGTTCCACTTCTTCTTTGCATGTTTTTAAGTGTTTGTCCAATTTAATTTTATCGGCACCCATATTTCACATCCATATCTTACGTGAAGTGATGTGCGCTGATTGAAAATACGATTCTTTTAGGCACACTGGAATCACCGTAAGGTTTCAAAAATACTCGAATGTGCATATCACTCACTTCATAATTTATAGGGTTACATGCATGTGAAATTAATAGTCTGATATTTTATCTGCTTGCATCCCTCCAACAAATATTATTCACTTGCTTACCATACTTGTAATTTGCTCGTATATATATATTTGGAGACCAACCTTTTCATGTATGTTCATGGGTATATATCTCCAATACAATTTCAGAAAACATTTGCCAATTTCACTGCAATTAACTTTGGTAAAGACATGTCTCATTGGCAGGATTAAACTAGGGTAAGCTCCTGGAACTGATATTACAACTGTAGACATCGTCAAAGAAGCAGGACCAGTTAGAATAAAAGTAGTTGAATCAATTTACAAAATGTTTTCAGGAAAATGTAGATGCTGTACTTCAATTATGGATGATGCTTCACGTTTTTATAAATAAAAAAAATAGCGACAAAAGTGACTTTCAAAATGTCCGACCCATTGTCCTCTTATGCCGTGTAAATAATGTTTTACTAAAATGATTGCGAGCATAATGACATGTAAAATGTAGTCATAGCAAATTCCAGGATGCCCAGTATTTGTGGCATATAGAGAATCATATCGCTCAGTGGAAAAGTTTGCATTCATCCAGGCTCTCACAAATTATTTCGAGTCATATATGCTAATTGCGATGAAGACAAAATGACGGAGACTTGAAGGATAAATAAATAGATGCTAAATGTGATCCGTACACATCACTCCAAATGTCAGCAGCATCACATACGAAAGCGCGATTTTAAGCACTAAGTGTTACATTTTGTAGCATGACAACATTTGGAATGCCTTTGAGATTAGCAACTGTGTTAGCTGGGGTGGTGAGATTTTGGTGTCTGCCTTGTAAACACATTTAGACCAGTGCAAGTCCTCGCTTAATGACACGGAAAGAAAACGGGAAATGTTATAAATGTGACAATGATGGACAGAGTAATTTTGAGCAAAGGAAAATCAACTCTAAAATGTTTATGGTTATAATTGGGGCCACTTTGTACACCATCACCATAATCAATAACTGTCATTAAAAATATATATTGTATACGTTCAGAACATATGTGTGGGTGAACATTTCCCTGCGGTATTGTAATCGTTTGCAGCGAGGAGCAGTCGCATAATGGTTCGTGCATTGCACTACGAACCCGGTGAACTGAGTTAAATTCCCACTCAGGGCCAACATCAGTGACGAACATTTAAACCAATCCCAGTCCTGGGCCTCCTCTATTTCAACTCATCCTCAAATGAGTTCCTGGTGTGGTATATAAAACACCACCTCTGGGGAGACAAAGGTGGCCGGGCGTGGTGCTGATCACACCCACCTCCTCGTGTGCCATTCCAGCCTTCATAGGTGCTCACTAACAGCATTTGACTCAGCAGTCTGTATGTCTAATGGGGAGTGGAGGGGGGTCTTTCTTTGAAGTGTTTTTAAATTCTTTATATTAAGTTCGCTTGCTTAGGACCGTGCAAATCTTTCGGTCGTTTTTTAACCCACTTCCCGTGATCCAATCGAGCTGACATTTTCCACACAGACTCGTTGTGCGTGACAATTAATGTTCGTGAAATTTTTTGTTCCAAAATTTGACACTTTTTAGGACAAAAATATTTTATTTCATTACCAATTGCTTAATGGTGCAATGCAATCATCTGACCCATAGGTGGCAGCCATCTCAAGCCAGAGGACGAGAGGACTCTAGCCGCCACGCATATAAAGGATTTATAGTGAAAAACTTTGTTTTTACGGGTTATACTTATTTTTCATTGCGCTATGATGCAGGAAACCTTTATCTAATTTCTAACCACGATGACCAGCATAAGCACCCTACGTTGAACTCAGCATGGTGTGAGTGAAGATCGGCAATCTGGAGACGGACAAAGACGGGCACACGGTGCTCCATGCCAGCCTTCATACGTGGTCACGAACAGCACTTGCTCTGGTTGTCCATACGGCTAGGCGGGGGATCTTTGTCTTTGTGTCTGCAAGTGTGCGAGCTCTTACTCCGAACGGAAATAAAGGAATGCACTGACAAATCTGGTTTCAATGGAATGAGAATGGTTCCACAAAAGCGTAAAGGACAATTATATTGGCTTCCTCAGTCATAGACTCTCCCATTGAACGCACGCAGTTAAGTAACTTTAAACACTGCATTGCAACAATGCCATATGTGCCCCTCGGCATCACCGTGTAAAACCAATCGGCGGATTAGCATTGCTATTTAATTAATGACATGCCTCCACTGGAGCTGGCTTTCCCCCCCCCGCTCCCCCATCCTGGAATGGCTGTTTTTCTTGCAAGTAAAACATCATCATGGGCTGCAGAGAGACAACACAATGATGTGCTGCATGCACAGAGACACACGGGACACAGTAAGATGTGTTGAGAAAGGAAGCTGGCGATATTGAAATCTTGCTCAGATTCACACTTGCTCTTGGATTTTTTTTCAGGATATTAACCGTTATAACACTCACTTGGCGATTAGCATATAAATATGAGCATTACGCGTAACCTTTGGAATTAGGTCAGCGCAGTATTTTCGCATCTCCTTTTCAAAACGTTTTGATTGCTCTGGAATATATAGAGAGAGAGACACACAAAGAGATGTCTTTTTTTCATTTCATTGTGATATGTCCATTGTTTTATATAACAAGCTAACATAGACATGAATAGTTGTGGTCGGGTTTTTTTCTCGTGCCAGACGGCTTATAGCAACAACAATAAAAGCCTCAAATAGTTTACATTCTCTCCTGTAATCGCAAGAAACCGTCGTGTCGTTGTCTGCTAATGCTGTAATTTAATTTCTTTCGTACGTGAAATACACAAATATCACTCAACATTCGTGCAATAAGCATTTAGTATTCATGCATCCTCACGCTTAAACAATATTACAGCATTCAGAAATCATAATTACCATGTTCTATAAAATGACGAGAAGCATATGCATGCATTGATATGATTTGTATGCAGAATGGTTTGGTGATATACGCTGCAGAGTTCCACAGTGCGAGACGAAATATATATAGCAGGCCCTGCCATCAGTAATGGATTTCTGAATGAAGATTTTCATTTTGGCAAATGCGCTGGCAATGCTATGCGTAAACAGCATAGGTGGCTTCGTTGTTTGAATTTGAACATGGGTTCATTGTGCTTTGAAAATGTACAACTGGTTGCTCCGTAAACGGTGTGGCATTGTTGTT
The DNA here is from genome assembly GCF_965212315.1 of Lampetra planeri. Taxonomy (NCBI): domain Eukaryota; kingdom Metazoa; phylum Chordata; class Hyperoartia; order Petromyzontiformes; family Petromyzontidae; genus Lampetra; species Lampetra planeri. The sequence continues at coordinate 2,842,700 of NC_136107.1, read as the reverse complement.
GTTGTGCTAATGCGTGTTCACTGCTCGTTCAGACGAAGCATCCCGGTCTGAAAAGAGGAACAAACGCCACGAGGCCACGCTGCTTTGTGCATGTCTAGCTTCGCAGATAATGAGGCAGGATCTCTGTGAGCGCTTATAAACAACAACACTTTGCGGCAATGAGACGATCGCTGTATGACAGATGGCAAGGAATATAACCTCGAGCGAGAGGAACAAGACCGTTCCGTTCTCATTTACATTTTAGTAGAGTTTAAGTATTGAAACCTCCAAATGTATTATTACGCAAACTCAATTGTTGGTACGGCATTTGATGTGAATTCGGAATGCGTTCGGCGGAATGTATTTTTCCTTCGCAAATGTATAGCTTCCTGTGTCCGGCGATGTTCATCACTAAATTGCAAGCGATCATTTAGTAGATACCAGAGGTGTGGACTCGAGTCATGTGACTTGGACTCGAGTCAGACTCGAGTCATGAATTTGATGACTTACGACTCGACTTGGACTTGCATAACAATGACTTTGTCCCACCTCTGAGATGTGGACTCGAGTCATGTGACTTGGACTCGAGTCAGACTCGAGTCATGAATTTGATGACTTGCGACTCGACTTGGACTTGCATAACAATGACTTTGTCCCACCTCTGAGATGTGGACTCGAGTCATGTGACTTGGACTCGAGTCAGACTCGAGTCATGAATTTGATGACTTGCGACTCGACTTGGACTTGCATAACAATGACTTTGTCCCACCTCTGGTAGATACAAATGCAATGACATGCGACGTAAATACGTTTTTGTGTGTGTGTCTGCTCATTGCTCCTCCTGCATGCTGGCCTTGAGGGCTGGGTACTGGAATTCTGGCAATTGTGCTGTGCGAATCCGAGGCGTGTGAGGGTGCGAGCAAGGGGCAGGTTCACGCGAGGAGCCCTGCGAGCAGTAGCGCTCCCTCCAGCACAACAACAGCAACAACAACAACGTGATCAGTGCAGCTGCATTTCCAAGGGCACGCTCACTCATCAGCCACGCTGAGAAAAGCAGTTATTTACAAAAGAAAAGGTGACGTTAAATGTGTCTTTGTCGTGCAGCCCTGCTCGAACACGTCTTTATCCCCCCATTACTTTGTCCGCGTGATCTCCGCGAATGAATGCATGTCATTTGTTCCCTTCTCGTCGCGTACGGCTCCTGATCTGTCGCTCGAGCGAAAACGTGCCTCTGTCATCACCGGGCAATATGAAGTGCAATAAATTCGTTGCCATTCTCGGCATTTCATTTTGATTTGCCCGTCAGCCAATGTTGACCAAAACACGTGTTTGCATTGCAGAGTAGTTTAATCCCACGCGCGACAACCAGGATTCACTATCTTCCATCTGGTGGGTGTCAAACGTGCAAACGCATCCGTCTCTTCGGAGAGGACATACATCTCCGTCTCACCTCGCCCACTCGACCAACGGATACAATGTGCGTTTGCCGAGCACGTAAACAGTAAAAAGTTATTTTGTGAAATCCCGTTTGCTTAAAAATTGTGCAAAAAAAAAAAAACCCCTTTAGCCAAACGTTCGTCAAAGCGCCGTGTTGAAGAGCGTGCGTGCCATGCATGGGTGCAGGGCCAGGAGGAAGACACCGCTGCTCTCAGGAGCGGCTCCACAGAGACCCCCCCCCCACACACGTGCAGCCGTGATGAATCCCACGAGACGAAAGTGGCAGTATTCTCATTACTGGCCACGTGCGGGCTTAGCCCATTAACAGCGACACACACACACTCGGGTTTTAATTAGCCACCATCGGTGCATGTTTCATAAAGGGATTGATATTAGTGAGACAAATGCGCTGCCAGGACCCAAATCGGGCGTTTCATTTGTCTCGCGATTAGAGGCCGTGCGCCATTAACCCCACGACACCTTTCATATCCAGGTGTCACCGACGGCTGAATGGGGCGAAAAAAACTACACATTTGTCATGGTCATTCACCTGTTTTCGATTACTCCCAAATTCCATGCCATTATAATGAGCAAAACTTGATGTGAAGCTTTCGTGACTGCAGGAATTACTCTTTGGGTTTTTTCGATAAAGTCGCGTAGAAAGAAAATAAATTAAATAATAATAAAATACGACGTTTCGATTGCAACACAAGCAACCGTCATCGGGTAAGAATGAATGAGAAAACAAATGTAGAAATGTAATGCAATACGACACAGAGATTCGGCTAACACAACAGTCAACACCTCACCTGGTTGATTACGTTCTTCCAAAGATTGCTACATTTTGGAGAGAGACAAAACACAGTTATGGCATCATCGGTGTCTGCTCCACTGCGCAGATTGTTATGTTGTGCTGTTGCCTGAGCTACAAAATGAATTAAAAAAACGAATCAGAGCCAGACTGCGTCGTTATATAAACTAGCCTGTTCGTCGTCCAAGGACGGGTGTATTGCAGTAAATCTGAAACTTGCATGCGAAAATCAGACCGCCACGTGATATATTCATTGCATCAATTCGTGTGCAATTTGTAAGGTCGCGGTGACACAGACTTATTTAATTTAAAGGTTATAATCTCGTGTTCATCACGACGTCCTTTTTACTTCGATGTCTCAACAGCGTTACGGAGATCACGTGACGTGAGGGTTCTGCCTTTGTAGTGATGGTTGTCAGTTGACGCTGAGGAGGGGGGAGGAGGCGCCTCCCCCCCCCCCCCCCATGTGGAGTGACGTCACCCGCTAATTATTATTAATGGAGGGGGGGGGGTGTCCATTTGTAGGACGTCACCTGTTCATGATTATTAATGAGGGGCGCTGTTCGATGTGGAGTGACGGCACATGCTCATGATTATTAATGAGGGGGGCGGGTGCTCCATGTAGAGTGACGTCACCCGCTCATGATCATTAATGAGGGGGGGTCCGTGTGGAGGACGTCATCTGTTCATGATTATTAATGAGGGGGGCTGGTCGACGTGGATTGACGTCACGCGCGGGACACACAGACATTATTGGCTCATTATAGTAGTAAACATTTATGTTCTACAATTTAAGGTAGTTAAAGGACACTGCGTGGTGAAAGAATAGTAAAAGCGAGTGTACAACACGAACCAAATCAAGGCTTGCTCTGAGCATGTTCGCGCAGGCGTGAGGCCAATAAGAATACTATCTATTGTGCACTCTCCAAATGTCCTTCACAAATTATCACGGAGTTGTGGCCGTGCAAACAGCAGTCGACATCTGAATGAAGCCAATACACAGTCCTTGTAGACCAAGGTCCCACGCCATAATGAACACACATTGAGGACAATTATAACGTGAATTTAAAACAAAGGTCATTTTGTAGCCAACGCAATGGGAGGGAAAACAATGATCTCACTATTCTTATTTGTTTAAAGTACAATTTTTATTACTATTCTAATGTAAAATGTATCACAACATAGAGGGTGGTCCAGATATCGTGTGACCCGCATTTCATTCCCTAAAACATAATATTGTTTTAAAGTAAGGTTTATTGAAAGCAGAAATGAATATGCAAAGGAACAAAAATATGTTAGGAGTCAATTAATTGGCGGGGGGGGGGGGTGTCACAAGACATCTGAATCATCCTCTACATTCTACAACCTTTTTTCAATCATCTGCTGGATGAAGGCCTCTCAATGGCGTGTCAGTCGTTGTGTGTGTGGGGGGGGGGGTGAGATCATACTTCACCGCACTGATTACCGCATGTTGGTAAAGTGTGGGTGTCTCGGTCCAGCTCAGGTCTACACACTTGCCGCTCATTCTATCCGCACACGCAAAGTTCATAATGCAGTGCCCCAACCACTCCGCCACCACTCCACCTCAACACGAATGAGAAATGTCAGCCTACCACGACGGTCAGACTTCAAATGGGTTGTTGACTACAACGAGTGAGTGAATGAACGCGTTCCGCTACAGCACAATAAATCACAGCGGCGCCTCATTACAACTACGCTGAAGAGGGATTCATTAACGATTTGTATTGCAATAGGCTAATTATGCAAATGTTGGATTTTCATTGTATTTCAATTAGGCTATTATGAAATTAAAACGGAACGGATGCCATGCACCATGTTACTTTGTAAATGGAACGTATGGTTAAAGTATCGCCCACCAGCTCTTTGTTGCGTAATAGAGGTTTTTTTGGGGGTTTAGATCGCGTAAATATATAAATGTGTCGTTAAAACCCGCCACCACCCGACACAGCCAACTAGTAAAGGTTGTCACGTAAACAGAACGTTGACAATTCGTCACTAGTACAGCAGCACCGGTGTGTTGGAGAGCCAAGCCACGACATTTACAATCTGAGTACGACGTTTCGCCAGTAATTACAACTAGCTTCATCATGTTCTGTTCACGTGACAACCCTTACTAATTGGTTGTGTCGGGTGGTGGCGGGTTTTAACGACACGTTTATATATTTACGCGATCTAACCCCCCAAAAAACTCTTATGGATGATATTGGTCACGAAAGCCTGCCGACGTGCATGTTAAAGCTCTTTCTTTGTCCCATTTTTTTAAAATCCTTACATTAAGTTCGTTTGCTTGCTTAGGACCGTGCAAATCTTTCGGTCGTTTTTTAACCCACTTCCCGTGATCCAATCGAGCTGACATTTTCCACACAGACTCGTTGTGCGTGACAATTAATGTTCGTGAATTTTTTTTTCCAAAATTTTACACTTTTTAGGACAAAAATATTATATTTAATTACCAATTGCTTAATGGTGCAATGCAATCATCTGACCCATAGGTGGCAGCCATTTCAAGCCAGAGGACGAGAGGACTCTAGCCGCCACGCATATAAAGGATTTATAGTGAAAATTTTTGTTTTTACGGGTTATACTTATTCATTCTTCCAATGTATCAGCAGGACGGACCAACAGAGCATCGCTACATTCACAGAGGCTTCAGAAGCATCCGAAGGGCCCGAGGAAGAACATTTCTACTGTCACCCTGGACACGCCCGCGCCCATCATTAGGGTCGGATCACGATGCCTGGGCTGTTGATGTCGACGGGGAGGTTGAGGGAGGTGCGGTGCAGGGGGGCGGGGGGAGATTGTAGCCTTGCCTGTCAAGAGGAAGCACAGGAGATGGGGCATTCGGGCATGTTGGTCTCTGGCCAGGTACAGGCTTCAATCCCATTAATTATGTTACAGTGCACCATTGGAACCTCATTTGCCAGTAAAAAATATGATAATTGTTTTTTTACCCTTCTATCTGGCAACAAAACTGACACCTTTTTTTACAAGGAGGCATGTTTGCATAGACCACAATACCTGCAGCCATAATGCAAACAAAAAATATAACTCTGATAATATATGCACTGTCCTTGAAGTTGATTGGCCCACACCTGATACAGTTTTCCTTAGAGCCTAGTCTCACATGGGTTGGACCAGATGACGCCAAAAGGAGCACAACTCAAAGACAATGCACAATCAGAGTATGAGAGCTCGGGGTAAGCAATAAACACCATTGGAACTTCATTTGCCAGTAAAAAATATGATAATTGTTTTTTTACCCTTCTATCCGGCAACAAAACTGACACCTGCATAGACCACAATACCTGCAGTCGTAATGCAAACAAAAAAGCGCAGCCTTCGATGCATCTGGACGGCAAACCTGCGTTTGATTCCTCGGGCACGACTATCGTCAGTGGCGTGTGATGTTTGCTGCGGGTTTGTGTTGTTGTCTTGAATTTCACCAAAGCACACGAATAGGGAGCGCGAAGTGATTGACGCGGCACGGGGAGGCCTTGGTCCAGCAGTGGATTGACAAAAAGGTTGAAAGTTATTCATGTTACATTAGCATTAGTCTTATAGGAATGGTAAATGTAGTCAAATTACTGCGCTTACGATCCACGAATCGTTTGGTTATTTTATTTTTCACGTTACCTTTATTCCCACTCGTTCCCTTTAGGATTACACGTTTTCAAGTGAATGGGATTAAACGTTTTAAAGCGAATTACATTTATTTTTACTCACCCTTGCTGGCATAAGTGATGTCATTCACACGTAAAAGTAAACATATGAAAACAATAAAAAAAACCAAACACGCTGCATTGCATTTACAATGTGTTTATTGAATTTGCACGCGCATATTATCTCGGTCTCTCGGGGACAAATTGCCCATTGTGATTCCAGGGAGTTTGCAGGCTCTGACGGCTTTACATCGTGAGCCAGAAAAAAAAAATGACGACATTTTTAACTTCATGGCAGTGTGGTGCGGGTGTTACAGTACGTTGTGAGTGCTTGGCACGGGAGTCCTACAGGACATCTGTGAAAGAAGAACTCCACATCTCCCCGGATTTTTCCAGTCTAAATAAAGATTCGGAAGGTGTCCGTAGAGAGTAGTTGAGGATTCGGTGTGGTTTTATTTTGTCTTCATGCCTCGCGACTGTGGACCTCTGCATGATTGCGCTCAGAGGTTCTATATGCTTACAGTGACAGTTTTAAAATGAAGGCTCAAGGCCTATTTGTGTGATTTGATTCTGGCATGCCGTGAGTATTTTACCGTCTTATTAATTCTTCCTTCTCTTTGTGTATTTTTATTACGAGTGTTATATGTGCTTTTTTAATGTTGGTTTTAACTTTACTCGCGTGAAGTGGCATTTAACATTTTGGTATGAAAGGCGCTCTCTAAAGAAAGGTTATTATTGGGGAGAATAGTGCATCATACAGGGGATTGTGAGACCGTAACGCAGGAAGCGTTAATTGCTGAGCGCGCCACGTGGGACGTGTTAACGATCAGCGGGCGCGTGCAGCGTCGAACGAGTTAATTGGTTCTAGATTTGAAGCTTTCGTGACTGCAAGGATTCATATTCTTAGGGTTTTTCGGTAAAGTCACGTAGGTAAAAACATTTAAATTAATAAAAGTAAAATAAAACAAAATAAAAAATCACGACGTTTCGGAAGCAACACAAGCCTCCGTCTTCAGGTGGAACCGTGGCTGTGACGGTTCCACAGCTGTCGTGGCTGTGACGGTTCCACCTGAAGACGGAGGCTTGTGTTGCTTCCGAAACGTCGTGATTTTTTATTTTGTTTTATTTTACTTTTATTAATTTAAATTTTTTACCTACGTGACTTTACCGAAAAAACCTAAGAATATGGGTTAATTGGTATTTCAATGGGGAGGAGTTAAGTGGTAAACGCGGAATCGCGTCGGAGCGTTGTGGTGGTGGTGGTGTCGATGGGGGTGTGGGGCACGCGAAGACTGGAATTTGGGAAACCCTGGAATAGGCAAATTGGAAAGTTGTAATAGACAATGCTACGAGAGAATTGCAGATATAATTAGTAAGATAAGGTGGCGGCAACATTGAGTGAGGCACGTGCAGGATGGAGGGGGGAGGCAATGCTACTAAGACGGGCATTCGAGTGACACCCAGAGGTTGGTGACCAGGGAGAAGAACCGAATAAAGCCAGATGGTGGGACGCCATCAGAGCAGGCCTTGTGGAGGACGAGTGTCAATTATGCAGCAGCTGCAAGGTGAGACAAGAAGGAAGCGATGATGAGGCGTGGCGCCTTTCCCACGCCATCGGTTGCGATGGCCTCCCTCTCTCTCTCTCGTCGCTCGTTCGTGGTGTCTTGCGATCGTGGGACGTCCCATCGGCTCGAGCGGAGGCTCATCGCAATCGCTTCGCGGACGTGTTGGATGCACGCAGATAATGAATACAACGCGCATCTAATAAAAAAGCATGCACATCGCATGTCTGTGTGTGTGTGTGCAGACACGCACGCGCGCGCGCGCGCAAGCGGTTGGTGACAGCTCCCCACGCTGGCGTCAGTCCGTGAGTTTGTATGTAGTGATCCTGGGCAGTCGCAATGCGATGCGAGTCCTATGCAACATTGTGTTCGCGGCACAAAAGCGTTGGCTATGACTTCACTGCCAATTATTCATAACCAAAAAAAGTTGACGGTGGGAAAGGTTCGCCGGGAACTTTCTAAGCAGGCGTTGCTTGAGCACCATCAAGCCTGTCGCCTGTCGTCAGCGGGGCTCCTCCAGCGGGCAGAGGCTGCGTGGTGCTTCCAGCGAAGACATTCAGGCACGGGACAACATAGGCAGAGATCAGCGCACAGGGGATCACAAAAAAATGGCCACGAACACGTGGTGGCATTGTCACACACACACAGGCCATCTATATAGAGAGAGGAGTGAGAAACGGTTGGTAGTTATGGCTGTGTGCGATGAGTGACACATCGTCCGGTTGCCGAAACGAACACATCATGAGGTCGCACTCATTTACACACACAAAGTGCTTGCCACAAAAGAACCACAATTACCTTGGTGATATCGTCAATGAGCACACACCATCATCACGCTAATTCCGGTCATCCTCGCAGCAGCAGTAGCAGCAGCAGCAGCGGCTTTTGGCTGGTCATCGAACAAAGAAGGTCACAGCATCGCGCATTCAGGTGCGATTCTGCGGCCGCCTGGAACGCTCTGACATCCGATATTAGGACGCCACTGGAGCTATGCACTTTTAAATTATCTGGATATATTTTTTTCAGAACTGCTTTTTGTGTTTAGTGTTAGTTCTCCCCGCACCTCCGATTAGCACGGTTGGTTACGTACGGTGCGAAAGAAGTCCACCATCTATCCAACATACAGTTCCGCCTGGGTTTCACAATGGCCAAACTGGTTGGCTGGAAAAGTGGACGAAAATTGTAGCAGGGTGAGGCGGTGTCACTGTGGTCAGCGCAATGTGCTTCGAAACCGCGTGACTCGTGTTCGACTCCCGACGATGGCTATATCATCATTGGCAGATGATATCTGAACCAGACCTGGCCTCCACCACCTTCACCAACCCGTACTGACCGGTGAGCGTGGCGAAGTGTGGTTTAAATTGCATCCCCATGGCTGACACAGCGTGGAAGGACCTCGATTTGCGGTGTACTGACAAAGGGCTGACACAACAAATGTTGAGAAAGTAATCAAAAAAGAGAAGACAATCATTCCACATACCAGCATGCCAGATGTTGTTGAGTAATATGCAGGCGTTGATAGAAGCTTACAAATTAAGTGATTGCGGTGAATATTTCGCGTGCACAGAGAACCCCCGCAGGGACCTAAATCGCTGCTTCACCCCTACGACTGTTTTTTTTTATTGCTAAAATGCCGCATTAAACATATACCGTCGCTGAAAACACGCAACAAAAATAATAGCGTACGTGGGCAAAGCAAAGAATTTAATCGGAGATGCTACGCGCTTTCACGGCACAATGCAGGCGCATTTGACGATTAAAGATACCTTTCAGATGAGTGATTGGGCACGGGCAGGAAGCGTCGCACGTGTAGGATCACTTCCAATTCGCCGTCGAGCCTCCGGTGTCGCGCCGACATGGTCAGCGGTGATTGTTCTAAAAGTGGCGCTGAATTATTCAGCGCGTCTTCTATTAATAAGCAAACTGCCGCATTTATTCGCGGGCAGTTGTCTCTACGAAGAGCGACTGTGTGTGTGGGCGTGGGGGGGGGGGGGTTCCATGAGTATTCACCGCGGTTAATATCGGCCCCATCCCACCTAAACCCCCCCCCCCCCCAACGGCATGTGCGACACACACGTTAAAAAAACCACCAAGGTCGGTTGGCCGAAACAAAGCGGCGAATGGAACCAATGCGAGAGCTTTGACATTGCCGGGTGCGCGTAACTTAACGCATTATCGAAATCGATCAGATTTTAATTTCCACCGTGTGGGAGGTGGGGGGTGGGTGGAGGTTTTGGAGAGACTTGCGGAGGGTGCGTCAGCCCAAATGGAGGGCAGGCTATAATGTCACATCGAGATGTACAATTGAGATAGTTTCGTAACAAAATGAACGGGTCACATTGAGACATCAGCCGGCGCCGCCGCGAGTGCTCTGAATTGCAACGCCCGCAGCTACTCAACGCGGCCCTCCCTCGCGCATTTAAATTCCAGAAACCTGCCAGCGCGTCGCGCATTTTCCTCTGCGCCGCATGAAACGGCGCGCGTGTCCTCGCGTCTCGATAACCTCCCGGGGAGGAGGAGGAGGAGAGAGAGGAAAAACAATCCGCACGGCAGAGCCCCCCCCCCCCCCACGTGCAACGCCCTCGCGCGAGAGGCGACTGTGGGACCGCACCGGACGAGGCGATATGGGACGCAGCGTTGGCAGGGCGGAAAGAACGCGCCGAGTGGCAGCGCGTCTCGTTGCATTCATTTGGCGTTGCGTATTAACGGCAACGAAAAAATATCGTCACACAAACGCACACAATGGCAGTGCTTAGGGCACTGAAGCGGGAGAACAATGGCAAAGTGCATCACCCTCCTCCACCATCCTCCTCCTCCTCCTTCACAAGAATGGGTCGTTGCTGTAATTTCAGCTGAGTCGGTATCCTGTTAAACCTGACCTCCCTCGGCGGGGGGGGGGGGGATATCCATACCACTCTCACAAGAACCGCCACCACTCTGTCTTGCCAACGTCGTCGTGAATTCTGTTCAGACTCCTCTGAAAAAAAACGTTTCGATGGGTGGCCGTGAAGGGACGATAACTTCAACTTTCGCCAAAAAATAGGTAGTCCCAGTTTTCAAAAACGAACCTCGGTGTGGAGCTTCCGTCTGAGGGTGGGTCCTGAGTCAGTGGAGGAAATTCCGCTGTCCTGTGGCAGTGGCCCATCTCTCTAAACCAATTCGGTGCTGCTCATTCCACTAAAGCCAGAGGGGCGATTCTTCTTCCGTATGGCTGCTGGTGTAGATGCAAAGCGACAACCACAAAGTCACATTCAGGTGGTCAAGCCAGACAACTGCAAGCGGTGTAGTATCGTCATCATCATCATCGTCATCATCATAAACGTCATCATCGTCATAATCGTCATCATCATAATCGTCATCATCATCGTCATCATCGTCATCATCATCATCATCGTCATCATCATCGTCATCATCATCATCGTCATCATCATAAACGTCATCATCGTCATAATCGTCATCATCATAATCGTCATCATCATCGTCATCATCGTCATCATCATCATCATCGTCATCATCATCGTCATCATCATCATCGTCGTCGCTGTGATGTCTCCTTCATTTTTTGTGGATCGGGGCACATTCCACGTTGTGCGGTCTCTGTTCTGGATGAGCGCAGTCGCACACTGCTACTGGAGATGTTTTTATTTCCCATTCATCCGGTATCTGCTGCTGCTGCTGCCATGGGTTGTGCAGTGGATGTGGTTTGTGGTGGACCGCGTGAGCTTCGTGGAAGTTCTAACCCCAGGAATATTTTGCGGTGGGTCTTTCACAAGGTGTGTGTTTGTGAGTTCTTTCGAACTCCATTCAGCTCTCCAAGCTTCAAAGCGACGATGGGGCTGAAAAGCAGTTAGTGGCTATATATATACTGCACTGTACGTTGCCCAAGGGCTTAATAAAGAAAAACATTATTTCGTCAAACACGGCCTTTTGCAATTTCTCCGCACATTAGTAAAATTACAAAAACGCTATTTTGTGTAAACAGATAGACCCCATCAGTATGACTGTTAATATTCTTCACTTTCATACAATTGGTTATCCGTACAGCTCGGACAATAAGGCGTATGTTGGTTCGCAGTTAATTCCCATGTATATGTATACACTACGTAAATAACGAATAGATACAAATCTTCACCAACAATCATTACGTTCCTGGTCTGTTTACATCTTGTTAGCATTTTTAGTAAATTCTCAGAATTTATGAGAAATATGTTAGGTAAAAAAACCATAACCTGGTGACACTCGCTAAACACAGATTTCAGGCTTGAGCCTCTTCTCTAGTTTGATGGTTTAATGTCTTCTCCAGTTAGCTGCTGCTGAATAGGCTGGTAACGGGAAGGTGGAGTGGTAGTGTAGTGGTTAGCGTGCTTCGCTAGCGACCCAGTTCAATTCCGGCTCACAGCGAACACCAGTGACGATTATCTAAACTGGTCCTGGACCTCCCCTAGGTCGACTTAGCCTCAAATGAGTACTTGGTGCGGTGTGTACTCATCAACACTTGCGAGACAAAGGCGGCAGGGCGTGGTGCTGGCCACCCAACCCCTTTGTGTACCGTTCCGGCTTTCACTGGTGGCAGCTAACAGCACTTGCCCCAACAGTCTGTTAAGAATTTTTTTAAATCTAGATAAAAAAACTTTTTTTTTCAGTCAATTCAGTCAATTATTCAACCCACAGAATACTGTCGTAAAAAGGTCTGTTTTCCAAGGCATGCTGGCTTTAGTGCCACTTGCCAAGCTATACATATGTCACGAAAGCCACAGCACCCTCTCCAAGTAGGTCACCTATGCGACGACCTCTGCGCCACTTGCTAGAAATAATGGCACACCGTTCGGTCACCACGTGCCAACTTCATGGTATCCCACGGAATGACGGTGCACGCGATGCCAATTTCCACCAACTCACTGGACGGAGCTTATTAGAACAGCCCAGCAAAATGTTGCCAATGCACGAGTCTGCACGGTGATGGAAAAATACTGGCCCCGCGGAATATGATGTCAGCGCGTGATGTCAAAATAAAGTCGGGTAATTGTGAGATTTTGGAGCCTAGTTTGGGTGGTTGGCAGGAAGGTGGTTTTCTTCAATATAACGGGATTTATAGTCACATTGCTGTTATTTTCTTCTCATTTGTTCATTTTCTCACCTACAATTGGAATGATTTCATCATCTGCCGGGCACGTGAAATGGGGCAACGCTCATGAATAGCAAGTTAACCAAACAAATAAAAAAAACCCACATTCAAGCCGATGCCAATCACCAGTTTTCCGAAATTATGCCATTTGTGCGGAAGAAAATATATCTCCATGCAAACCCCTGCAAATGACTAAATTGAGATCACTAAGCAACATCGTTGTCCTCGAACTTTGCAAATTTGGCACGACCCTCCTGATAAAAAAACAGTCTTCTGACTCAGGCGTTCCTGGATAAACAAACAGAATGATAATAGCAATAATGGAGTAAAAAAAAACGTTCTAATCTAATTGTTTTAATCGGTATGTTTGTATAAAACTTAATTACGGTAATTTTGCATGCATTTGCGTGGAAATCTGTGAGAATTCTCCACGGTTGGCGCGTCCGACTAGCACGGTTGGCTACGTGCGGTGCGAAAGATATATAATTCGACAGATGTGTGAAGGTGTATTATGTCTGCTCATATATATATTACCATTGCTGCTCCGAGGTTGGCTTTGCATTTACTGCCATCTGCCGTTGAGAAGTAGTGTAATCATCCAGGGCCTTTCCCTCGTAAAAAAATATCAGTGGCTTATCATGTGGAAATTTACAGCAACCAAATCCTTTAAACTACCTCATATCTCAGTTTCCGTTTTTGTGTCATTTATTAGGTATAGCCCTGTGAGCCATGTGGCTCTTGACTCGGGTGCAACCGCAACAAAACAAAAACATGAACAAGAAACATCTTAAAGTGACTACGCACAACAGAAAAATCCAGGGAAAAACACTGCATTTCAACGCTGTGTGCAAAAATCCCAGTGGGATGCAAGTCAAACAATAACAACCACAAGACAATGTAGATTAAAGTTATCAGGCAAACTCTGTACTACAACAAACATCTGTGCCCAATCTGGAAGATAGACATTATGAGTCTGCACAAATCTTCAGAATAATTTACGAACTTTGTGTTTTATCCATTGCATACAAACATATCCCAGTAAATGCCTCGCCGAGTCTGACCTCTCAAAACGGTGGGTATCGATCTGTCCAACTCGGGATGTTTGGCCATTTCCTTCATGTTGTCAATTCAATGTCTCTTTCTTCTTGGTTCTTTCGGTAAAGTCACGTAGAAAGGAAGTAATAAAAAAATAAAAATAAAACATAATAAAATACAATTATCACGACGTTTCGGCCACAACACAAGCAGTCGTCCCCAGGTGAAGACCAGGTCTGTCGGGGAGACAGCGTCTGAATCTCATTCAAAATGAGGACGGCTGCTTGCGTTGTGGCCGAAACGTCGTGAGAATTATTTTATTATGTTTTATTTTTATTATTTTATTACTTCCCTTCTACGTGACTTTACCGAAAGAACCAAGAAAAATGAATCCCTGCAGTCACAAAAGCTTTAAATCGAAATTCAATGTCTGTTTGTTACAGGGAAGATCCCGTGTAGCCAGTTACCCAGCTAGGTTTGCAAGGGAGATCCGTGGTGCAATCAGCACAGAAAAAGAACAACATCAAAGTGGTTCTTTGGGAAATAATAAAATAATAAAAATATAAAACAATAAAAATTCTCACGACGTTTCGACTGCAACACAAGCAATCGTCATCAGGTGTGAAATCCACAGCAAGAAAATAAAAAAGTGGCGTTTTTTTATTATTATTTCCCGTCTACGTGACTTTACCGAAAGAACCAAGAATATGAATCCCTGCAGTCACGAAAGCTTTAAATCAAAACATCAAAGCGATCCGTACGTAAGGACGGACAACTGCACGTCCGCCAACACGCTCACAAATCTGACGGCTTCTGGATTTAAACGTTCTGGTACTCTAGGCAGCCACTCGAGAAGGCCTTTGCAAGCGACACGTTAAGATGGTCATATTCCATCTGCCCTTGCAGTTATAGCTAGTGTGCATTGTGGGTGCATTGTAAGCACATTTTTCTCAGCCAATTGGCGAATGCCTTTTACCGTCATTCCTGATGTGTCCAAACTGAGGATGTTAGGCCGTTTCACGTTTCACTCGTGCCTTTCTTTAAACAGAGGATGTGACAAGGCCGTAGCCATGGAGTCAACATTGCGGGGGGGACCAAATCTTACAGGGGGTCTGGGGATCCCCCCCCCCCCCCCAAAAAAAAAAAAATCTAAATTTGAAAACTAATTTACTGCCTAAAATAAAAAAAAATTCACGAACACAAACGACGGGCTTTTTATTAATTTTTACAATAATGTCTAATAGTGTATTGTATTACGTTGCTCTGCTTTTTCTTATTCATCTTTTCTTGATTCATTATATGTAATGGCAGAGATTAGGGATTTCTAAAGTACTACAATAACCACAATGATATGAACAGAAATCTTTTTTATAGCAATATATTGGGGGGGGGGGGGGGGGACATTTTGAGCATATTTTAATATTGGGGGGGGGGGGGGGGTGTGTGTGTCCCAATATATATTATAATTACGGCCTTGGGATGTGATAAAGGCGGAGCCCTGCAATAGCTCGCTTCACGCCATTGGAGGCGGAAGGGCGTTCACTAGAGGGACCTCTAGAGAGATTATTGAGACCATTGATAGACGACAAATTCATTTTGAAATCCTTTATATTAAGTTCACTTGCGCGCTTGCTTGCTTGCTTACGACCGTGCAAATCTTTCGGTCGTTTTTTAACCCACTTCCCGTGATCCAATCGAGCTGACATTTTCCACACAGGCTCGTTGTGCGTGACAATTAATGTTCGTGAACATTTCTTTCCAAAAGTTTACACTTTTTAGGACAAAAATATTATATTTAATTACCAATTGCTTAATGGTGCCATGCAATAATCTGACCCATAGGTGGCAGCCATCTCAAGCCAGAGGACGAGAGGACTCTAGCCGCCACGCATATAAAGGATTTATAGTGAAAACTTTGTTTTTACGGGTTAATTTTTTAAAATTTGTCATTCTGAGCGGAAGGAAACCCGGAGTGATCTGTAAACGCGGTGCTCCGTATCTGCCAGGAGGGGTCGCTGTGAGACTGGACGGGGAGCGAAGCCGCTCTGGTCTTGAGGTTGACTGAGACGGCGAGACAGACACTCGTCAGAGCACGTGTCACAGTGTGCCACTCCCGTGCCATCAGTGTGCCACTCCCGTGCCAGTGTGCCATTCACACAGCACAGGGAGCTAAAGACTCGGGGGGTGATGCGTTTACAGGCTGGTGTGTACCCTGGTCATCACGTGGTGTTGTTGTTGTTGTTTACAGGCTGTGTGTGTCCTGGTCAGCACGTGTTGTTGTTGTTGTTGTTTACAGGCTGTGTGTGTCCTGGTCAGCACGTGTTGTTGTTGTTGTTTACAGGCTGTGTGTGTCCTGGTCAGCTCCGTGGTTGTGTTGTGCCGGGCAGGCTGTGAGCTGTAAGTCCAATTTAATGGACATCATCGGGTCAGCGGGCCGGAGCGTATTTGGCCTGATCCTTGCTGCAGGGATTGCCATGGGGTCTCTTCTTATTCAAGTGCCCCCCCCCCCCCACCACCCCCGAACCTTCACCATTATTTGTTGCCCGGCACCATGCTCCCCCGCGGCTCCTGTGCAGTTGCACCGCCTGCGCACCGCTGTTCGCGATGGTCGCGTGCCGGGTGTCGCTTCGGCTGTGTCGGCGAGTTCTCCGTCGCAGCGTCAGCGAGAGGAAGCCACCGCATGGAAGCAAGTGCACATTTTCGAAATTGAGAAAGGCGCCGTGCATAAATGACGTCACGCACCTGGGTGGGGGGTGGGGGGTCAGACATTTGTGACGATGTGTGACGAGGGGGGGGGGGGGTTTGAGAAACGTGACGTCACATCAAAATGCGCAACTTTGAATAAATATAGAATTGTTATAACAACACTCCTACAACATCAGAGTGCAGCGCCACATTAAAAACGCACTACAATGACAATAGTTTAAAGCGATTTGAAGCGTGTTTTATTTTCAAAATGGAAATATGGTTTTGGGGGGGGGGGGGAGGGTGGGGCAGAGCTTTGTGACGTCATATTTGAGGGGGGGTCTGACTTTTTATGACGCCGTGTGACTAGGGGAGGGGGGGGTCATAAATCGTCCTAAATCGCGTGACGTCATTTATGGATGGCCTTAAACGACCTCACCTTGATTCGACGTTGAGAATTCAAGTGTATATTTAGATGATATGTTTTTTTTTCCATCTGTGCCTCAGTAGAACGCAGGCAGCACGGCGCGCATCAAGACAAAGAACCCTTTCCGCCAATCAACGTTGCCGAACTATCATCATCAGCGTTTGTTTCTAATTATTTTGGTTGAAACATAATGACTCAGCCTACCTGAACCGATGCGATTAGCGCACCGCTGTATCAATCACCCCACCGGCACGCATTCAAAATCCAGGGCGGGGGGGGGGGGGTCGCATTCGTTGGCATTTCAAAAAAATTATCTTGCTGGTAAAATAAAAATGAACTCGCCCACATATTTTAGAAGATTGCGCCGCATTTAGCCACAGCCCCTTACCCTGTCCCCAAATAAATATTCTGCGGAATTTGAGTCTTTGTGTTTCCGTCCATCTACCCGAATAACCTCGCCTCTCGCACCCAACCACTGCTTTGCATATCGATGCAACTCGTGTCAACAACAACAACAACAACAGTGGAATTTACAACAGTACGACAAAGTCCCCGTGCTTTGTAACGCGCGCTCGTGCATCACGGCACCCCCCCCCCCCCCCCCCCATCGCTGCTCTCCGATGGTCGCTCCCCCTCTGTCTATAAAGGCAGAGGAGTCGGGGGAGGTGCCGTCTCTGGCCCCGTATCCGCGCTGCGCTCCTTCGGGTGGTGACACCCCTTGCCGAGCCGAAACACCACAGCAAGCAGGACCCCCAAAACCAGGACCCCCAAAACCAGGACCTCCCATAACCAGGACCCCCCCCCCCCGCTCGCCATCTATTAATCCCCCAGTCCCCCCCCTCCCCTCTCTCCCATGAGCAGCGCTTCGAAGAATCTGACACCCCTTGCGTTACGCTTCAAAGAGACAGCGACACTCTGCACGTGGTCTCCGTGAGTCGTCCTTAGCGTGGCGCTCCCGAGTCACCCGCTACGACTCAAGTCACCCACCCCCCGCACCCCCCGCACCCCTACAACTCAAGTCACCCACCCCCGCACCCCCCGCACCCCCTACGACCCAGTCACCCGCTACGACTCAAGTCACCCACCCCCGCACCCCCCCCGCGCGCCGCTCGCAGTCGTCATTCCCCGCCACCTCTCGACGCTGCGTCTCACAAATCGATCTCCCTCGCGCTGCGAGCACGCGCCGCTGAGCGCTGCGCTTCAGTCACCCGCCGTGCGCCGTTTGCAAGGAGTCAGCCTCGAGCCGCGTGCACGTGCAGTTGTCACCCTGCGCTCGTGTTCAAAGAGTCGTTGTCGTCCTCGTCCTCGTCGTTCTCGTAGTCGCTGGGCTTCCAGAACTCACCCCCTGCTGAGTTGCTCACCTAAAAGTCGCCATCGGCTTCCAGGGAGTCACCCCGTGCTCTGCTCCTTCGGGAAATCACTCGCTCTGCACCCGGGCTTCCAAGAATCACCCGTGCGCTGCTCTTCCAACAGCAGTCACCCCTGCGCTCTCGATCCAAGAGTCAACCCTGTGTGACTCTGTACGAGAGTCGCCCCCTGCGCTGCTCTTCCAGGGGAGTCGCTCTGCGCTGGGGAGTCGCTCTGCGCAGCAGGAGCAGCAGCACCGCCACTGGCGCACCCCGATGCGCTCTGCGCCCTCCTCCATCCCGCGCCCGTCAGCACCGCGCGGCGTCTCTGCGCCATGAACGCCTCTTCCCTGCTCAACTTGAACGCCTCCCTGCTCGCCCTGAACGACTCCCTGGGCGCGTTCAACGCGACGCTGCTGGGCCACGCTGGGGCGGTAAATGGCTCCGCGCTTGGCTCGTGCTGTAACCTCTCGGCACCGGCGGTGGCGGACGGAGGAGGAGGAGGAGGAGCCGGCTTCCAGGCGCCGCTGGCCGACCCCAGGAACCTGTACATATTCCGCGTGGTGCAGATCGCCGTCATGTGCGTGCTCTCGCTCACCGTCGTCTTCGGAGTCTTCTTCCTCGGCTGCAATCTGCTCATCAAGTCGGAGAGCATGATCAACTTTCTGGTGAAGGAGCGGAGGCCCTCCAGAGAGGTGGAGGCTGTCATCATCAGGACCTACTGACGGCGCGCGTACCACGCGGTGGAGAGAGAGCCGTGCCGTGCCCAATTTCCCGAGCTCGTTCGAGGCTTCTGTGCCGGACGTGGGGGCTCAACGACTGTCCGTGGTCTGCTGGCTCCGTCGAGCTCGATTGTTCCCAAGACGCACCGTCATCTTGACGGGGATGTCGTCTTCACGCAACCTTCTTGGTCGCTCACCAAGGGGAAATGTCCTCCACGTGTCTCCTGCTGCCATCCCAGGGTGTACGAAGATGTTGCCGGCTGCAGGGCGAGTCGCGCTGCGCCGATTGCACGCTCCCAATGGGAGCGTGCAATCGAGAGACGCGTGTCGTTTAAGCCATTACTGTGGATATCGTCCAAATCCGAGTGGAGCGGTAGTTTCGTGCGTGTTTGTAATGGTTGTCGTGGGGTGGTTGTTTCAGCTGCTGACCTAATGCCGCTTACATTTGGGGAAGTGGGCGCACGGGATTTTGTGGGTGGTGTGTTTCGCGAATATTACTCGAGTCGTGTTGATGATGTCCGGCATGGGGCGATGTTAGCCGTTCGTGGTTCGCTGTGACTGGTTTTCTTTCTTAATTGCTCTGGTGACGGTTTATACAATGTGAACAAAACACTGTATTTTGCACAAAAACGTTTTCTGAATCAGAAGAAATTCGCTTTTTGTACTCTCGGCTTTCCCGTGCAATGAATGGAAATGTGCGTACATTTTGTAACAACAACAAACAGAAATAATTAATTAATTTGAAAAACTACTTTGTTTAATTGGACGCGTTTTGCACGTTTCGCGCTACGTTTTGTAAAGATGCGGTGATTCCGCGCTTAATGCTTTCTCGCAGTCGTGTGTCAACCACCACCACCACCACCTCCATCAATGAGAAAGCATGCTTCACGAAAGATGGATTTGTCCTGAATCAATTGATAGCGCATGCTTACAATGTTTACTCTGTATGTGCTTTTCCAATGACGTGTTTACCGAAGTCTGTCAACAACAACACAAAAAATGCCTGGAGCTTCGATTTTCACATCGGTTGCATGGAAGGTACATTATATACACTTATATTTTTGCATGGTTGTTATTATCGATATTATGACGAAACGAAAAAGAATATTGCCATTAAAATCAAGTTAAATGTTTTTTTGAAAGCATTGGCATTTATTTCAGACGAAACTGATTTGTGCTACTCACTTACCGGAGATGATGAAAACCAGCTCGTAATGAGTGGTTTTGTTAATTTATTTCACGTGAATTGAGAACGTGCGCCTGGGTTATGGTGCTGCACTCGATTAAACGCGCGGAATCTTTATTCGCGCGCTCACTATAACACGCACACGCACACACGTGATGGACACACACACGTGATGGACACACACACACGTGATGGACACACACACGTGATGGACACACACACGTGATGGACACACGTGCGTGATGGACACACACACACGTGATGGACACACACACGTGATGGACACACACACACACGTGATGGACACACACACACGTGATGGACACACACACACGTGATGGACACACACACACGTGATGGACACACACACGTGATGGACACACACACACACGTGATGGACACACACACACGTGATGGACACACACACGTGATGGACACACACACACGTGATGGACACACACACACGTGATGGACACACACACACGTGATGGACACACACACGTGATGGACACACACACACACGTGATGGACACACACACACGTGATGGACACACACACGTGATGGACACACACACGTGATGGACACACACACACGTGATGGACACACACACGTGAATAATGATGTCTGTGAGTCGCTGGTTCTATACTTACCGTAGGGGGTGAAATGATACAAGTTTGCTATACTTCACAATACGGGAAATACAATCATTGTCAACAATGCTTGACTCAGGGAGGAGGACGTCCCTGCCATGCATAGTCCCATGGGATGTTGGCTATCAACAAGGCAACTCCTATGATTAACTGGGAATGGGACGCAAGCGTAGGATTGATCACCCTGTCGCTGGCCGCCTTTGGGGAGGGTGTATAGTGTGAAAGGCCGAAACATCCTAGGAACCAAAGGCACACTACTGACGATGCGCTCCCCAAATTTCACCAGGCTCACTGTTCATGAACTCTTGGAAGTGCTTGCACAAAGGATAGTAACATCTCATCCTGTGTTCTTGGAATCTGTCACTCCACTGCCGGATGAACGCCTCCCTCTGTTTCGCCGTACTTCACCACGCCGGTCTCGATGTGGGCTTGTGGAGGGTTGGCTGGCTGGCGCCCGCATGGACGTGTTCATGTAACATTGTCCTCTGCCACGTTAGCCCTGGTCGAGATTCGAACTCAGGTTTCCGGGTCAATTTACTCGACACCACCGCTCCACTCCCGCATACTCGTGCACATGTGCTACATGGCAGTATATATCACAATAGCTAGACACGTGTTCAACGGGTATCATGCTGAACCATTAGTGGCTTCATTCCGCGGAGGATATACATTCATCTAGAAACGTCAACCTTTCATCATCCGACCGTCAACGTCACAACCCTCGGTGGCTTCCGATGTAATCCCCCAAATTCGCGTTACAATGAAGTGGTGGTTCATTTACCGTTGGCGGAGCGGTAGGGCCGTTTCTTTTTTTAAATATCGAAATGAACACGGCCGACCTGAGTTTAATTCCCGGCCACGTCTAGAAGGGTAATTGCCCGAAACGTCGCCTACAATATATATCCTTTACAGGCCACTCACTGTGTGACTGACACATGCGTAGCACGCTTGATTGTCAGTGGCGAGTGACATTTGATTCTAGATTTGAAGCTTTCGTGACTGCAAGGATTCATACTCTTAGTTCTGTCGGTAAAGTCACGTAGGTAAAAAATGAAATAAAAATTTATTGTTTTATTTTTATTAATTTTTATTTCATTTTTTACCTACGTGACTTTACCGAAAGAACTAAGAGTACGAGTGACATTTGAACCCATCATGTCCTGCCGATGCCCAGCCTCTGTCCAGCAACCGAGGCGCTCCGACCATCGTGGCGCCGTGTGGTCAAACAAGCCCGGTGACCGACACAGCCTTGAGCGAGGCACTTCATTCAGCAGTGGATCTACGAAGGGCTTTACATTATTCTTGCTGTCACGTCAAATAACATCTAGTTGGCTTATTTTCTAGGGAGGGGACGGGGGTGCGGGGTGCGTGGCGTGGCCTGACATTGGCATTTGGGCAACGTGATGTATTGTAGGTCTCCACCATGAGATATGACACTTGCGTCACGCTCGCGACCAGCCTCGCGACAAGGCTGAACCGTGCCGAATTGGTTGCACAGGTACAAAGGCGGCCCTGGTTAACCCTGACGGGGGCACCATCTCGACAGCAGTGCAATGCAGCGCGCGCGGTGTCCATTTATGCGCGCGACACACGCACGCGCACAGCAACAAGGCGCTCGCCTCTCGCTCACAATCGGGAGGTCACAAATCCAATTTCAGGTTTTAGGCGCTGGCCCTACCTTTGCATCATCATGGTCGTCATCATCATTAGGGCTGAATTTCTCACTCGATATGGCACGGGACACACCGAGGTTGGCTTGGAGTAGAGATTATCCAGCGCAAAGCACTACCAATAGAGTACAATAATCGCATTTGGAAGGTAATAATTGTAATACTAGATATTATTTGACGCTATATGTTTATAAACCTGTGAAGAAGCTGAGGTTGAAATACTGAGATGGATGCGGCGTACCAAAATGATTCCTTCAACAGCGTTCTGAACTGCTCCCGATCAAATTAAACAGCGGACATCATCGTCATCATCAACAACCATTCGATGTCAATAAAATGAGTACGACTTGGTGAACCATCAGCAATGTCATCCTCGTGAGAGGCTGGTGCCTGCCAGAGGAATGTGGAATTCCCACGACGGAGATGAGCACTGCAGGACGCTCCTTCGAGTAAGGGGGAACGTCGACTGGCTGTGACACGTGCAAGTGTTAGAGCAATTCCGCGTCCGCGGATTTAATGTTGACATCACGAACAGTGCAATATTCTGTGTAATGACGCATGAGCAGTGTCGACAGGGGTAGTTCATCCAAAAGGCAATATTACTGGAATAACCACGCGAGATTGCCGCTCGGTGCAGCATTATCTACCGATACAAAGACAAAGATCCCCCGTATAGCCTTTAACAGAGTGTTGAGGGCAAGTGCTGTTAGCGAGCACCTATGAAAACCGACTTGGCACACGAAGGAGTAGATACCCAGCACCACGCCCGGCCGCCTTTGTCTCCCGAATGGACATGTTTAGGTATCGAGTCGACCCAGAGGAGGCCGGCCCAGGACCTCTTCAGACAATCGTCGCCGGTGTTGATCGTGATCGGGAATCGAACTCGGGTGTTGCTGGGGTCGTAGCGCAGTGCGCTAACAACCGCTCGACATCGGCTCCCTACCCACGGGGCTCGCCTCTCCGCGCAGGAATCGGTGATGATGAATGCAGCTCTGTAAATCGGAGGCTTGCACACAACGATTGCATCGTCTGTGCTCTCTACAAACACAAATATATCTCGTAGTTTGTATTATCCACTGAGCCGCTTTAAAAACAAACCGCACAACACACACGCAAGGCTTTCCCAGTCGCACAATTAATTTACAGCAGCCTCGGGTCTGTAGCTTCTGCTTAATCGCGTAATGCGCGCTAAGCTTGCGCTTTGCCGACTTAATTTACTTGTTGAGCCATAATGCCGCTGACCCTACAGGTGACAGGTTGGCAACCCAGGTGCCAGCGCAGCAACACACGTTCGATAAACGCTCCATTAGCGCCCCTTTGTGTTCCACAAATGTGGACTCTTTGGGCCGGAGATCGAGCGACCGGCTGCCGAATTGCAATCAAGGGGTCCTGTTCACCATCAGCGGGTCTATTGTTCGAGGCGCATTGTCGCGTCTCCGATGAGTCAGCGATACCCATCGCCGCTCTCCGATGCGAGTTCGGCTAGTGCCGCGTGTTGTCCGGCCCGACGTTTCGCTGCACGTGCCGAGTCCTGTCTCGCCAGACGTCGTGTCGAGCAGCAACGTGGCACAACGCGAAAAGGCCACTGCAGCAGTGACGTGCGGGCTCTATACTCTAAAGACAGAGTTGAGCAGTCTTATTCTCGATTGATAGTTGTAATCTTGAACGGAGGTTCATAATAAGCAACCTAATATGACACCCAAACATCGCAACTGCTTGCTTTGGCATTCCTCGAGGACACTTGTGCTAACCATCAACAGCATCCGAACATCGACAGGCCGATGCCCACATCTCCTCCGTGGTGAACACACTGAGGTCCGCACGCCTTCGACAGACGAGGAACAGCAACACTGCGCGAACTGTCTCCTCCAGTCCTGTCGTCGTGACGCGCAGACCTCGCCATATGCAGGAACACAAGTTTCAAGTTTTTCAAGTTCATTTATTAGGTATAGCCCCGTGAGCCATTCGGCTCTTGAATCGGGTGCAACCGCAACAAACAAAAAACTAAAACATGAACAAGAAAAACATCTTTAAGTGACTATGCGCAAACAGAAAAATCAAAGAAAAGACAGCAAAATATTGCAGAAATAGTATCGTACACCAACTCCGTGTGCAAAAATCCCAGTGGGATGCAAGTCAAACAACAACAACAACCACACGACAACTTAGATTAAGGCCATCCGTCTAACTCCGTACCACAACAAACAAACATGGCCAAACCAAAAAACACGTTTTCGAAATCACCAAAATGAAGCCACAGAAGCAATGAAACACAATGTGGAGTCAATCATATCGCGAGTAACGTGGGACTGGCCGCTTCTTCACAGCATACACCAGGAGCATAACCCATCATCACGCAAACTCCCGTCGTTATCCTCGCAGCAGCAGCAACAGCAGCAGCAGCAGCAGCGGCTTCGGGCTGCCCATCGAACAAAGGCGGCGGTCACCGCATCGCGCGGCGCTTTCAGGCGCGCTTCTGGGGCCGTCTGGAACGCTCTCCGTTCCGATATGAGGAAGCCACTGGAGCTATGCGCTTGTAAATCATCTAGATTGAAAACGAATTTCTTGAGAACGGCTTGTTGTGTTTAGTGTTGTTGTCCTTCTCCCGCACCTCCGATTAGCACGCTTGGTTACGTACGGTGCGCAAGAAGTTCAACGTACAAACCTCGAATAACACTTGAAAATCATCGACAACAATAAAAAAAAACAATTTATCCACTTAACCCCCCCCCGCTCCCCCGATCAATACCAGTTTTACATCACAACAAGCTTTGATATCGCTCTAAAATGTGATCAATGAGCGCTATAGTTTGGTGCGAGAAACCGTCTCGTTAAATATTCACGAAGAGCATCTGTGCGGCGGCGGCGGCGGCGGCGGCGGCGGCGTCAGAAGGTGAACGTGGCCCAGCGCAGGCAGTGTCGTCGAGTCCGCGGCGGGGATGAATTTCTCGTTGTAAATAATTTAAAGTCAAACGCCCTCCCTACCCGCCCCCCCCCCCCAAAGGAACGGGCAAATTAGATTGCAAAGATGTTGCCTATTAATGATGTTGTGCCAAAATGCGTTTACATTTCTCCGAATTCTCCGAATTATCCCCGCAACAACAGATTTCCGTATGTTAATTTTTTTACATCTGAGCGATGCGAACGGCGAACCATTAATGCAAATCGCATTACCCTCGGAGCTATTAAGGAAAGGCGAGTCCATTAACCACGCGTGCTTCAGGTGCGCCCGTACGAAAATAGCAATTGCCATCGGCATGGCTTTTATTAAAGAAGAGAAGAAAAAACCGTCGGCAGCTTTGCTCCTACAACTCGCTACGTTATCGTGACACAACACACAGTCTCGTCAACATCAGCTGCAGCCGTGATCAATCCGTTGAAGTGGATGACACAATCTGCCCATGCCAATGTTGTGACAACGTCGGAAGAGAAATGTAATGCGAGTGTTTTTGTTGTTGTTGTTGATGTTGTTGCTAAAGCGAGACAATAATAGCGTTTGCTCATAATCGACAATTAGCTGGCCCGTAAATCTCTCTGAAGCCACAACGGAAGCTCATTTCATGCCCCACGACGCCCATGGGTGCAGGGAGCACTTTGTGGGAGCGGCGGCGGGGTCGGGTGAAACGTGGACGACTGCTGCAGCTGTGAAGGGGTCGGTGGCTATTCATGCGCAATTACTGTAACGTTTAGATTTTCCGATTCGAGGTTTGACACGAGCCACGGAACGACCTATTCACGGCAATGATGTCACCGGGGTCTTTAATGTCCACTTTGCGGCAGACAGCACGCTCGGGTGGTTTCACCCTCCACCCACACACCCACCCACCCCTCCACCCACCCCTCCACCCACACACCCACCCACACACCCACCCACCTCTCCACCCACCCACCCACCCACCCACCCCTCCACCCACCCACCAACCCCACCCACCCCTCCACCCACCCAGGACGGCACTGGCGGTGGCTGCTGAAATAAATTCTCCTTTGTGCGTACGGCGTTTGAAAAACGCAGCCAGCCAGCAAGTAGGCTGTTACAATTGGTTTTTCATTTTTGGTGTGTGTGTGTAGGCATTCCACGGCAAACCGTTGTAGCAGCAGAGCGTAAGACGACTCGTCATCCACCACACTTCGCGTGCTGTGTTTGGGCAAGTCATCGGTGACAACATGTGCGCCCGGTGGCTTGTACCGGTGGAGTCTTTTTTAAATCCTTTATATTAAGTTCACTTGCTTGCGCGCTTACGACCGTGCAAATCTTTCGGTCGTTTTTTAACCCACTTCCCGTGATCCAAGAGATACTACATTTACTTGATACAGCAAGCGTGCTGTGACGGTTCCACCTGAAGACTGAAGCTTGTGTTGCCTCCGAAACGTCGTGATTTTTATTTTATTTTAATTTTACTTTAATTAATTTTAATTTTTTACCTACGTGACTTTACCGAAAAAACCTAAGAATATGAATCCTTGCAGTCACGAAAGCTTCAAATCTAGAAATACGTAAGCGCAGTTGCGCTGGGAATGTCCCGAAACCTTCTTCCCACCACCTGCTGCGGTTGTTGTGACACCGCTGGGAGCTGCCCTCGTGGTCGTCGGGGTAGCAGAGAGGAACCCGCGCGCTGTCCCTTCTCCGCGTGTCCGGTGCGGTTCTTGTTTGGGAACTCAACTTTCCCCCTCCCCCTTGCCACGCCGTCTCGCGCCGTTGGGTGGCAGGGTCAATTGATTTGGCCCCACTCTTGAGCCACGCGAACCCCCGTGTTAGCCACGCGTCCCCGCGGCTTTCTTGCGACGGAAACGAACGCGAACAGACGGGCAATCGTGGCCTCGGCCATGAGCATGCCAGCACATCGCCACTGGTACAGCACTTGAACGCAGGCGTTAGCAGCAGAACCCCACCACTGCGTCTGCACGTCTAAACGAATGCCACATTATTGTACGCTTTGAAACGAAATCTTGGCCTAATGTTGCGCTGTGCTTGAACCGAGCCGTGCATTGAAGCCGACGCTTATAGATGCACGGTCGACAACATGTGTTCGTATTAAAATCGTCGAAGCCACGGCGCATTATGATCTTGTTTAAAATTGGGGATACTTGTGTTCGTATACAGGGTGCTTCGAAAAAAATTAACACTTATATGGGACTATCGTTTTTAACGAAAAAATAACGGATAAACACTGTAACATGATAACAAATGAATGTTAATAGCTTCAAAAAGTCAAATAGTCTCTCCCACTTAGTAATTTTGCTGGAGCAGTCACACCTGATGACGGATGCTTGTGATGCTTCCGAAACGTCGAGATTTAATTTAGTTGTTTTATTTAAATTTTATTTAGTTTTCACCTACGTGGCTTTACCGAAAAAAACAAAAAAGTATCTCTCCCACTTGTTCGCCATCGTTGTCAACACACGTCTGGAATCTTCCCCAGGTGGTCTCCAGAGCCCGGAGGAACCTTTCTCGTGATGTTGTTGCAAATTCTCGGCAGTGTTAATATTTTTTTGAAGCACCCTTTATTTTACGCTTCGCCAGTTGAATAAAGAATTACCAATCAGCACGGAGAGAAAAAAAACGTGGACTCCACAACAATGACGTCATCCGGCACTATTTAAGACCGGAAGCAGGCTTCACTATTCCGACAAATCGCCCATAAATTCTGGATGTAATTACCAGCGAAACGTCGTACTCAAATTCTAAATGTCGTGGATTCACTCTTCAAACACACCGGTGGGCTTAAGAAGTAACTATTTGGCGTTTTTATTAACGTGACACATTTTTTACTGATTGGCCGTGTCGGGTGGTGAAGGGTTGCGACACATTCATAATAACGCGATCAAACCCAACAACCTTTATTATGAATCCATCTGTTCCGTCTGTATGGGGATACAGTGCATCCCCCTCGCACGCGTGGGTTTCCTGGAGGTGCTCGGGTATCCTTCCACGTGTAAACACTCATTTAATTGGCCGATAACACATTGATAAAATAGAGGTCAGCAGAGCTTGGGCAACTGTCATATAGCGCGGCTGCCTTGCTCGCTTGCCTGTGGCCCCTCGTGCCTCGATGAGTCGCACCATCCCTGCCATGTGGCACGTTATAAGGGCCGTCCATAAATGACGTCACGCACATAGGGGGGGAGGGGTGGGGGTCAGACATTTGTGACGATGCGTGACGAGGGGGGGTGGGGTTTGAGTTGAGAAATGTGACGTCACGTAAAAATGCGCAACTTTAAATAAATGTAGACAACACGTTCTAATTAATTAAATAGACTTGTTAATAAATGTTTTCTCCTACAACATCAGAGTGCCGCGCCACATTAAATACGCACTATAATGACAATAGTTTTAAGCGATTTGAAGCATGTTTTATTTTCAAAATGGAAATATGGTTTTGGGGGGGGGGGGGTGGCAGAGCTTTGTGACGTCATATTTTAGAGGGGATCTGACTTTTTGTGACGCCGTGCGACGAGGGGGGGGGTTCAAAAATCGTCCAAAATCGCGTGACGTCATTTGTAGACGGCCCTTAAGTTGACACTGTTGTTACGCATTGCTTTGCTTTGACGGCTTTTATTAGCGGTTCACTGAAGTACAATTATATATATATTTATGTGTGATGACTGAAAGCTTTCGTGACTGCAGGAATTCATATTTTTAGGGGTATATCGGTAAAGTCACGTCGGCGGTTATTTTCTTTGAATCATCTATCCGTGACTTTACCGAAAGACCCAAACAAAATACAGTGATCCCTCGTTTATCGCGGTTAATGGGGACCGGAACCCCGGTCGCGATAGGTGAAAATCCGCGAAGTAGGATTGGCCCCCTAGGAATTTCCGTATATGTGTGTGTGGCTACCAGAATGTTTAAAATATGTATATTTATACTTTATATATATATATTACTTAAATCTATTTAATTATAAAACCTTAATATTATACATTCACTCTCTCTCTCTCTCATACGATACGTATCATGGTGTTCTACACTCACCAATGACAGTAGTATCTTGAGACTTGACTCCAGTAATGACGACGACGACGATGACAATGACGACGATGACAGACCTGTGCAGTTCGATGAACGTGATGATGAATGATGATGATGATGGTGTTACTGCACAGGTATAATGAGGCCTTTAAATCAGTTCGAAAAATCCGCGATGCACTGAGGCCGCGAAACTTGAACCGCGAAGTGGCGAGGGATTACTGTATATACATGTGTGTGTGTGTGGCGCTCGCCAGACATGCCACGAGTCATCGCGACAACGTCTGCGGACAAACCGCGGCGATATGGCTCCTGCCGATGTTCATCACATCAGCCGCGCGTGCCGAGCCGCTGACAGGCAGATAAGACATCAGCCTAAGCCAACGGAAAGGAATATTTATATAGGGGGAGATCTGTGGCGTCAAGCCCAGTGAGTCAAGCACCTGTTCATCTTCATCCCAGTTAAGACCTGGGACGCAATGGTGGAGGGGGGGGGGGTGGAAACGAAAGAGGTTTAATATTTCACTATGTCCCAATTACACTATGAGATCTCTTTTACCAGTGGCAAAATATAGTAGTAGGTTTTTACCCTTTTAAGCTGGTACAAAAATGACACCTTTATTCAAGGCATCATGTTTGCAATAGCCACAACACAAGTAGTCAAAAAAGCAAACAAAAAGAAGCAACTCTGATAATGATAATCAACTTGAAGGACAGTGCATATTATTATCATTATCAGAGTTGCTTCTTTTTGTTTGCTTTTTTGACTACTTGTGTTGTGGTTATTGCAAACATGATGCCTTGAATAAAGGTGTCAGTTTTGTACCAGTTTAAAAGGGTAAAAACCTACTACTATATGTCCCAATTATTTACCCAGCGTGCGCATCGCGTAATATTTGGCTATAACGCTGCAGCTGGGTTGCAGAAAATTCACGCGACTCGTACCGATAGAGACGCTCATTGCAATTCGGAGCTCCGGTGCAAATAATATTATAACAATCAAACAATATAATAACATCATGGGACCTCCTTTGCCAGTACCAAAATATGATGATAGGTTATTCCCCTTTTTTTCTGCCAACAAAACAGGTTGTGGGGCAAAATCCCATTATCAATATAATAACAATCAAGCAAAGCACGCCCGTGGAACAGCGCCACTATATCCACGAACACACTTTAATTTCGAACTTGCTTTCAGAAATACATCAGTCAAATGTTAATGCAAAACAACAAAGCAAATGTTTCTGGCTCATGCATGGAGTGCTGAGTCCTCCTTCGAGGAGCATGCAAATGAGGATGAGAGGACAACCTCACACGGGGTATAGATATTCTCGGCCATCACAAGCCGTCACGGGTAGAGACAGTCGCGAATTAACCATGACCGCGTTCACATTATTAACCCACGCAAATTATATAACGATTATAATGATGATGTTTCATTGTATATATTGTGTCGTCATTCGTACAAGTTGCATCTCACAGTTGCTTAGGAACGTCAGAGCTGGAAGGCAGCGGCGAGGCAGTGAGCCAGTGCTACCAACATTTGCCAAAGCTCTGCAGTCCTCTGCATATTCAGATGTTTTCAACCCATGAATGTGTACATCTGTCTGTGTGTGTGGCGCTCGCCAGCCATGGGAGGAAACTGGAGCACCGGGAGAAAACTCACGTGGGCAAAGGGGGGGGGGGGGGTGGGGGGGGGGCAGCACCTCATCCCGTACAGAAGGAACAGATGGCATCAGTGGGCATTTAGTGCTGGACCGCCTTCTGCTGGCAAGCTAGGGAACGACACCTCCTCGCGGTCCACGTGAAGTGAGTTTCGCAACGTTTGTGTGCGGTGATCCAACAACCCTCGCTGCCGCCTCCACAGTGCTGGAGTACAGGTCACGTGCGTAGCCACCGCCACCTGGCACGCGTCACATGTTAAACAGTCGTTACCATAACCATCGTTAGCCGTTGTCTATCCACTGCTGGATGAAGCCCCCCCCCCTCCCCCCATGCTTTCATGGTCTTGCACTGCCATGCTCCATGTCTGGTGCATTCTCTACCCTCTGGCTGCCATTCCATCTCAAGTCTTTCCCATCGGCAATCGATCCTTCTCGTCACGGGGTCCTTGCCTGGGCACACATCAACTCGCTCCTGGCCAAACGACACGGAAGCACTTGGAGAGGCGATGTCGTGAAGTTACAGAGCCAGATCAGGAAACTAAAAACGAAACTAAACGGTAGTCCGCATGAAACAGACATTTCCCAAATTACGAGACGCAGAGCTTCAAAGACACGTGCATTACTAAACATTTCTGTTACTCGAGATAATGTGATTCAATTATCTCCTGTTTAATCCGAGCGAGGTACTTAAATGCCGACTCTCTCTTATTTTACCTTGCTAATGTTGTATCCTGTAAACTAGCGAGACAAAGTATGCACGTTCCCGTGCAAAACACTGATAATCCACGACTCACGACTATGCATTCGGTGAGAAATGACACGTGGGTAATGCTTCATGAATTAAAGGTGAAAATAATTGCAGAAGTTTGTCACGAGATGCCGTGGCATCGACACATCCTGCAGGGCTTATTAACCATTATTACTGCTCACGGCTTCAAGAAATCACAGCTGAGACCAGGACTGCGGAAAAAAAAATCGGAATTATACATTCCATCTAATTAGCCTTCTGCTGTGCTAATGAGCATTCGTGAGCGGTCGCGTGGTTAAAAAAAAGAAGTATATTTTTAACTGTGGCTCGCAAACTTAGCGGCTTGCCATCTCTGTCAGTGTAGCGCACACGGTTATTTGGGCCACGTGGTTATTTTGGTCGTCATTCCGCCACTGCATGGAAATGACCGTCGACTTGGAAACCAGAAGCATCGCGTTAGTCCATGAGCCCAAAAGGCGGCTCCCAACGTCTTGTTGTGCGTTAGCCACAAACAACTGTGAATTATGCGACGACCCTTCGGCAAACGTAAATACATCGGTGCGGTTAAAGTGTTGCTATCTCAGGTGGCGCAAGTTGCGCAAGGGCCCTTATGGACCCCACGCGCTTAAACCTTCAACCCCCGATGAAGCTTGGAGAGCTGAAATGGAGTTCAGAAGAAGTCACAAACAAACACTGCCTGTGAAAGACTCGACGCAGGAGATCCCTGGCTTTGACCTTCCACGAAGCTCACGTCCCACCCAGAAGCGCATCCGCTGCACACACCATGGCAGATGCGGATAACTTGAAGCACAAATGTAAAATAAGAAACTCTGCCGTCCAGAACAGATCGTACAACGTATAACGACGCAATGCCCGATCCACATATACGATGGAGACATCGTCACAGAAACGACCTCTCTCTTTGTGCCGATATGTGTCCTCTCTCTGTGTGTCCTTGTGATGTCTGTCCGCTTGTATGTCTGTCTATAGTTTTCTAGTTAGATTTTTGTTGCTATTTCTTTTATGCCTGATGATGATTGCTTGTGTTGCAATCGAAACGTCGTAATATGCTATTATTTAATTTATTATTTTATCTTTAGACGTGACTTAACCGAAAGAACCAAATAATAATTCCTGCAGTCACGAAAGCTCCAAAATTAAGATTGACGAAACACTACTTCGCTGCTCCTCCTGATGCGGTTATCTGGGCTTGGCCACCTGAATGTGACATTGTAGTCTGTCGCTCTGCATCTACATCAGCCGTGCGAAAGAAGAAGATAAATTGATGCCGATGCTGTAGAAGATAATGGTATTTGTTTTACCGTGACCGTAGTCGTTGCTCATGTTGCATCTGCTGCTGAGGACAATGTTGATGTAGAAGAAGGAAATGCAAAAGCGGTAGCTTTCTCTGGAAGCCTCCACTGCGTACGTACCAATAACTCGTTGTTCACAGTGTTTGAAACGTGGGAGGAAACTGGCATGTCCAGGCGCGACCCTCTGATGGGGATAATGCTCGGAGATTTACGCAGATGGATTCAAGGGCCCATTACTTTTTTACTCTCTTCGCCTCCTGGCCATCTCGCAGCGCCCAGCGGATTTGTGACTTCCATAAATCTCAACACGATCCACCTCGCCCTCCAGTGTGATGGATCGCGGCTGTCGTGCGCACACCGCGGCGTGCCATGCGTTGGAGGCTGAAGTCACCCGATAGGCGAGGGCTCGGGACGGGTCGAGAAAATCCGCACGCCGCTGAATGTGCGCGGTGGACGCTAATCAAAAAATGAAGCGAGAAGGTTTCGCGGCGCAGTGCACGAATCACCGCGCTCCCCGCCACATTCACAAACGAATAAAAAAAAATAAACCCGTATAGCCTTTACCACATTGTGGGGGCAAGTGGCGACAGCTTGCACCTATCAAGGCTTGCGAGGCACACGAGGGGGCGGGTGGCCGGCACCACGTCTGGCTGCACACTGCATCCGGTACTCATTGAAGGCTGAGTCTATCTAGGGGAGGTCCAAGACCCTTTTAGATCTTTAGTAGCCGAAGTTGGCCTTGAGCAGGAATCGAACTCAGGTCACTTCATTGGTAGCGCAGTGCGCGAATCACTGTACCACTTCTCCACCCAAATGCAATTGTGGGTTGGTGTAATGAGGTCTTTGTATCAGCCTGCACAATGACTCATTTCATTAAAACCAACATTGCATATCGCTTAATGCGGAACGCCGAGTGAGCCACAAGGCACCACCTTCCTTTCCCCAAGGTTTCCCACTTATAGATAAATAATGCGTCGTTTGGCAAATTAGCAAAAATCGTTAAGAAGAAAATTCACACCAATTGCCAAAGATAACGTCGTACAAATGCTGTAGGCGTAAACACTCTCAATATTTAACTATTGACGAATTTTTTTTTTTTAAATCCCCAATTGTTCCGAGGGGAATGCAATAATTCTCAGGTTTTTTCGGTAAAGTCACGTAGGTAAAACATTAAAAGTAATGAAAGTAAAATAAAAACAAAACAAAAATAAAAATAAAATTCACGACGTTTCGGAGGCAACACAAGTCTCCGTCATCAGGTGGGACCGTCACAGCCAGATTAGCTGCATCAAGTGAAGCAATGATTCAAAATGTAATCCCTTATAAGCAAGTTGAAGGGGGGGAGGAGAGGGGGGGGGAGTTCATCAGAATGTGGTAGCCAATGAATGGAACGTATCGGGAGGGAGGGGGGTGGGAGGGGGAGGGAGCCAACAAAACATTTGGTGACGGCTTGGACGCGGCTGCTGCGCACGCCAACACAATGGGCAGAAAGGGGGGAGGGGAGGTCTGATACACATGATAGAACAAAGGAACGAAAATGCCCATGTTTATACCAATGCAGGCTGAAAAATGAAGAGAGTACTGTTAAAAATAACTGGGGATGTTAACTTTTAATGTTTTACCTACGTGACTTTACCGAAAAAACCTGAGAATATGAATCATTGCAGTCACGAAAGCTTCAAATCTAGGGAATGCAATAAGTCTGTTACTAATTAAAAGCTCCGCTGTGATATTGGTGAAATGTGGAGGGAAACACAGGGGGCAGTACCCACCATTAATAGGCCGGAGATAACGAAGTTTCTCGCTTCATTGTGCGCGACACGCGATTCTTGACTGCTGCCCTCACAACCCGCACGCGGTCGCCGTCGTGTGAATCGGGGACGGAGAAGCGAAACCCTGGGCCCTGTCTGTTTCCAGGCAACTGGAGGAGAAGAGAGACAAAAAAAATTAACCCGTAAAAACAAAGTTTTTCACTTTAAATCCTTTATATGCGTGGCGGCTAGAGTCATCTCGTCCTCTGGCTTGAGATGGCTGCCACCTATGGGTCAGATGATTGCATTGCACCATTAAGCAATTGCTAATTAAATATAATATTTTCGTCCTAAAAAGTGTAAAATTTTGGACATTTTTTTCACGAACATTAATTGTCACGCACAACGAGTCTGTGTGGAAAATGTCAACTCGATTGGATCACGGGAAGTGGGTTAAAAAACGACCGAAAGATTTGCACGGTCCTAAGCAAGCAAGCGAACTTAATATAAAGGATTTAATAATAGCGTCCCAAATTAATGCAAAGCATTTGGGCTTGTTAGCTCCGAAACAGCAATGACTGCTGGATCAGCGTTGCTCGCGCACAACAAGTGTGCGCCCTGAGCGCCCATCCTTGTGACATTGAACGGGAATGCATACGGGGATTTCAGAATTTCAGATGAATTTTGCAATTTTTCACCGATAGTGTGCGCGCGCGTGTGTGGGGGTGGTGGTGGGGAGAGGGATCGGACGAGGCTGTTGTTCTCACAGGCTGCTCCCATGCCCGCTCGTCAGATCAATTCCGGGCCCAGGAAACTACACCGCTGGTAATTGGTATGTGAACTTGCCCCGGGACCTACCTGAGATCAATTTATCCTTAAATAAGCGCACGATGCAGTGTGTCAACATCCGCAAATAGACATACGCGGGTGGCCTGCAAGAGATTTTGATCACACCGCTCTCACGAGTGCCTGGCCAGCCTTAATAGGTGCTCGCTAAGAGCGTATTAGACGTGTTGCAATGCTAAATGGTCGGGTGTTTGTATTCATGCGTGTGAGAGAGAGAGAGATTGTGCATCTCCTTGCATGGAGTTGTGTGCGTGTGTGTTTACGTGACTATGAAATAAGATCTTCTTGGTTCTTTCGGTAAAGTCACGTAGAAGGGAAGTAATGAAATAATAAAAATAAAACATAATAAAATAATTCTCACGACGTTTCGGCCACAACGCAAGCAGCCGTCCTCAGGTGAAGAATGGACGGCTGCTTGCGTTGTGACCGAAACGTCGTGAGAATTATTTTATTATGTTATTTATTTATTATTTTATTACTTCCCTTCTACGTGACTTTACCGAAAGAACCAAGAAGATGAATCCCTGCAGTCACGAAAGCTTTAAATCGAAATATGAAATAAGATGTTAAATATTACGCATCAAATCGAAATACGGATGCATTAAATCACGAGGACATTTGCTCTTCGCTCAATTCCTATAGTGCATGGCCTTCGCCAGCGCGTTGCCGTTTCACAGACGATTAGTCCGTAGCAGTTTGCGCAACGTTGCAGAATCCAGGTAATTGTCTTTTTCAAATGACGTCAATGGATCTTTCACGTGCACCTCAGCCCCGATACGTACGTTTCTTTCTCCAGCATTAAACTAAAATGTAATAAGAATAATATAACAAATGTTTAAACCAGGGAAGGTCCACTGAACGATATAGCTCTTTTTTTCAGAAGCAACCTGGCGATCACAACAAAGTGGCCGAATATTCTTAAATGCGTGATTATTCATTGTAAAATGTGGAGGGAAAACCCGGACGACCATGAAAAAAATCCACGCGACCACGGGGAGAGAGACACGCAAACTTCAAAATGGTTAGTAAAACTTGATAACTCATTAAACCGTTTGTAACTTTTTGTGTAATTGTAACGTGTTACCATCGTGAATTATACTGCTTTGAAATTGGGTCCATCTTTTTGAAGCACCCTGTATACAGCTGGTGTCAGGGTCAGGATCGAACCCACGAACTCCTGCATACCAGGCGAGGTAGTTAACATCTCCGAGTCACTGTGGCACCGCTAACCAGGGCTGCCACTGGAGTCGAACCGCGAACCTCTGCAAGCAATCGGCGAGCACGCTACCGCTCGGCCACGTCACTGACCCATTCACGACATTTTATATAAATATTAAAACTGTACTTTTTCTTTTTTACATTTACCTCATCACAATAATTTATAATTTGGTTTGAATGAATGATTTAATTGTAATGGATGCGTTTCTTAATTCCTGCATTTGGAACTGCTTATTAAATCCCTGAACAGATTCCCAGGGGCTTCGGTTTGTAAAAAAAAAAAGTCACATTTTAAAATCATGCTTAAAACAACAATGAGTTTATGGGGAATTACGCAAATTAGGTTTAATATAACATGCAAATTACACACTCCTATCGCACAAGTGCATCAATATGCATGCTTTCCCGGCTACGTGTGTCTGTGTTTTGCAGCATAAGTGCACGAGTAATCTATAACAACTCATTAACAATATTCTCATGGAGCATGCGAGGTTATCAAATAAATGAAAACCCACAACTCAGTTGAGTGTAGCAGGAGATAAAGGCGCAACCCTGCAGTGTTGTCGCTCACGACACTGCTGGCAGAAGAACCTAATCTAGGATGAAGATCGAAACAGCCTCTCTTTGTACTCTTAGTTCTTTCGGTAAAGTCACGTAGGTAAAAAAAATGAAATTAAAATTAATAAAAAATAAAATAATAAAATCACGACGTTTCGGAGGCAACACAAGTCTCCGTCATCAGGTGGGACCGTCACAGCCAGATTTGCGGCATCATGCACTTGATGCAGCAAATCTGGCTGTGACCTACGTGACTTTACCGAAAGAACTAAGAGTATGAATCCTTGCAGTCACGAAAGCTTCAAATCTAGAATGGAGCCTCTCTTTGGCCTGTTTCAATTAACATTGGCCCGTTGTCCTTCCCCCATCGCTTCCAATCATTACGATTGACTGCGTACGGTGCGAAAGAAGTTCAACATGCGTGCCTATCCACACTGACTTGACATTCATGCTAAGAAGCGGAACTACCCGCAATGTACCCCACCGTACGCGATCTGCTACGAACTAACTGCTGGGTGAGGCAGAGGCTCATTTAAGAAGCGCGCTCCATTGTTTCAACGTTACGTGCTAACCATTTTTGTAACTCGTAAAAAAATGGGTTCTTGAGGTTTTTGGGACCAGCTGGAGTGAGCAAGTAACGTAATAATCCACTTCACACCCAAGCAACGGGAGAACACCGACTTTAGAGGTTTCTTGACCTATCAGGCCATTGGCCTTCTAGACTTATGTTAATGACAAAGTAATGCCAATGTCGGTTTCATCCATAACATTTCTAGCCATCGCGCTTAATTAATCAACGGATGAAAGAACATGGGTCAGGCATTTCAGGGGTAAATGTTTGCGCGAAAAAAAACAAACAAACTAAGATCATTCACAAACCTTTACGAGCATTATTCCGGATTCAAAAAGCGAGAGGAAACTTTTTTTTTCCCCCTGAAAGGTCACACTGTTTTGTCTGCGTCTTTCACGTATTATTTATATATAAACATGACATTTTAAAATGCATTCTGTCTTCGTGTCAAGCAAAAGGGCATCTGTCCGGGCTGCAGGTCCACCCTGGCTCTGGGAGACGATGCCTCATCAAGCACAGGTGAGAATCCCCACGTACCTACTCGCACGCTCTTCACCAACAACGGGTCCCTCCCGACCCTCGCAAATTCCACCTCCCTCGCGTATCCCCCCCCCCTTCCTTCCTAATCAGCGCGTGGCAGTAAACAGATACAGTCAATGCCCCTTTGTCATCCTTCACGCGGTGCTTTTTGTATGTGTGTGTTACATTTGGCATTTTGACTGCCAAAAGCGGCGGGACAACCGCCATTGTGCCCGCGTTGCGACTGCTACTGGGAGCCACTTTTGAAAAAAAATAAAAATACAAATGTTTGTGGCCTCATTGTCCCATCATCGTGAGGAGCTGTCAGACGTCCACGCGGCGGCGTCCGGCTGCGGCAGAAAGCGCGATGCTGCAACACGCCACTGCCGCTGTCGGGTTTGCGCAGTTGCGCCGCGCGGCTTGTACGGCGTGTTCGATGGATGTTCTGGTCGGGAACTGAATAGGTACTACCGAATGGTTTCCGAGGTAGCTCCCCGGAATGCGGAGGCAAAACAAACAAAAAACACCGTCGAACATCGTGAACGAGAAAAAAAAGACGCGGCAATGACTCGAAAGTACATCGGAGAGCTACTTGAGCGACAGTGTAATATTACATTTCGGCTTAAAGCTTTCGTGACTGCAGGGATTCATATTCTTGGTTCTTTCGGTAAAGTCACGTAGAAGGGAAATAATAAAGTAATACAAATAAAACAATAAATGTTATTTTATTATTTCCCTTCTACGTGACTTTACCGAAAGAACCAAGATCAGTATTATGTTAGCCTGCACTTAGATGGGCTGGGGTGGGAGGGGGGGGTGTGCTTGAAAGGACTGTGTTACACGGGTGGATTTAGATATAAACTGATCCCCGATGCTTCAATGTTCATGCCGGGAGATCGCGCGTCCAGTTTGCTCACCGTTACTCCACCGAGGTAGACTTGGACAATGCAATGGCTCCCAATAGTTTGTTGCGGCTTGGGTCTCTCTCTAATTATCGTGCTAGTCCAGTGTGCTCACCATTAAATGATGGCAGCTCCTATTTTTGTTGTTGTTACTTTAAAAACATAAAACAAACACATCCGTTGTACACATTAGGCAACTGTATTAAAGTCAGTTCATTGAAGAAAATTGGCAAAAGGCAGCAACAAGGACATTGATGACATCACACTATCTATGCAAGGCCCACAAGACTGGAAATGATATTCTCGCAATCCTGGAAACTGCCGCGTGGCGCCGGTTCTAACTGCCAGCAGCAACATCGCTCCCGATCGTGAAATGTCGCGAGGTCGCTCTCCGGCACACCAGTGGTGCTGAATCAATGAACCACTGGCACGTTTGTTCATCACGTGACATTTGTTTTGATCATTGGCAGTGTCGGGTGGAGGGAGGGTGTACAACACACATCTTCGTTTATACACGATCAGACCCAAAAAGCTTACGCGTTGAAGCTCCGCTATTTTATTTATTCGGCGGAATAAAACGCGCGCGCGCACGCACACGCACATATACACGTACACACACGCACGTGGAGGCAATGTCTAACGGCGCCCTTTATTTCGTGAACTTTAAACATCGGGAGCGTTTAAATAAAATAAAAAAGACGACGGGGAGAAATGCAACACGGGGGACCGGGTCAGGGATCGCGGCCGCACTACGGATCACAATTGTGCACGTGACCAAATAAAAAAATGCGGGGGCGAGGGAGGGGGAGGGGGTGGGGGGAGCAATTAACTTCCCA
Organism: Lampetra planeri; assembly: GCF_965212315.1. Lineage (NCBI taxonomy): Eukaryota > Metazoa > Chordata > Hyperoartia > Petromyzontiformes > Petromyzontidae > Lampetra > Lampetra planeri. The sequence goes on along the minus strand of NC_136107.1, from coordinate 2,802,491 downwards.
TTGTCGGAGAAACGCTGCGATTTAAAACGTCGTGACTGCACAACGACGAGCAGGAAGAAGAGGAGGAGGACGATCAGCCGTCGCCGCCGCCTTTGGCAGAACGCCCAGAACGCTTCGTGCACTGTGATAACGAGTGTGACACCATCTCAAAATTCGCGCTGTGGTTTGCCTGCGCCTCGAACACAAAAAAAAACGAGACAGATGAGAGTGGCTATTTATTTAATTCATTTGCATCGCACAAATTGGCACCGCGATGGAGAAAATTATCCCCGGCACGCATACCGTGGAAACCAGGACAACAAAACCCATTCCTAGATCGAGATAACAGCAGCATATATTTGAGATAGTATCGCAGTTTCTTCAAGGAAAACCTTGTCTCTCCATCCAAACGAGCATTGGGCAACTCGCATCTATGTTAATGGAGCGAAATCCATTGTTGAAATTGGACGCTCCAATGGCAAGCGCCGGTTTTTCCGCGAAGGAAAATTGCCACGGAAGCCTGTTTTTTTCACGACGGTGAGATAAAGGTGCAGCCCTGCTATTGCTGGCACACGCCCCTGCAATTGGAAGGGTCTCCACTATAGCATGCGTTCTTAAATAGCAGCTCGAGAATCGATTTCGGCCTACTCTTCCACACCGGGCATATGAAGCCCCCCCCCCCCCATGCCGTTCCTGCAATGTGGGTTGTTTCACCGTACTTCTCCACTGATGCGATCTTGGACGCACTTTTGAATCTAGATTGAAAATTAATTTTATTGAAAACTGCCTTTTGGTGTTTAATTTGTAGTCCTTCCCCTGCACCTATGATTAGCACGGTTGGCTACGTACGGTGCGAAAGAAGTTCAACGTACATAGATTCCTAGAAGAGGTGTAAGTTCCCACACCTTATGGCACGACAGGAGACTTGCCCATCGACTCACTGTGGTGTTCCCATTTATACTGCTGGCTGGTGGGGATGCTACAAAATGTTCCTATTGTTTCCAACTGCCGAGCCGGGAGGTCGAACTCGGCGACCTCTGGTATTGCCAGTCCAGCGTGTTGACCATTTACACTGCGGCAGCACCCAACCCACCACGGCAATAATTTGACGGGATTATGAATTGGAAAATCAATGCTCAGATATGTCAATGTTGGCCGCCCGCTTACACAATAGCCTCTGGGGCAGGGCAGCTTCCCAGCGCTAACAAAGTCGTCCAGGCTCCCGCCTAGGAAATGTATCTCCGCGCACATTATCTCCGTATACATTTGCAAGGTTGGGGGTCAGTGTCGCTACGGTGGCTTTCTGCGTCGGAGGCAGTAATGCAATGAGTTAAAAAAAAAAACAGATGTGCTTTATTGTCGCGCGCCAATGGCCATTTAATAACAGGACAGTGTCTCCGTGTCTCTGGGTGGCCACGTGGCAGGCGGAGGAGGAGAGGGGGGGGGTCTGACACAGCATGCTTTAATTTGGAGATTCTGGCAATAGCCCATAGGGCCAATTTACCCGTATTTTCATTCAAAACACAATCTCATTTGCCAAAACGTGTAGTTTTTGCAAACGTACGCGTGTGTGTGCGTGTTGAACTTCTGTCGCACCGTACGTAGCCAACCACGCTAATCGGAGTTGGGGGGGGGGGGGAGTACAGCTAAATACAAAAATAAGTTTTAAAGGGAATGAGCTTTCAATCTAAAAGTGCACAGCTCCAGTGGCTTCCTAATATCGGAAGGAAAAGCGTTCCAGACGGCCGCAGATGCACATCCGAAAGCGCGCGACGCAGCGAACGTCTTTGTTCGATGGCCAGCCAAAAGCTGGATGATCGGAGTTTGCGTGACCATGGTTTACGTGTTCCTTGCACTGGCTCCCAGTCACTCGTAGAATATATTTTGTCTTACTCTTTGGTTCTTTCGGTTAAGTCACGTAGGTAGAAAAATAATAGATCACGACGTTTCGATCGCAACACAAGCGATCGTCATTAGGTGGGACAACCACTGCAAGAAAGAAAAACTGCTGAAATCGTTTAATGGTTTGGCACTAGCATACATGTCTTCTATGCTTTGTAGATATGAACCAACAAGATCCCGCAGATCCTCCGGATCAGTTATTTTAGTCGTATCAAGGGCCAGGTCACGGAGAAGGCGCCCTTCAGTGTGCATGGTCCTCGCCTGTGGAGCAGCCTGCCGGGTGATCTGAGGGCTTCGCAATCATTAAGCAATTTTAAGTTGAATCTTAAGACGTAATTCTAGATTTGAAGCTTTCGTGACTGCAAGGATTCATATTCTTAGGTTTTTTCGGTAAAGTCACGTAGGTACAAAATTTAAATTAATAAAAGTAAAATAAAAATCACGACGTTTCGAAACGTCGTGATTTTTATTTTATTTTTTATCCACGTTTCGAAACGTCGTGATTTTTATTTTATTTTTTATTTTACTTTTATTAATTTTAATTTTTTACCTACGTGACTTTACCAAAAACACCTAAGAATATATCTTAAGACTTACTTTCATAACTTGTTTTTGCTTAAGATGCTTTTCTAGTTTTTTTTCTTTTTTTAAGATGCCTTCGCTAGCAATTCGTTATAATGCGGTTTTGTTTTGTATGGAAATTGCTTTGATTGCTATTGCGATTTCGTCTTTTAACAATGTTTTCTTTTACCTGTACAGCACTTTCAATTGCATCTTTCGCACGAAATGGTGCTATAGAAATAAAGATTTGATTGATCGTTTGATAAAAAAAAATAGGTGGAGATCATTTGCCTCCGAGATGCAGGCGAGTGCGTGTAACAGCGCTGAGCGACGAGGCTACGAGGCTACGCGTCGTGCGTTCGCGTTCCTCGACTTGCTGGCGATCTTCGCAGCTCTGTTATTTGTGCGTCATCCGCCTCGTCCATCGCTCTCATTTCCGTGATTTAAACCAAACAAAAAATTAACCCGTAAAAACAAAGTTTTTCACTCTAAATCCTTTATATGCGTGGCGGCTAGAGTCCTCTCGTCCTCTGCCTTGAGATGGCTGCCACATATGGGTCAGATGATTGTCTGCCAGCATTAAGCAATTGGTAAATAAATCTTGAAAACATTTTCCCTAAACAGTGTAAAATTTTGGAAAAAATTTTCACGAAAATTAATTGTCATGCACAACGAGTCTGTGTGGAAAATGTCAACTCGATTGGATCACGGGAAGTGGGTTAAAAAACGACCGAAAGATTTGCACGGTCGTAAGCAAGCAAGCACGCAAGCAAGCAAGCAAGCGAACTTAATATAAAGGATTTAAAAATCCGATTCATCCCAGCTCGATGATGTCTGAGACGCTTCTCCTTTGTGGCCTTTCGCAATGGCCTGCAGAGAACTTGCTGTGTCCTCAAGGCGCCTGCTGAAAGGGGCCTTCCGATTGGCTTTTGATGCCAATTTCACCGATACTCTTAGATTTTTTCGGTAAAGTCACGTAGTAAAAATAATAATAATAAAATAAAATCCTAATAAATGAAAATAACTAAATAACTAAAGTCATTTAATTTAGTTATTTTCATTGATTATTATTATTGTATTATTATTATTATTTTTTACCTACGTGACTTTACCGAAAAAAGCTAAGAGTATGTGATTTAAATGTAGTTATTTTCATTTATTATTATTATTATATTTTCTTCCGACGTGACTTTACCGAAAAAACCTAAGAGTATGAATCCTTGCAGTCACGAAAGTTTCAAATCTATAATTTCAATTATCTTCATTAGCATCCGCAACAATAGCCAGGGTCATAATAATAATAATCACAATAGCAACCATACTTCACCACCGCGGCAAATTGCTTGAAGGGAGTAGGAGGACGGGGTGCACGACCAGGTTGGATATTTCCAGGCAGGTTTTCATGCGTCATCTGGTCTTCTCCTGCGTGTGGGAAGCCACTATAACTATGCACGTCTATATCGTCAAGATTGAAAGCTCACTTCTTTTAAAACTGATTTTTGCGTTCAGATCGTTTGCCTTCCCCCGCACCTCCAATCAGCGCGGTTGGCTACGTACGGTGCGACAGAAGTTCAACAACAACAACAACCGCCATTCGCCACTAAGTGGCGGTGACGTCACCACGACGCTTGTGCCAGGCCATGTGCACCTTGAGGCCACGTGAAGTGTCGAACGCCCGCTGGCAGGAGGTCACGGGGCAGACCCAGGTGCCACGGGTCGACTGACCGAGATGACCGAGATGACTGGCTGATGCACCACCTGTGCCCCCTACTGTACCAATACACACGCACACGCGGACGTCTGCAATAACTACACGTTTTGGCAAATAAAACTGACTGTGCTTTGAATGAAAATCCGGGTAAAATTGGTCCCTGTATTTCTCTTTCGGAAGGAATCTCTCCCATGTTAACTCATGACGTGACTGGAGCTGTTATGACAGGCGCCCTATCTGCCAGCCCTAATCATCATGACGATCCGTCAGACGGCAACGGGCAGTGAACACGTGCTACAGGGTTGACACCGTTAACCGAGGACCTGTAAAGTTCCACGTCAGATCACGAGATACAAACGATACTCCACGCTGGGAGAATAATGCTGCCCACGGCAGTTGCGATGTAACGCTCCCCGTGATGTCTCGCGCCACGGATGACAAAGGGATAGGGTGACGATGATCAATGTACCGTGCCGTCAATGTACAAAAAGTGACACGCCTTTCGTCCCGCGGGTTTCAACGATGCGAGGAGGGGCGAGGTGGATTGTTACATTGCAGAACCGCCAGGAGATGGCGACATCTTCATCCAGCAGTGGATCGATCATGACCGATAATGACGATAAACCTCCCCCTTTTTAAGTGAACCTTTTAAAAGCACAGGAGGAGATAACTTCATGGAAATGCATTGGCTTTGGGTGGTGCATTGTTATTATTAGGCATCCGACAAACAAACACTGGATTGTCACCTTCCTGCCAAGCGTTTGCAAATTTCCGAGGACAGCGCCAACCGAAAAGAGAAGAGGATGCTGGGAAAACAAATGAAAAGGTGGCAGTCCTGCGACCACGCCATTCGGCAACATCCCCCCATCGTCTCGGCCTCGTGCTGCGTGTCCTCCCCGCTTCTGCACAGTACCAGCCCACACACATGCTGCCCCAAACCTAATTACAACTTGAACACGTTCTCGTTCTGTCTCTCTCCCCGAGTCGTACTAATGGCGCAGTTAATTGCGCTCACAGGACAGGTTTGACGTGCCTAATAACGGCCCCGTCTCCGGCACAGAGTGTGCATCGCGCCCCCTGTACCCAACGGCGCAATCCGATACCACAGAAGCGTCGACGCCGTCTGCGCGTTGCGCCGCGCGAGCCCTGCCGTCAATCCGCTGCTGGATGAGGGCCACGCCGCGCTGTTCGTGGAGGTTGTTTGATAATGCTCGCAGGGTCGCTGAAAAGGAGATGCGGTTTTGTTTGCGGAGAGAGTTTGAGAACTGTAATTGGCTGGGATTGCACTAACAATGGGTGTTGCAGCTGTGCTGCAAAAGCAAACTTGCATGAAGAGTTATTGAATAAAAACAATACACACGGTGATTTCGAGACCACAGTGTATCCTTTGAAAATTCAAAGCATTGCGATTTAAACAGCAGACAGGAACGGCGTGGCAACACTCTCCTAATTCCTAAGCGGAACGATCCGAGACCGTACCACTCAGATTGCCCCCCTTAGGAAGGCACCACTTAGCTCGGGGAGGAGGGGGTGAGCAAAACCCAATCACTCAAAAAGGACAAATGTGCCCTAAGAGGTGACTGTGAGACTTGGTAGCACAGGGAGCTGCTCTCCTGCCAAGCTCTCAGAGCTATACAATCAGCTTCAACCATTTTTCTCAGGGCTCCAATTCCGTACAAAAAAATAATCCCTTAACATTTGCAATTTGTGCCCATTTACCTTGCGGCTTCAAATCCCACTCTCTCAGCATCCAGGAGCCTGGGTGGCACTCCTTCTCAACATGCAGATGATGTGACAGCTGCTGCCCCCACGCGAGACAGCTCTCGTTTCGGAATTGCCCAACCTTTCGATAGCGGCTTCTTTTCTGGCCATCAAAACAAGAAGATCTGATTTGCTTGAAACAGTGCCATGCTGCACTTTTAGCCTTACTTCAGAGCATAGCGTGGAGAAAGAAAAAAAAACGTAGAAGCGCCCAATCTCTCTCCACTATTAAAGCTGCCTCCAGTTGCAGTATTGCCTGGCCTCAATTACCCAGGAGTTGAAATTCCACCGTGCTGTATTGAATCTAATGCAGCTTGCAGACACTGCGTGTGGTTTTTGTCAGCTCCCCCTGCCCAAAAGCGCCTTACAAAAAGGGTAATAAAATCTCCTTCCAAAATTCAACCAGTGTGTGATACGAAAAAAAACCTGTAAAAGAGCAGTACCAATCCACTTTAACATCGGGTGGCAGGGTGGCGCAAATGACATCAGTGTCTCACAACAAGAAGCGCCTGGGTTTGATTCCAAACTCGGGTGCTTTTTTTGCGTGGAGATTGTAAGTTCTAGATTTGAAGCTTTCGTGACTGCAAGGATTCATACTCTTAGGTTTTTTTGGTAAAGTCACGTAGGTAAAAAATAAATAAATAAATTTAAATTAATAAAAGTAAATTAAAATCACGACGTTTCGGAGGCAACACAAGCTTCCGTCTTCAGGTGGAACCGTCACAGCACGCTTGCTGTATCAAGTAAAATATTTAAATTTTTTAATAATAAATTTTTTAAATATCTTTTTTATTTATTTTTTACCTACGTGACTTTACCGAAAAAACCTAAGAGTATTGTAAGTTCTCCCTCTAGTCGGCGTTCCTCTGGGTTTCTCGGTTTCCTCCCATAGGTAAAACCAAAAAAACCCACTCACGGTGTAAAATGGCACTGGCCAAATATCCCGATGCTAAAAATTTGCCCGCAGATCAATCAATTGAGATTACACACAGCAGCAACGCGCATCACCGGGAAAGTAACATTTTTGGCAGGAACCTCCTGAAAAGCTGAATCATAATAATAATGCAAAAAAAATTGCATCCGTGTTTTTTGTGTGTGTAAAGCCTGGTCCCGGTGAAAAAAAAAAAAGTCTCCACAACATCACAGACTCGTTTAACACGTAGGCTTTCGCGACCAATATTGTTCATAATCAACGATTTTTGGGTTTAGATCGCGTTATTTATAAATGTGTCGTAACCCTCCACCACCCGACACGGCCAATCAGTAAAAAAAGTGTCACGTTGACAAAAGACAAATAGTTCACTGCTTTAGCCCACCGGTGTGTTGAAGCGTGAAACCACAACATTTACAATTTGAGTACGACGTTTCGCTGGTAATTGCATCCAGCATCATCGGGCAATTCGCCAGAATGGTGAGGCTCTGCTGTGTCTCCCGTTCTTATATAGAGCAGCAGCAGGGTGACGTCATCATTAACTCATTAACTCATCAGGTGCAAAGATTTGAGGGGGGGGGTTATTGTAATTATATACTTGATTAGTAATAAGGCTATTGTTACGATGCGAGTTGTAGATTAGTAATCATTTGGAATGTGTTCTATTGTGATTATGCTACATTAATAATCAGTTAGTGCTTGTTTCCCTTATAAGGAATTGTAATGCATCTTATTTAATAATACGCTTCCAGGCCGCACTAAGCCTGTAGCTGTCTGAGCGATTAAAGTTATTTCTGTTTCTCTCAATCTCAATGGATTCTCTAATTAGTCTTTGCCAGTAGTAACTAGTTTTACACAACACTTCAACGTTGTCAAAATCAATTGAGTGTCCCTGTTGACAAGCATGTTCTGCCACTGCCGACAGTTGTGTTTGCGATAGTTTAATATTTCTCTGGTGTTCTTTTAGTCTTACACTAACGTTACGCCCTGTCTGTCCAATATAGCATCTGCCACATACACAATTAATCCGATATACACCTTCTGTTGATAATTTAGGTAATTCGTCTTTAGTGCACTAAATAATTTAGGTAATTCGTCTTTAGTGCACTAAAGACGAATTACCTAAATTATCAACAGAAGGTGTATATCGGATTAATTGTGTATGTGGCAGATGCTATATTGGACAGACAGGGCGTAACGTTAGTGTAAGACTAAAAGAACACCAGAGAAATATTAAACTATCGCAAACACAACTGTCGGCAGTGGCAGAACATGCTTGTCAACAGGGACACTCAATTGATTTTGACAACGTTGAAGTGTTGTGTAAAACTAGTTACTACTGGCAAAGACTAATTAGAGAATCCATTGAGATTGAGAGAAACAGAAATAACTTTAATCGCTCAGACAGCTACAGGCTTAGTGCGGCCTGGAAGCGTATTATTAAATAAGATGCATTACAATTCCTTATAAGGGAAACAAGCACTAACTGATTATTAATGTAGCATAATCACAATAGAACACATTCCAAATGATTACTAATCTACAACTCGCATCGTAACAATAGCCTTATTACTAATCAAGTATATAATTACAATAACCCCCCCCCTCAAATCTTTGCACCTGATGAGTTAATGAGTTAATGATGACGTCACCCTGCTGCTGCTCTATATAAGAACGGGAGACACAGCAGAGCCTCACCATTCTGGCGAATTGCCCGATGATGCTGGATGCAATTACCAGCGAAACGTCGTACTCAAATTGTAAATGTTGTGGTTTCACGCTTCAACACACCGGTGGGCTAAAGCAGTGAACTATTTGTCTTTTGTCAACGTGACACTTTTTTTACTGATTGGCCGTGTCGGGTGGTGGAGGGTTACGACACATTTATAAATAACGCGATCTAAACCCAAAAATCGTTGATTATGATCACAGACTCGCCCCAATCCTCACAAACATCCGTGGCCTCAAATTTCGATTTAAAGCTTTCGTGACTGCAGGGATTCATCTTCTTGGTTCTTTCGGTAAAGTCACGTAGAAGGGAAAAAATAAAATAAAAATATTTGTATTTTATTATGTTTTATTTTATTATTTTATTATTTCCCTTCTACGTGACTTTACCGAAAGAACCAAGAAGATTAATCCGTGGCCTCGTGCAGTGCTCCCCAATCTGTGGCTCGCACAACCGCCGGGGAGAGCCGTTGGAAGTGGCCCGCGGGATCGCCGATACAGCCCTTTGTCAACCCACCACTGGATTGATGGCCTCCCCATGCAGCGTCAGTTACCATGGTTGTTTAACCTATACCTCACCACTCTGGCCAGTACGGGCTGGTGAAAGTGGCCGTACCCACGGCAAGTTTGGATCGTTCTCTCCTGTGATTCTAGATTTGAAGCTTTCGTGACTGCAAGGATTCATATTCTTAGGTTTTTTCGGTAAAGTCACGTAGGTAAAAAATTTAATAAAAAATAAAAATCACGACGTTTCGGAGGCAACACAAGCTTCCGTCTTCAGGTGGAACCGTCACAGCCACGACAGCTGTGTCAAGTAAATGAGAGATTTTACCTACGTGACTTTACCGAAAACTCTCCTGTGATGTCAGCAATGGCCAAGACTCAACTCTCATGTAGGTGGGTGCGCAAACAGCCCTGTGTGCAAACCGCTACACCAGCGCATCTCCCTATTTAAAAAAAGGGTACAGTATTTTTACGGTGGTCACACTGCAGAGCATTTGTTACGGGCAATGAGTATATATATGTATAGTGCTGTGCTTATTCAGAAAGAACAAAAAAATATAATCGCATTTGAGCCATGCAGAGTGCCGTGTCTCCACCGGCGCGTGAAACGTCCCCGTTCATCTGCCGAGATTAACAGAGGTGGATCTTCTCACATTGCCCCAGTTCTCAACCTACAACTGCCCCCTGGCTGCACACGCGCTTTTTTTTTGTAGCATGCGACGAGCAGCGGGTGCAACCGTACGGCCACTTACACACTCAACTAGTCACGTCGAATGTCCAAAGGGAGCCAAGGCACAGGCACACGTGGCGAAAATGAATAGCGAATGGTACACGAGGCTATTGTGCTGAAGCTTTAATGCCACGAGTAGAAGTCGCGTGCGTCGGCAGGGGCTGCAAGATTGCACCCGAGATGTTGCTTAAAATAGACATTTTAAGGCTCACTAGAAATGCATCGAATTGTGGGTGCAATATATATTTTTTTATTTCCTTGTGCAAATAACGTGCACGCGCAACGATAATGCTACATTTAGGTTAAAGGGGGGAAATTAAGAAAACATAAGAACGAGACGGTAAAAACAGCCGAACATAATTAGTTCTTGAATCAAATCCTGGCCCCCAATTTGCGAGAAGGTATCAAATTGTAATGCTCATCCTGTTAACGGTGCCAAGAGGAAGGAAGTGATGGTAAAGTGTCGTGGCATTCATAGAGTTGGGCATCATGACCTCGTGAAATTTGATCATAATTGTTTTTATTTATCCACGTCTGGAAACATGTTTTTAATAAACCTCAGTGTTTCACAGTCGTAAATTTCACAATAGCGTCGTTATTTTACTTGGTCTTGACACCACGTGCATGCGGAACGTATTTGTGAGAGAAAACATTTCCCTGGCCAAAAAAAAGAAAACGTGACGTAAAATGGGCTTCATTTCCCTGGCCAAAAAAAAGAAAACGTGACGTAAAATGGGCTTCTACATTTTGACAAAACTTCAATCGGAATTGTTGACTAATGCGAGAGACAGTTTGAAGAAATCCACAGTTACATTTCAGAAGGTTACACGTCAGCTGAACGCCAAGCGCTTGGGCAGCTCGCATGAAAATATCCCCAGAAACACAGCAACCAGAAGTGAAAATAATGCACACTGCCAGGAAGAAATAAAAAATGAGGAATGTCATCGTTATCGTAAACATTTCACAGCCTCACAAGGGGCCTGCACCACACAAGAGAAAGTAGCAGAGATGCTCAGGCCCATCAATGCATTTTGTCGACTGCGGAGAACGCATTCAAACTGCTGGGCAGACAGAGGCGGGGGTTCGGGGGGGGGGTATGAATAATAAAACCACTTGTCCCCATTATTTCAAATGCCACTTCGGAATATTGACCTGGCGACCTTTGTAATGCAAGTCCAGTGCGCTAATCATCACACCACGCTGGCAGCCCTCATTGTGGTAATCATAAAGGCTGGGTTCTCAGCTTCAGTTATCTTTACCAGCTTACGACAAAGACAAAGATCCCCCGTATAGCCTTAACAGACTCGTTGGGGCAAGTGCTGATAGCGAGCACCTATGAAGGCCGGTACGACACACGAGGGGGTGAGTGGCCAGCACCACGCCCGGCCGCCTTTGTCTCCCCTTCGGCGGTGCTTCCACGCATCGCACCAAGTACTAATTTGAGGCTGAGTCGACCTAGGGGAGGCACAGGACCGGTTCAGATTAATAGTCACCGATGTTGGCTGTGAGCGGGAATCAAACTCTGGTCGCCGGGGCTTGAAGCACGGCGCGCTAACCGCTGCACTACCGCGCACCCCGAAAATGAAACACGCGCGGATTATTTACATAATGCACCCGAGGAAGGAAATCGTTCCACTTTCAAAAGAGACGCACTCAGTATACTTATCACGAGTCTCAAAGAATAGGCGATCGAGTGTGAAATTTCAGTTTTGCCTCCATTAGAAACATTTAACCTAGTCTAATTTTATACAAGTACTCTTAACAGGAGATTTGAAATGGATCACAGAGCACTCCCGGCTTGCCCTTGACATCACTCATCATTAAACATAAACTGGGTTAAAATAAAAATCCGTGTGACGTCAAGGGACCACGCCGAACGGTGCAGCGCTTTGTGCGTTTTGACTCTCGCTCCTATGCAGAGTCCGGCCCTGCCCATAGGAATGTCGAATTTCCATCCACGCGCCGGGGATCTCCAACAGAGACGAGCACTGCGCCACGGTCCCTTGACCAAGGCTGGGTCTGGGGCTGGGATGGGGTAGACACGGGGACGGAATGGGCATCGCCCATCGGACCGCACGAACAGCAAGCTCCCCTATTCTTAGGTTTTTTCGGTAAAGTCACGTAGGTAAAAAATTAAAATTAATAAAAGTAAAATTAAAATAAAATAAAAATCACGACGTTTCGGAGGCAACACAAGCTTCCGTCTTCAGGTGGAACCGTCACAGCACGATAGCTGTATCAAGTAAATGTAGTATCTCTTGGAATCTCTCATTTACTTGATACAGCAAGCGTGCTGTGACGGTTCCACCTGAAGACGGAAGCTTGTGTTGCCTCCGAAACGTCGTGATTTTTATTTTTTATTTTATTTTTATTTTATTTTTATTAATTAACATTTTTTACCTAAGTGACTTTACCGAAAAAACCTAAGAATATGAATACTTGCAGTCACGAAAGCTTCAAATCTAGAAGCAAGCTCCCCTCCTCATCCAACGCAGTTCTGAAACGAACTTGACGACGGTCGATGCCCATGAAGCGCAATTAGTCTGCAGTGCCGGAGTAGCGCCGCCCAGGCCCGCCGGCTGCCCGGGCACCGTCGATGAAATTTCGCGAATTTGCATTTGGGATTTGTTTTTTTCTTTTTGCCTTGCAGGTAAAAAAAAACGAAATTCCGTCGCTTTCCCGTAAAACCCTGCCAAATATGCACTTACCCCCAACCCCCAACCCCCCCTCCTCGACCATCTGTTGCCCTGTAGAGCATGCCCCATCAATTAACGTCGTGCCACCTTCATTTAAATACTGAAACCCCGAAAACGAAAGAAGGCGCGCGCGTTTTGTGCCACGGTTTGCTGCGACGTGACATGGAGAGGGAGCCGAGCCATCTGTTGGCTTACCCGGGCCACGCTCAGCTCTGATGTGGCCTGGCGACATTGATAGTGTCAGCCTGCACGATTTGGCACCCTTGAAACACCTGTTATGGAGGGACATTGAACCAGACGGTCCATTGGGGCAATTGAATATACGACGTTATTTCCTGCTCGACATTTAAAAGAAAAACATTGTGAGAAATCCACAAGGATTGTCGTACGGAGCTTGCTACACGACTCCTCAACAGGGAATGTGGAATTTCCTTGACAGCCTTCGGACCGCCAAATGAGAATAGCGTCGAGGTGTGAGTTGTACGTGTGTAGAACTTCTTTCGCACCTCACGTAGCCAACAGTGCTAATCGGAGTTGCGTTGGAAGGACAAACAAACTGAACACAAAATCGGTTTTAAAGAAATCGAGTTTTCAATTTAAATATAAAAGTGCATAGCTCCAGTGGCTTCCTAATATCGGAGGGAAGAGCGTTCCAGACGGCCCAATTAAGCGCTTCTGAAAGCTCGCGATGCGGTGAGCGCCGTCTTTGTTCGATGGTTCGCCAAAAGCCGCCTCTGCTGCTGCTGTTGCCAGGATGACCGTGAGAGTTCACGGGATGATGGTTTACGCTCCTTGACGACATCAGCAAGGCATCGTGGTTCATTTGTATTTCTGCTTCACTATTATTCTTTTTAGTTACGGACCGCACAGCGCACGTGCCCGTGCGAGGCGGGCAGCTTGGGACCGACAAAAATTGACACTACAATGAGCGGCGGCGCGGAGTGGATTTTTTTTTAAGGAAGAAGAAGAGGAAGGGGCCCTCCCAGCTGCGGCCGTCTGGTCCCATTAGCGGCACATGGACCAGAGATGGAGGGGACGGTGTGGGGGGTGAGCTCGTGGGAGCATGAAGGGAGCAGCCGGTGGAAAAAAAAAAACCAAAGCCCGTCAGTCTCGGTCTAAATTAATACAGCAACGCCATTAAGCGGCGGCGAGTATTTAAATCTGCCTGTCACTCGCGACGGCCGATGCTTCACACGAAGAGAAGAAAAAAAGGAAACGTGAGAAAAAAGCACGTTGGTCCAGATTACACATTTGCATTTACGGCGAGCAAAAAGCTGCGAAATGCATTCTCACTCCGTATTCTACTACACGGTGATAGCAAAATTGTCGGTGTGCGTGCATGCGTGCAAAATAAAAAAATAAACCTAAAATAGAATAGAGGGGAAAAAACCTGTTAGAATGTGCGCAAGCGTCAAAATGTTTTTTTTTATATTCCACAGAGCCAAGTAAGGAATAAATAAATATAAACCACAATGTGGGCTGGTGTGGGTGAGAATGAGCATTGCCAGACGTTATATGCAGCGGCTACTTAAAAAGCATGCGCACTGCAAATCAATCCATGCTTATGCACAGGATTCGTGTTATGCAGCACCATTGCGACTCGGGAAGTGTTGGTCAGACCTGCAAAATACACACGTGGCGCATGGGGTCACGGCAAGCTGCCTTTTGCAGCCATTCCACATTCCACTTCACTTTTAGTCAAACTAGCAATTGGGTGCAGCGGGCATCTCTCGTTGCTGGTGCCGAGCTGACGGACGTTGGACATTCCACATTGCCCGCGATGGGAGCCAGTCTCTACACAGAATGAGAACAGTTGACGATCGACTAAAAACGGTAATTGAGCTCATTGACCTTTCAGCAGTACACAACAGGCCACATGCCCGCAGGCACCTGTGATAGCTAATCGAATTGGCTGATGTTACACGTGAGAATTTAAAGTAGCCAAATAATCTGAGCGGATGTTTCTAAATGAGGAGGGCAAAAGACTGGAGGACTCGGAGAGAAAAAAAATCCACGCCACCACCACGGGGAGAGAGAACATGCATCGGTCAGGGTCTGGGATCGAACCCACGCCCACTGACGTGCCAGGGGAGGGAGATAGCATCTCCTCGCCACAGCGGTGGACACAACTCAGTTAAAATTGTCCTCCCCTGCGCTCGTTCGCTGTAATCTGCCCTGAACACAAATTCAAAATCAATTAATGCAACTTTTGTACAACACACACACACACCACACACACTGCATTGCAGGCGATGCCACAGCGACAGTGACGCTCTTGACGACCCAACGGGCTCAGTGTGCCATGCCAGCGAGCAGTCCACTGGACACAATAAAAAAAACTAACACACGGTGTCTCTCTCTCTGCCACCTACTGTGACGACCACGTTTAGAATTGAGGTTCTTAGAATCGAAGAAACACTTTTTAAATAATCAGAAACCAGGGACGTTTATAACAACGTCTGAGATCAAAACAGACTCGAAATGAGGCATTTTAAAATAAGGCACAAGTTCAACTCAATAAAGCATTGAGTTGATCTGATAATAGATTTTCCCTTTTTTTCTGGCAACAAAACAGGTGTTAAGATGTTAAAACACCAAACTGAAACCTTTTACAAGGAATGTATTAACCACAATACTTGTGCTCAGAATGCAAACAAAAAACATACTCTGATTGAAAAACTGATTGGTCCACACCAGAGACAGAAAGCTGTCTCTGGTGTGGACCAATCCGTTTCAAAGACAATTATCAGAGTGTGTTTTTTATTTACATTCTGACCACAAGTATTGTGGTTAATGCAGACATGATTCCTTGTAAAAGGTTTCAGTTTGGTGTTTTGACATCTTAACACAGCTGTTTTGTTGCCAGAAAAAAGGGGAAAACCTATTCTCATATTTTCGTACTGGCAAAGGAGGTCCCATGACATTGCATTGATCGTCAATTTGAGCCTCTTTGTGTAATCTGCTCAGCAGTTGACCAGTTATTATCATTAGGTGTGGGTATTATTTTATTGTTGACCGATAAAAAAATATTTTAAAAAGTGAACCGGCACACCTGTGCACAATGTGCAGAGCACTGAACGTTACAGATTCAAGCAGCAAATCCTGCGCGGACCGAACTCACGAACACAGCTCTCTGCGTGCGGGAGCGAGCCCTGTGAGCACGAGTCAGAATAACGACTCTTCGGCTGCCAACAACGAGGTCCTTACTCATGCGACATTCCGTCAAACGAGAACAGGCCCTCCCTGTCACTCAGACAATTCGTACGGAGCGAGCGTAGTCAAAGCACCACCCCTCCCCTCTCCCGCCCGCGTGCTATCGCAGTTGTTTGGCGATGCTTATTAGCCTCGAGTGAATATTTCACGTTGCTATGGCGGAGGCCGGGTCGACCAAAACCGGTAACCGTCCACCAAAGTGGGGACCTCGTATTTATCGAAAGCTGATGTCTTCTCCTCGATGTGCGTCGCACATAGTCATATTTAGGGGGGGGTGCCTGGTATGCAGGACGTCGTGGGTTCGATCCCGACCCCGACGCCTGTTGTATATTTCGAGTTTGCGTGTCTCTCTCTCTCATCATCATCACGGTGGCTAGGATATGTTAACGACCTCGCCTGGTATGCAGGAGGTCGTGGGTTCGATCCCGACCCTGACGCCTGTTGTATATTTCGAGTTTGCGTGTCTCTCTCTCTCATCATCATCACGGTGGCTAGGAGATGTTAATTACCTCGCCTGGTATACAGGACGTCGTGGGTTCGATCCCGACTCCGACGCCTGTTGCATATTTCGAGTTTGCGTGTCTCTCTCTCTCATCATCATCACGGTGGCTAGGAGATGTTAATGACCTCGCCTGGTATGCAGGAGGTCGTGGGTTCGATCCCGACCCCGACGCCTCTTGCATATTTTAGAGTTTGCGTGTCTCTCTCTCTCATCATCATCACGGTGGCTAGGAGGTGTTAATGACCTCGCCTGGTATGCAGGAGGTCGTGGGTTCGATCCCGACCCCGACGCCTGTTGCATATTTTAGAGTTTGCGTGTCTCTCTCTCTCATCATCATCACGGTGGCTAGGAGATGTTAACGACCTCGCCTGGTATGCAGGAGGGCGTGAGTCCGACCCCGAGGCCTGCTGCTGTATATTTGGAGTTTTCATTTTCTCCCCGTGGTCGCGTGGATTTTTCTCCACGTCCCACCGTTGCCTCCCTGCACATTTAGAATCAACGTCACGTGTTTAGACGATTTGGCTGCTATACATTTCCACACGATAGGCCACTTCGTTGCGCTATCGTGTGTGGCCAGTTTGATTCTGAACAAGAGCTATATAGCTCAGTGGGCTTCACCTGGTAAAGTAAAACTAGTTTTTGGTATTCTTGGTTCTGTCGGTAAAGTCACGTAGAAGGGAAATAATAAAATAAAAAATATATAAAAAAAAGATTGTTTTTTATTTTTCTTATTTTAATATTTATTGTTTAAAATGGTTAGATAATTGTTGTTACTTATTTTATTATTTATTTCTGTATTTCTATAATTGTATAATTAAAATTATTTTATTATTTCTTGTTATATATTTTCGTTATTGTATTATTTCCCTTCTACGTGAATTTACCGAAAGAACCAAGAATATGAATCCCTGCAGTCACGAAAGCTTTAAAAAAAAACATTTTTGTAGTTTTATTTAGTACCGGGTACGTGATGATGAAATTTCCTGGTTCTCTTTCCCTGCTGGAGGAAGTCGTCCTCGCCAGAAGCTCGAGGCGATGGCTGACTGTTAGTCTCAGCTGGATTTGAACTCGAGACCCTTGCGATTGCCAGCCTATTATAAGATTACCATGTAAATTACGTGACAGCGTATATGTATATGTTTTTCAACGTACAATATAAGTCAAGGGGTGGGGGGGGGTCTCTGTGTTCAAGTTCATTTATTCAAGTTCATTTATTAGGTATAGCCCTGTGAGCCATTCGGCTCTTGAATCGGGTGCAACCGCAACAAACAAAAAACAAAAACATAAACAAGAAAACATCTTAAAGTGACTATGTGACTAAGTGCAAACAGAAAATCCAAGAAAAGACAGCAAAATATTGCAGAAAACACACCGTACACCAACGCTGTGTGCAACAATTTTGACTTGAAATCGAAAGACAGCCCTGGCAAGAAAAATCCACAACGAACACGTCCCAGATTTGGAGCCGCCTAATTAAAATGGGACGTGTTGTTCAGGCCCATTGACACTGGCGTGTTTGAGCGCGTATCCCACATGTCCCCGACATCAAACCACAACTCCTGGCGCCAGAATTTCTCCTCTCGGGGCCGTCTGTTTCTCTTCCACTCCGCCGCATTGAAACGAGAATTCCGCTGCTGAAGATGGTGGTGGGGGGGGGGATAGGGGGAGTAAGGAACGGATCCTGGCCGCGAGACTCTGCCTCCCTACACCCACCCCTACCCACGGCCACCCCCGATTCCTGAAGAAGGCCGTCTCGGTTCACCTCACACCACCCCAATCCCCGGACTCATCACACACACACAGAGTGCTCGCCACAAACGAATCGCAATAGCTTGCCGATCTCGTCCAGACGCATAAGGGGCCGTCCGTAAATGACGTCACGCAATTTTGGACGATTTTTTACCCCCCCCCCCGTCACACGGCGTCACAAAAAGTCAGACCCCCCCTCAAATATGACGTCACAAGCTCTGCCCCCCCCCCCAAAAATAAAACATGCTTCAAATCGCTTTAAACTATTGTCATTGTAGTGCGTATTTAATGTGGCGCTGCACTCTGATATTGTAGGAGTAAAGATGTATTAAAACGTTATTTAATTAAGTAGAACGTGTTGTCTATATTTATTTAAAGTTGCGCATTTTGATGTGAACCCCCCCCCCCCCTCGTCACACATCGTCACAAATGTCTGACCCCCCCCCCCACCCTTAGGTGCGTGACGTCATTTATGGACGGCCCCTAAACCATCATCACGCGAACTCCCACGGTCATCCTCGCAGCAGCATTGGCAGCGGCTTTTGGCGAACCATCGGACAAAGACGGCGGTCACCGCATCGCGCCGCTTTCGGATGCGCTTCTGCGGCCGTCTGGAACGCTCTTCCTTTCGCCAGATGAAGCCAATGGGGGCTATGCACTTTCATATCAAGATGGAAAACTAATTTCTTGAGAACGGCGATGATTTGGTGGGGGGTGGGGGGGGCCTTTATCGTCCAGCAGTGGATAGATCATGTTTGCTCCTACTACATCTACGACTGCTGCTGCTGCCGCCGCTGACGACGACTGGCACTTTTAGCATATTTCATATTTATTCTTGGTTCTTTCGGTAAAGTCACGTAAATAGAAAACCAAATATATATATATATTTTTTTTACAATTTTTTTGTGGGTTGTTTGCTTTTATTATTTTCAATTTGTTATGTTTATTTTACATGTATTATTTTTATTTGTCATTGCAATTTATTTTATTATTTAGATTTTACAAAAAAAATAGATTTCTAGTTTTCTATTTACGTGCGTTTACCCATCGACTGCCGTCGCGCCCGGCGGCAAAACGCGGCCGTGCGGGCGCCTCTCATCTTCGGCCGAACGTGCCGAGTTGCACCGGCGATGCTGGCGCGGGGTCGGCTCCTGCTACGCACGGTAGCCGAGCGCATCGGCGTCAGGATTAGCACCCCCCCCCTCCCCCCCCACACACGTGAGATGACTGGAGCCGTATCCCTCCAAACCACCTACCCGACCACCCTCCCCCCAGGCCCCTCCACCCCATCCGTGAGTCCAATCTGTCCGGCCGCCGGCTCCGGGGACACGAACCGCAATTGTCACCCCCCCCCCCCACCCACTCCACTCCGCACCTCTCTCCGTGCCACACACGCACACGCGCTCGTACCATCTGCACAGATTCATGTTTTTTCCCATTTTTTTTGGGTTAAATTTCGAACCCATTTTCTATTGATAGCACCCCCCCTCCTCCTCCTCCTCTCCCCCTGCCAGCAGCGAGCGATGAAGCGCTCGGAGGATTCGAGAGTTGGTGAGCGTTGGCGGATGTGGCGCGTTACACCGAGCATCTTCTTGTTTCCATCTGATCGTAAAAAAAAACAAAGAGACAGCAGCGCGCGAGGTGTTTGCCACGGAGTTTAATTTTGTTTTGTTTTAGCAATCAGTGAGAATAGCTAACGGCGGTTTTACGTTTGGCGTTAGGAAGTGAGCAAAGTAGGAGGATGAACATCGTTGCAGAGATTACCACCATCACCATCATCACCATGATTAGGTTTAAATCTATAATTGGGGATATTTTCAAAATGGAAACGAGTTAACATTTGAAATGTAAAAAAATGGCACATTTTGTAATGAAGAGATGCATGTTATCGGCATGCTCTAATTATAAGGAACGAGGTGGATGATTGCATGGAACACGCATGCTGAACACCGTGCATCACAATTAACAGCGGGCACCGATGCACGCCTATACTATCCCTGGCTTCTGTCCACGCGATAATGTTTGCATGTGTGTCCACACGGGGACGTTGCTAAACGGTAACTAAAATGGAACATTTGTCGAATCGGTGGTGAATGGGCATAGTTTTCAGTGTACAGGAATAAAATATATGATAAATGTAATATTTTTCGATTTAAGGCTTTCGTGACTGCAGGGATTCATATTCTTGGTTCTTTCGGTAAAGTCACGTAAAAGGGAAATAATAAAATAACACAAATTTAACAATTAAATTCTCACGACGTTTCGATTGCAAGAAAAGTGTAAAATTTTCTTCCTGTGGTTTTCACACCTGATGATGATTGCTTGTGTTGCAATCGAAACGTCGTGATAATTTTATTGTTTTATTTTTATTATTTCCCTTCTACGTGACTTTACCGAAAGAACCAAGAATATGAACTGTAATATTAACCAAACACGTGATACTGAAAATAATATGTCACAGTACCCTCCGACCTTAAATCGTGTGTTACTTTAAAACATTAATTCCTGTCACCAGAACAAAAGCGCATCAATATTAAACAACAAAACCATTATCGTAACGCCACGCGAGAAATTAATGTTACGTATTTATAAATATCATCCACGTATCATACTCTTTTTGGTTAAACACTGGCACAATTTGAGATGCAATTTTCTCAAATGTAAATGTACTTTAGTGCTGTTGAATGAGCTTAACAAAAGGTGGATGTCGTACTGTATGTACAGTATGTTGAACTTCTTTCGCACCATACATAGCCAACCGTGCTAATCGGCGGTGCGGGGGGAAGACAAAAGTTCGAAAACAACAAGTTTTAAATCGATATTTAATACACGTTGAAGCATATCAGCACCACTGCCTATTAATATACATCAACCCACCATCTCAAATCACAATGTCTGACCACCTCTCATTCACGCAGCGGCATCACCGCCGCTCTCCTTAACCGCACCACAACCACCACACCACCTCGCTCCCACTACGCCGCACTGCCAACCCACGTGCTCCCACTACGTCACACTGCCAACCCACGTGCTCCCACTACGTCACACTGCCAACCCACGTGCTCCCACTACGTCACACTGCCAACCCACGTGCTCCCACTACGTCACACTGCCAGCCCACGGCCCTCGTGCAAACTGCCATCACACTGCCTCATACCGCACGGCGTTAACCACCTCCTCGCCACCCATCACCAAACGCGATAAACCTTCACCACCACTCCAGCATCATTGTTCAACCACCATTTACCCCGCCACCAAACCACCACCAGCCCTACCACCATCAACACCCAAATTAATCACCACCACATTACACCGCTTCTACCATAAGTCCATCACTCCTACCACCACCACCACCACGCTCTACCACTACAAAGACAAATAATCCCCAGCCCCTCCTCACTCCGTATAGCCTTAACAGGCTAAATCTTGACTTAAAGCTTTCGCGACTGCAGTAACACATATTCTTTAACAGGCTGTTGGGGCAGGTGCTGTTACAGCGAGCGTCACCTACAAAGGTCGTGCAGTGGTATGGCGTCATTTTTAAATCCTTTATGTTCGCTTGCTTGCTTAGGACCGTGCAAATCTTTCGGTCGTTTTTTAACCCATTTCCCGTGATCCAATCGAGCTGACATTTTGCACACAGACTCGTTGTGCGTGACAATTACTTTTCGTGAAAACATTTTTCCAAAATGTTACACTTTTTAGGACAAAAATATTATATTTAATTACCAATTGCTTAATGGTTGCATGCAATCATCTGACCCATAGGTGGCAGCCATCTCAAGCCAGAGGACGAGAGGACTCTAGCCGCCACGCATATGAAGGATTTATAGTGAAAAACTTTGTTTTTACGGGTTATTTTTTTTCTAACGGCCACACGGCGTGTGTCGGCACCGCGTTCGTTGTGCTACGAGTCGAAGTGGTACATTAGCGAGGTTCCCTTGTGCGTGCTCAAGCCACTTGGCGTTCCCTTGATGAAACCCTGCCTCTCCACGTCGTGGATCGATTGTTGCACCATTCCTTTTCACAAAACTAGAGGCACGTTTTACTCAAACATTTTAAACGAAGCACCTTGTTTTTTTTATCACGGCAATTGTTTTTACTTAAATCACAATCAGGTGTAAAATAAATGTTAAGCCAATGCAATTTAAATCTTTTTCTGGTACTTTCTATTTTCCAAACCTCAAATTTTGCGCCAAATTATCTGCTAATCTTCTGCGGTGATTTCACTGCAGTATTCAAGAGGCAACGAACGGAAATGGAAAAAGTCAACGGAGAGCCACAGCACACAAAACGGGTCCATTCACAGTCGGTTGACATCACGTACGAACAGAAATAGGTACTGATAAAAAAAAACAAAGTTAATTTAGCATCCGCACTCTGCGAGATGCAACAGTGGTTCATGCACCGGTCTATGAACCCGGCGACCTGAGTTCGAGTTCTCCCCACGGCTAGCATCAGTGACGGGCGATTTGTGAATCGCCTCTTAAATCCTCCCCCACCTCTCCCACCACCACCACCGCCGCCTTCACAAACCCATACAGACCCAGCATGGCGAAGTATGGTCGACCAGCCAACAAGGCCTTCATCCAATAGCGGAATGGCAAAAAAAGATGCGGGCTCTCATTACTCCATACATTTCGGCAGCGTTTCCGGTTAATGCGCATGTAAAAAAAAATAAGGGGGAAGGAATTCTTCATCGCTACAAGGGACACCTCCTCTGCCTTCAATCCTAATCCAGGGTTTGTTATCGTTCGTCGCTAAGCGGGCAATGCGTGTGGCTGCCAATTTCTAACACGACGCGGATGGGTGATCAGGATGCGTTTTTCGCTTCGCCGCCCGCGGGGCAGTCGGCATGCGGGAGCGATGTGTGTGCATCGCTGCGTCGCCGTGCCTCGCCTCCGGTAGACGGGAGCGGATTCCCAATATTTCCGATATCAGCAGACGAACACGCGGCCACCCACACAAAGGCAAAAGTCCCCCCTCCATATAGCTTTAACAGATTGTAGGGGCAAGTGCTGAGAGCGAGCACTGAAACAGGCCGGTACGGCACAAGAGGGGGTGGGTGGCCAGCACCACGCCCGACCGCCTTTGTCTCCCCCAGTGGCGATGTTTACACATTTCGCACCGGGTACTCATTAGAGGCTGAGTCCACCTAGGGGAGGCCCAGGACCGGTTCAGATATTCGTCACCGGTGTTGTTGGCCGTGAGCGGGAATCGAACCCGGGTCGCCAAGTTCGTAGGGCAGCGCGCTAACCGCTACACTTCCGCTCCCCACACACACACACCCACATACACAGCCACCCACACACACATACACACACGTTCATTCCAAGAATATAACCGGACGTTGAATTTAAGAGGGATGCGGTAATAATAAAGTTGATTCCACCCCCCCCCCCGCGCCCCTTTCAATGCATGCGGGAGTAACAGTTGTTAAGTGTCATTCCAACAATGGCAGGAGAGGCGGCGGGGGTGGTGGAATTCAGTCTCTCGCGGCCCAGAGCTTGGCCAGGACACACGCCGATCGCTCTAATTGCTGGGATGCTACAAAGCCAAACATATTCCAGTGGGAGTTATAACGCCTTCGGATGCGCCCAGAGCCCATAACCGTGCGCATATCACAATTGTTACTTCTATTCATGATAATTCTTTTTTTTAACGTCTCCCTGTCATATTGTGTCAATTATGTTTTCGCACCATTTGTATATTTTGATCTTCACACTCGTGTGTTCCACTCGTGGTTATATTAAGATGCCCCTGGCAGCACAGGAAATATCTCATTATTGGACGCTCGCTTGATTATAAATAAAGGATTATTCTAAAAAAATAATTCACAGCCTAGAATTGTAAAATTAATCATAAAATGAAAAATTTAATCTGCGCAAGCTTACGTATCAACGTTATAAACGGAGGTTTTGATGGGACCTTCAATTCAAAGTATTTTTAATGATTATAGGTAAATAAATGCATGCTGTGTCTGGTGAGCAGATGTGTGTAGCGGTTAGAACGTCACGCTACGAACTCGACGACGCGGGTTCGATTCCCACTCACGGCCAACACCAGTGACGAATATCTGAACTCGTCTTGGGCCTCCCCTAGATCGACTCAGCTTCAAATGAGTACCTGGTGCGGTGTGTGTGTGTCTAAACATCGCCACTGGGGAGACAAAGGCGGTCAGGCGTGGTGCTGGCCACCCCACCCCCTCGTGTGCCGTGCCGGCCTTCATATTAGGTGCTCCCTAACAGCACTTGCCCCAACAGTCTGTTCAGGCTATACGGGGGATCTTTGTCTTATCTGCAGCACAGAGTTGTCAAGCTCAACAACCATTGCACACAGGCACATTACACGTTTAGACGATTATCCAAGCAGCAGGAATGCACAAATGTGACAAATTAATTTTGAAAACGTATTCAAAACGTTGAGAACATTGCAAATTAATCGCCGTGAGCACATGCATATCTATGCATCATTTTTTTGCGCACCGTACGTATCCACCCCTGCTAATCGGAGGTGCGGGGCAAGGCCAATAATTATCTCGAGAACAGCTCCTTGGACTAATCCTCCTTCGGTGGCACATTTCAAGGAGAGGCACCAAAAGGGAGGTGGACAGTGAGCGTGGACCCGCAGCGGATGAAGACGCCGAACGAATCGGGTCACGCAAAAGGCAGCGCTCCGGTTGCGCATTCGGCGATGCGGAAACAGAAGCCGAAGCAGTCGCAGGGCCCGTCAACATTCTCGTGCGGAGATGGCACGCGGGCGCGCACAGGCGGAGAGAGGAGAGCCGCGCCGGTCACGCGCGCAGACTCTGCGTGGGAGCGGAGGCACGCGGTTATTCTCACACGCGAACATCTGCCACCGCCCCCCGCTGCTGTGACCCCGTAATGAGCAAACGACATTGATAGTGGCACGAAACTTGGGTGTCCATTTAACAAACAAAAAAAGGAAGTGGGAGATAAAAGGGCAGACGGTTGTGTTTTATTTTTTGTTCTGGACCGTCAATATTTCGGACAAGTCGAGAAAAGTCGTCGTTATATATATAAAAAAGAGGAATTATTCCACATGTATTTTTTTTATTCTTCACCGTCACGACCGGGTGTGTCACGTGCTGTGCTTTGAGCCCTCGTGGTTTGTTTAACAGCGGACGCCCTGATGAAAAATAGTTTGTACAGAATGTAACCACGTGCAGATAATTGGTCAAATGAAAACTCATCCACTGCGTTCTAAAATGTTTTTTTAGTCTAGGAAATTAAGAGGAAGTATAAAGTCGCGTCCTATTTGCGAGTTGGATATGTATACATTTCAATCCCTTCCTTAATTTTGTTTAAAGTGTAATCGAATAACAAAAAATTGGAAGTGACTAGCTGTCTCTTAAGCTTGTTCCACTTATTTTTCGATTGGACAAACTGCTGTAGCAAAACAAGCAGACCTATTTACAAAATATCAAAACACAAATGAATAATCTCAACCATGGAATGACGACCCAGTAATCCTTCAATTCAAAGGAGAGTCAAAACGAACACGGAAAATTGCACTCCCATATTAGCCATCCTATCGCACCATACATACACTCTTCATCAATATTATTCAGAACGTAATAATGAAAAGTTGAGGCCAACCGACCATGCCAGCGAGTCAGATTTCGGATGGCTCAAAGCTGCCACTGACCAAGCGTAGACCATCAGGTTCTGAAATCCGGGAACTGAATATTAAGTGCAATTATCCCGACCTTTTGAAGGCTACCAAAGAAGGCATTTGACTCCGTGGGCAAATTGAAGCCCTCATCCCAATGGCTCACTGAGAACCAAGGCCCGGTTATAAAAGCGGCGAGCGAGGGCAGGATGGCAGCTCCAAAAGGGGGGCACAACACTTCACAGAGCATGTGCGACCACGGTGACAAGGAACGATGCGATCAGCTGATGTGCACGATCTGGTTGCATGGTTCGATCGCGATTCTTTGGAGGGACAGTGACTTGAGAAGGCATTCATCCAGCAGTAAAGAGCACAGCTGCCGATGGTGATAATGCCTCAAAACACAATATCATAACTTTAAATCCAATTGATTACGTGGGCGTTACTATTAGGGTACTGGAAATTAGAAGACGTCATTGAATAATATTGTGTTCAATTCTCGACTTGTCAAGATGTATTAATTCAATCACATTAGACGTTCATGGCATGTGAAAATTTACATCACAAATTTAAAACAGGTTTTTAAATGATACATGTTCACACGTACACCTACTAAGCGTGATGATGCAATAATGAATTAAATTTAAGTGGATTTCACCTTAAAATGTTTAACCAACCTGGCAACCGAAAGATTTCCAAATTGCATTTGCGAATGTAATGTTTAAGTGCCGTGTATATTAAAAAAAAAAAGCATGCTCATAGGTGGAACGCATGATGCGCGAGACGTTGATTTTAATTTGGAGCATACGGCATATTGGATTAATTCCATTTGCCTACGATGAATTCACAACCGCACAGAAACGAACAACGAGGCACAACACTGCCGCCGATTTCCGCTCGGCATCTGCAGATCTAGAGCAACGCCTCCTGTGCAACGATACCCGCGGAAGAGCGATGATTGATTGTGTGTGTGGATTGGTGCTCGCTAACAGCACGTGCCCCCAACACTCGCTACTTATCTGGCGACCCGAGTTCGATTCCCGCTCACGGCCAACATCAGTGATGATTATCCGAACCGGATCTGGGCCTGCCCTCTGGTCGACTCAAATGAGGACTTGGTGCGGTGTGAAAACATCTCCACTCGGAAGACAAAGGCGGCCAGGCGTGGGGCTGATCACACCCCCCCCCCCTCGTGCACAGTGTCGGCCTTCATGAGATGGTCGCTAACAGCACTTGCCCCAACAGTCTGTTGAGGCTACACGGGGGATCTTTGTCTTTGTCTTGTGCTGCGTGTACAGATATCCGTGCCGCCCGCTCAGCACTTGCCCCAACAGTCTGTTGAGGCTACACGGGGGATCTTTGTCTTTGTCTATGTCTAGTCCTGCGCCTCTGCGTGTATAGATATCCGTGCCGACTGCTCTCCGAGGGAAATTAAAATCAGCCACCCTCATCAGCTACCCACGCTGCGGTGAAATTCATAACGCAAGGGCCATCCGAATGACAGCTTACAGCAGCAATCTAAACAAGGGGGAGCGGGGGGGGGTTGAAATTCCACTTCCTTGTGTTGAAACAAAAAAAATCGCTTCTCGTTGCAAGTGACGAAACTGTGAAACAACGTTTGGTGCTTAAGTGTATTTCTTGTTATTTAAAAAAAAAAAAGCAACGTTCGTTCACGTATACGAATTGAAATCTATTATAGTAATAAATGCTACGTGAGATTCGCCTATTCCAGATGCAAATCCATTTAATTGCACGAGTGAGCGGACATGCATCTCCCAATAAATTATGGAACAAATGCAGCTACAACCAAGCGCGAGAAAACATTCGGATGCCGGAACGAAACAGCGCATTTGCAAGGTAACGTCTCTAAATCTTCCGTTTTCCGTGAGCGATGCGCATTGAGTAGACATCTTTCGCACCGTACAATAGAAGTTCACACGCACATATTGGTTCAGCGTCAGAATGAGAGCGCCTTGCTTCCCTTCCAGTCCAGCCAAGCTTTATCCACAGCTAAATGCCCCAAACCAGATTACAAGTCGAAGCATTTCCTTTCGCATCTGCATTGGCAACCCCGAGCCCATTAGCACGGGGATGGGCAGTACATCCAGACTACAAACACTATCAACAAGTTGCTACTCAATTGATGGACTCCTGACAGCCACTTGTTCTAACCTAAACATTGACATCTTTATTGAGCATGCAGGCGATTCGCTCCATCCAGGCGCTTAATGTCCGAGGTGGAAAGTAAACATTTCCCCCACAGTGGCAAGTTAAACACGCATTCAAAAGAGCCTCACATTTTTCTCGATGCAGTATTTATCAGCCGGATGCTGTTTCGGCACAACGCCCGACGTTTTGCTCCGCGCGCCACGTGCAAAACATCGGAGGGCAACGTGCCGTGCAACATCATCCCCCCACACACGGGAGAACGCTGCACAGCACAACCACGAAAAAAAACGCACGTGGCAGTACAATTTGAGACGAATTGACGAGCGTGTCTCCTGGTCAGCTGCAGGTGAAGCCACTGCATGGACCGGAAACAGCCGCCAGCGGCATGTGCGTTTAAATAACCCGCAGCCGCTGGGCTGGTGTTCATGGTAACGCTCCAGAACATGGACACGTGGTTTAGTTTGGGTTGCGGTGACGTCCTCAACAAAAGCACGGAGCCTCACCACTGCTGCATTGCTTTGAACCGCACCGTTTGCAAAGCGGGCGTTCGACGGAATTTTCTTAAATTGCATTTCTCATCCAATAACGTTATTTCAGTTGACATTTTCATAACTAGTTATGGGAAAAAAAACGGGAACATTAACATTTGTACAAGTGGAAAGTGGAAGGGCGAAAAAGAAACCCCCGATTAAAAAAAAAACTTTATATGTATGCATTCCAAAATTGCCATTAATTTAAATCTCGCAGAGTTGTTATTATTCCATACACGGTTAATAATCACGTGCATCGGGAATCGTTACCAATCAGTGGCAGGATTTGGCAAGAAGCAGCTCTGGAACTTTCCAAAATAGCTCTGCCGGCAACCGCACCATTACAGAAATCAGTAAGCGTGGTTTTTAATAATAATAAAATTAATTGCCACATTTCTGTTTTGGTAAAAATGCTTCTGCAAAAAAAAAAACAATTAAGTTCAATGCAAAAAAAGCAAGGCAGTATGTGTGGGGTGGTGGCCAGTGGACACCCAGACCGATCCCGGCTCGGTTGCTCTGGGTAACGACGTGACGTTAACTGTCGCCCTCCCTTGCCGTACGAGCCGAGACCGGCAGGAAGGAAAACATAAAAAAAGAAATAAAACGGAGGAGGGTTCTCAGCTGGCTGTTAAACGCCAATTCGTATGGAGAGAGGACATTTGTTTGAGTTGTTGTTGTTGTTGCTTGCTTGCAGAGCTGCGAGGAGGAATGAGTCCACGCAGTCAAAGACAGACATACGAGCGTTACATAAAATATAAAAACGTGGAAATATTTGGTGATGATCGTACACGTAAGAACATCGGTTCTTGGCCAGTAACCGACAAAGGCTTAGAAAACACATCGTCCCGAATATGATAGCAACACGAAAAGTCAAAGCAAATACATAACGCGACAGATAAGATTTTTTGGAGAATATATCATAAAAATGGGCAACCATGTTAACGACAGTTATGGATACGTAAATTAAAGCATGGTTTAACAATTTGTTTTTTAGATAGATGTCACAGGGGAACAGCTGAACGTCTCGTAAAATCTGGGAGCTCTAGTGGCCTGGGAATGCCGCTCACCGACAGCAGATGACACCAGCCGACACCGCCGACACCGCAGATACGTGGCCACGTAAACCTTGATCTTTGGGATTAAAGACTTTTTTCGTGAGACTGCATTGGCAGTGGTGCACAAAGCCACGGCCCCTTCATCATAGCAGAGAGGGCTTCTTCACGGCCAGGAACATGGCCTCGTCGTATATTTTTAGGGCAGTGTTATTGACAAAATGTGTTGAGGTTTAGTTACGTGCGCTTAATCTTTGATAGGTCAACTCAGACTGTCACGACTTTGCGGCATGGTATTCCTCTCTTGGGCTTGGCAAGCGAGAACCATTCTCCTTCAGCAAAATGCATTTTCAGGCAGTGCCTTTTTGCCAGTCCAGAATCGTGGGTCCATTTTTGCAAATTGCATTTTTAACAAAAAATATTCCACAGAAATGGAAAACCAAAGGTTAACAAAGCTTTTTACGAAACGTTTCTGAACATTTTTTTTTTATGGAAGCTAAACATATTCATCTTGCAAATGTGCTATGTATGAACAGTGCAAGTACATGTAAAAAAAAAGACATGACATGGAATCATTACAATTGGCTGCAAATACTAGCGTTTTAACCGAATATGGCATTCAGAAATCATATTAACGAAAGATAATGAACGGCATGCAGAATGGTGTCATCTAAAACGGAATTGATTTCTATTTTTTACGTCAGGTCTTTGCGAGCCCGAGTCACGTGACAAAGTAAAATGAATTAAAAACCGCGGTGGGTCGCCAGGTCAAAGGTCACCGTGTGAGAGCGTGTGCAGGTGTCAGCGACTGTGAGATGCCGATAACAAACGGAATAAATTATCACCACGTTATAATTTCATCATTTGCAGCCTCTTTATCAATCCACCGTTGGATGAGAGTTTTTTTCATGGAGCGGGGGAGAGGGGGAGGGGGTGATCGACAATTATTCACGATGCTTGCCAATGCCGGTTTGCAAAGAGCTTTGGTGCGGAGGGAGCCCCGTGTCTAGCACCAGTTTAGTGACATCGCTCACCGCTGACGTTTTATCCTGTGTCTGGGAATCAAACCGAGATGGGGCTGGCTTGATCGTGGTGCGCTCAACACTGTGCGCACCGCCAATCCATATTGAATTGACAAAAAAACCCCAAAAAAGTGGCTTCACCCCGATGTGGGTCACGAAGCGCAGGTCTCTGTCCGACCGGCACATTTTCCAGAGTAAAGGTTGACCGGGAACTGCAAGGCGTACATTTCGAATGCGATTGGGCTACTCGAGGCTGGCATAATCTCTCTGTGGGGGTGTGGGCGGGGGCTGGTGGAGATGCCGCCCCCCTCCCCAACCACCCCCCCTCCAAACCTCCCCCAAATCCCCCCTCCCCCTGTGTCCAGTCGTCGCTAAGGCAACGAAACATTCTGGAAAAAAGAAAAAAAATATCGACGGAGAATGCCAAAGCATAACCGATTCGATGCCCCTTTAAATAAACTAGCAGAGAACGGGGGAATGGATTTCCACTCGACGCAGTTCGCACGACGCCGGGGGCACGGAAACGGGCGGTGGCGACGGGTCCCCTGGGGCAAGGGCGTTCGCCGCTTGCTGCCGAGGTTCGCGGTTCGAATCAGGCAGCAGCAGCAGCAGCCCACCCCTGGGTTACGACTGCGGTTTCAACCGTACACATATGCGCCGTCTGCATGGCGGTGGACGTGTGCGTGCACGTGTGTAGACATTCTGCCACGTTGTACGTAGCCAACCGCGATAAATCGGAGGTACCGGAGGGGTGGTTGGTGGGGGGGGGGCACAAACTAAACACAAAAAGCAGTTTTAAAAGAAATTAGTTTTTAATCTGAATTTCAAAAGTGCGTAGCTCCAGTGGCTTGATAATGCGGGAAGGAAGAGCGTTCCAGGAGGCCGCAGGAGCGCGCCTGAAAGCGCCGTGCGATGCGGTGACCACCGCCGAGGATGGTGGTTGATGCTCCTTAACGTGAAAGATCCCTCCCCCCTTGGTTGTCATTCGAAAGGAGTTCTACCATTGTGTGTTGGCGTCATGGTTCACATTTGAAACATTGCCCGGGATTGCACACGAGTGACATTGCGCCCAACTGCCTTTGTGGTACAGCCCTGCGCCATGGAACAAATACCAAAATGTAAAAAGAAATGCGTCGTCGTTCACATTTTTTTTTATATATATAAAGAAAGTAGCAATTAAGAGGTCAAAGCAGCCACACAGCTTCGCCGTGGGAAATGCATAACAATTGTCTCAAATTACAGGTGGTGAAACGAACTTACGGAGGTCAAATTGTTAACAATTCATGCCAGGTTTTGACGATGCAAGAGATGGCAACGTCATAAAATAAAACAGCTCTTCATGTGGTGCACACTTGCTGTGAACACCAAGTTAAGAAAACAACAAACTATATACGTTTTAAAATTAAAATCTAACGACACAGTTGCGAAGAACAGCACGCGTTTGCATAATTCTTGTTTTACACGGTGTTATTTCACACATCCGATAAAATCATTAAAACGTATCGCACGCCAAAACAGATCAACTCCACACAGGCTGCTGAAATTGTACCATCAGAACAACCTGTAACTGGTTCATGAAACCCTTTTCCCGTCAACCCGGCGTTTGTCGGTACCAAGGGACAGACTCCAAATCACGACATCGCGAGCACGAAGCAGCAACAGTAACGGCTCTCGCACGAATGGGCAATGCAAATCAATGATCTCTCGTTACAGGTGGCAAACGGATGTCCCCAGTTGGTCGTGGGGGGAATAAATTCGCGAGCAGGCTGCCGTTCCGCCTGCGAGGTTGACACCGGCAAAACACGGATGGTTCTTAACTGAAACGTGGTTATGGTAGGTTTTTACCCTTTTAACTGGTACAAAACTGACAGTTTTGCACTGGTAAAAGAGATCTCATAGTGAAACGTGGTTTTTAAAAGGTCCCTTCATCAGTGTCGGTTGCCGTAAAAACAATTAAGAGGCCTGATCGAGGGCAAATGGAAAACCGCCTCCTTCTATGTTCCAATCAAGTGGGAGGCGGCGTTTATTACGTCTCTGACGGTGGCTCAGAGCTAAAATTGTGGAAATTCCACACTCCTACCTAAATGGTGCGAGCGATTTTGTCAATGACAACATGCGGAATAATTTGATAGATATAAGTGCGAATACTCCCACTCCTTCCAAGAGGTCTGGCGAGCGTGGAAGAGTAGGCCAAACATACACTTTTAAAAAGGGGCTCTCTAAAAAAAAAGCTCCCTCTATTGGGGAGGCATTTCAGCAGCAGTGACGTGGGCAATAGATTTCAGGGCTGCACCCTCACCCTTGATATAGAAACGCATGCAGCCAGAGCCAGCTAATCAGAAGCAGACTATTTATTCACACTGGAGCAATACGATGAGCTTATGAAGCTCTTTTTCATCAGATGTCCAGTACAACTCACAGCTCATGGCACAAACAGCACTGTTGCGCTGAATGTAGACTAAAAGTAAATTGCGTGCGTGACTGCAGCAAAGCATCGCTGGCTCTCTTTTCAGAAATTTTAGTAACGTTTAAAACATTTAAGCCAATTCCTGGCAGCCAATCCCCCCCCACCCCTCCACAAACCCGCCCCGACTACCATCCCTTCCCACCACGTTTCCCACGGTTCCCAGCAAGGCGTGCAGCTGGAGGACACTGGGAGCCGTGTGTGGGTGGGTGGGGGGCCTACAGGTAGCTGTGGTGCCTGCGGGGTCGTGGCAGGGTCTCCTGCTCGCGCCTTTGCTGCACGGACGCCACCAGCTTGGCCAGGTCCTCTGAGAGGTCGCGGTACGGGTCCTCGCCCTTTTGCGGCACGTAGACGATCGGCACCGGGTGCTCGTTGCTCTTGATCCGCCTTCTCTTGGACTTGGCCTTCTTCTCCTTGTCCTGCTGCTTCTGGGTCAGGGCCTTCTTCAAGTCCGTCTTCAACCTTTGCAGCTGCTCCTTGAGAAGTTCCTTAGACACGGCGCGCTCCTTGGAGCCCTGGGCCTGAGCGGGGATCGCTTCGGCTCGTCCGTCGGCCTTCCGCGCGGGGTTGGCTTTTCGCGCATCCGTCCCATGATCGGTGTTCACGACGTATTCCTTCGCCTCTTTCCGTTTTCCTCCCGGCACTTTGAAGCGAACGCCAATCTTCTCGCCGCCGTATTCGAACGGCTTCGCGGCAGACTCTTTGACGGGCGTCGTCGATTTCCCGTGGTCGACGTTTTTGTTCGCGTCAATTAGCTCCACACCTTCGAGCGGGGGGGGCGCTTTGATCCTCTTTCTGCCACCGTCTCTGGCCGCGCGATCCGCTTCCGCCGACGAATCTTTGCTCTGCGCCTGCGCCGAAGCGTGCTGGGCCAGCCGAGCAGCTTGATTGGATTTTTTCAGAACGTCTCGGTCACCAATTTGCGGGCTTCTCGACACGGGGCTGCTTTTGACCACGCCGCGCCTTTCTCTGCCATCGCCGCGTTTGCTCGTCTCCCGTTGCTCCTCCGCGTCATCCGTCTGCAGACTTCCAATGCCATCATCCTCATCAGAGACTTGCTCGAGTCCGCCGCCGCCGCCGCCTCCTCTGATCTCCTTCCGACTATTCCCGGCATGCGCGACATCGGAGCCGTCGTCTGCTGCTCGGGCAGAGCCTCTCTCGACGTCTTTGCCGAATCTCCACGCAGTGCCGAGGCGGGCGTACAGCCCCGACGGCGAGCCGAGACCGCACACGAGCCAGAGCACCATCCCCGTACCCAGCAGGGCCAGGAGGTAGAAGGTGCGTCGCGTGTTCCGGCGGCTCATCAGCCTCCTCCTGCTCCTCGGCTCGTAGGAGTCCGTCATGCCCAGCGACACGTACACCCGCGTGGAATCCATCCTCGCACGATCCGACCTCACGAGCTCGGGGTTGGTGGCGTACAACAACAACAATAACCACGAGAGAGAAAAAAAACAGTGGCCGGGACCCGAGGTCTTTCAACGGCACCACGACCACGACCCCTCGGGCAAAGTCGGCAGACTCTGGACAACAAACGAACAAAAAAATCGATGGTTGTCTTTCGAAAGTGCTGCTGCGTGTCCGAGTCCCGTTAAGTGAACAAAAAATCAAAAGCGCGGATCTCCACGGTTGCCTTTTGCTTTGGCGTGTCCATCGGTGCCGGGCCCGTCTCTGTCGTCCCAGGCCCGCCTCTGTGGTGCCAGGCCCTCTCTCTCTCTCTGTCCGTGTGCGAGTGTGCACGCTTAGACGCCGATGCTGCGTCGGTTTCGAGCTCGGGGTGACTTGGCGGCCCTCCAGAGGCACTCGATGGAGGGGGCCACCATGGCAGCGGACCTGGCTAACCAATGCTCGCATCACACGCCAGCTGACCTCCCCGCATCGATCAAGATTCGACGCCCTCGTATCGATCAAGGAACCAGCGCCACAAATAGAGGCGACGACGCAAACTTCTGGAAGAAATTAAATAAATAAAAGGGTGACAGGTGCGGGTGTTGTTTAATCACCGGAAAGCAATTAGATTTAATCCACTGAACAATTGACTACCTCGGTCGAGGCATCCCAGTAACATTCGTTTCAGACAGACAACCTCCGGGGGGGGGCAAAGTTTATTTACTTGATCGCTGAATTTAATAAAAATTTTCTAGATTTATCCCCCTTGGCTGTTTTTCCCCCCACTATATTCAGCTTGTGTATACATTAACCAACACATCGCTACCTATACTTGGCGAACCCGAGGACCGAGTGATCGGCTCACGATGGGAAGGCAGAGTCCAAATTCAGGTTTTGCGGCGCGCCTCCTTCGAGGTTGATGACAAAACGAAACTAATGAATTTAGGAGTAAGCCAAGCTTGATCATCCTGTGGATTGGCTGCAGCTTACCGTGGCAATGTGACATGTTCACGGCTAGCTCACGGCTGCCAATACAGATGAGCGCTCTGTTTACGTACGATGTATGTATGTAGTATGTTGTATGTATTCACTTCTTTGGCAGCGTACGTAGCCAACCGTGCCAGAAGGAAGTGCGGGAAGTTCATTGTGTTTTTTTTTTAATCCTTTATATTAAGTTCTCTTGCTTGCTTACGACCGTGCAAATCTTTCGGTCGTTTTTTAACCCACTTCCCGTGATCCAATCGAGCTGACATTTTCCGCACAGACTCGTTGTGCGTGACAATTAATGTTCGTGAAAAAATTTTTTTCCAAAATTGTACACCTTTTAGGACAAAAATATTATATTTAATTACCAATTGCTTAATGGTGCAATGCAATCATCTGACCCATAGGTGGCAACCATCTCAAGCCAGAGGACGAGAGGACTCTAGCCGCCACGCATATAAAGGATTTATAGTGAAAAACTTTGTATTTACGGGTTATACTTTTTAAACTGCCGCGTGATGGTGAATAACTGATTAGTGCATCGATTGTACATTGTGGTAGCGGTGGCCCAGTGTTTCATACACCGGAGCCACGAGCCATTCGATCTAATTTTTAAATGCC
The DNA here is from genome assembly GCF_965212315.1 of Lampetra planeri. Taxonomy (NCBI): domain Eukaryota; kingdom Metazoa; phylum Chordata; class Hyperoartia; order Petromyzontiformes; family Petromyzontidae; genus Lampetra; species Lampetra planeri. The sequence goes on along the minus strand of NC_136107.1, from coordinate 2,766,664 downwards.
TGGCCACGCGCGTTGACCAGCGTGGCGAAGTATGGCAAAAACAACTGCCATGACTGGCGCGGAAATTATAGGGCCCTTACCCAGCGGTAGATTCAGTAACATCATAACAATAATACTAGAAGAAAAAAAAGACACTCCTGTCACCGTGATTTGTTTTTATTTGATTTCATAGCAGAAACCCCTTCAATAACAAACCGTGCAATCTACTGCGCAATTGGCGAATTGGGATGGGAATTTCACAAAGCACCGTTGCCTCGGCACGAATACTTTTCTTGTTGTATCATTCATCCTCATCATCTCATAATTTTGCTGCTCCCCGTCTCTTTTCTGTCTGTTCTGTTCGTGTGTCACGGCTGTTGCTCCCCCATCCCCCCCCCCATTTACTTCGTCTGACAGCCAATCAGCCAATAGCACATTGCGCCGGTTTCCCTTCACTTGACACATGTCGGCATTCTATCGATCGTTTGAAAAGGACACTTAATAATGAGAGTCTTCTAACTTTGCAAAACGGGGGAGGGAAAAAGAAATCCACACTTTCATTTTTTATTATTCAAGACATTCATTGGGCTCATTCCAATACTGAAACATTGGGGAGTGGATTCTAAATCTATCTCAGCTGCCCCCCCCCCCTCTCCACCCCCTGCCATATGATTGTACGTAAAAATCTTCACAGCAATGTACCATAATCGGCATGGAGACATTCCGTGTCCTCGCCGTGCGGTGCGAGTCTGGAGTGCGCGTCCGTGGCAGGACAGCGCAAACAAGGAACAGCTGTCATCATAAAAGACGATTGACGCATCAAATTGAAGAGAGACCCGACCAAATCGATGCATCCTGGGTGGCGTTTGTTGAAACCAAGGCAACGAACCTGGACCCCCGGTTTTTCCGCTTCACTCTGCGACGACAAGAGCTGCCCTGGGAAAGTCGCAGCCCTGCAAGCGCTGTGCTCAGGCCCCTGGTAACGGAAGGGCTCGAAGGGGAGTTCTAGAAAGGCCCCTCTGGATGGTGTTGTGGCCCGACTCTTCCATGGTGGAAGAACAATTTTGGTAAAGGTGGGACTATCCGCGCTTTAGCTCACCGCTTGAGTCGTACTGCTGAGGACAGAGGTGGATCAGTCCGGTGAGCCGGCCGATAACGCCAACGGCAGCTTCCCTGATGAATTACGAAATACCCACAATTCATCGGGGCACTACAAACTGGATAACGCAATTATTTTCAGAGAGACGCGCACATCGGTAATCACAACCGGGGTCTAGGAATTGTCCGCATCCACACGGAACTTTGCGCACTCTGCATGGGCATTTGCCCGCGTTGCAAAAAAATAAAACACAGCGGGCGAGTTCATTAATCAGAAAAGAAAATAATCCTTCCAAGGATTACTCAGAAATCCCCCACATGGCAAGAGCACACTACTCGGACAAACATAGACAAACAACACACGATTCTAGATTTGAAGCTTTCGTGAATGCAAGGATTCATATTATTGGGTTTTTTCGGTGAAGTCACGTAGGTAAAAATTTTAAATTAATAAAAGTAAAATAAAATAAAAAATGTAATAAAAATCACGACGTTTCGGAGGCAACACAAGCTTCCGTCTTGTGTTGCCTTAATTTTAATTTTTTACCTACGTGACTTTACCGAAAAAAACCAAGAATATTAACAACACACGGGGAGGTCACATGCAAACTTCAGATGAGGCCGAGTTACGCTGAGTCAGTGGGGGGGGGGGGGGCAGCTACGGTCTCGTGGAGCTCTCAGCTAGCGAGGTGCCACGGGTAGGAGGCCTGCGGGGCTTAAACACAGAGCCTCACGTCCCCTCTGATTGGATTACACCCCCCCACCCCCCCTCCCTGTCGTAATGAAGGGCAGGCGAGCATTTGTACCCACGGTGTTTTGTTTGATAATTGTTTTTTTTACCCTTTTATCTGGCAACAAAACTGACACCTTTTTTACGAGGAGTCATGTTTGCATAGACCACAATACCTGCAGTCATAATGCAAAAAAAAACATAACTCTGATAATGTATGCAATGTCCTTGAAGTTGATTGGTCCACACCCGAGACAGCTTTCTTTAGAGCCTAGTCTCAAATGGGTTGAACCATTATGACTGCAGGTATTGTGGTCTATGCAAACATGACTCCTCGAAAAAAAAGGTGTCAGTTTTGTTGCCAGATAAAATGGTAAAAAACCAATTATCATAATTTTTACTGGTAAATGAGGTACCAATGGTGTAGGTGTTTTGTTTGTCCGTGCGGAAAGGCGTCTCTCGCTCACGGTGGAATGGCTGCGGGTTCTTCTGCTTTGTTGTCTCAGGTTTGTTGTTGTTGTTGTGATACATTTAGACGACAGACGCCATTAGGAATGTGGAATCGTCACGCCGCAAAAAACAAGAGCCGCCAAAATGAGACGAGCATTTTTATGCCGTCAATTTCCACCGTCAATTTCCAACGTCAATTTTCAACGTCAATTTTCACCGTCAATTTCCACCGTCAATTTTCACCGTCAAGTTGCATGGACGGCACTCTGCCTTGAATTTCGTTACACGTGGCACTGCGGGTGCACGCGTCCGTGGGTACTCTGCATCACAACTCGGCAATAACACCGGTCAACACACTTTTCTGGCATAAGGTATTCAACGGTTTTAAGGTAATTTTGGGGTGCTGATTCCAAATCTGGCATCAGATTTTGTCTATCACATCAGGTTTTTGAGATATCAAATATTGCATTTTCAATAAAAACTGCTGAAGAAAAATATTAAATAAATGTGGATATCTACATAAAATTATATTATAAACACACTATCTTAAAAACACAGCACCATATTTTAACACTAAAGCAGTCACTGACTCGCAACAACTTGCAGAATCGGATTTATCTTTTTAAATGTGTACAGATTAAGTGGGCCCGCATATTTGCGCCAATACACAAATTTATCTATGAAAATGTATATAATAGGTGACGTTTCGGGCAATGGCCCTTCTTTATAGCACACTACATCGAATGAAAATGCCTTTACTCATCTTAAAATTAGCGATCGTTATGAATTGACAGAAAGCATCTTAAAACAATACGATAGCCTCCTGAAAAAAAGTCCGATAACTCAGTTTGACTCTCCTAGATAGACGGATACACAAGTAAATTCATGAAAACAAAAATAAGACCCATTTATTGACGAATGCCTTGAGTCATTTTGTTGTTGTTTGTGTACCACTGGCAAAGTAACATCATCGCTAACTAATTGGTCAACTTTTAAATCATGGTATCTCCTTTGCCAGTACCAAAAAATGATAATAGGTTTTTCAATTTTATCTCGCAACTAAACAGGTGTTAAGATGTTAACACACCAAACTGAAACTTTTTACAAGCAATCACGTCTGCATTAACCACAATACTTGTGGTCAGAATGCAAACAAAAAACACACTCTGGTAATATATGCATTGTCCTTGAAACTGATTGGTCCACACCAGAGACAGCTTTCTTTTGAGTCTCGTCTCAAAACGGTGTTAGACCAGAGGACGCCAAAAGGCGCACAGCACAAAGACAATGCCACTATCAGAGTAATGAGAGCTCGGGTTGAGCAGCTACATCTTGGGACCTCCTTTGCCAGCACCAAAACATGAGAATAGGTTTTCCCCTTTTTTCTGGCAACAAAACAGGTGTTGAGATGTTAAAACACCAAACTGAAACCTTTCACAAGTAATCACGTCTGCATTAACCACAATACTGTTGGTCAGAATGCAAACAACAAAGCACACTCTGATAACACTGGTCAATAAAAACAACTTTTTTTTCTGCCCTGGACTTTTGCAGCTGTTTTAGACTAATTTCAGGGTGTTGATTCTAAATCTGATCTCAGATTTGCTCTATCACATCTCATTTTATGCTATCGGCATACCCCATTTTCATTGATTTTACCCGAAATTAACTCTGTCGCTTCTGATTGCAAGTTTTTGCGAGTCAGTGACTGCTTTAGTGTTAAAATATGGTGCTGTATTTTTAGGATAGTGTGTTTATAATATCATTTTATGTAGATATCCACATTTATTTAATATTTTTCTTCTGCAGTTTTTATTGAAAAGGCAATATTTGATATGTGATAGACAAAAACTGATGCCAGATTTGGAATCAGCACCCCAAAATTACCTTATGACCGTTGGAATACCTTATGCCAGAAAAAAGTGTGTTGACCAGTGTTATATATGCATTGTCTTTGAAACCGATTGGTTCGCACACGAGACGGCCGCTATCGGGAAGCGTCACCGACGCTGGCGTCACGCATCACGCGGCACTGCTGCTGCTGCTGCTGTCGCCACGCGCCAATTATCCGTCGCAATCGCGAGCCAGAGACAAAGCCCTCGCCATCGGAGCGCGTCGAGTGCACTCCAGTGAAGATATCCCGCTTTCGCATTTTTTAAAATGGCATTAAAGATTGCAAAATAAATTGTGTGACCAAAAAAAAGAATCAAATGTCAGCTAATTACCGCACGATAGAGCACTGCATTGTATTTACAATATTTAATGCCCAGGGGGGACAAGTGTCATTTATCTGGATTAACAAAAGGCCTTTATTACTGCTGCATGCTTAATGTGTTCACGAAATGAAACGATTCGGAGCAAGGCAGCCCGTGGCTACGTAAGTGCAATTAAATATACCGCTTCCGAGTGTAACTACGAAGCTTTGAGAAATCTGATCTTTAAATGCCAAACGCATTACTAACGATGCTCTCTCATTGTGTGCTCTTTTAAAGAAACTGCCTTCTCCTCCCCATTCGCCACCACCACCACCGCCCCTCCTCTGCAACGATCGTTTTCAGTCGATAGAACATTTAAGCAGCTTTCCGCGGCTTGACGTCAGCACTAATCACGCCCGCGGACAACGAGGGCCCAGCGAGAGACGTTTTATTCGCGGGGTTTAAATTGTGCGCGGGCCCCGTGATGTTTGACCTCCCCCCACCCTCACCCCTCTCCGCTTCTCATTAAAGTCGGACGCACGCATTTCGCCACGGTGGCGCGCAACACAAACATCGCGCACCTGGCTACTGCCGCGCTTATTATTATTAGTTTAATATTTTTTTTACCACTTCGAACAGTAATCGGATTCCAATTGAGATTAAAAAAAATAAACTCCGCACACATTAGTGGGCGTTGCGATGAGGCTCCCGTTCGCTTTGCAGTGCAAAAGCGACCGTGGCAAGATGTGCCTGACTTCATTCACAATGAACTCAACGCTTCTCCCAACTCAAGGGATAATTATTGGGTGTCGCTGCTCGCGTCCATTACTTGCTCTGCGCCTGCGTTGGAAACTCCATGTTCCCATGGCGGGTGCCAATTTCTTCACAGGCTGGCCACTTGTGGACTTCCAGCACAACGTGAAGCTCAGAATTATTCATCCAGTTGGACTGCGTCTATCCCCAACCAGGATTCCGAACTCGTGGATGCCCCCCCCCCCCCGCCTGTTCGCAAGTCGTCCGGGTTTTCCATCCACAGCTCCGGCCAAGTCTCGTGGTGACGAGGCGACGTTCTTCGCTACATTTAATTCCATTATTTTCTTGTCTGTCGGGTTGCGTTCGTCTATGTTAACGTCGCCTGGTGGCAGCGAAAACGAGCGAGCTGGTTGGCGTTACGTCATTACCCGTGATGGTCGTGTCCAGTAATTGTGAATAGCAGCGGCCTCTGCCGCTATCTCCAAGCCCGTGTCTGTATTCAATGATTTGCAAATGTTACGCTTTATGACACCCCGCCACCCCCCCCCCCAAAATTCCTCCCGCCTCCCCGCCCCCGCCCCCATCTTTGTATTTGTATAGTTGTGGTAAGAGAAAAGTTTGCAGCTCAGATGAGAGTGTCATTTGAAACATTGATTTAGACAAACACATAAACATGAAATAAAGATCGTCGCGTCGCAATGTTTTCACGAAATGAGAATATCGGCCCTCTAATCCTCGCTCGAGCCGCACCACGAAGATGCACGGCGTATAAATGTGGCTTAAAGGAGATCGCGACGTGAATTCTAAGGACCGCAGACAATCACGAATCGCTAAGTCCCAGCTGTGGCCTGTATTTTGTGCCGACAATTTCAATGGGTTAGGAGTAACGACGCACAGATCAGCGGCAAAGTCCGGTCTCATCTCCCGCAAAGCGATTTTCATTAAAACACGAAGCAAAGCCCTCGATATTCCACTTCTTTAGTGCATCTCAACATGAAGACCCTGGGTTAGATTTTCGACTCGGGTGACTCCCGGTGTGAAGAGTTTGCAACTGCATTGGTTTTCTCCAGGTTCCTTAGTCGGGTGGTGTCCAAACATCCCAATTTCAGCAAGACCCGTACCTCCGATTGGCACGGTTGGCTACGTACGGTGCGAAAGAAGTTCAACACGTACGCATACATATTCCCCTCCTGAAAAATAGTGTTTGGACTCAGTGTGCCTTTTCAGGGTAAATACATAATATAATCATCATTATTAGCCGCTGCCATGCAGCATTGCCAAATTATTACCCATCAGCCTTTGTTGTAGCACCACTCTACCACGAACCACCACTCCGATGGAGCGCCATGAAAAATGTACATCAGTAGCTTTTCCTGCTGGGGCTATGTCTCGAACATCAAAAGACAACTGACAATTCAATGGGTTTTTTTTGTCCTCTCTCTCTCTTTTTTTTTACGACAAGGTGAAACGGTAGCAGCATTATTAACAATTTAACACGACGCCCGCGGGGAGTTTTCCGACCGTCAGAAACATCCCCGCTCGCCGCGGTGACGAGCTGTCCACAGGCATTGGTGAACCCCATGCAGCTCCTCCTGCGGTGCGGTGCGGCGCGCGGGCCCTCCCTCGATGCCAGTTGCATTTTGCAGGCAGAGACTTCAAGTGGCGAGGGTGTTGACTACCTCGCCTGGTACACAGGAGATTCGTGGGACCGCGACCCTGCCGCCTGCCGCCTGCCGCCTGCCGTGTATTTGGAGTCGGCGTTCCTCTCTCTCCCCGTCGTTGTGTGGATTGTCTTCGGGTGTTTTCCCTCCGCATGTAAAAAAAAACCCACGTTCATTAGGAGTATACATTTACACGTGAAACGCCACTTCGTCGGGGCTATTATTTGTGGCCGGGTTGGCTTCTGAAAAAGCGCTACATGGCTCGGTGGGGCTTACCTGGTAAAGAGTTTAAATGGTAACATTCACGATGTTGTTTCTGTTAAGTGCTTAGCGCAACCGATACGATCACCATAGTAGACCGTACGCCGCTCATCAGCCTCCCGGTCAGAGCAGCGCGCCATCAAAGACACGGCCGATATACGCACCAACTAAAATCGTCGTAAACCTTCGATGATTTGCTGTTCCCCTACAACACGTCTGCTATTCTGCAGCAAGCCATGCGCCAGAAAAATAAGAAGACCAAGTCAAGCTCACCGAGCTACGAGCTGTCCTTCAGAGGCGCCCTGGCCACACGTGAAAGCTCATCGAAGTGGCTGATAGCATCGCACGTGGGAATGATATTGCCGCGGCCAAATCATCTGACCGCGTGCTTCTAATTGTGGAGTGGGGGGGGGGGGGCAAAGAAACTGGATGATAATTTTCAGCGCTACCACCACCACGACGAGAGAGACAGAATATGCAAACTGCAGATGAAAACGGGCATCGTCAGGGGTCCGGGATGAACCCCTGCGGGCTCTTGCTGACCAGGCGAGGGAGGTAACGCCTCGATGTCTGGGTTGTCTCTCCGTCTTACATTCAAACAAACGCAGTCGGTCCCTAACTCTGAAGCAAATGGGCAGAACAGACAAATTCGCTTGGCAAATATTTCCGACGATAACCTTGGGAACCGTGGCGCAGTGGTTAGCTCCGTGTGAACCTGGCCATCGAAGTTCAATTCCCGGCACACGGCTAACGTCAGAGGCGAGCGACATCTGAACCGTTCGCTCACCCTTCCTCCTTCCCACTTACCAGCGTGGTGAAGCATGGCCAAGCAACCCACGACCGACCGACGCCAACCACTCGAGCAGTAGATTTGTGCAGTTTCCGTCGTTGTTTTCGCCCCATTATATTTGATTCCTAGATACATTCGCGTAACACGTGGCCGGGGAAGTCACATGCCTGCCCGTTGTAAAACTTTGTTTTGCCCGTGAAACCGCCGTTCCGTATAGCGATCACACAAGCCACGTGGGAGGGGGGTGGGGAGGTGGAGGGAATTCCGCTGCGGCTGATCTGCAGGTTTCTGAAATGCACGATTCAAATAAATCAAGAGCAGAGAGGCGGGCAGCCTTGTTAGCCTGATGAATGACTCACCCGGGACACGTGTGTGTGTGTGTATGTGAGAGACATGGCATCGCCTGAACTCATCTTCCACAGCAGACAACCGTCAGTGCCCCATCCGGCGTCAATAAACAAACTATTGTTAACACCAATATAGTACTCATCCGTCGTGCTCAATAACCAACATAGTGCGCATCCCAACCCTTTGAGAATACGGTAATGGATGAACGCCTCCCCAAAACAATCTCGCCCCCAGCTTGGGTCTGTGAATATCGTTCGCCAAGGACGCGAGCCGTGGCTGGGAATCGAACTCAGGTGAGCCAGGTTCAGAGCGCAGTTCTCTACCCGTCGCCCCACCGCTCCGTCGCTCCGCCACAAACGTCGTCACAGTATCACGGCTGCTTAGTCCCCAGCGTAACCTGTTGCCCATGATGAAGAAGTGCAAATACGGCTGAGTCGTTCAAACAGGAATGGGCATCCGACATTCGGCCGAACGGCAAGTTGTCGTGTGGTGGGGTCAAAAGTGTGGGTGGTGGCAACTCTTTCGTGACTTCTCACAGGCATGTAGGGGCACGCTCTCCTTTCAGAGCGGGGCTCTTCCGCCAATAATTAGATGCGCCTTCGCCTCTTCACTGTGCAATGGAATCTAATGCCTATTGCGCGCGTCCCTGTTCTCTGCTCTGTGCAGACGCTGCCTATCCCTACATTTAACGGCGGTCGACAGCTGATGGAGAGACGTTGTCTGTGTTTCGAGAGACACTGGGTGGGTGGGTGGGTGACTGGGGGGGCATGTGGCGAGACTCAATCTCGGGGACCTCCTCTCTGTCTGCCAAGTAAACACTCATCAACCGAAGCTGCCACCGGTGTATTTGTGATTACTCGGGCACCAAAGGGATTACTGCAGAGGCAGTAAGACAAAGATCCCCCGTGCAGCCTTTAACAGACTGTCGATGGATGCGGGGTGGGGGGGGGTAAGTGCTGTTAGCGAGCAACTATCAGGGCCGACCACGGTACAACCATGCTCAGTCATCTTTATCTCCCCGGCGCTGATGTTTGCACACCGAAGTATAGGTAATCGCCTAAGGGTGAATCTACCCGGGACCCGTTATTGAGCGGGAATCGAACTCGGGAGGCTGGGTTCGGTTGCGCAGTGCGCTAACCCGCTGCGTCATCGCTGCGCAATTGCACACGCCCACGCACAACATACAAAGATCCCCCGTGTAGCCTTAACAGACTGTAGGGGCAAGTGCTGTTATCGAGCACCTATGAAGGCCAGAAACGGCACACTAGGGGGTGGCGAGCACCATGCCCATCCGCCTTTGTCTCCCCAGTGGCGATATTTTTACGCACCGCACCCAGATATGCATTTGAGGCTGAGTCGACCTAGGGGAGGCCCAGGACCGGTTCGTCACTGATGTTGGCCATGAGCGGGAATCCAACTCGGATCGCCAGGTTCGTAGCGCAGCGCGCTAAGCGCTACACCACCGCTCCCCACGCAACCCACGCGCGCCGGGTCTGTGCCTCCGTGTCCTTAATTGCGAGCTCTGCGCGGTCGCACTCAGAGGTAATTACCGACCATTACGCCTTGTTTATTTATGAGGGCACGGGCTCTCATTCATCAAAGAAATAAGTGGCGTGAATGCTCCTCTTAAAAATGAAAGGGCCGATTTAATTTCGGAATTGTTTTTTTTTGCAAAGAAGCGGTGTTACGTTTTATATTGAAAATTACGATAAATCATTTAAAATTATGATACATTTCATATTGTTGTTGGTTGGGGAGGGGGTGGGTGTTATGGACATTTTGGAGAGCCCCGCTCATCGCCCAGCATGAAATGCGAGGAATAGTTTGGCTCTCTTTGGATGAGCAATCTTAGAAGCCGTGAATGGACCCGCCTGTGTGTGTTTTTCGTGTTACAATGCGAGGGGGCTGCTGGTGTACGTTTGTCAACAGAGCACGGGTAATTTTCCCGGTGCTAATAACGATAATCATATAAGAGTGGGCGGTAAGTTCTCGCAAAAAATGTTTATTCTTCTTGTTGGTTCTTTCGGTAAAGTCACGTAGACGGGAAATAATAAATAATAAAAATAAAACATAATAAAATAATTCTCACGACGTTTCGGCCACAACGCAAGCAGCCGTCCTCGGGTGAAGGCCAGGTCTGTCGGGGAGACAGCGTCTGAAAACCAAGAAGATGAATCCCTGCAGTCACGAAAGCTTTCAATCGAAATGTTTATTCTGTTGCGATGGACATTGGCCATCGACATGGACCCTTCATTTACCCAACCAGCCGAGCGGACATCGGCCAAGCAGAACGCTCACTGCGACCCCCCGAGTCTTGATGCTTTTTTTGTCTGAACATGTGAATTGTGTGTGTACGTGTCTGCAGCGGGGAGCGGTGGCGCAACGGTTAGTACACCGCGCGATGAACACGACGACCCCGAGTTCGATTCCTGCTCACGGCCAGCGTCGGTGACAAATGTCTGAATCGGTCCTGGGCCTTCCCTAGGTCGACTCAGCCTTAAATGAGTACCAAGTGCGATGTGTAAACATTACCAGGAGGGTAGACAAAGGCGGGCGGGCGTGGTGTTGGCCACCCACCCACTCGTGCGCCGTGCCGGCCTTCGCGAACAGCACTCGCCCCCACAGTCTGCTCATCCTTTCTAGTTTTTCCACGTGGGGGGCTTTTGTCTTTGATGCCCTCAATTTGCGACGTGTTGCCTCAAGAGCGCGCGAGTCGGTGCGTGTCAGACCGTTGAAGGTTATTTGTGTTCGTGCTTTTCGCCGTGCTGAACGCCGCGCGCCTCTTACAAAATCGCCTCCCGTCGCGAACGTGAAGTGGCGAACAGAGTCACGTGACCGATGCGTCATCGTCGGTGCTCGACCTCGTGATCCACGAGACTCTTCTGCCCTCGCTCACCTAATCAACTCACTGCGCTGCACGCACGTTGGCTTCGCAGAGCAGTGTGCGTGTATGTTGGACTTCTTTCGCACCGTGCATAGCCAAAAGTGTTGATCGGAGGTGCAGTGCAAATGTTGCAGGGCTAGCGATGGACTTTACATTTTTGTTGGTATCGCCTACATTATATTTGATTCCAATTTACCCACTCAACTGGCCAAGGAAGCAATGCAAGACATTAGCACTCTTTATAGGTAACCCCGATAACTAAATCTGGCTATTCTTTCCCTCCAGCCCTTTTGCAGAGGCCAAGAGAGTCACACGCTTCCGACAGGAAGACATCAGTTCTCCACGGTTGCCGATCATTAGATTCGATCAGTTGCTGACGTTTTCGTGGCTCTAATGACTCTTTCACCTCCATCAGTCCATATTTTCCCCCCCGGCCATCCTCTGCCTCTGTATAACCAGAGTCAATTGATCTTTCAGATTAAAAATAATAATTTTCGCTTTCAATGCGCTGCACAGAATTCGCCCGCTCTCGTGGAGAGAGTTAACGATTCAGAGGCGCGAGGAGGAGCCACAGACAATCAGCAAGGTAGCCAGATAGCGAACCGGTGCCAACAATTGCCCAAGCTCTGATGCCCCCTATATATTAAGATGTTTCCAAACAATTAATGTGTTTTACGCGTGGGAGAAAACCGGGGGGCAACTCTCGATTCCCCATACAGGCGGAACTGGGGGCCGTCCACATTTGCTGTACTGAATTATCCTGGCAAGCCAGGGTGTGGGCACCTTCTCGACGCGCATGCGAAGTGAGTTTGGTGCTGCTGGATTCCAGATTTACCCCGACTTCCCAAGATGCCGTGCCATCACTCTCTTCCCACATTCGATTGAGTGTAACACGCAGCACGTGCTCCTTGCTCGACTCGTTTGCTCTAATTAAGGAGAAATGTCACCTTCGCGGAAATTAAATTATTTGCGATTCCGCTCTCACGAAATGTCAGGAAACCCTGCATCAACCCTTAGGATTCGAAATGCGTTTAATTTATATGGCATTAACCCCGGCCATTCAAACCACACCAGCAGTTTTGCATACCGGTCAAAGGGGTTAAAAAAGTAATTCAACAAACTCACAACAAACCAGATAATTATTATTGTTATTTTTACATTTAAAAAAGACATGTTTTGTAGCAGAGTGTTTACATTTCGTATAACACCGTTAACGGGCGCAGCGCTGATCATAATTGGAAAACAGATACGAATCGCAAATCGTCGCGTTGCCTTGCAGGTGAAAATTACTCTGGTACAATTGCCCCGTTCCTCGGTGTTGGGCACTGCACGGTCAATGCTGCAGCTCGAACAAAGCAAACTACAACAAACAACAACAACAACAACAGCCATACACGTCAATTCGTAGACACACACACATACACGTGTGTGCGTGTGTGCGTGCGCGAGTGGAGAGCGGTAGCGAAGCCGTTAGCGCACTGCGCTACCCGAGTTCGATTCCCGCTCACCGGTGACGATGATTTGAACGTGTCCTGGGCCTCCCCTAGGTCGACTCAGCCTCAAATGAGTACCTGGTGCGGTGTGTAAACATCGTCAATGGGAAGACAAAGGCGGCCGGGCGTCGTGCTGGCCACCCGTCATATGCCGTGCCGGCCTTCATAGGTGCTCGCCAACAGCGCTCGCCCCAACAAGTCTGTTACAAACCACAGGAGGTTAGTGAGCGGACGGGCGGGGGGGGGAGTTGGGACGGGATCGTTGTCTTTGTGCATATAGGGTACGTTACCTAAGTGTAGCAAACGAGAGGATAATGGTCGTGTAAGCGGATCGTGAAAAGCACGCTCCGAACAAAGGCGGGCGAATCCCCGCCAGGGGGTTTGTTAAATTGCTTCCCAAACGACACCTGCCGACTGACTCCTCGTGATGGCTCCGCGTCTCTCACTCCTCGCCGCAGAATGAACCAAGAACGCCGCCAGGAGGCAGCTGCCCAACAACGAAAGTAATGACCGTCTATGGCCAGCAACCACGATAGCTAACAACATCGAGTAAATCGAACACCTTCACTCTGAATCCTCTTGCTGGGCACATGGCACGCGAGTCGAGTCGAGTCGAGTTAAAGGCGCAGCCCTGCAATTGCCTTCCGCTCACGCCACTGCCAGCAGAAGGGCATGGAGTAGAAGGGGAGCTGGAGAGAGCTCCCCTCTCAGACAGTATTGGGCCTACTCTTCCACGCTGCTCATACGTCTCGGAAGAGGGGGAAAGTATCCACGCTTCATCGCATACCACGCTGCAAGCAACGGATCGACCGTTTGATGTATTAGTTTACACAGGGGGTGGGCTGGGGGGGGTGGGCTGGGGGGGGGGGGCTGGGAGGGGGGTGGGCTGGGGGGGGTATCCGACGGCCTCTAAATTGCAAGTGCAAAGTGCGTGCGCTGACCAATACACAACCGGCGGCATCAGCGTCTCACACGCAGCAGCAGCCGCAGCGGTAGCAGCAGCAGTAGCAGGAGGCATTCCTCGTGTGCGCTTGATGATCAAACTGGCGACAGCCAAACTGACTCGGCTCCCCACGACGGCGTGATGCCACGTGCAGCAACACCGTGCGTCAGGCAGCCGGCTCTCTTCTCGTCAGCTCGCAAGCCCTTCGATCCGCAGGGGGGGTGGGTGGTAGGGGGGTGGGGGGGTCCGGCGTGATTGGCGCCGTTCTCAAAGTGGCACGCGCGTTGATGGTGGCGCGGCTGAAATCAATGCGAACCGATTAAGCGGCGCGCAGTTGACAAAGAAACGCCCACGGACCCACCTCGCGTTGCCTACAGCGGTGTAGGCGAGGAGTCGGTGGCGGGAGGGGAGGGAGGGGGGCGGGCACGGTGGGGGATAATTTACTCGAATGGTTCCATGCGGTCTTATTGAGTCTTAGCGGTCGCTCGTCCGCTTTTGTACGAAGGCAACGGGCGAATGAATGAATCGCGACAAACCGCGAAGCGGTGTTCGCGAATGAAACGCCGACGACATAGCGACCTGCGCCCGGGCGATTACACCGACTCGAGAAGGATTCGATTCGGCCGGACGAATCAGTCCATGCGTTTGTTGATTTGAAGCTTTCGCGACTGCAGGGATCCATACTCATTGGTGCTTTCGGTAAAGTCACGTCGGTGGAAAAATAATAGATCACGACTTGTCGATCGCAACACAAGCAGCCGTCATCAGGTGGGACAACCACAGCAAAAAAAACACTCCTACTTTACCGAAAGAACCAAAGATTATGCATTTGTGTTTCACGATTATGACGATCGGCATTCTCATTGGGAGGCATACTTCGTTGTCGTCGTGGCTTCCGCCGAGGTAGGCGCTCATACCGCCAATCGCCAAGCCACGCAAGAGACACGTGCCAAGCGGTGCTGCGTGTACGCAGCCAACCTGTCACTTGGCTTGTGCCTCGGAGGAATAGAAAAAAGCAATGACTCTCATTGGGGAAGAGGAAGGGGCAGGCGAAGTCGTCCCTCTTCGATTACACGGCCCTGTGTAGCAACAGCAGCAGCAAGCAAGCAGCTTCCTTTCTCACCAATTAGCGCCAAGGGTTGCATACGGCAGCGCATTAAGTATACCGAGCCCCGAGCAAGCGTCCGACGCGAGACGAGGCAACCCTGCAGAGAGCGGTGTCGCGCTGGGTGAGAGGGACGAGTCTAATAAGGAAGGATGGTGCCACGGGACCTCCGTTCATTTGTGAGCAGTCAATTGTGTGTGCCCACCCACAGCTCCAGTCGCTGGTACATTTGACAAGGGGTGGGCAAGTCGAGGAGGCGAACACTTGTCACCTACCCCACGTGAAATGCGTTCCCAACAGAATTAATTTCAGCGGCAACTACCCCGAGCCAGTCTCGACATCTCAAGCGTCACCGGCAGTCAGGCGTCGTCGTGTCACGCATCTGTCCGTGTGGCGTTCGGGCGTTAGCGCTCGTTTCAGGCTTAGCTACTTGCAAAACGGAACGCGCGCCTGACGCTGCCGTTCCATCGCTCTCGGCGAACGCATTCGTAGGACGAGCGAGCCGCGAAAACCACAACGGGTGTGTGGGCATGACACGTCGTAATCTGAGCAACGATTGCGTCGTGAAACCCTCCGCGAACCGGACTCGGCCAAACCAATCGAATTGTCGCGCGCGCTCGCTCGCAAAGCGATTTTGTTTTTAACAGCGCCGATTATTATGGTGTCGAGAGCGATTCTCACAGCCACAACTTTAGCAAAGGGCAACGGTCGTTGACCCTTTGGAAATACGCCAACTGCTGCAACGCGATCGCGAGCAGCGCAAACCCCACCTGGACACGTCGCTCTAACAAAGGCAGGTAACGACAAAGACACACGTTTTCTGTAAAGTCAAGTAGAATGGAAATAATAAAATAATAAAAATAAAACATAATAAAATAATTCTCACGACGTTTCGGCCACAACGCAAGCAGCCGTCCTCAGGTGGAGAACAGGTCTGTCCATTCTACGTGACTTTACCGAAAGAACCAAGAAGATGAATCCCTGCAGTCACGAAAGCTTTCAATCGAAATTTAAAGACACGTTGCAGCTTCAGCAAAAAAAAGTTCCACAAGTCGCCGTTTTATGTAAGTACGTACGCCGAACCTCGTCCGCAACCTCGCGTAGCCGAGCGTGCTCATCGGCGGCGCGGGTAATTTCACCTGAGATGATGTTTTTTGGATTTCAAAAAAATATAACAACGTGAACATTTCTATTGCTCTGAACAAAGGGCTCGCGCTCACGGGGACATGAGGCTTCGTAGCGACCCGGTGACGCGGGCCACGGAAATTAATCCCGGTCTCCAGGACGGCACGGGAAGAGGTCCCTGTCATTTACTTCCCGCTAAAACCTCTCAGGTCCGTTAAAACCCCGGTTTCATAACAGTATTCGTAATTGGAGTCAAGACAGCCATTATGTTACAAAATGCTACGTCCTTTCTTCTTAATTGCATAACACACATTTGACCTTTCAACTTTTGTAAACATAATTTCAATGTCGCTTAAAAGCATAAAACACAGTCTTTACAAAGCATTTATATTTAGATTATTTTCTACCTTCAAACTTGTAAAAATATAGATTTTCGTCAAAACCCTGAAATACGAGTATGCAACACTGCAGGCTTACGGACAGAAGCCAACATTTTGATCGGGATCGCGGTGGCTGAGTGATCGTGACGTTCTTGTACTCAGCGACTCAACCCAATACAGCCACACGCAGTCCAAATACTCGTCTTAAGCATAGGGGTGTTTGCTCACCACCACTTACACGATACGTTTAGATTATTTGGCTGCTGTACATTTCCACACGATATGCCACTTTCATTGAGCTATCATTTGTGGCCAGGTTGCGTCTGAAAATTAACTAATAGCTCAGTGGGCTTTGCTTGGTAAAATAAAAGTTATTTAGTTTTGGTTTATTAATTTATTTTAAGTGATTTGCTTCCCTTTGCACTCATATCGATTTTTTTGTATTGTTCGTCATTGTAACTCTCTGACCCGCCCCTACTGGACATCTGTAAAGAAAATAGCTTCATAGCTCATCGGATTCCTCCAGGATAAAGAAACATTCTGATTCTGATGCCCTTAGCTATGTGAGGAAACATGAGACCCACGGAGGGTCCCCATGTAGGACATGGGAGCAGAAAACACAAACTCCACACAGGAAAAAGGCACCCGTGCGTGGCATTGAACCGAGATCCTTCGTGTTGTGCGTCCGCGAGTGTTACTGCTGCAGCGGTGATGCATGGCCCAAGCTCCCGCCTGACTCTGGAGTCGAACCTTTACCCCGAGTGAGTGGGGCTTGCAAACAACTCAACCTGTGCCAGATGAAGAAGCATCTGGCAGCCCCCTCGACTTACACGAACGAGTTCGATCCCTTCTCTTGGCAGACCGACAAAACACGCAACCACAACACAACCTCCGGCACGTACCTAGAGCGGATAGACACACAGATCCTTAAACTAATTGCACTCTATTAAGACATTTCAGCAGTCATGCCTAGGGTAGAAACCTGCACAATAGAGTTGAGGAAATTAATTGAGAGATTAATTGAAATTGCTGTTGATTGCCGTCGTCTTTTCCAATTATAATTCCCCCCCCTCCACCGTCTCTCTCTCACCCCCCCAGTATCCCCCCACCCTGCTCCCGTCTCCTCCCCCCTCCTCCCTCCCCCCGTTTGCAGCCACAATCTCAATTGTGCAATTAACGAGGCCCCTGGGACTGATATTGGGCCTGACGTTAAACCGATCATTAGGGATATCAGACACTGGGCTATTTAGGTGGTGGCTTGACGCGAGTGGCTAATGAGTTGATCACGCACAGTCGGAGGTCACAGTGCGGCAGAGATGGTATCTGGTACAGACATGGATGCAAGCTCCGTGCCCGCAACCAATCACTCACCTGACTTCTCATAAACTAAAACTAAACTTTTTTTTTTTACCAGGTAAGGCCCACTGAGCTATGTAACTTTTGTTCAGGAGCGCAAATGATGGCTTAACGAAGTGGCTTATCACGTTGCAAATTTATAGCAGCCAAAACTGCTCTCTGAACGCACGTCGATTCGAAATGTGGATTTTAAAAAAACCGGGAGGACTCGGCGAAAAATCCACGGCGTCGGGATCGAAGAAGTTGACATCCTCTCACGCTCTCCAGATCCCTCCACCAGGACCCCCCCCTCCTCGTCCACCAGGGCTGTCGAGGCAGGGCCCACCAGAGACCATCGGCCCCTCTCCGCAACCCCGTTCTTCAGAGCTGCATCTCCGAACTGGACACCAACACGCCCGCCTCGTCGCGCTTGCGGGAGTTGCGCCGCCCCACCGCCGTGCGGATGTACGGGGCGTTCCTCAGATCTGCGGGGAAAGCGGGGCCCAGGGGTGCAACGTGTGAGAGCCGCCGGTTGCCAAACCGTCCCCAGCGTCGGTCACCGCGGCGCCGCAGGGCTCACGGATCGCGCGGAGACTGTAGCGAGAAGCGTGCGTCCACGTGTCGGGCGAGGACGGGGGGGGGTGTTAGTCGATCTGCGGCTTCGGAGTCGCACGCGGCTCTTTCAGAAACCGCTTCGTGACGTTGTCCACGAAGGACCGCCGTCTCGTATTCGCCGCATTGCATTGTGGCTCTTGAGATATTGATTATTGTTTTTTTACGAATTCGAACAAAAAAAACGGCTCTTCTTGTTATTCAGGTTGCCGACCTGCGAGGGCTAGGAGGTGGTGGCTTGCAGACTTCTGACCTCTGCCACCCACATGGATTCATTAGCGCCAGGAGAAACACACGACGCACGCTCAATTCGGTGAGCAACCCACTTGCTCGACTGCCTCGTGGCCCCGCAGGTGGGTGGTGGAGTCTGTAACAACCACCACCATCACCACCACTCGATCAACGTTGACATCCCGGGGGAGGGGAGGGGCTTTTTGTTGCGTGACCTATGCGGAGCAGTGCTCTGTGCCGTGGTGCAGACCCCCAGAAGCCGGTTGGTCACATGGTGGCTGTCTCTGCTCACGAGAGAGTTTTGTGCTCTGCTATACGGAGTTCCGCGATTTTACCCAATGGTTTACAAACAACGCAAACATACTCTTTGGTTCTTTCGGTAAAGTAACGTAGGTAGAAACAATAATACTAGATCACGACGTTTCGATCGCAACACAAGCAACCGTCATCAGGTGTTAAAGGTAGAGCGACTCGATCAGGTGAGCCTTCTTGTCTGCCTACGTGACTTTACCGATAGAACCAACGAGTATGAATTCCTGCAGTCACGAAAGCTTAAAATCAAGATTGAAACGCAAACATAGTTTGTGCATAATATCGCTGTTTGGTGTTGAAACAGGGCCCTATGGTTTACGTGGAGTGCTCTTTCAAAGAACATCTCGTAGGCCAGCAGACTTTGATCAACCGGGTTTGCCGATGAGACGCAGAAGGTCGAAACCGGTCCAGAGTTTGCTGCTGGGCAAACGTGGTCCGACAAAGAAAACTGCTGATGGACTTTTTTTTCTTAGAATTCACTGATATGTGGAGGCAGAGAACCGAGTTCTGCCCACAAATGTTTAGCGCTGGACTGCGGTGAAACGTCAGCCAGGGAGTCTGGGGAGGCTCGGGAGAAACCCGATATGATTTGAACAAAACCAAATTTAAACGTGAGTCTGGAGAGAGTTAACATGTAGCGGATCCCAGTTGAGTGAATGGTAATTTCAAATGCGTGGCTGCCCTGCACATATTTGACAGGCGACACGTGACTGTCATGCATTAGGCATCCGGTATTTTATGGTGGCTGTGGCTGAGGGTAACATATTCCACGTTCGTCTCCTACCGGAGGATGCTGCGTCGAACGAGTAACATTTTGCTCGGGAAAAAAAATAGGTATATATATATAAACGTTGGGTCAAACGTCGATCCTCAAACAAAACACACCGCGAGCGTGCCGACAGCAAAAGAGCCTCGGATAGAATCGGCGCTCCCTGTCGCGCAGACGTTTCGGGATGAAAATGCTTTCGTTTTGCCCGCGGGAAGCGCTGGCAAAACGCCGCGGAGCGTGCGACATGAAACATCGCTGGGCTCTACGTCCGGTCGGCAAAAATAGATCCCTTCACTTCCATCCCGTCCTGCCGCGTGAAGCTAAAAACGGGCCACGGGGTCCCGTGCAGGCAGCACGAGGCAAGGACAAAGTTGTGCGGTCACCGCAAAAAACAAAATGACCATCATTAAGAATTAATATTTACCAAACGGTATCAATCGCGCAGATTATTTGACTTTGCTCTCATCGTATCCTATGGTTCTTTCGGCAGTCACGTAGATTGGAAAAATGTATAAGAATAAAATTATAAAAATAAAGCGAATAAAAGAATAATACAAATATCACGAGGTTTTCAGTCAAAATTTGCTCTTATCGCCTGGGAAATAAATCAATAAAGGCGTCCACGTCTGATGGATCTTCAAAAAGTAAATGCGCTGCGGAGCATTGAGCAGAGCGTTGCGCGGCCACGCATCGTGTCAAAGTAAGTGAGGGCATGGTGACTGCCATGCAACGTGTGTACGTACGTTGAACCTCTCTCGCACCGTACGTAGCCAACCGTGTCCATCGGAGGTGTGATAATAACATCATACAACAATAACAATAATACAAAAAATAGCAGAACAAGCGCATCGCGTGCAATCAGCAGGTGCGCGTGTGTGCCGTGTTTGCGTTTGTTGATTTATTTGACAGAAGGAAACAGGCAGCTCCCGTATCTCCGATTATCACGGTTGGCTACGTACGGTGCGAAAGAAGTTTGACGTACACGCAGCTATAGGTAGAGAAGAATAGTAGTGGTCTCCAGAGTATATTTGAAGCCGGGGCAGGGAGGGAGTTGGCGGCACAGACGCGTGCAAGGGGGAGCGAGAGTCCCAGACGACTTGTCAGCAGAAGGGAAGGAGCGACCCCCCGCTCAGTGAAGGTTAACTGTGGGTGATTCGGAGACAGATGGCCTCGTCAATGGAGCAGGAAGCGTCTGGGAGAGAGAGCGGAGCGAGACGAGAGGCGGGCAGGAGCGAGTCCACGGAGGATGCTGACGACAGTGACGATGGGAGCCAGTGGAGAGATCAGAGCAATTGGGGCGATGCGGTAACGTATCGAGATACGGGTCAGCAATCTGCAGTGGCATTTTGGATCATGTGGATTTTGAGGTGAGGGAGGGGGTGGGAGAGGCCATGGTGGAGAGAATTTGCAGTGGTCTGCTGAAGAGAAGCAGAGGGTTGAAACTGATCACGTGGCTACATGCAGAATTCCCGTCAACGCAGCTCTGTAGGCGACTCAAGGGTTAAGGGCAGCCATTTACGTAAATAATAGCGAACAGGAGAAAAAAGACACCTCAATATATGTCTGAGGAAAAGAAATTGCCACCTTTTTTAAGTGCATTATAAAAGGTGAATCTACGAAAGCGAAACCCGATGGTGGTAAGAAGGGCTGTAACTAATTGTGATTTTTTTTAAACCAACTACACCTGAAGTGTGGTACTCAGGACAAATTTCGATTTAAAGCTTTCGTGACTGCAGGGATTCATCTTCTTGGTTCTTTCGGTGAAGTCACGTAGAAGGGAAATAATAAAATAATAAAAATTAAACGTAATATCAATTCGATGTAAAGCTTTCGTGACTGCAGGGATTCATCTTCTTGGTTCTTTCGGTGAAGTCACGTAGAAGGGAAATAATAAAATAATAAAAATTCAACGTAATATCAATTCGATGTAAAGCTTTCGTGACTGCAGGGATGCATCTTCTTGGTTCTTTCGGTGAAGTCACGTAGAAGGGAAATAATAAAATAATAAAAATTAAACGTAATATCAATTCGATGTAAAGCTTTCGTGACTGCAGGGATTCATCTTCTTGGTTCTTTCGGTGAAGTCACGTAGAAGGGAAATAATAAAATAATAAAAATTAAACGTAATATCAATTCGATGTAAAGCTTTCGTGACTGCAGGGATTCATCTTCTTGGTTCTTTCGGTAAAGTCACGTAGAAGGGAAATAATAAAGTAATAAAATAAACATAATGAAATAATTCTCACGACGTTTCGGCCACAACGCAAGCAGCCGTCCTCAGGTGGAGAACAGGTCTGTCGGAAAGACAGCGTCTGAATGACAACTTGAGACTTTTTCACCGGCGTCATTATCAAACGCCGCCTCAAAACTTTAATTCTAATTCCACGTGGCCACCCTTGCGCTGCCACGATAAGCAGGAGCTGAACACATCCCTGTGTACGGCGTGGCCCAACATTCAGGGCACGTACGGTTATCGTATTTGTTTTTAACAAATCATATAGGCTGATTTAATTAATTCTACCAAATGTTCAAATCGACTTCCATTAACATTCATGCATGCATGCATAAAATCGCTTTGGCAATTAATCCCGGATTTCTGTAAACATTACTGATGTAATCTTTCAACATCCATCAATTACTGTTTTTTGCCTCCATTCATTCAGCGTTCGTTGTCGAGTGTGACCCCAAAGGAAGAATACAAATAAACATTAATAATGATAATAATTACCTTAAAGAATAAACAATTGAAATGTTTTAATGCCAGCGTTAAAATAAATGAAATAAATTTCGATTTAAAGCTTTCGTGAATGCAGGGATTCATCTTCTTGGTTCTTTCGGTAAAGTCACGTAGAAGGGAAATAATAAAATAAAATATTACAAATATTTTATTACGTTATATTTTTATTCTTTTATTATTTCCCTTCTACGTGACTTTACCGAAAGAACCAAGAAGATGAATGAAATAACCCTCAGTGTCCTGACTTTTGGGCTTCCCTGTGTATATACATATATATAGTCCACACAAAAGGCAGTGTGTATTAATGACGAAGACACAGCGGTAAGTAGTTTAGCCTGAGCTTCAACACCACTTCCACAACACCGTGCCAGAGTATTCACACCGACGGTGACGCACTGCACAAATCAACTCAGCAAAAGCCTCGGGGCCCCAAGTGACACATTGGGGGGGGGGGGTCCCCATTTCAATAATAATTAGGGGTGCACCAAATATCAACGCAAATATACATCTTCTTGGTTCTTTCGGTAAAGTCACGTAGAATGGAAATAATAAAATTATAAAAATAAAACATAATAAAATAATTCTCACGACGTTTCGGCCACAACGCAAGCAGCCGTCCTCAGGTGGAGAACAGGTCTGTCGAGGAGACAGAGTCTGAATTACAAGCCCCAGGCTTGGAGCGACTATTTAAGCTGGGATGGAGGGGGCGAATGGAGGGGGCGAAGAGCGCAAATATACATTTTAGAATAAAAGTTATTACTTCCAAAATTATTGTAATTGTGCTCAGTCTAAACCCATCATTATTTCACACAACCGTGATATACGTCATGGACTTAGGTAGCCTATCCATCACAGCGTGTTCGTATTCAGGTGATGATGCACCCAACAATAGACTTCTGCCCACAGGGCTCCAGACCGACTGGCACCACCGCTGACGAACGTTTCCAGTCCCGAGGCTCGTCAGCCGCGAGTGTCTGCAGTGTACACGTGTGTGTGTGTGTGTGTACACACGTGATGTGTACACGTGTGTGTGTGTGAGCGCTGCGCTATGAACCCAGCGACCTGGGTTCGATTGCCGCGCAAGGCCAACACCAGTGACCATTGCCTAAATTGGTCCTGGATTTCCTCTAGGTCGACTCGGCCTCAAATGAGTACCTCGTGCGATGTGTAAACATCATCACTGGGGAGACAAAGGTGGCCGGGCGTGGTGCTGGCCACCCCCTCGTGTGCTGTGCTGGCCTTGGTAGGTGCTAACAGCACCTGCCCCAACAGTTTGTTAAGGCTATACAGGAGATCTTCGACTTTGTATGTATGACCTACTACTTTCGCATCGTACCTACCCAATCGTGTTAATCAGAGGCGCGGGGGGTGGACAAACTAAACACAAAAATCAGTTCTAAAGAAATCATTTTTCAATCTAGATTTAAAAGTGCATAGCTCCAGCGGATTCCTAACATCAGACGGAAGAGCGTTCCAGACGGCCGCCGTCTTTGTTTGATGGACATAGCCAAAAGGCTGCTGCTGCTGCTGCTGCGAGCATGACCGAAGTTCGCGTTTATACTCCTTGACGAGATCGGCACGGTGTGGGTGTTGTTTGTCTTTGCGAGCGAGTGTGCGTGCGAGCGTCCGCCGAGTGGGTGGGTGGCAGCGGTGCGACGGTGGGGCACCTGTGATGATGTCCTCGATGGCGCCGTCCTTGCCTTCGTAGACGACACGTTCCTTCGCCTGCTGCCTCCGTTTCAGCTCGGCCATCAGGTCCATCTGAGGTTTCTTGGCAGTCACGCTCTCCGACTGGAGGCCGCGCATATCAGACGCCCGAAGTCACGATCCCGTTTACTTTCGGTGTGCGTTTAACGTGGCTTTTAGGCGTCAACTAAAGGCGACGGAAATTAAAAAATAAATGACAAGTTGTGTGTGTGTGTGTGTGTTGAACTTTGTTCGCACCGTACGTAGTCAACCGTGCTAATCGGAGGTGAGGGGGGGAAGGACAACAAACTAAACACAAAAATAAGTTCTAAGGAAGTGAGCGACAGTCCGTGCAATTTCAGCTCTGACTTGCGAGGCCCAGAGACGGCCGTGGGATTTATGTGAGCAGCCATGACAGGTGTTGACACTATATTAACTTCACTGCTACATGGCAGTGTCTACAAAAAATCGCGTCAATAATTACCAATAAAGGGAAACTGGTGGCGTAGTGGTTAGCGCACCGCTATATTAACTTGATCATCAGTTGACATCAGTGAAATATGAACAGATCTTGGGCCTCCTTTTTCACCAACCAGTGGCACTGACCGGCACAATGAGATATAGTGAAACAATCACCATGACTGACAGAGCACGGGGATATCTTCGACCGGCAGTGGATTGATGAAGGGGACTGTGAATTATTAATATAAAAGTTTCGTGCGAAAGATGCCCATTATTTTTGCCGCCAAATTTGCGACGGCAGAATTGAACCGTGAGAGGCTGACATTGAGCCCTCTCTCTGTCTCTCTCGACACTGACGGCTGCTCTGTGCTTCCAGTGTTCAGAGGCCTGCTTAAGGCGCGCCTCCGGCTGGAGCACGCGTACCACACACGTGTCGGTGATGTGCACGTCTTCTTCGAACGCTTGGGAGCCGGAAAAGCCCCTCTTTGTACCAGCGTGGACGGCACCCTCGTGTTCACCTTCTGAAGCGCTCGCTCGTCACCGTGGCGTCCGCGATGACCACCACCACCACCACGTGGCTTTTATTTCGTGTTGTGCGCGGTGCTTTTAGCGCCACAGCGCGTCGATTTGTAGCGTTTATTTTCATTTGTTTGCTGGTGACTTTGTGTATTTCATATCGAAATCGCCTCCGGTGCTTTTGCTGCTGGCGGCAATAAAAGTTCTTTAAAAGTCTCTCTCTCTCTCGAGAGAGAGAGATAGAGCGTGGCCCTGCCCTGCGGATTGCCCTGTCATTGTCCCCCAAGAAGAGAGGCACACTGCCGACATTACCTTCGCCTCCTCTTGGTTGTCCGTGGGATCCTCTTTCTTGGTCATCTTCTCGAGCTTCTCCCGGGCCTCGTTGTCCTGCTCCGCTTTCTGAAAGAGGGCGCGGCTCCACCGTCAGACACGCGGCTATAACCCCCCCCCCCCATGTCACGTCACAGCTTAGCTTAGCCTGGCCTTTCGCGATGTGGCGGGGGGGGGGGCAGTACCGGATTATTCTAGTAGCAAAAGTAGCTACAATATGTAGTAGCTACGGGCCCCGCACTTTCAAGGGCCCCGCGCTAAATGCTTTTAAGCTATCAATTCCGGTTCAGTGATTCTGCACTTGCTCTATTACTATAGTACTATACCACCTTCTACTTTTATGAACGACTGGGTGTTTGAGGTTAGCGATTTGTGGTATTATCTGGCTGTATAGCAAATGAAAAAATACATTTACTTTACCATGCAAGTTAAAATTTTGTGTTTTAATTTGTACGTTTTTTTAGTATTGACGGACCCTTTATAACATCATGCTACAGGCCCCGCACTAGCTTCATCCGGCACTGAGGGAAGGTCGGGGGTGTTGTTCATCGCCGGCACCTCTACACAGCCGCGGCCGTTAGCGAGCCTCAAGTAACCACCGTGCCACACACGTGGCGCGAGCACACATCCAGGAGATTGTGGCTTAGATCCCGACCCTGACGCCTGTATCTTTGGAATTTGCATTTTCTCTCTCCCTGTGGTCGTGTGGATTTTTCTCCGGGTCCTCCGGTTTTTTTCCTTCACATTTAGAAACGTGTATTTTACAGTATTTGGCCGCAATAAATTCCCACGTGATAAGCCACTTTCGCTGAGCTATCATTTGTGGCCAGGTCGCTTTTGAAAAAGAGCTACATAGCTCAGTGGGCCTTACCGTAGCATTGTGAGTTGCGTGCTCTACCATAGTGCCACTTGGCTGGAACAAATGTGCATAGCTGTGATCATACAGCTACCATACAGGCATAGTTATCTGAATGTGTACCCATGTCTCTCTCATTTGGTCAGGCATTTGAAGAACTGGCAAAATATTTCAACCGAATGTCAGATTTGGGAATGAATTTAATGGCATCGGGATTTGCTAGATGTATAGCGGCAGATTGTCGGGAGTGGAACAACTTGTGTCTCGCAGCAAGAAGGCCCAAGGTTCAATTACTGATTCAGGTGCCTCTCTGTTGTGAAGTTTGTAGGTCGTCTCCCTATTCTACACTTTCACAAAAGGCCAATTTTTTTATTTTCCATCTGTGGAGGAAAAAGCTGCTTCGAACACAGCCCATCGTTGTCTCCTAGTACGCATGTTTGTTGAACTTCTTTCGCACCGTACGTCGCCATCCGTGCTAATTGGAGGAAGCACAATAAACGAAGCTCAAAAAACATTTCTTAAAAAAATGCTGCAATGGGTGCGCTTCGGTGGACATCTCCCACTGGAACAGCCCGGTTGCGCGATCGAGGCTCCCTAAACTGTGCGCTGACCACAAGCTGCGTGAGCCACACCACGATGCGTTGGACAACAACAACAGCAACAACAACAGCAACAACAACAGCAGCAAAGTGAACGCACGGCCACGCGTCGGAGCGTGGCCGAGAGAAAACGCGGCAACGACGTCGGCGCAGAAAAAAAAAACCGACGACGAATCATCGTCACCGCAACGGGCACACTCGCCCGCACGCACGCTGGCAGTGTCTGCGCCAAAGCCACCGCTGGCTTTGCGGCTGAGCCCTGCGGTTGAGCCGTGGCCACCCAAACCGCGCGCCGGGCGTCACGGCGCTCCGGACGAACGGCAGAGCATCGCGCCACGAGACCGGCGGCGGGGCTGGTGTCTCAGTTGGCGCAGCCCGGCAGTGTCGTGCCCACGCCACAGGTGGCAGAAGGGCCACCCGCCAGAACCATCTCCAGAGTGTACGTTGGTCTACTCTCCCAAGGTGGCCAGGCGCCTCGTAATACGTGGGAGTAAACCCACTCTTTAGCCCACCACACGCGACCTTACCGCTCGACTTAACTGTGGGTGCACCCATTTATACTGCCGGGCGGACAGAGGTGGTGGGAGAATAGCGAGCGAGAGGGATGAGTGGAGGGGGCAATTTGAGATATTTGCACCGTCGTTTTAACCCCACCGGGGTGATCGCACTTGGCGACCCCTTGAATTGCCAGTCCGACGGTGCGACCCGCCGTGGCAGCCGCGACATCACCGCGACATCACCGCGACATCACCGCGGAGGCCACCACGCCTCACCTTGTACGCGGCGGTAAACCTGACGAAGAAGGGGAAGAAGGTGGAGGGAGGCATGCTCTTGGTGGTCTCCCCGTAATATTCCACCACGCTCGTGTACGCCTCCTGCAAACACCGCGCCATGCAAAACGTCGCGAGGGTCAATCGCGCCTTCATAGCTGGGAGAGTGCCTCTCTCTCACACGCACACACACGCACGCAACTATCATAAAAACGATATACGGCGTGAAGGTGATGCGATGGTTTTCGCGGGCCGATATTTGCACGAGTCATAACTGCCTTATTTTTGATCGCTCTACCTTGCCTGGACTTCATAGTGCGCTGTGATGACGGGGGGGAGGGGGAGGGGGCATTGCCTGAAACGTTGCCCATCATACGTATGTTTATTTATTTTGAAGATTTTGCTGACGGGCGTGTGGAGTGTTTGTGTTTCTTGTTCGTTGTGCTTGTGCCCCACTGCTGCCGCAGCAGCAGCAGCAGTAGAGCCAGATTGTTGTTGTGACTTTTTGAGTGATTTTCTTACCTTTGCACTTTTATTGTTTTGTATTGTTTGTTGTTGTAACTTTCTGACCCCGTGCCCCTACTGGACAGCTGTGAAAAAGAGCTTCATAGCTCATCGGATTCCTTCTTACAGCCTAAATCAAGGTTCTGATTCTGAAATAATCAGTTTCATTGATTTTGTGTGTGTCGTTACCACCCTCCACCATAAGACATGGCCAAACACATGATTAATAGTAAATATATAAATAAAGCCCGCTAGTACACGTGACAATGCGTTTGGTTGTGTCGGGTGGTGGATGGTCTTAACAACACACATTTTGTCCGATCAATCTGGGGCCTAACCCCCCAAAAAATCTGTTATACATCAGATATATGAGGAGTTCAATAACGGCCCGTGCCATTCGTAAATAGTAACCCTCGCTCATTATGCAGACAAGATAACCTGGCAGGCTTGCACTGAGCATAGGACTCACAACCGAAAGATGTGAAATGGGTTAACGCACTGCCCTACGAACCCGAACACACAAGTTCGACTCCTGGCAAACTTGCTAACATCAGTGGCGAATTATATCAGGATGGGTACTGGTGCCTCCTCTAGGTCGGCTCAGCCTCAAAATGAGTACCTGGCGCCATCTGTAAACATCAGCAAACGGCGAGACAAATGTGACCGGGTGCGGTGCTATCCAGAGTACACCAGCTCGTGTGCCATGCAGGCCTTAAGAGGAATAAGCTCACAGGCACTCGCACGCAAACAGTCTGCGGAGTCTATACGGGTGTCTTAGTCGTTTGTATCTCTGCGTGTCCGGTGATGTCTCTAGGTACCTGAGCAGTGTTGGCATCGCACTGCAGCTGCTCCAGCGTGTCCTGGTTGTGAGCCAGGAAGTCCTGCAAGGTGGCGTTGTCAGGCAGAGAGGCGAGCTCCTTACGGCCCAGCTCCATGCCTCGCTGCATCTCCTTGACATCCGACAGCACGCTGTCCAAGGACACTGGAAGGTCGCGCGCACGCCAGAAAGGACAACGCAACTCGTTTGTAAGCGCTTCGCTTCGGGGCGCCGTTTAATCTATATTAATGCCTCTTTTAAAAAATTAACAGCTTTTAATAACTTTTTTTAATAATTAACAGATTTTCACCCGAGTCTAAGGACTTCTTCATACGGATCGCCGGCCAAGATGTGCGAGGCAGAGCCCCCCCCCCCCCCCCCGGGCTCTTGGCGGCATGGAGGCGGCTTGGCACCGAGGGTTCATTCTCGTGACCGGAGGCGGCTCGCAAACCTGCAGCTGCTTTGTCCAGGAACTGCAACTCCGCGTGGAAGTTGCCCGCGTCCGGGTACTTGTCGTGGATGACCGACGCCAGGTAATGCAGCAGCGTTTGCTTCCGGTCCATCGACTTCGTCTCGTGCAGCTGGCGGAGATACAATTTGTCTTCTTGGGTTTTTTCTCCGGTAAAGTCACGTGACTTTACCGGAAAAAAAAACCTAGGAATATGAATCCTCGCAGTCGCGAAAGCTTCAAATCTAGAATTAATACATTTTGTCACCGTCGTCATCGTCATCATCATCGGCCGAGGTCAATCCACTGCTGCATGAATGTCTCTCTCCTTGATAGAAAGATTATTCGGCAACAGCAAAACACACGGGAAGTGAACTTGTTGGTATGATGGCCCTTGTTCAGAACACAGAGCGTAAATCAGGGACATTGTAACAATGAGCAATGTTGCCAATGCATCCACTGCTTGGACGAATGCCTCCCCAAGGTGTGTTGGTCACGGGGTTTGTTTGGGTTGCGTGGAGGTAAAACCCAGGGACAGGATCAGATATAACCCCACCGTTGACGGTTAGCCCTAGGCAGGAATCGAACTTGGGTGGTCAGGTTCATAGGTGCAGTGCACGAACCGCCGTGCCTCTGCTCCGTAGCTAACACCGGTGGAAAGTGATATCTAAACCCGACCTGCCCAATCTCCCCCCTCTTCCCCTGCCATCACCACTTTCACCAACCCACGCTCACCAGCGTGGTGACATACGTTCAAACAACACCACTCGCTGACCACGACGTAGTAGTGGCCTTGGCAGTGGATTGACAAGCATCGGTAAACTACCTTCGACTGGTATACAGGAGGCCGTGGGTTCGATCCCAACGCTGACGCCTCTATATTTGGAGTTTGCGCGTCTCTCCCCGTGGTATCGAGTGGATTTTTTTGCACAGGGTCTCCTCCGGTTTTACCCTCCACATTTAAAATCAACCTCACGCGTTCAGAGTACTTGACTGCTGGAAATATTTGACTGCTATGAATGTCCACACGATAAGCCACTTTGTTGAGCTATCGTCTGTAGCCAGGACGCTTCTGAATAAGAGCTATATAGCTCAGTGGGCCTTACCAGGTAAAATAAAAAAAAAACAGTTTAGTTTCACGTTCACATTTTTTATTTCCTATTTCAATTATCGAAATTATCATTCAGAGCTCGCACGCCGCTGCGAGTGCAACCCCGCGATTTTGAACGGAGGCAGCAAAAGAAGGCGACGTTCTACAATCCCGGAGCCACGACGCTCAACCGCGGGCGGACCGCACCGAGGGCACCAACAACTTGGGCTGACCGCTCGTCTCTGCCATCCCTCATGTGCGGAGGTGGTGTGGGGGGGGGGGGGGGTCAGGCGAGCCATGCTGGGGGGGGGGCTCACCAGGTCGAGGCTCTGCAGCTTGAAGCCGTACGCCGCCCCCCGCTTGCTGCTGTTCATGTAATTCCCAAACGCCAGGATGATCTATCCATCCGAGCAACGCACACAAAGACAAAGTTCCCCCCGTGGGGCAAGTGCTGTTAGCGAGCGGCACCTACAAGGGCCAGCGCGACACACGAGGGGGGTTGGGTGGCCAGCACCAGTGGCGATGTTTACACGCCGCTACGCCAGGTACTCAATTGATGCTGAGTCGACCTAGGGGAGGCCCAGGACCGGTTCAGATATTCGTCACCGGTGTTGGCCGTGAGCGGGAATTGAATTCGGGTCGCCGGGTTCGTAGCGCGCTACCCATTACTTGACCACTCTCCCCACACGCACACACAAAGATAAAGACAAAGATCCCCTGTATAGCCTTAACAGACTGTAGGGGCAAGTGCTGTTAGCGGGCACCTATGAAGGCCGGAACGGTACACGGGGGGGTGGGTGGCCAGCACCACGCCCGACTGCCTTTGTCTCCCCAGTGGCGATGTTTACACACCGCACCAGGTACTCATTTCAGGCTGAGTCGACCTAGGGGAGGCCCAGGACCGGTTCAGATAATCGTCATTGGGTGTTGGCCGTGAGCGGGAATCGAACCCGGGTCGCCAGGTTCATAGCGCAGCGCGCTAACCGCTACACTACCGCTCCCCACACACGCACACACGCACACAGACACACGCACACGCAGACACACACGCACGCAGACACACACGCACGCAGACACACGCACGCAGACACACGCAAGCAG
The DNA here is from genome assembly GCF_965212315.1 of Lampetra planeri. Lineage (NCBI taxonomy): Eukaryota > Metazoa > Chordata > Hyperoartia > Petromyzontiformes > Petromyzontidae > Lampetra > Lampetra planeri. Next base: position 2,735,294 of record NC_136107.1, on the reverse strand, counting down.
ACACACACTCACGCAGACACACACGCACGCAGACACACACGCACGCAGACACATGCACGCAGACACACGCACGCAGACACACACGCACGCAGACACACACACGCAAGCAGACACACACACACACGCACACACGCACGCAAACACACACGCACGCAAACACACACGCACGCAGACACACACGCACGCAGACACACACACGCACGTGAGCTGCTCGCGAGAAGCCGCTTGATGGTGATCGTCATCGTCATCATCGTCGTTATCGTCGTCATCATCGTCGTCATCACTTATTCAGCAGCTATGGGCACGGCGTGACACCTGAGCAGGACTGCCCGCGGTTGCTCTCATTCATGGCAAACCCGACACGGCTTGTCTTCTAGCCGTATATCTGCAAACATCTAAGGTGTCCCTATTTCAACAACCGTACACGGGTTAAATCAAATAACAAAAGCAGCTCCTTTTTCGTGGCAAGCAAACGCCGAATAAAAGTTGGATCTAATTTTCACTTTATATTGACACATTGCGTCTATATATGTACGTGTTTGTGTTTATACTTAGTATAGAGGCCGCCGTGTAGCCTACATTGACTCATGGGGCAAGTGCTGTTATGGTGATTTCACACCACATTAGGTGTCTATTTCAGACTGAGTGGTTTTATGGTAGTCCCAGGGTCAAGCTTCAGATATCACTCGCCACGGATGTTAGGTGAGGTCAAGAATCGAAATCTAAAACGCTGGGTTTATAGAGCAGTGTGTGTGTTTTTTTCATATACGCATATACATACAAAGACAAAGATCCCCCATATCACCTTAACAAACTTTTGGGGCAAATGCTTTTAGCGAGCATCCTATGAAGACTGGCATGGTACACGTGGGGGTGGGTGACCAGCACCACGCCCGGCCGCCTTTGTCACCCGAGTGGTAATAGCGCCAGGTACTCATTTGAGGCTGAGTCGACCTAGGGGAGACCCAGGACTGGTTCAGATGATCGTCAACCAGTGTTGGCCGTGAGCGGGAATCGAAGTCAAGAAGCCGGGTTGGTAGCCCAGCAACAGCTACACTACCGTTCCCCACACACACACACACACATATATACACACACACATTGAAATGCGTACTTGTGTATATGACATAAAACTACATACCTCTAAAATCTTTTTCAACTTCAGCGACGACTTGAGGGAGCGCGACGCGGCAATGATGGAATTCACTTGCTGGAAGAAAAAAAAAACTGCAATGAATAACCAATTCATAAAAACATCCGTAAAATCAAACGGACAGATTCATCAACTGGTCTGTGTGTCTATGTTGTGTGTCTCTCTCTGTGTGTCTCTGTGTTGTCTCTCTCTCTCTCTGCGTGTGTGTCTGTCTGTGTGTGTCCGTGTCTGTGTTTTGTCTCTCTCTCAAATTTAGTTCTACCTGATGACGTTTGCTTGTGTTGCATTCGAAACGTCGTACTCTATTATCTAATTTATTTTCTTTCTACGTGACTTTACCGAAAGAACCAAAGAGTAATTCCTGCAGTCACGAAAGCTTCAAATCAAGTTTGATTTGAACATTCAACACACGCACGGTGCAGTGCTAATTATCCATCGGTTCCCCCGTACGGTGAGGTTCCAGGTTCCCCCCCTTCACCCCCCCCCCTCCGCCGATGGCACGACCATCGATGACTTTCCACAGAACGGTAAGCCAGTCGATGCGTACGGCAAGGCGCGTTAACCGAGCGCGATCGATCTCCTGCTCCAGCGGGTTGCGACGAGGATCGACGACCGGTCCTGGCTTTTCCCAGGAGCGTCCCCTCGTCGAGACAGCCTTCACGCAGCCCTGGAAAAGCTTCCCGAGACATGAAGAGCGTCGCGGATCGTGTCCGCTGTGTAACCGATACACCGCTGATGATGCGCTTTTCTAAGGCTCCGGCTGTAGAAACGAAGGCCAATTTGCAACTAAAACTCCAGCAGGCACTGACTCAGAGGCCTCGCGAGAGATCATTCAATCAGGGAGGGGAATCTTAACAAGTGGGGCATCGCTCCCCCGCCTTTTAGTGGGGGGGGGGGAGGGGCGGGGGGTCACAGGCTACAGCATGGAAACGTTGCGGCGGAAAAATACGCTCATACACAACGTGAACAACAAAAAAACGCGACCTCTGCACGGTGCCGTTCGTCATCTGGGGAACAGAGGAGGAGGAGGGGGGGGGCGAGGGGGAGCAGAGGGGGGGGTTAGGGTGGGGTGGGTGCGGCAACGAGTGGGCTTCATTGGGGGTGGTGGTGGGGGGGGAGTGGCGGCCACCGTACCACAAATGTCAAAATTCACACGAAAAAAGTGAACGTTTTAGCTGCACGCAAGGTCGAGGTAGTTAACATCTCGCCAGCGTTGCAACGGCCTAGGAGGATGGGGGGGGGGGGAGCAAGCAGAGGTCGCAACCGGGTACCCGATACCCGTACCCTACCCGATACCCGGCTACCCGTACCCGACCAGGTACGGGTACGGGTAGCCGTTTGCGACCCTGGTGCGGCCGGGTACGGGTACGGGTAAGGAATCAAAACCCGTTTGCGACCTCTGGGTGCAAAATAAGCACGCCCGTGCCCACGGGATGGGGAGTAGAGGCACCGCCTATCGAGAACACACGTGGCGCCTAGGGGGATACGTCCGTGGGAGCCCCTCACCGGCGTGAGACGCTGCAGGCTCTCCTCGAAGTTGCCCATGAACACGAGCACGGAGAGCCGCTGCGGCAGGCGCGGCACGGCGCTCAGTCGCAGCATGAAGCGGTCCACCTCGGCCAGCTCGGACAGGGGCTTCCCGTCGCGCTCGTACTGCTGCATGCGCCGCACCTCCGCCTCCGAGGGCAGCTGCCGCGTCAGGCACTCGACGAAGTCCAGCGAGAGGCGCGACACCTCGAAGCTGCGTCGCGCGGGACACGCGCCGTACAACGAGCGATCGTTCCAGGGTGCGGCAGTTTGCGAGGCGCGCGCGATGGGACCCTCCTCCTAACTTGGGTTTCCCGGATTGCGGGAATTCGAAGCCGGGTGACAGAGTGTCTATTATGTGAAGTGCTGTGAAGATCCATCAGAAGTCACGTGGGAGCCAGAGGGTGGCTGGGTGGCTCGGAGACCAGAGCTCTGAGCTGACACCGCTGAGTTGAACTGCGCAACCATCTGCGATTAGGGTTGTGATCTACGCTTAAGCGTAGAGAGTTGAACGTCTCTCAGCCTGGTCACCAATGACATTTCCTAAATTTCATTTATTTAAAAAAAAGCTTCTTCAATGAAGAAGGGTCATGTCCAAAACGTCACCCAATATAATTTGTTTTCCTTTCAAGGCGACAGTGTTGCGAACCAATGTGATGAGCATTGCTGCTATTTGTGCTCGCACGCCACTACCAGCGCAGTATCACCGAACAATCAGAAAAAAAAAAATCCTTCTCATACTTTTCAATTTCTAGAGCGCCTTCATATCAATTCGACTCTCGTCTGCAAAGTGCTGCCCCACACCACGTGGTCCTAAGATCACTCTCTCGGAGCTCAGAGGTGGCTCTGCGATATTCACCTCCGTGGGCCATCCCCAACAGGATTGGTTCACACTGCCCTGCAACAGATTAAAATCGATCTCCTCCACCCGTAGCACGAGGGTACAATTGGGTCAAAGGACAACGACGACAAAATCACACGTGACCTAAACTGCCACAGGTTGGCCCCCCTTCTCTCGTCCTGATCTGTGCGTAGCCGCGTGGGCGTACATGCGTGTGTTTGTGGGGGGAGAGGAGAGGTCGTGTAGCGGTGAGCGCGCTGCGCTAACGAACCTGGTGACCCGAGTTCGATTCCTGCTGGCGGCCAACACCGGTGGCGATTATCTGAACCAGTCCTGGGCCTCCCCTATGTCGACTCAGCCTCAAATGAGTACCTTGGTGCAGTGTGTAAAAACATCCCCATTGGAGAGACAAAGGCGGTCGGGCGTGGTGCTGGCCACCCACCCCCTCGTGTACCGTGCCGGCCTTCATAGGTACAGCTCGCGAACGGCACTTGCCCCATCAGTTTGTTAAGGCTATACGGGGGGTCTTTTTCTTTTGTATTTGTATGCATGTATGCACTCATAAGCGTGCACGATAACAAGTGTTCAGACTTACTGACTTATGTCCACCGTGGAAAACATGAAATCAGCACGTGTACAGGTGCTGGATAGTTGCATCTCAGGATGACGAGAGATGGCGAGGCCTTTACCCAGCCGTGGATCAATCACGGATTAATCCCACGGTGGAAATGTATGTGCGTACGTGTGTTGAACTTCTTTCGCGCCGTACTTAGCCAACCGTGCAGGAAAAAACACATTTAGTTTAGTTTTTTGTCGGGGCAATATTGCAGGCTTCTCAATACTGCGGCGATTCTAGATTTGAAGTTTTCGTGACTACAAGGATCCATGCTTTTTTGGTTCTTTCGGTAAAGTCACGTAGATGAAAATAAAAAATAATAATAATTAAAAATAATAATTTAGTTGTTTTCATTTTATTATTTTTTATTTTTATTTTTCATCTCCGTGACTTTACCAAAAGAACCAAAGAGTATACTGCGGTAATGTTAATTCCTTCTATAACCATGACGTCAAAGCAACCGCAAGAAAAAATCCTGCACCGGCATAACCGCGGGTGTCAGAACACGCGGTACTTTTCCAAACGCGAGCGCGCTGCTTTGGGGGGGGGGGTGTCGGGTATGTACATATACGTCGAACTTATTTCACTCCGTACGTAGCCAATCGTGCGAATCGGAGGTGCGCGCGTGTGCGGTGTGCGGTGTGCGGCGACACCCCCCGCACCCACCCTTCGATGGCCGTGAGGATGTCCTCGGTGGGCATCCCCGCGCGGCGCAGCGTGATGGACACGTTGCGGGCGCGGTTCGCCTCCATGAAGCTGACGCTGGAGCTGGGGGCCTTGGCCACGGGCTTGGCGCGCCCGGCCGAGCCGCCACCGCCGCCGCCGGCCGCCGTGCTCGGTCCGCCGCCTTGCGCCTTCGTCTTGAACAGCGCCTCGAACTCGCCCACGTTCAGCTCCTGAGAGCGAGGCACGTGGGGGGGGAGGGGGTGGGAGGTGGTGGTGAGGGAGGCAATTTGACGCCTCTTTGCCCCGCAAGGTGGCGGCGCCTCGTTAGCGTCGGAAATTGCGAATTGTAGAATTTCACCGCTGCGGATGTTCATCTGCGAATGTTTCAAGTTGCACTTTTATATATATAGTACTAAAAAACAACTTGATACCTTTGTCATTGCTACTGCCTAGGGACAGAGAAAAAAGTACACATTAGGCTACATCCATTATGTCATACCCATTATGCCATCCCTTCAGGGGAGAACAGAGCAATCGACTAAAACACGAGGAAGCTGACGAGATCTTTTCGCTTGCGCACCCACTGCCAGCGCTGTCTGCGTGCGTTTATTTATTTCAAGCCATTTGCACCGAGAGCTCTGAGGCCACGGCCGTCAGTCAGCCTGCCTGCCGGGGTGAGAATCGCTCGTCGCTTAACCACCCTGTCTTGCCCCCTGCCAGCCTGGCATTCTCACCGGCAAGGAATGAACGAGGCGTCGGGCAGGGAGTCATGAAGCAGGGTGCCCACACTCACACGGGCCAGAGAGAGATGGGGCAGGGTGCTTGCACTCACACGGGCCAGGGAGAGATGGGGCAGGGTGCTCGCACTCACACGGGCCAGGGAGAGATGGGGCAGGGTGCCCACACTCACACGGGCCTGGTAGAGATGGGGCAGGGTGCCCGCACTCACACGGGCCAGGGAGAGATGGGGCAGGGTGCTCACACTCACACGGGCCAGGGAGAGATGGGGCAGGGTGCCCGCACTCACACGGGCCAGGGAGAGATGGGGCAGGGTGCCCACACTCACACGGGCCAGGGAGACCACACTCACACGGGCCAGGGAGAGATGGGGCAGGGTGCCCACACTCACACGGGCCAGGGAGAGAAGGGGCAGGGTGCCCACGCTCACACGGGCCAGGGAGAGATGGGGCAGGGTGCCCGCACTCACACGGGCCAGGGAGAGACGGGGCAGGGTGCCCACGCTCACACGGGCCAGGGAGAGATGGGGCAGGGTGCCCACACTCACACGGGCCAGGGAGAGAAGAGGCAGGGTGCCCACACTCACACGGGCCAGGGAGAGATGGGGCAGGGTGCCCACACTCACACGGGCCAGGGAGAGACGGGGCAGGGTGCCCACGCTCACACGGGCCAGGGAGAGATGGGGCAGGGTGCCCGCACTCACACGGGCCAGGGAGAGACGGGGCAGGGTGCCCGCACTCACACGGGCCAGGGAGAGACGGGGCAGGGTGCCCGCACTCACACGGGCCAGGGAGAGACGGGGCAGGGTGCCCACACTCACACGGGCCAGGGAGAGACGGGGCAGGGTGCCCGCACTCACCCCGAGCACCTTCTCGTCTTCGAGCTCGTGGAAGATGGTGCCGTCTACTTGGCTACTCTGCAGAGCCACCCAGTTGAAGGCCTGCATGCGCATCTTGGTGACGATGGGCTTTTTCATCTTGTATCCTGCGACCGCAGTGAAATAAGGTATAAATTAAGGAACTTGCCACGGGAGTGGTGGATCTGTAAGTCGTCGGCCAAGTGGCAGACGTTGGGCCCAATCTTCTGTCATCTTGTCTGATCCTTTTTAGTTTTATTAAACGGACCAACTTTTACCGGAAGTCGTCGAGAAGAACGGAAACGTTTCTTCTCCTTAGCCTTTTTTGCCCGACATCACGAATCTTTCCAGAACTTCACGAAGCGTCCACCTCTGTGAATGTGCTCAATCAATAACGCCGCCGAATAGCAGAACATTACGAAGGAAGATAATGTCGGGGGTGGCCCTTCTGCAGCGAGCATGTGTGCGGAATGATATTTTTCTGAGAACGCGTCAAAAGCGTACGTCGAAAGTGGTCCATAGTTTGGCTTGTGTTTCAATCAATTTACTTCGCTGTGCAGCTGATGGGTTGTGAAATAGTTTTAAATTCATTTTTGTAGTTTTACGTGTAAAGACGGGAATGGCAGGAAGACAAGGTGTCTGCTTTTTTATTTTGATATTAGTATTCTCCACAACGACGCGAACGAATAAAAAAAACAGGTTATTCCCTCCTACCGTTCAACCAACGGCATTATATTTGAGTGCCTTAAACGACCACGTTAACGGTGATGGTTGATATAATGTATTTAGTTATTATTTGGCACCAAAATCCACCACCGCCGCCTCCTTCCCACAGGTGACGCGACCCTAACGTCACCGTCGGCTTTTTGGTTCATAACAATTCAGTCGCGTAGATTTCATTTTCTTCGCAAAAAAACTGACTTCAAAAACGAAATCAAGGTGCCCTGTCCCTCGCGTGCATTTAGACAGACGAGCTTTAGACCTCGCGAAATGAGACGGTATCAATTCGAGAATGAATAATTTCAGCGGGTCGGATTAGCCAAAAAAAACGTCGCTGTGTCAGTATCAGATGCGACTACATCGGCTCCTTCGGAGGCAGACGGTGTTTCGTTACGCAGTAGACATTATGCAAATTGTGGGTTGCATTGTTGCGGCTAATTGGTGGGTATGGCTCTCCTTTATTCCATCTCCTGAGTTCAATTAATCTTCACCAGCTCGATCAAGCGGCAAGGGGGACACGGATGTAGCCAGCGTGGTTGTTTCAGTCTTACTGTTGTGACCGTCAGTATCAGAGGGCATCGATCAATCAATGGGCCGGAGCTGAAATTTGTCCCACCTAATGGAGCAAAATTTAGGTAGTAACCGATTGATTTAAACTAAAACTATTTTTTATTTTACCACGTAAGGCCCACTGAGCTATCTCTATCTCTTTTTCAGAAGCCACCTAGCCACAAATGATAGCTCAACGAAGTGGTTCATCGTGTGGAAATGCATTGCAGTCAAATTCTCCAAATGCATGTTCCTGAACGTGGAGGGAAAAACCGGAGGACCCGGCGAAAATTCCACACGACCACGGGGAGAACATGCACACTCCAAATATACATGCGTCAGGGTCGGGATCGAACCCCTCATCTCCTGCATGCCAGGCGACGTAGTTAACATCTCGCCACCGTGAATTTATGTGGCCAGTGCATTACTTGATAACCCTCTCGCTTCAAATGGTTGTCCCGTAATTCGCTGTTGCTGCCAATATAATGAAATTGTAGCTCGCTAGAGCTATGCCACCTCAGGTGGTACCGACAAGTGAAGTGTCTGGGCTCATGGACAAAACTACGCAGACTCCCAGAAACACACGGCACGTCTCCAGATGACGAGCGTGTCGCCTGACAACACTTGCCACGGAAATCCATTTATGGATAGCTTTGCTTAACCCAGAAACTACCACCTCTCCAAAATGTATATGCATGTTAGCGTCGTGTATTATTTTACCAGGCAATGTATGGACATTAAGAGAGACACTACACTGCAATTCAAATAATATTCTTATTTACCCAACAAGGCTACACTGGGTGAATACTCTTTTTTAAAAAGCGTTCTGCACTCGGCTCTTTGGGAGGTAACAACGGTGCCTGGAGGAAACCCATGGATATGAAGGCACGACATTGAAACAGTCGTACGTGCAGATCAGCAACCTCCTTGCTGTACTGCTTTCTACTGGAAATATTGTGCAGACCTGCAGACAAGGTGGTAAGTGCGTTGTGCCGACTGTGATCACTGAACGATCCAGCAAACCGGCGTTCGACTTGATGACTCATCACATTTTGGAGTGACGGTTTAACGGGAGGTATTTGTTTGTTGTTTCTACAATGTGGTGAATGCAGAAACTCCAGTGGCTTGCAGGAGTCACGTGAACCAATTACACACAACGGACACAAAATTGAATCCAATCAACTGTCACGCACAGGATTCGACGCGTGCAATAGGAACGGAAAAAATAATAATAACAACACAGCCATTATAGTACAGAGGGCGTCACAGCAGCTGGAGCTATCCGGGGCTAACACTGGGGGGCGGGGGGGCGGTGGTTTGGTAGCCCCCCAGAAGATATTCCACAACAAAATAAACGGTGAACGTGAGAATCGATTTTAATCGATGAAGCGGCGCATCACTAATTGGTGATTTCCGAAGGTGTGGCCCACTCCCCCCCCCCCCACCAGCTCGGGTAGACAGAGCGGAGGTCGCGGGTGCGCTGATTGGCCAGCGTTGTGGCGACTTGCTGACCTGCAGAAGCGTTGCCTGGTCCCTGTGGCAGAGCTCCGCCTGGTGGAGGTGGAGGCGGCGGCGGAGGGGGAATGCTGCCGCCTGGTGGAGGAGGCGGTGGAGGAGGTGGAGGAGGTGGAGGAATGCCTTGTCCCGGTGGAGGAGGTGGGGGCGGTGGAGGAGGAGGAGGTGGTGGAGGGGGTGCCGCAGACCCTCCTGGGAGAGGTGGTGCTGGAGGTGCAGGAGGAGGCCCCACTGGGCGACACAACGGCGGAGCATGCGTGCCTCCTTGAGGACGTGGTTCATCTGTGACAGATGGCCGACCGGGTTCAAGGTGAGAAAATAAAACCACAGCACAGCGGGGGGAGTGCAGGTCAATACGGTAACCCGCAGCAATCTCCTGAATCATGCCTACCAATATTGAAACAATGATATACAATCTTATAATTTCTTAAGTGGAATTGCATCGCGATCGTCCCGTTGTCAGCCAAAACGACGGAAGAACGTTATGGTGGGCTCGCACACGAGCCCAAAACTACCTTCTGCGTGAGAGCTCGAGAACTGTTGGTCCACCAGAGAGCAGGTGAGGTAGGGCTGTCCCTGCTGGGTGCCATCCCCCGTGTCCCCCGTTGAGTCTGACGCGGGCGGTGGCTTCTCGTCGGCGTTTCTGGCGGCCGGGACCACCACCATCTGGGCCTGGAACTTCTGGTTTCGCGACGCCTCCAGCTGCTGGGTCTTGTCTCTCAGGAGGCTCTCCAGCTCATGGATGCGGCTGCTGGCATCCCTGTACAGCCCCTTCCGACCGACCGACCGACGCATTCACAGTGAATTTCCAAATTTCAACCAACGCACGACATAGGGCCCAAGATTGCCCTTTGTCCAGGAGAGATCATCATGAAATTATATGAACGTACGTTGAACTTCTTTCGCACCATGCGTAGTCAACCGTGTTCATCGGGGGAATTAAAAAAAGTACTTTCGAAACGAGTTGCACCTGGAGTGAGACCTATGATTAAATCACCCAGAACTGCAACGCGCCCGATCTAATAACAACTCGGAATCTAAGCAGGCTTGAGCCTTGACGGTGCCTGGACGGGCAATCACCGCGAACAAACAGCCTGTCATAGGGCTGCGGGGCTACGTGATGGGCAGGAGAGGGCTTTGCAGCAAAATCAACAGCTGTACCTTACTTCTATGCTCCTACAGTTGCGCCAGCCGCCTTCACCAACCCGCACCCTTCAACGTGGTGAAACTTGGTCGAACACAGATCCAGGTGCCAGCAAGGCAGGATGGGGAGGCCCTCGTTCGGCAGCGGATTCACGAATGCGCTGCCGCTGTTTGCCATCACCATCGCCGCGAGCCGAGACGGGCGGCGATTTTTTGTCTCACCTCGATGCTATGGAGCTCGCTGGCGCCGTGCATCAGCTGTTTCTCCAGCTCGGCTATCCTGGCCATAGCCTCCAGCTCCTTCTGTTCCATGTGCCGCGTCACCTGCGGCGCAAACGTCACAATGGCGGAGGGGGTATGGGGCTCAGTCGGTCAGAGCCTCGCTGCGGTACGCCCGGTGGGGAGAACGGCGAGTGAGCGATGGGTGAGCGGCGAGTGAACGGCGAGTGAACGATGGGTGAGTGGTGAGTGAGCGATGGGTGAGTGGTGAGTGAACGGCGAATGAACGATGGGTGAGCGGTGAGTGAACGATGGGTGAGTGGTGAGTGAGCGATGGGTGAGCGGTGAGTGAACGGCGAGTGAACGATGGGTGAGCGGCGAATGAACGATGGGTGAGCGGTGAGTGAACGGCGAATGAACGATGGGTGAGCGGCGAATGAACGGCGAGTGAACGATGGGTGAGTGGCGAGTGAACGACATGTGAACGACAGGTGAATGACAGGTGAACGACAGGTGAACGACAGGTGAACGACAGGTGAGCGACTGCGCGTGGCGTACGCTGGCGATCTGGTCCTCCAGGCTGTCCACGTGCTCCAGGGCGGCGGTGCGCGTCTCGGCGTCCTCCAGCAGGGCGCCCACGTCGAACACGTTGTCCAGGTACGCCTGGATCTGCATCAGCAGCCGCTCGCTCTCCGTCTCTTTCAGGCTCTGCGGGGTGCACGCCGGTGCGACACACGCGGCGATCGTGAGCGCGGTGCGACACGCGGCGATCGTGAGCGCGGTGCGACACGCGGCGATCGTGAGCGCGGTGCGACACGCGGCGATCGTGAGCGCGGTGCGAGACGCGGCGATCGTGAGCGCGGTGCGACACGCGGCGATCGTGAGCGCGGTGCGAGACGCGGCGATCGTGAGCGCGGTGCGAGACGCGGCGATCGTGAGCGCCGTGCACACGCGCCGATCGTGAGCGCCGTGCGAGACGCGGCGATCGTGAGCGCCGTGCGACACGCGGCGATCGTGAGCGCCGTGCGAGACGCGGCGATCGTGAGCGCGGTGCGAGACGCGGCGATCGTGAGCGCGGTGCGAGACGCGGCGATCGTGAGCGCGGTGCGACACGCGGCGATCGTGAGCGCCGTGCGAGACGCGGCGATCGTGAGCGCGGTGCGACACGCGGCGATCGTGAGCGCCGTGCGAGACGCGGCGATCGTGAGCGCGGTGCGAGACGCGGCGATCGTGAGCGCGGTGCGACACGCGGCGATCGTGAGCGCGGTGCGACACGCGGCGATCGTGAGCGCGGTGCGAGACGCGGCGATCGTGAGCGCCGTGCGACACGCAGTCGCCTCTGCCCGACGGAAACGGCCGCGTTCAACTAAATTCTAAATTGACAGCAGCCAAATACTCTGAAGGCGTCGATGTTGATTCTAAACGTGGAGGGGAAAAAACCACGGAGAGAACACAGAAACTCCAAACAAACAGGGTTAGGATCGAATCCGCGACCTCCTGTATACCAGGCGAGGTAGTTAACATCTCGCAACCATGGCGCCCAGGATGGTTAGGCTCTTGACGTGTTCAATGTTGTTCACAGCGACGCGCAGCTTCGAGGGTGGGCGGTGGGGGAGGTCGAGGGGTCACGCCCGTGGGAAACCTCACAATGAGAATCAGAATATTTATTTCTTCACACAGGCGGAATCCGATGAGCTACGAAGCGGTTTTTTTCACGGATGTCCACTAGACCTGCCTCGAGCACGCCGTCCAGACCCAGCTCGGTGAACTCGTACTGCAGGTGGACGCGCAGGTTCATGTCCTCCACGGAGTGCACCACGATGTTGATGAACTGCATGCAGGCCACCTGGCGGCAGGAGGAGGAGGAGGAGGAGGCACCATCAATCACTCGCACACTCAAACGCGGGCACGCACACACAGCCGCACTCTGGCCTGTGTCCCCACGTATAAACTATTTTAAACTGTCAACTATGTTTGTTTTAGCAGGTATTACCCGCTGAGCTACGTAGCTGTTTTTTCAGAAGCGCGCGAATGATAGCGCAACGAATTGGCTCATCGCGTGGGATTTATATTAGCCGAATACTCTAAACCAGCGGTTCTTAACCTGGGATGCATGCATCCTCTGGGGGGTGCGAGATGCCCTTTCTGGAGGTGCGAGACATGGCCAGATCTTTTTAGAATGGTAATCATCGAACACACACATTTAGCACAGGTACGTAAGTGCAACTACGTTGTTTCATCAAATCCTCTATGCAATTATTAACATTATACTGTTTATTTTTGCGATGAGAACCAAAGGGATGCAAGGCTGCAGTAAAGGTTAAAAACCGCTGCTCTAGACGCGTGGATGTTGATTCTGAGTGTGGAGGGAAAAACCGGAGGACCCGGAGAAAAGTCCACGCGATCACGGGGAGAGCACGCAAGCTTCAAATATACAAGCGTCAGGGTCGGGATCGGGATCGAACCCAAGGCCAAGGTGGTTAACATCTCCCCACCGTGGCGCCGTATAGGTACAGGGGAGGGCTCAGTCCGTCTGCCTGTTGGCCTTCCACGCCGATGCTGTCACCCCGGCATTTTGTTCAAGCGAGCACAAATCTCTGAGGTGGTCGCAACACCTGCCGGGTTCCCGTCGGCCGAGTCAGCCGCGTTAAACGGACGCTGCCGGATTAGCGCTCGCAAACAGCTGAACAGAAATGCTTTGACTGGGAATGCTCTCGGTACAAGGAGCCTGGGGAGACGACGATTTGGAGTACATTTCGATTTAAAGCTTGGGGTCGATCAATTGCGTATGACTTGGTGGACAAGTCAACGGTGGTTGTGGTTGTCTTATAAATGGCCTCAACCCAGCCGTAGGATTCATATTCTTGTTTCTTTCGGTGAAGTCACGTAGAAGGGAAATAATAAAATAATAAAAATTAAAAAAAATAAAATTATCACGACGTTTCGATTGCAACACAAGCAATCGTCATCAGGTTTTGCAATCGAAACGTCGTGAGAATTTTTATTTTTATTATTTATTAGTTCCCTTCTACGTGACTTTACCGAAAGAACCAAGAATATGATTTTGAGTACGTAACAATTTTGAGTGAACGGATGCGACTGGGAGGCGTATTCGATGCAAAGTGCTTGAGTAGATATCGTGGACAGAGATGAATGGAAGGGCTATGATCATCGACGTCTTTGAAAAGCTCATGGCGTATGAAGAGAAAGAGAGAGATGTTTATCGCTAAAATACAGCGTTAATACTTTCTAATTCGAAGAGATGGGACATTGACTTCTTTTGGTGAATTCGCAGCGAAGGTTTTACCATGAAATCAATGTTGTTGTCCTCCGTTCCAAAGTATTCCATGAGCCTCTCGAAGCGATTCTTCTCTCCACACGACTGTTGAGAAAATACACAATCGTCATCATCATCATTATCACCGTCATCACCATCATCACTATTATCCACCGCTCTTAAAGCATGTACGTTTGTACAAAAGCCATGGCCTGCCGCAATCACCATCGTAATGATAAGCAGTTGAATAGGATGTACGTATGTTGAGCATTTTTCGCATTGTGCGAAGCCAAGCGTGAAAATGGGAGATGCGGGGGAAGGACAACAAACTGAACACAAAACGGAGTTCTCAGTCAATGAGTTTTCGATCTAAATTTAAAAGTGCAAAGCTCCCGATGGCTTCCTAATATAGGAAGGAAGAGCGTTCCAGACGGCCACAGGGGGCGCATCCGAAAGCGCGCGACGCGGCGACCGCTGATCCTCAGCCTGCCTCTCAAAGGCTCCCCCCGCTGCTTCCATCACCTCCTTGAAGTTACTGAAGGCGGCGAGAATCTTGCTGTGACCTCCCAGCACGAGGCAGACAGCCGCCAGGAGCTCCAGTACCAGGGCCTTCGTCCTGCGGGGTCACAGCGCCGACAGCTTCAAATCGAGTGGGGCGCAGGAGGGAGGGGAGTCATGCAGACCCAGCGCCGCCTATCGAAGTTCACCGATTGTTGTCCGCGACTGCTTTCGATGCTCGGCTACGGTTTGTGAATATCATCGTGGATCGTAGCCGAAGCTCGCAGAAGCTCAACGCGCCTGGGAGGGGAGCGGTGTCCGCTTCTGCTGAAGCAAGGTACGCTGCGGCATATTATTTTGGGTCTTTCGGTAAAGTCACGTGGATGGGTTCGAAGAGAATAATAAAAAAAACTACGACGTAACACGAAAAATATGAATTCCTGCAGTCACGAAAGCTTTGAGTCAAGATTTAAGCTGCTGCAGCTAGACTCGGTTGGGTCACGCAAACAACAGGTGAATTATCACGTGAGACCACTTTCATCGCATGTGATAATTCATCGTCGGCAACAATGGGTTCAGATTAAAACAAATACCCTTTGGTTCTTTTGGTAAAGTCACGTAGATGAAAAATAAAAATAATGAAATGAAAATAAATAAATATATTTCCATCTACGGAACTTTACCGAAAAAAACCAAAGGGTATGGATCCTTGCAGTCACGAAAACTTCAAATCTAGAATTAAAACAAATGTTGAGAACGCCACGACATAGCATGATCACGTATGTATGCACGTATGTTGAACTTTTTTCGCGCCGTACGTAGCCAACCTTGCTAATTGGAGCTGCGGTGAAAGACAACAAACGGAACACTAAAAGCAGTTCTAAGGAAATGGCGTTTCTATTTAGTTTGAAAGTGCATAGCACAAGTGGCTTCCTAATATCGGAAGAGCATTCCAGATGGCTGCACAATAACATCTGAAAGCGGCCGATGCATTGACCGTCTTTGTTCGATGGTGAGGTACGTGCGCCGATTCTTAAGGCGCTGATAAAACCTAGACAGTAGCGCAGCATGGTGGGGCCTTACGGACAAAACGAGCCGTCTGCCATCTGTCATACAATCAGGAGGCAATTATATAAAACTCTAAAGAGCAAAGTTTTTGTTTACGTGGGTTGCGGTTATTTTTTTTTCTCTTCTTCCCAGTCGGCTGCTGCCAACGAAGGCTGCAGGACAAACGCGCGCGGCCGGCTACCGAGTTGTGTTTGGGTTATATTTGTGTTTAAAAAACAAAACAAATAATCGAAGCGCGTCACCGGTGGTGCGAGTCCGCTCCCCACCTGGGACTTCTGTTGTTGAGGCTCAGCGTGATTTCGTTGACACAGCTGGGGTGCGACATCACCAGGTTGAAGCCAGACTGCAGACAAACGAAAAACAAAGTCAATCAACTCGGTGGCCGTGTTTGGTGACTTGGGCACAAATTGTTAGGGGAGGAGTGGGGGGGAGTGGACAATCAGTGGTAATTGGATCTGATAGCTCATTAAGATGACCTCTGTGAATAAGAAAAATATCTCAAGTCAATTACACTATGGACATATTTTCCAGAAATTGTCACAATGCGAACGTGGATTTTTTTAAATCACTGTCTCAGGGCTACCATCGAAGGTGAAAGCCACCCCCATACACATTTGGCCAGGGAGAATAACATATATTTCTGTTACTTTTTGTACAAAAAAAAGATACGCAGTTGACATCATTTGACAGATTTTGTGATAATTGTCAGCCCTTTCGTCAATCCACCGCTGAATAAAAGTCTCCCCCATGCCTTTCATGGCTTTATTTTGGTGATTTCGAAAAGTGTATTGGTTTAGTAGTACAGAGTTAGACTGATTGCCTTAATCTAAGTTGTCTTGTGGTTGTTGTTGTTGTTTGACTTGCATCCCACTGGGATTTTTGCACACAGCGTTGGTGTACGGTGTTTTTTCTGCAATATTTTGCTGTCTTTTCTTGGATTTTCTGTTGGCACTTAGTCACATATTCACTTTAAGATGTTTTTTGTTCATGTTTAAGTTTTTTGTTTGTTGCGGTTGCACCCGATTAAAGAGCCGAATGGCTCACAGGGCTACACCTAATAAATGAACTTGAAATTAACTTGAGCTTGAACATTCGTCGCGAATTCAGAAGCTTTATTTATCCTGGAGAAATCCGATGAGCTATGAAGCTCTTTTTCACACATGTCCAGTACTCTACACCAAGTGGCCAATGCAAGATGGTTGCAGGGGTAGGGCCCAAGACCGGTCCAGACATCGCTCGCCGCTCACGTTAGCCGTGGCCAGGAATCAAACTTGAGTCGCTGAGTCCGTAGCGCAGTGCACGAACCGCGGCGTCGTCACTCCACCCCGAAGGTGACGGGAAAGTCAAGCTTTGGCGCAAAAGTCGGTTCTCACCAACACGTGATGATTTGGTGTTTTCTACTTTTCGGTGGAACATTAGTTCTTACCAATCTATGAATCGGGCCCTCAAGTGTTTTGCAAGGGGGGTGCGTGTCGTGATGAAGTGATCACCCCCCCCCCCACAGGGAGCAGCACTTGCCTGGTAGTTCATGATGGCGCGCAGGCACATGATGCACACGTGGACGTCATCCTGGCTCACAGCCTTTTGGTTGCGGAAGGTCCACCGGCGGTTGAGCGTGTTGTGCCTGGCGGTGAGAGTTGCAAGTCAATCACAGCCTAACGTTGCGCGTGTAAAGGCGGGGGTGGTGGTGGGGGGTGAGCCGTCACTTTATTCCCTGCGGCACCATCCTAGGTGCTCAGTTATTCTTATCCGTGACTTTAATGCCACTGGAGTCACGCATTTCCAGCACCCTGGTACAGAATCAAGAGTTTTTTTTATTTCTCCTGGTGAAATACGATGAGCTTTTGCACAGATGTCCAGGAGGGGCCGGTCAGAAAGTTACAGCACAAAAACACAAAAACACGATAGCTACTTACAACCCTGGCCCCAACTTACAAACGTACAGATGCAGGGCTACATCCCATTGTTCTCATCTCCTGTTTGGTCACCAGTAGGCAACGGTGGATGAAAACTGCAAATGTGTAAGCATGCATTTCTGTAAACCGGTGTGTGCCTGTGTGTTCGTGAGCTTGTGAGGAGCGGTAGTGGAGTGGTTAGCGCGCTGCACCACAAACTCAGCAACCTGAGTTCGATCCCCGCTCACGGTCAACAGTGACGATTATTTGAACAAGACGTGGGCCTCCGAAAAGTTGACTCAGCCTCAAACGAGTGCCCAGTGCGATGTGTAAACATCACCATTTTGGAGCCAAAGGCAAGCCAGGTGTGGTGCTGGCCACCACCCACCCCCTCGTGTGCCGTGCCGGCCTACATAGGTGCTCGCTAACAGCACTTGCCCCAACAATCTGTTAAAGATATAGGGGGTACCTTTGTCTTCTGTATGCTTCGCTCAAGTCTATGGTACGTTCTTGGAAATTTTAGGGCAACTGTCGACAGGAATTATGACTGACAAACGTGGATAAATCCGATCGCCACAATTGGGATGGCAACACAGCTTCCGCTCAGATCAGGGACAGGTCACATAACAACCCGAGGTAATGTGCTTTGTCGGTCAATCACTGCTCGTCAAAGTACACTTCTCAACAAATCATCTTCATCGGAGACCGAGAACTCCACCTGGCTCTACGCCACTGCCTGCACGAAAACACCAAAGTTGCTCAGGATAAAAACAAATCATTGCCAGCGATGACTGCCCTAAAAATTGGCCTCGTTGATCCTGGCCGTAAGATCGTGCTAAGTCGTGAGTAACCCGCACTCAGTCCCAGGTCACCCACCGCACCGAGCAGCGAGCGAGAGGCTTGCTACCGGTTGCACTTTGGCATCCCGAGACAATGAACCGACGTCGCAGCGAGACCACGCGAGCCACGCCGGCCCTACTGGGTCCCCGTGCCCCGGTGCCAGTGGCAGTGCTCTCGCGGCCTCGACGGACGGGCAAGCCTGGACGCTCTCCGCGTGGTGACCGCAGTACCGCAGCAGCAGTTGCTTGGCCGCTCGGGACACGCTGCTGGCGGCGGAGGTGAGGCCGCTGACGCTGGACTCGTGCTCCGCGTCCTCGTCGATGGCGCCGTCCACCGACTTCTGCCTCTCGGCCATCGACGGAGTCGCGCCGCTGTCCGTGGTGGCTGCTGCTGCGGCGGCGGCGTCGTCGTAGCTGCGAGATGTTGGAACGACGAGAGAGGCGGTGGGGAATGACGGCGGGGCACGCGCGCGGACAGACTCCGGCGCAAGAGACGCGAGGACTCAACACCCATTTTGGTGTCACGGATGGTCGACTGAAATTACCTTCGGCGGTCTTGCACCCTGCCAAGGTGGCGGCTGGGAGGGGGGAGGGTAGAACGCGACAGGGGGGGGGCTTAGCGGGAGAATGACGGGAAGCAGCGATCGTTGTCATTTCGAGAGAGGAAGAATTCCGACGACCGACGGAATGAAATGAGAGAAAGAGAGAGAAGGTGTCGTCGAGCGGCGACATGCAGTGGAGCACGCGCGCGCACAGACGACGCGCGTCTGGAGGCGTCGAACGTGCTGGCGATTACGCGCAGGCATCGCCCGTTCGCTCTCTCCTGATGCGCGCACGTTCGCGGCCACGGCGCAAAGGGAACGTCCAGACCACGCCGTGCGGTGGACGTCGGGCTTTTCCCGGAGGTCCAGCAAGGAAACGCAGAGAAGTGAAAAAAAAATAAGTAAGTATGATCTATGATCTAGGCCACTTGTCATCCGAGACTAAAATAGCAAAGATAAATAACACCGGCCGAAAGAGGAAACGCGCCCGAGAGGATGTCACCAGCTGGAGTCATCGATGTCATCATCAACATCGCCAGCTGATGATCGTCGCTCCAAAGATGGAGAAATGAAAGCCGCTCGTGGAATCGGCCGTGCACGGCAACGAGACGGTTCCGGCAGCCCTTCATCCAGCAGTGGATAGATCACGGCTTAATGAAAAGAGCGACCGCTGCTAACTTAGAAGCAAGGCACAATAAGAAGAGCAACCCTGTGGTTAGAGGTTGTGTGCTTAGCAATGCTGCGGGTATGCGTGGTGTGGTTCGGGGTGGTAGAGCAAGCGGCTCACGATCAGAAAATTGCGAGTTCAAATCATCGCGGTTGGGGTCGATCAAATGCGTATCACTTGGTGGAGAAGTCAACGGTGGTCGTCTTATAGATGACATCAACCCCGCCGTAGGATGTGGAACTTAAACCAATGGCTCGGGGCTGTAGATGGGAGGTGAGCGCTGCTTCAATGCCCATTTGGAGCAGGCAGACACTTTTGCATGGCCAGGGTATGGTTTTGCGACTGGCAAATCGTTGAAGACGTGGTTATGGGGTCGGCAAAGCGGAGAGTTGAGAGGAAGAGGAGGTGTAAAGAAGGAGCTTCCGTTGAACAAACAAACAAAACAAGACACCCAGCAACTCACGTGCCGGAGCTCTGCGTGTGGCACAGGTAATCCACGAGAACGTCCAGCCCCCGGTTCTCCTCGTTCAGAAACTCCCTCACCCACCTGGGCAAGAAGACAGGTGGGGGGGGGGGGGCACGACATGGGGTAAGCGTGGCACCGCGGCGAGCGCGTAAGGGGCCGTCCATAAATGACGTCACGCGATTTTGGACGATTTTTGACCTCCCCCCCCCCCTCGTCACACGGCGTTGCAAAAAGTCAGAACCCCCCGCCTAAAATATGATGTCACAAGCTCTTCCCCCCCCCCCCCAAAAAAAAAACATATTTCCATTTTGAAAATAAAACATGCTTCAAATCGCTTCAAACTATTGTCATTGTAGTGCGTATTTAATGTGGCGTTGCACTCTGATGTTGTAGGAGAAAACATTTATTAAAATGTCAATTTAGTTAAGTAGAACGTGTTGTCTATATTTATTTAAAGTTTCGCATTTTGAAGTAACGTCACATTTCTCAAACACCCCCCCCCCCTCGTCACACATCGTCACAAATGTATGACCGCCCGCCCCCCCTCTCCCCTAGGTACGTGACGTCATTTATGGACGGCCCCTAAGAGTCTCGCCCTCGGACAACGTCAAGGAGCCTTGAGCCACATGCCCTGAGGCTGGAGAACCGTGGGGCGTTCTCTGGATAGTCCAGTTGCTACCGCACAGGTGACATTCACTCGGTGAGGAGTTGACGATACATTCTAACGAAGGGTCGATCTGGAAGGAAAAAAAAAATCTTCTTGAGGCTTTATTGTAGTAAAGATGATCATAATTACGATGATGATGATGATGATGATTGGAAGCGCAAAAGCCAGGTGATGAGATGAGTCTGTGTGTTTGCTCGGTAGATTAAATATGACTGGATGATAAATGTTGGGAAATTGCATTTTTATTGTTTTGTTGAACGGCAAAATAAGCACGGTGTTAATTCTCGCGGTGTGATTAGATGAGAGATTAAAACACATGTGTAGGCAGTAATTAAATGAAGAAACGAAAAGCCCCTAAATAAATAAACAGGCAATACGGGAAGGACCCGCATTGTCTGCTAATTTTTCCTTCCGCTATTGGTCATGAATTTTAATTTGCTCACTAAAATATGACTCTTCCTTTTAGTATTGTGCGTGGGTTGTCAGTTCCAAAATCTCAGAAGGTTATTTATAAGATAGACAAGCAGACGATACATCTGCTTCCCATATCCATCCCTCCACACGTAAAAAAAAACCTATTCTATCATCCCACGGCCTTCTGTTAGAGATTCTTTTTTATTTAGATTATTTAAACACGTCCCATCAGCTACACGGCATTCTGGGAGTGATTTAATTATACATATATATATTTTTTTAAACATCCCATCAGCTACACGCCATTCTGGGAGTGATTTATTTATTATGTATATTTTTAAAAAAAAACACATCCCATCGGCCACACAACCTTCTGGGAGACATTGACCTGTTGTTGTTATTATTATTGTAAGATATTTTCTTCATCACGGATGACCGCGGCACGTGTACGGAGAACGACGAGTGGCCTACAACTCGGCACGAGCCACTCACCCAATGTGGTTCGTGCGCAAAGAGATCTCGATCTCGCGTAGCACCTGCGTCGATTCCTGCACTCGTCTCTTGAACTGCAACGAGAAAAAACCCATCGGCACATTTACCGCACTGTACGCACGTGCGTATGTTGAACTTCTTCCGCGCCGTACGTAGCCAACCGTGCTCACCGGAGGTGCGTGCGCACAGGTTGTACATCGCACGCAAATGAGTGTGTATTCACGTGGGCAGCCTGTGTTTGTGTCAGACCACTAGTGGACGAGGGCTTTCCTGCCCCTTGTGGGTCGAGAGGGAAACTTAACCATACTTCACCACGCGATGCGAACTGCTGCTGTGTCGCAAACATTACGCAAGTTGAGTCTACGTCAAGTTGAAGCAGAGCTTGCGTGGGCTGTTGAGCGGTGTTCATCTCCGTTGGTGATGCTGAGCCGGTGGTGTTCACGTGACGGGGGTGGGGTGGGGGGTCAGCGTCCCAATAGGACAGCCACGCAAAGCGATTCGTATTTTATTGACCCCCGAAGTGTTAATCGGTAAGAAGACCCTCGACTTGGAATCAAACTCACAACCGTACAACGGTGAGTCAAGCCGCTCTGCTTTCGCAGCGCCTGGCTTGATATGCAGTTGAATTAAAAACAAAGTATGTATTTTTTTGTATCACTCAGAGGTGGTAACAAAAAGCAAGCCCATTGTTTGTGCGCATCTGGCCATCGTTGCTCGGCGGCAAGGGATTACAACAATAACATTGCACAGCGCAAATGGTTGCCAACCTGTGGTCTGCGGAAACGGTGAACAAATCTGTAAACGACGAGAAAGGCTCCTCGTCGTGAAACCATGAACAACAAACAAACAACAACAACAAGGTGCAAAAATGTGTACAAAGCACTCAGCCTTTGTGCATGCTGAAACACTCCCCCCCCCCCCGACCCTTTGCATGGTTGTCCTCTCGTGCTACGCCACCGTCAAAGGGCATTTTCAGCAAACGCGACCGCCGGTGGTCTCCCAAGGCCACGGGAAGTGGTTCGCGGAATTGCTGCAGACACGTGTTTTAAAAAAATATATATCGATCTTTATTTTACGTGCCACTATCGTCCTTAATAAAGTGGGCGTCGGTGCGCGTTTGCAGCAGAACGGGAACGATACAGGGGGCATAGAGCAACAGAAATGGAAAGAGAACACATTGTGATTTCCTCGATATTCGCGTATGATAAGTTCAGAAGATGCTCATGAAGAGCAAATTTCACGGATAACGATATTTGCGCGAGAAAACCTTTTATCTCATCACTTAATCTACCACCACTTTATCCCCTCACTTTATCTCATCACTTAATCTCATTATTTATTTTATCATCCCTCTCTCTCGATGCAGTCGTGTCGAGTTGCAGATGCGATTCGCAGATAGCGAAAATCGCCGATCGCAAGTTGGTGAATAACGAGGGAACACTGCATATACATGCCACAAAACATATGTTTCGCACATGGTGGCCCACAAACATCTGTCGAGGGTTGACGGTGACCCACGGGTCCAGAGAGTGGCAACCACAGCCACAGACGATAGCGCTGTGCCGTTGGCATGTCGAGGGCAGTGCCCGGGTGATGGTTGGCGCGAGTGTGGGGGGCACGGTGGGGTGGGGAGGCAAGTCACCTTGCGAGCCATGCTGAACTCCATGTGGCTCTTGAGCTGCTGTATGTAGGTGTGCGGCGGGTTCTTCACCTGGAATCGCTCCTGAGAACAAACAAGTATAACCCGTAAAAACAAAGTTTTTCACTGTAAATCCTTTATATGCGTGGCGGCTAAAGTCCTCTCGTCCTCTGGCTTGAGATGGCTGCCACCTATGGGTCAGATGATTGCATTGCACCATTAAGCAATTGGTAATTAAATATAATTTTTTTGTCCTAAAAAGTGTAAAATTTAAAAAAAATTTCACGAACATTAATTGTCACGCACAACGAGTCTGTGTGGAAAATGTCAGCTCGATTGGATCACGGGAAGTGGGTTAAAAAACGACCGAAAGATTTGCACGGTCGTAAGCGCGCAAGCAAGCAAGCAAGCGAACTTAATATAAAGGATTTAAAAAGAGCGGACGCAACGGCGCTCACCCGCCCGCACCTCCGATTAGCACGGTTGGCCTACGCACGGAGCGAACGGAGTTCAACAAACGTACATGCGTGCATACGTACATACGCAGATTTCACCCAAACCACGACCATGCCCTGCGGGAACGCAACCATATCTTCACGTAAAATGTATATGTATCGGGCTTTCACCAAAGGCGCCTTGCGGATAATTAACGATGGGTACGCATTAATGTAGTGGTGAAGATTCGGTGAATAAAATAGACGAGAGGAAGTAGTGGGCGAACCCGTGATGCGTGAATTAAGGAAAATAAAAATTGATGAGAGCAAATGATGATGACCGGATTAGATGGATGGATTGGGAATGAGTGCTCGCCATGGAGAGAGATTATCAAGAGGGAACAGGAGCGGTCGTGGTTAGAAGAGATTATTTGGTCGTGGGATGAGCTTTGGAGATAAAAGAAGAAGTGAGTTTTGAGGGAAGAGCGGAAAGCAGTGAGCGAAGACGACCGCTTGTATGTGCATTGAACTTCTTTTGCACCGTACGTTAGCCAACCGTGCTAATCGGAGGTGCGGGGGGGGGGAAGGACAACAAACTAAACACAAAAAGCTGTTGTAAAGAAAATCCTCGTCAATCTAAACTTAAATCTCGATTTAAAAGTGCATAGCTCCGGTGACTTCCTAATATGGGATTGAAGAGCGTTTCAGATGGCTGCAGAGGCGCACGTAAAAGCACGTGATGCAGCGACCATTTTTATTCGATGGCGAGCCAAAGGCCGCTGCTGCGAGGATGACCGGAGTTCGCGTGATGATGGTTTATGTCCCTTGACGAGATCAGCAAGGTATTGTGGTTCATTTGTGGCAAGCACTTTGTGCTTAATGAGTGCGACCGTTATCATGTTTGCTTGCAGCAGCTGGAAGCCAATGCAGCTCAGTGAGCAACCGGGTGGGCACGGTCGAATCTTGAAGTGCCCGTCGCGACACAGGAGAACGAACTACACAGACAAAAAAACTGTTCTAAAGAAGTGAGTTTTCAATCTGCATTATTTAGAAGTGGAGAGCTCCCCAGTGGTTTCCGAGTAAGGTTTTAATGCGGAGGGCAAGTTGAGAGATGCCGTGGGGAAGCTGCCAATCTCGGCTCCCCACGGCATCATCTTCCGAGGGCTCCCGCGGGCATCGCGTAGCAATCGTAGATGCCCACACATTTGGTCTTGGAGATCAGAATTCACACATTTCAGAAACGCCCACGTAAAAATGTCATTTTTAAAAAAATTAATAACGGACATCACAGTGACCCAATTTGGTGAGGCAATGCGTCTCACTGGGCTTTCACATGTATGTACGCGCGTTGAACTTCTTTCACGCCGTACGTAGTCAACCATGCTTATCGGAGGTGCAGGAGAAGGACAGCAAACTCAACACAAAAAGCAATCCTAAAGAAATGAGTTTTCCATCGAGATTTTAAGACATCTTAACAGACTGTAGGGACGGCACACGAGGGGGTGGGTGGCCAGCACCACACCCGTCCGCCTTTGTCTCCCCAGTGGCGATGTTTACACACCGCACCAGGTACTCATTTGATGCCGAGTTAGCTTAGGGGAGGCCGAGGAGCAGTTCAGATAATCGTCAACTGCTGTTAGCCGTGAGCGAGAATCGAACTCGGCTCGCTAGGTTCGTAGCGCAGCGCGCTAACCGCTGCGCCACCGCTCCACCTGCACGTTGGACGTTTATGGTGATCAGTGAAAACAAGGCGACTCCCCACCTGGTCGCAGACGAGCTCCCATTTCTTCTCGACGTCGTAATCTTGCAGCAGCTGTGCTTTGTCCGGTGGCAGGTTCATAGAATTCTGCAAAAGAAAAGCGGTGACGCAGCGCCGTCGTTAATTGCCTCTCCACGTCTCATGTCAAACCAGACAAAGGTTTATCTTGCCTTCACGGATTCTCCCCCCAGTCGGGAATTGCTTGTTAAGATCATCTATGAGGGCATTCAGGCACACCCATCCCTCCACTCCCCCCCCCCCCCTTTTAATTCCCCCCCCCCTCATTCCCATCCTTCCCCTAGAGGCGTTATCCGAGTTCAGGACGTAGACAGAAGGAATGTAGACCTCAGGTGAAGACCAGGTCTGTCTCCCCGACAGACCTGGTCTTCACCTGAGGACGGCTGCTTGCGTTGTGGCCGAAACGTCGTGAGAATTATTTTATTATTATGTTATGTTATTATTATTTTATTATTTCCCTTCTACGTGACTTTACCGAAAGAACCAAGAAGATGAATCCCTGCAGTCACGAGAGCTTTAAATCGAAATTTAAGGGATGTAGAGTTCATTGACTGACATGGACAGGTTCAAAATATTAAAAAAAACATTGGTAATATTCATTGTACTTGGCATTGTTTTCCCAGAATACTGGTGGCAATTCCCACGCATGCCCTCTGCGTGTACCTGAATCGTTTGTTCGATTAAAAAAAACGACTTTTGTACGAAGAAAACAAAGTAATCATGCGGACTTGGAGCTGGGCGATGCGAAATATATCTCAGTGATTGTAATGGCTGCGTTGTGTTGTGCGCTTTCCAAAACGTTCACACCCGTCGAGGACAGGTCGCGCGTTCCCAAGCCCTCGTCTCACGCGCGCGGTAACACACGGCTGTGTCTAGCAGGTTCGTGAAACAAAAAAGAGTTTTGCAGCTCATCGGATTTATTCCAGTCTAAACAAAGACATTGTCCTGCGGAGGGAGCTGGTAGGAACGTTGGGTTGCTCGGTCAATGGCCAGGGTCAACGGCGGCGTGGTGTATTCCGCAAATATGCCCGACTGTGAGGGCGGGCACAAGCCGGCGTGAGTAGGTTAAACGTTGAGTTTTATAAGGGCACCACGGGGTGACCAGCCCCTCCCCACCCAGCGCCATCCCTCCCACCCTCCACCCAGCCCCACCCTCCCCACCCAGCCCCTACCCACCCTCCCCACCCAGCCTCTCCTTACCCAGCCCCTCCCCACCCTCCCCACCCAGCTCCTCCCCACCCTCCCCTCCCCACCCAGTCCCACCTTCCGCACCCAGCCCCTCCCCACCCTCCTCTCCCCACCCAGCCCCTCCCTGCACGATGGACGGACGGACACAATAATCCCCCGTGGGCTGGTGTAACCAGGAGGTTCCTACCAGTAAAATTCTGATTCTGAATAGAGGTCGCGGGGAACTCCGCGGCAGTTTTTCCACTTCACGGAGTTTGTTTAATGAACAGAGGCTTGACTCGACGAAGCCCTCATCTCTACTACTGTCTCATTCTGAGCATCTTAAAGACCACGTGAGCTTTGGACTAGAGGGCTTGCAAAATGCACGCAGTTGGAGAACGCACTTCCACAAGTCTTCCTGCTTTCTCTCACCCAGGCCAGAAGCAGCAGGGCACTTGTACGCGCGTTGCAGCAGTAAGTCACGAACTTGACGGAACGGTTCTGTGGGACATGGGTCTGAGGGCTTCTGATATGAATTGCAGAGTGAGCAAGGACATCGCTCAAGTTGCGGCACATCAGGGCTCCCCATCTGAACATCGCAAGTTCATGCATTTCATGGCAATCATCGCCACCATTCCTATCCCTCTGACCGTGGTCAAATGAGAACCACCTGGAGACGGATGCGCTTTGTTTTTAAATCAACGGTGGTTTCTCAAAGGAGGGACTAGGCCCGCTCCGTGGGAATGTGGAGTTGTCGCCACTGACGTTGGGACCACCAGAGGACGTCAACGTGAAACGACGCTCGTTTTGAGCGCAGAGACGCCGAACTGAATTAACTGGAGGCCCCTTTACGACACCCCCTCTGCAGACGCGAGGGTTCAGGTGGCCGTAGGGAAGCGAATGATTCATATCAGCCAGATGCGAGGCACGTGGCTCACTTGTTCCATTGCGCGGCACGTGTGCATGCATGTTGAACGCCTTTTCTCACCGTACGTAGCAAACCGTGCTAATCGGATGTACGGCGGGGGAGAGAGGACAACAAACTAAACCCAAAAAAGCAGTTCTAAACAAATGGGTGTATCAATCTGTTTGACGATTTTAAAGTGCACAGCTCCAGTGGCATCCTAATATCGGAAAGGAAGAGCGTTCCAGACGGCCGCAGAAGCGCATCCGAAAGCGCGCGATGCGATGACCGTCTTTGTTCGATGGCCAGTCGGAAGCTTCGGTGGGAGTGCGGGGAGGGGGGGGCAGCGCTGTGTTTGTGTTCACAGCAGGACAGCTTCAGCAGAAGCCACCAGAGGTCACCACGTGGCAGTGGAAGCAAAACGTCGCGCAGTTTACAAAACCAAAACCCAGGTGTGCACGTTTTGCATCCAAATGCCGAGTCTTCGACTCCCGCAGAACTACTAAAAAAAACAATCAACACATTCGTCATCACACGCTACCTTAAAAGGAATTTATATTTACGGGGAAAAAATATTCTACAACAGGTGTCGGCTTTTTTGCGTGATGCTTGCGGGTTTAGGCCTCAACTCCTATATCCACGGTAGGGTTGCTAAAAATGTAGAGTAATGACTATGTTAAGTTTGTTTTTCATACAGCGTTGCCGTTCATGCAAATTGCACTTCGCAAATGCTAAGACGAGCGGGAGGGCACCGGCGGGCAAGTGGCGAGACGACGCTACCAACAATTGTCCAAGCTTTGCCGTCCTCTCTCTCTATACATAGCAAGGTGTTTCCAGCCGGTTAATGAGCGTTAATACGTGTGGGAAGAATCTGCAGCATACGGAGAAAACCCAACGACAGCAACCAGTAACGTTTTCATAACGGATTACCGCTTCCAAAAAGCCACGAAACGGTAATACATTTTCGGTGGAAATTCTAGGAATGAACGCGTTGATTGGCACACGCGGAGGTACAAAAACCGCACTCCGCTAAAACGTTAAAGGCGCAGCCCCGCAGTTGCTGACTCACTCGCTATCGCCACCGCCGGCGGAAAAGAGGCTCCACCAGAGGGAGCTACAGAGTGCTTGTGGCCGATTCATCCACTTGGAGCGGACATCTCGGGAGAGATGGGAGCACCCCACACTTTAGCCCCACCACACGCAAGGAACACACGGACGACTAAACTGGGTGTGCCCTCTGGGTGGACAGAAGCGCTGGAGTGGCGAGGGAGGGGGGTGTAAGAAGCCCTTCCACGTTATTTTGGCTGCCGCTCGGGGAGGATTGAGTGGGAACAAGTAAACCCGTAAAAACAAAAGTTTTTCACTATAAATCCTTCATATGCGTGGCATGGGGGCGGCTAGAGTCCTCTCGTCCTCTGGCTTGAGATGGCTGCCACCTATGGGTCAGATGATTGTCTGGCAGCATTGGTAATTAAATATTTAAACAAAATTCCCTAAACAGTGTAAAATTTAGGATTTTTTTTCACAAAAATGCATTGTCACGCACAACGAGTCTGTGTGCAAAATGTCAGCTCGATTGGATCACGGGAAGTAGGTTAAAAACCACCGAAAGATTTGCACGGTCCTAAGCAAGCAAGCGAACTTAATATAAAGGATTTAAAAATGGGACGACCTCCGTTGTGCGAGTTCCAGCGAGCATGCTGACCGTTACTCCGCCGAGACAGCAGCTCCCTTCGTTTGCTCGGTTCATGAAGCTAAACACGCCACGTGGAGGGCAAGAGACGTTGACTCACGTGCGGCTACAACCGACGGTCACCAGGATTTTTACCGGTTGCTTTTTTTGTCGTTCATTCGGTTAACCGGCAGCGGAGAGAGAGAAACTAAAACTATTTTAGCGACTCTAATCTCGAGTGCCACCTGCCAATTCACCCCTCCTGCCATCTCTCGCCCCCCCCCCACTCACCCCCAATCCCCACCACCAGCTTTCATAACACGAGTGCTCTACGCGCGTTCACCAAACGAGAGTTCCTCATCAACAGCTGCCTCCGATGGAAACGTTCATCGACACTTAAACAAAGTTTAAAAAATCTAAATGATCTTTAAAAAAGTACGTTGTTCGCTTGAACACACACACACACACCGTGTACGTTTGACTTGCAATAATCCTCTGAACGCTTTAGTTCACCAGGTGCACGCTTGTAAGAACAATGTATTATAAATCGAGCATTCATTGGGAAAATATATATAAATGTGGCCGAAGGAAACAAAACGATGGACATTTGCACGTAGCCAGACATGTAAATAGATCATTCCCCGGCCTCTGTGCGTCCACTGCTGGATGGAGGCCTCCCTATCCATGCCACGTTGGTCACGTCCCACGGACGAGTGCAGCATCTCCCTCCACGCTTTCGGATAAAAAGGCGCGGGCATCTCCTTGCGCGAACGGACGTTGAACAGCGCTGGCTGCGAGCACGCTCGAGTTTTGCTGTGGAGCAGTTAAACATTTTAATCCCTTGGCTAAGACGACCGCCGACCTTAATTTGGAGCTTTCGTGTCTGCAGGAATTATTCTTTGGTTATTTCGGTAAAGTCACGTATAAAGATAAAATAATAAATTTAATAATAGCATACGACGTTTCGATTGCAACACAAGCAATCATCATCAGGTATAAATGAAATAGCAACAAAAATCTAACCAGAAAACTATAGACAGACATATGAACAGACAGATATCACAAAGATACATAGAGAGAGAACACACATAGGCACACAGAGAGAGGACGTCTCTGTGACGAGGCCTTAAATAGAGAGAGGGGGCGGGGGCAGAGTGCCTATGTGTGTTGCTCTCTCTCTCTATGTATCTTTGTGATATCTGTCTGCTCATATGTCTGTCTATAGTTTTCTGGTTAGATTTGTGTTGCTATTTCATTTATACCTCATGATGATTGCTTGTGTTGCAATCGAAACGTCGTATGCTATTATTTAATTTATTATTTTATCTTCATACGTGACTTTACCGAAAGAACCAAAGAGTACGACCACCGACGTCGACTGCCCCACGCAAACAGTAGCTCGTTTTAGGAACTCGAGAGAGAGGTGATGGGCTGAAGTTGCCCGCAACTGGAATTTGACTTCACGCACTTCTCACGACACGTGGGCCACCGACCCCACAGAGCACAGTGCCACTCGGCCAGCTTACGGGAACGGTTTCCAGGTGCTGGCGTCGAAAAAAACATGTCGTGGGAGCTCGCAGAATATCTCACGGTAACAGATGAGAGGGAAGAACCCACATGCATTTCCTTCCATGGTGTAGGAGTGTTCATTATTAAAAAATGTATGTATGTGTTGAAATGAATTCGCACTGTACGTAGCCTACCGTGCTAATGGAAGGTGCGGGGAAAGGACAACAAACTAAACACAAAAATCAGTTCGAAAAAAAAAGAGTTTTCAATCTCGATTTAAAAGTGCATTGCTCCAGTGGCTTCCAAATATCGGAAGAACGTTCCCGACGGCCGCCGATGCGCATCTGAAAGCACGCGGTGCGGTGACCGATAGGAAACAAAATACGTTGTGATACTGCATTGGCAGTGGTGCAAAAACACAAATAACAAAAAAACTCAACAAATCTCCGGCAAAGCTCTTTCTTATGTACTATGAAGAAAG
Source organism: Lampetra planeri (assembly GCF_965212315.1). Taxonomy (NCBI): domain Eukaryota; kingdom Metazoa; phylum Chordata; class Hyperoartia; order Petromyzontiformes; family Petromyzontidae; genus Lampetra; species Lampetra planeri. Next base: position 2,704,343 of record NC_136107.1, on the reverse strand, counting down.
TCCACTTCCAGAAACGTCACCTATGTTTTTCCTTGTTATTGACGAATGTGTTGAGTTTTTGTATTATTATTTGTGCCATCACTGCTAATGCAGACTGCTCTTCCGCCAAAGGGGAAGACTCCGATGAGCCTGAGAAGTCGAACATTGGACGTTTGTCTCGCCAGAGAGGTCACATCAAATAACGTGTCCCACAACAGCAACAACAACGACAAAGCCGCAACAGTATCCCAGTTCCGTTATGCTGAACGGTCCGTGCGTCAGCAGTCTGTAGAAGTTTTCATATACAGCAGCAGCTGTGGCATGGGTTATCTAGAACCACACTCGCACGCACAGCGATCGTCGCTGGGAGCTGTTGGACTGGCCCTGTACCTCTCGCCCAAGCCGACACTGCTTTCCTAACCATATTCCTGACTAAATGAGACGTGACGACGAGAACAAGTTGACATTCTCCACGAAATTTTCACGGAAAAATCACTCGGCGACACATGCAACCGGGGTATTACCTGGTGCTCAGTGACAATGACTTGTCCACTCTCTCTCTCTCTCTCTCCTGGTACTACAGGACACTTGGTGATCAGTGACAATGACTTGTCCACTCTCTCTCTCTCTCTCCTGGTACTACAGGACACTTGGTGATCAGTGACAATGACTTGTCCACTCTCTCTCTCTCTCTCCTGGTACTACAGGACACTTGGTGATCAGTGACATTGACTTGTCCACTCTCTCTCTCGCTACAAAGTATGATCTGTGTTTTGATTTAGTGTGCAGATCTTAAAGGTGCATTGAAAAATGTTGATTCTCCGACTGATGCTCCTGCTGTTGCGGAGTGACTCATGCAGCCAGCTATGGCTGCAGAGTTTGGTGGTACATGTTGTTTACATCGTTTATTGTGAAAATTCGGTCACAGTTCCTATGACCACTGTTTCATTGCTTTTACGGCTTTATTTTGGTGATTTTCGAAAAGTTTTTTGGTTTGGCCATGTTTGTTTGTTGTAGTACAGAGTTAGACTGATGGCCTTAATCTAAGTTGTCTTGTGGTTGTTGTTGTTTGACTTGCATCCCACTGGGATTTTTGCACACAGTGTTGGTGTACGGTGCCTTTTCTGCAATTTTTTGCTGTCTTTTCTTAGATTTTATGTTTGCACTCAGTCACATATTCACTTTAAGATGTTTTTTGTTCATGTTTTTTGTTTGATGCGGTTGCACCCGATCCAAGAGCCGAATGGCTCACAGGGCTATACCTAATAAATAAACTTGAACTTGGCACTACAGAACACCTGGTGATCAGTGCCGATGTAGCTCAGCTACATGGAGTCTGGTTTCACTCCATCACCTCTCCCTTGTCCTCTCTATCGACTGCACGGACACATCGCTGACACTTCCACTCCGCCACCTGCAAAACCTTGTCTTCCCATCGTTCATCACGATGGCATCTTTAGATGTATAATGAAAGCATCTGCTTTACGGTGTCTCTGTGTGTGTTTCATGTCGTGACAGGAGGCGATGGTGGAAGGTGTTGGCTCTCTCGTTTTGTTCTGGGGGGGTTTACTTTTGGTTGTTCTTGCTCTGACTTTTATCTGCTTCATCGCTTTAACTTTTCTTTTGGTCATTATCTGTGTCATTTTTCGATTTAAAGCTTTCGTGACTGCAGGGATTCATCTTCTTGGTTCTTTCGGTAAAGTCACGTGATGTATCTGTGTCATGTTGATGACCCAGGTTACTCTTGCGTATTTGATTTGATCGATTGCGTATTCGATGCGATAGTTTACTGGCTAAGATAAAAATAGATTCGTTTTATTTGTAGGTTTTTTAAAAGTTATTTGTTTACTTTCTCCCTGAACTTTGCACTCCCATCGTGTTTGTACAACTGTTTGTTGTTGTGATGTTCTGACCCCGTGACCCCTACTGGACACCTGTGAAAAAGAGCTTCCTCCTGCAGTAAATATACATATGATGATAATGATCGATTGTATTTGCTTACTTTATATATATTATTTATCTATTACATTTATGTATTTTAATTAGTAGTTTTTTTCTGATCTATTGTATTCGTGTTTTCTTGAATGGAACATTCAGCCGTCAAGCTGTTTTACAAAAAAACGAGTCACGCAGGACCTCGGTGAACAAGAGGAAGTCACAGAAGCAAATAAATCGTGAGATTGCCGACAAAACACATTGGAGGAAAACAACATTACAAAAAGTACAGGCAACACTGGCGAAACGTAACTTAAACAAAACGCCAAGGCTTATCTAAGCGCACGTGTAGAGAAAAGGGATATCTGAAATTAAGGAAGGAATGTAATGAGGCCAGGTGGTAAATGAGACTATGCTGGTCTGCCGAGCTCTCATCTGGTTCAAGAAAAAACACAAACACGTTTTTTGTCTGCGCTACCGTGGAATAAGATCGTGAAATGTTCTCTCACGCTGCGTTCAGAATCACGGGGCACTTGGGTGACCATACGAGGAAGGCGCCGAGGTGCGCTTCATCAATGATTGATTCTGAGCCTAAGATCTAAACCCTACATGGAAGCACTCAATTTGTCTCGGGATAGCATTCTGAAAACCGCACACTATCGGACGAGAACAACTTAAAACAAATAGGGCGTCAATGTGCAACGATGCTACATTGCACCGCACCCCTACCGTACCAAAGCTGGTGTTTTCAGTTTTTACTCGGAGACTGAAAAGAATCATGGGGCACGGAACGAAGCTTGCGAAAAAAAAACAGCAACGACCGTTAATCCCGGTTCGGCCCAGCTGCGTTGAGCGAGTGGAAGAGAGGCGGCCAAGCGGAGCCGCACGGCGACCACTGGTGCTTCCTTCCACGATGCCTGTGGTTCCTTCCCGTACCCTGGCTTTTCCCATAAGGCCTCCTACAAGCGGCTTCCCACGAGGACCAGTACGGACGCGAGCACGCTGCGTTTGTCTTCGCGTCCAAAATGTTTGCGGGACATTTGCGAACGGGTGTTTGTAACAAACAAACAAACAGAAAAAAACGGATTATAAACAATTCGCGGTGGTGACTGCATCGCCGTTCGGTGGAGATGTGAGCGTCGCTGTTTGGTATCACTTCTAACCCAGAAGGAGGAACTCGTGCGTGTTTTTATTATTTCACGGATGAATGCGGGGAAACGCGATGAATTGGACGCCACCTAAGTGTTGCTCCTCTTATCCGCAACAAGACGCGGACGACTGGATGAGTTTAGTGATTCGGCGAGTCTACTGTTGGGTGAAAATCTGCGGATAAGCCGGATAATAAGGTGACATTCGTCACCGCTTAAAGGTGATCCGTTTCATCTGGAGAAAAAAGGATGGATAACAGGAAGAATCGATACGCGGATAATATGAATAAGGAAAGTAGCAGATAATAGGGCCTCATTTAGGCAGAGCGTCACTGCATACAGAACACCGTGCAGTTGAACAAACTCACGCCATCAGAGTTCAGTTTTACATGACTGCATGCGTGCAACGTTGGACTTCTTTCGCACCGTACGCAGCCGACCGTGTCAAGCGGAGGTTGGCACTCAAGTGCCGCATCTTACCGCCGCCGTCGATGAGCGTTACCCGTGTGTGTGTCTTTTTTTTTAATGTGCCCCAAAAAAAAGAGAGAGAGAGAGAGAGAAGGCCGCGAACCGACTTACTCGTTTCTGGTATTTGCGGCTAAACTGCTTTTCCTGCTCCACGCGGAGCTGCGTGGCACTTACTCAGAAACTTTACGGCCCCCCCCGCCCCCCCGCCCCTTATCAATCGCTGCCACCTGCCCAGAGGAAGAGAACCCAACCCCCCTCCTCTCCTCCACACATCCATTTACCACTGCAGCTCTCGCAGGCCAACTCTACCACCCCCCTCCCCTCTGCCCGACGGCTCGCCGCTGCTTCCGGCAGGGCCAGTGACAGCACCAGCGACAAAGATGCCCCGGGTAAGCCTCCGAGACACGATGTGTTTTTGGGGCAAGTGCTGATGGCGAGCACCTCCGATGGGCACGGTTGGCTACGTACGGTGCGAAAGAAGGCACAAACGTGCGAAGGCCGGAACAGCACCACGCCCGGCCGCCTTTGTCTCCCTTAGTGGCGATGTTTACACACTGTACCAGGTACTCATTTGAGGGTGAGTCGACCTAGGGGTAAAACCCAGGAACGGTTCAGATAATCGTCACTGGTGTTGTTGGCCGTGAGCAGGAATTGAACCCGGGTGGCCGGGTTCAAGGGGTTAGCACGCTGCCCTTTGAACCCGGCCAACCGAGTTCAGGAGCGCTGCCCTACCACCCCAGCCACCGATATACCGATAGCAGGGGGTGTCTAAACAAAAAACTATTTTTTTTCACCAGGTAATGCTCACTGAGTTATATAGCTCAACGAAGTGGCTTATCATGTTGACATTTATAGAAGCCAAACACTCGAAACGCATGTTGATTGTAAACGTGTAGGGGAAAACTGAAGTTTCCCAGAGAAAAAAATCGACGCGACCACGGGGAGAGAGACATGCAAACTCCAACTATACAGGCATTATCAGGGTCGGGATCGAACTCACGACCTCCTGTACACCAGGCGAGGTAGTTAACATCTCGCCACGGTGGCAGGATGTTAGCCTGTGTACTGTCGGTAGCCTGTGCACTGCGTTTTGTGCACGTGGTGTGAGCGTGGTTGTTGACGTGGGCCCTAGAATAAGGAATTAAATAGGGCCCCCCTCCTGAACAATTTCCACCCCGCTGCTGCGTGGCCCAACTCCTGGCTCCCTCTGACCGGTGGGGCGAGCCCTGGTGTAGTTGCACCGCCTGCACACTCAATGCCCACTGCCCGTGTGCTTTAACACGATGCACACGAGTGGTCCACCACTTGTTCAAATAATTTGCCTATGCCATTGGCAGTGTTAAGTCATGGATGAATGCTGTTTTACTTCCCCATTTACCATTTTAAATAACACGCAATGTTCTGTGTTATATCACGAACAATTAAACGTATATGAGTTGTTTGTTTCATTTGGATAGTAAAGGAGTCTTAGACGCCTCGCCCTGCGTGTAATAACTTTTCCATAAAAAAAAACATTGCATAGAAGTAGGTTGCAGCATGCGGGGGTTACCACGCAATACATTAACCAATAATTTATAGAATAAAAAAAAGTATGGTAATTTTAAATCAATATTACTGTTTATAGATATTGCTCCTATCGTTATGGTCACGATATATATATTGATCTAATACGAGGATGCAATATTTTTGCATTTATTGGATGAATCCAAATAATGAACAGCCTGTCATCCCACGAAATTATCGAACTTCAGCTTTCATTATTTGCGTAATTGAACAGCAATTGACTTATTGTCAAGGCCGTCAAACATTGCTAATTTGAGAATTATCATCGCAAAAAGAAAAAGCCGATCCAAAATATTTACTTACAAGCATTGATACAAATGTGATGGCAGTCATAAAACAATGGTGTGATGGAGCTGCCGGTCTCTTTATAGCATTGTGCGCACGCGCGCGCGCGCGTGTCCGCCTGTGTCGTACACGGCTCATGTGCAACCGCGACTCTCTTGCAACGAGGGCAGTGAAACAACAGGAAATTACACACCAACCCAAGAGCCCTCAACCGAGCTTCCCACATCCACTTCATATCAGCCGCTCTCAGGATAGCACCGACAGCCGCGTGAGCTCATTGGACACATTCGAAGGCCACAATTCAAAACTCGCCGCCGTGGAAGGTCTACTATTGAAGAAGTCACGTGAACGTGCCCTGCCACAGCGAGCCGGTGGGCGACACTCAAGCCCGCGGGAGGTTCATGGTCGATGGGAATGATCAGGGGTCGGCAACCAAAACTAACAAGAAAATACATTTTGTTCGAATTCTGTAAAAAAAAAAATCAATAATTCAAGAGCCGCTTTGCAATGTGAATAACCTTCTTGGTACTTTCGGTAAAGTCACGTAGAAGGGAAGTAATAAAATAATAAAAATAAAACATAATTAAACAATTCTCACGACGTTTCGGCCACAACGCAAGCAGCCGTCCTCAGGTGAAACCAGGTCTGTCGAGGCGACAGCGTCTGAATGAAACAGCACACGTGCTTGGAGCATATATATAAGCTGGGTTGGAAGGGGGAGGGGAAAGGGCGCCTTGACAAAATAATTTGCATATCAAGAGGCTGCTTGCGTTGTGACTTTACCGAAAGAACCAAGAAGATGAATCCCTGCAGTCACGAAAGCTTTCAATCGAAATTTAACGTGAATAACGTCACGAATTCAGTCCTCCCCCATTAATGTCGCCATTTCCCACGACAATACGATGCGATGGAATCCACCGAAGCATCTGCTCAAGAGTTGATGTCATCTCCTCCAGGTGGACGGCCTCTCAGACGCGTTCAATTCCGCGGCTGCCACTCCGTAATTAGTCTTGACCATCGGCCATCATTCACCCCCCTAATCTGGCTGTCTACTCAAGCCCAACTTACGCTCACCGTTCCAGAGTTTACCGTGACAGAATTTCCACTCTGATCATGAGGCACGGGGTCAGGTGGGTGGGGGCGGAGGTGGCTGGGCCAGTCCCAACGTAGGCCAGCCACTAAATTTCCCACAAGGCTGTATTCGCTTTTTTTTATCAATCTATCCCAGTTGACCTTCTGATTGTGAGTTGAGCGCCATATATTTTTTAAAAAGGCAGCACAGAGAGCTTGGAAATACTGGGTGTGGCCCGTTACTCCTCCGAGGCGCCACACACTGGAGCCGACCGTCAGTCGAGGCGTTGCGGTGGCCACAAAACCATGGCTCTGGCCGCATCCGTGCAACTCACGCTCGCATCCGCCACGAGGCAAAAGGGCTCTACCAATCAACCGCATATCAGTGCACGCCTCGCGTTGACGTGTCAAGAGCCTCTCGCCTCAACAGTAACAGCTTTAGTGATGTACTTAGCAATTTGTACTCATATACTTTATTGAATTTTTACTTAAGTGACTTGCTTAACTCTTCTAAAGTTTGTACTCCTATCAGCTTCTGTGTTGTTTATTGTTGTAACTTTCTGACCCACCTCTACTGGACATCTGTGGAAAAGAGCTTAATAGCTTATCGGATTCTTCCAGTCTCAATAAAGATTCTGATTCTGGTATAATATTTTTCATGCTTGCGTTTTACAAAAAAAAGAAATTCCCCCCTCTAATTTTTATCCCAAATGTGCTATCGGAATCATGTCACGAGAGGAAGGATCCACTGGGATCGCTCACAAAACAGTGCGTCCCCTCAACTTAGAGGATGGCCCATGGAAGTAGATATGACAGAGTTGCATCGGAGATCGATTCCAGTGACCCCTGGTCCACGCACTAGGGGGCAGCACAGTCCCATTCCCCCTGCCATTTGAAAGCCAAACAAATATTAAAATTCTCAGAGTTGGAAATTTACCAAATTAAGCACAGGACCAAATTTAACGTGATGGAGGAGGGGAGGAGGGAGTTTTCGTGCAGTCATTGGTGACAGAGCTAAGCTCATCAACTCACCAAAGTTGAGAGCCCGGCTTAGTCACGAGGTGGCTGCCCGGATTTACAGCCAGGTTTTAAGCGGTTGTCAGCTTTGCACTCTGACACACCTAACCGCTTAATGTCAAAACAGATTGAGTTGTGATTTCACGCCTTAGGCGAGCGTTTGCTGTGTTTTTTTTTTTATAAACTTCCTTTTGTAGCTTCATCATAAACTCTCTTTCATAGATCCCAACAAACGCCTTGCAAAATGGCCAATTAACGCTCTGCGCAGAATTTGACTGCTAGGAATGTCCACGAAATATGAATCTTGTTTGCAGATGAGCCACGCGGTGTACGCATATTAGGATAATCAGAAGCAACAAAAGCATCTCCACGCTCAAGAAGAGGTGAACGGCCACATCAACAGCGTACACGTCTTATCTGCCAACAAAATCCACCCCTCCATGCACGGTGAAACACACACACACACGCCGTATTTATCGGCGTTAAGTGCAAACATTTTAAACCCATTTGTATCGATTTCACATTTGACTTAATGCATTTTCTTTGTGGAGCTATTTTAGCCTGCGGAGAGGCATTACCGTTATTGATGAATCTTCTGTCAAAGCATCGTTCACCATCTGGCTCTGGGTCACGCAAAGGCTGTAAACATGCGAACGGTGAAACAACGGTACATTCGCGTGATTTCAAATCGTCGTTAACGGATCGGCCATTAAGTTAGCGACACCTTCCAGTGAGCATATTCCAGAGTAGGTGTGTGACAACGTTAGTGGCTAACGTGATATCACACTTGGCATTTGCTAGCACAGGAAAGTGGAAATATGCATGAGTCACCCTTAGCATTTGCAGCGCTTAACCTCCACCAATGCAAGTTCACCCCCGATGCAGATTGGAGAGCTGAATGGTGTTCAATAGAACTCACAAAACAAACACGTCGTCGTGAAGGACCCAAAGCACAAGATACCTGTGTCTGATCTTCCAAGAAGCTCCTGATCTACCCTAAACCGCATTCACACAAACCACGGCAGTAGATGCACATACCTGATGCACACATGGAAAAAAAAAAACTCTCCAGTTTGTGACTGCGGTCATCCAGAACACATCCGTAGCACAACGTAATAACGACGCAATGTCCGGTCCCCAAATACGAAGGAGACATCACGGCGATGACGATGATGATGATGATGCACCGCTCCGCTGTTCCTAACGCGGTTGGCTGGCTTGCTCAGGTGAATGTCAAATTGCAGTTGTCGCTCTGCATCTACACCAGCAGCCACTCGAAATGACAAGAAGAAGAAACAAGAAGCATCTGCAGCGGTGGCGTAGGCGGAGAGAAAGAGCCGGGAGGATCCACAAAGCGGCACGAGAGAATCGCCACTTCCATAATAGAGGGTTGTTTTGGGGTTAGATCGAGTAAATATATAAATGTGTCGTTAAAACCCGCCACCACCCGACACAGCCAACTCGTGAGGGTTGTCACGTAAACACAACGTTGCCAATTCGTCACTAGTACAGCACTAGTGAATAGTGTAGTGTATAGTGTAGTGTATAGTGTATATTGTAGTGTATAGTGTAGTGTATAGTGTAGTGTATAGTGTAGTGTATAGTGTAGTATACTAGTACAGCACTAGTGTATAGTGTAGTGTATAGTGTAGTGTATAGTGTAGTGTATAGTGTAGTGTATAGTGTAGTGTATAGTGTAGTATACTAGTACAGCACTAGTGTATAGTGTAGTGTATAGTGTAGTGTATAGTGTAGTATACTAGTACAGCACTAGTGTATAGTGTAGTGTATAGTGTAGTGTATAGTGTAGTGTATAATGTAGTGTATAGTGTAGTATACTAGTACAGCACTAGTGTATAGTGTAGTGTATAGTGTAGTGTATAGTGTAGTGTATAGTGTAGTATACTAGTACAGCACTAGTGTATAGTGTAGTGTATAGTGTAGTGTATAGTGTAGTGTATAGTGTAGTGTATAGTGTAGTATACTTGTACAGCACTAGTGTATAGTGTAGTGTATAGTGTAGTGTATAGTGTAGTGTATAGTGTAGTGTATAGTGTAGTATACTAGTACAGCACTAGTGTATAGTGTAGTGTATAGTGTAGTGTATAGCGTAGTGTATAGTGTAGTGTATAATGTAGTGTATAGTGTAGTATACTAGTACAGCACTAGTGTATAGTGTAGTGTATAGTGTAGTGTATAGTGTAGTGTATAGTGTAGTGTATAGTGTAGTGTATAATGTAGTGTATAGTGTAGTATACTAGTACAGCACTAGTGTATAGTGTAGTGTATAGTGTAGTGTATAGTGTAGTGTATAGTGTAGTGTATAATGTAGTGTATAGTGTAGTATACTAGTACAGCACTAGTGCATAGTATAGTGTATAGTGTAGTGTATAGTGTAGTGTATAGTGTAGTGTAGTGTATAGTGTAGTATACTAGTACAGCACTAGTGTATAGTATAGTGTATAGTGTAGTGTATAGTGTAGTGTATAGTGTAGTGTGTAGTGTAGTGTATAGTGTAGTATACTAGTACAGCACTAGTGTATAGTATAGTGTATAGTGTAGTGTATAGTGTAGTGTATAGTGTAGTGTGTAGTGTAGTGTATAGTGTAGTATACTAGTACAGCACTAGTGTATAGTATAGTGTATAGTGTAGTGTATAGTGTAGTGTATAGTGTAGTGTGTAGTGTAGTGTATAGTGTAGTATACTAGTACAGCACACCGGTGTGTTGGAGAGCCAAGCCACAACATTAGCAATCTGAGTTACGACGTTACAACAGTAATTACAACTAGCTTCATCAGGCGACAGCCAGATTTGTGGAGGAGTCCTCCACCTGTTTCGGTCCTTGAAAACCGAGGCGGAGATGTGGTTTGAGTAAACGCTGCTGCCAGGCAGCGAAGGACAGGCGAAACATCGCTGCCTCTGAGGCTGAGAGTCCCTCACGACGCCTTTAGGGGCCGGACATAAATGACGTCACGCGATTTTGGACGATTTTTGACCCCCCCCCCGCCCCATCGTCACACGACGTCACAAAAAGTCAGACCCCCCCCATCAAATATGACGTCAAAAAGCTCTGCCCCCCCCCCCCCCCCCCAAAAATAAAACATGCTTCAAATCGCTTTAAACTATTGTCATTGTAGTGCGTATTTAATGTGCCGCTGCACTCTGATGTTGTAGGAGAAAACATTTATTAAAACGTCTATTTAATTAAGTAGAACGTGTTGTCTATATTTGTTTAAAGTTGCGCATCATTGATGTGACGTCACATTTCTCAACCCCCCCCCCTCGTCACACATCGTCACAAATGTCTGACCCCCCTCCTCCCCCCCCCCCCAGGTGCGTGACGTCATTTATGGACGACCCCTTATTCAGAAGCGGCGCACTCGTCGCGAGACTCCCGAGTAGAGAGGTTACATTTGGGGGGGGGGGGGGGCTCCTCGCAGCAAGTGGAAACAATGACCCACGCGAAAAAATGGAAAATATTTTTAACATTTAAAATTTCCCGAGGAAAAAAAGATTTTTTGACTCATGAAGCTATATTTACTTGTTTTAAGCAGATTGGGCGAAGGTTTTTTTTGTATCCAGTTAGCCTCGATTTTAATATGCTAATTAAAATGTCTAGAGCGATCTACCAACCCTCCCCCAAACTCAGTGAATTCGATGAAAAGTCACAAATGAGGTCTGAGAAAATGTTCATATCGACTGGGTGTGTTGCGCTGAATTATAGCTCCTCGCCTTACTCCATAGGCGGCATGAACCCATACCGTACGACATCAATATACAGCACATAAAACTACATTATGTATTACACTCGAGATGTTACGTGTGTGTTTCGGGAGCTAAATGCACTAATCGGCGAATAGATGCATCGTTCCATCCGGAGTTTATTGCCGTGCAAATTTTTTTAATTTGAGAATGATGAGATGCTATACGATTGAGATGGACACATCATCTCAATGCGTTGGCATCTCAAGAAGCCGTACGAAAAGCTGGCCGCGAGCGAACGATTGAGTGAAAGAGTTGACGAACGAATCAATGAATGAAGGAATCAATGAGTCAATGTAGGAATTTGCGATTGAGTCACGGAACCAGCAACGGTCGTGGGAGGTGCATGTGTGTGTCGTGTTTGTGTTGTGCCGATGTTATACCCCACTGCCATGGAACCAATCGAGCGGGGGAGGAAGGGGTGTCGAGTGGTGTTGGAAGTTTGAAGGTGAAATTGTTGAGGATTGTGATCGCTTTCCAAGCGAAGAAACCTATCAACTGCGTGGAAACGCGGGTTCACTGTCGCGAAAGCACAATGATGCAATGACCTCAAACTCTAAATGGAGCAAAAACACATTTTAATCTCTGATCCATGTAGCACATAGCCGTTGCGGGGAATATGCATTGACCGCTGGTGACCAACTCAGATAAAGGCGTCGACTAAACTTTTGCTACGTGTTCAAAAGTGTAACTTTCAGGATTTGGGCATTTTGAAAATTGCGATTGTGTTTCAAGGGAAGCTGAACTAATGTGCAATATATATATACAAACACACACTGTATCAATATTACAGGTGTTAGACATTGTTCCTGCCATTGAAATTACTTTTCTTCTGTTGTACGTCGCGTGAAAACAAGCAACAGACTACAAATTAGAATGTTAACACTCTTTGGTTATTTCGGTAAAGTCACGTTGGTGAAAAAAAAAATGAAAATAACTAAATTCAACTACGACGTTTCGGGCGCAACACAAGCGTCCGTCATCAGGTGACTTTACCGAACGAACCAAAGAGTATGAATCCTTACAGTCACGAAAACTTCAAATCGAAACTAAGAATGTTAATGTTCTAAGCCATTCCACGCCATCCGGGGTAGCGGAATTAACTGAAGTCCCACGTGATTCCCATCGGAGCACACGGGCTTGTGTTGGGCAGTCGTCAGCGATCGATCAACCATCTCACTCATGTCCTAGAGCAGTGTGGTGCTTCTTATTCTTCTTAACCTGGGGTGAACGCACCGCCTGGAGATGCCCTCTCTGAGGGTGCGAGACATGGCCAGATCTTTTTAGAAGGTAAATCGTCGAAAAGACAAATCAAGAACGGGCAAGTGAGTGCAACTCACTCTCTTTCCTCAACCCCTTTGTATTTATTGACGGTGTGCACTTCATTCAGACGCTGTCTCCCCGACGGACCTGGTCTTCACCTGATGACGGCTGCTTGCGGTGTGGCCGAAACGTCGTGAGAATTATTTTATTATGTTTTATTTTATTATTTGTATTGTCTCCATTCTACGTGACTTTACCGAAAGAACCAAGCAGATGAATCCCTGCAGTCACGAAAGCTTTAAATCGAAATTTAAGTGTGCATTTGTCTAACGCTTGGGAACGAAAGGGGTGCACGGCTCCCGTTAAAGATCACGGAATGAGTAACGATCGGGGGGCAGGTGCGTGTGCGTGTGCGTGTTGGTTTTGTTGTGCCGATGTGACACTCCACTTGTCATGGAAATGGAACCGATCCAGCGTCGTAGAGAATACCCCAAAAAACGCCGCTACGATTCCATCCGAAACGCGACTTTGCGGGTGGCTAAACAGACGTGGGGGCTGACGATGTTTTAAAATCCTTTATATTAAGTTCACTTGCTTGCGCGCTTACGACCGTGCAAATCTTTCGGTCGTTTTTACCCCCACTTCCCGTGATCCAATCGAGCTGACATTTTGCACACAGACTCGTTGTGCGTGACAATTTCTTTTCGTGAATTTTTTTTCTCCAAAATTTTACACTTTTTAGGTAAAACAAATTATATTTAATTACCAATTGCTTAATGGTGGCAGGCAATCATCTGACCCATAGGTGGCAGCCATCTCAAGCCAATGTGGGCTGGGTTGTGGCCCATTGAACACGCATATAAAGGATTTATAGTGAAAAACTTTGTTTTTACGGGTTAATTGTTTTTTCCCATTAGTTCAAAGCGACACTCGCCCTCGTGATCCGTCACTGTCTCTGATTTCCCCAGAATGTACCCACAGCGTCCAGAATCTCACGAGAGCACGGGTGGTGGAGTGCGGGGGGGGGGGAGTAAGTCCCTCTCATTAACACATCACGCACTGCGCTGATAACTCCAATGGACTCCACGCGTCCCATTAACGCGTTACCTTCAATAGAGGTCACCGTCATTCGCTTAACTCGTTACCTGCAATTTCAAAGTATATTCTGATAGCCCCACTCGTTCCCAACTACGCAGCACTTTTACAGGACAGTTATATGTATGTATGTACGTGGATCTTCTTTCGCACCCTACGTAGGCAACCGTGCGAATCGGAGGTGCGGGGGAAAGGACAACATACTGAACACATTTAGTTTGACTTCCTTGTGTGCAACTCTGCGCTACAAAACAAGGAAGTGTTGGCAAGATACGTAACAGTAAATGTGCTACAACGGTCGATATTCGCCCCTCGGTCAACACTTGGGTCTGACTGAGGACTCACGTCAAATAGTCCACAGGAAGGACAGTGAATCGCCCAGTAGGTTCACTCGGGAGGGTCAGTCGGCCCACTCCAGAAGGGTTATCGTGCCACCCAGAGACAGGCAATGACGTGTGGTTTCTAGGCAGTAGTCAGTGGGGTCACTACAGGGTGGTGAAATTGTCACAGGAGAAGCATTGTGTCACTGGGAGGTGGCCACATTGAAAAAAAAAGTTAACGGGTCACACAACAAAGTAACTTGCTCACCCGGTAAAAAGATTTGGTGGTCCAAGAGAGTTAACGAGTCACTGATGATGACGAAGATGATACCGATGATGATCATGATGATGCTAATGACAAGGATGATGATTCTCGTGCTGCTGCTGCTGCTGAAGTTGTGATGCTACTGATTTAAAAAAAAACATACCACGATGAGCATTATACAATGCTACTGATAACGATGTTGCTGATGATACCGATGATGACGGTGATGTTGCCGGGTGCAATACACCAGGCAGCAGCATCACGGATGGATCAAATAGTCACCCATGCCACTCAACGCGTCACTTGCGGCGATCACTCCGACACCAGCGAGACATCAAAACAACCAAACCACGAGGGGTCTAGAGGCGGGGGTGGGGGGCGAGGGGGGGTCCCTTATCAGGATCGGGGGGGGAGAGGGGTCGCCGAGGGGAACCCCACGGGGCACTCACCAGCACGGCAGCGAAGCGCATCTCCAGCTCCTCCTCGCTGGGCATGGGCAGGCGAGGGGGTGGCTGCCCGTGGAGAACCCGGGGCTCTGGGGCAGCGCTGCCCTGCAGGACGTCTACGCTCCCGGCGTTCCCCATGGCTGGGTGCTTAATCACCTCGCCCGGCCCGCGTGGGTCTTTTCGAACTCGCCGGCTCTCTCTCTCTCTCTCTGCCGCTTGGCTCTTCCTTCTAGACGCCCCGGTGGTCTCTCCTGCTCCCGCGCCACCCCCAGGTTAAAGTCGGGGTCGCGTCTTCACGGCAGCTCGCCCATTCTGCTCCGGCTCGGCTGAGGCGGAGAAGGAGGCGACGCCTCTTGAGCCGCGTGTCGTGACGAGCGGAAAGCGTCGTCACGGGGAGCGGGCGGGACCATCACTCCTGCCTTGGTGGATACACTCAAGTGGGGGGGCCCCGGGTGCGGGTCCTCGTGAGACCACGTGTAGTAGTGTCCGTCACTCGTTTTCAGGGGGGGGGTGGGGGGGGGGGCCTCCGGAAGGGGGCTTTGAGGCCGTTGTTAATATTCTCGCGTGTGTCGTCAGCCGGACAAGGCGAGCGGTCAAAGTACCTGCAAAATCCAGCGACTAAAAGTGTCCAAATGGCCACCTGAAGTGTGGAATCCGAACAAACCCTATTAGATCTCGATTTAAAGCTTTCGTGACTGCAGGGATTCATATTCTTTTTTTTCGGTAAAGTCACGTAAAAGGGAAATAATAAAATAAAATATAATGTTTAATTTGTATTATTTTATTATTTCCCTTCTACGTGACTTTGCCGAAAGAACCAAGAATATGAACCCTATTACAGTTATGCATTGCAGAAATATGTCACCTATTACGTTACGTGATTTTTGCGTCGAACTGAGAGCCCCATGATAATGTAAGAGTGGGGGGGGGGTCCTTGCGTATGAGAGCGGCAGTTCACCGCCGTTGATTGGGGTGGGCCAGGCGGTGCTGATGAGCCACTGGTGCGTCAAAGCCGCCGCGGAGTTTGCTGCTGAAATGATGCGCTCCCAGCCGAGGGTCGCGCGGCTCATGGGTTGTATAAGGGGCCGGACATAAATGACGTCACGCGATTTTGGACGATTTTTTACCCCCCCACCCCCCCCCCCCCATCGTCACACGGCGTCACAAAAAGTCAGACCACCCCTCAAATATGACGTCACAAAGCTCTGCCCCCCCCCCCCCCCCCAAAATTAAACATGCTTCAAATCGCTTTAAACTATTGTCATTGTAGTGCGTATTTAATGTGGCGCTGCACTCTGATGTTGTAGGAGAAAACATTTATTTAAAAGTCTATTTAATGAAGTAGAACGTGTTGTCTATATTTATTTAAAGTTGCGCATTTTCATGTGACGCCACATTTCTCAAACCCCCCCCCCCTCGTCACACATCGTCACAAATGTCTGACCCCCCCCCCTCTCCCCAGGTGCGTGACGTCATTTATGGACGGCCCCTAAGAGATATGAGGCGTGTGCGTGACAGAGTCGGCCCTTCTTCTTTAATCCGTGACTGTGGAATCTCCGCCAGCCGACGCCTGCTATTATTTTAACTCCACAATGCGACTTCTATACGTGGACAGACCTGATTCATTCCAGACTCAACAAATACACGCCCGCGTTACGATCACACCATCACTCAAAAAAAACCTCACCACATTCGTTATTGACACACGCACCTTTAACATACCACTATTACGGTACTAACAAGCCCGTTGTTTCGGGCAATGCACCTTCTTTAGAAGAGCTTTTTTATCGTACAGTATTCTAATGGTGTGTTTGTTCACAACCCCTGTACTTTGTTGCTAGCAGAGGGTTGTTCCAGATGTCTTGTGACCCCCCCCCCCCATTAATTTACCCCTAACGTTGTTTCTCTCCCCTTTCTGCTCATTCATTTCAGTTTTCACACCCATCGGTAGAGGAACAACATTTCGTTTTAGGGAGTTCAATGGGAGCCGCGAGACGTCTGGACCACCCTGCACAGCGCTTCAAGTCCCAGTGCTCAGTGTGGACCTGCCCGCCGTGGGTTCTGCAAGTTCCACTTTCACGTGGAAACAGCACCACCACGTGGAAAGCAAAGAATCCTGAGCCTTGTCACGAATGTCTCCACGGCCCCTCGGCCTACAGAATCATCTCAATCGCGCTCGATGCAACGTGGCACACCGCAGCCGAGGGCTCGTGCGAGGAAGGGTACGGTGAATTATAGATTTGAAGTTTTCGTGACTGCAAGGAGCCATACTCTTTGGTGCTTTCGGTAAAGTCACGTAGATGAAAAATAAAAATAATGAAATTAAAATAACTAAATTAAATCACGACGTTTCGGAGGCAACACGAGCTTCCGTCATCAGGTGGAACAGCCACAGCAAAATTACTGTAGTGAGTAGAGAGAGCTATTTGTGACAAGCAATTTAATGATTTAATGTAGTTATTTTCATTTTATTATTTTTATTTTTCATCTACGTGACTTTAACGAAAGATTCAAAGAGTAGGGTACGGTCACATGCAAAGTTGGTGGAGGAAAAAATTATCGCCAAGATGGTTTCATTTTGATTTGGGGATCGAGAGGGGGTGGGGCAGTCTAAAAAGTAGGCCAAGTACAACCGGGGTGGGTTGCCTGCTGTGTTCGACCCGGCAGGATGGGCAGCATAAGGGGCCGTCCATAAATGACGTCACGCACCTTGGGGGGGGGGGGGGTCAGACATTTGTGACGATGTGTGACGAGGGGGGGGTTGAGAAATGTGACGTCACATCAATGATGCGCAACTTTAAATAAATATACACAACACGTTCTACTTAATTAAATATACTTTTTAATAAATGTTTTCTTCTACAACATCAGAGTGCAGCGGCACATTAAATACGCACTATAAGAACAATAGTTTAAAGCGATTTGAAGCATGTTTTTTTTTTTGGGGGGGGCAGAGCTTTGTGACGTCATATTTGAGGGGGGAATCTTACTTTTTGTGACGCCGTGTGACGATGGGGGGGGTGGGAGTCAAAAATCGTCCAAAATCGCGTGACGTCATTTATGTCCGGCCCCTAACTTGGCTCTGTATTTCGGCAAGCCCAAGTCGCGTGGCTTGTGTGAAGCCCACCCACACGGCATCGAGTGGGATTGACTGTGGGAACGATTACAATGCTCACATCGTTGATGGGCGAGGGGATTCCTTGTGACCCGGGGTGTGCTGGGTAATCGTCTCAGCTCCTGCTCTACAAAGGGGCTGTCGACGCCCAGAGCTAGAAGAGGTGGACAGGAAGCTGCGGCGATGCATCGCTTCTACTGATCATACTAAGCCTGATGACGATGATGAGAATTCTGTTTAACACGTGTGAGGCTTTCGCCACCAATATTATTCATAATAAACGTTTTTGGATTAGATCGCGTTATTTATAAATGTGTCGTAACCCTCCACCACCCGACACGGCCAATCAGCAAAAAAAGTGTCACGTTGACAAACGTGACACACGTTCATATTCTTAGGTTTTTTTCGGTAAAGTCACGTAGGTAAAACATTTAAATTAATAAAAGTAAAATAAAATAAATAAAAATCACGACGCTTCGGAGGCAACACAAGCTTCCGTCTTCAGGTGGAACCGTCACAGCCACGACAGCTGTATCAAGTAAGTGACACACGTTGACAAACGTGACACTGTTTTTGCTGATTGGCCGTGTCGGGTGGTGGAGGGTTACGACACATTTATTTATAAATAACGCGATCTAACCCAAAAACCTTTATTATGAATGAGTATTCTGTTGTGAGTTACAGATAGAACGTGCACAACGAACCCCGTTTTGGAATGTACCTGCCGGCGCTGGATATACACCTTCTACACCACACTACGTGCGGGGTTCGGGGTAGAGAGCGCAGAAATTGAGAGTATGAACAGATAAAATATGGGTGGACAGGAAGGCATGGAGAATTGTTGTCGTCCAACGGACAAGGGCATCGCCTGACCCCGTGGTGACCCCGGGGGTTGACGGTGGCGAGTCATGATGATGGCGGTGCTGATGGCTGTCATAATTTGTGAATCAGAATCTGTATTTGTCCCGCAGAAATCCGAAGAGCTGTGAAGCTCTTCATCACAGACGTCCAGTGCAGTGTATGGCTCCTGAAGCTTCATCAGTGGGAAGGAGGTTAACACAACGCTCGCACTCAACGGTAACCTGCCAATTAGCACGGTTGGCTACGTACGGTGCGAAAGAAGTTCAACACACATACACACATACACACCACGTGTCTATCGCCACTCAGGCACTGGGTGGTGCGCATCTCCATTGACGGTATCGAAGCAATATCGCAAGACCGTGTTTTTTGGCCCACCTCAGGCTCCTCGTTCTTTCAATAAGGCAATCCGTAAATAGAGCAATTTTATTACGTATTATGTTTGCATTACAGCCACCAATGATGCATTTGCTGTGTGTACGTACATGTGCAACGATATACATAAACAGACAACAACATTCACTTTAACACGTCGGCTTTCGCGACCAATATTATTCATAATACGCGTTTTTGTGTTAGATCGCGTTATTTATAAATGTGTCGTAATCCTCCACCACCCGACACGACCAATCAGTAAAAAAAGTGCCACGTTGACAAAAGACAAATAGTTCACTACTTTAACCCACCGGTGTGTTGAAGAGTGAATTCACAGCATTTTAAATTTTTGAGTACGACGTTTCGCTGGTAATTACATCCAACATCTTCTCGAGTTGCAAATGACACGTGGAAATAATTTGACTTATGATTGTAATACATTGCAATGTGTGTACAAAAATCTGGTTTGGAGTTTATACTCTGGTTTTTTCGGCAAAGTCACGTAAGTAAAAAATTAAAATAAATTAAATCACGACAACTTAGCGAAAGCACACCGCTTAAGTGTACTTTGAGACACAATTAAGCAGTGTGCTTTCGCTAAGTTGTCCCCACCTGAAAAAGGACGCTCGTGTTGCGTCCGAAACGTCGTGATTTAATTTATTTACATGTTTTACCCACGTGACTTTACCGAACAAACCAAAGAGTATGAATCCTTGCAGTCACGAAAACTTCAAATCTAGAATGAATGGTTTGTGAGGTCAACAATTTACAGGGTTTTTTTTTATTCAACAGAACGAGGCTATAAAATGTGGACTTTCCATGGCTGTCTCGGGGGCATCTATGGAACAAAGCTCTGTTTCATTGCTCGTTGGAGCCGGGAGACCAGTAAACGTAACATCAAACTAACACCAATTCTGGTGGCAGACACAGATCGGCTCCCCTAACCGTCTGGTGGTGGAAGCTTTTATCCAGCCACTGCCAAGTTTTAAATACAGCCACGTGTATATGTCGTGTAAACACTCATTAACTGGCCCAAATCGCATTGACATAGAGGACCGCAGAGCTTGGGCAATTGTTGGTGCCGGCTCATTACGCGGCTGCCCTTCCTGCTCGTCTGTGACTCCTCGCGCCTCTTGAGTTGTTCCCTACGACGCGTTACAAGTTGAAATCATCATGACGTCTACCTGGGCCTGGGAAACCTGAGATGAGACTGCCGTGTCCTCGAAGTGGAGTCTAATCAAGCCATCCCTGTGCATGAGAGGTCTTGCCATCGACTCCATGCCGTGAGAAATGTCAACGTCTGTCTGGGCGGTGGACACTGCAGTTGAACCCGCAGGGGAGGTTGTGATTGTGTTATTGGGCCAAGCTGCGTAGAACCCTTTACAGTGCATTCATCATGACCCCACGAAATTCAACAACGACTTTCGATTTAAAGCTTTCGTGACTGCAGGGATTCATCTTCTTGGTTCTTTCGGTAAAGTCATGTAGAAGTAAAATAATAAAATAATAAAAATAAAACATAATAAAATATTTCTCACGACGTTTCGGCCACAACGCAAGCAGCCGTCTTCAGGTGGAGAACAGGTCTGTCGAGAAGGCAGTCTCGACAGACCTGTTCTACACCTGAAGACAGCTGCTTGCGTTGTGGCCGAAACGTCGTGAGAATTATTTTATTAAGTTTTGTTTTTATTATTTTATTATTTTCCTTCTACGTGACTTTACCGAAAGAACCAAGAAGATCAACAACGACTGTAGCAATTGTATAGGCGCAAGCGGAATATTTTTTTTTTTAAATATTAACATATATATGCAGCGGCTAGGTAGCCTTTCACGTTGAATCAAGTGAGAGCCCTTGGAGACAATACGTCTCTTTTTTTTAAGGCAGACCTGGAATACGAAAATGTAACAATAACACATGGCAAAATGGTGCAGAGGACATCTGCAAGGCATTTAATATAACGCGCACAATGTGCAAATCACAACTACTATCAATTTCCACACTACGAGAACTAAAACGATCATCCACGTGACAATTACATTATTACGCTCAACGCATGAAAGCAGTAAGCCTCGCTTGAAAACCTCCTTCCCAGACATCCTACCTTAAGGTGTGCATATATCGAAGATGACGTTATAAAAAAACAAAAAACGACGAAAAAGAGCTACGATTCAAGTCGATCAGACACAAGGCCGGTCCTCAGCAACCTGGGCCATCAGGACCCCTTCACTTTGGCCAATGGCTCAACCAGCATGCGCACGCAGTAGGGCGTCGCGGCCACCACGGCGACGGGCCCCAGGACGCTGCGGCAGAAGGCCACGAAGCAAAAGAGACCACCGGCCCTCTGGGGCATGGGGACGATCCACTCGAGGATGTGCACGGCCAGCAGTGACGCGGCGATGCAGCAGCCTTGAAACGCCGGCGATGCCGCCGCCACCCTCTCCTCCTCCTCCTTCTCATCGCCGACCTCGGAGGAGGCTCCCGTTAGGAAGCGGTCGCGCACGTGGAGACCCAACCCCAGGCCGAAGAGCGCGCCCAGCCCTCGGGCCAAGCCGGCGAAGGGGGTCGTGTCCACGTGGACCCACTCGGCGCGGAGGCAGCGCTTGCGCGCGAGCTCCACCGACCAGTCGACGTCGACGTGGGCGAGGCGCGCGGCGCCGTCGTGAACGAGGAGGGCCACGAGCAGCAGCAGCGCGCAGACGGCGGCGTGCGCGTGCAGCCGCGCGCCGTGGATGAGGCGCACGCGGCCGAACACCTCGGCCACGAGGATCCCTGGGAAGGGAAGGGGGCCTAAGTCAACGCCGCCGAGGAGCGGTGGGCGACGAGTGAGTATTAATTTTAATGTTTTACCTACGTGACTTTACCGAAAAAACCTAAGAATATTAATCCTTGCAGTCACGAAAGCTTCAAATCTAGAATCAATGTTCTTCACTCGTTTTCAGAGATTCATCTTCTTGGTTCTTTCGGTCAAGTCACGTAGAATGGAAATAATAAAATAATAAAAATAAAACATAATAATAAAATAATTCTCACGACGTTTCGGCCGCAACGCAAGCAGACGTCGTGAGAATTATTTTCTTATGTTTTATTTTTATTATTTTATTATTTCCATTCTACGTGACTTGACTGAAAGAACCAAGAAGATGAATCCCTGCAGTCACGAAAGCTTTAAATCGAAATTTACGTTTTCAGAGACTTTAGACTTTTAAAACAGTTTTTTTGCTGCGGCAGCAATTGCTCGGCAGCCACTTTGATTCGAAGTCATCGGCAATAATTACAGTTTCATCATCATCGTCGCAAACAAACGTGGCACATACGCCACACCGCTGCGTGCTTCGAAGCTCATTTTCAGAGAGGGGGTGGAGGGTCGGTCACTTTCGCCGATAAGACATCATCAGTGTGAGATTACGCCACACCGATTTGAAACCATCGTTGGGGTTTGACAGCAGCAGCACGATGATGGTGATGATGGTGATGATGACGGCGATGATGGTGATGATGATGGTGGTGATGATGGTGGTGATGATGATGGTGATGATGGTGGTGATGATGGTGATGATGATGATGGTGGTGATGATGGTGGTGATGATGGTGATGATGATGGTGGTGATGATGGTGGTGATGATGGTGATAATGATGGTGATGATGATGGTGGTGATGATGGTGATGATGATGGTGGTGATGATGGTGATGATGATGGCGATGATGGTGATGATGGTGGTGATGATGGTGGTGATGATGGTGATGATGATGGCGATGATGGTGATGATGATGGTGGTGATGATGGTGATGATGATGGTGATGATGATGGTGGTGATGATGGTGATGATGATGGTGATGATGATGGTGGTGATGATGGTGATGATGATGGTGATGATGATGGTGGTGATGATGGTGATGATGATGGTGATGATGGTGGGGGCGTGTGTTTCACACGTCAGGGGCCGCGGGGTCTTGCAATGTCAAGCTCTGCCGGAGAGTGTATGGGTGGATGTGTGTATGTGGAACTTCTTTCGCACCGTACGTAGCCAAACGCGCTGATCGGAGGCGCGGGGGGAGGGACGACGCAATTAAATAGAAAATGCAGTTCTAAAGAAATACGTTTTCAATCGAGATTATTTAAAAGTGCATCGTTCGAGCGGTGAGGAAGACGCAAACATTTTGTGGATGAAGCACCCCCAGTTAATCGAATGCTCGTCCTTCCGCTGACCTCAAACAGTTTACCATCCAGTGAATATATAAACAGCTCGACCCCACGAGCAATTAGCCAACCGACCACGACCAATAGCCATGCCACTGATCATAATAACTCCGTCTCTTTTGAATGGGAATAATAACAACTCATTAATAATGGCTATGACAGTGGAGTTTCAATACTTGCCTATCAGAGCCTTGCTTAAATTATTTGGCCAATAATCTTGATCTGAAGCTTTCGTGACTGCAGGAGTCCATACTCTTTGGTTCTTTCGGTAAAGTCACGTGGGTAGAAAAATCAAACAAAATAAATCACGACGTTTCGGACGCAACACAAGCGCCCGTCTTCACCTGAAGACGTGACTTTACCGAAAGAACTAAAGAGTATGATTTGGCCAATAGTATGTTTTTGTAAATGTTGTTGTTATTATTTTTGTATCGAGCGAAAGACGTAGTTTGTAGGATATTCGCTTCCTTTCTGCGCTGCTCTCCCCTGGTGCTTCGATTCGAAAGCAGCGGGCAAACGCCGCAAACATTACCGCCCAGCAGTCCGAGGATGACTTGGTGCGGGAAGTGCGTGGCAACGAACACCCTGGAGACGCACACGTTGATCTGGATGAACCAGAAGAGCAGCCAGAGGGCAACGCGACACAGCCTGCGGGGCGATAGACACCAAACAATAAGCCTTACTCAGCAGTGAAGTATCGCTGCACACAGAGCCGTCCCTGGGCTACGGTGAATCATTGGGGCGACCGCCCTGGGCCCCGTGCTTTGGGGGGGGGGGGGTGCGGCGCGCTTCGATGTCACGGCGTCAGATGTAATACTGTTTCATAATCAATGTTTTTGGGTTTAGATCGCGTTATTTATAAATGTGTCGTAAAACCCTCCACCACCCGACACGGCCAATCAGAAAAAAAAATGTCACGTTGACAAAAGATAAATAGTTCACTACTTTAGCCCACCGGTGTGTTGAAGCGTGAAACCACAACAACAATTGTAAATGTTGTGGTTTCACGCTTCAACACACCGGTGGGCTATAGTAGTGAACTATTTGTCTTTTGCCAACATGACACTTTTTTTTTTGCTGATTGGCCGTGTCGGGTGGTGGAGGGTTACGACACATTTATAAGTAACTCGATCTAACCCAAAAACATTGATTATGAATAATATTGGTCGCGAAAGCCTTCGTGTTAAACTGTAATACTGTTATCCACGCACCGCCTGTGGTCCGAGAAGGGTTTCCGCTTGGTGCACAGGTCGCTCTCCAGAGCGGCCGTCACCATCACGTACCACACGCACGCAGAGCCCATTGCGTGTCCGGATGGTGTACCTGTAACCACGGCACGAAGACACGCGCACGTTCGCGTTCCCGCGGGCATTTTGCAGCAGGCCGGATTTAATCTAGATTTTAAGTTGTCGTGACTGCAGGGATCCATATACTCTTTGGTTATTTCGGTAAAGTCACGTAGGTATAAAATAAAATAAATTAAATTAAATCACTACGTTTCGATTGCAACACAAGCAATCGTCATCAGGTGGGAAAACCACAGCAAGAAAATGTTTTGCTGAAGGCCGGCTTTGTTTGGAAATCGGACAATCGTGGACGCTGTCTCCCCGACAGACCTGGTCTTCACCTGAGGACGGCTACTTGCGTTGTGGCCGAAACGTCGTGAGAATTATTTTATTATGTTTTATTTTATTATTTTATTATTTCCATTCTACGTGACTTCACCGAAAGAACCAAGAAGATGAATCGTGAGCTCATCCCGGATTCACGCAGCAGCGTGACCGGACCAAACCCAACACGGGTTCAACTCGTGTCTGCTTTATGAATCGTCTTGGAAATGTCGCCAACGCACCCACACCAATATATACATCACGGAAACCAATTACACATGGGGCAGGGATATATAGATATATTATTTTATGTTATTGAGAATTTATTACGGCCAGCATGGCACACGAGGGTTGTTGAAGCTAGCGCCACACGTGCTTTTGTCTCACCAGTGGCGAGGATCAGACACGTTCAGGGTATACACAGGGCGAGTTTAAACACCACGTTCCTTAAATTTCGATTTAAAGCTTTCGTGACTGCAGGGATTCATCTTCTTGGTTCTTTCGGTAAAGTCACGTAGAAGGGAAATAATTTATTTTATTTTATTATGTTTTATTTTTTTATTATTTCCCTCCTACGTGACTTTACCGAAAGAACCAAGAAGATGACCACGTGCCTTCTGTCGAGGCTTTTTTTTTTTTGGGCCAAGGAATTGAACTGTGCATTGTCAGTATCGTAGCGCGATGCAAAAAAAAACTAAACAACACGGGCGGTCAGTCGCATTGTGGCGCGTTATCTACCAGCCCCCCCCCAGCCACATAGCCACGCGTCGTGCACGGCTCCTCAACACGTTCATCATCCCCCCGCACCTAGCAGGTTTGTCTACGCACGGTGCAAAAGACGTCCAGCACACACAAACATGCACAGCAGACCCAGGGAGTCTTCGAGAATTTTCTATCGCTTCTCCCGGTGTGGCGTCCTCGTGCAGGTAGCAGGTGAGAGCCCCCCCCCCCCTCTCCCCCCCCATACCTGGGCCGGTCTCGCAGGTGATGGGGTACTGGTTGAGATGCGGAGGAGCGGCGTCCCCGTAGTACTGCGTCTCGAGCACCCACCAGTACGGCCTCTGTCCCGAGATGACCCTGCGCACAATAAGATGTAGTCCGATTGGGGGCCGTCCATGAATGACGTCACGCGATTTTGGACGATTTTTGACCCCCCCCCCCCCCTCGTCACACGGCGTCACAAAACAGTGCTTTGTAATTTTTCGATATGAAAGGATTTCTTTACGGTATTATTCTTAAGATTATTAATCCGATATGTGTACTGTGTTAAGTAAAGAAATGCTTGGGGATTTCTGAATCTGAATCTTTATTTATCCTGGAGAAATCCGATGAGCTATGAAGCTCTTATTTTTTACAGATGTCCAGTAGATGAATATTGATATGATGGACGAATGTTAAAGTTTCGTGTGTGATACAGAGCCTAGCTAAGTACTGTATCTGAAATACAAGCGATATGAGTAGTGTTGTGAGTAGCACCTTCCAATTTCCCAGTCACTGTGTTAATTAAAATTATCACCTTATGAGAAAAATATATTCATATTGAACAACATAAAAATGTGCATTCCATCCCTCTCTTGAATATGTCATCGCACAACCACTTCTAAGACCTCTTACATGTCCCATTAAGCACATCAGGATGGTGCACACCCACACATTGCCATTCCCATACAGGCGTGTGTCATACGGCATTAAAACCACTTTAGCCCCAATTGCTAAAAAAAATAAGCAGAATGAATCAGAAAACAAACGTACCGTTGAACGTGTCGTCGTTGCCTTAGAGACTGAGGCCATCACCTCGTTACTCCTTGAGAATTCGGGTTAATCACGGGCAACCGACAAAACACAAAGTTCTAACCCAGACCCGAGCGGTTCTGGCTTTGCACTGGTGCACGGCATTTGTAGCCCCCTGTGCAGCAAGGAGCGAGTTGGCAGTGGTGAGAAATCACAAATGCAAAAAAAAAACCCACACCGTATTTGCCGTTAGCATAGGAAATATATGATAGGTTGAGAGCAGTGCCGGATTAAGCTAGTGCGGGGGCGTGTAGGATATGTTATAAAGGGGCCCTAAATAAAAAAGCACGTAAATATTAAAACACACACATTTTTTACTTACAAAGTCATGTAATTATATTTTTTCATTTGCTATACAGCCGGATAATACGACAAATCGCTAAACCTTAAACACCCAGTCATTCGTAAAATTTGAAGGCAGTACAGTACTATAGTAATAGAGCAAGTGCAGAATCACTGAACCGGAATTGATAGCTTGAAAGCATTTAGCGCGGGACCATTGAAAGTGCAGGGCACGTAGCGACTACACATGTAGCTACTACATATGTAGCTACTTTTGCTACTAGGATAATCCGGTACTGGTTGACAGAATCAGAATTTTTTTTTTCTGGAGGAATCCGACGAGCTAGAAATCTATTTTACACGTTATGGTGCGATGGCAATTTTTTCAGTGTAGAGGGCACAAACATATATAGGCTCGTACTTATTTTGCACTGTGGCTCTCCCGACCAACGTAGCCGAGATTTTGAGTCGACGAACCCTTCGAGGGGCTGCGTGCTCGCTTACCCAGCCGCCTCCGCCCCACGCCCCCTTCCCGAAAGACGGCTGCCAAATGGGCGAAAACGCAAAACCGCGTCTCACCACTTGAGAATCATGTTGATCCAGTCTCCGACCACGGCAGCCCACACCAGCCTTGCGGCGACCCGTGGCGCCAGGTGGTAGCAGATGGGGAAGTAGAGCAAGTAGGCGCTGCGGATGTCGCCCAGGCTGGACATGAGGTGCATCACCTCGTGGATGCCCTCGAACCAGCCCTGGAAGAGAACCGTGACCTGCACCCCTGCGCCGCGCAGAGCGTCCATCCTGCCGGAGGAGCTGGTTGGTCAGACGGGTGCTCGAGGGAGCGTGCTTGTGCGGTGTTGCGGGGAGGACTCACGCCAGCTGCCTTACGCAACCATCGAACTCGCGACCCGTGCTTGAGCACTGCCGATGAACGAAGACGAATCGTTCAGCGTTGCGAGTCTCTTCCTCCCGCAGGTCAAGTTGCAGGCGAAGCTAATGGCACAACATAAATAAATCCTTACCGATCTAAGTGGACATTAAAACTCCCTTCACGAGCCCGCCTGGTGAAGTATTGTCAAGCAAGCACTGTGGGAATGGCAGCAGCACTGGAGCGTGAATGTTGCCGACGGGGTCTCATCCAGCGGTGAACAGACAACGGCCGATGATATTGACGACGGTGAATATTTTTGTTTACGACTAAACTTTTTCTTTTTTTGCCGAACTCCCCGAGCCACCCACGACCGCGCAGCCTCGCGCTGGAGCCACCGAAGGAACCCGGCGCTCCGTCAGTGGTCTGGGTCCGAGGCTGCGCCGCGATATATGGGGACGGTGCCTCCACGCCCCCCACCCCCTCACCGATCATGGGCGCGTGGTCTTAACGAGTGGCCAAGGGCGACTCATTGAACGCGCGGATTCATCCCCGTCCGCCGCCACGCATGCCCAACTCGGCAGGGTAACCGTAGCCCGACAAATCATTCGCACATGTGCGTGCGCGCGCGCAAACATCGCATCCACAGTGCGTCTCTGTGCGCCGGTTTTTTTTCTCCTCTCTTCAAAATTAGGAGCGGCGTGTAAATAATACGGACGTGGAGTTATTGCTCATCAGCCACATGCGTGCCCGCCTTGAATGATGATTTGGCAAAAAAAAAACTGACCTTTGGGCGAATTTTATTCCAGTTGAAAAAATAAATCGTCATTGTCTCCCTGCCCCAACAAGCAAAGGGGAAAGCGCTCGTGCCCGCTGGTGGCCGTTAGTTGTGGAAATTCCACATTCCAATATTGCAGGATTATTCCAGCCACAGAACGACCACAGCATTGAAATTTAAAAATGTAACAATCATAACAGGCTGTTCGTTTCACCTGTTACTTGTGTTGCGATCGAAACGTCGTGATCTATTGATTTTCTATCTACGTGACTTTACCGAAAGAACCAACGATTATGGATTCCTGCAGTCACGAAAGCTTCAAATCAAGATGTAACAACATTAACGATGTTACTTTGTACGAGAAATTGCACTTGTAGAAGCCATCAGGTACAAAGCGTTAGCTTTGCTCCGAAATTGACTTCACAAGTCACCGAAACACGTTCCCAATTAGCACGGCGCCAGTAATAACGAGAATCATTATATTTTGGCGGATGACGCATAACCTTGTACGACTCTTAACCTGCATGATTCCGGAGATAGACAGATCACAGTCCAGAAAGTTGGGTTATAAGCCGATCTATATTGATTTACCACCAACTCATTAGTTGGCTACATCCAGATAATCTAAATTTTCCTTCCACACCAAACGTCCTCTCTTCGGCACTGGTCAAACATCCCAGCGGTGCAGGACTTCCCCTCCTAAGACTTGAAACTCGGCGGGGAAAATCCGGCGCGACGACGCCTCCCTCTCGACGTGTTCCATCCCGCCGCCGTGGAATCTGAGCTCATTGCAAATCCTGGCTGTGGACCTGCTGTTGTGGTTTTCGTCGTCGTTCATTGCCACGTCGCGTGTGGGGCCGGCTTGTGAGCTCGTGTGACCGGTGGCCCCCTCCACACAAAACAGCGCTGGCGTTGCGTCTCTCCTGGCTCGCACATGGCTCCATTGCCGTAATCTATTCCAAAAAAGAAAGTGCCCCATTGACACGCACATTTTTTGTTGAATTGCGAATGGTGTCAACCGATCCACTGGGGGTTAATTATACTTTCTCTAATTTTGGAAGATTTAAAGCAAAGGGTGATGAAACTACCGCCCGAGCACCGGTTATGCAAGCGGGTGACAGGGGAGAGAGGGTGAAGTCGCAGGGGGGCATGTTGGGGGGGCACAGATTGTCAGCCGATTGCCAGAATGTCATTGAAATTGACAAATGAGAATGTAAATCATATTCTTAGGTTTTTTCGGTAAAGTCACGTAGGTAAAACATCAAAATTAATGAAAATAAAATAAAAACAAAAATCACGACGTTTCGGAGGCATCAAGTGATGCAGCTAATTCGGCTGTGACGGTCCCACCTGATGACGGAGACTTGTGTTGCCTCCGAAACGTCGTGATTTTTGTTTTTATTTTATTTTCATTAATTTAGATGTTTTACCTACGTGACTTTACCGAAAAAACCTAAGAATATGATTCCTTGCAGTCACGAAAGCTTCAAATCTAGAAATAATGTAAATCGCCAACACTTCCCGTCCTCAGTCACTAACATTACAAAGAATGTCACCCATGCTATTCCATGATTATATCCAGAAGACATTATTACCGGGAGGAACCTCCTGGTTACACCAGCTCTTAACTTTGTGTTTTAGTTTGTTGTCCTTCCCCCGCACCTTCAATTAGCATGGTTGGCTACGTACGGTTCAAAGTTCAACATACATACATAGACAGCAATAGATAAAATAGATAGTTGAAATAACATAAGCACACCATACACAATTGACTAAAAACAAATACATGTTTATTTTATATTTCTTGATATTTTTCTTTTCCCACAGAGGTTATATGTGCACAATATTTCCTTACGGGATAAATGCAGTTGTACATATATATACTACACAGCATTCCCAAAGCAGAACTGACCAGGAACAATGTACAATCCTCACAACCAGACCTGGCTGACATCCACAGCAGAAATTTATATCAATAAACTGATTTACTTGCCATGCAAGCGTCGTGTATAATTTGCACCTGATACCCATGATCCTTAAAAAAATGCAATGACGTAAAAATGATAAATTGAGCTCCATTAGCCATGTAAAGCCTAATTGACTGGAACATTTTAGACGTGGCAAATCAGTATCACTTTAATCGGGGAGGAGGGGAGGGGGGGCATAGAGGTGGATAACACTGAGTGAACTTGTCGTTAGGAGCGGAGAACATTTTAAACGTAATGAACAAAAGGCTAAAATTGTGCACATAAACGCGGAGATGCATTCTCAGAATTGCACCGAGACACAGGAACAGGAGCACGTGGATTCAGCAGAGGAATTGCCTCGACCGCCGAGAAGTGGCATCAGGCAAGACACACTGCTGGAGAAGACTTGCGATGGAATGGCAGCAATGAGCTCAAATTATGTTGGGAGTGAGATGAATTGTGGTTAAGGCAGAACCATGAGGTTATGGCGGCAACATGTGGTGGCCTTCATTCAGCAGTGGATAGACCTTGACCAAAGATGATGGCGATTGTGCCACACGTCTTGTTTAAATACCCGCGTTGACAAAACCAGTATACATGAACACAAATCTGAAAGGCTTTAGCCTAGTTAAGTTGGTTTCACTCATGCACAACAGCATCTTCTACCAAGGGCAACTTGTGTTATCATCGAAGCATTAGCATCCAATTCAAGGCAAAGTGCGTGCCCTTGTCTGGTTCGCTACATGACTTCTCCCAGTCGCCCTCATCGACCACTTCGCCTACCTTAGATGGAGGGGGGGGGCTGAAACTGCAAATATGCTCGGCATATTTAAGCTCTTAAAGAGGACTCTAAATTCTCCACTCCTATATCCCCGACAGGACCACTCAAGACGAGAGAATGTGGTTGGTCGTGTGCCTTTTTTCTTTACCCGATGCAAAACTAAAATAAGAACCAATAATAATTTACCCATCATCCAGCAGATCTAAAACCAAAAACAAACTCAAACTGTATTCTCAGTGCAGCACTTCTTTATTTGGCCATGTCCTCGGCAATCGCTTTGCTGATCTTATCCTTGAGATAGGAAACTTTCACCCGGTCCGAGTTGAGCTCCAACCATTCAAAGTATGGGATCTGTAACAACCACAGCACGCGTAACATCGGACATGAAAATAAGATAAGCAAGATGTGGGGTAATTTTCGGCTAGTTCAATTTTTTATACTCTATTCTGTAAAAAATCTTTCGTAAAAAATAAAATGTGCATCCCAGCAAATCACTGCTCACACCACTGCCTTTACAGAACAGCCTCCAAGGAGCTTTAGAGAGCCTCTCTACTCTAGATGGATATTTTGGCTGACACTTCAACGCTGGCAAGACGCCTTCAAAACTTGCCCATGGCTTCAACTGCCGCGCCAGGAGATCGAATCAGACCAGCATCCTCTAGATTGCAAGTTCGACGTGCTGACCATGACGGCATAGCTCCGGATCAGCGATCAGTCAGGGATGGTTCGTGAGCGTTGAGGTTGATCCAGTACGGATTATGCACTGCCCAGGGCAAAGCAGTGAATCGACCTTTTGGCCCCCTGGGGCTAAGCTTCACAAAAGGGCCAAACAACACGGGACAGATGTGGTGTCTGACAATTGCACGTTAACACCATAGGAACCTCATTTGCCAGTAAAAAATATGATAATTGTTTTTTTACCCTTCTATCTGGCATGTTTTTTTTTGCATTATGACTGCAGGTATTGTGGTCTATGCAAACAAAACATGACTCCTTGTAAAAAAGGTGTCAGTTTCGTTGCCAGATAGAAGGGTAAAAAAACAATTATCATATTTTTTACTGGCAAATGAGGTTCCAATGGTGTAAATGCTTACCCCGAGCTCTCATACTCTGATGGTGCATTTTCTCTGAGTTGTGCGCCTTTTGGCATCATCTAATCCAACCCATGTGAGACTAGGCTCCTTGTAAAAAAAGGTGTCAGTTTTGTTGCCAGATAGAAGGGTAAAAAACCAATCATCAATCGCACGTTACCTCGACCAGGAGGAAGCCAGCAGATGAAATGTGGCGTCGAGCCATTTGAAACTTCCCCAGGACGTTCTTGCTGCTCAAGAGGAAGCTGGGATACTCCAAAGCAAGGAACGCCAGCCTGCCAACGACAAGAGCATTACAAGAAGATCACATATGAATGTAAAATGCCCTTCAGGTGAACAAAGTGAAACTCCGTCTGAATGCACGTGCAGCTTTACCTGCGTGCCCCCGCTGGCAATGGTTTGGTGCCACTTGCGGCGGGAAGGTGGGGAGCTTCATATTCAATCACTGGGAGTGATTTGCAGTCCTTGTCAATCAGTGTCTCGGCATCTGTAGACATAAACAAAACAAAGTGAAGCTCCTTGCTTGCTAAGCAACATGCTTATAGAGTAATCCTACGCAAACAGGCGGCGAACATTTCAACCGAATTATTCCCAGCAGGGCTTAATTTGCCGGGTCTGTCCGGGTCAACGAACCCAGAAATATTACTGCGCCCGGCACACGCCATCCAGTATTCCGCTCGTTGTGACTCTTTGCTACCAGTTACGTGCCACTCACTCAAATCTAAAAGCGACCTGAAAAATGTCTAATGAGAAATGAAGCCCTGTTCCTGTGTATTATTTTAATTATGTTTGTTTGCAGAGAAAAGCCTCAAGGAGTCTCAATATTCGTTTTTAGGA
Source organism: Lampetra planeri (assembly GCF_965212315.1). NCBI lineage: Eukaryota > Metazoa > Chordata > Hyperoartia > Petromyzontiformes > Petromyzontidae > Lampetra > Lampetra planeri. Next base: position 2,671,173 of record NC_136107.1, on the reverse strand, counting down.
GGGTCGTGGTAAGTTTTTGCAACGGGGAGCGACGATTGCCATGCGTTTGCCAGCCAAGTAACTTCGAAGCAGGAGCACCAGAGCCAGAGCCAATCCCTTGGGTTTGGGCGAATCAGGGCGACTGCCCAGGGCCCCAAACTTTTGTGGGCCCTACGCTTTGACTTCCGGTTTAGTTTAAAGGCGTCGGGGAGGAGGGCCCACACAGTGTGATTTGCCCCAGGACCCGCACCCCTCTATGGACGGCCCTGACCACAGCCTACTCTTCGTCCAATGACGTCGCAGGATATCAACAGTTAACACGCCCACAGCATTACCCAGAGCGGCCTGCCGGATTTTAACCGCAAACACTAACAGGCGGGCGAACGGGCCAAGGCTGGGCCGCGTCGGCCGCGACTAGCGCGAGTGCAAAAGGACAGCAGCAGCGCTGCGTTCACGTACCCAGCGTCCAGCCATAGATCGTTTCTACGCCCACACGCATATGGCCCTGGCTCGCGTCTGCACCAATATGCGTCGCCAGGGACCGGGCAATGTCCGATTGCATGGTGATCTCCTGCTGCTTGCTCTTGGTGGGGTGTGACACTGATGCACTGCTGACAGGTGGCACCGTCAACTTGTGGAGCAGTTCATTTGAGGGCAGGAAGGGTCCTGGGTAGTCAGGAAACTCCAGGTTGGCTGTGCTGTTAATATGCAGGAGCTTCTGGATATAGCTTTGGGAATAAACCGATGGCTGTTCTGAAAAAAGATAAAAATCACAGGCCGTTATGGCCATCAGGGTCATTATAATGTGCAATTCAGATCATCTCTCAATGCGCAATATTTGAAATACATTTCCATATACTTTGATTTTCCACTTTATGACATTTTAATAATACATTCAGTCCGAATGTATTGGTGGCACTTAAAACAAGACAGAACAAAATCAAGAGATTATAAAGATCTGACAATCATGAAATAAAAACACACAGGAACGATTTTATAAGGATATGAGACATATATACACATAGTATGGGATTAGTCAAATGCCTTTTCAACTTCATAAACCCGACTCATTTAACTCTCACCTATTTTATTTGGTCTAGTAAAATGTTATTGCCGTTGTTTTTGGATCATCGCTTTCAGAGCAGCTTTAATTACAGATTATCATCAGCTACGGTCAATCCACTGCTGGCTTTGAACCTCTCAGGGAATGCAATTTTGAACAATTGTAATCTTGTTGCTGTTGACAAAGAACCAGAGGTCGCAATCGGGTACCCGATACCCGGCTACCCGTACCCGGCTGGGTTCGGGTACCCGTTTGCGACCCTGGTGCGGCCGGGTACGGGTAGGCCGTGAGTCACTGGTGAGTAACCGTTTGTCACTCATTTTCCAACGTATTGTCTCTTCTCACAATTCAAGTTCCTAGAATCAACCCACCCGCGCCTGCAACATGGCTTCATCCCAGAGGTCGCAATCGGGTACCCGATACCCGTATCCTACCCGATACCCGGCTACCCGTACCCGGCCGGGTATCGGCTAGGGTACGGGTACCCGTTTGCGACCCTAGTGCGGCCGGGTACGGCTACGGGTAAGGAATCAAAACCCGTTTGCGACCTCTGCAAAGAACAGGCCATGGCAACAGCACCCTGGTGTTCCCTGCTGGTTTAGCGCCTCACCTGTCACTTTGGTGTAGAAGTCCTGTTGGAGGACCCGCGACAGGAGCACCGGCGTCGCTTGGCCGAGGATGCAGAGAGACCAGACCATGTCGATAAGCGCGTAAGTGTCGAGATGTTCCGCAGTCTCCGCCAGGCTTGAGTGCACCTGACAGATCGAGGTATCGCACGCAGAGCATTCAGCACGGTTGGCTACGGACCGTGCGAAAGAAATTCAACATGCGTATGTAGCGACTAACTCGGAGGCGATAAGACTTGGAGGCACTTCTTTATTAACGAGCACCATCTGGGGTCAACACTCTTAATCATAATTAGTCCGTCTATTGCCGGCGACGCTCCTCAGTCAGGGCAGTCGGTAGGCTGCCTGACTGGTGGCGCCCCGAGATGGTGAAGACGAAGACGATGACGACAAGGAGGATGGTGAAGATGACGAGAAGAACGGTGACGAAGACTTCAGCAACACGACGGGGGATCCCACTCCAACAACAGCCCCGAGGTCACCTACAGGGGCCCCTCTTATACTGTCAGCGTGGCCTCGCTCCGCCCCTGGCCACGCCCCCGGCCACGCCCCCTTTCTGGAACCTACCGGCGGGTTCCTGGTGTGCCCCTTCTGTGACCTTTCCCCTAGATCCCCCTCTGGTGTATCACGTGGCCTTCTGACGTCAGGGCTGCCATATGCCGCAGATCCCCCTTTCCTGCCAGTAGCCCGCGCTATGCTACTACACTATGCCACAATACATACATACATACCTGGCTCAAATGTGCAATGCAAAGCGGTAGTCAGGCTATTGTCATGTGCACTGAAGGCCACTTTGTACCTGCACAAAGAAAGGATCGGCTTCTGGCGCCGTGTAGTTCAGACGGGCGAACGATTGAACGATGCTGAAGAGCTGTACCGACGAGAAACTGCCAGAGTTTTTTTTGATGTTCTGCATGGAAGGTACAATAAGGAGGAACTGGTTAATGATTACTTAGCAGCTGCATCCCTCAAGTGATAAGCAGCATAATAAATCCCAGCCACTGTGCATGCGAAGCAGTTAAGTTTATGAAGGCAGGGTGCTTTTCAGCACATGTAAAAATCGCACGTTTTAGTTATTTTGTTTAACCAGGTGAGAACTCAAGAGAGCAGAATAGGTCTCATTTGCAAGACAATTACAGGAATGAATAATGAAGCAACATTACTGCACAACTCTACTGGACTCTGAAAACATTAAAAACGTCACAACGAGTGAATAGTTTCACAAACAAACTCTTTGGTTCTTTCGGTAAAGTCACGTAGGTAGAAAAAAATAAGGAATCACGACGTGATATTTATTTTTTTATTATTAATATATCACGACATGATGTTATTTTTTATTTTATTTTTCTACCAACGTGACTTTACCGAAAGAACCAAAGAGTATGGATTCCTGCAGCCACGAAAGCTTCAAATCAGTTTAACAAACAGTTTAACATATAGGCTTTCGCGACCAATATCACCCATACGTTTTTTTGGGTTAGATCGCGTAAATATATGTGTAAATGTTGTGGCTTGGCTCTCAAACACACCAGTGTGCTGTACTAGTGACGAATTGGCCACGTTCTGTTTACGTGACAACCCTTACTAGTTGGCTGTGTCGGGTGGTGGCGGATTTTAACGACACATTTATATATTTAAGTTTCACAAACGTTCGTGGCGTATATTTGTAATGCAACTAAAATGTAGGGACATTCTGTGAGCACAAAAGGTACATACGTCCTGGCACAAGACCTTCATGGGACTGATCCTCCTGTAACATCTGAGATTGAATCTTTTACCTTAATTAATCTATAACATTGGTGGATCTGCTTCGTTGAATTTGTTAACGAAGCAGGTCCAGCAATATATGTATAATGTCCAAGATGCGAAAGCAATACATAAGTAAAACAACACACTTAGATTATTTATCCACTTCAAAAACAAACGATCAAATGCCAGTACGGCAGCTGGTCTATCTCGCACAATTTACGTAAAATACACTGCTACGTTTCTTCTATAAAATGTTATTCTACTTGGTTCTTTCGGTAAAGTCACGTAGAAGGGAAATAATAAAATAATAAAAATTTAACATAATAAAATACAATTCTCACGACGTTTCAGCCACAAGGAAAGCAGCCATCCTCAGGTGAAGAACAGGTCTGTCGGAAAGACAGCGTCTGTCGAAACGTCGTGAGAATTGTATTTTATTGGGCTTTATTTATTTATTTTATTATTTCCCTTCTACGTGACTTTACCGAAAGAACCAAGAAGATGAATCCCTGCAGTCACGAAAGCTTTCAATCGAAATGTTATTCTAATGCAGTAACGCAAAAATGTTATTGGCAAGTAGTTGCACGGGAGGATTTGCAAAGCTCATTTTGGTACCTGTGCAAATGCCTCGAAGAGCGGTATGTGCAGCCACTTGAGGTAGCTCAAGGATTTGACGACTCTTGCTATGTCAGATGGGCTCAGCTTCGGCACGTGAGGTAGCAGGTCACCTGACAGCCGCTGTAACACCTGGGTCTGAACGAAGTTTACCTTGGCTGGAAGGACAGACGAGGTATTATTCAGAGGGATAACAAATGCACAGAAGATAACTTTGCATTTACAAAGCACTACGTTTTTTTTGTTTCTGTGTCTCACAAGCGCCCTCATGCGGTACACATTTTCACATGTTACGTGTGATGTAACATTATGTTCTGGCCACTCAATGACTTAAAACTCCTCTTAAGAGTATCTTTTAAGCCTCAAAAATGAAGACAAAAAGAGTTGTCATTAAAAACTACTTGCCCAATGCCAATATTATATCCAATATAACATTATATGCAAGGCGCACACATTTAAGAAGAGGTGCTTGGATGGTTTGGGAAAAATATGAAAAGCACGAACAGAATAAATCTCTAGGATGCCAAACAACATGCGGTACAACCCAGGAAGACATCGGAGAGTTACACAGCAGGATCGCAAACACCTACACACGGACGGGTCTGAAGCATTCAATAGGCAATGGGAGTGAGGGGAGAAGAGGCTGCAGGAAGTGGGGGAGAAAATAACAAATGGAGCAGATGATGAAGAATCCACTGCAACATTTTTATAGTTATAATACTTACAGAAGGGAGGAACAGCGGTGCGCTGCACTATGAACCCGGTGACTTAATTTAGATTCCTGACCACAGCTAACACCAGTGGTAGGAAAAATCAAACCAGTGTGAAGTATGGTCAAACAATACTTATAACTGACACGGCATCAGGAGGAATATATCCAGCAGCAGACCAACAAGGGCTTTTAATGTTGGAGCAATAGACAAATCTTACCAAAGGCATGGATCACGTCGAGGATGACACTGCACTCGTGGTTAACTCGCCGCCGGGTGAAGTGATACGACAGCGCACGGAACAGTGACACCGAACGGCGAGACCGAGAAGCAAATGCCAAAGCCACTTTGCTCCCCTCCAAAGGAGTCATTTTCTCTGCAAACTCCAACGCCTACAACACACAGGAATATCCGGTAAAGCAAATCTGTGACATCAATTCTCACGAAAAAAATATAAGTTCTTCCATTTTTTTTTAAAATGTCAAATTTCCAGGTACACAAACACGGGTTTGCATGGCTGTGTTGTACAGCTCTCTCGTGTTTTGGGTTGTACTGTGTTGTTCAGCATGACGTCCGACGCTTCGCCGCACGTGCTGAGGAACCGAACAGAGTTCACTTCAGTTCCCCGAAGAGCTCCCAGCACGCCGAGCGAGGCGTCGGACACCGCTGAACAACACGCTGAACATGCTGTTCAGCCTGAAAACAAATCGGATGGCTACAGTAACACAAACCATTTCAGCAAAGGCCTCACCTTCTCTTCGAGCTTTTCCATGAAAACGGGCGAAATACTACCGATGCGTGTAACGAGCAGGGTGACCGTCCGTGCGTCGGGGATCTCGGTCCAGCGAAGCTCGATGTGCTTCACCGAATCTGTCCACAGCGCCTTCCGAGCTTCTGAATCTGCGTTCCTCGAGTATATTACTGCTGCCGTGCAAAGTTGCTGCATCCCACCAAACAGAAAAAAACATCCATTCGACATGAACAAGGATATGATTTCCTCGTGCAATTTATCGGAACTAATGCTGATTATTGTGAAGCCACTGGAGCAATGTACTTTTAAATATAGATTGAATACGAATTTCTTGAGAACCGCTTTTAGTTTGTTGTCTTTCTGATTAGCACTTAGCAGTTGGCTAGGTATGGTGCGAAAGAAGTTCAACATACATACATAATGCATTGAGATACAGCAATACTTGGTGCAATATATTGCGCAAGAAAACGCCTCAGAAACTCTTACCTTAAAATTTAAACGACGCAATCGGAAGTGCAGCTCCGTCTCTAAAGAGCGGATAATCTGTTCGGTTTTGCCTTTTCTTTCGGAGCCAGTTTCCTTTTTTTCACTGTTCAAAAGAAGTTGCAGACTGCGCAGCATACCCAGCAGCAAGCTGTTCCCGACGGAGGATATCTGTCGATAAAAAATTAACATCTTAAAAAGTTGTCCAAATATAAACAAATTGTTGGAAATTATTTTCAACGAAATAACCAATGTGCAAACGAAAAATAAATTCTTGAGAAAATGTACATTCATTTTACTGACCCATGTATCAAACACAACCAGGAAGTGTATGTTTTACTTTCAAGACACAAGCCAAATTTTTCAAATTGTCTAAAGCCATACAACAAAACCTTTATGGAATGAAATGGCAAGAAAAATGTACCTGGCTTTCAGCAGCTTTAAGAAGATACTGGAGGCGAGGGTCACTAGTGACTTGCTCTTTCAGGATCCGATCTCTTCCAACAGCTAGGCCTAGCTGTGACACAGCCTCCGCCGCTTGCCATGGAATTAGGTCCTTGGTGTTGGCCAGCGCAAGAAGTTGCTCCACCGTACGAGGCGCTTGCCTCTTGCTTTCTTGACGTTTCGAAGGATCCTCCTCCTCCTCCAACTGCTCTCCAACATCATCCTGAGCCGCTTCCTTCTTCCCCAAAGAATCTTCATTCTGTGGCTCACCAATGGCAACAGTTGTGTGTGCCCATTTGTACGCTCTGATGTTCCCACAGGACGTGTTGCTTTGACCAACTGCTTCAATTCTCTTAAGGTTTCTGAGCACCGAGCTGTGATGTCGTTGGACCCGAAGGAGGGCTAAGGAGGCTCTCATGGGATTCAAACCCTGGACCGATATTCTGGCAGCTTGGTTCATTAGGCACAGAGACATTGCAGAGGCACAGGATCGATGATTTGGTATCTTATTGGTTGTGGTAAAGCCTCCTGCAATGCTTAAATCTGTTGGAGAAATGGCAAAAATAGGGTGGGAGGCACATGGCTTGCAAATCAAACGCACTCCTGTCATTATATCTCAGTTTATTCCAGTGACAGGTCATTGAATTCAGTCCAGTATAAACCAGCTATAGCTATATGATTTTACATGGTTACAACAAGGCTAACAAACACAATGTTGCCATGAACTTAGAAGAAAAAAAAGATAACATTTTAAGGCTGTGCAGCATCTCACTGTCGTTTGCATTATAACATTTTTAGTACAGTAATTGAACATTACTATTACTGAGACAAACCCTTACAAATGCATCAAATTTGAGCTTAAGATTGTTTCTTTGAATAAGGTCAACAACCATACTGTATTGTGGCAATATTTTTGGAACAGCTTGCATTTAAATTGTATTTCCAACCAGATAGTGAATTGAAACGCAGGGGAATTTCATCACTACCAAATGCAACCTGACCACAACACGAACGAATTCACAATTAGACTTAGTTCCTGTGGTGGCGTCATGTAACGTGTACTACTTAGAAATGCGATTTGTGCCTACATCTCGCAATAAAATGGTAATATTTAGAATCATCTAGAAATATGTCTGCTCTCCGGACTGAACCAAATATCGGTGCAAAGCATGTTTAGGTCACTTCGCTTCTAATGAGAGAACCTACCAATCTGGAACTACGGGGGGCAGGGGGGCAGAGGGCGCCACAACAAGCCAGGGCAACTCAAGCGGACACAGAGGACATCACGAAAAAGCGTGGGAGAGCCATTACGGAGTCCAGCTGAACCCATGTAAAGCCCATGTAAGCTGTCTTTTCTTGGATTTTCTGTTTGCACATAGTCACTTTAAGATGTTTTCTTGTTCATGTTTTAGTTTTTTTGTTTGTTGCGGTTGCATCCGATTCAAGAGCCGAATGGCTCACAGGGCTATACCTTAATACATGAAACTTGAAATGAAACTTGAAACAAGAGGGACATTGTTGGAGTCACGGAAAGTCGCGCGCATGACGCCGTGGGGGGGAGCCACAGCCACCCAAAGACATCAACTTGTCGACCACAAGAACCCCAGGGGAGAGGACCACGACTCTAGAGGAAGCTACGAAAAATACACGGGGAGCAACGTAGACTCGGGGCGAGTCACGATGACAACGCGGAAAGGCATAGAGACTAATACGAGAGAGGTGGGGGGGGGAGCCGTGGGGTATAGCGACAGCACGAGGAACCCCACGTAGACAGAGAACCCCACGGCTCCCACAGTGGAGGCCTTAGGGGGGGGGGGGGTGGGGGGCTCCGTGCGCTGGGGTCCTCGGCACGACTCCAGGACACGTGCTGCTGCCAAGGCACCTCTCCGCGACACCGGCGGTCTCACCCACGTGCCCGCAAACCTCGGGGCTTGCGCCCGCGCTGCCGGTAGCGAGTTCCCAATTGCGGCGCCGTTAGAGAGCCGAGCGGAGCGGACGGAGCAGACAAGGCAAGGCGGGAGGGGGTTTGTGGCAAAGCGAGCCGAGTGGCGTTCTCTTTGCTCCCCGTACCTGCAAGTGACCCCTGGCGCAGACGATACACGCCGCCATGCTTGCTCCGGCGGAGGTGACGTCACGTCGCCACGCCCCGCCCCCTTCTTGCCGCGCCGCCCCGCCCCCTTCTCAACTCCCGCCCCCTTCTCAACCCCCCCCCGCCCCCTTCTCGCCCCCCCCCGCCCCCACCTCTCGTACGACCCGGAAACGGAAGTTGCGCTCTTTTCTGCCGGTGAAGGCAAGGGACTTGGTCCGCTCCGCGGTGAGTTGGCGATCCCCGCGACTTGAGACGCAATCCGTCGCCATCCGCTCCCATCGGCGCCCGTCACGGTCTCGGCGGTGGTTGTGACTTTCGGCGCGGTTCACCGAAGCGCCCCGCAGGACCGGCACGTTCGGTCATGGCGGATTCCGCGGCGGTGCTGGGGACAGTTGTGCAGGGTGGGTCGCGGCCGCCTGCGTTGGGCCTCATCGATGCTGCCTTCTTCCCTCGTGCCACTGCCCTCCCCTCCCTCCCTCGTGTTCAGCTGTCGCGGTCGCTCCCCCGTATACTTTGGCCCAGGTGGCCTGGACAATTAGAGGATGATTTGTGAGGCTGGGCTGTGTTGTGCCAATATGTTCATTGAGAAGGTGGTGGTGAAGTTGTGGTGAGTGATGGTGAATGGTCGTGGGCGTTGGAAGTTGTTGAAAGGTGGTTATGAAATCGGTGAAGGTGACGAATGTGGAGGGAGATTGGAGGAGGTTGGTGGGCAATGATGGAACGTGACGATTGCAGTGTTTGGGATGTGGTTGACACAACATGAAGACGATGGCGTGCGTGGTAGCGGAGAGGAGAGATATGGTGGGCGTTTGTGCGCTCACGGCACGGAATAATCCTCGACAGGAGCGATGAGAGAGTCCTTTTATCTTGTGTGGGACGCGTAGCTACAGTCCCATCTGGGCATGAGATACAATGTAACCTTGAGCAGCCGCGCTCCTGTAATATGCGCCTGTAATGCAACACCCCCCGCGTCTCATCGCCAAGTTGAAGGAACCGCGCGGGTTTCCCGTTAATGGGGCGTGTGGGATTACTTAATTCGGTTCACCCGCAGTTGCCGTAATTATATACGGGGACAGCGGCGAGGAAATGATGCCACCGGCACTTGATGCATTGCGCAAAGAAATTTAATGCAAACGCCGTGAAAGAAATTTGACGCGGTGCTTAAAAGTAACTCGAATACCGTTTTTATCTCTTCCCAAGAGCTACTTTCTGTTTGTTTCTTAAGTCAATGATGTGGCAGTTTTACGAATGCCTAACTTTTTTTTTGTTACATATCTTATTCACATTCCATGGCGGGGCTAAATATATCCTTGAAAACGGAGCCGGGAGAAAACGAGTTGAAACGTATTTGCATTCGACAGCTGAGACGAGGGGAAAAAAGTGCTTATCTTTGTGCAGCTGTGAGAGAGTTCTTGGGGTGTAATTAGTTGCCCAGATGAATGCTGAGTAACGTCTGTGTTTTATTTCCAGAAATGCCTGGCGAAACGACAGAAGCTGCACTTGCTGCGGAACAGCAGCCGCAGCAAACTAAGCAAATGCAAGAAGTTCAGGTTGAATCGGGTGAGTGTACGGTTAAATTGGACCACATTTGTGATTTTTCAAAATAAGAAAAAACTTTGGTCTTAAATCGAATTAACTTGCAGTGCTTCAGTTGGATCGTCGTCTGTACTCGAGTTTGACGCAGATAATAAAAATTGCTTACACTCCCATGTTTTTGTTTGAATATTCCAAACTTAAGAAGCATTTAAAGTTGCTGGTGAAGAATGGTTTACCTATCATTAAACTGCCCTTCTCTGTGTGTATTCGCTTTTGGTATACAGCTACTTTAACAGTGGAAAGTTTGAATTGAAGCGTTAAAGTTAAAATGCCCATATATTTTGCATTTCAAAAGGCAATGAATGGCCTTGTACTAACCTCTTCTCTCTTTTTGTTCAAATTTGTTTTACAAACCCAATTCTCCCTGTTTTGTTGTTTATTTGCTGCATGCTGTAGCCCATACTTCTGGCTTAGAAAGGCCACTTTATAGTTTAGTTGCAGGCATGCAACCCCCTTCATCATCCAGTGCCCCTCAATCCCCCCCATCTTTCCTCGCCCTTTCTGATGCCGACCATTTTGTTCCCGTGGCCCAGCTTAGGCACAATTCAGACTCGCCCGACACTGACGCGGGCGACATTGCATGCGAATGTTCATCTGTTGAGTCTTTAGATTGGCGTGACCCTCTCACAGGTCACGCTTCTCGAGCAGCGGGTGAAATTAAATGTGTTGAATCACTTGATGGCAACTGTCCAAGTTTAACACCAACTCGCACAACTGCATCACAAAAAGTTCCATTCTACCAGGGGGGTTGTGTTCATGCAATGGGTTTAGAGGAAGGTTGCGCACCTCATTTTTGCCAGGAACATCATCACATCTCATGTTGTACTGAAGAATGCCCCATGCAGCATGAAGAAATGTCAGACTTTGCCACCATGGAACGTGAAGAATACGATGTAAATGAGTCTGCATCATCAGAATCTTGTAATTCGTACTGTTTAGGCGACGAGGCTGATGTTCACAGTGCTGCATTCCAAGAGATTCCTTTTGATTATATACAGTCAGAGTTGGAAACTCCTGTGGCTTCAGATATAGAATTTCCCCAGGTAAGTGATGGAGAAAAGGATGAATTTTTCAGCATTGCTTCTTCGTTTTCCATAATGTCTGAAGACAGTGATACAGAGCAACATTCTATAGCCCTTGCAGAGATGAAGTTGGAAGTTTGTGATTTTGAAAATGAACTTTACTTCACTGCACCTTCATCGCCAATAATGTCACCAAGACCCCGATCAAAGAGGCCATTGAAGGCTATAAAGAGAGCATTTGGATCTCGACAGTTGTCCAGCTCTGAAGTTTTGTTCAATGCCGAAGATAGAAGTGGAGCGCAAACTCCAGATTCAGTTGTACGTAAAGCAAAACGTCAGTATGTGACGAGCCATCAGCCATTCGATTATGATTGTAACTGTTGTGACGTAACAACTGCTTCAAGAAGCACCCAGCTTTCATGTAAAAAAGATCCCGGAATGCCTTTGGTACAGCGTTTTGCTGTAGATCAACATGAGGGTGTTGATACTCTGCCTTGCACTTCTGTTTGTGATAAATGTGAAATTTTCAGTGGTAGTAAAATGCAGATAATTCCTTTATGTAATGCTTATTTCATGCCTGAGGCAGCTGCAATAAATACCATACATGTTCAAGCTGGTCATGTTGATGCTGCTAGTAACGCTGTATATCATTGTGTGCCATCAAGCAACACCGACTGTTCTGTTGACTCCTCTGGAGTCTTTTTGGATAGACCTTTAGTAAATCGCTCGGTCAAAACGTCTTTGGAAGACGAATCCGTCTATACCTGCACTTTTTCGCATCTTGAAAAGCCTGCATATTCTGTGACTGTTGGAGCTGATGAAAATGACGAAATTTTGTTATCGGAAGATCATTCATTTGAAGAAAAAGAGAGTCTCGATTTTCCTTCCGACTCTGAAGCTGAAACGCAAGAATGTTGCATCTCTAGTCATTTAACCGACCATATGTATTGTTCTACAGGAGAAGACATTGCAATTGGGGAAAAATATGAGGCCAAAAATATTTTAAGTTCTGCAGACACTTGTTTGCCAGTGAGTTTGGTAGATGCTTTGGCCAGCGAAGCATCTTTAAACCAAGTTGCTCAATCAGGTGTTCTTGTGCCTGATGCAATTGAATCTGATCATCACATCTCCAACGTCTTTGGCAATGATCACACATGTTTGTATGAAGTGATTTCTCCAAAACCACGTTTGTCTTCGTCGCTTGAGGAATTGCCATTTGATGACAAAAGTATGGATGCCGAGGTTGACATATTGGATAACATAGAATATAATCAGGAAATATCAGGAAATGAAGTTCCTCTAGCCATTGAAGACAACTTTGCAGAATGTGATTTTCAGTCATGTAATGTAGCAAAAAAGGATGTATGCAACACAGATGACAGCGTCTTAGATTGCTCTGAATTTCTTGTAAAGGCTGTAGTGGATGATATTAAAAATAACAACGTGGCAGACCAAGTCAATCCAACTACAGACCCATGGCATTACTCGCCATCTGTGAACAATTTAATGACCACGCCTCCGGCAGAAATCTATGAAACTGTAACCTTTGATAAAAATCAATCATCACTTAAACATTCTGTGCTAAGGGATGCAAGATGTTCACAAGAAGAGAAAAAGAATACCAATGATGCGTGCAATATTAAAATGTTTAGCAAAAGTGAAATACTTGAATGTTCAGCTGTGCATGGACTGTCTGAAGAATTAAATAAACCTGGTTATCAATCATTTCAAACAGTGATAAGTGGGAAGGAACAACCTGAAACATGCAGTGCTGTTGATGCTAAACTTGGGCAGGTGCTTTTGAAGCTTAAGCCTGATGCACTTAGTAAAACTACTGCAGAGACTGCTACCACATCAAATAGCACTATGCAAAATGAAAGCTTTCACCAAGATAACATTTTACTTGAGCATGATACATGCCTAACTTTGTCGGATTCAGATCTTGAAATTGGCACCGTTCAGAAAAAGGATCGTGAAAATACGCATTTGGAATTTGATTGTTCATTTGGAGGCCACATTGGGATGGTGTGCCCGTTATTGCCCGAGTCCAAAATAAAGGCAGCAACCGAAGAACGAAATTCATCGCATGAGCAGGCACCAGTTGCCCTTGTCCTCTCCACCCCGTGTAGGGATCAAACACAAAGGGCCATGGAGAGCATAACTGTAGAAAGTGGATCTGCTTTTAGCTTGAGTAAAGCTGATCATGTTAAGCAAGCTTCTTTTCCTATTCTTGACCCTGTTGCCTTCCCTGAACCCACAATGCTGACCAAGCCAATTGTGGCTGAGGATACTTCTGAGACAGGATTCTCCAAATCAGTGGGAGGTTTTCCCACGCATACCTCGTCCACTCTTGAGCGTGTCTGTCCAAAGGCTAATACAGGTACATTGAGTAGTGGTAATCAAAAGTGTCAATCATTGCTAGTGAGACTTATTAGAATGTGGTCGTAATGTTTCATGTTATTTATTCTCATAAATGTTACGTATTTCTTACACATGTTGACTTCATTGTATGTTTGAAAGTACTTTTAACTCAAACACGTACCTTTTGTTTACTTTTACAGCTGCTACTCTGCCAGATCCTCTGCAGGCTTGCCCTTCCCCTTCTCAAGAATCCTTTCCTGTGTCAATCGCAGCAATTTCATCTGCTGCTGTCAATGAGCCTTCTCTTACTTCTCAGTCTTATTTAGATATGATTCAGCCTCCTGTTTCTCAATCTGCAGCTAATGTACCTAACTCAGAGGCCAGTCCTCAGTCACTTGCCCCTGATTTTACAGATAGCAAATGTAAAGGAATTGCTGCACAGCATCAGCCAATACTGGCTTCTCCAGAAGCCAACACTAAATCAGCAGCAGCGTATTCTGCCCTTGAGTCACCCATTACATCTGCTGTTTCTGTTGAGGTCAATCAGATACCTATTCCCCAGCCCAAACTAGAAACTCCCGATGCCCTATCTAAAACTGGTGATGTAAAACAGGCCCCTGAAGCTCAGGCTAAACCAGCTAAAGCATTGGTTCTGGCGAAACCAGCATCCCCCGAGGCTAAACCAGCTTCCCCTGAGGTCCAGGCTAAGCCAGCTTCCCCTGAGGTCCAGGCTAAGCCAGCTGCCCCTGAGGTCCAGGCTAAGCCAGCTGCCCCTGAGGTCCAGGCCAAACCAGCTATTCCCGAGGTCCAGGCTAAGCCAGATTCCCCCGAGGTCCAGGCTAAGCCAGCTTCCCCTGAGGTCCAGGCTAAGCCAGCTTCCCCTGAGGTCCAGGCTAAACCAGCTTCCCCTGAGGTCCAGGCTAAGCCAGCTGCCCCTGAGGTCCAGGCTAAGCCAGCTGCCCCTGAGGTCCAGGCTAAGCCAGCTGCCCCTGAGGTCCAGGCTAAGCCAGCTGCCCCTGAGGTCCAGGCTAAACCAGCTGCCCCTGAGGTCCAGGCTAAGCCAGCTTCCCCTAAGGTCCAGGCTAAGCCAGCTTCCCCCGAGGTCCAGGCCAAACCAGCTTCCCCTGAGGTCCAGGCTAAACCAGCTGCCCCTGAGACTTCGGCTAAGCCAGCTTCCCCTGAGGTCCAGGCCAAACCAGCTTCCCCTGAGGTCCAGGCTAAACCATCTGCCCCCGAGGTCCAGACTAAACCAGCTTCCCCTGAGGTCCAGGCTATGCCAGCTGCCCCTGAGGTCCAGACTAAACCAGCTTCCCCTGAGGTCCAGGCTAAGCCAGCTGCCCCCGAGGTCCAGACTAAACCAGCTTCCCCTGAGGTCCAGGCCAAACCAGCTGCCCCCGAGGTCCAGGCCAAACCAGCTTCCCCTGAGGTCCAGGCTAAACCAGCTGCCCCCGAGGTCCAGACTAAACCAGCTTCCCCTGAGGTCCAGGCTAAGCCAGCTTCCCCTGAGGTCCAGGCTAAACCAGCTTCCCCTGAGGTCCAGGCTAAGCCAGCTGCCCCTGAGGTCCAGGCCAAACCAGCTTCCCCTGAGGTCCAGGCTAAACCAGCTGCCCCCGAGGTCCAGGCTAAACCAGCTTCCCCTGAGGTCCAGACTAAACCAGCTGCCCCTGAGACTTCGGCTAAGCCAGCTTCCCCTGAGGTCCAGGCTAAACCAGCTTCCCCTGAGGTCCAGGCTAAACCAGCTTCCCCTGAGGTCCAGGCTAAGCCAGCTGCCCCTGAGGTCCAGGCTAAACCAGCTGCCCCCGAGGTCCAGGCTAAGCCAGCTTCCCCTGAGGTCCAGGCTAAGCCAGCTTCCCCTGAGGTCCAGGCCAAACCAGCTACCCCCAAGGTTCAGGCCAAACCAGCTACCCCCAAGGTTCAGGCCAAACCAGCTTCCCCCGAGGTTCAGACCAAACCAGCTACCCCCGAGGTCCAGGCCAAACCAGCTTCCCCTGAGGTCCAGGCCAAACCAGCTGATAATGAGGCTAAATCCACTCAAGAAGTGGCCGAGGCTAAACCAACTGACCCAAAAGCCAAGGTTAAATCAACTGCTCCCAAGGCCCAGGCTAAAGTAGCAGCCCCTGAGGTTCACGAAAAATCAGCTGTTCATGAGTTAACTGCCCCAGTTGCCCAGTCTATACAATCTGCACATGAACCACTTCCACCAGTTGAACCGCAACAAAAAGCAGCTGCTAAAGTCCAGTCTAAGAAAATTGACTCAGAGACTCAGTCTAAGAAAGACCAACCTAAGCCTCCTGCTCAAAATGCTAAACATAAGGCATCCGAAGCCAAGTCTAAGCCTGACCCGAGCCTGGCTACACCAGAGCTCCATGCTAAAGGCACCAAATCTAAAGCTGAGGCCAAAGTACAAGTTCCAAAGTCTCCTAAAGGAAAACCTGAAAAAGCATCAGCTACCAACCTTTCCTCTCCTGCTGCCCCTGTGGTACCTTCAACCATTGAAGATGAACTGTCCCCCCTCATTCCAGTCAAGGACAACGGCCCAGACCATACAATATTAGAAACCCCTGTAGTTCTGGATGGTGGGCCCACCCTGAAGCCAGCTGTAGTGAAGCAACCCGTCATTATCAAAGACAAGGGTACTTGTACTACTGCTGTTTTGGTGCACTTGGCGTGTAATTGCTTGCAGAGTGCAAATTCATAACGTTTGAATGAATTTCATTACTAATGTGTGTGTTTTTTTATGGATTCTTTGTTAACATATTAGAACATGCCCATGTGCTTTTCAAGCCAAACATGTTCATAATACATCTATTCCTTTTTTCTTTTTCGAGCACTGTAACTGGGCTGCTGGCTGAAAGACATTGTGCATGATTTTGGTGTGGAAGGCAAATGGTTCTTTATCACCACATGGCTTGTTTTTTTGTCTACATAGCCGACATAGATGTAGCAACGTTTGCTTTCCCTCTGTTTTAGTTGCTTAGAGAGTTGATATAGATTGTTAACATGCACATCGAGTTATTAATATTTCCATTTTGTGTGGTTTTTATTCACTTGCACTAATACTTAATTCCACTGTTTGGCTTTGAGTCCATTTGGTATCCTGTCATCTTCCTAACCTCTGGTACAATGTTTCCCTAAAGGCTCTGGGACAGACTCGGACAGCGATGACTCCATTCCTGAACTGGAAGAAAGAACGGACAAAACCTTGCAGTCAGAGTCGCAGCAGGCTCAGGTTAGTGATTGTTTGCAAAGGGATACAACTTTTTTTATGTCGAGATTGTTTATTTGTAACTTATGTAAAAAAAAATAAGCTCTGAATTATTGCCAAGGTTGTGGATTATTGTAAAAACATGTTGATAATGTATAACTGAAGTTTTTATGACTTGTTCATCACGCAGATAATTTTCACATGAGCTACAGCTAATAGTCATGAATAGTCAAAATTAAGTAATGCGCTTTTCAACTGGAAAGGCAATAAACACTCTTTTGTGATGTGTAGCTTGCAGCTGCTGCAGAGCTCAATGAAGAGATGGTCAGCAAAGCCAAGCAGAGCCGCAGCGAGAAGAAAGCTCGCAAGGTAAGAACAGCTTTGCAGTGTAACATTGGAGACACCGATTCATAAAAAAAAGGCTTTCAACAAAGAAGCGTCACATTACAAAGGAACTGCAAATGACAATGGTGGATAAACACATAATAAGCACTAATAGGATTTTCCCCTTTTTTCTGGCAACAAAACTGACACCTTTTGCAAGGAATCATGTTTACATTAACCACAATACTTGCAGTCAAAGGCAAACAAAAAACAATACTCTGATAATTTATGCATTGTCCTTGAAACTGATTGGCCCACACCAGAGACAGCTTTCTTTAGAGCCTAGTCTCATATGGTGTTCGACCAGATGACGCCAAAAGGCGCACAGTTCAAAGACAACGCACTATCAGAGTAATGAGAGCTCGGGGTGAGCAGCTACATAATAATCAATTAACACTTGTAAGTATTACACTGTTGTGAGACAACCGAGGGATTGGTAAATATGATTTTTGCTTTTTGTATTGTGATTGGAATGTTTTTTTGGTCGACATTTACAAATAAATGGCAATTGTCAGTGATTGCGACGATGGTGCTGCTTTCTCTTCGATAACGGCAGGCCATGTCCAAGCTGGGTCTGCGGCAAGTAGCGGGAGTGACCCGCGTCACCATCCGGAAGTCCAAGAACATCCTTTTTGTCATCACCAAGCCCGATGTCTTCAAGAGCCCGGCTTCAGACACGTACATTGTCTTCGGAGAGGCCAAGGTGATAAAACATTTTAATCGCGTGTTTTTTATTTTATTTTTTTACATGTAAAAATCATTATTGTGAAATAGTTAACATTCTATCATATGCATGTGTCTGCTTATTATATTTGCAGTGATTTATAAACGCGTGTTTTTTATAGAGAACATAAACTATCATTGCCTTACATGCAAATCTGCAGGCATTGTTCACCAAATAATGTTTTTTTTGTTCGCCTTGTTCTAAAATGCTAACGCCTTGTCCTCGCTGTTGGTATTTGTGCGTTTGAATAAGCTGCCACTTGCCAACACTGACCTTGAACGCTGCGCCCCCCGCGTACAGATTGAAGACTTGTCACAGCAGGCGCAGATGGCAGCTGCTGAGAAGTTCAAGGTGCCAGGGGAGGCAGCACCAGGTGTGCAGGAGAGGGTGCAGCCAGCACCAGTGCAGGAAGAGAGTGAAGAGGAAGATGAGGTATGTTTGTTCCTCAAACTACGTACACGTCTGCAATGCAAATATAAAATTTAGTTTATATTTTACACTGACGATTGCCGTAAAAGTGACATCTTCATTAAAATTCTTACATTTTTCTTGTGGCTTGGCTCTCACAACACACCGGTGTGCTGTACTAGGAACGATTGGCATGTTCTGTTTACATGACAAACTCATTCCTTACTAATTGGCTGTGTCGGGCGGTGGCTGGTTTAACGACACGTATATTTACGCGATCTAACCCTTAAAAAACCTGTATTATGGATGTTTGTGCTGGCTGCAGGTTGACGAGGGAGGGGTGGAGGCCAAGGACATTGAGCTTGTGATGTCCCAGGCCAATGTTTCTCGCTCCAAGGCTGTGCGCGCGCTCAAAAACAACAGCAACGACATAGTCAATGCCATCATGGTATGTTAATGCAGTGGCCTAAAGTGCATTGCTCCACTTTTATCGCTGTTATCGTGAAATAAAGCTCACGTTGTCCAATGTTCAGTTTGAAAATAAGACAATTAAATTACAAAGCAGTGAAGAATGTATTTTTTTATTAGGTTGAAATTTTACATTTATGTAACACCTTCAGTGGCCATAGCAATTGTCAAATTTCCCCCAGAAAGCTTTCTTAGAGTTAAACAATAACTTAGTAATTTTTATAGCCCAAATAAACAAGGTGAAGTTGATGACACAATGTTCTCAAAAATATGACTGCATTTGATAAGACACGGTTTAAAAACTTTATTTCTACATTGTTTCAATATCCAAATGTGTTTTTTTTTGCAGGAGCTGACAATGTAGTTGCTGCCAAGAAGACAACAGTAGAGTAATGCCAGGAAAGGTTTGGCGCCGTTTGCATTGAGCTGTATCTAAATAAAATTATCACATTTATTTACATTGTGCGACTCGTTTTATGTACATCACTTCTGTGTTTCAACTTGAATAAAATGGGACACCAGCTAAACAATGAAAAGTCATTTTTTGTTGACATTTTCAAGGTGTCCCATGTCATGTTTTATCCAGTTCATTTACACTATATTATAGGTGAGTGAGGGTTTTTGGAAACAATGCGATGACATGGATTGTAAATGGGAAATTGAACCAAATCTGAAAAGTTAAGAAATGTGGAGAGGTGATTGGTTTGAACGACACCAAGCAAACGCGGATCGGACTACGTATGAAGGAGTGATTGACTTCAAATGGATCTAGCTTGGGCAGGACCACCTACAAGGCACGATTGATGGTCAAGATTGAGAAATGGACAAATTAACTATAAGATGACCACTGGTGAGATCAGCTAGATTGATCACGACACTGAGGAAATAACTGATGAGTTTACATGGGCTGCTAACAGTTTCATAATGTACACTTTTATTGCATAGAAAACCATTACAAAGGTTTACAAAGCAATTTGCAAATGTGTTGGGTTGATACACTGATGTACATTTTTACACTATTTTCATAAATTCGGTCATTACTGGCCACATGTGAAAAACTGGTAGTCGGAGTTGAGTTCCAACCTTTTCCGCAGACCAAACCTGGACATTTCTCAGCCTCGGATATATCAAAACTGCCACATTTTAATAAAGTTAATACCACGATCTCGGTACAAATCCATTTCTGTCGCCAAAACAAGACATGGGGACCTCCTTTGCCAGTACCAAAAAATGAGAATGTTTCCCCTTTTTTCTGGCAACGAAACAGGTGTTGAGATGTTAAACACCAAACTGAAACCTTTTACAAGGAATCATGCAGACATGAAAAAAGTAAAACCTATTCTCAACAAGACTGAATTACAAACAACGAATAGGTGGCATCCCTACCGTTGATATATTGTATTTCCATGAACTGGAATTTAGCTCTGCCAATTATCACAATTGTGCATAAATGTTGACTTAAAATTCTAAACATTTCATCTTAACACGTCGGCTTTCGCGACCAATATCCAGAGGTTTTTGGGTTATATCGCGTAAATATATAAATGTCTCGGTAAAACCCGCTACAACCCGACACAGCCAACTAGTAAGGGTTGTCACGTAAACAGAGCATGCCAATTTGTCACGAATACAGTACACCTGTGTGTTGGAGAGCCAAGCCACAACATTTACAATCAGTACGACGTTTCGCCAGTAATTACAACTATCTTCACCAGGCGACAGCCAGATTTGTCTTCATCGTTGGATACATTCCTGTTGGGTGCACAGCTTTGCGCAATAACAACGGTAATTGCTGTATTTCAAATGCAAGGCCATTGGTGGCTAACGGAACTTGGTGGCTTTATGATTAGATATGCCTGAACGTAAATGTACGATTTAATGTGATGATAAAGTACTCGTGCTAGTATTCGTGGTGCCTGTGGTGTAATATACAGTGCCAGACCCACCACGCAGCACACTTGTTTATTTTCTTCGTACCAGTGGCGAGTGATAGAATTACCAGCGTGGTGAAGTATGCTCGCCCACACTCCCACCATTTCCCGCCAGCCTGGGCAGGCTTTCATCCGGTAGTGGGTTAACAAAGGGTGCTCAAGTACGCTACTATATTATTGTAAATATAACTTAATCATGGCTCCCTGTTTTCAGATTTTAGTTGATAGTTGCTCATTCTCTGCTGTCCCTGTCGCCTGGAATCATTTCCTTCAGCCGTCCGTGCTGTCGACTCCCCACCCGAAGTTCAAGTACCTGCTACACACGCTGCATGACCGTCTCGCATATCAAACACATTCCTGCGGAGGGAGCTGGTAGGAACGTTGGGTTGCTCGGTCAATGGCCAGGGTCAACGGTGGCGTTGTGTATTCCGCAAATATGCCCGACTGTGAGGGCGGGCACAAGCCGGCCTGAGTAGGTTAAACGTTGAGTTTTATAAGGGCACCACCCCCCACCCTCCCCACCCAGCCGCACCTCTCCCACCCAGCCCCTCCCCAACCTCCCTTCCCCACCCAGCCCCACCCAGCCCCTCCTTCCCCACCCAGCCCCTCCCTGCACGACGGACAGAATAATCCCCTGTGGGCTGGTGTAACCAGAGGTTCCTACCAGTAAAATACGTCCAATATGTATGTACAGAGTCCTGCAATTCGGTCGCATTTAGTCACTATGCATTCTATTCTTGCGTATGCTGGGCAGGAGCACTAAGTTCAGGAGCTAGATGGAAGCCAATGTCGATGTCTGCTCGCCACGACGTGACGGCTCCAGGGGATGAGTCGTGTCGTTCCCCCGTGGGAGGAAAAAAAAGAGCTTGATAGCTCATCGGATTCCTCCAGTATAAAATAAATATTCTGATTCTATTTACCACGGTCCACGACGTGGGTTGCATTTCGCGGTTTGTTCGTGGCCACTTCCCCCAAATAAAGGTTGGGTTTTTTGGGGCCCTTTTTATCCTGTGTTAAACAACCGTTATACAAGTCCATGTTAATTTTTTTAAAACTATCTATGGCTTGCAATCGTCATTTAATTATCTAATCATAATGGATACCAATATGATGATATAGGCCAAATGGGGAATTCTGTTTGTGGCAATGTCAGTCAATGTGGCGTGCCATTGTAGGTCTGTACAACGGACAATTATAATTGTCTAAGATAAGCAGAGAGAGAGAGAGAAAAAAAACAATGTTAAAGGGTCACAAGACATCTGAAACCAACCTGTACATTCACGTACAATCCAGTACAGAGTATTGTATGTTTTGAAAAAAAATCATAATAGGTTTTACACTTGTTGGCAAAAAAACAGGTGTTATATAAACCTTTTGCAAGGAATCATGTCTGCATTACCCACACGTACTTGTGGTGAACAATTATGTAGCTGCTCGCCTTTTGGCGTTCTCTGCTCTGCCAGTGATGAGAAGAGCCTGGGCCCTCAAGAAGAAGGCTGCTGCCTCTGGTGGAGCCCGATCAGTTTCAAAGACGATGCCATATATAATGATTATTATCAGAGCACGTTTTTGTTTGCATGCACACCACACGTACGCGTGGTTAATGCAGCACTTTAATTATTGCAAGAGGTGTTTGAACATTTTAACACCCCCTGTTTTAATGGCAGAAAGATTAAGACCTATTTTAGTTTTTTTCCCCATACTTTTGATACTGGCTAAAAAAGGTCCCATTTTATTGTACGGTTATTGGCGATGATGATGTTCAAGTTAGTTTAACACGCTGGCTTTCGCAACCAATATTATCCATAATACAGGTTTTTTTGTTTGGGTTAAATCGCGTAAATATATACATGTGTCTCGATTTCGAAGATTTCGTGACTGCAGAGATTCATATTCTTGGTTCTTTCGGTTATTTTCCTTCTACGTGACTTTACCGAAAGAACCAAGAATATATAAATGTGTCGTTAAACCTGCCACCACCCGACATAACCAATTGGTAAGGTTTGTCAATGGATACCCATAATATTTATATGCATTATATAATATGCATTATAAATATGCATTATATAAATATGCATGCATTACCCCCCCTACCCACTTCGCGCACAAAGAGCGCACACACATCACATCTACCCTTCTGTTTAAGGAACGAAACAGGTGGACTTCTCCACAAATCTGTCTGTCGCCTGATGAAGCTGGTTGTAATTACTAGCGAAACGTTTGCAAATGTTGTGGCTTGGCTATCCAACACACCGGTGGTGCTGTATCCAGTAAAGAATATGCACGTTCTGTTTACGTGACAAACTGCTCACTAATTGTCTGTGTCGTGTGGTGGCGGGTTTAACGACACAACATTTATACATTTACCCACTTCATTATGGCTCCATTGGAACCTCATTTGCCAGTAAAAAATATGATAATTGTTTTTTTACCCTTCTATCTGGCAACAAAACTGACACCTTTTTTTACAAGGAGTCATGTTTGCATAGACCACAATACCTGCAGTCATAATGCAAACAAAAAACATAACTCTGATAATGTGCACTGTCCTTGAAGTTGATTGGTCCACACCCGAGACAGCTTTCGTTAGAGCCAAGTCTCACATAGGTTGGACCAAATGAAGGGTAAAAAAACAATTATCATATTTTTTACTGGCAAATGAGGTTCCAATGGTGTAAATGCTTAGCCCGAGCTCTCATACTGTGATGGTGCATTGTCTTTGAGTTGTGCGCCTTTTGGCGTCATCTGGTCCAACCCACGTGAGACTAGGCTCTAAGGAAAGCTGTCTCGGGTGTGGACCAATCAACTTCAAGGACAGTGCATACATTATCAGAGTTATGTTTTTTTGTTTGCATTATGACTGCAGGTATTGTGGTTTATGCAAACATGACTCCTTGTAAAAAAAAAGGTGTCAGTTTTGTTGCCAGATAGAAGGATAAAAAAACAATTATTCATTATGGCTGTTAAAGTTGTTGATTTTCCAAGCCAGCAGGAGTCGCTGTCTCCCCCCTTCCCCCCCTCCCCCCCACCGATGTTGCGGCTGTCTAGCACCAGCAGGGGCCGCTCTCCATCGAAGTCTCTGGAAATTCTCTGCCCCCCCCCTTTCTCACCGCCTCTCCCCTCCAATCACCACCCCCCTCCCCAACTCTCCACCCGCACCCGCCCTTCGTCTCGAAGCCCCAAGCACAAACCGCGGCCCTCCTCGTCCACCGAACGAACACCGGCGTCAATGGCAGCAACCACCACCACCATCACGCCCGCTCGCTCGGAGGTGATCGGCGAAGCCATGGATTGCGAGGGAGACGATCGATCGGACAGGTAATGGGCGAGCAGAGACTCGGGGCGTCCTCTCGGTGGGCCCCGTTCTTCGCTGTTGTCGTGTGTTCGTGTGTTTGTTTGTGTGCGAGATCTGGCGCTGTTGGCTGGGCCATGTTGCCCGCATGGCCCAGCCACCGCGTGCATCGACAGCTTTTGTTCGGCCGGATCGAGTGGGGCTAGAGAAGAGATGGAGTGATGTGGTACAAGAGGCACGGGCTAGAGAGGAGATGGAGCGATGTGGTACAGGAGGCACGGGCTAGAGAAGAGATGGAGTGATGTGGTGCAGGAGGACGTGGAGCTGAGTGGACTTGCCGATGACTGGTACCAGCGGTGTCAAGATCGGCCTCTGTGGAGGAGGCTCGTGAAGGACGCTACTGGGCAGCTGGAGGCAGTCGCCCTCCAACAACAACGGAGGGCGGATGAGCGACGCTCACAACAACGAGCGGAGCGCCGGGTGGCTAAAGCGCAGCAAGTTGGCACAGTAGGGGCCACAGGTGGTGCATCGGCCACTCGTCTCGGTCAGTCGACCCGTGGCACCTGCTGGGTCTGCCCCGTGACCTCCCTGCCAGCGGGCGTTCGACACTTCACGTGATAGCCTCAACGTGCACCTAGCCTGGCACAAGCGCCGTGGGGACGTCACCGCCGCTTAGTGACGAATGACGGCTGTTGTTGTTGTTGCTGCTGCTGTCAGGTGCTGTTAGTCCGCGTTGTGTGTTGTGTTTACTGCCAGTGCTGGGTCCGTACTGTGTGTGGTCGTGGTCGTTACCTGGCCATAACCCATTGTCCCTCGCAAACGTGAACACGCCGACTGTGTGCGCCGTCCACACTTCGCTAGGTGGCCCCGAGATGCACCTAGCCTGGCACAGGCCGGCGTGGTGAACGGCGGCTGCTGTGTGGAAGAGGGGGAGCGGTGGCGCAGTGGTTAGCGCACCCTGCTTTGAACCCGGCCACCGAACCCGAGTTGGATTCTCGCTCGCGATCAACTTTCGATAGCGAAATCCAGTTATCTGATAACCGGTAACCTTACTCTAGGTCGACTCGACCTTCAAATTAGTACCTGGTGCGATGCGTAAATATCACTCGGGGGGAGACAAAGGCGGCCGGGCGTGGTGCTGGCCACCCACAGACTCACACGCGTACCGTGCCGGTCTTCATAGGTGCACGCGAACAGCACTTGCCCCAACAATCTGGTAAAAGGCCAAATGGGGAATTGTGTTTGTGTGGAAAAATGTAGGTCAATGTTGCAGTCGTGTCATCGTAGGGCTGTAGTGTCGATGTAGGTCAGTATTGGGTACAATTATACTTGTCCATGTGATAAGTAGAGATTCTGAGAGATGAACCAGTACTGTGTGGTGTGTAGTACTGGCTTATTGCCTTCATAATCATGTACTGTATGCAGTATTTTAACTTGCCGTAATTTATTGGCAGATATTCTACTCCATATTGTGTTGTAATTCTGCAGATTGGTAGTCATTCTGCAGTGAATAGTTTTAATAGATACAGTAGTACATGGACTGTGTGATGTACTAATGGCGGTGGCTCTGTGAATGAACTTGTATGAAACACCATAATTCTAATTGTACCAGCCATAGTATAAATGCATTGAAATATCGCATTGGCAAGTTGACACAAACATGGCTAATCGTGTTAGATTTTTTTAATTGTTGATGAACAAATCTTGCAAAAAAGAAAGCTTGAAGCAAAACGTGATATCGCCAAGATCTGGAAGTTTCTTTCTGGTAATTTATCAATGTAGCGACGATATTGCCTTTCACGATATGACAATTACTATAATATCAGTTTCCCCTTCATATTCTACTTGTATTTCATTTCACATTTACACTCTGAGTTTGTGCTATGGTATCGTAGCTAGTAGTCGTAGTGGTGGTACTTATAATTACAAATGTGCATTGATGTAAAAACCTAATTCGACTGCAGCACGCCACTCAAAATAAACCCGCTAGCACATAAGTCCTTGGTAATCGTTACGGCTTTACAATCCACAACGCCAATCGCCAGCTTGCATGCTGTCTGAAAATGTTGACGTCGTAAAACCACCGTGCTGTCAATGTATCCAGAAAACGTTTCATTACCATGGGCCTTAAACCGTTTATCATCCCAGTAAACATGTAACGTGCCAACGTTGGGCCAACGTTGGGCTAACGATGACCCAACGGTTCCAACCACATACCAACATTGGCATGTTTACCGTAATAGTATCGCCATGTTGCGGCAACCCTCGTGGTAATGTGTAATGACAGGGTTACACCTGCTGACATGACAAAGTGACACCTGCTGGCCTGGGAAGGATTTCACGGGTACAGCCACAGAGGTAACAGCCAATCAGGGAAGGAGGCGTATCTGGGGCAAAGGTAACAGGAGGGGTTAGCCGAGATGCTCCGGGAACCTGCTGGAAGGTTCCACGAGAGGGCGTGGCCGGAGGCGGGGCTTAGCCACGCCTGGGGGGATATAAGGGGGAGCGGACTCGGGGCTCGTGTGGGTTCTGTATCCTGGCGTGTCGCTGTTCACCGACATCTCTCTCCATCGTCCGGCCACGTGGAAGATCTCCTGCGTGGATTCCATCGCCGTCCTCGTCACGCCGTCAGCCAGCGGCGGAGACGAGTGAAGGCGAGGAGACCCCGCTGAGTGATCGGCTGTGCGTGTGTAGCCAGTAGAGGTTATTGCCTAGAGTTATATTCAGTGAGAGGAAGAAACAGTGTTGGCCTGTGTTGTGCCCAGTGTGACGAAGAAGACGTACCCTCTTTACGACGTGTCGTGGAAGTTGCTCATTACATATGTACAGGGACTCCATTACTTAAGAACATTCGACTCACAAAATTTCACAAACCTGAACAAACCTGTTCATGTCTGTGAATGTATGTCCACTTGGCTGTTTGGACCGAGTCGTAAGTTCAACCGCCGCGCGATAGATGGCGGTGGTAGCATCTACATCTGCGGAACATGAAGAACCAGTGGAATCTACAGGAGATTATACAACTTTTAAAGCCATTCCCCGTGTTTAGTGTACATGCCGTACACGCTTGGAATAGACAGGAGTAAGCTTGGACTTACAAACAGACCTCTGGTACCTAATTCGTTCGTAAGTAGAGGAGTCCCTGTACGTGGTGTATATATATAACCTGGGTGTGTGCTGCAGCATCCCCATACAGACCAAGTGGTACGATCGACGTGACTGTGTGGTGCTGGAGTTCTGTGTGGCTGACAGCAACCGCGTGAATATCAACTACGAAGAGGACAAAATCACATTCAGGTACGCGGTGAGAAGCCAGGCTCCCGCTCTTGCATTACAGCGCAGCCCACCATCTAGAATGAATCACTTTACAGATCATTTCATGTTTTCGTCTGGTAAAACCTAATTTTTACACATTTGATACGTGGGGAATTTGACCACGTAGGGAACTTTGGATGCACCGAATTCCCTTTAATGAGTGGAGTGGTGGCAAAGTGCAGTGCACTGTGAATTTGGAGATCAGATTTTGATTAACAGGCATTGGGTAACAATGAGTGGTATCAAACAAAGAACTTTAATAACATTTGCCTATGTATGCATCTTGATTTACAGATGTGAAAATGTGTATTCTATTACTGCCAGAGGACCAGGCACTGGCAGTGTTGCAAAAGAAGTGTTAATTATTAAAGTGCATTTATATATATTATTCATTCAATAAATACATTTCAAATATATACAGAGTTGCCCACATAGTTTTTGTAAATAAAAATACGGTGCAGTTTGTATTGGCCCTATGTTGGATATACCTTACTGTAAAATATAAATAGCATGAAGGTAATATAGTAATTGACAAAGTACATTTGTTATTGACTTAATAGTATGGAGGCAGGAAGTGAATATACTCATGTTTTAACTGCTGATATTTTCCAGCTGTCTTGGGAGCGATTGCAGAAGTTTCCTGAATGTAATTGAGCTGTACGACAAAATTACGATTTCGGTAAGTGTAAACATCGGATGACTGCGACCTAGTATTTTCTTGATTAATTGTATGAATTTATTGGGCTACACACCCAAGAATGGTGTCCAATCTGCTGAAATGTCTAATTGTGCCATTGCGACAGAAATCGAGTCACAAAAGAACTGATCGGACAGTGGTATGCATCCTTACAAAAAAGAGTTCTGGAAAGTCCTGGCCAAGACTGACCAAAGATAAGGCTAAGGTATGGTTCCGCATGTGAGAATGCACACGAGCAGGGGAATGTAAACAACACTAAGGTTTTGTTTATCCTACAAGTAGGCATGACAGTCTGACGGTCTTGTCATGCCTGCAGTATAATAATCTGCCTAATACTTGCTGCGCGAATGGATTATTTCTGCGGTACGTTTATTTTAAGATAAGATAAACACACAGGTCATAACAAGGTTTACTTAAACTTCTACACATGCAGGTTTATCTTACCAAAAGCCACGTGGAAATGCGTTCTCACTTTTTACACACTGGTTCACGACCTCTAATGGATATAAGCACCACCTTACGTTTTATTGAGCGAATAGGCGCTTGTGTATGTCATCAAAATACTGCCAATGAAGTACAAAGTAAAACAAAGTGAAAAGGCTGTTACCGCAAATGGTGAAAGACACGTAGGTGGTTACACTTGGTAGATTTCTGCTTTGAAAATGTATTTAACGATGTATTTTTAAATCCTTTATATTAAGTTCACTTGCTTGCTTAGGACCGTGCAAATCTTTCGTTTTTTAACCCACTTCCCGTGATCCAATCGAGCTGACATTTTCCACACAGACTCGTGCGTGTCAATTCATGTTTGTGAAACATTTTTTCCAAAATTTTACACTTTTTAGGACAAAAATATTAGATTTAATTACCAATTGCTTAATGCTGCCATGCAATCATCTGACCCATAGGTGGCAGCCATCTCAAGCCAGAGGACGAGAGGACTCTAGCCGCCACGCATATAAAGGATTTATAGTGAAAAACTTTGTTTTTACGGGTTTACTTGTTACTTTCTGTATGTCCTTGTGGATGTCCAGTTGAGTTGGCTGAGCGTGGACTTTGGCAACTGGAAAGACTGGGAGGATGACTCGGGAGATGACCTGGCAAAATTCAATGACATGTCTGATGTAATTTCTGCACCAACACTTCACTCATCCTCGCCTCAAATGTGCACACCATCTTAGAATCATTGCTCTTCTGTGCAACTACACATCTTATCGTAAGAATTCTCAGAAAATGGCAAAGTATACAAAAAATATCGATTTCAAAACACGTTATTATTCTCACTGGTATATGAAATATGTGTTAATTCGATCTGTCACCTCTGTTTTCTAGGGGGAGTTTCCCGACAGTGATGACGAAGGCAAGTGATTTTAGAATTTTCACAAGAGTTGCATTTTGCTATGTTGTTACTTACAAAGCATTGTACACATACATAACCGTGACTGGAGCTTTAATGATAATAATAATGGCAATGTAGCACTTTTATTTTAAATATATCATTGGTTAACAGGATAAAACAAACGGCCTCAAATGAAAAGTGGGGTAATGTAGTGTTTAGCTCCGAGGAGATGGAGTACATAACGGTGGCATAGTTGATGATTACAACACCCTGTGGTACAAATATAGTGTGTGTTTGAATAGTTAATTTACAAACTTTTAAATCTAGATTAAAACTAATAATGGCAGAAAAAATTAGTTGATGTAATTGGCATGCTAAAGGTCATGTTGCTGGGTTGTTAATTTATCAACCGATTAACTAAAATTCCAGAATACACAAAACATGGTCCTAAAAGTTATGCCATTGCAGTATTTACCAATGTCTGGTTTTCTAACATGTATAATACATTTCATGGTCGTTATTTTTCCTGTTTGATGTTCTCTTACTTTCATAAAAAACGAGCCTTTTGCCCATCATTATATCTGCTAAATATTTGTAAAATGCTTATCAGGGTCAATGTCTACACAGTCAGCAGAAATACTTGCAAGCATGCTCTGAAGTTTGAAATGTCCTGTTTTCTCTTCAGATTGAAAACTTTGAGAATACTGCATGCTTCCTGCAGCGACTCGTCTGTGCTTCGAGGGTTCACGTTCAAGAAAAATGTCATAGAAATACCCTTCCCATAGTACCTATTATTCAGAATCAAAGAAAAACATTGTAGACACTCTTAAACAATGTACACTATTCGATATAAGCCACTATTAATTCACAGCACATTCTATGCTGTTTATAATCGCACATATTTCAGTAAAAGACTATGCTTCAACCAAGTATAACAAATAATCCTGCAAAACTATATCGAGCGCCAT
Source organism: Lampetra planeri (assembly GCF_965212315.1). NCBI lineage: Eukaryota > Metazoa > Chordata > Hyperoartia > Petromyzontiformes > Petromyzontidae > Lampetra > Lampetra planeri. The sequence goes on along the minus strand of NC_136107.1, from coordinate 2,640,954 downwards.
CAATTTAAACCGAAAACAATAGTGTAGTCCTTTAAGAGGCCACCAATTAAAATAGTTCATATTCTTAGGTTTTTTCGGTAAAGTCACGTAGGTAAAACATCAAAATTAATGAAAATAAAATCAAATAAAACAAAAAATCACGACGTTTCGGAGGCAACACAAGTCTCCGTCATCAGGTGGGACCGTCACAGCCGAATTAGCCTTGATGCAGCTAATTCGGCTGTGACGGTCCCACCTGATGACGGAGACTTGTGTTGCCTCCGAAACGTCGTGATTTTTTTATTTGATTTTATTTTCATTAATTTTGATGTTTTACCTACGTGACTTTACCGAAAAAACCTAAGAATATGATTCCTTGCAGTCACGAAAGCTTCAAATCTGGAATAAAATAGTTAATTGAGGAAACTTGCAGTACTATCGGTTGCTTAGATAACTTGAATATGCGCTGCAATCAACAGAGATGATCAAGGTGCAAAAGAAGTTCAACATACGTATTCAATGCTTTAGGGGCAACATATACACCTCTTCCGCCCTAAGGTAGCAACAGGTGGGAAAAAAGAGGGTAAACACTGGCCAGTATTGTTGAAAAGAGGATATGGGTATACATTTTTTTAGTGCACTGGTTGAGCACTCTTCCCAGGAGAAGCTACTTGGAGCCATCACCAGGGTCACAAATTGATCATTATTTTTCTTAACACGCTACACAGTTGAATGCAATCAGCTGGATTTCCGACTACATTCCTAAAAGCCAGTGTTTTTAGAATTGGCTGCGGTTATACATACACACACATATGCAAAATGTTTGCAGGATGTTGCGGGTTATAAAACTTTACGTTCACTTTTTGAGCTTCCAGTCCGTTACAAAATAATCCGTCGGTCGGTCTAACGTCTCAAACAAATGCGGCAACCTTTCCGACATTGTGCTCATCATTCTCAGAGGGGTACCACCTCTTGGACCAGGTGCACATCTCTACACCTCGCCCATTATCCATCAGTCATTCTTGAAGGGCATCATGAGTAAAATTGCAGTCTGCGGTGGCTTTTCAGTCCAAGGCAACCTGGCAAATCCCGAGACGCCACATTAGGCATCCTTTGCATTCGATATGCATTTCCTCGGTTTTTATAGAGACATGAGTCATCGGTCAAACGTCAATGCCCACGCTCAAGAGAAGTATTAAAGGGCTGACCAGTTAGGCAGTTACAGGTGTCTGGCCTGCCAGCTGGTCTGCCAGTTAAAACATGCATGGGTATTGACGTATTTCCCAACCATTTACATTATATAGTGTAAGTACTGTTGTAATTATTCATGTTAATGTTGTACACCCTCAGAATTCAGTTTACTCAAGACCTTAGTTTTACCATTGTTAAAGTATAGTTTGAGTTCTCACCAGATTACACTAACACAATCTTTGTCCCTGGGTAGTGTTATTTTTGAACGGTTTTATTCAATGGTTTTATTTAACTCGAATCCTGTTTGTCGTGGTCAAATCTTGTCATCAAAATTTAGTCTACTCCCTGTTCAATCAATTCGAAATTTTGCACACGTACTCAGATCCGGTGACAACGCATGCCCGTATCAAAATCATCATTAATTTGTAATGGGCTCGAATTATGGGGCACACAACTTATTGGGAGGCAACACACTTTATTGTTAACGTAACACTTCACATAGGGTGGTGACCACCGACCTATTCTCGCTAACACACACCATCACTCGCTAACACTGATTCTCGCATACGACTCGCGTGACCAAGCCAGGAGGGCTACTTGCTGGTCACGCCGACTTGAGGCTTGACTCTTCTTCACGAGGAGTCTTCTTTCTTGACACGAGCAGCCTCGAACACGGCCCTTATATGCGCCTCCGTGGGTCCGAGCCACACCCTGGCCACGCCCACCTTCGAGAACTCTCGAGAAGCTCCTCGGCTGTCCACGTGGCCCCCAAGGTGGCCCCTGGCCCCCACCTTGATCCGGTCACGTGTTCAGCCAGGTTCACTCGAGTGCCACGCCCTCAACCCCCGTGGCCCTCACCCACGGCCTGCAGATCCCCTGAACCGGCCCTGACGTCATTCCCGCTCCCAGACGGGATGACGTCATGTGTGTAGACCGGCGTGGTAATGACGCTAACCCGCATAGTGACGTCACGTGTGTGTACACTGACGCTAAAAGTCACTACAAATTCATCAATTGGCTTCTTTCAAGAAATTACAATTTTAGTATGGACGGCTTATTAATTATATATTTTTGTGTAGGTCACGGTCCCTAAACTGTGGAATCGGCTCGCACAAAGCAGGCGTCGTGTGTCTCAGGTGCCATTGATGTACTTCTCGATCGCGAGTTAAACGAAATTGTTAATAAAACCGTTTAAAAAAACTTTTTTTTAAAAGGAGTTTAATTGCTTATGCCTAAAAAGTATAGAAAATGGCCATTCCCCACAAACTTTGCTTTTGTGACAAGGACTCTGTGAGAGGAATGACACATGCACACATTCTCATTCAAAATAGGTAAATTTCTAAATATCACTGTCCTGGTCACAAAAGCAAAGTTTGTGGGAAATAGCCATTTTCTATACTTTTGAGGCATAAGCAATTAGGAAAAACACTACCCAGGGACAAAAAAAAATTGTTACACGGTGTTATCTAGGCCTGTATCACCAAGCTGTTTAGCGACAATGTTTAATGTTGCATTTTTGAATAAAAGGAAAACTGAAGTCCTGTGGTTACTTTCTTAAAGTGGAAATACCCATTTTAGCAGTGTAAGGTAATGATAAACTGTTTCCATCCTCTCTACCTTCCTGCTGGCTGGGTATCGTACTGGATGAATGCCTCTAGAAATGGTACTGCACAGCCTGAACTACCAAAATGAAACAAATCTTACACCATTGGAACCTCATTTGGCAGTAAAAAATATGATAATTGGTTTTTTACCCTTTTATCTGGCAACAAAACCGACACCTTTTTTACAAGGAGTCATGTTTGCATTGACCACAATACCTGCAGTCATAATGCAAACAAAAAGCATAACTCTGATAATGTATGCACTGTCAGTTATGGTTTTTGTTTGGCCAATTGCCCTTTGTCGCAAGAATGAGCCACCAAAAAAGATTTCCAATACCCATAATGAACTTCCAATACCTAAAGGGTTTATTTTAAAAAACACTTTTAACAGGGAGCACCATTTGCTCACTCCCTTGAGTTAATAACACTTATTCACTAGAGGTTGTTTGGGTTAGATCGTGTAAGTGCCGTTAAAACCCGCCACCACCCGACAGCCAACTAGTAAGGGTTGTCACAACAGAACGTGCCAATTCGTCACGAGCACAGCACACCGGTGTTGGAGAGCCAAGCCACAACATTTACAATCCGTGACGAATTGGCATGTGGACAAACCTTAGTTGGCCGTCTGGTTTTAAAACACATTTACGTGATCAAACCCAACAAACTATTATGGATATTGGTCAAAAGCCTACGTGTTAAAATAGACTTATTCACTATAGTATTCCTCCAATACTTCCCCATTGGCCGTCCGAAATTATGCAACTTACATGACTAGACATTGCATATAAACACGATACTGTAGCCATTGCACTTTTGGAATGGCAAACACGATGCAATGTTATACGCTGGTTGTAGTCCAAAGCTTCTTACGACATTAAATGCTTAACATGAAGCATCTTAAAACCATGGCGCAACGAGACAAAGTGGAGCAGCAATAAGGGCCAAGCCCAGCTTGTTCAATGCTGTGGTTTTGCCACATTTTAGTCCTTGCATTCAGGCACCTGTTAAGGTGCGACTGGAACCTTCAGCGTGGCTTGACAACGTATGCCCACCTCTTCATATATGGGCAATGCAGTTTGTACACGAAGTATTTTAGCAACTCGATTCAAGTTCATTTATTAGGTATAGCCCTGTGAGCCATTCGGCTCTTGAATAATTCCTGTCACTTACATAAGCACCATTGGATGTACATTACAATTTGCATTAGTCCAAACCAGAATGCAGGCTTTAGTTTTTAAGATTGAAAAAAAGGTACCGTTTACCCAAGTTACTGGGTTGGCAAAGTGCATTTGCCATTGTCAAAGTCTGCTTGAGGCTAAGCAGTGTTAGATATGCAAGGCAAAAAAAAAACGCATTTAAAATGGGAAAGCCAAGCTAGTTTCTCATCCATATGTATTGAAGTCCCATTTTATATTCGAGGGTTAGAAATTGCATTCTCACATGCCAGTTTGAGCAGATACGGTTCAAGTTTATGGGCATCTTGCCATTGCGTTAACCTCGCCCACCATGCATAGCTATTGTATCGACAGCTTTAAAAGGACGCCTTATTTTCAATGCATATTGGATTAGTCTAGTGCTCTGGGTCATGGAGCCACCTTAAGGGGGCTATACCATTTCACGAATGTGCTGGCTGAAGTTACCCGCGAGAATTACACCACAAGCAGCTTAATTTCATGAAACTTTATTTGTAACCACAATAACGAATTATTGGGAATGCACATGGTCACGTCAGATACCAAAAACCACGGGAAACATCACTATGCAAACACACAAGGCAATTTATTAAGTGCAACACAAAGACTAAGGCAATTAAATGCACATCACTGGTCCTGGTCAGTAAGGCAAAGATGTATTAGATGTAAGATTGCAATACTGGTCTAGAATATCCAATTCCTCGTTTGGCACATGCATAGACCCCCCCACCCCTCTCCAAAAAATAAGCACAATTTAGGTAGGAATGCTCAGGCTCTTTTTTACATTAAAGATGTCACATTTTCACCACGACTTCATTTAGATCCTTTACGCGGGATATGTTAAGAGTACAAAATCCAAGGCAATCCAAATGTTAAGAAAAGCCAGTTTTTGCACCATTACTGGCAAAGGCTACCTGGGCGACAAACGTGTCTCTACGGGGCAGCAGAGAAATGCACCACCAGGCAAAAAGGTGGGGGGGGGGGGGTTCCTCTACCTCCAAGTCTCAGCACCAAGGGAATTTCACATTGTTAGATTGGTGCACTTTAAGGTCGTGGGCTGCTAATGCCACATTTGAGATGAAGTGCATCATAAAGCTTCAATACAATATTTTGGTTGAAATTGATATTTTTAGAAACAGGTTCAGGATTACAAGTGCAATGTATTATATAAAACATGTCTGCATCTTGGGGGGTTAAACACATCCTATAAACATGAAATGCATCAACAACAACTAGTCTTACATCTACAGGTCAAGGAGAAAGCAAGCCATTGAGCAAATACTGTAAACAATCCCAAACACTACTCCTATGCCTTTTTCACAAACACTGGTAGTCTGACAACCTGCATTTTTCACAGAGGCATAAATTTGGTCCACATCAGGGACAAATGAAGGGGGGCATGGGGGAGTGCGAGAGGAAAAAACCAACCCACTCTGCACATGATGCAGCGCCTTATTTATCCTCAAGCTCTTCTTCCTTCTTAGATTCAGCCTCCTTTGCATCATCTTTCTTGGCCCCTTCCTTTTTGGTATCATTCTTCTTGGATCCATCTTTCTTGGACCCTTCCTTCTTGGACCCATCCTTCTTGGACCCATCTTTCTTGGAATCCTCCTTCTTGGAGCCATCTTTCTTGGGCTCTTCCTTCTCAGGCTCCTCCTCTGGTTCATCCTTCTCTGGCACCAAAATAACTTTCCCAATGTTCTTGCGCTCATGCATTTGCCTCATCGCATCACCCACCTGCAGGGAAGCAGTTGCATGCAGGGTTATGCATAAAGTAGGTTTCAAAAGGGAAACTGAAGGTTGTTACGGTGCCAACTAACCCACTAGTTAAATAAATTTGGAGTTTAACTCGAGTACCGTCAAAATGCATGGAATAAAACTCACATTTTAAAAAGGTTTCAGAAAATAAAAGAAATCCCCAGCAAAAGGATTTTTGGTCAATTACTTGGGCACTTTAAAAAAATTGCAGTTACCTCTACAATGGCTGGAATGACAAAGCACTATCCTTTACCTACAATCAGTAAGCCACGTTAGATAAAAGGCGGTTCAACTATTAGCTATTGAAACATTGAGGGGTCAAATATCAAGCTGCTTCACAATTGGACGCGTTTCCTGTTGGCTAAGAATTGTTTCAAGCAAGATTCGATGTCAATTACCTTGCAGCCACAAGATAAGTTGGAGACTTTAGGTGTCGGACATTCCCATGCAAAGTTATACAAAAATGGCATCACAGCAGCCATGTTGCATTCGGATTGTTTTTCTGGTAGCCAATTGGAATGTAACGATTCATGACCTAGCAAACTGATATGCCCCTCATTGTTTTTTTGCCCAAATACAAGCCACGTTTTTTGCACCATGTAGCCGTACGCAACTGCGTAGTGGATCCAAAATAAATCTGACCTTCTCAAAAGCCCAAGTAGAGTCGATGCGTGGTTTGATGTGACCCTGGCGGTAAAGGTCAAGAAGACTGTTCACCACCGAGCGCACCAATTCCACTTCCTCATCCAGGTAGCCCAGGTGGTAACCGCTCACTGCACGGTTTGAGCGCAGTAATTGCATCGCGCTGACGTTGAAGGAGCGTAGCCAGTTCTTGGCCAGAGAAAAGACGCTTGTCTTTTCGCCAGTAGAAAAATTTGCTGCACCTGGGGATTGGGTGGTTAAGGGAATGTTAAGCATCTTTAAAACAGTTGCGAAATTAAAGTTGTAACAAGCCTGCACAGCTGCAATAAGCTTTGCATGCACACCAATAAAGTGTTTAAAGTTGAACAATGACAAAAGCACATTGCAACAACCCACGTAAAATTGGGAAGGTGGACAAAACAGCAGGAACATTACCACTGGGTGTAAGTCTTACTTTGGAAAGTGTGTGTTGTTTCCGGTATAGGCAAGCAAATACCACAGGACTAGGAAGCCACTTGACAAGTTGGAAAAGGCCATAAACGAATATACCAATTTTCAAACTGATTAAATAGTGGTATAAACACTTAAGAATATTTTAGCTAGCTACTAGAAGTGCAACTAGTTTATCATCCTGCAAGCAAAGCTATAAAATTGGGTTTAATAAAAACGCACGTCAGTAAAAGCAAAGTTGGTGAGTAAACATTGCAATAAAATGTATTCAGGTTAAATAGGTTATCAAATAGCATGTCACTTGCTACATTCCAACGTTACAATATCAAAACTGGGATGTTTTTAATCCGTTGGGGGTGACCGAATTGTAAATTATTGTTTAACCAAACCAGTTTGAAAACAAGTGGTGGAATAATTTCAGGAAGGCCATTAAATAACCCAAACATAAAAACTTTGCTTCATGAGCCAGAGGAGGAAGCAAGGCCGGAATTGCCGGGGTGGCATCAGACCAAAAAAAGTTGGAGCGGCCATTTGGCAAGCTTGTCAGTTCAACCTCACGCTTCCTGTTTGTGCATGGTCTGGGCCCCATAGGAAGGCAACGAGTGGAACGTTTGTCGAATGGTTATTCAACTCACAGCCAATGCATTTTAGGCAAGCCAACGTTCTGCTAAAGGCAGCACTCAATGGTTAACTTCAAAAACACTACCAAGCCACACATTCCAGTGAGGATTCCTTACCATAAATCACCATCTTGCCCATAGGCTTCAGCAGGTTATAATTCTTGGCGTTGTCACTTCCTCCCAGCGGATCCAGTACAATATCAACGCCTTTAAAAAAGGATGTCAAAATTAGGCGTCATGAACATGCTCAAGTTGTCAACACCGATAAAAAATAAACTGCACTGGCGCACAAGGCAAATTTGGGAAGGACCATGATGAAGTTAGCTTACCTTTTGGTGAAATTTTGCGAACTTCAACAACATAGTCGAGGGAGCGATAATCAATTGGGTGCGTGACACCCTGCTCTCTGATAATGTCGTGCTTGCAAGCTGAAGCGGTTCCAAAGAGTGTCACGTTGGGAACAGTCTTGCAAAGCTGGGTGGCTGCAATGCCAACACCACCTACCATGGAGATAAAAAGGCAGAGGTTGAGATGAAGTGCCATTTCAAAAAGGAAAACCTTACATGCAAGGGAGTTATAGCAATATATTCTACATCTAAAAATAATCTCAAGTGTTGCAATTGGATGCACCAGTTTCAAAGGTTAGGCCTTGAACTTGTGCATACTTTGCTTAAATACAAAGGCCATTAGAAGTTAAATATAATGCAGACTAATGAGAACTGGACTTTTAATGCATTCTTTAAATTAAAATACCAATGTTATAAAATGGCAAACGCTTGTTAACTAGCTTTGGTCCACCAGGAAAAAAAAAACTCAAGATGTAAAGGAGTTCCTAGCCTCTCATGTTGAAGAGTAAACAACCTTCATGACCAAAACAGCATGGAGAAGTTTTCATAAAGCAGTTTGTTTCATTATAAAAGCTGTGTAAAGGACCCATTTCGAAAAGCAAGAAATAGTGATAAGTCCAATTGCAATCTTAATTTTAGAACTTTCGTGACAGCAGGAATTATTATTTGTTTCTTTCGGTTAAGTCACGTCTAAAGATAACCTCCCCTAACCCTCCTCCCTCTCTCTGCCTCCGCCCCCCCCTCTGTCTATTTAAGGCCACCACACAGAGACGATCACCCCTGTTACCTGTGTTGCTCTCGCTATGTATCTTGGTGATATCTGTCTGCTAATATGTCTGTCTATAGTTTTCTGGTTAGATTTTATGTCGCTATTTCATTATACCTGATGATGATTGCTTGTGTTGCAATCGAAACGTCGTATTCTATTATTTAATTTAATATTTTATCTTTAGACGTGACTTAACCGAAAGAAACAAATAATAAGTCAAATTGCACCACAGGGCTTTAAACTCAAAACTGCACAGGTCACCGAATTAATATTAAGGCAAGGAAGCCAATAATTTCAGAAATGCTTAAAATTATGGTCCCATATCAGGGCCATTACTTGTAGCCACAAATTAGGGCCAACCTAAACGATAAAAACACTTGTTACATCAATGCAGCTCATTAAGTCACCACTTGAAACATTTGGCTTCAGTAAAAAACCGCAGCTCAAATATGCCAACTGGATTTCGTTTCAGTTAATCCATGTAACAATGAAAGGATTGAAAGATTAGGATCTTCACACCACAGGTAGAGATTAGCATTAGATACATAATTTATAAACCTGACGGCATATGTAAATCAGTGTTATACTTTAGGGCAATGAAGTACAAATTTGGGAATAGACTACAAATGAATAAATTTCGATTTAAAGCTTTCGTGACTGCAGGGATTCATCTTCTTGGTTCTTTCGGTAAAGTCACGTAGAAGGGAAGTAATAAAATAATAAAAATAAGAAGAGCGCCTATTAAGGCGCTCTTCCACCTCCAACCCAGCTTATATATAAACTCCTAGCTTGGTAGTGTCGCATTCTTCACCTGAAGACGGCCGCTTGCGTTGTAGCCGAAACGTCGTGAGAATTATTTTATTATGTTTTATTTTTATTATTTTATTACTTCCCTTCACCGAAAGAACCAAGAAAACAAATGAATAATTTTAAAAGAATCATGGGGAAGCCAGCATCCATTACATGCGCACTTACCATTTAAAATGCATCCAAATGGATGTCCATTATCCAGTACTAAATGCTATTTTCCACGTTTGTTTGACCACAACAGCAATTGTCAGGCTCTATACACTTAAATGCAACGTTGCTTTTTGTAAGATGTGCAATTAGACCAGCAGAGATGTAAAGGTGAAAACGCATATGGCTTTTATCTACTATGCGTTTTATGGGAACAGTAACCACCGTGCTAAAGGCACGCTCCACTGGCCCAACAGCACTTCAAAAACCCCACAACCTCAGCCAAGATAATCCAAAATTGCCTCTGCATTTGAAGCCTTTGCACCATGGAGTCAATCGTTCAGTTTAGCACACGACCAGTCCATTCAAAAAAGCAGTTCACCACTATTGTACAATACCTGCAGCCATGTGGAGGAGTACACTCTTGCCCTCTCTCAAGTTGGCAAAATCAAAGAGCATCATGTATGCTGTTATGTAGTTGACAGGAATTGCCGCTCCCTCTTCAAAGCTCATTTCATCTGGCATGATAAAGGTCTTGGTAGCTGCCACACAAACAAGGCTCTGCCATAGCCCACCACGGTTCACCACCAACACACGGTCTCCCACCTGTAAAAAAACAGGTTAAAAGTGGCACGTGAAAATTTAACAAAACTGCACATAATCACCTTTAACAAATAAGTACACCTAGCCTAAAATGGCAACCGCAATAAGGCATTGCACCCAGCTGTACACAATGCACACCGCATGGATGTATTTTCTGGACTCGCATCTTGGCAATGTTCAACATTGCATGTCGATTTATAAAAAAAAAGGGCCCTTTAAAAAAAAGTGACGTTGAGGGAACTTTGCGTTTCAATCCCCCCCCCTAATAGGGTTGCTGCAAGCTTGCAAATATTAGCATCAAGTTCCTGATAAAAACAAATTCACCACCAATTACACAGCATTAAACATCACCGTTTAAAAAAAATAAAATTCTAAAACAATCTAGTCACGACATTAAAACGGTAATAGAATAGTAACCCCATCCCCCCCCTAAATAAACCTAGGGTTGGATGTATGGCACTTTAAAAATATGAAGCATGGACAATATTATCAAAGCACCACCACACGGCAGACAATGGGAGAAGAGGCCGTGCTGCAACAGAGCACATGAGCAGCCCACACCCCCCAGCGTGCCACGCCCGAGTAGCCCCCCTCCCCCCCATCACGCATTCTCTGCACGACGCATACATTTTTTTTTAAACCCATTTTTTGTAACGGTCATTTTTTTTCAAATGCATATTGGGTCAATGTTGTTGCGAATACAAAGATACGCGTGCTAAATTAACTGAAAATGTTACGGCTAAAAAAAAAGGCATTTAGATTGACAATTTTTTATTAACTGGGGGTTTTCGGCAGACGAGCCACAGAGACATTCTGCAGCCACGCCATGCCTTTAAGCGGGCCTCAGACGTGAGGACATGGATTTAAAATAAAAAGTCCTGGATTAAAATAGGTATATTTAAAATATGGTCGTGCAAAGGCACGCGTACATTGTGCGATGCTATTAAAAAAAACACGCAATTCCGAAGCTCAACCTTCAAATGCAATTATGAAATGCATTGCAATAGGCTGCTTAATTTCTGAAAGCCTCGATAAAAAATTAAGTCTAGCCGACCGTTAGGAATGATTCCCTGGCAAAAAAAAAAAAGCCCTTACCTGGTGATAAAGGCCTGGGTGCTGTAACAAAAATGGACTGACCACCTCATTTAAACGCAACTGGTGGCGGTGTAGGACAGTCTCAGGGGTTACATCTCGATTGGTATACAGTATAGCTTCGTTTCGGCAATTGAAGGCATTATGGAACGGCTGGTGGTCACGTTTATCCAGACTTGCTAGTTCGTATACAAAATGCAAGGGCAAATTAGGTAGACATGCCACAATGAAAACGATGGATATCTACCCAATTACGCAGAGACACCCATTATACCGCCAGTAAAATCGCATCCATTTCCTCGGCCCTGACCATACGGACAAAGTTGACCAATTACCAGCATCAAGCCATGGCCCTCCACCAAGGTTCACCCTGCCCCTAATCTTAAAAAAAAACACATACAAGAGGCCTCCCCCTGCGTTGCACGTCCCACTGCGGTACGCAAAAAAAAAATCGGTCCAATAAATCCGCCACACCTTTACCCACAACGACAATCCCACCACGAAGCTACTACAGGGCCCACATCCACACCACAAAAACCACCACACAAACACAACTCACGTTTCGGTCTTCGACCCCTTCGCCCACGGCGTCGATCTCCCCAGCGCACTCCATGCCAAGCACGACTGGCGGCTTCTTGGGAAGGCAGTCGTAGAGGCCCTGGCGAGCCATGAGCTCGGCGAAGTTGAGGCCACACGCGTGGACCCGAATTCTCACCTCCCCGGCCGCGGGCACCATGGCCCCCGTGCGCCGCTCCACCCTCAGCTTGTCGTAGCCGCCGAAACCCGTCAGCACCACGGCTTTGTACTGCTCCCCGGGCTGCGCATCTTCCTTGGTGGGAGTCGGCTCTTCCTTGCTGGGGGGCTGCTGCTGCTCGTCTTCTTTGCCGGGAGTCTCGTCTTGTTGAGTTTCGACCTTTTGCTCCGAAGCTTCTGGCTGTGGCTGCTGCTGTGGCTGCTGCCCCCCCGCCTCGGATTGATCACCACCAGGGGCCGTCGCCTCTTCGGCCACGGCGGGCTGATCGCCGCCTTCTGCGCTCATTATCACCGCTGCTGCTGCTGCCGCTGCCCGAAGAGAGGAATATAATCTGGGTGATTGCACAGGAGAAGCCCGCGAGTATAAAGACGTCTCCCTCCAAATGGAAGCGTGGGTTTTGGTTGTCGTTCAAAAAGTCTGGAGAGGTCCCTCGACAGTAACCGTCTGTCTGCGTGGGTTCTCTGGAGCAGCCGGAAGATTCTTCGGCGAGGAAGAAGGGAGAGCGAGCCGCGGAGAGAAACCTGAACGATCCCAGTCAGAAGCTGAGTCGAGTCGCTCTTTGCCGGTGGGCGGAGCCGCTTTTATCCGCGGGGGAAGCGGCTTGGCCCCGCCCCCATCCGGCTTGCACGCCCCGCCCCCCGCCACCCTCCCCCCCACCACCCTCCCTCGCCCCACGGCCGTAAATTACAATTCGCCTTTGGCCGGTTGACGATCACAATTACACTTCGCAATCGCCCCTCGCCGTAATGCACGTGGCCACGCACAACTTGTTACGCAATACACCGGTGACGATGATTGTCGAGGGGAGGGGGGAGGGGGGGTGGAGACCGCGCCCTCGACGCCCACTCCCATTGGCTGCTGCGGCCTCGGCGCTAATTGAGCTGCGCGGTCGCCGTGGCAACGCGCGCTGCAGCAGTAGCAGCAAGCTAATTAGCAGCAGCAGCAATGCAAGTGGAAGGAACGAGATGAAGAGGGAGGAAGATGTGATGCGATGGGAAAGAGAGATGGTGCAAGTGCAGGGGCAGCGTGGGAGAAGAAGGTTGCCAAGGGCTGAGTGCGACAAACCGCGTGGAAGCAGCAGCAGTAGCATATAATTAGCGCAGAGACGGGCGGGGTGGGTCTTGTCAGCTGATTAGCAAGGGCGATGGGGAGGGGGGGCAGGTGTCGGCCTAAGGTGTGCGGGGTGAAAAAATAATAATAAAATAATAATAATAATTCAGGTATTTCCATTTATTATTATTTTATTTTTATAATTTTTTTACCCACGTGACTTTACCGAAAAAATCTTAAGAGTATGAATGCTTGCAGTCACGAAAGCTTCAAATCTTGAAAAAAAAAGTGTGCGTGGTGATTAGTAACGCGGAATGGGGCACCATTGTTAGCAAGCAACGCCACTCAATTATCCCCCACCCCACCCCACCCCCTGCGATTACAATCGATGTCACGCATCCATAACGAATCGATTACGGATCCCGATTACGTGCGTCTCGTTCGTATTGCCAGTTTGTACGGTACTCTGTGTATGTGGCACTTATATCCTTGGTTCTTTCGGTAAAGTCACGTAGAAGGGAAACAATAAAATAATAAAAAAAGTGTAAAACAATAAAATTATCGCGTGATTTAATTGATTTATTTTCATTTATTTTTATTTTATTTTTAGTATGTTTTACCTACGTGACTTTACCGAAAGAACCAAGAATATGAATCCCTGCAGTCACGAAAGCTTCAAATCAAAATTTATGTTGGACTTCTTTCGCGCCGTACGTAGACAACCGTGCTAATCGGAGGTACAGTACTGCCTTGCTTTGTACTGTCTGTTGACGATCTCATCCATACTTGGTGTGCACTGTCCTGCCTGTGCTGTCTCTCTCTCTTTGTATTGCCCGTCTCGTTTATGCTGTTTAGTTTGGACTGTGTATCTCGCCTGTTATGTCTAACGTGTATTAGGGGCCGTCCATAAATGACGTCACGCGATTTTGAACGATTTTAGACCCCCCCCCCTATCGTCACACGGCGTCACAAAAAGTCAGACCCCCCCTCAAATATGACGTCACAAAGCTCTGCCCCCCCCCCCCCCCCAAAAAAACATGCTTCAAATCGCTTTAAACTATTGTCATTGTAGTGCGTATTTAATGTGGCGCTGCACTCTGATGTTGTAGGAGAAAACATTTATTAAAAAAGTCTATTTAATTAAGTAGCACGTGTTGTCTATATTTATTTAAAGTTGCGCTTTTTTATGTGACGTCACATTTCTCAAACTCCCTCCCCCCTCGTCACACATCGTCACAAATGTCTGACCCCCCCACCCCCCTAGGTGCGTGACGTCATTTATGGACTGCCCCTTATTCCTCTCTGTGCTGTCTCGTTTGCTGTACTGTCGACACCACGTGGCCTGTCCCGGTTGGGTCGTGCGCTTTCCCCTCTTTACGACTGTGCCTCGTTTGTTGCATTTCCATTCTTGTGACTCGTCGCATTTGCACCGTCTCGTTTGTGTTGTCTCGTTGGACATTCCCGTCATTCTCTCGTTTACTCTGCTCCGTTTACACTGGAGTCCCCCACGCTCCGTCACGAATAAATTTTGCACAGGTCGAAGATGATCAATCCCTTCGTGCACGTGTTTAATCAGTGCTCGCAATTCCGCATGGATGTTTAATTGGTATCCATTGCAGGTGTAATAGTTCGGCTGCGGCTCTAAAATTGCACATTCCCATAACTGGGCTGTCGTAATCGCGTGTGTGGTGATTTAATCGTGTCACAGAGCCACGTTGAGTTCAAGTTTGCACGGAAAATCTGCACAAATAAGGTTGCCCAGGTCTTGGCACTGTTGAGAACCGAGGAAGGGATGCAGAACCTCGTGATCTGGAAAGAGAGAAAAAAATCCATTCCACCCACTCAACAACAACAACACTCGCCGCTTCAGTGTGCATTGCACATCAACAACGCCTTCAAATGTTTTTCCTCCACCCCCACAATGACGCATTGACAGTACAGCAAGTATAGGTTCGCTGAACCGCACGTACTCGGAATAATGAATCGTCGCAAATCATCCGTAAGCAAGACCTTTGGTGGGGCTCGGGGAGAAAAAAAAATAAAGAAAGTGCTGTGATGAACACTGTACGTAACTCGATTGTTGCAATGTCACTTGTGTGTGGGCGTCAGGCCAAATGTTCGCCTCGTTCGCTCTCGCCGAGCACTTGAGACGCCCCTGCGCTGGGCAATGGAAATCTGTTGAAGTGCAGTGAGTGGTGATCTTGCAGTATTGGCTCACTGTAGCGCACACTGAAATGCTACATCTGGTCAATTTTGCTGTACGGAGTAGAGACGTGGACACTAACAACAACATCAACAAAAAGGCTCGAAGCTTTCGAGATGTGGCTGTATCGAAGAATGCTGAAAATCCCATGGACAGCCAAAACCACCAATACACAAGTTCTGCAAGATATGGGCACTGACAGGCAACTGCTGAAGACCGTCATTAGCAGGAAGTGTTACTGCCTAGGCCACATTGCCCGAAACGACCACAAATACCAGCTATTAAAGCAAATCCTGGAAGGAAAAATTGAAGGGAAAAAACGACCAGGACGGCCAAAAACGACATGGCTCAGTGACATCAAAACATGGCTACAATTAACAACAGCAGCACAAACTCTACACGCCGTGCTAGACCGGGACCAATATCATCGTGAAGTCGCACACGCCGTTAGGTAGCACTAAAGAAGAAGAGTGCAAGCCCCCCGAAGCGGATAACTTCATTTGCTGGGGTTTAAAATGAGCGGCCTCCCAAAGTTGTAACCTCCCTCTTGTAAAAAACGAAGCGGGAGGATACGCACACAAACATCCTCGCTATGTGATGATGATGATGACGACGACGATGATGATGGTGTTGTCTTGCTTGATGGACCGATTCGATTCTAGATTTGAAGCTTTCGTGACTGCAAGGAATCATCTTCTTAGGTTTTTTCGGTAAAGTCACGTAGAAAGTAAAATAAAATAAAAACAAAAATCACGACGTTTCGGAGGCAACACAAGTCTCCGTCATCAGGTGGGACCGTCACAGCCAGATTAGCTGATACAGCTAATCTGGCTGTGACGGTACAGCTAATCTGGCTGTGACGGTCCCACCTGATGACGGAGACTTGTGTTGCCTCCGAAACGTCGTGATTTTTGTTTTTATTTTATTTTACTTTCTACGTGACTTTACCGAAAAAACCTAAGAAGAGGACCGATTCGACTTGCTGCACAGGCAACTTAGTCCTGCTAGGTGGCGCTATAAACTCTACGAGCCAGATACACTGACAAAAACTGAAAGGATCCATGAGTTGTCATGGAGACGAAGGGCAAACAGCACATTAAGCCGCCCCAAAAGCGAATCCCACCTTTAACCTTGTAACCATATAACTCGAATATCCAACCGGTACTCGTCCCACCCCTTAAATACACTAACCCCATGTTGACATTCTTTCTCAACCTTAACAATCTGACAACAAACTGCACAGTCACCAGGACTGTACCAGCTATCGCACGTGACAGTCGGTTTTTTCTATTGGCTTCAAACCAGGCCACTCTTGCAAATGAGACCATCCTGATCTCGATATAAAGCTTTCGTGACTGCAGGGATTCATATTCTTGGTTCTTTTGGTAAAGCCACGTAGAAGGGAAATAATAATAAAATAATAAAAATATTAAACAATACAATTCTCACGACGATTCGACTGCAACACAAGCAATCGTCATCAGGTGTGAAAACCACAGCAAGAAAATGTGTTTCCCTTCTACGTGACTTTACCGAAAGAACCAAGAATATACATCCTGGTCTTGTTGAGTTCGGAGCTGGTTAAAAGAAAATAAACGCCCCCTAAATTGACTTGTCTCAACAGGCCTACGTGTTACAGCGATTTAAAAAAAAAGATCCACTGCTGGATGAGGACCTACCCCGCTCCGTGTGGGTCATATTTGACCATACTTCACCACCTCCCTTTAGGCACGGCTGGCTACGTACGGTCGCGAAAGAAGTCCCAACATACACAAACAATGTCACACAAACCACGCCCGGGCGGTGCCGACCCCTGTACCCCCTTTAACCTCTTGCCTCCGTCTATAACAGGGTAGCCTATTCTTAGGTTTTTCGGTAAAGTCACGTAGGTAAAACATTAAAATTAATAAAAGTAAAATAAAATAAAAAATCATGATTTTTATTTTAAAATAAAATAAAAAAATCATGATTTAAAATAAAATAAAAAATCATGATTTTTTATTTTATTTTACTTTTATTAATTTTAATGTTTTACCTACGTGACTTTACCGAAAAAACCTAATAATATGAATCCTTGCAGTCACGAAAGCTTCAAATCTAGAACAGGGTAGCCGTAGTAACCTGGGAGTAAAAGTCCGTGGGGAAAACGATGCACACAAACAAGGCCTCGTGGAGGCCACGCGTCCCCATCACTGGCTTCCTGGGATCCCGGCAGGAGGAAGGAAACGATGACAATGTGGCACCAATGGCATTCTGTCGCGGATAACGTGAGAAGTTTCCCAGCCCACACCGAAGTCTGCCTCTGAACTGGAGGCGTATGGTGGTGTGGGTGGGTGTGTGGGACGACCCGTGTCAGTGACTTGCCACGGGTTGGCTTACGCACGGTGCGACAAATACATTTCAACGTACGCACAGAGATTACACACGTAGAGAGTGGGGGGGGGAGGGTGCTGTTGAGGTGTCATCATTTACAGCACTGGACTTGCAATTCAGATCCCGCCAATTCGGTTGAAACAATGGGCACGTTTTATTTAAACAAAAAAAAACCCCATCCCAGCCTTGCGTCTACTCGGCAAAGATGAATGCGATCGCCACAATTCGTCGTTTAGTCGGTCGCGAATTGTGGGGTAAAATGCGGCCACTCCCACCTCTCGCAAAACGTCTGACCAGTGCGGAAGAGTAGACCAAACACCCCGCATAGAGAGGGTGACTCTCTAAATCGCTCTCTAGCAGGAGGCCCTCGTGTCAGCAAACTGGTGATGAAGAAAGCGATTCTAGATTTGAAGCTTCAGTGACTGCAAGGATTCACACTCTTAGGTTTTTTCGGTAAAGTCACGTAGGTAAAAAATTTAATTAAAATTAATAAAAGTAATAATAGAAATAAAATAAAATAATAAATCACGACGTTTCGGAGGCAACACAAGTCTCCGTCATCAAGGTGGGGACCGTCACAGCTAGATTTACTGTATCAAGTGAGGCAAAAAATTCCAAGATGCAAGTTCTTAAATACAAGTTAAGGGGGGTAGGAGGGGGGAGGAGCTTATTTGAGTGTGGTAGCCAATGAATGGAACGTATTGGGGGGGGGGGGCGGGGCTAAAAAGAACAACAGGTGCACATGCTGAAGGTGCACATGCTGAAGGTGCACATGCTAAAGGACACATGCTAAAGGTGCACATGCTGAAGGTGCACATGCTAAAGGTGCACATGCTGAAGGTGCACATGCTGAAGGTGCACATGCTAAAAGTGCACATGCTAAAGGTGCACATGCTAAAGGTGCACATGCTAAAAGTGCACATGCTAAAGGTGCACATGCTAAAGGTGCACATGCTGAAGGTGCACATGCTGAAGGTGCACATGCTGAAGGTGCACATGCTAAAAGTGCACATGCTAAAGGTGCACATGCTAAAAGTGCACATGCTAAAGGTGCACATGCTAAAGGTGCACATGCTAAAGGTGCACATGCTAAAGGACACATGCTAAAGGTGCACATGCTGAAGGTGCACATGCTAAAGGACACATGCTAGAAGAGAACGACACTGCGCATGTTGTTTAACCCAGTGTTGGTGACAACCCAAATACAAAAACAAGAGAGTACTGTTAAACGCTGGGGATGTTAACACTCGGTGAAGTAGAATAGTACCTGTCAAATAAGATGGTCCAAAAATGTGTAGTTAAATGTTTTTTGCATGGTTAATAACATCTTTCCAATGATTACTCAGTTTGTACCCATCATCACGGTTGAAGAGGAAGAAAGCGATATTGCTTATAACCCAACATGCTAATCTAAATTGATTTCCTTTAACATGCCACGCTATTTATTACCTTCACACTATAATACCCCATTGACACTACTTCGGCTATACCTTTGTTCTCAAAAACTTAGATAAACTCTTGCTGGTAACAACTTCTCTTCACAAGGCAGCAGACATCGCGGCTATCGCGATTTTCACCTGAAGACGGGCGCTTGTGTTGCGTTCGAAACGTCGTGATTTATTTTGTTCTGTTTCTACCCGCGTGACTTTACCGAAGGAACCAAACAGTATGGGATTCCTACAGTCACGAAAGCTTCAAATCAAGAATGATGTTAAATTTCGATTTAAAGCTTTCGTGACTGCAGGGATTCATCTTATTGGTTCTTTCGGTAAAGTCACGTAGAAGGGAAGTAATAAAATAATAAAAATAAAACATAATAAAATAATTCTCACGACGGCTGCTTGCGTTGTGGCCGAAACGTCGTGAGAATTATTTTATTATGTTTTATTTTTATTATTTTATTACTTCCCTTCTACGTGACTTTACCGAAAGAACCAAGAAGAAGAATGATGTTGACAGAGTTCGCTCCCCTCTGCAAACGCCAGAGGGAGCGCTGACCATGCTCACGAGAGGGGGCCCAGTTCGTTTGCTCCAGAAGTGGAGAATTGCTTTTCCTTCTAGATTTGAAGCTTTCGTGACTGCAAGGATTCATATTCTTAGTTTTTTTCGGTAAAGTCACGTAGGAAAAAAAATAAAATTAATAAAAGTAACGTAAAAAATAAAATAAAAATCACGACGTTTCGGAGGCAACACAAGCTTCCGTCTTCAGGTGGAACCGTCACAGCACGATAGCTGTATCAAGTGAGAGAAATTCCAAGAACACAGTATTTGTATATATACTGGTTGAGGGTGGGAGGAGCCAAGGTAGGCCCTGAATATTATTTTTGTGAGGTTCGGTGCGGCTGAAGCACGCTGCTAGGAATGAGCCTTTGTTGTGTAAACTAGTTGCGGATGATGTAAAGGTGCATGTAAAAGGGACTGAGCCTTTCTGTTATGTAGAGATGATGCGGCTGAAATCGCTGCCAGGAAATGGGTCTTTGTTGTGTAGAATGGTTGACTGAGCCTATTATTATGTAGAGGTGGTGTGGCTTAAATCGCTGGCTTTCGCGACCAATATCATCCATAATAAAGGTTTTTGGGTTAGATCGCGTAAATATATAAATGTGTCGTTACTCAGATTGTAAATGTTCTGGCTTGGCTCTCCAACACACCGATGTTGCTGTACTAGTGACGAATTGGCCACGTTCTGTTTACGTGACAAACCTTACTAGTTGGCTGTGTCGGGTGGTGGCGGGTTTTAACGACACATTTATACATTTACGTGATCTAACCCAAAAACCTCTATTATGAATCGTTTTTCCTCTAGTCCAATGTTCATAATTGCCAAACAACCGCCACCACCACCACCACCACCACCCCCACAGTTGATGGGACATAATGAGTGTAATCACGAATTCAAGTTTTGCTTCGTGTTGACGTTTACAACGTCAAGCGAGCCAAGTTATTGTTCGATTCGTGTTGACGTAACCGCTTATGGAATGTACAATGACAAAATAAAATAGAAATGTTATTTCTAGACATCTCACAGTAATAGATTCGTTGTGGACTCCTGTCACAATGTTCTTGTTTTTGCTGTGCGTCTCAGTAGCTTAAAGACAGCTGCACATTAGACGTAGCTACTGAGTTTAACTTGAACGTATCTCTAAATGGTCGCATTGCTTGCAGCGCACATGTGAAATGTTAATAGTGGCCTTTAGATTACAAACCAAATCATATCAAGGCGTATAAGCAGCCGGCTCCTATTGTTCCGGTTTTTTTTAAGGATCGTCCTTTTTTTAAGTAGCTGGTCTTTGGAAAAATCTGTACGTCTTCCCACGATATTAGTATGCATACTGCGTCAGTTGCATACTAATAATACGCAGCATCCTTCTTACCACATGTTCCAATCTATTTGCTTTTCGGAGGTGGAAACCCTGATTCTTGTCCGCATGTCTGTTGAACTTCTTTCGCACCCTACGTAGCCGACCGTGCTAATCGGAGGTGCGGTGCGAGACCAACACACCACTGAACACAGTTCTGTGTAGAAGCTTAGGGAGGATATATTTGGCGCTATCGCCCCCACGACCTGTACCCTCTAAAGGTGTAGTCGCACTGCAGATGGCTTTGCGATATTGCACGGCCCTGTTTCATAACCCCAGGATATTTCCTAAAAGATTGTAAGGTAATTGCACTGAACCGTACAATGTCATTGTATATATATGTACACTGCAGATAGATTATATCATCTGGAGGCTGAATGAGCACTTGTAGAGCACGGAATGCCAAGAACATTGACTCGTGCATAAGTAATTATTTCTTCATGTTACTGCAGTGTAATGTAGTCCGCGTGGCGCTGCGGTGAGGTTGACCCGCCATCGGAAGTTTGACCGTTCAAATCCCAGTCCGCGGAGGTAGACTCAAGTGTATCATCCATTAGAGTTGTGCACTGGGAATGTGTATTTTTTGCAATGACTCAGGGGAGTCAATTTCGTTCACTGCGACCTGCTCGACATTTGTGGAAAATGGCTTTAGAGCTCATCGGATTCCTTCAGTATAAATAAATATTCTGATACTGCATTATCCAAATTACATGACGCACTGCCCCGCTCTGCCCCCCCCCCCCCCCCATTTTTTTGTTACTTAAAAGTTGGGATAGATACATCTTATCATGAGAATACGGTATCTCTTTTGACTGCCAATCCAGTGCTAACATTCCAAATGTCTACGACGCAGGGGCAGAAGGTATCTCGATCGGTCGACCCCCGTTGACTTCCCTTTGAAATGCCACTAATGTATCGACCCCCCAAATGGAGGATACACTCAATCGACACCTGACCGGAATTTGAACTCTTCACCTTCCAATCCGCGAGCCAGCAACTCTGACCGCAGCGCCACCCGCACTCACACTCCCATCAATGACAAAAAGGGGTCATGGTTGGGCAGAGTTAGAGCTGCGTTGGTGGTGGAGTGCAGTAGTGGTGAGTCCCCCACACACACACACGTGTGTACGCTCGTTCCTTCGCAAGTGCGCTCAGCAGTCCCCTTGGACTAGCGTCGCGAAAGGGATTTCTCACAGCCGTGTGAATTCTGTTTTATTTTCTCTGCGTTTATTTAAATCCGTGGCGCGACTGCATGGAACGAAATGGATTAGGATCGCCATGGCTGTAAGCGGACACGGCAGCGGCGACATTTATCCTTGTGCACACAAGCGCTCCGTGTAATAGACATGCCATCTAAGCCTGTGTGGGATCACAGGTTTCCGAGCGAGGAGTTTAGTGCGTGAGTTCTCTCACACAAACCGCGTGGAGAGGGTGCCACACACACACACATGGGGTTATATAAATTATAGAACAGCGATCAGCAGCAGCCATGATCACTCCACTGCTGGATGAAGTGATTCCCAAGCAGTTGCCATCTCTCACTATCCGGGGATGCATCACGCCACCCGGCTACTGCGCACACGACCTCAGGCCTCTCGGACGCGTCCAATTCCATTGCACTCCGTCACTATTCGTGACCATCGGCCAGCAATCCCTTCCCTTTTGCGAAGTGACCCGCCCAGCAAGCCCACTTTTCTCGACGCTGAGAGTTACTGCTTATCTTTAAATTGCATGGCATCACCTCTCTCCATTCAGGTTAAACGTGTGACCGTTGTGCTGTTTAAGTAGGATTAGATCGTGACTCACGTCGACCATTAAACCCCATTGTATTGTTAAGCTAGGCGCTTAATAAACAACTGCAGAGGAGCATGTTAAGACACGCCAGCCATCGGCGAGTGTAATACCTTCATACGTAGCTTCGACACCGCTCCTGTGTGTTCGCTTCCCGAGTTTGTTTATACGCGTTAGCTGACAGTTCAATAAGCCTTGCGCGACACGAGACTGAAGCGTGTGTGGGGGTGGGGGTGTGTTTAATAGCAAAGTCGATCTTTTAAGTGGCATGGATAATATAATTCAGTTCCATTGATGTCTTCGGGCGTGCTTGATATCGCCCGCACATTTGACAACACTCTCTGGTAAGAGCTCATCTAATGCAGTGTAAACCAAAACATTCGGTAGATTACATTTTTCAATCTAGAATTAACGGAGCTTAGAAGAGTCAGGCGATCGATTTCATAACGCACTACCAAGTGATGAGAGCGCCGTGGCATAAGTGGACTTTGCGCTGCACCATGAACCCGGCAAATGTGAGTTCGGTTCGCGCCCACGACTAACATCAGTGACGAGTTGGTGTCCCGACCGATTCTGGACCCCTTTTTCACCAACCCCTACTTCCCAGCGTGGTGAAGTATTGCCTAACAACCCTGAATAACGAGGCCGACATAAGTCGCGAGGAGACCTCCATCCAGAAGTGGATTGACATAGGACCGAAATATATTATTATTAGTTATGAAGGCGTGGCAGAGGACGTAACAAATTATATTTAACTCACTGGCAGACGAACACTAATTTTTTATTTATTACAATGACTCTCAGGGGTTCCATCATTCAGCCCGAGCGTCAAGTATATGGAAATTATTGCGTTGAAGGGGATTTGTGTTTTTGTGAAACAACGCAATTCTATTCGGGCGGAATGCAGCTGTGACAGAATAAGTTCAGTATCAACGGCAGTGTCAATATCATCATGTAACGTGGGGTTGATTAGCACGGCTGGCTACGTACGGTGCAAAATAAGTTCATCATACATACGTGTCTTTATTCAACCGCGTTATTCTTACGGTTCGTGTCCCAGCCTGGGCCGACGCCGCCACTCCTCGTAAAGAGTAATGATCTAAATAAGACGCGGGCTTCCCCAGAACAGAGCGTTTCTACGAAGGGTCTCAATGGCCCTTTCCATCTCCGTGTGCACGGGCACAAGAGTGCTGCGTCGAATACGTTTCACGAAGCAGGCTGCGCATGCACACGCTGTGCGGCACAAGTTGTTGCTAGCGTCTGTTATTGCTCTTGTGTTGCCGAAACCAGGCCTCGGAATTGTAGAACAACATCGCCAACTGTCCCCCTTGCTGCTCATTCATTGGCCACATCTCTCACATTCAATCCGCATCTCCCGAAGTGATTGATCGGATGTCTGAACTCAACGCCACACTTTTAAAGTGTTGCTAATCTGCTCCACGCGACATCGTGACGGCTTCTCTGCAGGCGGGCGGGGGGTTGGCGGATTGTGCGGAGATTTTAGACGAGACGCTGCAGCTGTCGGCCTGCGTAGTGGCCAAGGGGTGGCAGTACAGCAAGTGGAATCGTAGCTCGTCTGGACGGATTTTGACTGTTGTCATCTGTGGGGGATTCCCACCCACATGCAAACACATTTATTCATAATTGGCCAAACATGTCAAATGCGCGACCCTCCTTGAAAAAAAAAGTATTGAGTTCTCGGTGAGGCTTTCCTGGCTAAATAGATGTTTATTGTAGCTGACATTACAAGGCTCTCATCGATCGTGTAATTACACAAATGAATGTCATGGGTAATTCTAAATGGCGAGGAATTTACCCAAGGAGCACGTGGGTGACACACGGGAGGCGCTTTGTGATCGCTGGACCGGACAGTGTCGTTTTTTTTCTGCCACACGCCCGCCCCCCCCAAATACTGCCCTGTTGGCAGCTTGGCAGCGAGAGACTTGGAGAAGAGTGAGAGACGGGGAGAAGAGGGAGAGAGACGGGGTGGAAGAGAGGGAGAGAGACGGGGTGAAAGAGGGAGAGAGATGGGGTGGAAGAGAGGGAGAGAGACGGGTGGAAGAGAGGGAGAGAGGCGGGGTGAAAGAGGGAGAGAGATGGGGTGGAAGAGAGGGAGAGAGACGGGTGGAAGAGAGGGAGAGAGGCGGGGTGGAAGAGAGGGAGAGAGGCGGGGTGGAAGAGAGAGGCGGGTGGAAGAGAGGGAGAGAGACGGAGTGGAAGAGGGAGAGAGACGGGTGGAAGAGAGGGAGAGAGAGGCGGGGTGGAAGAGAGGGAGAGTGGTGGTGGTGGTGGGGGACACTCCTCGCCCCGGTTCCCCGGCTCATCATCGCCCTTGCAGTGCACAGGAATGCAAGCGCGAGGAACGCCGGAGTATAGAAGCTGAGATGAGCAGCTGATTGGGTGGAGAAGCTTGACAGCCTGGAGAAGCTGGGAGGGGAGGAAAAGCTGAGCGTGGGAGAGGCTGAAGGAGGAGAATCTGGGAGCAGAGGCTGGGAGTAGAAGCTGGAGAGGGGGCGCCGTGTTGCTGGGAGGAGAAGCTGGGAGGAGGAGGAGAGGCTGGGCGGTGCGGCTGGGAAGGCGGGTACGACTAAAAAGAAGACTTGCGCAACCCCGCATTTAGGCAGCAGGGGTACGCGCCGGCTCACAGCAAACACAGGCACAGCAGCGCGCGCGGACGCACGCACGCACGCGCGCGCGCACGCTTAGCTCTCCCAATGCACTCCTCCGCACAGTCGCACGCCACGTACTCGCACACTCACACGCGCGCACACACTCACACGCGCCCTGGCAGAGCGACGGTGGCCAGGGGCTCGGCATCATTGGGGAGAAATCCGACCATGGAAGGTCCGGCAATGCGCTGCAAGGTGGTGGTGATCGGAGACAGCCAGTGCGGGAAAACGGCACTGCTGCACGTGTTCGCTAAGGACAGCTACCCGCAGGTAACCATCATTCATTCACCTTTACCCACGGGTAGTCGAATACGCCAGGAGGAGTGTGTGTTTGTGTCGACGTGTCCGCCTGATTGAGCGAGCGTTGGGGTGTTTCGTGGTGTAAATTCCACGTTATTATGGCGAGGGCAAGGGAATCCGTTGTGGGGGTTTCCCACAAAGTTGTACTCACTTTACTCCATCCCCCGATGGGATGATGCTGGCATGAGTAGACCCCGAACGGGATGTGAACTCATGAAATTGCAATTGTGAGTCGAGTGTCAGTCGTCGTGGTGGTTAAATGGAACAAACAGAACGAATAGTTTGTATTTGTAGAGCATATTCCCACATTGTGTCATTCACGTTGATAGCATTTTGAGTGTATGCGTTATCTGCATCGGTTTGCGATCTCTACGTTGTGTTGAAGAGATGGATGTTGAACTTGTCTCGCGCCGTACGTCGCGCAAACCGTCATAATCGGAGGTGCGAATCACAGCGTTAAATAAAAAATACTCGGAGCAAACCACGCCGAAGCTGGTGTCGGATGATGCGTAATACAGAGATGACTGCGTGGTCACACTCAATGGGGGTAATGAGTCAATGTTGCGTCCCCTGCTCGAATGAGCAATTGGGGGCGGGGGGGGGGAAGCGCTCCTATAGACAGGAGGTAAAATAGAATCCTATAATTCCACGTAGGTCAGCCACTCACTTATAGCTTCACTTTTCACACAGTGCCATCTAGTTTTGTGACCTTTTTTTTTGGGGGGGGGGGGGGGGGGATAGGCCGGATCGTGCATTCATTAATTTAATGAAAGAAAGAAATCGCGAATAATATGTTTTTTGAGTGCTTAGGTCTCGCCGAATTAATCGCCATGCTTTGCAGACTTTAAGCTATAATAGGTTTTGTATATGATGTGTACCATTAGCCTTGTTTTGTTTGTGCTCGCTGTACCGCGTCGATGTACGACTTTTTCTATTCGGAACTTGTTGACCATGTATATGCAGTGCTTTTTCGATTGTTTTCATGTTTTTTTTGTTTACGTTATCAGACTCCCTTTGAAAATTATCATTTATTCTCCAATGGCTTTTACCTGTGGCCAAAATAAACCTGAAAAATCGATTCGCGTCGTTCCAAATCCAAAACACGATTCGGGACTCCGTTCGCACCGTCGGACAAATATAAAATAATAAATGAATAAACACATCAGGCTCACGGAATGTGCGAGTGAAACGGGAACCAAAAGAGACTTACCACACGACTCAAAAATGTCGCGCGCAAGACTGGCAAGGGCACATTTTGTTCCGTGTGTGTGACCACGAGACCAGTCCGTGTACATACTTACAGCCCAGTGGAGAGGCACAACAGCAAGCTACTCTGTGGCTATTCTGTGTGACGAGATGTGTGTGTGTGTATGGAGGAGCGGTAGTGCAGCGGTTAGGTATGTATGTTGAACTTCTTTCGCACCGTGCGTAACCAACCGTGCTAATCGGATGTGCGGTTAGTGCGCTGCGCTCACGGCCAATACAAGTGGCGAATATCTGAACCGGGCCTGGGACTCCTCTAGGTCGACTCGGCCTCAAATGAGCACAGTACCTGGTCCGCTGTATAAACATCGACACCTCTTCGCGTGCCGTGCCGGCCTTAATAGGTGCTCGCTAACAACACTTGTGCCAAAAGTATGCTGAGGCTACAAGGCGGATCTTTGTCTTCCAGCCCTGCAGAGTTTGAGAATCCTACGAAGGGGGCTTACTCAGTGAGGTCACGCAGGCTGTGTCCGTGAAGCCACACGTTCATAGCAAAGGCTCACTATGCCATTATAATTCCTCGCACACAAAGCTGCCGTTAAGTATACGTAGCACAACTGAGTGGAGGGTGCACTGAGCGATATTCAAAGCTACTGTAATTAATTCTCTGGCACACATTGTGGGGGCTCCCCTCTGCAACCAATACCGGCCTAACCGTTCACTGATTCACTGACACAAAGCCCGTTATAGATTCCCTGTGCGTGTGTGCGAGCGATACCGTGGCTGCGTGACCCTATTGACGCAAGGTTCAGGATCCACGCTGGAAGCGCCCCCAGTAGCATGACGGAAGAGTGGCATTTGATTAGTTGCCCGACAAACTGAATTAGCTCATGCGCCCCACATATGATGGGAGCGGGCATGTGGGTGTTGTAACCGTGTGAGATGGTTACACGTGCAGTACACACTGCACGTGGGCCGTTTGAGCGAGCGAGCGAGCCACATGCCAACCAGGGGCATGGACGGGACACGTGAGCAATTGATGTTTGAAACTACACAACCCCACCCCCCATCCCAGCTCCATGATGTCATTTTAATGGAATATTGGCGTGAGTAATTGGTATAGGTGGGCACGTAGCGCAATGCAATAATTAACTTGGGGAGTTTCATTATGCACGGGTACCCCATTAGGCAGAGAGCGAGTGGGGCGTCGTTGAAATAATTATACCCGTACGCGTCTGGTGCGTTCGTTTTTTTTTCTCTCTCACACTCGGGGCACCGAAGCGCATTCATCTCATGTGGCGTAAACACGACGATGATTCACGCAGTGTTGTCGTCCCCCCCCCTCCACCAAACCTTTTTTGCTGTTCGCAATGCAGACGTACATTCCCACGGTGTTTGAAAACTACACGGCAAGTTTTGAGATCGAGAAACAGCGAATCGAGCTCAACATGTGGGACACGTCTGGTAAGGTCGCCGCTTCCATGTGTGGACACGGTCCATCGACACACTGTCTCTCTCTCTCTCTCTCGCTGTGCCACGTCCTCCCTCAAAGACGGTGACGATCTTGGCCTTCCTTCTATCATTTAGCTCTGTCCGTGATGTTTACTCACGAAGTTTGCGTGAATGTGTGTATGTTGAATATTCTTGGTTCTTTCGGTAAAGTCACGTAGAAGGGAAATAATACAAATATAAAACAATACAAATTCTCACGACGTTTCGACTGCAACACAAGCAATCGTCATCAGGTGTGAAATCCACGGCAAGAAAATGTGAACTTCTATCGCACCGCACGTAGCTAACCGTGTTAATGGTATGTAGGAGATAATATTTCTCCAAGTGGTATCTATTTAAAATTGCTGATGTACTTTATTCGCTGTCTTCTCTGGCTTTTCGTAACTATAATTATATTGAGCCTCTTGTTTTCTCATTCGATGTCCATAAAATCAAACCCTGCTTTTCTCTAATTACTCTGATTAATGTTCTGATTGTGTACCTGCTGCTATCCGTAAGACATTTATGTTACTTATCTTGTCTGTCCATTAAATATTTTACATCCTTCATTAAAAAAAAAATCCTGTTTCTTCTTCTTTGTATCGTAGAGTTTTTGTAATTGTCCAGATTTCAAATCCATATAGGAGATCAGGCCCGCATATGTAACATTGCAGTATTTTCACTCGTGTTGTCATTAATAATTATCTATTATTTTTCAACAAAAATCCCATTTTCTGTAATATGAATTGATAAACAGTTGCTATACAAATACAAATTGTGTCATAATTTAATGTTTTGTAGAGCAAAATTCCACACATACGTGCACCGAGTGCAGTGCACGTATGTGTGTAGTGCATTTCCCTGCATGTCACCACACACTCACATTGCCCTTAATTTATTTTTAAATGCCTCACACAGGCAGTGAGGTGGTGTATGAAATAGGGCCATCCCATGTGCGCCTCGTGCCACAGACAATTAATCTGTGTGCATCACGAGAGTGTGAGCAGCGCATTAATGAGGATCACGGAACCATCCCAGGCAAGATGCCCTTTAGTATTTCATATCATTTTCACGGTTAGTGGTCTCGGGCATGGAGCGCTGTGGCGGGTGTTTGGCCCAGCGTACACCACCACCACCACCACCACCACACACAGCGCTCAAAT
This sequence comes from Lampetra planeri, assembly GCF_965212315.1. Taxonomy (NCBI): domain Eukaryota; kingdom Metazoa; phylum Chordata; class Hyperoartia; order Petromyzontiformes; family Petromyzontidae; genus Lampetra; species Lampetra planeri. The sequence goes on along the minus strand of NC_136107.1, from coordinate 2,611,393 downwards.
TACAACTGATTCCTTCCAAGCGCAGTTTACTGTTCCCACCTGACGTAAGCTCCTATTTGCCCCCCCCCCACCATCCCAATTTCCACACCACCGCGGCCACAACTTCTACGCAATGTGCGATCGCGTTATACGTTTTACGGCGATAAAGTGATTAATTTCGTGCGGGTGGTGAGTTTGGGGGGGGGGGGGTGATATTTTTTTTTCCATGTACACGCTGCGTTTTAATTTTAGCTTCACCCTGCCACTTGTTATGGAAGCATCCGCCAGCATGCTTTGTTGAGCACGCGCCGCGTCCCGCTGTGACGCCTGCTGCTTTCATCTGCCGCCCGCAGATATTGCGCGGCGCAATCCCGAACCGTCTTGGACAGAATGTATTTCAACACTTAATAAGTCTAATCTTGATTTGAAGCTTTCGAGACTGCAGGAATCCACACTCTTTGGTTCTTTCAAAAGATAAGTCCGTTTGACGATTATCTTCGGGGCAACCGTTTTGTCGAGGTTTGGCTCTTTCGAGAGAAAAAAAGTATGAAATATCTTAAGCTTTTCTTAGTTTACGTTAAAAAAATTTTTACATTTTAACTCGTGTCCTATAGGTTTGTCCTGTCTTAAAACTAGTGATGTTTTTAGTCCACGTGGTTTTCTGTTTGCTGGACGCTTACGTCATCTTTAATGCAGACATTGTCATGTGTAAAGGGCTGGGCCCATTAACCACCATTTATTTTACCGCAAAGCCCTAAAAAAAATTCAATTACACTTATCTTAGGAATGGAAAAATAATCAATTGCAGCCCAATTATCGGAAGAAAAAACGCAAATTGTATAAAGTGTGATTAAAGTCTCAGCAGAATTCATTTACTTTTTGGACAGTAGCTTCCACAAATCAAATCACATTTGAATGACATGGTGTGATGGAATAACAATAAATTAGAGGATATTTTGACATCGGATGTCCCTGCCAATAACTTCAGCGTTTGGATATAAATGCACACAATGCTCCTATATATACCGTCATTATGTTAAATCGGTCTCTGGAAGTCAAATTCTGTCAGTTCACTGTGCTTTTTGTCCCCGTCAAGTGCTGCGGTTGAGCATCATCACAAAGCAGCCAGCGAAGTTGGACGCTTGTGCATTGTGGCATCTGGCCATGGCTCAATCCTCATCGCCAGTACCAATGCACATCTCTGGAAACCTGCCTCCTTCATGGATAATCCCACTTTGCACAGGAGAGCTATTTTCACGTATTAGGCCCGCTGCTCATTAGGCACGGATACAGAGCGTGGTGGGAAATGCACAAGAGCTTTCTCACACACACGCACGCACGCACGCACGCGTGTGTGTGTGTGTGTGTGTCACGTGCCCTCAACATCCCATAGCCCCGGACAACCCAAACCCCCTTCCTGTCTCGCTAACACACTGGCCACACCCGTGTTGATTTCACACCCGGCTGCCCGGGTCTTTGGCAGATGGGGTGGTGTGGGGGGGGCTCCGTTGTGCTGAACGGTAAATTGGACCACACTTTTGGTGGCAAGCTAATGACGGATTGCCTCTCGCCAAGTGTGCGTGACAAAAAAAAAACCGAGCACGGCAGCTTCTGAATACACATTGTGTGCCAGACCGCGCCGATACCTTCCAACACGATCAGCACGTGCCCCCTTCTGCAAGGCTTATCGCTCACATTTCGTGGGAGCAGCGTGCGCTATGCAAAACACAAGGAGGGCAATTTAAGAGAGATGTATGCTTAGCCACTCTGAATAAAATAGCTTTATGTAACACTGGGTTTTTTTTTCTTCTTCTTGGTTCTTTCGGTAAAGTCACGTAGAATGGGTTTTTTTTGTCTTCGAAATACGAACGTGAAACAAAAAAGCATCTCTGAAGATATACTGACACATGAGAGGGCGTGTAATGATAGCTTTTTACTGCGCCTGGGCCATGAGTGCGATCTGACTGATGACAAATGCCCGAATGTAAACAAAATGAAGCGTACTGGGCAATAAACGCAGGACGATCAATTGATACATTGCCGTGGGGACAGTTGTGTCAGCAACATGGCATGTAGTTAAGTCGCTGTATTGAGAAGGTGTAATGAGTAATCACCAGCTTAGGCAAAACACAAGGCCATTCTGCGCACTCAAGAATGTATCCTTACCGGCAGGTTTTTTTTTTGTTGGAACTTAATGGTACGAAGCATGACAGAATTATTTAGAGCTAAGCCCTGTGCATGAACCCAAATTAACCCTGTCCAAAAGCTAATCCAAACTCTAATTAAAAATTTAACTGATAAGCCGGGGATCTCTGTAATGTATTCTGGTGAGTATTCTTTGAGATTAGGTTGTCTTTTAATCCATATCTCAACTCTATAATGTCTGGTAATTAGGCTCTTGGCACCATTACCCCGTCTGTATACTCAATACAATATTTTCTTTGTCACGATAATCTTCCATCAAAAGCCCACTGCTTGACCCACTGTGGAGATGCTTATTTAAAGTCTATTAATAATTCACAAAAAGAGATTATGAATCCAGTTTGTTGAGCCGTTTACATTTAAAATATTTTTGCAGAAAACAAAAAACAACAACCCCCCTTTTGCCCAACACAGAGGCTTACAATTGCTACTTTTGAATGCGGTTTCAGCATTATTATTGCAACATTTATTGTCGAGAGTCGTAACAATCCAACAATGGTCTTGTTCATTTAGAATTCTTATTAGCTATTTAAATATACTTTCAAGGGACCCGTTACCGTTCGTTGATGTTTTCTAATTGCGAAACAGTCTCTGCAGCGTTTCCATCCCATTGAGCATTTGGATTGAACTCCTCAAGTTATTTAGCCGCATCGTTTCTCGGTTGTTAAATGAATATTTAATTGGCAACACATTTTGTCGTCAATAAATTGATGTGCAAGTTAATTGTTCATTTGATTAATGTGGTAGCAAGGCTAAAGACGGCGTGGACCTCGACCCGTGTTTTGTTTCGTGTGCTTGTTTTAATGTCTGCGAGGTCACCAAGAGAATGTATTCGTCACAGACGAAGCAATTAAAGGAGGTTATAATAGGGCGCTTTGAAAGAATATGGCGAAACATCGGCGAGCCGGTCTCACCGGTGGGAGCCCTTGTATGGCCCAGCTGAAAAGTTTGGCTAACCGCTAAACTAAATTAATTCTAAATTTCGATTTAAAGCTTTCGTGACTGCAGGGATTCATCTTCTTGGTTCTTTCGGTAAAGCCACGTAGAAGGGAAATAATAAAATAATAAAAATAAAACATAATACGACGCTGTCTCCCCGACAGACCTGGTCTTCACCTGAGGACGGCTGCTTGCGTTGTGGCTAAAACTTCGTGAGAATTATTTTATTATGTTTTATTTTTATTATTTTATTATTTCCCCTCTACGTGACTTTACCGAAAGAACCAAGAAGATAAATAAATTCTATGCAAAACAACAACAACAACAACAACGGTAACAACAATAAACCGTCACTAAATATTTCCGCAAGTACGGCGCATTTATTACACTGCAACTTAATATTTCATATATCATGTTCTCGCGCATTTGTATTACACGTACATGACGGAGCATTCTAAGGTATACGGTATGTACATTATCCCGTTATATTGATAATTTTTATATATTTCAATAAATAATTTAGATTTTTGTAAAAAATTTATATTTTTGGAAAAAATATATAAATTATGGTGCAGCAGAATGCAAAATCCATCCCGCCTGGGTATTACTATTAACATAACAGTAATAAACAACAGCGAAAAGAAATACAGAGAACATTTATAAAGAGCCAGCTCTTTAATGTTCTGCCGCTTTTAAAGCTCACGTTTGCGAATAAGGCAACAGACATTTTTTTTGCATTGATGCCAAAATTGCCGTCTATAAACGCCGGTTGTTTTTGGAGAGCTTCGATGTGACTCGTGTTGGCTTTCGATGCCATCACATGACAGAAAGAGTTCCACGTCTTTACTGCAGACACGGAGTGACATTCTCAGCAGTTCGTGTTTTGCTCGAGAATTCTCTGCACAGAGTAAAACGTACGTCGCAAATAAATAGAAAACCATAAAAGTTTGGGCACTTTCAGTGTGTGGCACTATAATTTAGAGTTTCATGGCGAATGGTCAAACTCAATGTGGCAGAATGTTCTGTAGAACAGTGTGGAAAGGTAAACTACTATAATTATAAACCCTTTCCTTTAAGTTTGCTTCAAAAATATAAAATTGGGTGTCTTAACTTTTTTGGTCGCGAAGGGAAGCTATTTTTTCTGTCAATTTAAATTCTGCACAAGCAAAGTGAAGATAGCAAGTGTGTGCTCCAGCATACTCCTCCCCCTCGGGCTGTCATGTATCCGGAGACGTGGTTTTTTGTTTTATTTTAAACAATGGAACTTGTATAAGATCCGTGCGCACATTGGTGAGTTATACTGGGAACACTTTTAAATGTGTCTACCGGCACCTTCGATGAGCACGGTTTGCTGCGTACTGTGCGAAAGAAGTTCAACACACACACACACACACGTGTACCTGAAACACAAAGCTGCAGACCTAAGCAGTTTAATTAAAATAATGTTCTCTCAAGCATATGTGTTGTTAATACACAACGTTTAAATCATCACTCTGGGTTCTGTTGATGCTTAATTTATTCCAGTGATGCTGCTGCTGTTTCATTGTTTATGAACACGTGACCTGAGCAGTAACTTTTGTAAATGCTGTTGAAATGATGAAGCAACTGATAGGTATGAAATAATTCCAATTAAACGAGGTGTCATGTTAAGATGCCAACTTTGTATGGATGCATATCACGCATTGTGTGCTTTAGAAATGCGTACACACAGGCAGTGTCACCAGGACACCCACCTTGTAAGGCGAATGAAATTCTCCCACTAACAGCAGCAGCAGATTCTTTCCCTCCCACGTGGTTCACCCTCCCCCCCCACCTTGCCCCCACCCCCCCACCTCGCCCCCCCCACCACCCCTCAAGTGTTCATTTATAAACAAAAAAGTTCAGCCAACCACATTTAATCCCAACGATCAGTTCTGTAAATAAAGACGAGCAAGGAACGCACCATTCGTCGAGAAATGTGAATTTAAGAAAATCCCCCCAAACAAAAATAAGGCAATTAAAAAGTTAAACGCATTAAACAAAGCAGTTAATTCTCTTAATTAGGCTGAGAGTTGTTTTAGGCACACATAATTAAATTTTTTTTACATTCTCCCTAGACAAATGGCAGTTTATTTCCACTCATCAATGCTGCCATGCTTATCATCCGATTGTCTTGGAGTGCATCCGTGTGTACAAAATCATTTGCGAGTATATTTACTGATTTTTGTCATGCCTTGATGCACACAAATACCTACTGCCCAAAACGCAGCTTATGGAAGGAAGCACATACACACACACACGTGTGTGTGCTTACATAAGATGCGTTGTGTGTGTGTGTGCTTCCCTTGTTTTGACGTGGGGCCCTCCCATATTTCACACTACAAAGCACAGGCCCAGCGTCACAGTTGATCTTCTCAAGCCAACTGCTCCTCACAAACATTGTTCCAAATGCATCCAGCCACATCCAGCCACGTGGCATCAAGAGAACGTCCTCGCCTCTTGGACGTCACTTTAGCAGCAGCAGCAGCAGCAGCGACTCTGCAACGACAAAAAAATTAATCCGTAAAAACAAAGTTTTTCACTATAAATCCTTTATATGCGTGGCATCGGTTTTATTTTATTATTCATTTCTGTTTTTCTTGAGTAAGAGTTTCATTTTTATCACATTGGTATTTTAAATAAAATATGAAAAAAAATTATTTCAAAAAAGTGGAACATTTTGGAATTTTTTTTCACGAAAATATATTGTCACGCACAACGAGTCTGTGTGCAAAATGTCAGCTCGATTGGATCACGGGAAGTGGGTTAAAAAAACTACCGAAAGATTTGCACGGTCCTAAGCAAGTGAACTTAATATAAAGGATTTTAAAAATACGCAACGTGGAAGAGCAGCGTGGTGGCTGCGTGTGGCCGAAGATTAACAAAGCCGTCCGCGCTGCTCTGAGCACTCGGCACCCTTTTGTTGACCGACGTTGTTGCCCATCCTCAGAGCAGCCCAGCGTAGCTGCGTCATGAGCACTTATGCGGGCATACGATCATTCACACAGCCTTCCCCACTCCTCTCTCTCTCTCTTTCTCTCTGCGCAGACCGTTTTTGTGGTGCGCGCACACGTGCGCGTTTGCGTGTTTGTGTGTTCCCAGGGAAAAGGGGGAGCGGTGGTGTATCGGTTAGCGCGCTGCGCTACGAACTTGGCGACCCCGAGTTTGATACCCGCTCACGGGCCAACACGAGTGACGATTATCTAAACCGGTCCTGGGCCTCCCCTAGGTCGACTCTGCTTCAAATGAGTACCTGGTGCGGTGCGTAAAAAACATCGCCACTGGGGAGACAAAGGCGGCTGGGCGTGGTGATGGCCACCCTACCCCTTCATGTGCCGTGCCGGTCTTCATAGGTGCTCGCTAACAGCGCTGGCCCCAACAGTCTGTTGAGGCTGTACGGGGGGGAGGGGGGAGTCTTTGTCCCAGGCAAAATGTAGACAATGTTCTTTTTTGCTTGGACCCTAAACAATAAAGATGTGTCCTTTCCCGAGTGTCTGTTTGGCCAATAATGGAAATAATTGAGGGGCGTGCGTTGGTGCTGACGCACGCGGCTGTGAGATCTGGCCTCGCATCGCAATGCACGCCGGAAGGAGTTGTTTGTGTTTTCGGAGGCTCCGGTTTCGAACCCGTGTTCAAACAAGTAAGCGCAAGCATGTGGTGGATTTAGACAAGTGTTTTAAGGGTTACCTGATGCTTTGTGACGTGGTGGTGGGGGGGTGAAAAAAAAACCCCGTGGTTATTTATATATTTACATCAAAAAAACAAACCCCCTTTATCTCAGAGGCTGTTTATGCAGCTCCATGCATTGGTCTCTGCTGCAAGAATTCATCAAGTTAAATAATTGTTACTGCCATAGTAATTACACATTTGCATTGATAATTAGTACATCAAAAATGTAATTACCTCAACACACAAAAAAAACACTTACCTTTGAAAATAGACGAAGCAATTACGAGTTCATGAACATAAAAGTCTGCAACTTTTTCTTTTTTGTGTCTCCTACTGCCACATGTTGTGGTTGTGTTTCCGCCACTGTCCCCGAAGCATTGACTTGCAAATTACCAGCATCACATTTAAATTCCAGATTAGCGGAAATCGCCCGCGGGTTGAAACGCTGCGCTTTAACAACATTACTCCCATCTCGGCATCTCACGGCCGTCTCAATTACTCTGGGACATTACTGACAACTGCAGAGAAATCGCTGCCTCCGCCGACAGGGTCATCATAAATGCTGAGCAAATTGATGTCTTAGAGGCGGCTAAAGTTAATCATTGCGCTCTTCTAGGTGGCTTTCAGCCCAACGCCAGGGTGAATTGCAGCCCCAAGGATAGCAGGAAACAGCGCCTGTGAAGTTATTATGCATGGATATTGCCGGTGAAGGATTGCACTGAAGCTATATAAGTACACAGACCTCAGATTTGTGTTGTGTATGCATATGCTGGATAAAGGATCGCGCTCTGGTGCTGTATAAGCACATATACTCGCGTGTGTGTTCTTTGTCAAGCATCCTCGATTTCCTGCGGTCAAGAATTGCACATGGTTACGCAATATAAAGCAAATAACCCCGGTAAGGGAGCATTGTGAGTTTAAAGGGTTCCGTCGATTTTGTGTGTGAAACACCAAAACAGTGGGATGCTACTTTGCTGTACCAGGTTTTTCCACGACGCGGTGCCCATCCACATCAAAGGAATTCTTTATTTCGGGACGATTAGGAAGATGAATGATACAATGAAAATTATCCAGGCTGGGTGTTTTATTCAGCAGCACTCTGATTTCATTTAGGACTGCAGTCTTAATCGGCTCTCAATTGAAGAGTAAAGCACGAGACCTTTTGATGTGGTTTTTCGGGGTATAAATTTGCAGCCCGAGGCTTATTGTTTCACGCGGACTACAACATTTCCCCGTGGCGCTTTAGCCCATCTCTGCAGTGAAGCGACACCAAACCTCCCTCGTGTACTCGGTGCTGACTCAGTCTGCCTGACCCCCAACTCGTAGTGTCCAAGCACCGATCAGCATGGTCATGTTATGCAGCTTTGCGGGCAACGCGCTCCACGCGTTCATCTAGGTCCACAACGAACTATGGTCGCTTGCATGCATAATATGTGCCCCGCTCGGGGAGATTGTGTTCAGCGGAAACTAAGCACCTGGGGGAGATGTTTGTGTTTGACAGAGGCAAAGGGAGCGTGTTTATGTCGCCTGCTTTGCGTTTGACTCGTGTTTACACTCGCCCAGCGCCCTTTCATCTGGCAGCCAGGGCCTGATGAACGTTTTGCCCGTGTGACAAACTGCTTTGGCCACATGGTATAGGATGTGGAAACTCAGCAGGGCAAGCTCTCGGTAGGGTAGGGCCAGATTCCCCTACCCCCATTACCAATCCTGCGGCAATCCCCCCCCCCCCCACATTTCCGTCAAGGCAAGCAGACCACCCCGGCAGATGCCTATAATCTCCACTCAGTCTGGCAGCAGGTCACACGCCACCAAAGTCCACACATCCTGAGATCAACCTGCTCGCGGCTAGGGTGAAAACATTTTTAACAGCGTAGCTTTGTCATTGATTGTGTTTGCTTGTTTAAAAAAAAATCCTTTCCTCCCACCCTCCACCAAAAATTGGTTACAAGTCACTAGCCGGCCGAATCCACAGCGAATCACCTGCACAGAGTGGGGGAATTCAGAGTGGCTTGAGCTATGAGAAGCTTCCTGCAAGGCTACACTTTGTAAACAGCAAAACAAAACCCCCCCCAACAACAAACACTTGCCAGGGTTTTACTTGGCTGCCACGGCAGCGCTACCGAGCCAAACGCACTCAGTGCTGTTTCCATGGCTATCTGGTTTCTTTTTTAAATCTAAAGCAAACTTATCCGGGGCGCTTGATAACGCTTGTTGTGGTTCGAGGTGGCAGATAATGATAACATAAACGTTTACAGATATATGTCCACTTGCATAAAGGCTTCCGTAGAGAAAACTGAACAAGCAAAACATATACACATTTCGCCTGGCATTTAAAATTCTATTGAAAATGAGTTTGCACAATTGCATCCGTTATGGTTCGCTTTTAATTCAACGGAAATACAACAGCGTGAAAGTCTCGTATCAATGAATGCAGATTCCTGCCTACATCATGTCAAAAAATAAAATTCTGCATTTCCGCTAAATCAGCATTGTGTACTTTCAGATGCGCTTCTGTGGCCGTCTGAAACGCTCTTCCGAATTTAGGAAGCCACTGGAGCTATGCAATTTAAAATGATCTAGATTGAAAACTCATTTCTTTAGAGCTGCTTTTTGTGTTTAGTTTGTTGTCCTTCCCCCATACTTCCGTTTAGCATGGTTGGCTATGTACGGCGCGAAATTAGTTTATACATACACACCCAGCATATTCATGAATGCCAGTGATATCCTCACAATGGAGCATTTCCTGCTCAGATATTTTCAGAACAATGATTTTTTTTAAACATATAAAAACAATTTCTGGTGCAAATATCTGAGCAGGAAACATATTGCAATCGGATGCCAATCCCACTGCTGCATCAAGGCCTCCCCCATGCCACGCCAGGTGACGAGGACCGATTGACCATACTTCACCACCCCGGTCATTGCGGCTTGATGAAGGGAGAAATCCTGGGCTGGTTAATTTATCACCCATCTTTGATGTGAACCGCGACTGGGAATCAAATGTAGATGGTGCACATATTGCGGTGCCCCCCACATTGCGCGCGTATCCCGGTGCCCCCTCCGTTTGATCTGTCCACGATGTCACTGTGACCGGCAGGGGCCCCCTACTACGACAACGTGCGTCCGCTCGCCTACCCGGACTCGGACGTCGTCCTCATCTGCTACGACGTGGCTCGGCCGGAGACACTGGACAGCGTGCTCAAGAAGGTGCTTTAAACAAAGATCCCCCCCCCCTCCTGCATATCCTTATTGGACTGTTGGGAAAAAGTGCTGTTAGCGAGCACCTAATGAAGGCCAACGCGACAGACACGGGGGTGGGTGGCAAGCACCACACCCGGGCCGCCTTTGTATCCCCAGTGGCGATGTTTACGAGGCTGAGTCGACCTAGGGGAGGCCCGGGACCGGTTCAGATAATCGTCACCGGTGTCGGCTGCGAGCGGGAATCGAACTCGTAGCGAAGCGCGCTAACCGCGACGCTACCGCTCCTCCGCACAGACAAGACAAAAGACACGCTTTGTGCTCCTGCTGCCACTACAGACGGTGTTTTGCTTTGGGGAAATCCGGCAAATCCGACTGAATCTGGTCCTGGAATCCATTTCACGATGCGCCTGCCGCTGCCAAGCCCCATGTTTGGCATTTGGGGGATATGCCGCAAAACACCTGTCAGTAAGCAATACGTCAGCTGCTGGATTTGTTACGGTCGGTTATTTGGAGTATTTTGAAAGTTGCTACAGGCTACACAGGCCTGGCATTTTCACCCTGCACAAGCACCATAAATTACAGGCACTCGTGACCCTGCTTTTGAGCAAGCCCGAGTGTCCGATGAAGTGTTGAGCTGGCATTTTGATAAATAATCTACACTGCTTATATTAAAGGTTGCGCAAAGACTTGTTTTTGTCAGGGGTGGGTTTTATGGTTTATTCCTATAAACTACTTTTGTTATTTATTTGATCAAGTAAAGCCCACTGAGCTATATTGCTATTTTGTATCCTGGCTACAAATGATAGCTCAACAAAGTGGCTTATCGTGTGGACATTTGTAGCAGCCGAATGCTCTAAATACACGCGACCACGGGGAGAACATTCAAACTCCAAATTTACGGGCGTCGGGGTCGGGATCGAACCCATGACTGGTGCTTATAGTGCTGACCAAGGCGTGCGTAGTGCTGACTCAATAAATGGGGCGAGTGGAATAATCAGAAGCAGCTCTTTGCATTTTATAACACATTATGTACAATGCATACAAGAGGCAATTACAATCAGTGCATTTTCTACATGCAGTCTTTCGTAACCAATGTCATGATTCACAATTGATTTTTAGGTCAGATTACGTGGGTTAAATGTGTGTCGTACACCCCCACCTATCAACGAAGCGGCGTTACACGTGGGGGCTTGCTCTCCTGGACACCCGCGCGCCCAAGAAGTGGAAACACGTCCACGCCTGCTCACGTGGCAACTTCATTCATGGGCCGTGTCGGGTGGAGGAGGGTGTATGACACACATTTTATTTCCACCGTCTGACCCAAAAATCGATGATGATGATGATGGCAAAAATAAACCATGCTCGATTAGATTACACCTGGACTGGATGACTCCGTCACGGCGCGTTGTCGCCCTGCGGTTTTCTTCACTTGTTGCGAATGCACGACGCGTCCGGTGCTCGTGTACAATGATGAATGCGATGCGGGGGGGGGGGGCTGAGCAGGAGTGGGTGGGTGGGGGAGCTGCTATCGCACTTATCGTGCTCACCCCCCACCTCCCCCCCCCCCCACTTTGTTAACGAGAGCCAGAGAGCCGCGGGCTCTTCGATCGGGGCGCGTGCGGAGCATTGGCCGAGGTTTCCCGCAAGCAAGAAGCTCGCTGACGTCGTCAACGAGCGTGAGCCCGCCGTCACGCGAACTCCCCGTGGTCGCGGCGGACTTTGGCTCGGTGGCCGTCAGACATTTAAAATGCTTTCGTGACTGCAGGGATTCATCTTCCCGGTTCTTTCGGTAAAGTCACGTAGAAGGGAAGTAATAAAATAATAAAAATAAAACATAATAAAATAAAATAATTCTCACGACGTTTCGGCTACAACGCAAGCAGCCTGAAGACGGCTGCTTGTGTTGTAGCCGAAACGTCGTGAGAATTATTTTATTTTAGTATGTTTTATTTTTCTCACGACGTTTCGGCTACAACGCAAGCAGCCTGAAGACGGCTGTTTGCGTTGTAGCCGAAACGTCGTGAGAATTATTTTATTTTATTATGTTTTATTTTTATTATTTTATTACTTCCCTTCTACGTGACTTTACCGAAAGAACGAAGAAGATTTAAAATGAGTTTGCGCAATCACGTCCATGACGATTCGCTTATAATCAGCATAAATACGACAGACTGAAGTTTTGTATCAATGAATGGAAGATTCCTGCCTACATCATGTCAGAAATAAAACTCTACATTCCGCAAAATCAGCATCACGCCCTTTCAGATGTACTTCACTGGCCGTCTGGAATGCTCTTCCTTCCGATATTAAAAAGCCACCGAAGCTGTTTAGTTTGTCGTCCTTCCCCTCCGAACCTCTGATTAGCACGGTTGGCTACGTATAGCTCGAAAAAAGTTCAATGTACAAAGACAAAGATCCCCCGTATAGCCTTAACATACTGTTGGGGCAAGTGCTATAAGCAAGCAGCTATTAAGGCCGGCACGGCACACGAGGGGGTGGGTTTCCAGCAACAGGCCCGAGCCGCCTTTATCTCCCCAGTGGCGATGTCTACCACACACCTCACCAGGTACTCATTTAAGGCCGAATCGACCAGGGAGGAAGCCCAGGACCGGTTCAGACAATCGTCGCCGGGTCGCCAGGTTCGTTGCGCAGCGTAGCGCTCACCGCTACACTACCGCTTCCCGTCGTGCTCGTGAACACACTCGCACTCGCTCGTGCCTCTCACTCGGACCAGAAGCCTCCCTCCCTCCCTTCCTCCCTCCCTCCCTCCCGGCGCGACGCAACGGGGATCGATGCAGTAAAAGCAAAATTGCTCCGATACTGCGTTTACAAAAGAACGGGGGTGGTGGTGGTGGGGGGGGGGGGTGGGAGACCCCATTGCATGGGGGTCCGTTTGAAGTCGAGACCCCCTTCCCCAGCCCCTGCTGCCACATCGCGGTTTCCATTAGCCCGCCGCCGTCTCTCGGCACAGATGCGTCGTCCAAGCTCTCATATTGCCGAGTGCTTCTTTTATACCTCTGCGTTTGAAACGGAGGGATAGTGCTGCTCAGATCAGGCAGGGGAGGTTTTCAATGTTTGTGAAGAAAGGGAAATGCTCACTTGTGTCAATGTCGTTGTTGTTGTTGCTATTTCCAAACAGTGGCGTTAGACGTTCTTTGGTTTGTGCAGGGATTCGCATAAATGTATGTGTGTTAAACTTCTTTCGCACCGTACGTATCCAACCGCGCTAATCGGAGGTGCGGGGGAAGGATTTAATTATATTTCAGTGCTCGCTTACCGTGGTTCCAGGTTAAATACTCCAGGGAGATAGGAGAGCAAACGTTTTACCGCATCATCGTCATCATTTGCAACGTCAATCACTCGCGTACAGATTATTTGCAATTGAGTTAACGCAGCTTAAATATCCTGCTCTGTCTGAATTCACAACGGGCTCGTTGACGTCTGTCTGGTCACCGACACACACACACGCACACACACGCACCCCTTGTGCTTGGTACGTAATGCCGTAGTCCCGAGCAGTTCCGGAGCCAAAGCCCCGCAGGTCACGTGAGGTCAATCGTAAATCCTTCACCTTCTGACCCCGACTTTGGGGCGGGCAGTAGCGGTGGGGCAGTGGGGGGGGGGGGGCACGGCTTTCCGTGTGGCCTGCAAGTTGAGTCGTCGGCAGAGTGAGAACTCCTCCGTGGCAGATCATCCGAGTAGCATAAGTAGCTCCAAATGTAGTAGTAGCTACTATGACATACGTAGTAGCTACATATGTAGTAGCTACGGGCCCCACACTTTCAAGGCCCCCGCGCTAAATGCTTTCAAGCTATTAATTCGGGTTCAGTGATTCTGCACTTGCTCTATTACTATAGTACTATACTGCCTTCAACTTTTATGAACGACTAGGTGTTTAAGGTTAGCGATTTGTCGTATTACCTGTCTGTGTAGCAAATGACACAAATTACAATGACTTTACTATGCAAGTAAAACATGTGTGTGTTTTAATACATATGCGTTTTATTTATTTATAACAAATGCTATACAGGCCCCGCACTAGCTTAATCTGGCACTGCTCCATGACAGTCGTTCCCGAGACGTCCCCCCCCTCCCCCGTCCCTTCACGGATCCTGTGTTCCGTGTCGAGTCGCCGCGACAATCCGTCGTGGCGCGAGGACGACGGCTCACGTCGTTCCCAGAAGTCACTTTTGTTTACCACTCTACCTCCGTAGAAGCCCTTTCATTTTTACACTTTTTGACAGATTGTTCACGTGTTCTGTAGACACGATCCCTTCACTCGAGCACGTGCGAATAACAATCATCATAAGTGCGCGCGAGGTACAAGAGGGAGGTATGCATGTTGCGTATGCGTGTCGAACTTCTTCCGCACCGTGTGCTAATCGGAGAAGTCGCGCGTGCTGCCTCGCGCTCGTGGAGTGTTCACGTTTGTGTAATCATTTGGTTTTTTTTCGGCTCAAGGAGGATGCCCCAGGAGTAGATCGTTTCTCAGATTAGGGCCGTGAGCTCAAGGTGTGACTACGGGTTCGTACCCGTCCCGTCTGCTAACCGTGTACAGCAGCAATCAATCAGGATGAGATCTTAAGCCTCCACAATCTGTCGGAGTCTCATTTCCTCTCCTTGGGTGGCACTGTTATTCTTTGCGCCCGCAAAGCTTACAAACAGGTTCTAATGCGACACACACATGTGCGCTAAAGATCCTCAGTAGTTTATTATTCAGCTGCCTTGGGCGGTGCTTAATCGAGAGCGAGTTGGCTTATTTTGCGTTGTGCGATGATCCACGTTTGGTTAAAAATTTCCTTTCCGAAGCCTTAATGAAAACGGATTATGATGAGATGCATGGCTACGCTGATACAGACCCTGCAGAGCAGTTGCTTGAAAAAAATTAAAGAGCAATAAAAATTTCAATGCCACATTCAGGTTAATTGACAAGTAACACGGCATGCTGGTCTGTGAGTGCCGGTGCATCCGTGTGTGTCGATGTGCATGGTCTTCATAGGTGCTCGCTAACAGCAATCACCACATCAGCCTGTTGTGGCTATTGGGGAAGCTTTGTCTCTCAGCTGTGTGTGTTTGTATTGGGGGCGGTGTTGTAGCAAACACCAGTGACGATTATCTGAACCGGCCATGGTCCTCCCCTAGATCGACTCGGCCTCAAATAAGTACCTGGTGTGGTGTGTAAACTTCGCCACTGGGGAGACAAAGGCGGCCGGGCGAGGTGCTGTCCACCCACACCCTCGTGTGCCGTGCCGGCCTTCATAGGTGCTCGCTAACAGCACTTGCCCCAACAGTCTGTTGAGGCTACACGGGGGATCTTTGCATTGATCTTTGTTGTAGTAATCCATGGAGTGCCCCCTACAGTCTCGGCAAACCTCGGTTAAATTCCTGGCCACGCATATCAGTGACATTTGCTATCTGAACCTGTTCTGGACCCTGTGGAATGTTGCTCCAGTCTAAGACGAGTAAGGCAGGTGCCAGTGTGGTGTGTGACCAGTGTCAGCCCTGGGAAGACAAAGGTGTCTGGGAATGCAGTTTTGCCACGCCACTTCCTCGTGCGAACACGCCGGCGCTGAAAAGTGCCCGCTTAAACTTGCTCCGTCAAATCTATGGAGCTAATCGGAGGTGCTTCGTCTGTTCGTGCGCGTGCGTGCGTGCGATTGCTGGCATGTTGTGCTGGTGCAGTGGCGGGTGGAGAGCCACGAGTTTGGCGCAAGCACCAAAGTCCTGCTCATCGGCTGCAAGGCTGACCTTCGTGCGGACCTGCAGACCTTGCTGGAGCTGTCCAAGCAGCGGTGCATCCCTGTTACGCAGGAGCAGGTAACAGCAGCTCCATCGAACCACGCTCGGACTGCCTCAACCTCCACATTCAAACAAAAGCCACTCGCTCCTGTGTCAGCCATCCTCTCTGCGAGCAATTTTTTTTATACTCTTAGCTTTTTCGGTAAAGTCACGTAGGTAAAAAATGAAATAAGAATTAATAAAAATAAAATAATACAAATAAAAAAAAATCACGACGTTTCGGAGGCAACACAAGTATCCGTCATCAGGTGGGACCGTCACAGCCAGATTTGCTGTATACAGACACTTGTGTTGCCTCCGAAACGTCGTGATTTTTTTTAAATTAATTTTAATTTAATTTTTTACCTACGTGACTTTACCGAAAAAACTATGTGTATGAATCTTTGCAGTCACGAAAACTTCAAATCTAGAATATATATATATTTTTTACCCAAGCCACTCTTCTTGCGTATGATACAATGCTTGAAACTCGTCACACTCGTGATGTCCTCCAACGCTTGCCTACGAGGGGGGGTTTGGTGGTGAGCATGTGGTTACAGAGCGCCATGCTATAAGTACGTAGACCTGAGTTCGTTTCCCAGTCGTGGGGCGAACGTCGGCAGCGAGTGACATCTGGGCGGGGTCGCGTGTGCGTGACCCCGTCGGAGACCCGCACCCTCTACGGTGCGGTGAAGTATGATCAAGCCAAACCCCCATGATCTATACGACGCCTGGGAGGTCGTTGTCCAGCAGAGGTTTGAACAAGGGTGCTGTCCATTACAATTATTACGAGGGGAGTTGGTTTGGGAAATGTATCCGGTCAGTTTCGTGTAACATTCCTCTGTTTTACTACCACACGTTGGTCAATTATTCTCACAAATGTCGTGTAGTCGCGTAACCGCAGTGTCCCTTCAGTATTAACTCGGCTTCATCGTGCACAAATGTGTCTGCTCGGGGAGTTTTGAGACAATCGGGTTCAAGGCGTGCTTTCAAATAAGCCCTCGCTCAGCTGCAGAAATTTTTGCCGACTATTGAGATATTTAAACTATTTTTACATTTCACGGCCAGTTAGTAAAATTTGCTTGTTTGTTTTGTTTTCTTTGACAAATTTGGAGACTGTGAACATTGTTTTCCGTATGCTTGTCGGTGCGTTAAGAAGGGAACGCCGAGTGAATAATTCATCCGCCGCTTTGCAACATCTCGTGCCATTGTTTACATGTTTGCACCAGAATGATGTATGCTCAGCGAAGCGCTTGTTTGGCTATGTAAATGCCTGGTAAATAATTGCGCGTGCGAATGAAAATGTCACGCGAAAGCGCCGACACAAACGTGATAATAACCCCGACAAACCAATGCCCGTTTGTCATCGCCCGGGGTGTATCCACGCGGTCGCATCGCCGCCTTGCTTGAGGGGCGATGCGACATGCATCTTTCACGAGGCTCAAGGGAGGAATATGCATTGGGTGGCGGAGGCTGGAAGTAGGGTCACGTGAGGTTAGAAATTGCGTTCTTTCATTTTGGTTAACTTCAAATTGGGAATTTTTTTTTTCAAAACGAGAGAAAAGAATTAGTGGTTCTTGACCCCCACAGGCACGGTCATTAGTGATGCTCCACAGAATGCACGGAATTTGCGAACGGGCTCTGGGTGGCCAGGCTCCCAAACCATCTCCAACACCAATTAAAAACCGACTGTTGTTTTTTTTTCCATTATAAAAGACTAATTTTCCAGAAGAGTACACATCTGAGATGAAAACGCAGAGGCTAAAATATAACCATTAAAAAGTGCATTAAAATTCGGGCAGAATCAGAGAGCTCTGACAGTCCCTAGCAGGCAACACCGGTCAACTCGAT
Source organism: Lampetra planeri (assembly GCF_965212315.1). NCBI lineage: Eukaryota > Metazoa > Chordata > Hyperoartia > Petromyzontiformes > Petromyzontidae > Lampetra > Lampetra planeri. The sequence continues at coordinate 2,593,756 of NC_136107.1, read as the reverse complement.
AGTTTAATGTGGGAGTCGTTTGTATAAAACAAATAAAACAGGGTTGAATAGCAAACCCGATTGATCGAGGATCGAATAGAACATTCGATTGGTACAGCGGTATCACACATTGCCACAACTGCCACGTGTAAGTAAAAAAGTTTTCCACTATAAATCCTTTATATGCGTGGCGGCTAGAGTCCTCTCGTCCTCTGGCTTGAGATGGCTGCCACCTATGGGTCAGATGATTGCCTGCCACCATTAAGCAATTGGTAATTAAATAAATAAGCAGAAATTCCTAAACAGTGTAAAGTTATGGAAAAAAATTTTCACGAAAATAAATTGTCACGCACAACGAGTCTGTGTGCAAAATGTCAGCTCGATTGGATCACGGGAAGTGGGTAAAAAAACGACCGAAAGATTTGCACGGTCGTAAGCGCGCAAGCAAGCAAGCAAGTGAACTTAATATAAAGGATTAAAAAAAAACTCCTTAACATATCACGGAGAGAAGAAAATCTCAGATTCGGAGCGGAGGGGAGTACGTCATGTAAATGCATCGTCTTCAGTGGTGCATTCCCCATTAATGTTACGCAGCTGACAAAAAAACCAACACTACTGTCCCAGGCAGACTTACTGATGTCACTCCTCAAAACGATGACGTTCCTGGGAAAACCAGGACAGGTGGCATCCGCGGTGTCACGCAGCTTAGTACGCTGCCCAACAGAAACAGGCCTTTAGACTCCTTTTCTTCTCTAAATGTCAAACTGATAAGCCACTTTGTTGAGCTATCATTTGTGGCCAGGTCGCTTGTGAAAAAGAAGTTAATACCTCCAGTGTGCTTTGTCTGGTAGGATGGGTGATGGTTTCGTGTTGTATTTGTTTGTGTTTGGGTGATCTCTTCAACCTTTCTTCTATTCTGCATTCCTGTCGTAACGTTCTTACCCCGTGCCCCGGCTGGACATCTGTGAAAAAGAGCTTCATAGCTCATCGGATTCGTCCAGTATGAACAAATATTCTGAAATATTCAGAGCGGGATACATCGTGAATAAGAATCCCGTGGCTTGCGGAGAAACGGCAAAACGTCTCGCGGGAGTAGTAAGCGGCTCTACGAAACAGCCGGGGCATGCATCCTCAAGAAATGTGTACTGGGAGGTTTGCCGTTATTATTTTAAACATATATATATGAAAGAACACTGTTTTTACAATACCTCGGGAAGTTTTCGGCTAACCGTAATGAACGTGTTCGTTGTGGTTTTTTTTTAGCAGAATCGCACATCTGACGCAATCTCACACGCCATCTGCCATCATCGCTAGCAGACACGGCGTGGCATTATAGATCTATTGTGATTGATTTCAGAGACATTGTCATTGTCTGTTATATTTAAGAATTACATTTTCGTTAGCTTATTTGAGTTTCTGAGCTGTGTTAAATTAATCTCATGGATCCTTACAGCTATATTGTAGCCCAGATAAAAATGAGATTGTGGATGTAGTAGGTCTCTTTGTATTCATGTGTCAAGTAGACTCAAATATATTGCCATCTAAGTGAGCAGCCTTTATATTCCTGGGCATAACATACTGTGAGTGTAAGCATTGAATATCTGTAGGCTCACCACTTGAGCTAATTTTTCTGTCTGGGTAGAATTATGGTAGAGTGCCAGATTGTCAGAAGGCTGTGGAAACTAATCTCTGCCAGGGAAGACTCGGCTCATCATATCTCGATTTGAAGTTTTCGTGACTGCAGGGATCCATACTCTTTGGTTCTTTCGGTAAAGTCACGTAGGTAGAAATAAATTAAATCACGACGTTTCGGGCGCAACACAAGCGTGTTGCCCACTTCAGCAATTGTCTCTCGCTGTGGTTGTCCCACCTGATGACAGACGCTTGTGTTTCGCCCGAAACGTCGTGATTTAATTTATTTTATTTTATACCTACCTGACTTCACCAAAAGAACCAAAGAGTATCAGCTCATCATCTTTCCGAAGATGACAAAATGAGCGTTACTTTGTGAGAAGTCCGCAGTTTGTTTTTCTACGGAATTACTTGCCCCTGCCACAGAAAGGTGGAATTCCCACCGACGGCTTAGGACCGTCGGATGCTGGCGAACGCCACCTGACGGCCCGTAAAGTCACGTAGGTAAAAAATTTAATTAAAATTAATAAAAATAAAATAATAAAAATCACGACGTTTCGGAGGCAACACAAGTCTCCGCCATCAGGTGGGTTAACACGCTGTTCACACCGCCCCAATTAATTCTGCCGTCCGAACCGCCGGCCCCGGCTAACGACGTCCCGCGCGTTCGCTCTCGCGGCCTTGCACAGGGCGCAGCCGTGGCACGGCAGCTCGGGGCGGCCGCCTACGTGGAGTGCTCGGCGAAGCTGTCGGAGGACAGCGTGCGCGACGTCTTCCACATGGCCACGCTGGCGGCGCTCGGCCGCCTGCCGCGCTACCTCGTCCGGCGCGGCCACTCGCGGCGCGAGACCGCGTCGGCCACCCGCACGCCCCCCTCGTCGCCGTGCGACGCCGTCTCCACCGCTGCCACCTCCACCGCCGCCGTCGCCTCCTCCGCGCCGCCCGCCGAAGGGCAGAGGGCGGCACGGCACCCGCGCAAGGAGCGCGCCAAGAGCTGCGCGGTGATGTGAGCCCCGCCGGTGAAGGCGCCACGAGCGCCGCTGTCGCCACTGGCGCCGGGAGCGCCCGGCGTCGCGGGCCGCGTGCCGCTGGCTACTGCCGTGACCGCCGCCCAAACTTCCCACTGCCGGGGAGCAATTGAGTTTGTCGTTTAGCGTGGCCCCGGTGAGGGACGAGGCTTAACTTCCTCCTGCCCCCCCCCCACCCCGGCCCTCTCTCCGTTTAAGAGTATCACTGCTTGTGATCGTGAAAATACAACCATCCCGAGAATAACAATGGCCTTGTTTGGATAGAATGTGCGCGGTGGTGGGGCATCGTGCGTGCGTGCCAGCGAGCGAGCAGGCGTTCCTATCCTCCAAAAAACTCGGGAGTAGTTCTCCAAAGATGGAGCGTGTCGCCGTGTTAATACAGCTGCCTTGAGAAGTCGTTTGTTTGGATGGTTGAGTGTCGGACACCTGGAGCCGGAGAGTTGCAGGTCAAGGAGCGGACGCCAGCCTGAGCGGAGGACATTCTGCGTGCGGTGCAGAACTCGCACCCGCCATTGGGAACGGAAGATTGCGGAAAGAGACAAAACGTCAAATCCGTGCGAATGTGCGTCTGTTACTCTTGAAAAAAAAAGTGCAATAGTTGAGACTGAAGGAAATCACGAATAACAGCAAGAGAAAATTAATCAGTCACGTGTCTTCATGAGTTGTTGTGTAATCTATCACGAGCTACGTAACGGAAAATGTATCAGTAGCGGTAACTGTTTTTTGGCGTGGGTCACTGTGATAACTCTCATGCGATGTGCTGTAATTTGTAATTTATTTCCGAATCTGTAAACAATTCGATTTTTAATTTTTTTTTGTTGAACACGTTGTTTCACCCTCCTGGAAAGTAACAGTTTTGATTACAGCAGAAGAAAAAATCGGCATTCGGCATTTTATTTTCAGAAAGTTGTACGGCATTTTGTTATCTTAAAAAAAACACACACACACGGCGTGACATTTTTATTTTCGGTTCGAAGAACGTGTAATAAGTGCTTTTTATGTCTGTTAAATGGTTTCTAAATAAATACTTAATTTGCAACCACTGTGTGGGAAAAACTGATAAGGGCCAACAATACCTGGCTGCTCCTGGCATCTTCACATATAGGCGGCTGCTGCTGCTGCTTCTTCCGCGGCCGGTGAGCCGCTGTCAAAGTGGCACTGCTCGGCTCCTCGTGCTTAAGCCACCGAAGCTAGGCCCAACCTCGTGCGACATTTCACGTGTGAACAGATTTCTCATCTTTGCTCGGTCACGGACAAAATCGAACGGCAAGTTCGCAAACGAGACGTATTTTACTAGCTCGAGGCTTTCGCGACCAACATGATCTATAATATCGTTTTTTTTGGGTTAGATCTCGTAAATATAAATGTGTCGTTAAACCCGCCACCACCCGACACAGTCAATTAGTAAGGGGTTTGTCACGTGAACAAAACGTGCCAATTCGTTACTAGTGTAGTGTTGTAAAGGACGGACTTCTAAACTTCTTTATGGCACACACTGTTTATTATCTTAATACACAGTCCCTATCACACAAAGGGGGTCTATGGTCCCCTCACCTGTTACCCTGAGGAGACACAGCCTCCGGACCTTGCAGGCTATCTAATCTCCCTGCTATCCCAGCGTCCTCTGACTGGACCTAGGGGATCTCTCCCCGACCACTGGTGACACTGAGCCCGAGCCCTGATAAGGGCTGGAGGGCTTGGTCCAGGGTCCTAGAGGTCTTCGGCCGATTTGGGTCTTCGTGTAGCAGAACTGGCCAAGAGCTCTCAGCGCTCTGGCTTTTATACCTGTTCGTGGCCGGGTTGTCCAATCCCCGGCCACCTTGTGGGCCCCTCCGATTGGTCCTTCCCAATCTGGCGTTTGGATCCTACCTCACCGCCTTTGACCCTGACCGTTTGATTGAGCGGGAAAACCTTGTTTACGATCCGCTCTCTTAGTTTGCGAACAGCGAGTAGTTAACACCACTACACTAGTACAGCATACCGGTGTGTTTACAATCTGACTACTGTGACGTTTCGCCAATAATTACAACCAGCATCATCAGGCGGGCAGCCAGATTTATGGGGCAGCGACAAAGAGACGTTGATACACATTTAGATACAGTACATGCACTCAGACGACATACACCCATGCTAATATAGAGATATGTAACCGCCCATTGAATTGCCTCATGCATTTATGAAATGTTGAAATAGTCATCTTCTTGGTTCTTTCGGTAAAGTCACGTAGAAGGGAAATAATAAAATAATAAAAATAAAACATAATACAATTATTCTCACGACGTTTCGGCCACAACGCATGAAGACGTCCTCGGGTGAAGAACAGGTCTGTCGGAAAGACAGTCTGAATGGCACTACAAGAATATGAATCCCTGCAGGCACGAAAGCTTTAAATCGAAATTGTTGAAATAGTGTTTTTAATAATCACACGAGGTAATGCAGACATCGTTTGTATTCATCTTCTTGGTTCTTTCGCTAAAGTCACGTAGAAGGAAAATAATAAAATAATAAAAAATAAAATAATTCTCACGACGTTTCGACCACAACGCAAGCAGCCGTCTTCATGCGTTGTGGCCGAAACGTCGTGATAATTATTTTATTATGTTTTATTATTTATTATTTTATTACTTTCCTTCTACGTGACTTTACCGAAAGAACCAAGAAGGTGAATCCCTGCAGTCACGAAAGCTTTAAATCGAAATCATTTGTATTTCCCATTTATCTTCAACGATATGTACTTTTTTTCTTTTTTTAAATCCACACATTAATAGTTAACACTCTTAAAATGTAAATCGCCTCGACTTGTCATCCTCTCGCTCGGGTTATCACTTCACTGCTTGCCAAACCGATGTTCCGGATCAATCGCATTCGCGCAAGATGCATGCGATCGGCTCCTGATGCCGCCTCTGAACTGGACAGGCATTATCGACTCCTGCTGCTGCTGCTGCTGTTGGAGCAGCGGCAGCTGGAAGCCAAGTCCCCCGAGGTCATTCTCCACGCAAGTCGCGCAGCCAAAACTTCCGCCGTGCACACACCAGAGGGGCTTCTTCTTACCCGTGACCCTAGAGCCCGCGGACAATCTACCCCGCAGATAAGGGGCCGTTCGTACATGACGTCACGCATCTAAGTGGTGGGGGGGGGGGGTCAGACATTTGTGATGATGTGTGACGAGGGGGGGGGGGTGAGACATGTGACGTCACATCAAAATGCGCAACTTTAAATAAATATAGACAACACGTTCTACGTAATTAAATTGACTTTTAAATAAATGTTTTCTCCTACAACATCAGAGTGCAGCGCCACATTTAATACGCACTACAATGACAATAGTTTAAAGCGATTTGAAGCATGTTTTTTTTTGGGGGGGGGGGGGGCAGAGTTTTGTGACGTCATATTTGAGGGGGGGTCTGACTTTTTTTGACGCCGTGTGACGATAGGGGGGGGGGGTCAAAAATCGTCTAAAATCGCGTGACGTCATTTATGGACGGCCCCTAAGGCGTGAGCAGAAATCGCGGATGGCGCTGGCTGCAGCATCCGCGATTTTGTGGTGCCCCACATCGCCAGCGAGACGAGAGGCGTTCTCCTGCATGTGCACCTCCGATTAACACGGTTGGCTACGTACGGTGCGAAGGAAGTTAAGCAAAGTCGACGTACGTGCACAGAACCTTTTCCTCAAAACCCAACAACTCTCCGCTCGATGTAAAGCTTTCGTGACTGCAGGGATTCATCTTCTTGGTTCTTTCGGTAAAGTCACGTAGAATGGAAATAATAAAATCAAGGCGCTCTTCCCCCTCCAACCCAGCTTAAATAGACGCTCCAAGCCTGGGGTTGTTTCATTCAGACTCTGTCATCTCGACAGACCTATTCTTCACCTGAGGACGGCTGCTTGCGTTGTGGCCGAAACGTCGTGAGAATTATTTTATTATGTTTTATATTTATTATTTTATTATTTCCATTCTACGTGACTTTACCGAAAGAACCAAGAAGATGAACTCTCCGCTCTCCCAATGCGCACGAGGTGTCCCTGTACGTTGAACTTCTTTCGCGCCGTACGTATCCAACCGTGCTAATCGGAGGTGCGGGGGCAGAGCAACGAAACTAAACACAACACGCAGTCCTCAGGAAATTAGTTTTCAATCTAGAACATTATACCTAACTAATCAGTACAGCGCTGGATTTTTTGCTCCGGGCACTTTTTTTGTTTTTTTGATTTGGCGTTGGCTCTGCAACGTGGTAGGATGTGCACGTGCATCCATTGTTCGGGTCAGTCTCGTTCCGTGCCACCGAAAGCTGCTTTGGCAATGTCACGATAACCCCCCCCCCCACGCCCGCCCGCCCGCACCGAAAAAACAACAACACGGCAGGCAAATGAAAAGGTGTTGTGAACAAAGGGCCGCGGGGAGCGCTAATTGTCGAGGCTGGCAGACCGCGTGCTCATCATCACCGAGGAGGAGGAGGAGGGAGGGGGGAGCAAGCCGAACACAGCGGAAGGATGGTCGGAGAAGAACGAGGAGTGTGTGCACTTTGATTTGCAAAAAACAAAAAAAACATCTTCTTTCAACATCTTCCTCCTTCCCCCGTCGCTCCGTGATAGCAGTGTGATAAATAGATGCCCTAAGTAGTGCATTGTGGGTTGCAATAAGAACAAAAGTAGTGCTTAAAAGCAGGCATTCGAACGGAATGGATGCGTGGCTGTTATTCGCGTGCGTGCTCCACATTGAGGCAACAACAGGGCTGCCAGTTTAAACATCGACTGCCTTTCCCCTGTACCCAGATGCCACCCCCCCCCCCCTTCTATGGCGAGCATTCTCAAGCGTGAAGCAAAATGGCAAACTCTCTTACAACATACCATGCAAAAAAAGATTTAATTACACTTATTTGGACCATCTTATTTGACAGACAACTATTACAGGTTATTGATAGACAGCCAGGCTTGTTTTACCATGTTTAGTTGGTTTTTTTTCACACTATTGTTATGTAGGCCAGGCTTAGTCACAAACCGTACCTCTCCATAACAAAGGCTCAGCCTCTTAAGCCTCACCTTACCATATTAATAAAAAGTGTGCCGTACTTGGCCCTTCCCCCTCTCCAACCATTATATATACGGAGTGGTAGCTCTTGTAATCTCTCATTTACTTGATACAGCTGTCGTGGCTGTGACGGTTCCACCTGAAGACGGAAGATTGTGTTGCCTCCGAAACGTCGTGATTTTTATTTTATTTTACTTTTATTAATTTTAATGTTTTACCTACGTGACTTTACCGAAAAAACCTAAGAATACGAATATTATTTCATCCTCATCCATATCAATATTGAATTTACATCCACATTGCAGTAAGGGCATAACTGTGTGAATGAATGTTTAATGTGCCCTGTAATAGGTCGCTTGCGTATGATGCATTAAGTTTTTATCCACACAATCTTCCATTGCCTGAAACAGATTTTTTTTTGTTAAATCAAAAAATATTTCCCCCCCCCCAAAGCCCCCCCCCGAGAGCCCCCCACAAAGCCCACCCCTCCCCCAAAGCAGGGCTGTGTGATAAAAACGCATTGAGACAGGCAGGATTTAATGGCCATGCCCGTAATTTTCGTGTCACTGTATTAATTTCCCTTTACAATTGTATTAACTTAACGTGTTTTTTTTATATCGTTTTACATGCAATCGTCTCCATTATATATAAAGAAAAGTCACAACCCCCCCCTCCACCAACTGCGGTGACAACCTTGACAGCAACATCTGTCAAGAGGAGACAAGATCCGGGTCAAAACATAATCGTACGTCTTGGTCCAGCTTCTCGCAAATTCAAATCGTGACTGAAGCTCAGTTCTGTAATTTAGAACTGCCCATCAAGTTTGCAGATCATCCCAAAAAAAAAACAACGCAGCAGAAGCAACAGCAGCAACCCATTTCCATTCTAGATTTGAAGCTTTCGTGACTGCAAGGATTCATATTCTTAGGTTGTTTCGGTAAAGTCACGTAGGTAAAACATTAAAATTAATCAAAGTACTTGATACAGCTGTCGTGGCTGTGACGGTTCCACCTGAAGACGGAAGCTTGTGTTGCCTCCGAAACGTCGTGATTTTTATTTTACTTAACTTTTATTAATTTTAATGTTTTACCTACGTGACTTTACCGAAAAAACCTAAGAATATGAACCCATTTCCAGTATCCGCGTCCTGTCGATAAACTATTCAGCTATTTGTTTATAAATTTACGACGCCGAGCCAGACTCTCGTTGGTATTCACATTGAGGTCACAATAATTCGCACGGCCGCATTATTACTCTGGCTTCATATTTGTTTATCTTCGGTGTAATTCTCGAACCGTAATGCATTTTCTCCACATGCCCAGCCCTCCCTCCTCCCACCTCCCCGCCACTGTCCGACCTTCTTGGCCAATTTGTCTTTTGAAAACGCTTTTAGTCTCCGTGTGACTTGGATAAATAAATAAATAAGCAGTTTTATCGCTAAAAAAAAAAAGCAAGTGACTTCGTTGGTGACAGCAAAGACTGGGAAATCTGCCGGGAGTGCAAAGGGAGAAGCCCTTCCAGAGGCTGCCAAGTGTCGATGGGATTCCACGTTGGTGCGAAAACGCGCAGCCATGGTGCGATATTCAGAAACAGAATAACGCCTTCCCACCAGGGCTGTGTGTTCTCCCACATGAAGCCTCCACCCCTCCTCAAAAAAAAATCGGATACGTTGCTTGTATAATGAATGATTCCGAGTGAAACACATTCTAAATAAAATAATAATAATACCCCGCAAAGAGCTGTCCGCAACAGAGGGAAGTGAGAGCCCGCTTTAGCTAATGAGAATATTTGCAAGCGGGGTTAAGGCACAGAAATGTCAGATTCATATTAACTTTCGATGGATTTCCATTGGCACAATTCAAAACAGCCTCTGAGCCTTTGGACACTGCGATATTCGTGCTGTCACCATCATTTAATTAACTTGTATGGTGGGCCATGCAGGAAATATGCAATTCGCCGTTTTCAATTGCTGGCAGTTCTGGCAGTTTAGGATACTGAAACTAAAATTGAAAATGGTATCAAGATGTCATTTTGCATCGTACTGACCAACCGTGGTTTGACAAACTACCGCCCGAAGATTCTCAGTGCTGTTCATTTTTTTTTTAAAGGGGTTTCACGATGGGCACTGAAGACAAAGTAGGCATTCGTTTGCTGCAGCATGAGAGTGAATTCTATTATGAATTGCGAATCTACGAACTATAAAACATAATGTGGTTGCCTCGGATGAATAAGCACATTTGGATGAATATTTTACACCGACTGTGCATTCCGTGGCCCTGACGAAGCGGTGAGAAATTCGACATTTCTATGGCAGGTCCCAGTAATTAAACAGAAGAAATAAAGCCACTGTCGATCTTACGTACACTCATTCATCTCTGTCATCTTCGGATGGATGGTGGTCCGAATTGACTCCAGAATGGGAATTGAACTCTCAGTCTTCTGGTGATAGGTTTTTACCCTTTCCACTGGTACAAAAACTGACACCTTTATACAAGGCATCATGTTTGCAATAACCACAAGACAAGTAGTCAAAATGCAAACAAAAAGAAACAACTCTGATAATGATAATGATATGCACTGTCCTTGAAGTTGATTGGTCCACACCCGAGACAGCTTTTCTTAGAGCCTAGTCTCCATTGGTGTTGGACCAGATGACGCTTGTGCTGTGGTTATTGATGACGCTTGTGTTGTGGTTATTGCAAACATGATGCCTTGTATATTGGTGTCAGTTTTTGTACCAGTTGAAAGGGTAAAAACCTATCACTATATTTTGCCACTGATAAAGGAGGTCTCATAGTGTCTCGGCCTTCTGGTTGAGAATCAAAATGCGCTGGCCGTAGCACCATCACCCACCTCGATATACGGTGTTCATTTACGGCTTTAGTTTAGCTGCGGAGCGTTCAGTTGTGCGAATAAGCTCGGCCGTGTTCACTGAAGCATCCATAGCTTCTATTCATTCAATGGGGGGAGGGGGGGCGCTTCTTAAATGTGTTTTTGTACCCCCCCCCACCCACCCCGCAATGACCAGCGTGGTGAAGTATGATCAGATAACGCCTCCCCCCACCACGACCCCCACCAAGCAGGGAGGCCCTCATCCAGCAGTGGAGAAACTAGAGGGCGAGTATGTGTACATACAGATACAAAGCACGTCATTTATTCTCATTTCACTACGGGCTAAGTACATGTATTTCTAATAAATAATACATAATGATATTCATACATTTGTCCTGGTCGCGAGCGGGCTGTAATGTTTTTTTTTTTAAAGCAGATACTGTATAACTGTTGTTCTTTTTATTTTTACTTTTTTACCCGTCTTCATTTTCCAAAGGCATTTTTTGGGCTCGAATAAACGGCATTTAATCGCGCAAAAAATATATGTAAAAAAAAATACAGTTAATAACAGAACCTCCCCATCCAACTAGTGTCCAACAAAACCGGAACATGTCGTGGGCAGCGGGATATCTCGCTCGACCAGGAGACCGGAGTGACGAAGTTGACATTGCATTGCTACGAGAGAGTGCTGTGTCATTACGCGGCCTACAACACCTACAACTACTACACTTGTAATGGCCCAGGATGACGTACGGATTTCCCAGGACAGATACCTCAAAGAGACGACGTCCTGAAGAAAACCAAAACGTGACAAGTGGAAACCCTAACTCCAACCCATGGTGGGGGTTGGGGGGGGGAGCACCGTTTATGCATGTATGTATGTAACATGTTGAACTTCTTTCGCACCGTACGTAGCCAACCGTGCTAATCGGCGACGCGGTGGGGAAATGACACCAAACCAAAGACAAAAGAGCAGCTCTGAAGAAATGAGTTTTCAATTGCGAAGTAAGAAAGTGCGTCGCTCCAGTGGCTTCCGAAAATCGGGAGGAAGAGCGTGCCAGAAGAGCGTTCTAGAAGCGCATCCGAAGAAAGCGCGCGATGCGGCCTGCCCTCCGATGATCGGAGATGTCGCGCGGAAGGTGCTTCACGAAGCTTCACGAAGCTTCTCGAAGCTTACTCTTAGGTTTTTTCGGTAAAGTCACGTAGGTAAAAAATAAAATTAATAAAAGTCAAATAAAAATCACGACGTTTCGGAGGCAACACAAGCTTCCGTCTTCAGGTGGAACCGTCACAGCACGATTGCTGTATCAATGTATTGATACAGCAATCTCGATTTAAAGCTTTCGTGACTACAGGGATTCATCTTCTTGGTTCTTTCGGTAAAGTCACATAGAAGGGAAGTAATAAAATAATAAAAATAAAACATAATAAAATAATTCTCACGACGTTTCGGCCACAACACAAGCAGCCGTCCTCAGGTGAATACCAGGTCTGTCGCCTCGACATTTTTATTATTTTATTACTTCCCTTCTACGTGACTTTACCGAAAGAACCAAGAAGATACAGCCATCGTGAAACGTCGTGATTTTTATGTAACTTTTATAAAAAAATTTACCTACGTGACTTTACCGAAAAAACCTAAGAGCATGAATCCTTGCAGCCACGAAAGCTTCAAATCTAGAACTTCTCGAAGCACCTCGAAGACATCGGCATCGAGGGTATTGTCGTGGGAGAGTTACGCGACTCGTTCACTGTGACCCCCCCCCCCCCGGCGTTCTCGTTCCATGCTGGGTGTCTCTCTCTCTCTCTTCTCTCCGGGGTGGACTCGTGCGAGCCATGGATCGTGGGGACGGAGCTGACGGTGACGGCGAAGCGTCTGGACTCCTCGGGCGCTAGAACAAAACAAAATTGCGACGCTTAATTGGATGGTTAAGTAGCGGGCAGGGGCTCCGGGACTCAATCAGTGATTTTTTTTTCTTTTCTATTTTTTTGCTCGTGAACTAAAACTGTGATCACTGGAGTGTAGAAGCAGGGCCCCCCGGTGGCTGGTGGCAAGTGTCTCGCAGGCGAGAGAGGCCTCAGCCGACAGGGAAATCAGACGGCAACACCTGTCGCAGGTCAGGAGTGAAGGTGACTTTGCGTGTGTGTGCGCGTGTGTTGAACTTCTTTCGCACCGTACGTCGCCAACAGCACTTGTCGGGAGAGCCGTCACGCGCTTGGAGGTTTTTTTTTTTTGCCGAGGCTTCGCCATCTCCGAGTTGAGGATGAAATGCCTCGGTGGGGGTCGTTTAAGAATTGTTGTGCGGAGATTGAAAATGTTCCATAATGATTGCTTCACGGTAGCAGGAGGTCTCGTGAAAAGCAAACACAGAGTGGTTCGCGAGTTTGTGTGAAGATGACAAATCTCGAGAGTGGCTCGCACGCCACGCACACGCGTGCACGTTGGTGGATGGATGAGGTGTTACGTAATGGAGTTATAGCATTCAGAAGATCCCCCTAAATCCCATCTCTCACATTCCCGTCTCTACGCGAGCATCTGGGAACGAGTATCGCACGTTTAAGTATCTATAAAAAAAAAGCTGAGCGTTAATCATTAGTGTCATACCAGAAATAAAAAAATATTTATGCATTTTTTTTTTTACATTCGTAATCGGCCGCAAATGCACACTATCTTCGCACGAGGTTTGGGAATTTACATCACCGTTCTCTCCGTATCGGGCTGCGAATGAAAATTAAGAGATTGGTATCGGTAAGCGGCCTGCCAGAAGACCTTGAAGGCAGCGGCTTGCCCACTGCGTGAGTGCCTCAAGGTCGTGTTGCCGTCTTGTCACCGTCAGAGCGGTGGGGGAGACGCGATTCGCGTTTCGAGGGAGACAAAGGAGGGTGGTGGGGGGTGGATGGGGGGGGGGTTCTGTCCGCTCCCGTGATTTATCGGCCGCGCCAAACACGAACGAGTCCTCGAGTCCCCCGGATTAATCGTTCGTTCATCTCATTCATTTGTCTCAATCAGTCACGCGTTTTAGTTCTCATTAGCGCCGAGACGCCGCGAGCTACAACAACGAGTCTTCACGTGAATCGTGTGATAGCGCGCATTGTGCCCTCGTGGTTGGCAGATACAGAAAGCTCTCTTTCTCACGTCTCACCTTATAAATCTCACGTTCAAAGAAGCAGAAGGTTGTTTTTTTTATAACATATGTTGTATATTATTATTATAATTTCATCTCACGTGGAGTTCTTTTCCATGGGGGGAGAAGGGGAGGAAAAACAGGGCAGTGGTTTATTTTATTTTTTCTATAAAATGTGTATTTGATCAAATCAGGTGTCCTTCACCACCCCCCTTCCGCACGGTTGGCTACGTACAACAATCACAACAAAGATCCCCCTTATAGCCTTAACAGACTGTAGGGGCAAGTGCTGTTAGCGAGCACCTATGAAGACCGGAACGGCTCACGAGGGGGTGGGTGGACAGCACCACGCCCGGCCGCCTTTGTCTCCCAAGTGGCGTTGTTTTCACGCACCGCACCAGGTACTCATTTGAGACTGAGTCGACCTAGTGGAGGCCCAGGACCAATTCAAAAAATCGTCGTTGTTGATTGGTCGCGAGCGGGAATCGAACTCGGTTCGCCGGGTTCGTAGCGCAACGCGCTCACCACTACGCTACAACACAAAGATAAAACAAAGATCCCCCGTATAGCCTTAACAGACTGTAGGGGCAAGTGCTGTTAGCGAGCACCTATCACACACACATACACATGCATACATTTCGAACGTCACGTATTAGTTTCGTTTGAACGCTGCACAGTTGTGCTCGCTTGCGTTTCGCTGCGAGGTGGCAGGAAGCGGAGTGGAGATGATAATTCGTTGCAACCTCGTGCCACGCTCTTGCCATGTGGTCTCGTCAGCTGATGGCAGCAAGGGGATCGGTGTGAAAGTTCCCCTCGACTCACACACAGCGGCGTAATTACGTGGGGGCATGGTTTTGTATCGCTTTGGGGTTGTACCGAAAAAAGCAACAACAACAACAACAAAAAGATTTCCGCGATGCTAATCTTGACGTCTACATAAATAATGGTTTCGGGACACAAACTGTGCAATTCTGCTGGAATTACTTTGCGGGCTGCATTTAAAATGCTTGCGCAATTGGAATGTTACTAATAACAAAAGATATTTTGACACATTTTCTGCATTTAAATAAATATATTTCAGTCACTTTCTTCACATCATATTTACACAAATGCAAGTGCAACAGTATACTTATAAACACAAAAATAATAATGACGTAAAGACCATATTCTTGGTTCTTTCGGTAAAGTCACGTAAAAGGGAGATAATAAAATAATACAAATATAAAACAATACAAATTCTCACGACGTTTCGACTGCAACACAAGCAATCATCATCAGGTGTGAAATCCACAGCAATAATTTTTTCAAATCCACAGCAAGAAAATTTTCACATTTTCTTGCTGTGGATTTCACACCTGATGATGATTGCTTGTGTTGCAGTCGAAACGTCGTGAGAATTTGTATTATTTTATTATTTCTCTTCTACGTGACTTTACCGAAAGAACCAAGAATATGAATCCCTGCAGTCACGAAAGCTTTAAATCAAAACGTAAAGACCGTTGTCAATCCACTGCTGATTGAAGTCCTCCACATGCCGTGTCATTTGGGGCAGAGCGGGGGGGGGGGGTGACCATACTTCACCACCCTGGTCAGCGCTGGGTTGACGAAGACGGTGGTGGGGTTTTCCTCGAGCCAATGCAAATATTACTTGGGCACCGCTGTGAGCCGTGGCCGGGAATTCCACTCAGGTTCTTTGCTATCGGGTGCAATGCGCCCTGAGCCCCGCTGCTCCACTGCTTCCAGCATGTGACTTATGATCGTTGTCTGCACAGATGCGACGAGCAACGCCGCGAATCTTTTCCCGAATGGGATCACGGCCGATGTCACCTTGTAAGATTGAGTGAGGAATAGGAAGCGCACCTCCAATGTATCCCTGTAGGTCCGATTCAAATTTACTACAGCGGTCAACAGATGCCGTTTTTGCTTTTGCTCAGGACGAGCAGTGCTTCTGCGCGTTTTGTGTTTTAACGTTCCTGCATGGCAGGCTCATGGGGACGGCACGCAAGTGCGACCAGGGTTGCCTGGTAGGTGCGGCAAGGCCGTAGCCATGGAGTCAACATTGGGGGGGGACCAAATCTTCCAGGGTGTCTGGGGGTCCCAACCCAGGAAAAAAAAAATCTAAATTTGAAAATGAATTTCCTGTCTAAAATATTAAAAAATTCGCTAACACATGGGATGGACTGTTATTTTATTACAATAATGTCTAATAGTGTATTGTATTACATTCTCTGTTTTTTTTTTCTCATTTTACCTTTTCTTGTTTCATTGTATGTAATGGCAGAGATTAGGGATTAATAAAGTACAACCATAACCACAATCATATGAACAGAAATCTATGCATTGATTTACATGAAGACAAGTCCAGATATTGTGGTCAATGTTTAGCAAAGTGTTGCTTTAATTTGCCCAGCATAGCAATTATTTTTTACAGCAATATATTGGGGGGGGCATTTTGAGCATATTTTAATATTGGGGGAGATGTGCACCCCCCCCCCCAATTTCTATTATAATTACGGCCTTGAAGTGCGATGCTCTGTCCATGCGGTATGGTGTTCATGCGGTACTCTATCCACGCAATATAGTGTTCATGTGATATTCTGTCCACGTGGTATGGTGTTCATGTGATACTCTATCTACGCGGTATGGTGTTCTTGCGATACTCTGTCCACGCAGTATGGTGTTCATGCGATACTCTGTGCACGTGGTATGGTGTTCATGTGATACTCTATCCACGCGGTATGATGTTCATGTGATACTCTGTCCACGCAGTATGGTGTTCTTGCGATACTCTGTCCACGCAGTACGGTGTTCTTGCGATACTCTGTCCACGCGGTATGGTGTTCTTGCGATACTCTGTCCACGCAGTATGGTGTTCATGCGATACTCTGTGCACGTGGTATGGTGTTCATGTGATAATCTGTCCACATGGTATGATGTTCATGTGATACTCTGTCCACGCGGTATGGTGTTCATGCGGTACTCCGTCCACGCGGCATGGTGCTCATGCGGTTGGTCGAGAAGTGTGGAGTGAATGTCCAGTGGAAGGCGGTGGGGAGTTGGTTACCGGGTAAAATGTCCGGACGGGATTTGCCATGCAGGCAATGTGTTTGTGCAGGCAATGCGTGGACCTGGCAGGAAGATGGGATGAAAGTCGTTTTCTCCACCTTGATGGCAAAAATCGCAGGGCACCGTTGGCATCTTATTATTAGAGTGACATTCTGTGCCGCCAATTAACTATTCATCTCATCCCTCTGACCTTATGAAGCCTCATGGGAAAAGCCACCTGTACGCTCAGGTGGCGTGTGCCTGAGGGTAAGTTTACATCCTCTCTCGCTCTCTCGCTCTCTCACTTTACATTCATATATGTATGTATGTATTTTAAATCAGCTACCTTGCCCATGTATGCAGGCAAATCATTTTGCACCCTGCACCCAGCCCTCCTGATGGGATGACAGGAGGAGCGAAATAAATGGAAGCCGCTTTCTCCATCTGTCTGCGATAAGTTCGGCAGGAGACACGGACGATTTTGCAGGGTGCCACCTTTGCAAGCTGCAGGTGGCAACTCTGTAAATTGATTTAAGCCGAAAAAAAGTGACATCCTTTAACCATTCTTCTTCGTGATTATGTGGCATCCTGATGTGTTTTTTTTAAATGGCTATTTTCCTACAAATGTGCAATTGATGAAAGATAATAAATTAATTAATTCTGTGACGCCACACGGCTTAGTCTTGAGTCACCCACGGAGGCGGCCGTTTGAAAGCGTGCAGCGATCGTTCGCAGGAGGGCGACGAGAAACGTTCGGCGCGTGTTTCATTCACCAAATCCTCTCCGTTGTAACCGTCCCGTCGCATTGTGCCACCGCGCCCGACGCATCGGATCGAAGTCTCCCGTTTGCAATTTATGCAAGACCCGCGGTGCTCAATACCCGCGGACCTCAAGACCCGCGGACCTCAACTGTCTACCACCACCAGTCACAGTTTCCGCACCTCCGATAAGCACGGTTGGCTTCGTACGGTGCGAAAGAAGTTCAACATACATACAACGCAAGCGAAGATTAGCACGGATGGCTACGTCCAGTCTGAAGGAAGTTCAATGTACATCGACCAGCTTCACGGTCATCATCTCTGCTGCGAGCAAGTGTTGTGATACAGATTGGGTGCACTCTTTTGAGATCTTATTGACTTCACTGTGATATTCTTAGTTTTTTTCGGTAAAGTCACGTAGGTAAAAAACATTAAAATTAATAAAAGTAAAATAAAATAAAAATCACGACGTTTCGGAGGCAACACGAGCTTCCGTCTTCAGGTGGAACCGTCACAGCCACGACAGCTGTATCAAGTAAATATAAACGGAGTGGTAGCTCCTGCAAT
Source organism: Lampetra planeri (assembly GCF_965212315.1). Classification (NCBI taxonomy): domain Eukaryota; kingdom Metazoa; phylum Chordata; class Hyperoartia; order Petromyzontiformes; family Petromyzontidae; genus Lampetra; species Lampetra planeri. The sequence goes on along the minus strand of NC_136107.1, from coordinate 2,575,763 downwards.
CTCTCATTTACTTGATACAGCTGTCGTGGCTGTGACGGTTCCACCTGAAGACGGAAGCTTGTGTTGCCTGCGAAACGTCGTGATTTATATTTGTATTTTATTTTACTTTTATAATTTTTTATGTTTTTTACCTACGTGACTTTACCGAAAAAAACCTAAGAATATGAATCCTTGCAGTCACGAAAGCTTCAAATCTAGAGTCACTGTGATACAGAGCAGGTTGTGAAAGAGATGTCTGTTTTATGTTTTCAAGGTGAAAACAAAAAGCACAATGATGTAATTCGCCAGGTCTGATTATGACATGTTTCATTGCTTAAATGTTTTTTGGCCGTAAGGATAACTGGCTACACATTTAACTTGAAATGTAATCTTGATTTTCTTCGGTGTTGCTAAATTATTAGTTATAAACCTGTAGAGTACTGCATTTTAATCAATAAAGTAGCTCTATTTAGAAGAGAGTGAAAACCGATTGAGATTAACATCCCTATTTCAAGGGACCTCTGGATTAACATACAACGTTAAACATTATAGTACAGTATATCTGAGACCAATAACATTAAGGACTTCGTTTTTTTTACGCTTCAATTTAAAATACGAGTGTGTGTGCGGAGCCCACTGATTCGGTCAGTTGCAATCTCCCTGCAAGTATAAAACTTCCCAACCTCTGGCTTTGGGCCACAAACTAAGATGAACACCACCCAGGGCTAAATGGCTCAATTTCCCCAACAGCCCACGCCAGATGAGGAAGGGGGGGGATAGTGGGTGGGGGGGGGGTAGTGGGGGAGATGGGGGGAGGGAATTGAATCTCTGGCCAAGACAACTCTGGCTGGAAATTAAGCCTTGGCACGGCCCCATACTTATTTGAGCATTTCGATAATTCCACATGACTTTAACGTCAGCCATCAATGCACCACCTGCAGTTGCGCACAGGCGGGGTGGGGTGGGGTGGGGGAAGAGCCGTTTTAATTATTTCCCCTGCCAAATTATCAAAATGCGCGCTCTACAGAGCCAGGACAGAAGCCGAAACTCCGTATGGCTTTCATCAAACCTCCCCCATCTCGCTCTTCGACTGCCCCCTACCCTTGACCCTTCTGCTTGAGCAAGTCAAGGCCTTCTGCCGGTATCGGCACTCATTCCCCGTCCTTCCTGCACACGCACACACACACACAATCTGAAATTCCCCTTTCACCGACTCTTGTACAATTTCCTATTCTCCTCGGCCCCGTGACTCTGCGACTATTTTTCTCGACCCAATGTTTTCCCATCGTCGTCTCTGCCGTGGCATTCTTTCATTTCCCACCGCCCCCAAAATAGCCCTCCTCCTCCTTATAAAAACAAATATTCCCCCATCCATCTTCTCCAATACCTTCGTCATTATGCGGCATCTTGACACACAGTCGTATTGAGAGAATTTTGATGAATGCAAACATCATTGTGAATTCCGATTCGATGCCTGTTTCCATACGTATCTGGGGCAACATTGAGAACGCGTGCACCGTGTGTGTTCAAACACGGACAAGAGACTGCTGAGTGGACTCCTGTAATGTCGCGCAAAACTGAACATCATTTGTAAAATGAGGCTTGAGATGAAACGAATTAATTGCCATGCCAATGGCAAAGGATGCTTTTGTAGTTAACCGTATCTGTTTTGCACTTTGCATACGCGACTAATTGTTCATAGCAACCTGTGGTCGTGGAGTCATTAATAAAATATTTTTGTTAAAACAAAATTGACGTCTCCGACTACTGCTACCCGAGGAACCAACTTTGCATTTCCTCCCACACAACAAAAAACCATTGAATAGATACGCACGTGAATCAGCACGCCCGCACACACAACAACAACAACCGCCATGCGCCACTAAGTGGCGGTGACGTCACCACGACGCTTGTGCCAGGCTATGTGCACCTTGAGGCCACGTGAAGTGTCGAACGCCCGCTGGCAGGAGGTCACGGGGCAGACTCAGATGCTACAGGTCGACTGACTGAGATCACTGAGATGACTGGCTGATGCATCACCTGTGTCACCTACTGTGCCAACTTGCTGTGCTTTAGCCACCCGGCGCTCCGCTCGTTGTTGTGAGCGTCGCTCCTCCGCCCTCCGTTGTTGTTGGAGGGCGACTGCCTCCAACTGCCCAGTAGCGTCCTTTACGAGCCTCCTCCACAGAGGCCGATCTTGACACCATTGGTACCAGTCATCGGCAAGTCCACTCAGCTCCACCTCCTCCTGTACCACATCACTTCATCTCTTCTCTAGCCCGTGCCGCGCCCGTTTAACCCCCTTGATCCGGCCGAACAAAAGCTGTTTAGGCATGCGGTGGCTGGGCATGCGGGCTACATGACCCAGCCAGCGCAGCCTTGTCTGCCGCACGCACACACACACACCTACACACCAACACCTGCACTCTGCGACACGGCACTCTATCGAGGTGAATTAACCAGAACTTTTAAACAGTTGCGCATTTATAAACAAGAATCGGCGGATCGTTGTTCGTTATTTCATGCCCCCCCCCCCCCCCCCACGTGCCTAGCGATTAAACTGCGCAGCGCGTCTGTGATGCCCTCGCTCGGGGGCCAATGCACGAGGAACCGCCGATTCACACTCAACGCCGCAGCGATTTGACCCAGAGCCCAGCGATGTGTACGATTACTCTTTGGTTCTGTCGGTAAAGTCACGTAGGTTGAAAAATAATAGAGCATGACGTTTCGATCGCAACACAAGCAATCGTCATCAGGTGGGACAACCACAGCAAACAAACAAAACTGCTCAAGTGGAAAAATCTTCTTGGTTTTTTCGGTAAAGTCACGTAGAAGGGAAGTAATAAAATAATAAAAATGAAACATAATAAAATAATTCTCACGACGTTTCGGCCACAACGTAAGCAGCCGTCCTCAGGTGAAGACCAGGTCTGTCGAGGAGACAGACCTGAGGACGGCTGCTTGCGTTGTGGCCGAAACGTCGTGAGAATTATTTTATTATGTTTTATTTTTCTTATTTTATTACTTCCCTTCTACGTGACTTTACCGAAAGAACCAAGAAGATGAATCCCTGCAGTCGCGAAAGCTTTAAATCGAAATTAAAGTGGAAAAACTTCAGCAGTATGGATTCCTGCAGTCACGAAAGCGTCAAATCATTATGTGTATTATTTACAACAACAACAACAAAACCATGAGTGCAGGGTACGGACACATTGTAATCCACGGGCAGGCCGCGAGATGAATATACTAAGCCTGCTTACTTTACTACGCGTCTTTTCGTACTCATTGACATGCAAATTTTTCTCTAACCCCTCCCTCTCTCTGCCTCCGCCCCCCCTCTGTCTATTTAAGGCCACCCCACAGAGAGGATCACCCCTCTCTGTACCTGTGTTGCTCTCTCTGTGTATCTTGGTGATGTCTGTCTGTTTATATGTCTGTCTGTGGTTTTCTGGTTAGATTTTGTGTCGCTATTTCATTATACCCGATGATGATTGCTTGTGTTGCAATCGAAACGTCGTATGCTATTATTTAATTTATTATTTTATCTTTATACGTGACTTTACCGAAAGAACCAAAGAATGAATATACCAGCCGGGGCTGGAAACTTGGCCGAGCGTAAGTGGCGCAACAAACAGCGGACTGGCATGAAGACAGCGCCCAGCACATTCATATTCTTAGGTTTTTTCGGTAAAGTCACGTAGGTAAAACATTAAAATTAATAAAAGTAAAATAAAATAAAAATCACGACGTTTCGGAGGCAACACAAGCTTCCGTCTTCAGGTGGAACCGTCACAGCCACGACAGCTGTACTTGATGTTTTAATGTTTTAGCTACGTGACTTTACCGAAAAAACCTAACAATATGAATCCTTGCAGTCACGAAAGCTTCAAATCTAGAATTAGCGCCCAGCACAATCAAAGCACACAGGAGAGGAGGGAGCGTGCCACTTGACCACGATCGTGAGCGGCTCGCTCGAGGGGGGAAATCATCGTTTGCATTGATTGCATGTTGCTATTGATTGTACTCATTGATTTTCCCGCAGAATTTTAAAAACATAAATTTAAATGCATTTAATAAAAAAAATAGATTCAGTACAATTGCAACCTTCATTTTGCGCATTTTTATTTATTTATTTTAAAGGCTACCTCTCTTCCAGTGGGCATTGGTTCATTAGGAGCATTCACGAGGACATTTAGGCACTGCCCCCCCCAACCCCCCCTCCCTTGTGTTTCCTTCTCCTCCAGGGCTATCGCAGCTTAGGAAGACACTCTGTCGAGTCGTACTGAAACACGCGGCATAGACAGGATCTCATTGCCCTGCAATCCGTAGTGCGTGGTTTGTGCTGGCGTCAACACCCCCCCCCCCCCCCCCGCTTGCGTAGCCTCTGTGTTTGTGTTCCTGACATCGTTTTGTTCGTAAAATACTTTAATAGATAGAGAGGAAAAGAAAGACGCACGCACCAGAGCGCACTCAAAGGCCAACGCGCGGTGCCCGTTGACTTACACGATGCCACGCTCGTGAAGGGTCAAAGTGGAGACCCTGAAATGTACTCGCTCACGCCACTGTTTGCAGAAGGGCCTCCACTGCAGGGAGCACGAGAGAGTTCGTATGTTGGCCTACTCTGCCATGCTGGCCACACTTAATCCCACCGCACACAATCTGCTGATTGGCTTCTTTTATTGAGACTGTGTGGTTGTACCCATCCACAATGCTGGCTGGGCATTATGTGGGTGGATTCAAGAAAGCTGCACCATCATCTCCACTGCTGTGAACTGGCGACCACTGCATGTCCAGTCCACCACGCTAACCATAGCACAACGACAACATCCTTGGGACGGAGGCACGCTTGATTATGAAGTATGTTCTTCAACGCAAGGCAGATGGATTATTTTTTAAAGGAAACGAAGTCTGCATATTTATTTAGACATTTACATATGAATTCATTATATTCGTTTTAAATTATAGTCGTCGTGTAAAGCACTGCAAGATAAAGGTTTGACCTCTGAAAGATACGACACATTAAGTCCAGGTTACCTGCCTTTAGGTCCGTGGAGCTTTAATGATAGTGAACAGCAACTGCTGCTCACAACACGGCTAACCGGACTTCCAGAGAGTGGTGTCAGAGATCAGGTCTTATAGTCAGGTTCCTGGGAATAAGTAACGCAGGATGTCCGCGCGGAGTCGTGTGACGATCTCTTTTGAACCAAGTGGCACGTTTGTTGCAACACGCCCTCCCTCTCCACTCGGAACCGAGTGTCTCACTGTGAACGAGGCCACTGATGTGGAAATCAAAAGTACCGAAGCAAAATACAGCACCCAAAAACACAGGGGCACGGGGTCGTTTCCAGCGAATGATTTGTTTCTTTAATTCCACGTCCTCCGAGTTCAGTGCAGATGTAATTTTAGTCACTTGCATAATGGGAAAAAAGTACGGATACCATCAACAGCCTCCAGCGGTAACATTCTTTCTGAAATGTTGATTTAACAAAAAATGTAATCTGTAATTGGAACAACACAAGTCTGTGTTACGCAACCATCGGTGCAAATGTGGAGAACTGTTTCTGCACAAGAAATAATAATGATGCAATGTTCTTGAGGCCTGCCAAATCGAAACGCCGGGGGGGGGGGGGTGGCAATGGGTGATCTTGTGATAGCTGAATATTTCCAAAGCAAAAGGACAACCATAGCTGCACATGAATTGGTGCAACTCACTCAGCGCACAGCAACAAAAATTGCCCATCGCTTGGGAATTCATCAGCAGGCGCATCCCGAATATATTTTCAGTTCTGGCCCGAGTAGACTGCTGCCTGGACGTGAATATCCGATGATTGGCCTCGATGGCATCCATCAATTACTGAATGCCAAGCCATGCGAATCTCTGGCAACCCACCTGCAAAATTATTTTCTTCAGCATGATCTCTTCACCGCCAACAAGATACAACAACAACAACGCGCGCTCTGCTGCGAGCCATTGCTGCCCAAAACCACTGGGCCGGCGAATACATAAGTTGTCGCTTAAACAAAACAAACGAAGCACCAAACATCCCGATACGAAATAAAAAATACCTCATTACTCAACTAGGGTTACGCATAGCAGCATCACCCCCTAATGCTAAAACTTGGCAGGACCCTCCTGGAAAGGTGCCTTGAGACTCAGTGAGGATTGCCTGGGCAAACTAGCGTAGTTGTAATAATGAGAATCGCCTTCCTGCCATCACACAACGTGCTGCCTTAGGTCACCTCGCCACAAAAATAAAGGATGTATTATGTGGAACTTCTTTTGCGCCGTACGTAGCCAACCTTGCTCATCACAGGTGCGGGGGAAGGACAACAAGCTAAACACACAATTGCTGTTGTAAAGAAATGAGTTTTCAATTTAGATGATGTTTTAAAAGTGCATAGCTCCAGTGGCTTCCTAATATCGGAACGAAGAGCGTTCCAGACGGCCGCAAAATCGCTTCTGAAAGTGCGCGATGAAGTGACCGTCTTTCATCGGTGGTTATCCAAAATCCACTGCGAGGCGATCGCGTGATGATGGTTTACGCTCCTTGACGACATCAGCAAGGCATTGTGGTCCATTTGTGGCGAGCACTTTGTGTGTAATGAGAGCGAACTGATAATGTAAATGTACTTGACTGTCCGAGAATTGGCAATAGCTGCAATGCAAATTAGCCACGGTTAGTACTACCATTTCCAAATTGTACAATACGCGGTGTGATGATGTAAGATATAAATCAAGATTGGTGGTACGCAAGCAAAATCGGATGCGTATTCTTGAGCGGTTTGTGCATTAAAATGCATTTATAATTGGTTCACTTTTGTGATCAGTCAGGCTCACCGGGAGGGCACACTTTCACAATTTTTAATTACTCTCTGCTGCTCACTGTCACAGCAAACAGCCTGACATGGGATGATGGGACAGACGTTTGTACAAAGACAAATCAAACTTCTCTGGGCCCAACGGCATACATTATTCTGACTTGTCTTGTAAAAAAAAAAAGCCAAAATTAAAATACATTTTTCAATTTTGAGGAGGAGAAATAAATAAATCACGCCTTGTTAAAACATAAAAAAACTCCCCGGGCCGGGGAACTAAAGAGGACGCCTCGCCATTGGTGGTCGTAACCAACTGATGTTACCTCAATGTAATTGTTTTAATGGTAACAAGAATAACAAGAATAATTTCGCGTTTACAAATTATCACAGCAATTGCTCAGGGCGGGGGGAAGGGAACAAAAAATATTAGAGGAATTAATTAAATTGATGTCGCAATTCCAGGAAGTATTAAATAACACGTGTTTGTTTTATTATTTATGTCATTGCTAAAAAAGTGCTTGCAAGCGCCGCGCCTCGGGATATTCCTGAAACGAAACGTGCTCTCGATTCTTCTCTCGAACTCGGCTGACGAGGGCGGCTCTGTGTTTTTACTTTCGCTTTCAACAGATATTGATGAGGCCCTCTTCCCACCACCACCTCCTCCTCATCACCGTGCCCTGCTGTGACGACGTATGACTTGGTAACGTGCGCATTGCCGTCTGGAGACGTCTGCCGATGTGGAACGAACACGTTGTGGGGAATGCTTGATGCGTGTCGAAATGGATGATATCCCTTCCCGGCCCGACGGAAGAATGGCACCGAATTTCATAAATCAAGCAAGTGCGCGCAACGAAGACCACAGCGCGGTTCGCGATTGTATCGTGTAGCATCTTTCAAAAAGGCTCATCTTTCTTTAAAAAAAAAACGATGCCTTTTTCCTTTCTTTTTCAGACGGAAAACAGACCGAGCTGTGAATGCATGGCAGGGTGCAGAAAGCAGATAGCGTCATACGTTGCTTTCAACATCCTTTGCCACGGCATTGTCATCTCAGTTACTCAAGCTTAGCCATGCCGCTCTCAAATTGCACCCGTGTGCGGAGTTAAACCCAGCCACGGTCATCTGGTCGATATACAATTTATTTTTTTTCCTTTATTCCCTTCATGCCGGTGGCTCAGATGGCCTCGCCTTTAATCCAGCCAGACATGAAAGGATTACCAAAGGGTAAGCAGCGGGCAGTCTACAGAGGCTGCTCAAAAATACATGATGCCACTGCACCTCCCATTAGTTGGCACTGAGGGCTGTCGAAGCGCCGAATGCATTACGCTGAATTATATACAGTGGGGGTTTTCTTCTTATTCTTCTTCTTTTCCGTCGTATAAAAAACTGTACTTATCGAGCCAAAGGACCTGAACAATTTCAGCATTTTCAACGCGTAGAACCTTTTAAACTTCTCCCTTGAAAACCAAATATACAATTTTTCTTACAAAATGCCGTCGTTGTTTACATGCTTGTGGCTAGGAGATGTTAACTACCTCGCCTGGTATGCAGGAGGTCGTGAGTTCGATCCCGATCCTGCCACCTGCTGTATATTTTTCTACCCGTGACCGCGTGGATTTTTTTCAGGGTCCTTTGGTTTTTTCCCGCACGTTCAGAATCAACGTGCGTTTAGAGTATTTGTCTGCTCTACATTTCCACGCGATAAGCCACTTCGTTGAGCTATAATTTGTGGCCAGGTCGCTTCGAAAAAAAAGAGCTGTATAGCTCAGTGGGTCTTACCTGGTCAAATAAAAAAAAATAGTTTACAGTTTTAGTTTATAGTAAAAAAAAAATTACATGACGCCTGCAAACAGTGCATTCCCAATAATGCAGCAAGGTGACTGGAACGGTGGTAACAGTTTGGCACCCATGCCCGGTCCATTAGACGGGATCAGAGGTACTGGCACTCCAACAGGGAGGGAGCGTGCAATTGTGTGTGGGCTGCGCAGGAGATCATAGCAGTGGTGGCAAAGGTGACAGACACCACCACTAGCACCATCGTCGTAGTCCGAGGCTATCTTGAATTAGTGCAGGCAGCAGTCGTAGTTCACACGCTGTTGTTTATTTTTCACTTGCCAATGTAAACAAATTATGTTATGCTGCGTTGGCAGTGATGCAAAAACACAATTAGCCAAAAGAAAATTGTCAAAACATGTTTCAATAACACCGTGACCTTTAAAGCAAATATATATAAAAGGCAACAATTCAGGAAATGGCTCCTCAATTTGCGTACTATGAAAAAGGGCCATTCAGCCCATCATCCCTTCAGAGCCGACAAAATTAGTATGATTTGTGGGAAATCAAGAGTGGTCATTTTACTGACAGCCATGCTCGCCATACTCTCGTAGAATGCCTCTCACTGGCTCACGGCCATGTGAGCCGAAAGACACCTTTATGTTACGCAGCGAGCAACAGTCTGCGTTCCGGTGTGTTTTCAGGCTGCGCCACGTGTTGTTCGGCACGATGTCCGACGTTTCGATGCGCACGCTGGAAGCCTCTTCAGTAGCCGACGACGGGAACGAAACGTCGGACGTCGTGCCGATCAACTTCGCGGCAGCACAGCCCGAACGACACATCGGAGAGACACGAAGACACACGCGTGAACATCTCCGCCGCAGTGCGCTCGGAGTTAGTGCCGCTGTCCCAGAATATATATTTGATCCAGTACCTGGCGAGCGAAGACGACACATAACCAAGCTAATTCTGTGTTACAGACTTCTTGTAGGAGAAAGAATAATACATCCGCATAATAATCCGATACATTTCTTCCAAACTGCCGTATGTTTGAAAATTGTCGAGATATCAAAACATCATTAGACCTCGCGGAGCTAAAAGCGTCCCCCGACATCAAGAGATGAGAAAATAAATGAGCTCAGTAGGCAGCGAACACGGAACCCACTTACGTGCCTTCGTCTACGCAACAATTCCACGGGGTAGTAGGTTTTTACCCTTAAAACTGGTACAAAACTGACACCTTTATACAAGGCATCATGTTTGCAATAACCGCAACACAAGCAGTCAAAATGCTGTTTTTGAGTTGTACGCCTTTTGGCGTCATCTGGTCCAACACCAATGGTGACTAGGCTCTTAGGACAGCTGTCTCGGGTGTGGACCAATCAACTTCAAGGACAATGCATATCATTACCATTATCAGATTTGTTTCTTTTTGTTAGCATTTTGACTGCTTGTGTTGCGGTTATTGCAAACACGATGCCTTGTATAAAGGTGTCAGTTTTGTACCAGTTTATAGGGTAAAAACCTACTACTATATTTTGCCACTGGTAAAGGAGATGTCTCATAGTCTAAATTCCACGAGGCTTCAACGTCCAAGAACAAAAGCGCCAAGGGCACGCGCATGACGAAGCTACCGCGGTGGCGCTCACTGATAGAGGAAGCTCGTTCTAGCACAGGTGTCCGTCTACGTGCGGCTACTTGAATCGTGTACGCTGGGCGGGCACGTGGAGGGCACGTGTAATTACACGCCTCAGTGGCTGCCCGCGCTCGCCCGCCTACCAGGGCTGTCCAACGTCGTGCGCCACATCGCATCTCGCCATTAATCAAAGTCAGCGTGTTTGGGAGACGAGGCCAAGCAAAACAATATAGGTATAAAAAACCAAGACACACACAACTAAGACAAATAACAACTCCCGCTTACCTGTTTTGCTTTTAGAACATCGCGGTCTGAACGTAATCCGTTTAGAGAAGACGTGTAATGTCTGCCGTAGCCGGTCCAATTGCTGTAGGCCCCGTTGGGTGTGTTAGACTTGTATTATTCGTAGCTGGTCCAATTGCTGTAGACCCCGTTGGGTGTGTTAGACTTGTATTATTCTGTGTGTGGAATATTGGCAAAACCCCGTTGTTTTAAACCTGTTCATTCAGCACTATCTTGTGATGTTTTTTTTTTTTGAAAAGAATATATAATTTGGATGGTATTTACTTTCGTTGATAGGGTAAGATTCTTGAAATATTGATGTACAGTATATGTTAAATTAAATCTTTGTAATTTCACAAAAAAGTACGTTCGAATTTATTCATGGTGAACATTTTTCTTACTCATGTTGCCCCTGTATCGTAGCTCCGTAAAATGCAACAAATATTAAAAATAACAACATATGTACAGCATCATGGTAATAGCGACTTTGAGTTCATGTTATGATGTGACGCACAATGATTGTGTTTTGTTCACGCAGCCAGACATGGTCTTTTGAGACAAACCAATGATTGCCTTTTGATAAATTGGAAACTTTTGAAAACGAAAGAAAGAAAAACTTGAATTACCATCACGTCCCTTGTTTACTTTGATGGAAATTCCAAGTCTCTGGATTTTGCATCTATGGGATCATTTTGTCAGTATCAACATGATTAAAACAGCTTCACCCTCTCTGCCATAAATAAAGGTGTTATGAACATCTTAACACATCTTAACATCTATATTTATGCCAGAAAGGGTAAAAAAAAGTTTTTTTTAATGATCTCTGGAATAAATTTCAACACGCACCTACAAAATAATTTAAAAAGATCCCGTTAAGCAAGCATAGCATTTGCCGCAATTAATTTTGATTGCCTCTAGGGTTCAAATTGTGGCACAAAGTGGGAGAGGATTTGATGTTGTCATGCCAGTGGCTAATGTGACTGCCCGCATACGTTTCCCAACAGCGGCCTGCACGACAGCGGGGAGAGTCTTTAGACGTGCAGCCGCTTGTCATGACCCTCCATTCATCGGTAGAAGCAGCTGACTGGGAGGTCAACATCACGCTCCTAATTGTCACGTCCATAGCAGCCACATTGCCTACATCATGGCAATATATATTCGTGTGTAAACGCGGGCGACATAGTAGAAACGTCAACACAAAAGAGGCTCTGTAAAAAAAAATTTGAACGAGAAAAACATTCCAGTTTGTCAAGGAAAGACAGTGAGCCTCTCTACTCAAGCATTCTCCACCGCTATTCTCCACTGCTGGTCCTGGGGCAGGAGTGAATTTTCCACATTCAGGGGCGAGTCTCTCTGGAGGACAACTGCTGCTTTACTTTCCTCGAAGTGGTTATCACTTCGTCAACTCCTGCGGAGCGATCATAGAGATGAGCCATCACCATCCTCCAATAAGGACCTTTTACTCTTTGGTTCTTTCGGTAAAGTCACGTAGAAATAAATAAATAATAGCATACGACGTTTCGATTGCAACACAAGCAATCATCATCAGGTACAACCAGGTAGGGTGTTGACTGTTGTGTTAGCCGACCGTTTGTGTTGTATTGCATTATATTTCTAAGTTTACTAGGTTTGTTTTCTCTTTCATTTGTACCTGATGACGGTTGCTTGTGTTGAAATCGAAAGGTCGTATGCTATTATTTAATAATTGTTTTCTTTCTCCGTGACTTTACCGAAAGAACCAAAGAGTAATTCTTGCAGTCACGAAAGCTCAAAATCAAGGATCTTATAACCTGTAAACTCCCACCCCCCCCCCCCCCCCCCGATTGTGAGTCAAATGTTGGGATATATTTACCGGCGTGCTTTGAATTACTCTCACAACGATCACATCGCATGCCATTAATCACCATCGGCCATTGTCTATCCACAGCTGGATGAAGGCATTTTCACACCGTCAATATCTCTCAACGTCCAGCGCCGCCGCCTTTCATCTCACCACATGCACGTGGACACCCGTAGCGGTCCAAGTGTGGACGCGTTCTCTCCTTCGGTCCGCCCGCTAGTTCAACATCAGTCTCGACCATGGGACATTGTCCATCTCGTCTGGCGTTGCGTCGTGTCGTGTCCAACCAAGCCCATTTGCTTTTCTGAATTGCCAACGTGATGACTCCGAGTTCCGTTTTTTCAGTCTCCCCGTGAAATTACACTGTGCAACACATTTGTTTTTTGTTCCGTGGTAGTAAGTGTTATTTTCTGATTGCTTATGCCTCAAAAGTACAGAAAATGGCTATTATTCCCCACAAAATTAGCTTTTGTGACCAGGACAGTGATATTTAGAAATTTACCTATTTTCCAGAACATTCCAGATAGATTCAGTGCTGAGTAAACGTGGAGTAGCTTATAGAACATTCTAGAACTTTCCAGTAATATAAATAGTAGTATAAAAACAGGGGCCTTAAGCCCACCAGTTCAGTTTAGTTCCAGCTGCCTAAGTGGATACATATCTGCATTTTTCTAAGATGGCATCAAGAGGCTGCAAGCATCCGGCAGACGCATGTTTCTATGTCTGCGGCCAATTTATCAAGACAAGAGCGAAAAAGTACTCTGTGGATGCATCTGCTAAGATGTGTGAGGCCTACAAGGCATATTTCGGCATGCCTGTCGAGGACCAAGACAAACCCTGGGCACCTCATTTCACCTGCGAGCAATGCACAATAACTCTGGAAGGTAAGATGGACAATTGTTGCTCGGAATTTAATATTATAACATTTGTTACACGTGCCCTTTGGGGTTCCTCCAGACTGTCACGTCCTCAAATGCCCTCTCTCTGGCTGTCACCAGAACCATGACCCCAAAGGGCCCCCTTCCATGCCATACCTACTCTGGTGCCAGAGAGAGGCTCTAACACGCACAGTTACACACTCTTCTCTCAGGAGCTGGCGCTCAACGCCGTAGTGACTCAATATACGTCACTACAGTTTTATAGATATACATCCACCCACCCTCGTAAATCGAACACTGCCTTCCTACAGCTTCGACTGTTGCAATTTGCGAAGAGTGTATGTGAACCCATTGCTTGATAAAATGCTCCCCATGCCGTGCGAACTGTGGGGTTATTCGCATGCGTGTTGAACTTCTTTCGCACCGTACGTAGCCAACCGTGCTAATTGGAGGTGCAGGGACCATAATTTACTGAACTAGTCAGTGCGGGTTGGTGAAGAAAAGCGATATATAGTAATGTTTCGCAACAGCCTGTGCCGGTTCACCACTGCCAATTCAGTGCCTTACATTTTGTTGTAAAAACAACAGTACAGATTTGAGTTAATATTATTTGTTACACGGATGATCTTGTTTAGCCAGTTTCCCAGCTATTTATAAGAGGGAGATCCGTGGTTAATTTCAGCGTATCTCTCATGGAGTCCTTAATAGCCTCAAAAGTGTAGCTTCAAAAGTTTGTCATCCCAACACTTGTCATTTCGCTCTCGTAAAGTTTTTAAATTTAATTCGGGTCACCTTTTCCAGCAAAGGGTTGACTTTAAAAAAATTAATTTAGCAGGAAGGTAGTAGACGACTCGGAAGGGAGAGAGTGGAGATTACCAACACCGACCCAGTGTCATTCACCTGGGGACAATCTCATTAGCACAAAAATAAAATGCCATCTGCGAGTAATAGAAGGTCAAAGTGCAAATACACAAGCGCTGTGAACACTGTTCGGTGCTCGATGAAGCTCACAGCAGTCGCATGGGAAATGTTAAAATAAATAAATAAAATGCACACGTAACTCACGAAACCCGGCAATCTTCACTGGCACAAACAAACGAGAAATTACAAGGATTGCGCGTGTAACGAACCCTGCAATAGTTCACCGCTCCGCTCCTGCATGGAGGAAGATTAAAAACCCAAGTGAGACAAATTGCATCTCAACTGCAGAGGTCGAAGGGGTCGTGCTGCGTAGCACTCCGTTATCCTTTCTGGTTGGTAACGCCCGTTGCTCTGAGCGATGTCCGACGTTTTGCTCCAGCGGGGTGAAACATTTGACATTGTGCCGAATAACACACGGGTACATCCAAAATTTTTTTTTTTTTAATATCATCGGAGAGCTTATGACAACCCAAAATTCCGCCAAGTGGCAGGCATTGGGTTGCCTACGTGTTGTTCATTTTTCACTCACAGGGGTTCGTGGGTTCTCAGGATCAGAGGTAAGACAAGGAACCGTGCTACACAATTATGACATCCTTCGCATTTGTACTCGTGTATGATCCGCAGCAATCCCATTGACTGACATTCAGCAACACGATTGTCGTGCACGAGAAGGCCATTTTAATTTAATCAATTCCCATTTCGGAGAAGGAAGAAATGCATTTAGAAGACAAAGACGAAGTTTGCAAAGTATTATAATCCACACGTCTCGGGATGTGATCAATAAGTTGCCGTTAAAATGAAGCCACGTGTCTGTTTTTGTTTTCGTCACGCAAAAACGACACTCGAGAGGGAGAATGCATTGTCACATTTTTTGACAAAAAATCAAGAGGTCATCTCAGCCAACGACGTGATGACCTTTTGTGGTGAAGCCTCTGCACCTCACCACGCGTCCTTGTCTCTGACACACGAACGCGCCGCTGACATGAACTCACAGACGAAGGCAGCGCTTAATTGCCGCCAAAACCATCCCGATTGCTCCTCCGGGAATGTATTTCGACAGGCCGCATCCGTCTCGCCTTTTGCCTGCATATGGGATGTGGGGATGTCGACGGTGGAACAGCGATGTATTGATTCTAGATTTGAAGCTTTCGTGACTGCAAAGATTCATACTCTTAGTTCTTTCGGTAAAGTCACGGAGGTAAAAAATGAAATTAAAATGAATACAAATAAAATGATAAAATCACGACATTTCGGAGGCAACACAAGTCTCCGTCATCAGGTGGGACCGTCACAGCCAGATTTGCTGCATCAAGTGCAGCAAATCGTATTATTTTATTTTTTATTAATTTTAATTTCATTTTTTACCTACGTGACTTTACCGAAAGAACTAAGAGTAGCGATGTATTGCCCATCCCTAGCATGTCCGAAACAACTTCATAGGATCATAGGAATACGGGGTACGATAATATTGGTGGCGAGTGGTCGTGCCTTACGCCGATAATCTCGACGCCGAGCTGGCCTGCATCAATCACCGGGTGAAATGATTAGCAACGCGCCCCACGGAGATGTTATCTCCCTCGCCTGGTTTACAGGGGGTTGTGGGTTGGATCCCGACCCTGACGCCTGTTGTGTATTTGGAGTTTGCGTGTCTTTCTGCCCGTAGTCACGTGCATTTTTATCCGGGTCCTCCGGTTTTTACCCTACACATTCAGAATCAACACGCGCGTAAGAGTATTTGGTTGCTATACATTTCCACGTGATAAACCACGTGGTTGAGCTATCGATTGTGGTCAGGTCGCTTCTGAAAAAAAGAGCTATACAGCTCAGTCTTGCCTTACCTGGTAAAATAAAATAAAAAGTTAAAATTTCGATTTAAAGCTTTCGTGACTGCAGGGATTCATCTTCTTGGTTCTTTCGGTAAAGTCACGTAGAAGGAAAATAATAAAATAATAAAAATAAAACATAATAAAATAATTCTCACGACGTTTCGGCCACAACGCAAGCAGCCGTCTTCAGGTGGGGAACAGGTCTGTCGAGAAGGCAGAGTCTGAATGGCACGCCCCAGGCTTGGAGCAACTATTTATGCTTGCGTTGTGGCCGAAACGTCGTGAGAATTATTTTATTCTGTTTTATTTTATTATTTTATTATTTTCCTTTTACGTGACTTTACCGAAAGAACCAAGAAGATAAAAAGTTTATTTGTATATTTTTTCGATTTAAAGCTTTCGTGACTGCAGGGATTCATCTTCTTGGTTATTTCGGTAAAGTCACGTAGAAGGGAAATAGTTCATTCAGACGCTGTCTTTCCGACAGCCCTGTTCTTCACCTGAGGACGGCTGCTTGCGTTGTGGCCGAGACGTCGTGAGAATTGTATTTAATTACGTTTTATTATTATTTTATTATTTCCCTTCTACGTGACTTTACCGAAATAACCAAGAAGATTTAGTTTTATAGTTTATATTGTGTCTCGAATAACCACAGTGGGTGCTTCATGCCTGCCACGGTGGACGGAGCGGCGCTGTTCACAGATTGGCCGGTATGCCAAGTCTCCAAGTCGAATGCACCGTTGCTGTAAACGTTCGCACAGTAAGCTGGAAGAGTTTGAGTAGTTCAAGCGATACGGTTGC
This sequence comes from Lampetra planeri, assembly GCF_965212315.1. Classification (NCBI taxonomy): domain Eukaryota; kingdom Metazoa; phylum Chordata; class Hyperoartia; order Petromyzontiformes; family Petromyzontidae; genus Lampetra; species Lampetra planeri. The sequence goes on along the minus strand of NC_136107.1, from coordinate 2,559,014 downwards.
TTTAAATATCGGATTGTGCGATTAGCGCGAGGTTGTTCAGAGGTGCCTCGCTTGAAATGCCGGCCTGTTCGTGGTCGCCAGCTGCTTTCAATGGGTTTTTCTTAGGAAAGCGAATCATTTTTGATTTGTTAAAGCACACAAAGAAAAACCATTCAGATTTTTTTTTTTTGCCTGGAAAGACCCCCCCCCCAAGGCAATAATTAAGACCTGGCATTGACCGCGACCGTGAATCTCTTTAATAAGCATTCGCGATCGCCATCACTTTTTTGTTACAATGTTTAAAGCGGCCGGTAGATGTTCTTCTTTTTTGGGCCCTTTTGGTAATGTCATCATATGAGAGAGCACCAATTAACCTTTCGAAGAAAACTATTAATTTAAGAAACTGCTCAAGCAAAAAAAAAAAAGGGCGACGAGAATTGCACACGATTCGCAATTTCCACTCTCTGCTTTCACGGTGATGTCTCCATAACGATTTCGAAAGGTCAAACAGCGCAGGCATCACCATGCAGGAGCGCATATTTAGCAGAGATACGTTTTGTCATGCAATGCTATTCGTTGCGTTGGCTGTATGTACATGTTAACATTTTAGTTGACCAGGAGGCTCACCCGCAGAGTGAGCAACTTTACAATGGGAAGGATGCGAGCTCAAAATGCCGGTATGTTGTTTGTTGTTTACGTCGTTTATTGTGAAAATTCCGGTCACAGTTCCTACGATCACTGTTTCATTGCTTTTATGGCTTTATTTTGGTGATTTTCGAAAAGTTTTTCGGTTTGGCCATGTTTGTTTGTTGTAGTACAGAGTTAGACTGATTGCCTTAATCTAAGTTGTCTTGTGGTTGTTGTTGTTTGACTTGCATCCCACTGGGATTTTTGCACACAGCGCTGGTGTACGGTGCTTTTTCTGCAATATTTTGCTGTCTTTTCTTGGAATTTCTGTTTGCACATAGTCACTTTAAGATGTTTTCTTGTTCATGTTTTTGTTTTTTCTTTGTTGCGGTTGCACCCGATTAAAGAGCCGAATGGCTCACAGGGCTATATCTAATAAATGAACTTGAACTTGAACTTATCATCATCTGGGGTTGATAAATCGAGTAATATAGTGATTGTCCTATGGATAGACTTGCCCCACCCCTCCCAACCATAGGGACGTAGAATTTCCACGACAGGTTCGGGGCTCTAAACAGGAGATGATCACACGACCTCAGATGCTCATTTGGACAAGGAATCACTTTGACCGTTTTAGAACTTTCACGTGCAGGGAATGCTATGCATGGGAAGGACCGACGAGGGATACTTCTCTCCAGGAACTCGAATGGCATTTCAGCACAGGTCAGCTACATGCCCCGAAAAGTACAAATGTCCCGATGGGAAATAATTCCACAAAAAACGCCCGTCTGTTGATTTACTTTAATTTGCATTCACTGAGTTAATTACGTGATTTTATGCAGCCCGATGTTAATGTTGATGAATATTTTTTTCTAAATAATTACGTTTATATTGATGGTAAGTTATAAAACTTGAAATTCAATATGTATATATTAAAAAACATACATTTAAATGATAACATTATAAAAAATATATCCATTGATGATGGAAATAAATAAACAAAAATGTTCAAAGTCAAATGATCAAATGAAGAACTCAAGACAGCTGGCATGAAGAGAGCTGTGCTGGGTAATTAGCACCACCAGTCAGATGGGAATGGTATCGAAAGTTCCCATCACAGAGGTCGAATTTGATTCATCCAAGGAAGCCTCACTGAGGCATAACACTCTTTCAGGACGGTCCTGCATCGGAAAGTTTGCCCATGTTTCTAATTACCGTATTGGACATTACCCATGTGGACAGAAAGTCAAGTTCGTGCATGAGACTAACACGACACCACGTGTTATGATGTCATGTGGAGGAGACCTACTCGCCCATGCTGTTTCATGTGCATCGCTTTGCCCGAATGAGCTGGTATATATCGACACGTTTTTGGCAACACGTCCATATAACTTTGGCCCGAGTCCTACTGAGTAAAGGCCCTCGAAGCAACACGACTGTCTACCAGAATGTCATTACAATTGCATTGTCTTGACACGAGACATGGGCTTCATCTCCTTGGTTCTTTCGGTAAAGTCACGTAGAATGGAAATAATAAATTAATAAAAATAAAACATAATTAAAAAAATTAATAATATAATAATATAAAATAATATAATATAAAAATATAATATAATAATTTAATAGAAATAATTTTATTATTTTATTATTTCCATTCTACGTGACTTTACCGAAAGAACCAAGAAGATGAATCCCTGCAGTCACGAAAGCTTTAAATCGAAATTTTATTAAGTTTTATTTTTATTATTTTATTACTTCCCTTCTACGTGACTTTACCGAAAGAACCCAGAAGATGAATCCCTGCAGTCACGAAAGAAGCTGTAAATCGAGAGACACGGGCTCTTTCAACCTTCGTCGGTAGGCGTTCGACGCGGGAAAAACCCCCCATTTCCCTCCGCCACTTTGGCTCCACGCATTCAATTTTTTACGTGTTTTTTTGTTTGTTTTTGTTTTGTTCAAGAACCCAACATAGAAACGTGGGGTGGCATCCGCGTGAGTTATTCAGCGCGGCTCGAGGTGTCACTGCCCCTGTCTCTGTAAGGGGTCAAACGTGCAACGACGACTGCACAACTTACTCCGCTTCCTCTTCTTCTTCTTCGCTGCACGCGAATATGAAAATAATTTCGACAATTTCGCTGTCCCCCAACGAGAATGGTATTGTCATGAAATAGCCGTGGTATTTGGGATAATCATAATGCACTTCGAGGGGGTGGGGGGGTGGGGAGTGCCGTTTGAATGTGTCCAGAGACATCCCAGATGCGCGTGTGCGCCTCTTTAACGTGAGCACGTGGCACGAGCGGAGGAAGGGTAAACAGTGGAAGTGCCGACATCTGTTAAAAAACCAAAAACAAATGGACAACTTTTCTTTCGCCGGGTTATCTTTTTGTAAAGCGAAAAGAACAATAGCTTTAGGCCGCACAAAGCTTGAAGCTGTGCACAGTCCCCTCCCTGCCCGACACTTTAGAGTAACACGTGTTGACAAGACCACCGTGCTAAAAGCCGCGCAGAATTGAAGGCGCCGTGGGGAAGCGCACGGTGGGAATTGAGCGGCCGATATCAGACATCTGATTTGGGACGGAGCGGGGTTTTTTCCTTGGCTGAGCCCCAACGACAGCTGTCAGATTTGTGCCTTGGCACATCATCCATCCGATCGGCTTGCAGCGTTTCAAGCACTAGCGTGTGGTTTAAACAGTTATTTTTTTACGTATTATTATTATTATTATATTATTTTGGAGGAGATGGAAATATAGATTGGGCCAGATGGTTGAAACCGAGATCCCGGGGGTGAAAGGGGTGCATCACCTACGCCGTGTGACTTGCAATACGCACGGACAAGCGATGGGGGGTTTCACCCCTTGCTTTGCTGGGTCACTGCACACAAAGGAAATAAAACAAAGTTCATTCTGCAATGCCATCAATATATCAAATTGGGTCACATGACCTCCAAGGAATATAAAATAATACATTCCATACTATGTGCGTGTGTGTGCAAACCCCAACAGATGTGTCGTGGATAAACACATACACACTGTATGCACCTTATGAATGGAGATAGACTGCATTCAGACTATTCAGAAAAACATAACCGTGTAAGAATACTGGGTAAATAAAACAATGTAGAGCTCCTAAAATTACCGAAATTTATTAAAACTTAATGTCGTTAATTAGTCAAAGTATGTGTGTTTGTAAATGCTAATATGATCATTTCAACTTGTGAGAATCTCTAATTATACTGGAGGAATCCGATGAGCTATGAAGCTCTTTTCACAGTTACAACGACAAACAATACAAACGCGCCATAGGAGTGCAAAATATAGGAAAGGAAAGAAAATGACAAAAACACACGTGTTTTATTCACCAGGTAAAGCCCACTCAGCCATTAGCTTCTTTTTCAGAAGCGATCTGGCGGCAAATGATAGCTCAACAAAGTGGATTGTCATGTGGAAATGTATTTCAGACAAATAATCTAAATGCATTTTTTCTAAATGTGGATGGGAAAAAACTGGAGGACCCAGAGAAAATCCTACACAACCACGGGGAGAACATGGCAACTCCACCAGGTGCTCCCACTGACCATCAGTAGTAACCCCCATGACCCGGACATGGAGAGGCCCTCATCCAGCAGCGGATTGACAAAAGGGCTGCACGTACCCTAAGCAATGGTAGCAGTAGCAGCACGGCTGCGTGGACACACACGTTTATTCCGTGTCTTTGAGCCTTGTGGGTTTTAGTGATGGGTGGTGGGCCCCTCTTATTAAATCTTATGCAAGTCATTGGACACTTAATGTTCCATTTAAAAATGTGTTTTCACCGAAACGGAAGTAACTCAGCCACGTTGTACGATCGGCGTAACGATGCAAAATTCTTGCGGTTTTCGCCCAATGTAGTGAATCAAAAACGTTAGATCTGTGATTGTTTCCGTGCACCAGACCATGAAAATAATAACTTTAATTGGCCGTTCATGGTATCATTAAGTCAATTTACAGTAAAATTATACTTAAAAGGCAGCAATAATAAACTATCTTGCTGGCGCTGAATAATGTGTGACTACAATTAACCAGCAATGAAAATGTAAGTGCACATACATTCATCGCGACTTCCAAGTGCAGCCGTTCGCAAATAGGACGGGGGGGGGAGGAAGGGGTTTGGAACCCATTCGAGCAAATAAGAAAAATAAACGACTCTGGCTTTGTCCCCCTTCAAAAAGTGAACACCATTCACGCTGTCAGCCACAGATCCATCCGTCTAAAATGCCACCCCCCCCCCCCCACCGCGACAATATTACATTGTCATTTAAGCGTAAGGGAAAACTGTTGGTCTGCTGCCTGGAGAGAGATGGGATTTATCGAGCGGCGAGATGGTGAGAGAGTCACGCTGCCGCAAAACGTCGCCCCGTGCATCGCTGTACGAGGAGTCAATCACCAAGACGACTGCTCACAGCTCCCCCCCCCCACCACCACCACACCGCACGTGACCGGAGGCTCGAGGGGACCCGCTAATGGTTCTTAACCTTCACGGCAGCCTTGCAACCTCTTTGGTTTTAAATCGTAAAAAAAAAAATTTGTTCATAAATACATAGAGGGTTTGATGATGATGAAAAAAAAGTAGTGGTACTTACGTGCCCGTCGTGAGAATTGTATTTTATTATGTTTAATTTTTATTATTTATTATTTCCCTTCTACGTGACTTTACCGAAAGAATGAAGCATATGAATTCCTGCAGTCACGAAAGCTTTAAATCGAAATTTAAGTTGTTTTGTCGATTTGTCTTCTAAAAAAAAACATCTGGCAATGTCTCGCACCCCCACATTGAAAGTGCATCTCGCTCCCCCACCCCCGCCCACAGGCTCGTGCACCACCAGGTTAAGGAAGAGCCACTGCGCTAATGGATCGCAGGGTCCACCGCCTGACTTGCATCCCGCGCCCTTTCGCATCAGTGACAAAGCCGCGTGAAGCGCCAGTGACACCAAAAATTCCACGCGCGCCAATTTTACGCGCCCGCAGCGCCGTCCGTACCTATTTCTCCGCTGCGAACGGAGACGCCTCCGTCAGATACCCGCTTCTGACATCATGGGGGGAACGCGCGCACACGCCAGTGCGATGTCAATTCTAACTCGGATTCGTGCGAACATTATTTGATGATTTAATTTCTAAAGGAAACTCTCGACAAGTGATAAGCACACAGACGCAGGCATGACACTGCCAGCCGCGGAGTGCACGATGCCACTTGGAGTAATGGCAACCGAATGGGTAATACAGAGACACTTTCATATTCATGCAGCCTTGTGTATTTCACTCATTATTACTGTTTTTAAATGAGACTGGATGTTAGCTTGCTGCCACTTGGAGAGTTTTTTTTCAAATGTCGTGAAAATAATAATGATTTATTGCCCTTTATCAACCGAATGCTGGATGAAAGCCTCGTCACGTAATGTCAGCCATGGATTTAGATTGACCAAACCTCACCTTGTTGGTCAGTGTGTGTTGGTCGGGGGGGGGGGGTATGACTGGTTCAAACACGTTCCTGCGGAGGGAGCTGGTAGGAACGTTGGGTTGCTCGGTCAATGGCCAGGGTCAACGGCGGCGTGGTGTATTCCGCAAATATGCCCGACTGTGAGGGCGGGCACAAGCCGGCGTGAGTAGGTTAAACGTTGAGTTTTATAAGGGCACCACGGGTGACCAGCCCCTCCCCACCCAGCCCTACCCCTCCCACCCACCACCCAGCCCCACCCTCCCCACCCAGCCCCTCCCCACCCTCCCCACCAAGCCCCTCCCCACCCTCCCCTCCCCACCCAGCCCCTCCCTCCCCACCCAGCCCCTCCCTGCACGACGGACGGACACAATAATCCCCTGTGGGCTGGTGTAACCAGGAGGTTCCTACCAGTATCATTTCCCACTGATGTTAGCTATGACTGGGAATAGAACTCAGTTCACTGAATTCAGGGAGCAATCAACCACTGCTGCACTGCTCCGCCGTAAATGATTGTAGATGCATAATAATATCTTACTCATTTGCATTGGGCACAAACGCCGAATTACTTTCATCGCGTTACATCTAAATAAGGCGTGCATTTCAAACGAAATTTTGCTCTCATGATGGGTTTTTTTCGTCAACAAAATACAAAAAATAAAATAAAATTATGGAACAAGGCATGTGTCCATCACTTGACTTGTAAAGTCACAGGATCACATAGATTAGCAGGCATTGACTTGAAAACAACGATCTCTCATCAAAGGCGTGTGCTGCATTAATACATTACTCACCCAAGGGTGTCACTGTCCCTTTCATATCGCGTAGCCACAACTATGCGGAAAACACAGGGAACCCAGAGCGCCACGGATGCCTCCGTTGGTTTCCATCCGCGGACGATTGCAAAGCGAGAGTATTTCACGTTCTTGCTAAGACACGATTCCATAAGTGGGTTGAATTGCGACAATTTCAGCGGGCGGAGCCGGATCTGGTCTGAGCGCGCAATCTCAAGACTCTCCGATTGCGCCGAAATGTTTCAAGGGCAACGTGATGCACACGTATGTGTAAGTGTGGAGAGCGCTGTAGTAAATCCACTGCTTGGCAGAGGGCCTCCCCACACCATGCTATTTGGCCTTACTTCAAGACTCAAGCTTATTTAGCTCAAAACCCATGTGGGAAGTGAAGAGACCAGGAGAGAAGGCTCACTTGGCGAGAGTGACCCGGGTTACCGTATTGACAAAATCAATCACACGGAGAGGACAACAACAACAACAACAGGCGACGTAAATAAATACAGCAGAGGAAAATAAACCAAATAGAAATTGAAGCAAAAACAACGGCGTTACAGACATTTTTTGGAAACTGTGCACAAACATACATTTACATTAAATTAAATACATTTCTCCTTTGGTTCTTTCGGTAAAGTCGCGTATAAAGATAAAATAAGAAATAAAATAATAGCATATAATTTAGCTATTATTTAATTTATTATTTTATCTTTATACGTGACTTTACCGAAAGAACCAAAGAATAATTCCTGCAGTCACGAAAGCTCAAAAATTAAGGATAAATACATTTCCTTTAATAAAAGTGGGCTCGGACAAAATGACCCTTAAAAACCATTTGTAGCGAAATTCAAACAAAGTTAAAATGTAAACATACAAGAATATATATGTAAATGATGCATGTGTATGGGCGTATCAGTGAGAACACACACAACGGGGAGTGGTGGCTCAGTGGTTAACGCACTTTGCTGCGAACTCGGCGACCCGAGTTCGATTCCCGCTCATGACCAAATGACGGTGGCGAATATCTGAACCGATCCTCGGCCTGCCCCTGTTGGTGCAGTGTGCAATCATCAGCACTGGGGGAGAGGGGAGACGAAGGCAGAACTAGCCAGGAACACGTCCACCCACGTACAATGAGGGGCTGAAGTCCAGTGTCAGATCCCAATGGGTGGGTAGGCGATCACGCAAAGGTGGCAAAACCCGGATCGAAGAGAGGCCGGTCCACTCACTCGTGTGTTTGACCTCTGACACGAGCGCGCACTTTTTGCGAGCCGCAATAGCAGCGGCCACTCGTTTCAGGAGGGCGGCAGCATGTGGTCTGAAAAATACAGGCCTGAGAGACACTACGCTCAAAATGAAGGGCATGATGAGGAAGACAAGTGGTGGCTCAGGGACTTGATTGCGGTCGATATTGTCGTGGCCCAGCGGTAGCGAAAGGACAGGCCGCAATTGTGGGGAATCCAAGGTAGGCCACAAACAGGAGTGCCACTTTTTATTGAAACTATACATTTTTTATATTTTTTTAAGGTTAAGGCCCACTGAGCTATATAGCTCTTTTTCAGAAGCGATCTGGTCTCAAATGGACGCTGAACGAAGTGGCTTATAATATGGAAATATATAGCAGCAAAATACTCTAAACGCATGTTTATAAATTTGGAGGGAAAAATGTAGACTGTAGTCTGGTTTTTAAGCTGGTGAGCATATTGGCAGTCTGTAATGGAAACTGTAGCAATGGTTATTAAACTGAGTGAGTGTACTGGCAGTCTATAATGTAGACTGTAGCCTGGTTCTTAACCTGCATGAGCATACTGGCAGTCTATTATGTAGACTTATTATTTGTTCATTCAGTAATAAAAATAAAAAAATAAAAACCACGACGTTTAAATCGCAACACAAGCGGTCGTCATCAGGAATAGGGGGGTTAGCCTCTAAAGGCAAACTGTTGATAAAGGTTTAGAAATGGGCGTAGTCCAAGTGTGTCAGCAGCATAATGGGCGGGGCAGGTAATGTTAATGTAGGTAGAAAACAAGCAACTACACTAATCAAAGGGCCGCCAGGCAATCGTTGCACCTCACTCCACACACCCACACTGCTGACGGTGGAGGTTGACAAGAAAACACAAATCAAGCCATGACCCAAAGTGGTTGATGACATCTTTGCAATGATTGCTTAGTTTATAACCATCCTCTCGGTTGAAATTGTGTCTGTGTCTGTATATATGAATGGCTTCATGAATGGGGGGAATTTCGATTTAAAGCTTTCGTGACTGCAGCGATTCATCTTGTTGGTTCTTTCGGTAAAGTCACGTAGAAGGGAAATCATAAAATAATAAAAAATAAAATATAATAAAATAATTCTCACGACGTTGCTGCTTGCGGCTGTTTGCGTTGTAGCCGAAACGTCGTGAGAATGATTTTATTATGTTGTATTTTTATTATTTTATTATTTCCCTTCTACGTGACTTTACCGAAAGAACCAAGAAGATGAATGGGGGGAAGGAGCTTGTGGCAGGCGCTCCTCGTAGCTCGGCCCCACGAGGCCGAGTGTGTGTGTCCCCCACCGCGTTGTGACAGCGCCGACCACCGTCTCGGTCTGCGACATCTCAACAATGGCGAGATGTTAACTACCTCGCCTGGTATGCAGGAGGTCGTGTGTTTGTTCCCGTCCCGGACGACGCCTGTTGTATATTTGTAATTTGCACGTTTTCTCCCTGTGCTCGCATGGATTTGTCTCCGGGTCCTCCGGTTTCCCCTCCATTTAGAATCAACATGCAATTGGAGCACTCTATTTGCCTATTATACATTTCCATATGTTAAGGCACATATAATTTGTGATAGCCAGGTCGCTTCTGGTAAACAACTAAATATATAACAGAGCACATGGGGGGGCGCTCCCGCATATACTGAGTGCGTTTCATCCAGGCATCCCGAAGCACGTCCTCGCTGTGTCCTCCTAGGAACACGTCACGTGTGCCAGCAAGTTCCGATACTCCTCTCCTTCCCACGTTCACGAGCGTGCATGCCCCCCGTTAAATATAATTCACACAGCGGTCACCACTGCACTTGGCCTTGCAGTAACTTCATTTGGTGAGCGTTTGTGATTGTGAGTACGGGGGAACAGTAAAACCCAGGCTAGTCACAACCCAACTATCAGGATTGTTGCACTTAGTCCAAAAAAATGCCAGCAAATTTATGAAAAAATATCCCAAATGAACGGGGAATTGCAAGAGGTGAAAGATGGGTTCGACACGTGTGAGAGAGCATCATGGACAGTTCCTCTGTGTAGGCATTCAGGAGCATGATCGGAAAGAAATCAAGAGGTCTTCATTGGCAGTCCTTCGATGATCTTCCAGACCTCTTCCGTGGGCACGGGTGGACACGCCCGTAGCGTGGGTGGTGCTTGAGCATAGGGTAAGGCGCTGATAGTTGGTGAGCCAGTCGCAGTCAAGGAAGCTGAGTGTTAGCTTTAGTCGAAATATATATTTTTAAAAAATCATTATCATAGTCAAGTTCCAATGCCACATCCCACGCTCCCAAGAGTAGCGGTGCATGAAAACTCCAACATTGATTTTAAGATTCTCTCGATGGTATTGAAGGGCTCAAATGGACTTGCTCTTCCCTACATTCATGACCTCCTTCAGCCACGAATATTCATTCCATCGAGATCATTAAGATGCTTAGATTTTGCATTGCTCGCTGTCACCACGGCCTTGGCTTCACAATTGGGGGTGAAGGCGTCTTCGCAATTGCGGCAGCTGAACTCTGGAACTCGTTGCCCTTCAAGGTCAGCGACTTCCAAGACAATTACAACATCTTCAAATCTCGACTAAGACATGTCTGTTTAAAGTGCCTTTCTCTCTCTTTAGTTATTTTCAAACGTCTTCCTCACTTTATTCTTTCCTTGATTGATGTTAAACTATTTTCTGCCTTTTCATGCGTGGCACCCTGCTTTATACATTTAAATAATTTTTCATTATTATTGACATTTCTCGAGCCACGGGGATGCAATGTGTCGTTCGAACTAGGACTCACCACAGTCAGATCCTGCGCTTGCGTATGTCATGAACAGGCATGTCAGCAGCAGCTCATCCTGCCTCAGTCTTGGCACTACGAATAAACAACTCCACGCCTAAATATGTCTCTTTTAATTACAGCCCTTAAAGCCATCTCATTTCAAGGTTGCTGAAGTTCATTTATCCGGGAGAAAGGATCCTGACTAGGAACGTGTTTCATCATTGTTTTCTCAGAGCCATTGTTCCATCATGCAAAAATAATAATAATAATGTCACGCTGCCAAAGCATGATCATTGTTTAGTCATTCAAAGAGCTATTACATGTCCATTTAAGGCAGTGTGTCTTGATTGTACTTTTCGGAATGGATAACTTCGTGTGCAAACGATTTCAATACCAAATTCCTCCACGTTGTGATTCACCAAAGCAATTTAATAAAGGCCCGGACAAAGGTAGTCGAAATAAATTACATGCCTGAGAATCGAGGCAAAGATAATCATTACAGTACATTGCTTAGACCCAAAGACAATGATAATGACTGCATTGCTTAGAATAATGCTTGAATTCAAATCTGAATACAAGGTTACGTGGTCAAAGACAATTACTTTTAAATTAAGTCAGCGAAGTGGGCAAGCCCCAATGGAAAAAGTGCGAAATATAAAAACCAAGATATCACAACCGGCATGTAAATGGAAGTGTATGTCTTTGATCGATTTTAATCATTGTGGTACAGTCATGATTATGCCAGTTAAAATCTGATATGGCGGTGATGCAGTCAGAGCACTCGACTCATGATTGCAAAGTAGAGGATATCATTTTCAGAGAGATACATAGCCAATCATCACTTTGGCGTAGGTAAAATAGGGAGCAGTTTGCGGAAAGTAATTTGTACAGATGCTATGGATAGCCTAGGGCCTGCCATTAGGAAATGGAACGTTCACGAAAGTGTTGGTTCAGATCCTCCAATATTACATTGTTTAAAAAGACAAACCTCTTTAAAGTTGGCATTGTGATTCAAGGACATTTGCCGAAATAGCGTAACGTACAAAAAACCAAAACACTCGGGTACATGCTCACTGTGTGATTACTGCCTATTGTTGAACAAACTAAAAATCTTCTCTTCAAACCCTTCATCGGGTTGTCAGCAAACAAATTTGGGGCTTTCTTCCACCTGCCCACTCAGTCGTGTATGACGCTATCGAATTCATATTCTCATAAAATATAGCAATAATAAGCTTTATTTGAAAAAATAACTTTTTTTTTATGAAATGTACATAGCAGCCATCCAGCAGTAGATCGATTGTCACATCGAAAACATGAATGTTCTGTAGTGATGGAAGAACTCCACGACTCCAGGAAGTGGTCCCGAAGCTTGCCATAACGTAAGAGAGTATGGGCAATTACAGCCAACGTCAGTTGACCGTGGACAATTAGACCCAAGCCGAAACATAACATATAAAAAGGAATGTTAAAACAAATTTTTGTCATGATAGATAATAGTATTGTCATCAGTATGACATAAGTATACCAAGTTTGCAGTCGATACCACATTGGGAAGTGGGTTAAAATTGAGTTACAAGATTTGAGGATACGACAACAACGACGACGACAACAACAACAACAGAGTGAGTTAAATAAAAGCGCGTAATAAAAAAAAAGATAGACCTTGAACAAAAAATCCACCACTGAACGTGTAAGTCTCCCTGCTGAACCCCGGGATTAGACTTGGATGTCCGTGCCCCCGGTTGACTTCATGCACAGTGTACAGGTTACGCAAACCATCGCCACCAAAGGCTGGAGAGAAACCCATCATTTGGAACCAAGGCAACGTAGGGCTGAGGCTCGTTCGTTGGTTCGTTTCTCAATCCGCTTGTCCTGGTGAGAGTCGTAGCGGCGGCGTGTTGAGTAGTGGCGGTTAAGACCTCTCTATCCCTGGCGACAGATTCCAGCACTACGACACTACTATACACTTCAATATACACTACTATACACTACTATGCACTATACCATACACTACACTATACACTACTATACACTACTACACTACTATACACAACTACACTACTATACACTACACTATACACTACTATACACTACTACACTACTATACACAACTACACTACTATACACTACATTATACACTACTATACACTACTACACTCCTATACACTTCACTATACACTACTACTGTATACACTACTACACTACTATACACTATATTATACACTACACTATACACTACTATACACTACACTATACACTACTACACACTACTACACTACTATACACTACACTATACACTACTATACACTACTACACTCCTATACACTTCACTATACACTACTACTGTATACACTACTACACTACTATACACTATATTATACACTACACTATACACTACACTATACACTACACTATACACTACTACACTACTATACACTACTACACTACTATACACTACACTATACACTACTATACACTACACTATACACTACTATACACTATACTATACACTACACTATACACTACTATACACTACACTATACACTACTACACTACTATACACTACTACACTCCTATACACTTCACTATACACTACTACTGTATACACTACTACACTACTATACACTACACTATACACTACTATACACTACACTATACACTACACACTACGACACTATACATGACTCTACACTACTGCACTCTACACTGCACTACTATACACAGACTCCAGCTCTTCCCGGGGAGTTCCTTGGCGTTCCCAGGCCAGCCGAGCGACGTCATCCCTGCCGCAACGTGTCCTGGGCCGGCCCTGGGGTCTTCGCCCTGTAGGACGTGATGCCCGGTAGAGTTACAGGGGGAAGGGGGGGGGGAGATGTAGAGCTGAAGTGATTGAGATATTTTCAAATGAATCTCTGGGGGAACGACTGGGCAGGACAAACATCATCGAGTTATCTCGCACGACGAGGGCACACTGACTCGACTGGTGTGATGGCCTGGACAGGTTTCCAGCACACACTCATCCCACATCGGCAAATCCAGCAGATTGCCATCACGGTGTGTTTCTCACTTTACGCCATTTATCCAAAACAGAGTGGGGCTGGGCTCTCGGTTGATTTAAGTGCTTATCAGTTATATTGCTCCACTATTTAGAGGCCTTGAAAATCCTACTACAAGACTGTGTGATTTCGATTTAAAGCTTTCGTGACTGCAGGGATTCATCTTCTTGGTTCTTTCGGTAAAGTCACGTAGAAGGGAGAATTATTTTATTACGTTTTATTTTTATTATTTTATTACTTCCCTTCTACGTGACTTTACCGAAAGAACCAAGAAGAATACTGTATGAGAGAGAAAAAAAGTGTTGCTGGCTGGCTGGCTGGCAAGACGACACGTTCGGAGGCATGGACGGGCAGGACCAAAGGACGTGTGGGTTGTTAGTAGTTGGAAGAAAAGTCTCACCTCTGTTTCCACTGTGCAGCTGTCTGGGAGGTCATGACCTTGGTGACATCATCGGCATCAGCCGCGTCACGATGGGGTGTGGTTTGTAGGGGGTTTCCCACCTTCGTGAGGCAGGCTATTGGGGTGACCGCCATTTTTAAGGAGGCCCGTGGAATTGACTGCAAAAAGAATCGTCGACGACATTTTTTGGTGACATCATCGGCATCAGCCGCGTCACGATGGGGTGTGGTTTGTAGGGGGTTTCCCACCTTCGTGAGGCAGGCTATTGGGGTGACCGCCATTTTTAAGGAGGCCCGTGGAATTGACTGCAAAAAGAATCGTCGACGACATTTTTTAGTATATCCACGTGTAGTATTCCCCTTTCTGGCTTTAAGTGTTATTCCAAGCATGCACCTTTCCATTTGCCACAGTAGTTCTGGATCTAATGATAATCTTATTTCATTATACCACAGCGACGGGTATGTTACCAAGACGTTGTGTAAACTCTCAAATTAAAGTGCAGGCTATTTAATACAGACAACAAAAAAACACATTTACAAGCATGAAAATTAACCCAAAGAATCAATGAGAGCAGCAATGTAATGTCTGCTTAACGTGCTTCCATGCACACTGATTGTCACACAAGCTGCACCAGATTGCTACCAAATTGTGTGTTTGTCTGCCAAAACCCATAGGAGTTCTTTATCTTAAGTAAGCCTCTCAAAGTGTTTAGTTAATCTCAAGATCTACAGTCAATGGTAACATTTAGAACAAGTTCAACAACACAGCTGATTCAAACCCAAGACATCCGGCCAATTATAACACATTACACTGAGTGTCGTTGGATTATATAATGCCCACTTTTGCTTATATAGCTTTAAGCTAACACTGTAAAATCACTGCAAATACTGATGGTATCTGATTTGACATTACATGCAATTGCTTGCCCTAAATCGTGATGCGTTTCCTTATGAGTGCTGAGCTAAATTGAAGACGGAGTTTAAAGGAATTTAATTCTTTAATTCCGTGCAAAATTACATCGGTCCACTTTTGCGCCCAAATAAATGGATAATCAACTTCGCAAATTGACTTCCTGATTATGACAGCCGTTCCTGAACTGAGCATCATCATGCATTGCTAATATCGTGAGCCACACCTGCACGATGGGTCAAGAGGTGCCAACATTTTTTCGAAATCGACACCAAACACACCGGTTACAGAAAAATCTCAAAGCGCATCATGGTCAGCATCAACAACGCACAATACAAAACGTAAGGGATGTTTCACTGAAGCCATTGGTACCACAGGTTTGGCATTCGAAGGCAAGTCTGGAAATAAAAATAGGTTTTCAAACATGATTGAATTTATACTGCTTGGTTTTTTCGGTAAAGTCACGTGGGTAGAAAAAATAATAACAGATCACGACGTTTCGATCGCAACACAAGCGGTCGTCCTCAGGCGGAAAATAAAATAATCCAGCTTGTGTTGCGATCTAAACGTCGCGATATTTTTATTCACTTTATTTTATTATTTTATTATTGTTATTATTTTTTCTTCTACCTACGTGACTTTACCGAAAGAACCAAAGAGCATGGAACCCTGCAGTCACGAAAGCTTCAACTCAAGAATGATTGAATTTGTAAGTAAAGTTGCACATCATGCCTGTTTATGTGAACATGAATAACCGACACGGTAACGGATGAATGCCAAAGAGGAGAGGACCAAATACAAGAACCTTGCAGCACCCCAGAAAATCGTGTCCAGCACTCTGACACTGCTCTGTTCAAGTGGTGAGGATTGTGCCTCATCGCAACAAGGGCCTGGGTTCAATTCTTGACTGAGGCACTTTTTTGCGTGGAGTGTGTGTGTGTTCTCTCCCTGTTCTATATGGGCTTCCGTCCAGGTTATCCGATTTCCTCGCATCGCTAAAAACAGCGTTCAGTGTAAACTGGTATTGGCCAAACATTCCAATGCTGAGTGAGGAATTACCTGAAAATTACTTAAATTGGGATTACGGATTGCAACATCGCCCTCCCCTATTGCCAAAACTTGGCACAGGATCCTGAGTATTGCACCTCAGTGAGGCTTTCCTGGGTAAACAATCGTAATAATAAAAATAATCAATTAACAAAGCTACAGCATCCAAAAGATGACTATCCACGTGAAACGCTGCATTTTGAAACACAATCATATCTCAATTAACAGACTCATTTTCACTCTTACACAGATCCAGTGGCAGGGAATTATATAAAACGGACACTTAAAATGTAATTGGTGTAAATTTTGACTTGAAACTTTCGTGACTGCAGGAATTCATATTCCATGTTTCTTTCGGTAAAGTCACGTAGATAGAATAAAAAAATAACAATTAAATAGTGAAAATAAAGTGAACACAAATATCGCGACGTTTCGATCGCAACACAAGCGGTCGTCATCAGGAACAGGCCGCTTGTGTTGCGATCGAAACGTCGTGATATTTGTATTCACTTTATTTTTCTTATTTTATTGTTATTATTTTTTTTTATATTTACGTGACTTTACCAAAATAACCATAGAATATGTAATTGGTGCGTCGAGTGCAACGACTTTTTTTTTTAATCCTTTATATGAAGTTCGCTTGCTTGCTTACGACCGTGCAAATCTTTCGGTCGTTTTTTAACCCACTTCCCGTGATCCAATCGAGCTGACATTTTCCACACATACTCGTTGTGCGTGACAATTAATGTTCGTGAAAATTTTTTCCTAAATTTTACACTTTTTAGGACAAAAATATTATATTTAATTACCAATTGCTTAATAGTGCAACGCAATCATCTGACCCATAGGTGGCAGCCATCTCAAGCCAGAGGACGAGAGGACTATAGCCGCCACGCATATAAAGGATTTAT
This sequence comes from Lampetra planeri, assembly GCF_965212315.1. Classification (NCBI taxonomy): domain Eukaryota; kingdom Metazoa; phylum Chordata; class Hyperoartia; order Petromyzontiformes; family Petromyzontidae; genus Lampetra; species Lampetra planeri. The sequence goes on along the minus strand of NC_136107.1, from coordinate 2,541,815 downwards.
AGTGAAAAACTTTGTTTTTACGGGTTATATTTTACAAACTCCAAAATGCCAGTGGAAAATATGACACGCTTCAGTGTCAGGAGCACAGAGGAGAAGATCCATTCTCAGGGTTACCAGGCACACTTCGCCACACTGCCATCGGCGTACACACTTTCATTAACTCAACACCGCATACAGCCATAGATTGCGCCAGGCCGTGTAATTATAATAATTTCAACAGCAACAAAAAAAGTTAAATTCTCCTCGTTAGCACCACTTACCGACGCGGAATTTTCCCGTTTATAATTAAGTGGACACCTCAGCTGCGATTAACCCGGGAAGACGCTGGCGAGGAAGGCATCTTTACATTCGGCTGCCTTCAAACTGAGCTCTCGCTCGTGGCTCGGATGCGCGGAGGTGCATTTCGGTCTTCAACTAAACAAACAAAAAAAATATTTAAATTTAAATTTAAAGCTTTCGTGACCGCAGGGATTCATCTTCTTGGTTCTTTCGGTAAAGTCACGTAGAAGGGAAATAATAAAATAATGTTTTATTTTTTTGTAAGTCATGTAGAAGGGAAATAATAAAATAATAAAATAATATGCTTTTCATTTCCCTTCTACGTGACTTTACCGAAAGAACCAGGAAGAAAAAATTAACCCCTAAAAACATAGTTTTTCACTATAAATCCTTTATATGCGTGGCGGCTAGAGTCCTCTCGTCCTCTGGCTTGAGATGGCTGCCACCTATGGGTCAGATGATTGCCTGCCACCATTAAGCAATTGGAAATTAAATATAATTTATTTTTTCCTAAAAAGTGTAAAATTTTGGAAAAAAAATTTCACGAAAATAAATTGTCACGCACAACGAGTCTGTGTGCAAAATGTCAGCTCGATTGGATCACGGGAAGTGGGTTAAAAAACGACCGAAATATTTGCACGGTCGTAAGCGCGCAAGCAAGCAAGCAAGTGAACTTAATATAAAGGATTTAAAAAATTCTTACATTAAAAAGAGACACATTTTCCAGAATTGACCCAAGAAGAATGATAGTGAAGGCTGCAGGGCTATCTGTGTTGGCCACTGCTACGTGAGCATCACAATGCATTCGCTATTTAAGAGTTTTAACGAGAGAGGCCAACAGATGCACTACCCATTTTTTTAAAGCCCGAAAGATTTGCATTGAATAAAACGCGATCTGTTCAATTAACGAAACGTGTAAAACGTTCAACGGTGAAACTAAGCTACCAAAAAATGCCTTATGAGGCCCATTTTCCAGTCTTATCAGTCACACAATGCGGCAGCGACAGCCCTGAGCCCTGTGCATTGTGGTGCCGGGTAGGATGGCATTGGTGCATCGAGAGAGCGTGCATTGATTAATGAACCCACCGCTGGCACGCAATACCTGCTGCGCACCCAAATAAGTATTACTACAAGTAACGGAAATAAGCAATCGCAATGCCATGACGTGTGTCTGCTTGAATTGTTGGTGTAATACTAATAATTCGGTGCGTATGGTATTCACGACATTCGTACAGCTCACGGCCATCACGAACGTGCTGTGCTTCAAACAGTCTGCGGTTTCCGTAACTAGAGATTTGTTTGGGTTCGTTCGAGGCAAATATGAACGTGTCGTTCAACCCGCCACCATCCGACACAGCCAATTAGTGAGGTTTGTCAAGTCAACACAACATGCCAATGCCTTGCCCGTACAGCACAGCGGTGTGTTGGAGAGTGAACCCACAGTCTGCAGTAGTTGTTTCAGTCGGGAGGCAATGTTTCTACGTGCGCAAAACAAACGGAGTAATTTGCAGGTAAATTTTTCAAACTTGCCAACATTGGAGCACGATCGCCGATGCACGATGGCCTCCGCTGTTCTGAGGCCCGCTGTCCAGCTGAGTGGCGCGTCGCATTTTAGGGTTAATGCACCAGCCAGCAATGACCAGGGCGGCCTGCCGGATTACAACCGTGAACCTCGGCAACACGTGGCGAATGTGCCCGCCCCGCCCTGGGCATGTCACGAGATCATTTATTCGTGTTTTTTTTTTGCAAGATAATGAAGACGCATGTAAGGATATAATGGACAGCCTTGCACACGACACGAACGTCCGGGCGTTTGACGTTTGACGTTCGTGCACGCAGCAACATCGGCACGCGACTGCGAAAACACTTGGGCAGGAACCCTCCACGGACAGCCCCCCCGATGTGTGACGAGGGGGGGAGGTTGAGAAATGTGGCGTCATATCAAAATGCGCAACTTTAAATAAATATAGAATTGTCATAACACTAATTGTTATAACAACACTCCTACAGCATCAGAGTGCAGCGCCACATTAAATACGCACTACAATGACAATAATTTAAAGCGATTTGAAAACATGTTTTATTTTCAAAATGGAAATATGGTTTTGGGGGGGAGGGGGGGGGGGGCAAAGCTATGTGACGTCATATTTGAGGGAGGGGGGGGCGGTCAAAAATCGTCCAACATCGCGTGACGTCATTTATGGACGGCCCCATATCCCTCGCAAGCAGAACAACACCGACGAAGTGCCGTGCTGCCCATTGAGATTGCAGCAGGAGATGCGTTGTCGCGAAGCGGTAAAACCATTTGGACATTTACGACGTGAACCGAGGCCCTGCGCGCGTCGCTGTTTATTGCCTTTGCTGAGGGATGGCGCGTCCAGGAAGATTCCCCTTCAGGCCGGGAGAGCGTCCTCGATCTCCCGAAGGCCATCACGGGGCGCAGGAATCCGCTGACGCAGCAGCAACCCGTCGTGGTCTCGGTGCCCTCTTTCCAGAGGTCGCAACCGGGTACCCGATACCCGTACCCTACTCGATACCCGGCTACCCGTACCCGGCCGGGTACGGGTAGGGTAGCCGTTTGCGACCCTGGTGCGGCCGGGTACGGGTACGGGTAGGCCGTGAGTCACCGGTGAGTAACCGTTTGTCACTCATTTCGGGTAGGGTACGGGTAGGGAACGGGTACCCGTACCCGGCCGGCTACGGGTACGGGTACCCATTTGCGACCCTGGTACGGCCGGGTACGGGTACGGGTAAGGAATCAAAACCCGTTTGCGACCTCTGCCTCTTTCCCACGGCCTCGCACCGCAGACGACTGCCCGCACACGGCTGGGCGACATAACGGCTTCATCCGCGTGGCACACCGAGCGTTGAGCGGCACTGTCAGAGACACACTCGCACGCGCGCACCTTGCTCTCAAATTGTCTCATGCTCGGCCACGGGGGTGTGAAATTGCCACCGCCGGATCAGAAATTGTTCGCCAAATGGAGCTCAACGCCGCCCAGTGCTCGCTTGCGTGGAGACTAAGAATTCCGCGGAGCAAGGGAACCTCACACGCTGGTGGGTTTTAATTTATTTCAGGACGCGTTAACGTGTCCGCAATGTTGCTCTGCCGTACTGTGACAGACACGTAGTAATAATAATAATAAAAAACGGTAATTATTTGTTTTTGATATAGCGCCCCTTAGTGCTGGGACTTCTCAGAGCAGTTTACAAGCGGTAAGCCACTTAAGTCACAGGTGGTGGCACGTGCCCTCCCCCAATTAACCGATCGAAATCCCTAATTTCGATCGGATCATTGGGGTTTATGAATAATAAATCGGCATTTTGCGACCCCCCACTGCCACTGTGTAGCATATTATTACGTGCCAGGGACTGTATGAGATGATAGAACAATAGTCTGAGTCCATAATTGGCAATAAGTAACGGTAAAGAAGTTATAAGTGACTCAGAATTGTGCGCAGTTGCGTATACAGCACACGACTTCCCTGAAGGCATCAACACCTTCAGCGAGCGCGATGCCGATCACACAACGCGGTTCGAATTCAACCCTCGATCGATGGCTGCGCCATCGCCGCACACGCGTCGAATGAAAAGCAAGGGACAAGTCCTTACTTAATTTGGAGCTTTCGTGACTGCAGGAATTACTATTTGGTTCTTTCGGTAAAGTCACGTATAAAAAGAAAATAATAAATGAAATACTACCATACGACGTTTCGATTGCAACACAAGCAATCATCATCAGGTATAAATGAAATATAAACACAAATCTAGTATACCTAGAAATGTAATATAATACAACAGAGAGTCGGATAACATAACAGTCAACACCCTAATTTTATGTTATCCGACTCTGTGTTGTATTACATTACATTTCTAAGTATACTATATTTGTGTTTCTATTTCATTTATACCTGATGATGATTGCTTGTGTTGCAATCGAAACGTCGTATGCTAGTATTTATTTTATTATTTTACGTGACTTTACCGATAGAACCAAAGAGTAAGTCCTTACTTACTAACAACTCCTCTATCATTTCTCATTGCTGGAGGGGTTGCCCCCCCCTGGCTCCACCACTGGTCACACCTCATCTCCATCATGGGAATGTGGCTCTCCCGGTGGCAGATGTCCCTGTGCGGCACCAAGTCACCCGGCACCTGCCATGCAAGCCAGCAAACAGGCTACCAGTCTTGGGGTGGGGGGTGATGTTGCCGTCATTTGCAGGTCGTTTTGACTGGGAAAATTTGGGCCATGACGGTGGCACACAATGTCCCACGCTTTCCTGATGATATCAGGGGATCGGACGCTGCGCAGTCTACACTTTAACGGCAAATACACTTGCAGTAATAACCAGGGTGGCCTACCGGGTTAGAACCGTTTACCTCTGCAACAAGCAGCGAACCCACTACGGCCTGGGTCAGCCTACATTTTAACCCTTTTATTCATCACGTCCGCTGCGGTGGACTTGTGTGATATTTACGACTGCTATGAAATCATTCGGCACATGTTCAAAGCATACGACGAGTTTCTTTGACACCGAAAATCACTGTACAACCCCCCCCTACCCCACACACACACAAATATTATACGTACAGTATATATTATATATTAAAAATATTTTAATAATGAATGCTTGGGAGGGTTAAATTAAGAATTCAAAACGTTACCAACTCACTGCTGTGCCTCGACCTTTTTGCACCAGAACGCAAGCGGTCTCTCATCAGCGTGCAGGAGACCGCATTCCCTCCGCAAAGACACGAGGGCAACTTGCTTCTCACGCAACGCCTCTCAAGTTAACCCACGCTTAGGCAGGATACGTGCACGAGGGCTGAAGCGATGAACACATCATGGACAACGGCAGAAATGCATCGGTGGTAACACTTGTGCCTCAAGAGTTTAAGGAGACCCTGGATTTTGTTACCCTTATCTGTGTGAAGTATGTATGTTCTCGGTGTGGATTTCCTCTAGGCCGCACGATGTCCTCCCATAGCCCCAACAAATATATAATGTAAGTGGTATAGGCCACATATCTCAATGTTGAAAAATTACCTGCAAAATTAGTTACTTGGGATGACACAGCAGCAGAAGCAATGTCGCCCCGACTACAAAAACTCGACAGGACCCTGCTAAAATTAATCTCAAGACTCAGTGAAGCAATCCTGGCTTAACAATCGGAATAATAATAATCCGAATGTATGCATGTTGAACTTATTTAGCATCGTACGTAGCCAACCGTGCTAATCGGAGGTGCGGGGGAAGATCAACAAACTAAACACAAAAAGCAGTTCTGAAGAATTGACTCGAGATTATGAGTTTTTCAATCGAGAATAATGGACCTAATACTCATTATGCCTGGCTTGCGCTGTGGTGTGAAACCAAATGTGGCGTGAAACCCACCATGCGCCGCATGCAGTGTAGTGGCGCACACCTGAAATGCAGACACGACATTGTGCCGTGAGACCGGGGCCGGATGATGACATTTCTGGGGCCCTAATCCATGTCAAGATTAGAGTTCATACATCGAGGAATGCCTAGAAATTCTTGTCATATCGAAATGAAAATAACATTTTGAAAGAGTATTTCCCCCCCCGTCTCCTTTATTTTTGAACCGATTACGTAAAACTTGCAACTTCCTATTATTATTCTTTTGTATTTAGAGGCCCCCTCGTAATATGAGGCCCTTAGCCGCAGATTATTTAGCTTCGGCTTAATTTCTGGCCCTGCGTGAGACTCCAAAACCTGCTGGGATGTGAGGTGGCTGGTGCATGGCAATGCGGCAAGGAGGTCTCGTACCCGTCCGTGTTGTCGACGTTTGAGTGCTACCCTCCGGGTCATCGTCCCGAGGTTATCATCTCGAGGTTATCATCTCGAGGTTATCTCGACGTCCTCCCAATTTCCTCGCACGGGAATTGGCCAAACGTTCAGAATTGCAGCGGTCCCGAGACCCGGCGAAGCCCCTCTTTCATAGGACCTATCGCAGTGTCATTGTAGTGCATAAGGAGAAACACATTTTGTATCCTCTAGAGGCCCAGCGAGATGCCGCGAATGCATTTCACGGCGCAATTTAATTATCTGTGTCGCACAACAACAATTCGGCGTGTGTGTGTGTGTGCGTGCGAGATGCGTCACCTTTTACCAGGCAGACAGATTGAGGAGATGGTTGTTTTGGCTTTTTGTAATGGATGGCAAAAGCAATACTGGAAAAGAAATGGGATAAAAAAATTAAAGTTCGAAATTTTTTTTTTTTTTGCCCGATAATCTTTATCAGGACAACGTGGCATTCATGATGTGTTTGCGAGGACCGTCACACTTTGTGACATTTATACATGCGGCACAAATTACAGGTCGCAAAACAATTCACGTTTCAAGATGCCATCAACGAAAACAACCACTGCTGTTTAAAAATAATACATTGTGAACACATACCATTTAAAACGTTTGATTGAAACTGATCAACTACGGTGATAACAAATAATACCGAATAAAAAAACAACGGACGTGTTTATATTCCTTACATTTAAAATGATAATTGGTCTAAAAAAATGAAATATGATATTTATTTTTCATCTTTTTTCAGTTTTGTTAAATTATACTTGTTCACGGTTTGTTACGAGCCGCGTTCTTTTCTACAACGCGCTGCGAAGACCGTGTGAATGGCGCCGTATAAAATAGTTTTCTAAGCTCGTTAGTTAAAATCAACATTTTCACACCGCACACGCATGCAGCAGTTTGAAGCAATCCCAATTGCCATTTTATATTTAACTGTACAACAGAAACCAGTGTGAATATGAAAATATATATATATTTTTTGGAATCTGAAGTGGATGTCTTTCAGCCCCGCATTTACGTGGGCAGCGAATTGCACTGTTAAAACCTGACGATCTGAGTTATTTTCCAGACCACAGCTAACATCAGGGGCGAGCAATACCGCGTCGAAATCGGGTCCTGAACCGTGCCTTCACTAACCTTGATTCAACAGCATGGTGAAGTATGGTAAGAAAAAAAATTCCAACCCATTTAATATGTGGAGGTCTTCATCCAACAACGGATTGACAACGAGCTATAGTGAATATACATTTTAATATAATATACGCAGTTCTGTGTATATAAGATACCCTGTATAGCCTGAGACTGTTGGGGGGGGGAGTGCTGTTAGCGAGTGGCACATATGAAGGTCGGCATGGACATACGAGGGGGTGAGTGGCCAGCACCACGCTCGACCGCCTTTGTCTCCCCAGTAGCGATGTTTACATCAACGCACCAGCTACTCAAACTCGGGGAGACCCAAGAATAGTTCAGATATACTTGGTTCTTTCGGTAAAGTCACGTAGAAGGGAAATAATAAAATAATATTAATATAAAACAATAAAAAAGAACCAAGAATATGAATCCCTGCAGTCACGAAAGCGTTAAATCAAAATAGCTCAGATATTCGTCACTGGCGTTGGCCGTGAGCGAGAATCGAACTCGGGTCGCCAGGTTCGAAGGGCTGCACACTACCCGCTACACTATCACTCCATGTGCTTATACGGGGGGATCTTTGCTATCTTTGTTATACATACACACATGTCACATACATGTGTGCCATTTACTTTATCTCATCTGTTAGAATCGTACCCAACGTCCTTCATTTAGGCCACTGTTGGGTATAATTTCCGCAGGGCTTTTCACACAAACCACAAAGCAGAGTCAGTGGCTGATTGATAGGAGGGCACTGTTTGTATTGATTACCATTCCATTCGAGCATTGCCAAGCCAACAAGGCCACTGATCACCGATCTTTCAGCCACGGCACCACTGCCCTTCTAACGATGCATTGTTCAGCTTGCATTCCAAATCTCTCAGTGGATATTGCACTTTTTTTCACAGCCGTGATAATTTCGGTTTACCATTGAGATTACAAAGTACGGATGCTTTATAATGCCACTTGCTTTGTTCACATGCATCTGCTCCGCAAAAAATGAATTCGAAAATCAAAGGCTGGCATTTCGAGAAGGCATCATTTTGTGAGTGGAAATGATAGCTGTGATGCTGCACAAAGAACACATTGCTTTTCTTTGTGCAGCAAGCCACGTCTTGCGAGGCAAATTATGTAAAAAGCTATTTTATCCCACGAGCAAAGAAAACGCATGCATATTCAGGGCTTATGTAATGCTTAGCAACATGCATTTGTCTCTCAGAGTAAATTACTTCTGATGAAAGCGGTACAACGAGACAACGTCACGCACAACGACGACGTCAACGGTGTGGCCAGCAAGGCAAATGCTTTTTGTAGCGCTGGTTTTTTTTGTTTTGCCAATTCTTTGGGCGACCTTTTGATCAATTCGACGGACATCGGAGGCTCATGCACGAACGCTTTGCGGTCGTCGTCTGTCGCACGCCATTAAAAATCTGCAGCGTGGGGCGCGCACGCGGCTTTTTGGGCACCCCGGGGCTCTCCTTCCAACAGACGGTCCTTCGGGTTTTCCTCGCACGCAACGCGGCTCCTTCTTCATTAACAGCCGGCAAACGAAAAAAAAAAATCGCCGGTCTCTCCGTTGCTCCGGAAAGGTTGGACGGGACAGGGGGGGGGGGGTGGTGGATGGTGGCTTCGCGCTGCCTGGCGATGGCGGCGATGAAGAGGGCCGTGCCCTTCTCACCACGAGATGCAACTCCTGCAACGGCGAGACGCAGCAGCTGCGGCGGCAGGGCCGAAGAGCACTCGGGCAGTTCGCTCTCGTGCTTTGCAAAAAAGGATCTGGGGGGGGGGGGGGTGTTTCGTCTCCGTTCGTCATTCGGATTGAACGTTATGCGCGCGTGCCTTCCCTCGCGACCCGTCGACTCGTGAGAGCCGGGCAGAAGCGATGTAATTCGAGTGTTGTAGCCTCGGGAAAGTCGTTTTTGCGCAGCGATCGTTCATCAAACGAATAACTGGAAGACGTGTGAGAGGAGAGAGAAAGAGAGAGAAGAGAAGAGACGGCCGCTGCCGAGCTAATTGATCCGCTGGAATAAAATCCCGCGCAAACGCGTTGAATTTATCCATCGTACAACGACGCGTCTCTTCGCTGAGGGTCGTGACTGAACTCTGAACTCGTGAAATAACGAGGACGCACAAAGCCGTTCACCCCGAGTCGAGGCTTGCATTTAGCTGAAGTGACAGGCAGTAGAATTGCGACATGCTTCCACTCGTCTTGAGTTAAGCGGAGACGGGGCTGGGTTGGAGGGTTGCCTCCGAAGAGGAGCAAAACAAAGCAATAGAACCCAGGGCACATCATGGGAAAACGAATCCCTCCTCACAGTGCAGGGAGACGGGAGGACTGCACTTACACGCATTGTTTTGAGCGGTGTATTTTGACGCCACTGACAACAATTGCACGTGTCAGAACTTTTCACGTGCCGTGAAGGCTTACAGATTAACAACAACATATGAGACGAGGCTCTAAAGAAGGCTGTCTCTGATGTGGACCAATCAATTTCAAAGACAATGCATAAATTATCAGAGTATTGTTTTTTGTTTGCATTTGACTGCAAGTATTGTGGTTAATGTAAGCATGATTCCTTGCAAAAGGTGTCAGTTTTGTTGCCAGAAAAAAGGGGGAAAACCCTATTAGTTTAACAACAATAAAAACAACAACAAAAGTCGACGATCCCCGAGAAAACAGGAACACGTGGCAACCAGAATCGTGCACCACGTGGTGGACAGGTTTGACAAGGCCCTACGACCTGGTGGACATCACTCGTTCTCTGCCCATCGGTTGCAGTCGCTGTTGCTCGCGACCGACTCGCAGGCGTAGAAACATCTGAAAGTTCCCCGGGAAGGGAGGATCTGTGGCAGATTGCATCAACCCACTTCAACTGGCATTTTCCTTGAGTATGGCATTTAAGAAAAAAAATACTGCAAAAGCTGACCCCCCCCCTCCACTTAAGCTGAAATTGCAGCGAGTGCAACGGAGCCCGTTCTCGCATAATGTAGAAGCCTGGTGTCTGAATGGTAAGTGCGGAGTTAGTGCAACTTTCCAAGGAGAAGCCTCACACACACACACACGAACAAAAAGCTTTAATACACAGCTGATTATTTATTGCCTAAAAAGGAGACTTGTGAAGATGAAGATCAAAAGGCCACGATGATAAATTATATTTCCATAGCTTCATTATGCAAGCTCACACAAATGTTGCAGTCTAAACTTGACCTCCCCGGCTCCACTATTACAGCATCTCACCACATACACGTTTGCCTTTCCACCTAAATATTGATGCGAATTCCACAGTGCTATACATGCAGGATGGGGGAGGGGCGGATATCGAGACAGGCACCTCGAGTGGCCTCCACCGTCTCCGGCGACAAAGGGGAAGAGCAGATCTCGGAGGTCACATGTCTACTGTGCAGCAGCTGCGAGATCTTGCAGAGGGTAGAAAGTGTTGGCGAGTAAGTGGGTTGGTGCCATCTATGGCTTTGGCAATGCCATGTTGATCTCGATCTTGATCAGATCTCGGAGGTCACATGTCTACCGTGCAGCAGCTGCGAGATCTTGCAGAGGGTAGAAAGTGTTGGCGAGTAAGTGGGTTGGTGCCATCTATGGCTTTGGCAATGCCATGTTGATCTCGATCTTGTGTTCAGATTGTAAAACATTTTGCATCGTAAGTGGTGGACGAGTGCACGTGCAGCAGACGCGTTGCGGTTAGGCAGTGTGCGTCCGTAGCTCGAGCTCGGGAGGTGGATGCGCGTTTTGTCCATTTCAAAAGCAATTTAATTGAATAATCGGAACATCATGGCAGTGGCTTCATGAGAGCTTCCTCAACCCAATGAAAAGACAAAACGATGCAAATTCCCACGAGAAGTGGCCTGGAGAAGACAGCCCAGCGCTGGAGCATCATATGTCGCTATTCTCATTCCGTTCCATTAACTCACCTCCATGCACATCCTCCTGCAAATTGCAAAAACCCGAGATGGATTGCTTCGCCCTTCCAAACTGGAGCTCCAAGGCCTCTGGCGCAGGTAAGGAGAGCAAGGGATTAATGCAGACTGACAGAGAGGCAGTTGCTAGCAGTGACACACCAGGCAAGGAAGAGGCGTCTTCCTTCCTTGACTCTGCCACACGGCTCAGGGATAAGCGGGAACAGCAGCAGCATGAGCAACGTTGACGGCAGAAGGATTTTAATGAGCACAGCTCCTCCACAGGGACACGTTGCACTTCCTGATGGAATGTTATGCCACTCCAGAGGAATCAGCTCCACGGCCAGTCCAGGCAGCAGCATCCCCGTGAGACGAACATCGGTAACGCAGCACATTGGAGGCGCTGCTCGTCGGTGAGTCATGCAGGTTTCACCGAGTGCACGAAACACTCCACCTCTGATGGAAAGTCACGTATCCGTCCGACCTATCGCCACAAACGTTTGAGTGTTATCACCATAAGTGTTGATGGGTTTTTTTTTCTCTTCTTCTGAGTAATCTAGTTTTTTTCCCCCCGATCACGTGCAAATGTAGTGTGCTGACTTCGGAGACGACATTCGTGGAGGCACCTTCTTTTGTTAACAACAACCGCCATTCGCCACTAAGTGGCGGTGACGTCACCACGACGCTTGTGCCAGGCCATGTGCACCTTGAGGCCACGTGAAGTGTCGAACGCCCGCTGGCAGGAGGTCACGGGGCAGACCCAGCAGGTGCCACGGGTCGACTGACTGAGATGACTGAGATGACTTTTGTTAACACACACGATCTCGCCTACACAAGCGCAATGCTCTCTCGCCTTTGACACAGCACGAGCCGTCTAGCATCGGCGGCGCTAACTGAGACAGTTGGCAGGGCTAATCTAGCAGCGCGACGTCGAGCGAAGCCGGCAGCGACGACGAGACGATCCAATTCCCACGGCGACAGCCTCGAGCACCCCGCTCTCGGCCCCTTTTATGCTCCCAGCGCGGCCTGGCTCCGCCCCTGGCCGCTCCTCCCTTCTCGAACCCTCGAGCAGGTTCCAGGGGCTTCCAGACGGCCCCCTCCATGACCCTTGCCCCAGCTCCTCCATTCGGCCGACACACAGCCGTGTATGTTTAACACGTAGGCTTTCGCGACCAATATCATCCATAATAAAGGTTTTTTTTTAACATCGCGTGAATATATAAATGTGTCGTTAAAACCCGCCACCACCTGACACAGCCAACTCGTGAGCGCATGCACCCGTGTGTACGCTCACCGGCGTGTGGACTGTTTGTACACCGCAATTGCCGCTGTTGGTCACCAGCCGGCGCTATTACACTACACAACAATTGCTGAGTAAATAGCCCAGCGTTTCAATGCAACACCCTCCTGAAAAAAACGGCCTTGAGACCCAGTGTACTCGTTTACAACAACAGAATTAGGAACGGCTGTATGGCCGAGGTGTTGTGGTCGACCGCGCACACAGATTGCCTGGCTGCGGGCCTATGCGGTGGGCACCAGAGAAAACTAGCAACATCTACTGTTGTATTGTACTTACTGCTGCACTGCCATGTCTATGCCCCCCCCCCCCCCCACTTTCACCAAGCTACGACTGGCCACACAACCAACATGTCGTCAGGGAGGCCCTCATCCAGCAGTGGATAGATGAAAGGGCTGCGTGTCATGTCTCGTCAATGAAAAATGATACGAAATCTGATGGTTTGTATCATCAGAAGTGAATGAAGGCTAAAATATGTTAATTCAGTATGGACATGGTCATAAAACTTAAATATAAAGGTGCATAAAGGAGGTGACGTAAACTCACCTTGGCAGTAACAGGGACATGGAGTTCATGGACAGACATATATGTGAACTTTTTGGCGGTATCCAAAATTATGAAAAATAATAATAATTTTAACCATTTCTGGCAATAAAACAGCCGTTAAGATGTTCCAACACCAAATCGATAGCTTTAGCAAGGAATCAAGTCTGCATGAACCACATGCACTTGTGGCAAAACATGCAAAAACATGCTCTGATAATATATGCATTGCATTTGAAACTGGTTGGTCTACACCAGAGACAGCCTCCTATATGACCTCGTCTCACTTGTGTTAAATGTTAATTGGCTTAAGCCTGGAAATCAGTGGCTCAACTAAGGCAATAAGTTGTATATGGAGTTTGAGCAGAAACTTTAAGTTCAAGATGAAGTTGAGATTCATTGCATATTAAATATAAATGCTGCAATTAAATTTGTCTAATGTTCTTCTACCCGGGACAAGTATGTCACATTTTGCAGAAATTAACCAAAAATGTGCGCCTTCTTCTTATTATTATTCAAGATGTTTACGACCGAACAAAATGAAATATCCGTCGGGTGCAGACTGTTCGCCGGTGAAAAGCATTCACGATCCCCAAGGCTTAATTGCTATGTAGCAGTACTTCATTACGGAGGTACAAGTTCACAACACAGGGAAGAAGGATTAAGCTTTACATCTGTCTGCGCGCGCCCGATTGTGACCGAGGAAAATCAGACATTGGCGCTGCGCGGTGAGTGGTCCTTGACCAACAAACAGAACACAGACGCCCATTGATGCGCGTCTATTCACAAGCACCGGGCCAATGCCGGATTGTGCACGACAGCAAATCGCCCTTTGCGCGGTGACTCATTCGTGCATATATTGTGGTCGATGGCTAAGTCCTGGGGGAAGGGCGGGGGGGTGGTGCTGCCCGCTGCGTCAGCTCGGGCACAAACCCACGCACGCCTTGCGGGGAGGGTGGGACTGCTGTGCGCCCGCTTGCAAGCACGAGACACGCTTAAAATTCAACACGGTTTTAAACACATTTCAAATTAACACGTACATCTGTGTCTGGCAGCAGCAGCGGCAGTAGATACTCCCTGTCTGACACGGCACACGACGATGATCTAATAATATACACAGTGCGGCATGAATAGCAGCATGAACAAAACCGCCCTTCGTCAATGTTGCGTGATTGGGTCTACTTTAATGTCATGCTCTTAGTTCTTTCGGTAAAGTCACGTAGGTAAAAAATGAAATTAAAATTAATAAAAATAAAACAACAAAATCACGACGTTTTTATTGTTTTATTTTTATTAATTTTAATTTAATTTTTTACCTAACGTGACTTTACCGAAAGAACTAAGAGTATGAATCCTTGCAGTCACGAAAGCTTCAAATCTAGAACTACTTTAATGTCCACGAAAAATGTGAGACCTAAAGTTACGATGCTAAAGGCAGCTATTCTCAAGTAAACACGAAACATTGGGCCAACATTGTTGGTTCAACGGCTTCGAACCAGTGGGTTATACGGCTCAAGATGAAGGCATTATACTGGTAGAAACCTCCTGGTTCCACCAGCCAACAGGGGATTATTGTGTCCGTCCGTCCGTCGTGCATCCGAAAATGGGAGGGGTGAGGCTGGGTGGAGAGGGGAGGGTGGGGAGGGGCTGGGTGGGGAGGGGAGGGTGGAGGAGGGGCTGGGTGGGGAGAGGCTGGGTGGGGAGGGGCTGGGTGGGGAGGGTGGGGCTGGGTGGAGAGGGGCCGGCTTGTGCCCGCCCTCACAGTCGGGCATATTTGCGGAATACACCACGCCGCCGTTGACCCTGGCCATTGACCGAGCAACCCAACGTTCCTACCAGCTCCCTCCGCAGGAATGTGTTCATTACAAAAGCAGTGACTGCCACCCGCGCGTTCTACAGTTGCGGTAATGCCTCTAAATAGCGATCATCTCACACAAGGCATGAGACACTCACCTGACTCGCGTGAGACACTCACCTGGCTCGTGTCAGGGTCACACTCACCTGCCTCGTGTCAGGGTCACACTCACCTGCCTCGTGTCAGGGTCACAGTCACCTGCCTCGCGTGAGACACTCACCTGCCTCGTGTCAGGGTCACACTCACCTGCCTCGTGTCAGGGTCACGCTCACCTGGCTTGCACGGCCGGGCAGCCCGAGTGGGAGCGAGACGAAGCCACTCGTGCGGGTCACGTGGCGAGTGGCGAGTGAGCCCAGGTGGATCGCAGCGTGCTGCCCAGATGGCGGGGGCCGGGTTACACACACCTGGCCCATCTCCCGTCCTGCAATCCACTCGGCATCACTCACGGTGATGTTTGCACATTCCCCCGATATCCCCACACTCCCCTACCCCACGCACCGTGCTCTATGGAGACCACCACCACCACCACAACCCCCACGCGACCCATGTGCGTGAGACAAGCACCCACTCCTGCGGGGAGCGGTGGCGCAGTGGTTAGAGGCACCGCGCGCTCCGAACCCGGCTACCCGAGTTCCGATTCCCGCTCATGGGCAACAACCGTGGCGAATTTCTGAACAGGTCGACTCAGCCTTAAAACGAGTATCTGGTGCAGGGTGTAAACACATCAGCGCCGAGGAGACAAAGGCGGCCGGGCGCACTGCTGGCGACCTGTGCGCCGTGCCGGCCTTCATAGGTGTCAGTCGCGAAGAGCACTTGCCCCAACAGCCTGTTCAAGGCTATCCATGTGGAACTTTGTCTTGCACTTCTTTCCCATCTCTTTTTCGAGACATCTTTGACGAGGCCATGATTGCAAAGCACTGTTTGCCATTCATCAACGCACGCGCAGATATTTCGCCGTTGTTCAACTTCGTGTTTTTTATCTCGTATTTTTATTATTATTATTGCACCTACTACTCCCACAGCACTGTACTTACTTAACATTTACACCATTGGAACCTCATTTGCCAGTAAAAAATATGATAATTGGTTTTTTACCCTTCTATCTGGCAACAAAACTGACACCTTTTACAAGGAGTCATGTTTACATAGACCACAATACCTGCAGTCATAATGCAAACAAAAAACACAACTCTGATAATGTGTGCACTGTCCTTGAAGTTGATTGGTCCACACCCGAGACAGCTTTCCTTAGAGCCTAGTCTCACATGGGTTGGACCAGATGAAGGGTAAAAAAACAATTATCATATTTTTTACTGGCAAATGAGGTTCCAATGGTGTAAATGCTTAGCCCGAGCTCTCATACTCTGATGGTGCATTGTCTTTGAGTTGTGCGCCTTTTGGTGTCATCCGGTCCAACACCATGTGAGACTAGGCTCTAAGGAAAGCTGTCTCGGGTGTGGACCAATCAACTTCAAGGACAGTGCATACATTATCAGAGTTGTGTTTTTTGTTTGCATTATGACTGCAGGTATTGTGGTCTATGCAAACATGACTCCTTGTAAAAAAGGTGTCAGTTTTGTTGCCAGATATATATTTAACGTTATTATTTACCCACGATGTCCGTTCATCGGGGGCTGAGAGCTTAGCCACCGATCGGCACGGTTGGCTACGCAACGGGGCGAAAGAACTTCGGCACACGTGGTTCACGTGATACTCCGACTGATGCTCCTACTGCTGTTGTGGAGTGACTCATGCAGCCAGCTATGGCTGCAGAGTTTGGAAGTACATGTTGTTGACGTCGTTTATTGTGAAAATTCTGGTCACGGTTCCTATGACCACTGTTTCGTTGCTTTTAAGGCTTTATTTTGGTGATTTTCGAAAAGTTTTTTGGTTTGCCCATGTTTGTTTGTTGTAGTACAGAGTTAGACTGATGGCCTTAATCTAAGTTGTCTTGTGGTTGTTGTTGTTGTTGTTTGACTTGCATCCCACTGGGATATTTGCACAGGGTTGATTTTTTCTGCAATATTTTGCTGTCTTTTCTTGGATTTTCTGTTTGCACATAGTCACTTTAAGATGTTTTCTTGTTCATGTTTTTGTTTTTTGTTTGTTGCGGTTGCACCCGATTCAAGAGCCGAATGGCTCACAGGGCTATACCTAATAAATGAACTTTGAACGCCGGATTGAACGCTTCCTCGTTGACCGCGGCGGCTGCCACCCAAAGCCCGAGATCGCTTCAGCTGCTCCCAGACACGCCGAGGGTGCTGCTGAGAGAATTCACTCGCTCCCAACACAAGGGACACTTACTTCAAAAGAGCAACCGCTGCACAGAGCCGCCAAGCGTATGTTGGTCCGGGCAGTGATTGACGCAGGATTTTGAGGGGAGGGTGAGGGTGGGGTGCAGATGTACGGCAGAGTTGCAGAAACGTGGCCTTGGCCACGAATGGCCACGTGCGAACGGGCCACGTGGAGTGGAATCACGCGGACGATTTCTAAATTCTAGCCGACTCCAAAACCTGGGAAATATGCACCTGTCATCGAGCACCTATTAAGCTGAATAGGTGATGCGGTCAGAACTCTCGGCAAGGAGCAAAAACCACCATCGTCGAACAAAGGCGGTGGTCACCGCATCGCGCGCTTTCAGGCGCGCTTCTGCGGCCGTCTGGAACGCTCTTCCTTTCCGATGTTAGGAAGCCACTGGGAGCTACGCGCTCTGAAATCTCGGGTGAAAACTCGTTTCTTTAGAACTGATTTTTTTCTTTTCGGTTTGTTTTCCTCCCCCCGCACCTCCGATTAGCGCGGTTGGCTACGTGCGGTGCGAAAGAAGTTCAACACGCGTACTGTACATATAGTACAACGTAGGCCACCTTTGCTTCACCAGTGCTGGTGTATACCGTGCCACACCAGGTAATGCGTTGAGGCTGTGTTGAGGTGCCGCGGTTGCATCAGTGGTCAAAGCACTGAACCGGTAACCACTGCTATTGTGTTCCAACCCAGGTTATAGACACGACCCAACCTTTCAATCTTTAAACCAGGTTCTCAAGTGCAGCGGTCTGATGATGTCAACCCAGCCATCCATTTGATTCGTCTCAATTGCGATAAAAGAACATTGGTTTCGTGGCTCCACAGCAAGGGACGCAAAGAGAACGTGCAACCACTGTTACCAGGGGAGATGTGTCCGCGAACAAATTCCTCCCGCAGCCGTCCTTCCGGCAACGCGGTGCACTGCTTTGCGAGATTTTCAAATGGATTTCTGTTCCCATGACGACGCAATGCCATTGGCATGGTCGGTCTTGAGCGTTGGGAGGAAAAAAAACGACCCAAACTACTTGCCCGATGATGCTGGATGTAATTACCGGCGAAACGTCCGAGTCAAAAATTGTAAATGTTGTGGATTCACTCTTCAACACACCGGTGGGCTAAAGAAGTGAACTATTTGTCTTTTGTCAACGTGACACTTTTTTACTGATTGGCCGTGTCGGGTGGTGGAGGGTTACGACACAATTATAAATAACGCGATCTAAACCAAAAACGTTTTTTATGACCACATTTTTTTCTCCGAAAAATCCTTGGGTTGACACGGAAGTTACCTGCTACAGCCGCGAGCGGTAACACATTTCCACCGATTTTTCACGATCGTAGCTTTAAGTGATCAGGATTGCAACGCGTTGCCCAAACCGTAGCAACGACGACCAAAAAAAAACCCACTGCTGTTTTAAAAAACGAACAATTCGCGACTTGCAGGAAGCTGAGACAGCGCGGATGGTTTTGGAAAAAGAAATAAAACGATTTCCAGGGTTTAACGAGAATAAAATCGGTTGAATTATCATGTTGTCGTGAGAATGGGGCATCGCAGAACACCATGGTACAACATAATGAAACAAGCGCATGCAATTACGGAAGTTTAAAAGTGTTCTCTGCTTCTTGTCACACACATTTGCAACACGAGATCGCACGCACGCATGCCTGCCGTGACCTCTTCCTGCTATTATTAATTCAAAATTGTGTTTGTATGTCCCCATTATTATTTTTATTGCACAGGGCTCACATTGTATTTGCTCCGTGGTGCTCCTTTAGATTCTATGCCTCGCTTCTCATCACGGTCACCGTCCACATTTCTCGCTCCGCCGCATCCGGAATCAGATTCTCGATTTAACTCTACGAGGAATCCGAAAAGTCATGAAGCTCCTTTTCACTGATGTCCTCTCATCTGGTCTATGGAGCGCACTGCCAATTGAGATCAGATCCGCTGAGTTTAATCTCCACCTTCAAATCTCAAAAAACTCATCCGTTCAAAAATTCAGAATCTCGATTTATCTCCCACGCGGAATCCGAAGAGCCATGAAGCAATTTTTTAACAGATGTCCTCTCATATGGTCTATGGAGCGCACTGCCAATTGAGATCAGATTCGCTGAGTTTAATCTCCACCTTCAAATCTCAAAAAACTCACGTCCTCAAAAGGTCTTACAATCTGGCTTGAATTCCTAGTCTCCCACCTTGTATATTCCGTCCCTTGAATGCTCTCTATGTTGCTCTAATGTTTTATATAAATATTCCATTGTTTTTTTTTATGCAATATATTTTTTAGTATGCTTAATATTGAATACATTTACTGTTCGGTGCTTTGAGCTGCCCTGCGTCTCAGCAGCCCATCTCGTTGCACCTACAACACGTGGCCGAACCCTCTAAATCTCTCGCCTTACCTCGCCTTCCCAAGAATATCAGTAGTAGACCCTGAGGCGCTAACCACTTCATTTGCGGAGATATTCCCAACATCCATCTTAGCGCTCTCGTCTCTTGCCCTCTGTTCACGCTTCCCTTCTTCTGTCGTGCGCACTTCTTCCTGTGCCGCCTAAGCAGCGTCGCCACGGGCTGCGTATGTGGCAGTAAAAGTCACCTCGGCGGTAAAAGCGAGCGGTTTGCAAAATGGGCTTACATAGCCGAGCTTAGTTAGGCAATAATAAGTATAACCCGTAAAAACAAAGTTTTTCACTATAAATCCTTTATATGCGTGGCGGCTAGAGTCCTCTCGTCCTCTGGCTTGAGATGGCTGCCACCCATGGGTCAGATGATTGCATTGCACCATTAAGCAATTGGTAATTAAATATAATATTTTTGTCCTAAAAAGTGTAAAATTTTGGAAAAAAATTTTCACGAACATTAATTGTCACGCACAACGAGTCTGTGTGGAAAATGTCAGCTCGATTGGATCACGGGAAGTGGGTTAAAAAACGACCGAAAGATTTGCACGGTCCTAAGCAAGCAAGCGAACTTAATATAAAGGATTTAAAAACGCAGAACACGTGTCTGGAGGTGGAAAACGCCACCCCCAGCTCTTCCGCACTCCCCCCCCCCGCCCATAGATGCCAGCCTTTTGACCCAAGATGCTGCGTAACAAACCTAGGAAACAGAGAGGCTTCCAGAGTTCATCGGGCACTCCTTTTCGACAAACAGTGCCGTTGTGTACGCTTTTTTTTCCCCCGGTCACCTGGCAGCAGGTGCAGTGCCGGACTAAGCTAGTGCGGGGCCTGTAGCATATGTTATGAAGGGGCCCTAAATTAAAAAACAAAAATAAAAAATATTAAAACACAAATTTCTAACTCGCATAGTAAAGTAATTGTATTTTTTCATTTGCTATACAGCCGATCGTTCATAAAAGTTGAAGGCAGTATAGTACTATAGTAACAGAGCAAGTGCAGAATCACTGAATCGGAATTGATAGGTTAAAAGTATTTATCGCGGGGCCCTTGAAAGTGCGGGGCCCGTAGCATATGCAGCTACTTGTGCTACGAGGATAATCCGGCACAAAGCAAGTGGCAAGGGATGTGCGCTCCGAGTCTTAAAGATGTTGCAGACCCACTTCTGTCTGTCAGTTTGAACAAGGCCGTAGCCATGGAGTCAACATTGGGGGGGGGACCAAATCTTCCAGGGGGTTTGGGGGTCGTCCCCCAGAAAAAAAAAATCTAAATTTGAAAACTAGTTTCCTGCCCAAAAATATTTTAAAATTCACTAACACATTGGATGGGATTTATTTTTTACAATAATGTATACTAGTGTATTGTATTACATTGCTATTTTGTTTTCTTTTTTTTCTTTTCATCTTTCATTGTATGTAATGGCAGAGATTAGGGATTAATAAAGTACAACCATAACCACAATAATATAACCAGAAATCTATGCATTGTTATTTGAAGACAAGTCCACATATTGTGGCCAAGGTTTAGCAAATTGTTGTTTCTATTTACATAGCATAGCAATTTTTTAAAAATATTTTTATAGCAATATTACGGCCTTGAGTTTGAAACGCTCATCGACCCACCAAACTTGGTCACAACATCACGCAGCAGCCGTAGCACGGTTGCGCAGTCGATAAGCATTTCGAACTGACGAGCAAAGAGTTTCACACCTCCCGCAGCCCTCTCAGTGGAGCTCCGCGTGTTTACTGGCCGTCTGCATTTATATGCCAAAACAACCATTTTAGAAAAGAACGCTCATTTGCTGAAACTGGAGTCGCTAAGGCACAATTATGCAATTTGTCCTCGCTGCCGTTGCGTTCTACCCACAACAACCCTCGTCGCGCATGTCAATGTTGCGTATTATAATTATACTTCAGTAGTGCACATATTTAGCCTTTTTTTTACATTTTCTGCTGCTTAAATGGAAAACATTTCGCAAGATTATTGTGTGGACTATAGGGGCATCGTAAGGGTTGGGGTTAAAGCCGTGCAATCTCCTGCGTACCAGGCGAGGGAGACAAGATCTCACCACTTCTAGATTTGAAGCTTTCGTGACTGCAAGGATTCATATTTTTAGGTTTTTTCGGTAAAGTCACGTAGGTAAAAACATTAAATTTATAAAAGTAAAATAAAAATCAATAAATAAAAAATCACAACATTTCGGAGGCAACACAAGCCTCCGTCTTTTTTTTACCTACGTGACTTTACCGAAAAAACCTAAGAATATAAACATCTCACCACCGCAGCACCCCACAACAAAGCAGTCATCGCCCCCTACTGGCAGGCTAATGCCCAATTAACATGGGTCCTTTCTTGCCAGTATCAAAGTGTAATGGCAGTAGAGGCAACCTACGGTGTGAGTGGACTAGTGACCACAGGAGGTAATGACAGGGGAGTCAGCCTACGGTGTGAGTGGACTAGTGGCCACGGGAGGTAATGACAGGGGAGTCAGCCTACGGTGTGAGTGGACTAGTGGCCAAGGGAGGTAATGACAGGGGAGTCAGCCTACGGTGTGAGTGGACTGGTGGCCACGGGAGGTAATGACAGGGGAGTCAGCCAGCGGTGTGAGTGGACTAGTTGCCACGGGAGGTAATGACAGGGGAGTCAGCCTGCAGTGCGAGTGTACTAGTGGTGGCCACGGGAGGTAACGACAGGCGAGTTAACCTACGGTGTGAGTGGACTAGTGGCCACGGGAGGTAATGACAGGGGAGTCAGCCTACAGTGCGAGTGACTGGTGGCTGCGGGAATGATCGAGAATAAGAGCGTGGCCAGGTAACGGAAGAGGACGGTGGAGTCTGCCGGTAGAGCGATCTAGAACCAGCGAGAAGGTTCAGAAATGGGGGCCTGGCCTCGGACCGTACATCAGGGAGATGCGCGCGAGATTCGGGGCTGTTGCAGCGGGGGTCTCTGCCTGTCCGAGTGTGAGCACATGGCTCCTTAATAAAATAAACCATCTCAAGACAAGTGCGTCCAAGTTATCATTGCAAACCTATAAGAATAGGTTTTACCCTCTCTGACAATTACCAGAGCATGTTTTTGTTTGCATGTTCAACACAAGTTCGTGTGGTTAATGCAGGCATGATTCCTTGCAAAAGGTTTCTGTCTGGTTGTCATAACATCTTAACACCTGTGTTATTGCCAGAAAGGGTAAAACCTATTCTTATAATGCCCAACTGCAGGCCAGGTTCTGGGGTCATCCTGTGCCCCAGAGACAGACGAAATAAAAACAAATCACTCGTATTATTATGAAAGTTACATCTTTTGATTTTGATGCATGAAGCCAGACCCACTGTACTGGGTGAGCGAAACAGAATGAGCACGCCTGAAAACCATCGACGTGGGTTCCATTAGCATAAAACAGCGCATCATTTACTGCAGCGCGCTCGGCGTTTTTATGTGGCACGGCATTTCTGTCGGGCTCGAGATACGCAGCAATTCACCGGCATGCGGCAGATAACCAGGGTCACGGAGGCGAATCTCAACTCCCGGTGTTACACGCCAGCTCACGAAACAAAAACATTTCCGTCGGCGGACTGCGCCGTTCGGCTAGAAATAATCATCCAAAGGTCACGGGGTCACCGCGGTCAATCCCTACTCATGGCACCCACACCGCGCTAGCCCGTCGCTTCCTTCCGTCCGCCTCATCCTCCTGGAACTGTTGCCCAGTCACCACCACGTGCAACTCGGCTATTGCCTTTGGCCGATCACCTCACTTATAAAACGCATGCGAATTACACGTTGATACGTACGCAGTAGTGCGCCCGTTTACGTCGGGGGATGCGTTCCTGGAAGCCGCGACGACGAACATCAAAACGACTTCGACCGACGAAGCGATGGACGGGGTAGCCGGTGGTGGAGGCTACGGAGCAAGGACGGACGACGATGCTGTCAGCGACGTGAGCGTGGGTCGAGGCGATGCAGTTTGTTTTTGGTAGTTTGTTCGTCCTTCCTATTCTTAGGTTTTTTTCGGTAAAGTCACGTAGGTAAAAAATTATAATTAATAAAAGTAAAATAAAAATAAAATAAAAATCACGTTTCGGAGGCAACACAAGCTTCCGTCTTCAGGTGGAACCGTCACAGCACGATTGCTGTATCAAGCAAGAGAAATTCCAAGAAAATCGTCCTTGTATATATACTGGTTCGTCTTTCCTCCCGCAGCTCTCCGATTAGCACGGCTGGCTACGTACGGTGCGAAAGAAGTTCAACGTACATACGCACAACACATGGACAAATGCTGTACAACACCCACACACCTAGCGTTGACAACCAACACTTCAAATGACGGTACTTTTATAGCAGCATGCACGACTAAACAATCGACACTTAGACGATCATATCAATACCTATACAAGCACCTCCAGCACGATACATATAGGGTCAACGTGACAGGCCAACAGCCTCTGTGTAGACATTATTACCACGCGATGAGTGGACTGCATTGGCTAAACTGTCCCTGTAACGCAGTGCGTGAAGTGTGGCCGGTTGTACATTGGTGTCCACCGTTCAACGACTGAACATTGAGTGTGCGCTCACTCTCACCCTCGCACCTTCGAATAGCGCGGTTGGCTACGTACGGTACGAAGAAAGTTCAACGTACCTGTCACAGACAACCAAGACATCGGGCAGCCGTACGTCACAACCGCCACAACCCACACAGGAATAGAGTAACCACACAAAAAAAAAGCCAACACATTTGAGAATGCAACGTTGAAAAAAAGCGCTGTCGTTCATTTTCTACCCACGTGACTTTACCGAAAGAACCAAGAGTATAAAGATATTGTGTTATAAACGTGATCTGTGCTGTACTTTAAAGGTTCGTTACGCCATTCGCATAATGGGCGCTGCGCTGGGACAATCAGTTTTCATTTCAGTTCAGTTTCATTTATTTGGTGTAGCCCTGTGAGCCATTCGGCTCTTGAATCGGGTGCAACTGCAACAAACAAAAAACATGAACAAGAAAACATCTTAAAGTGACTATACAATCAATCCACAACACACCTGGCCTAGCGTTTCAATGAAGATATATTGCAGGGCTGCTCCTTGACCTGCTCACGCGAGCATCACGCGGTACTCATCGTCACTCGATCGTGGTCCTAAACCAGTGGTGGACAATCAACATTCCTATGTCAGAAGCCGAGGGTTATCCATAAGGCAAATTCTATTTCAGTCTATACCGTTGTTGTAGCAGCTATAATCTTCAATGCACACATTTCTCGACTTGCTGTGAATTGTAAAGTTACACGTGCAAATCGTAAACATCCTCAAACAGTCTAACAGTTCATCTTCTTGGTTCTTTCGGTAAAGTCACGTAGAAGGGAAGTAATAAAATAATAAAAATAAAACAATAAAATAAAATAATTCTCACGACGTTTCTCAAAGTTCAACGATAACATGTTCACTCATTTGCATTCTAGAGGCGAAGTGCTTCATGTTGCCCGCTCCCCTCCCGTGTTGAATGGCGACCGACTGCTCGACAAACCGTTACACGAACGCCGACCATGAGAAGAACAAATGCGTTGGTTCTGCAGAGGAAGACGCAGTTTATACACACGGCCGTCTGTGACTAATGCGTGCGTGCGGGCGACATTCGATCCCGCAAAGTTGTAGCGTTAAAACGCTTCCAGGATAGCAGCCTCCGTCGGCACAACGCGGTCCGAGATGACGGCCTGCCCCCCCCCCCCTAAGGCAGAGACGGATCATACTGCAAATATTATCCATTCGAATAAAACGACAGATAAAAGTTGTTATTTATAAATCCTTTATATTAAGTTCGCTTGCTTGCTTACGACCGTGCACATCTTTCGGTCGTTTTTTAACCCACTTCCCGTGATCCAATCGAGCTGACATTTTCCACATAGACTCGTTGTGCGTGACGATTAATGTTCGTGAAAAAAAAATTCCATAACTTTACACTTTATAGGACAAAATATTATATTTAATTACCAATTGCTTAATGGTGCAATGCAATCATCTGACCCATAGGTGGCAGCCATCTCAAGCAAGAGGACGAGAGGACTCTAGCCGCCACGCATATAAAGGATTTATAGTGAAAAACTTTGTTTTTACGGGTTATACTTTTGTTTTATTACCTACAGTGGCAAACAGGTAGCGATGTCCCTTGCGGTCCACTTCGCATTGCTCTCACGCACCCCCAGCAAAGCGACGCTGGGGCTGGGATAGGGGTTGCCACCTCAGAGTTAGCAACAACAACAACCACAAATGGACGCGTCAATCGAAGAAGAGTATCTTCACAAGAGGGGAAGAGGGGAGCGCTACCCGTGCGTCGTCGTGGGACGGCGTGTGTGTGTGTGCGAAATTATGCACCTGACAAAAACACATTCCTGCGGAGGGAGCTGGTAGGAACGTTGGGTTGCTCGGTCAATGGCCAGGGTCAACGGCGGCGTGGTGTATTCCGCAAATATGCCCGACTGTGAGGGCGGGCACAAGCCGGCGTGAGTAGGTTAAACGTTGAGTTTTATAAGGACACCACGGGGTGACCAGCCATCCCCACCCAGCCCCACCCCTCACCCAGCCCCACCCTCCCCACCCAGCCCCTCCCCACCCTTCCCTCCCAACCCAGCCCTCCCCACCCAGCCCCTCCTTACACGACGGACGGACACAATAATCCCATGTGGGCTGGTGTAACCAGGAGGTTCCTACCAGTATAACGCGATTGTTATTGAAGCTTTCGTGACTGCAGGAATCCATACTCTTTGGTTCTTTCGGTAAAGTCACGTAGGTAGAAAAATAAAATAAATCACGACGTTTCGGGCGCAACACAAGCGTCCGTCATCAGGTGGGAAAGCGTGGCTTGCTGCTGAGGCAGACTGTTTTACAAACAGACGCTTGTGTTGCGCCCGAAACGTCGTGATTTATTTTATTTTTCTACCTACGTGACTTCACCGAAGGAACTAAGGAGTAGTGATTGTTATTGTCGCGGGGCCACTTAAGAGATTTTTTTTCCCCCAGGAGGGCTTCCTTAAAGAATTAAAAAGAACGGGGCGATCCTGGGCAACCCCAGGCTGGTCCAGACTCCGGCAGGTGAATGTGTAGGGCAGCCTTGCCATGACGGTACAGGAATGAGCACGTTTTTTTGGTAGGACTACTCCCGATCCGCTCCGAGTTCGGCGGGAACAGATTTTATTAGTAGCTGAGAATAAATGCGAGGGATGTGAATGCTCAAAAACAATTGCTCGTGGCGGGAAGCCGTTAAAGTATCTCATTACGGCTTTAGCCGCGGCGGCAGTATGTGTTGGCCTGTAAACACGCTGCGTGACAATCGGGATGGTGGAATTAATTCTCAAATTCAGATAGGTGTGGCGATGCTAACGGTGCACTAGTGATGCCACGCGTCACAGGTTACAATAATGTACAGTCCTGCAGGAACAAAGTCTAGATTATATTACATTTTAGGTTACATTTTTCTCAAATATCACCGATATATATATTCAATCTAAATGCATAGTGATTTCAATTGTACGGTAATTTCTTGTCTTGCAAATGTATTGATTCGTGTTTAACTATGCTTCATCGAACACTGTCTGCTTTTTGTCACGTGTGTTTTTTGCTGAATTTCGCACAATGCACGTTTTGCAATACCCTCCGCTTGATTCTTTAACAATAAACATTATTTGGTGATGCTGCTGCTGCGTGGACAGTGGCGGAGAAGCACAAACAACAACAATCAATGCATTCGTCAATAAGAGTGGGTTTAAAATATATATATATAATTGGAGACGTTACGACCATGGTTCTGATTCACTCACTTAAATCGTTTATTTTTTATTTTAAGGCGGTGTTATTGATGGACGTGTTGAGATTGTCTGGTTCTATATAAAGTCGATTCATAGTAAATCTGACCCACCCCATATCCCACACTGACGCTTGATTTATAAAAACCAATCATTCCCAACGAATTTCCCCAGAATGTATTTTTAGCAATGGAAACTTAAAACGACATAATTCTAGCAATAAGTTAACTAACGTCAAAAAACACATTTTCATCCATTCCGTCTACCCGCTTGCTCGACAAAGGCTTTACCGCGCCTTGTCGGTCACTGGGGTTGTTTGGCCATACTTCACCCACGCTGGTCCTTGGAGGTTGATGCAGGGGCGGGCACGATGATGCAGTGCGACCAATTCAGGCATCATTCGCCACCGACGTCAACCGTGACCGGAAATCAACCTCAGGTTGGCAGGTTCGCAGCGCGGCGCACTTACACCTCCACCACCACCGCCACCACTCTCCACCCCACGTAGCGTCAGGATTTTAATCACAGGGTAACCGCCGAGCAGACGACGAAAACCAGCGCGGTACTAATCTTCACCGACAAAGGCATCGTTAGTGGAAAGCCGGAGAGCGGCGGGTGATTCCCCGAGTTCAGAGCGGGGTCAAGCCGGGTCACTCGCTGGCCTTTCTGGACATGATGGGGGCCACCGCCTCGTTCTCGATGGACACGCTGGCAGAACGCTGAGCCGCGGGAAACACCTCTCCCTCCCCCAGGATGGTCTTCATGTAGGACGGGGACGTGATTTGCTGCTGTCCGGCACGGATTGGCTTCACTGCAAGCACAGAGACAAATTCGGGGGAGCACCGTCACCGGTGACAAAGACGACGGCGGTGATGGGCTTAGCGAGTCATTGAATTGTCGCCGGCGTGTCCGGGAGAAAATTCCTGCAGCTTTCTCATTGCCCCATCCAATGATCTATCGTTAAAATCATCAGATAAGGGGATATTTTGCATGAGCATTTGCAACAATGCTCATCTCGACTGGTGGCCAATCCGCTGTTGGATGAGGGCCTCCCCACGCACGTGTCGGTCGTGGGGGCTTTTTTTGAACATGCTTCACCACAGGGGACAGTGCGGTTCGGTTTCCCCACCGCAACCAAAGGTAAAGGTGCAGCCCTGCAATGTATTGCTCGTGCCACTGGTGGAGGAAGGGCCTCGATTTGAGGACGCTCAGTAAAACCCCCTCGAGATGGATATTGGGCCTACTCTTCCACGCCGGGCAGACGTCTCGAAAAAGAGTTGGGAAAGAAGTACAGGACAAAGATCCCCCGTACAGCCTCAAGAGACTGTTGGGGCAAGTGCTGTTAGCGAGCACCTGTGAAGGTCGGCACGTCTAGCCGCCTTTGTCTCACCAGTGCTGTATTTACATATAGCTGAGTCGACCTAGGGGAGGCCCAGGACCGGTTCAGACAATCGTCACTGGTCTTGGCCGTGAGTGGAACTCAGGTCGCCGGGTTCGTAGCGCAACTCACTAACCGCTACACTGACGCTCCTCCCTTTTACGCACACACACAACATACGTACGCACACACACACAACATATGTACACACACAACATATGTACACACACAACATATGTACAGACACACAACATACGTACACACACAACATATGTACACACACACACAGCATATGTACACACACAACATACGTACACACACACATAACATACACACACACACAACATACGTACACACACACACAACATACGTACACACAATACACACAACATACGTAAACACACACACAACATACGTACACACACACACAACATACGTACACACACACACACAGCATACATACACACACACAGCATACGCACACACACACACACAACATACGCACACACACACAACATACGTACACACACACACAACACACACAACATACGTACACACACGCACAAACATACACACACACGCACAAACATACGTACACACATACGCGTACACACACACACAACGCCGAAGAAGGGGGGGGGGCGGCACCGCCGTACCGATGTGGCCCCGCTGTGCCCCGCCGCGCTTGCGCACGGCCTCCTTGATGCGCTCCACCTCGTGCTGGTATTGCCGCCGCTGCTTGGCGGCGCCCTCCTTGGCTTCGTGCAGCGCCGCTTCCAGGTCCTTGACGCGCTGCGCCGTGCTCCGCAGGCGCTTCTCCAGCTTGGGCAGCTCGCAGCGCAGGTCGGCGTTGTCGCGCACCAACTGCGCCGCGCGGAGGGGCAGGCAGGCGGCGAAGGTTCGCGGAGACCCGCGGCCCCAACTCCCTCCCCTTCCCCCGTACGGTGCGCTGTTGCGTGGTTTTCCGGGACCGGTGAAGTGAACGGCACCTCGGCCGCGCCGCCGATCACGGCGTTCCCTCGTTGTTCGCGCCAAGGGATACGCTCCGGGAGGTGCGAATGATATTGGCCTACGAACACCGCTATCTTTACATATTCCTTGGTTCTTTCGGTAAAGTCATCACGTAGAATAGAAATAATAAAATAATAAAAATAAAACATAATAAAATAATTCTCAAGACGTTTCGGCCACAACGCAAGCAGCCGTCCTCAGGTGAAGAACAGCATCTGTCATTCAGACTCTGTCTTCTCGACAGACCTGTTCTTCACCTGAGGACGGCTGCTTGCGTTGTGGCCGAAACGTCGTGAGAATTAGGTCTGTCTTCTCGACAGACCTGTTTTTCACCTGAGGACGGCTGCTTGCGTTGTGGCCGAAACGTCGTGAGAATTATTTTATCATGTTTTATTTTTATTATTTTATTATTTCCATTCTACGTGACTTTACCGAAAGAACCAAGAAGATGAATCCCCGTAGTCATGAAAGCTTTAAATCGAAATTTATCTTTACATAATCAAGGGTTTTGGGTTTGATCGCGTAAGTTTGAATGCGTCGTAACTCTCCACACACTCGACACAGCCAGCGAGGTTCGTCACGTAAACAACGACGCCAATTAGTTACTACTTCAGTCCAACCGGTACATTTACTCTCCAACACACCGGTGGGCTGAAGAAGTAACTAATTGGTGCGTTGTTTACGTGACAAACCTTGCAGGCTGTGTCGGGTGGTGGAGGGTTACGACACATTTATACTTACGCGATCTAACCCAAAAAACTTTATTACGAATAATATTGATCATGGAAGCCTACGTGTTAAACACCGTAGTTTTTAAACGCATTACCTTAAATGAATACGCAAATAAGCTATTACAAAAATGGAAATTATCAGAACACAAAAATAAAAAAATTGTTGTAATAAACATAAAGTAAAAAAATATATTGAAGTATTAAATAATAGTTTATAAATAAATTTACCGTATCTCACCACCATCATCTCTCATCACTTTCTCGCATCACATTCCCTCTCATCACTTTATCTCATCACGTTCTCTCTCTCTCGATGCACTCGTGTAGAGTTCAAGATGCGATTCGCGGATAGTCAAAAATCGCGGACAGCAAGATCGTGACAAACGAGGGAATGCATACCACGAAACGCTCATTTTCTCGACCTCAACGGGAGATACGCCGATTAGGGCGCTGTGCGGGAACGTGCGGCCATGAATCGCAAATTAATTCGTCGAGTGGGGCATCCACGAAGGAGCTCGTCAATCGCGGCCTCGTCATCTGGCTCTTTGTTTGCGGACGACAACGGACAAAGCTCTCCCCATCCGCACCTAGTTTACACAACAAAGGCTCATTCCTAACAGCGTGCTTCAGCCGCACCGAACCTCACAAAAATAATATTCAGGGCCTACCTTGGCTCCTCCCACCCTCAACCAGTATATATACGAGGACTGTTTTCTTGGAATTTCTCTCACTTGATACAGCTATCGTTGCTGTGACGGTTCCACCTGAAGACGGAAGCTTGTGTTGCCTCCGAAACGTCGTGATTTTTATTTTATTTTTATATTTATTTCATTCATTTAAATGTTTTACCTACGTTACTTTACCGAAAACAAACCTAAGAATACAGCTCTCCCTGGTGGCTGCCGCAGTTTGGTTGGCGGCGAGCGCCGGGTCGGTGCTGTGCCGGGTCGGTCCTGGCGCCCCTCTCACCTGCTTGTGCACCTGATGCAGCTGCTCCACGTTTTTCTCGAGGAACGCGATCCTGTGCTTCTGCGCGATGCTCCCCCCGGCGTCCTCGTCGGCGTCTGAATTCTGCGAAAAGGTGAGTTTCACGAGGCTCAAGATGTGCGCGGCGAGCAAACGAGAAAATGACTTCTAATAAAACTTAAACGATTTTTTGTATTTTACCAGGTAAGGCCCACTGAGCTGTGTAGCTCTTTTTCAGAAGCGACCTGGTCACAAATTATAGCTCAACGAAGTGGCTTATCATGTGGACATTTATAGCAGCCAAATACTCTGAACGCATGTTGATTCTAAATGCGGAGGGAAAAACTGGAGGATCCGGAGAAAAATCAACGCAACCACGGGGAGAGAGACACGCAAACTCCAAATATACAGGCTTCAGGGTCAGGGTTAAACCCATGCCCTCTTGTATACCAGGCGAGGCACCACAGCTATCCGCCGTGTTCGCCGCCCGTGATTTCTGGCTGTGCCCAGTGCCGGATTATCCGAGTAGCAAAAGTAGCTACACATGCCCCGCACTAAATGTTTCAAGCTAATCAATTCCAATTCAGTGATTCTGCACTTGCTTTATCACTATACTACGACACCGCCTTCAACTTTTATGAACGACTGAATGTTTAAGGTTAGTGATTTGTATTGTATATCAAATGAAAAAATACAATAGCTTTACTGTGCAAGTAAAAAATTTGTGTTGTAATATTTTCGTGATTCTTTTTATTTAGGGCCACCTTTATCACATATGCTACAGGCCCCGCACTAGCTTAATCGGGCAATGGCCGTGCCGCTTTGTGTAGCTCGGAATAACGTCCGAGATGTTGGCTATCAACAACAAGGCAACTCCTATGACTAATTGAGAATGGGACGCAAGCGTAGGATTGATCACCCTGTCGCTGGCCGCCTTTGGGGAGGGTGTATCGTGTGAAAGGCCGAAACACCCTAGGAACCAAAGGTTCACTACTGACGATGCGCTCCCCAAATTTCACCAGGCTCACTGTTCATGAACTCTTGGAAGTGCTTGCACAAAGGATAGTAACATCTCATCCTGTGTTCTTGGAATCGACGGTTCGCTCCCGCGCGCCGGGAGCTTCTCCAGGCACTGGCCTGGAAGCTCGTGCACGGCACAAACCGCAAGTAACGGCCGTGGAAAAACCGCGCGGCCGTGTCACATCCGTACACGTCCTTCCAAAATAAACCAGCCATCAGACACGGCAAGGGAAATGTTAGTGTCGACCACTCAAGGCTTTGTTCAGCACTCTTTGTATGTGCGCTGCACTTTCCCCCGTGATTGTTTTGTCGAGCGTGTGGCGTTCGTTACCCGTTTGAGTTTTGCCGACAGGTCTGAAACGAGCATCTTCCTTAAGCTGTGCAAAGTCTTCAGTTCTTTGGCCTGGAGGAGACAAAGCAAAAACCATTACTCTCAACCGTATCGAGCGTCATTTGCACCCCAAAATGTATCACCATAAAAGAAGCTTGCCAAAGACAAATATGGCACGGTATCCAACCGCCACTTACCACCGATTCTTCCAATCCTTTGAGCTCCTGCTTGGCCTGCTCACGACCTTCATTAATGACGCTGCCATAACACGTACACGGCAGAGAATAAAAACAACAACAACAACAACAACAAAAAGAAGCAACTTTTCACTTGAGTTAAGCAAGACAAAAGTGAAAATCCGAAGGAGTGCGAGCCGACGAGATAAATACTGGGTGTATCTCAGCGGCGACCGCTCACGCGAGCTTGTTGAGTTTCTGGCTCTTTTCCTCTTCCTCGACCTTCAGCTTCTGGTAATCGGCACGCAGCGTGTCCTGCTCGAGCGTGTGGCACCGGTTCGCGCTGCGAGAGCAGATAATGAACATCCGTCAGGGGATTTCCTTGGGCAGTAAAGAAACAACGAGAGAGCATTCGTCTTTCTAATGAGGTTTCTTGTTTTGACAAAAGCACGGTGGCTTCGTGAGACACGCACAACATTGGCAAACAATGCACTTTTAACATTCAACTCGAATCGTGACAACATCTGAGGGCGCATCGTGCGGCGCGTTCAGATGCGCTTCTGCGGCCGTCTGGAACGCTCTTCCCTTCCGATATTGGGAAGCCACTGGAGATGTGCACTTTTAAATCATCTAGATTGAAAACGAATTTCTTCAGAACCGCTTTTGTCCTTTCCCCCGTGCCTCCGATTAGCACGGTTGGCTACGTACGGTGAGAAATAAATTCAAGACACACACGCATACAAGGCGACGTGCACACAAACACTCGTGTGCATGGGGGGGGGGGAAGGAGCCGCTTACTCCTGGAGGCGGTCGATGAGTTTCTGCTTCTCCTCGTTCTCATCGCGCAGGCACGACAGCTGCTTCTGGTGCTTCTCCCTGTGCAAGGTCATCTGCTGCTCCAGCGCTTTCTGCGAGGGGAGGGGGGGTGGAGGGGGGGGTTACGGCGGTGCAGAGAGCCGTCGGCTGACGGTTAGCGGCCACACGGCAGCGGCGGGCTCGGGCGCGAGAAAGCAACCTCCGTCTTGACCAGCGCGCGCGGGGGGGGGGGGGGGGGGTTACACGCGCACCTGCATGTTCGTGGAGTCCTGCAGCATGTCCTGGTGCTCCTTCTCCTTGTCCTTGAAAGCCGTCTCTTTCATTTGCTCTGCCGTCGAATGAAAGAAGGAAACGAGCGATAAAAACCACGGCGGTCGCATCGTCAGCGGCAACGGTGAGGGGCTCCCTGAAGGAGACGCTCAAAGATGAACGACGAGATGGCGATGATTCGATCCCACTCGAAGCCATCTGCAGTCCTGTTAAGCCACTCAGGGTTGTCTCAACAACATATATTGTGTTCTACTGAGGACCCTCACAACGAAGTCTTACAGACCGTGTTGGCCAGAGCTGCTGACGAGGACCTTTTATGGCCGATGTGCCATGCCAGATACTTATTTAACGCCGAGATGACCGAGGACAGGCCCAGGATAGCTTCAGGTAGCACAATACTGCACGTACTGGACATCTTTGAAAAAAGAGCTCATCGGATTCCTCCAGTAGAAATACATATTCTGATTCTGATCTGACGTGGTCAAGAATGGGCTCCTGGGTCACTGGGACTCTAGCAAGGACCACAGAACCGCCATTCCTTAATAAGGTTTGGCCCGAATATCACAATTGAGGTCAGAACTTGCCACGCTAGACAGACCGATACCACGGCCAGTGCACTGCGGCCACGCGCGGTGGCCAATGATGATCATCACAGTGGGCGATTATATTCTTGTGCACGGTGACAGGAGCTGAATGCCAATGTTGTGGTGTGCTAGCCGCGACGAGAAGGCTTCAGGAGAGAGTTTAAAAGTGTTGCTATTCATCCTCTAATCGAAGGAGCGCAGACCAGAGTGGTTTACTCTGGGTGGGAGACAGTGGCCTTCTCGTAGCCCACCTGTTAACCTGTTTCCGTATTGCCTCAAACGCAACCGCATTCGAGGGGAAATGGAAGTCGTTAATATGAACCCGGATAGTGGGGGCGATGACCCCCGGGCTCACCCTGACTGCTGATGTTGGCAAGGTCCTCGTTCAGGCTGTCGACCGTCTCCTCCAGCAGCCTCTTCTTCTGCTCCACCGTCTGGACGTAGTCGCTCATCGACTTGATCTTGGCCTCGTGCTGCAGCGATACGTCGCGACAGAGTGAACACGCGTGGACCAAGCGGGGGCATTGGCAACCGTAATAATCAACGACGACAACAACAACGACAAAAACGACACGCAGGCTCACTGCGCGCTCCCGCGAAGCATTGTGGGTAGCGGCGTACATCACGTGGTTTCAGTCCATCAAGGGGGATGAGTTTAAACGAGCAAACTCTGAACCGGTTTCAACGTTATCGAGCTCATCAGCAAAGTCGGGCTTGTTAAACACATTACTGCTGGTTGCACAGATGTTCCTGGCAACAGGCCTTCATATAAAAAATATGCATCGCATAAACCTTAATTATATTAGAGTCGATATAACGGAAGAATACAAATACGTTAAGAGCACGTTGTAAATGTCAATTGTGAAATTAACTCTTGGCAAAATAACCATCTCTTATCCATTATGTATGAACGTCAATTATACTGTCACTCTGCCTGGCCCATCAGTGTGATTATCTGCTTACTCCTTACCACACCCTCATCACAATAATTTGGCACCTTCGCTGGAATTGTATCGATCCATTTCATCAATGCATTAAGTCTCATTACGGTTGCCAATTCGAACGCCATTACGCATTTGTTTAGGCAAATTAAGAGGCGCAGCCCTGCAATGTCTCACTGACGCCTCTGCTGGCAGAAGGCCCTTCACCTGGGTGAGCTCTAGACATCCCCCTCTAGAGACTATTTGGTCTACTCTTCCGTGCTGGTCGGACATCTGGGAGGAGGTGCCCTAATCTTACTCCAGCAACACCTGATACCACCAGGTGGACAGAGGCGTGGGGATTGAAGAAACCTGCACCATGAATCGGCCATCTCTGATATGCATGTGTATGCACGTTGAACTTCTTTCGCACCGTACGTAGCCAACCGTGCCAATCGGAGGTGCGGGGGAAGGACGACAAACTGAACACAAAAAGCGGTTCTAAAGAAACGAGTTTTCAATCTGGATGATGAATAAAAAGTGCACAGCTCCAGTGGCTTCCTAATATCGAAAGGAAGAACGTTCCAGACGGCCGCAGAAGCGCATCCGAAAGCGTGGCGATGCACTGACCATCAGCGGGCGAAGTATGGTCAAATAACCGCCACGACCCGAGACGTTCCAGCTCGCCGGAACGTGCGGCATGTGTGCGTGTGTGCGTGTCTGCGTGTGTGCGTGCGCACGCGTGCGCATGGTGGTGCATGGGAGAAGCCGAACCTGGGACACCAGCAGTTGACACCGTGCGAGCTCCTGCCGGCTCTCCTCCGCCCGCCGGCCGCTCTCACTCTGGGCGTTTTCCATCTGCTGGCAGCGCTTGGCCAGCGCCGTCACCTCGGCCTTCACCTTGCCGGCGTAGAGGCGCGCCGCCGCCACGTCCTCGTCGCCGCCCGCGCTCGGATCGGCGACCTGGGACGGGGGGGGGGGGTACGGGGGGGGGGGAACGCAACGTCGCCGCCGGGAGAGAGAATTCGCTGGCACGGTCGCGTCGCTTCGCGCCGACCCGCGCAGGGCGTTTCGATCGCAAGCTCCTGCGCCGACCGATTGCCTAACGAGGCCGGGATCAGTCGATGGCGTTCGCTGCCCGTGCGTCCAGGTGAAGAATGAAAATAGATCAACACGGCTCTCTGCTCAAATGAGCAGCGGGGCAATATTCCGCTCCGTTGTGTGTTGCCGGCCACGGTAAGGGCAACAAACTGAACACCAAAAAGCAGTTCCAATTCGTTGTTTCAACCTAGACGATTTAAAAGTGCACAGCTACCAGCGGCTTCCTAATATCGGAAGGAGGAGCCTGGTGACCATGAGCCAGCGGTGGAAACTCCACACTCCCGCGGCAGGGCTCAGCGCCTCCAAAGGGCGTTTGCCGTCGTCTCCGTGACAACGCGGTAACGGATTTTACCGTCCCCCCCCCCCCCCCGGGGAGGGAGCATCGGAACTGCGCGCTCAAGCTGCACCGACGAAACCGCCGTTGGTGGGGGGTTCAAGCGTCTGCGCCAGGGCACCTTGAGCTCGCTGCTGCCGACGGCAACGCCGATTTCCCCGAGGTCTTTGACGAGGGCGGCCATCACGTCGCCGACGCGCCTCTTCTGCTGCACGTTCACGTCCTGGAGGTGCCGGAACTCCTCTTCTCGCGTCGCCAGCTTGATCTGAACGAGTGAAACGAACGCGTCTGGGACGTCGTCGTCACGCGCCGACACGCTTACGAATGCACAGGACTGCTGCGTTACGACCATTGCAATGAGCGGGGGGGTATCAATCGACAATGATGGGTTAGGGCATCCTTAAAATTAATAAAAGTAAAATAAAATAATTATTTTATAAAATAATTATTTTATTTAACTTTTATTAATTTTAATGTTTTACCTACGTGACTTTACCGAAAAAACCTAAAAATATGAATCCTTGCAGTCACGAAAGCTTCAAATCTAGAATTAGGGCATCCTTCTTCTTCACACATTCTAGACAGGATATCGTCGTACCCACTGTTATAAAACAATCGTCTGTACAGTATATCGATATTCGCTTGTAGTATGGGTCAGTCTGCATGTGTCCAGTTCATCAGCAGAAATCACAAAGTGACCACTGGAAGGATATGGAAATGAAAATGAATGACCTCAGACCTTCAAGGCATAAATATGTCTCTATTAGAACCGACAGGGTTCATCCCATTCAAGGATCACAACAAAGGCCCTTAGCAGCAGCTCTTCGCACCGATATTCTACGCAAAGCGACCTCACAAGTAACTTGGTTTCCATTGCAGCTGCCTTCACCCATCCTGCGAAGGGGTTCTTATCGGTCCAATGAACGGCAAAGGGCGACGGGATCTGACGGGTGACGCCATGGCTCTCCGAGGGCATCTTTTGCGTCCCACTCACGCGGAGATGAACGTCGGACGAAACGCGGCACAAAACCCGCAAACCACATCGGAGCAACCACGCGGCACAACCGGGGACTTTCACGCAGCGACAGGGATGAATGAATGGGATGGGTGAACACCCCAGGGTGAGTGTGGGATGAGTGAACAGCAGGGTGAGTCTGGGGTGGGTGAACAGCAGAGTGAGTCTGGGGTAGGTGAACACGAGGGTGAGTCTGGGATGGATGAACAGCAGAGTGATAGTGGCTGAACACCCCAGGGTGAGTCTGGGATGGGTGAACAGCAGGGTGAGTCTGGGATGGGTGAACAGCAGGGTGAGTCTGGGATGGATGAACAGCAGGGTGAGTGTGGGATGAGTGAACAGCAGGGTGAGTCTGGGGTGGGTGAACAGCAGAGTGAGTCTGGGGTGGGTGAACACGAGGGTGAGTCTGGGATGGATGAACAGCAGAGTGATAGTGGCTGAACACCCCAGGGTGAGTCTGGGATGGGTGAACAGCAGGGTGAGTCTGGGATGGGTGAACAGCAGGGTGAGTCTGGGATGGGTGAACAGCAGGGTGAGTCTGGGATGGGTGAACACCTCAGAGTGAGTGTGGGATGGGTGAACAGCAGGGTGAGTGTGGGATGAGTGAACACCACAGGATGAGTGTGGGATGGGTGAACAGCAGGGTGAGTGTGGGATGGATGAACAGCAGGGTGAGTGTGGGATGGATGAACAGCAGGGTGAGTGTGGGATGAGTGAACAGCAGGGTGAGTGTGGGATGAGTGAACACCACAGGATGAGTGTGGGATGGGTGAACAGCAGGGTGAGTGTGGGATGGATGAACAGCAGGGTGAGTGTGGGATGGATGAACAGCAGGGTGAGTGTGGGATGAGTGAACAGCAGGGTGAGTGTGGGATGGATGAACAGCAGGGTGAGTGTGGGATGGATGAACAGCAGGGTGAGTGTGGGATGGATGAACAGCAGGGTGAGTCTGGGATGGATGAACAGCAGGGTGAGTGTGGGATGAGTGAACAGCAGGGTGAGTGTGGGTTGGGTGAACAGCAGGGTGAGTCTGGGATGGGTGAACAGCAGGGTGAGTCTGGGGTGGGGAACACGAGGGTGAGTCTGGGTTGGGTGAACACCCCAGGGTGAGTCTGGGATGAGTGAACAGCGGGGTGAGTGTGGGATGGGTCAACAGCAGGGTGAGTGTGGGATGGGTGAACAGCAGGGTGAGTGTGGGATGGGTGAACAGCAGGGTGAGTGTGGGATGGGTGAACAGCAGGGTGAGTGTGGGATGGGTGAACAGCAGGGTGAGTGTGGGATGGGTGAACAGCAGGGTGAGTGTGGGATGGGTGAACACCAGGGTGAGTGTGGGATGGGTGAACAGCAGGGTGAGTGTGGGATGGGTGAACAGCAGGGTGAGTCTGGGATGGATGAACAGCAGAGTGAGTCTGGGATGGGTGAACACCAGGGTGAGTGTGGGTCAGGTGAACAGCAGGGTGAGTCTGGATTGGGTGAACACCCCAGGGTGAGTCTGGGTTGGGGAACACGAGGGTGAGTGTGGGTTGGGGAACACGAGGGTGAGTCTGGGATGGATGAACAGCAGGGTGAGTCTGGATTGGGTGAACAGCAGGGTGAGTCTGGGATGGATGAACAGCAGGGTGAGTCTGGGGTGGGTGAACATGAGGGTGAGTGTGGGTTGGGTGAACAGCAGGGTGAGTCTGGGTTGGGGAACACGAGGATGAGTGTGGGATGAGTGAACACCAGGGTGAGTCTGGGATGGGTGAACAGCAGGGTGAGTCTGGATTGGGTGAACACCCCAGGGTGAGTGTGGGATGGATGAACAGCAGAGTGAGTCTGGCTGAACACCCCAGGGTGAGTCTGGGATGGTTGAACACCAGGGGGTGCGACAAGACCCATACCGCCTGCTCCTGCACATCCTTGCTCAGCGCCTCGAACAAGGAGGTCTTCTCCTCGGCCTCCTGATTCTTCTGGTCGTAATTGAGGGCGAGCTCCTCCAAGGCCTGCAGCACCTCCTTCACCTCCTCCTTGGCCGCCTTGTTGTCACTCTGGAGGCGCAGGAGCTCCTCTTGCCCGAGGCTCTGCTCTCGGTTCGACGCTATCAAGAGCTGACGGGTAGAAGCGGGGTTGGCGGTCGACACGGCACGGCGACCACACCGCCAGTGGTGCAAGTTCGAGAAGATCCCCACCACCACCACCAC
The DNA here is from genome assembly GCF_965212315.1 of Lampetra planeri. Classification (NCBI taxonomy): domain Eukaryota; kingdom Metazoa; phylum Chordata; class Hyperoartia; order Petromyzontiformes; family Petromyzontidae; genus Lampetra; species Lampetra planeri. The sequence continues at coordinate 2,501,653 of NC_136107.1, read as the reverse complement.
TATCATCATCATCATCATCATTAAACCCCACCGTACACCAGACGTTAAGTGGAGCTGGGCCGGTCCGTTTATTTACGTAGTCCATAGCCTCACTGATTATCGGTTCAATTTCTTGACTACATTGAACATAATTAGAAAATAATCTCACAGTGGGGGGAAGGGAGGGGGAGTGTTTTCTATCTTCAGGAGGAAGGGTGTTCGGGCAGCCGCTACTTTGAAGGTGCCTGAGCAAATTCGAGCACGACAAATGATTCGATTGCAGATGTTGCGTGGATCGATCGACTGAACCTATGAAGTGGTCCCAGCCCGAGTCGTGAGTAGGTCTCTTGGTGGCCCTAAAGCCGAGTGGTGGACACCTCAACATCATTACGGTGGCGGCCATGGGACAATAACCCCATTGGCATCACACGAAATAGTACGTATTTTACGGCCCCTGCAGAGTTGATAGGCCAAGTCAAACTCCCATTGAGATGAATTAATGCATGACTTTCTGGCTGCGAATTAAGCAATCTGACCACATTACCACCCAATCCGGTTATGTATTATTATACATTGCTATGTTATAATTACCATTATCCATGGGTGGTTAAACATAATGGGGGGGGGGGGGGGCTAAAAAAATAACAACAACAGTTTATTGGATTAAACAAAACTAAGTGAAAAAACGGAATGGGTGCGCAGTGAAATCAATAACGAGAGAAAATACCTCCTCCTGCTCCAGCAATTTCTGCTTCAGCTTCTCCACCGCCTGGCTCTGCTGATTGATCTCCTCGTCCTTCAAGAGAGCAAAACTCTGCGTGAGAGACTTAAACCAACAGGATCGAACAGAGCAAGCCACACGTTCAACACACCCGATCCATCACCGAATATCCCCAGCCCATTAGAAACACAAAAGTCACTCCACCCAAACCCCCCCACCCTGCACCCATCCTCCTTGGCTCCTCCCCCCTCCTCTTACCCTATATAATAACAATGTCCCATCACAAATAACTCTCACTACAGTTATTTTGCTGTGCCTTTTTACACCTGATGAAGGAAGCTTGTGTTGCCTCCGAAACGTCGTGATTTATAATTTTATTTATAAAATATTTGTATTAGTTGTTTATTATTTTTTTACCTACGTGACTTTACCGAAAAAACAAAAGTCACTTTCTTTCCTATCACCGGAGATGTGTCTCCGTAACCCCACGATTGGCCATTTCCTTTATAAATATCGCCGTTCGCTGCTACAGATCTACCCTACGACCTAAACACCGTTGGTTCTGAAGGAATGGAGGAAGGAGGCTCACGCGACAATGACTCTGCACACACGGGCTCCGGTGTATTTTAGAACGCAGTTCAGAATCAGTATCATTATTTAGAGGCCGCAGGAGGAGTCCGACGAGCTACGAAGCTCTTCTTCGCAGTCGTCCAGCCGGGGCACGGGGCCGAGTTGACCTGAGAGCACCGGGGGAGTTTTGTTCGAAGTGCGTGGGTGAATCGGGGACCTTGAGGGCACCGATCGGGGCCCGGGTTGCATCCGGCGAAATGTCGCGGTACCCGAATTGTAAATGCTGTCGTGGGTTTACTCTCCAACACACACTCGGTGTGTTGCTGTACTCGTTCACGATTTTTTGCCACGTTTTGCTTACGTGACAAACCTCACTAATTGTCTGTGTCGGGTGGTGGCAGGTTTAACGACACATTTGTATTTACGTGATCTAACCCAAACAAACCTCTATTACACTGGTCAACAAAAAAAAAAAAATTCTGTTCTTAGGTTTTTGGACTTTTGCAGCTGTTTTAGACTAATTTCAGGGTGCTGATTCCAAATCTGATCTCAGATTTGCTCTATCACATCTCATTTTTATGCTATCGGCATACCCCATTTTCATTGATTTTACCCGAAATTAACTCTGTCACTTATGATTGCAAGTTGTTGCGAGTCAGTGACTGCTTTAGTGTTAAAATATGGTGCTGTATTTTTAGGATAGTGTGTTTATAATATCATTTTATGTAGATATCCACATTTATTTAATATTTTTCTTCTGCAGTTTTGATTGAAAATGCAATATTTGATATCTCAAAAATGTGATAGACAAAACATGATGCCAGATTTGGAATCAACACCCCAAAATTACCTTAAAGCCGTTGGAATACTTTATGCCAGAAAAAGTGTGTTGACCAGTGTTTTGGATGATATTTATCGCGAAAGCCTACTACTAAATTTCGATTTAAAGCTTTCGTGACTGCATGTGAGAATTATTTTATTATGTTTTATTTTTATTATTTTATTATTTCCCTTCTACGTGACTTTACCGAAAGAACCAAGAAGAGCCTACTACTACAACGTGTTAAACTGGGGCCCTTTGTTTGGACAAACCAGTTGAAAGCTATGACACTGAGGGTATGGTCAAAATTTGACAAATTCGATTGAAAGAGTCCTCACCAACTATGCACTTAATTTGGAAATGTAGAACTCGTCACCACCCCCCCACTCCCACTGTGAAAACCTGGAAGGACCCCTCCTGAAAGAGACTCGTTGGGGCTTTCCATGGGTAAACGAGCGTCATGTGAATAAAAATAATAAACAGATATGATACATGGGTGAGCAATGCCGATTTATCTCTGTGATTTGTTTTCTCCCCCTTGCTCCCTCCCTCTCCCTGCATCCCCCCTCCCCGTCCCCACCTCTTCCCCACGATACGGCTGTGAACTGATCGATTACGTTGTCATCCTCATAAAATTAAGTTCTTATAAAGTTTGGACCTTATCGAGTTACTTTGCTCGCTTAATGACCATAATAGACTTGATTGAACCGCCACATTAACCTCGTCATTAACCTACGTGCTGCCTGTACACGTCCCCACACTTTGAAGGCACATTGTACTTTGGCATTTCCAAACATGACCCAACACCCCTTTGCATCAGAGCTCACCCGCTGCCAATCAATTACAGCAAAACCTTGGATTGCGAGCATAATTCGTTCCGGAAACGTGCTTGTAATCCAAAGCACTCGTGTATCAAAGCACTCGTATATCAGTTGTGATCACGTGACGCTCGGCAGACAAAGCGTATACACGTACTGCTCGTATTGCAAGACCTCGCTCGTTTATCAAATTAATATTTATTTAAAATTTCTGCTCGTCTTGCAAAACACTCGCAGACTGAGTTACTCGCAATCCAAGGTGTTACTGTACAGGTGCTGCTGTCGGTGGTTGAAATTCCACATTGCCATGGTTTGGGGTGGGCTGGTCTCTCCGTAGGTACCACTGCTGCAGACTTCCCACAGAGTGGTGCTCATTGTATTGACCGCAAAGGGGTGATAGCCCGCGTTGACCCCTGATCCACAAAGTGTCATCACAGGCCTCAACAGTCCAGAAGAAGGCTGCTCAGCTGACATGCTGAGGTCGACCTTACCTCTCAAACGAAAAAAGAACCCAACTGATTTTCTGTTCAAATGAGAGTTGAGGCATTGCTGCTCATCTTCCGTTCACAGCCCTGAGGCAGTGGTGGCATATTCCACAATCCCATGGCAGGGACGAGTCTATCCATAGAACGACCCACTGTTGACTTCCCCACGAAGTGGTTCTCATTTCATGGGCCCCCTGAGGGGATGATGGGCTGAGTCAACCCTCCTAGCAGAGCTCCACCTCGGAGCCTCCCCATTGCGAGCCGCCCGCGCGACATACGCCCAGACACATTGCGGGCTTGCTTTTTCTCCCGCAGCGAAGGCCCCCCGTTTTAATTTTCGACTTAACCCGTTATTCACCGCCTGTGTGTTAACGAAGCGGTGCATTTTCATTCCCGAGGCGGCGGCGGCGGCGGCGGCAGCAGCAGCAGCAGCAGCAAAGCGATTCGAAGGCCCCCGATCCACCGCCCACCTTGTCGTCGAGCTGGCTGTAGAGCTTCGCGATCTCCTGCTTGCACTTCTGCGCCTCCTCGTCGGACACGGGCCTGCTGGTCAGGCCGAGGCCTGGCGAGGCCGGCACGGGCCCTGGAGTGGCCTGAAGGCTCTCGCTGACGAGGGCCTTCAGGCTCCTCCAGTCCTTCACGTCGAATCGCTCCGACTCGGGCACGGACTCGCCTGCCGAAACACAAACACACGCACACGCTTACCGCCGCACCGCACCGATGGGTAACAAATCAAAGGAGCAGGGCGAAAGCGTCTCCCGCACATGTCGGTCCCTCCGATTAGCACGGTTGGCTATGTACGGTGCGAAAGAAGTTCCAACTTACATACGCACATAAAAGTTTCAAGTAATTTAAAGCTTGAAAGTGCAGATTTTCGGCACCACACTGGCTTTAACGCAAGCAAAAATCTGGACCCATTATTGACATGTAGTGTCAGCATAGTCAGGCTTAACGCGGGTTGCCACCCCTGAGGTACAAACACTAGGACAAATCATGGGAAGAAGAAGAGTTCATAACGCCAGGGGAGAGCGGACACACAAACCGACAAAAGCCCAGACATTGAATGTTTAACGTTCCGGCAAGACGTACAAATTATCTCAGGACAAGGTGCCTCAACAGGAGGATGATCCTGGGAAGAAAAACTAAAACAGGGTCACGTGGGAGGTGGGGAGTTGAACCTGGAGAAACTTCTGCCACCGGAAGACAATAACAGAGGAATCTACTTCTGGAGGCTATTTGCTAATTAAACGATTCCACGCGTACATATTTACATAATTATGAATTCATTCAATATCTGCCGACTCTTCCAGGAGATCCTCCTGTGAAGTTCTGAACGTCGGAGGCAAAGAATCCAGGGGACAGGCAGGGCACCAGACTGTGCATAATGCTGACCTCATATATAACGACACGCAGAGACAGAACTCAACCGCCGACTTCATTGACTCTGCCGTGAGATGTAAATGTACACACAGTTCACCAACGTCTCATCGCGTTCTCCACGAATAGGGCAAACTGTAACGGTTTTGGGCAGTGGCACTTCTTAACAAATTGGAGATGGGATATTTTAGCTTCAAACCGGAGGGATTGTTCACAGTGTTGTGCCGTGAAAATACTCGGAAATGTAGGGAGTTACACGCATTGTACGAGGCTAACGTTTTCCACGAGCAGACGCCGGGATGCATACAAAGCAATGCGCGCATCATTCTTCGGAGCGGAGAGCATAAAAAAAGCCATTACGCAAATTGTTAGCCCATCATAGACGTTACACATTCTGCCGTTGATTAGCACGACCAACCAACGCGGCTGCAAATCACGGCGCGACGTTCGCGAAAGCGTTCACTGCCGAGCGCGCCGCTTGCTGCCTTTTGAAGACGCGAGCGCGCGAGTCCGGGAGGGCACGTGGCTGCGCAAGGGGAAAAAAAAAAATCCAAACCCTCCCCCCCCCCCCGTTACCACCGCCACCCCCCCCCCCGTTACCACCGCCACCCCCCCCCCCCCCCCCCCCCGTGAAACTCGCGAAGAAGGAGCCGTGGAGGAGCAGCGGACCTGAGCGCCAGCGTTTGAGCTCCATCTCCAGGCGGTGCAGCAACGCCCGCAGCGTCTTGTTTTTCTCCTTTTCTTTCTCGTACTTCTTCCGCCACTCGTCGGCCGTCAGCTCCATGTTGATGGTCACCGTGTTCTTGATCGTCTTCGCCCTGGAGGAGGTATTTTTTGTAAATTTTTTTAACAGAAACGGAACAACCGCGCCATGCCCAATGCACGTTTCGTGAACCCTTGCATAGCAAGCGAGGGAAAGCTACCGCAGTGTGCCGGTTAGCGCACCGGACTTGCGATCCAGAGAAATCCACGGTTGGATTCCATCTTCTTGGTTCTTTCGGTAAAGTCACGTAGAAGGGAAGTAATCAAATAATAAAAACAAAAAACATGATAAAATAATTCTCACGACGTTTCGGCTACTTCCCTTCTACGTGACTTTACCGAAAGAACCAAGAAGATGAATCCCTGCAGTCACGAAAGCTTTAAATCGAAATGGAATCCATCTCTCGGCGTGGCATTTGAAACAAAGCTTCTTAAATAACCCCCGTCCCAAGACACCTCCATCCACCTCTCTCCACTCAGCAGTATCCATAGGTCACCTTCACTTGGTTAAGGAAACAAACTCGACTTGACCTCTTACAATACTTCTGGCCAGAACTCCCTCCCGTCGGAGGCCCTTCTGCCAGCAGTGGCATGAGCGAAACATTTGCGGGGTTTTTTTTTTTATCGTGAAGTACAACTTTCCAGTGCTTGTTTATTAATTAACCTCCCAATGTAACCTTTCATTGTTTACTGCCGGTTGAAAGAGAGGCTCCATTTATTTTATGGGAATATTACTTACTAGTTGCGGGTGGTTAATTTAACTATTACGGCCGCGCAAAAAAGTCCGCGCTTTTAAACGACCGCAGGGAGGAGTGGTGGGAGGAGGAGGAGGAGGACACGTAACGTGCCAGTAGGCCCAGAGTGTGATTTACGACCCCATGAGCAGCCTCGCTGAGTAGGTGATGGGTTCACCACTGCACGGCATCACGGTGACAAAGAACGCGTTGCTCCCGTGGAGATTACGAAGGCGTCTCAAACAAGTTCGGTCGAGCATCGTCGTCACAGATTTCTACACAAACATGTGGAATTAAAAATAGAATTTAAAAAAATGTCAATGCTCATTTCCATGGATGGCCCTTGAGGCTGTAGTGGGAATCTGAATTCCTCATGGCGGGGACGCAACGCGTCGATAAGATGACCACCGCCCACTTCCTACAAACTGGTACTCAGTTTAGGATGGACTGAGTCGGCCCCCAAATGCAATCTTGACACACGCTACCTTCCGAGATCTTTCCGTTAAGTGCGCGACTGACGTGAGTGCAACCAGGTCGTGATGGTTAACCGAAAGTCTATTGAATTCGATTCGACTTTTTTTTTATCTCAAGAAAAACTCTGCCCTCTTGATCACCCTCTCCTGGGCTCCCTCTGGTGTAGGAGGCCCTTCCGCCCATTAACAGTGCGAGCAAGCGGTTGAATTGACTGCCCATGTACTTTGTTGTTTTATCCACCGGTCATCCTCGCGGCAGCAGCGGATTTTGGCTGCTATCCATCAAACAAAGACGGTCCCGCGTCGCGCGCTTTCAGGTGCGCTTCTACTGCGGGTGCCTGGAACGTTCTTCCTTCCGATAATAGGAAGTTGCCGAAGAAGTTCAACACACACACACATATGTAAATAAAATTCACAGTCTGTACACATCGTGGAGTAAAACACCACTCCGGAAGCACCCGATCTGAGCAACCACACAGGGCCAACGCGCCAGACACACGGGGGTGGCTGCTCGACCAACGAAGCGCGAGACCACCACCACCACCCCCCCCCCCATCACCCTCCCCCGACACTCGCGCCGCTCCCTACCGCTGGCCGAAGAGCAGCGTGGACTTGGTCTCGGCCTCGTTGTAGATGGACGGTGAGCAACAGATGATGACGGTGGTGCGACAGTTTCCGCCGAGCGAGTCCTGCAGGATGCGGGTCATCTTGCTGTCGCGGTAGGGCACGTGCGTCCTCTGCACGCGGCAAGACAACGCAGACCGCCCGCCGAGCCTCAGCGACGTCCGGACCTCCCACCGAGCGGCGGTAGCGAGACACGGTTGAGTGACGCGTCTTTCTCGGTGGCCGAAACGAAGAGATTATAAAGGTCGCACTCGTTTACGCGCAAAGGGCTCGCTGCACAAGTCAACCACGATGCCTCGCCGATCCCGTCAGGGAACATAAACCGTCATCGCGTGAGCTCCGATCGTCCTCGCAGCAGCTGCAGCGGCCTTTGGCTGGCCATCGAACAAAGACGGTCAACCGCATCGCGCGCTTTTAGACGCGCTTCTGCGTCCGTCTGGAACGCTCTCCTTTCCAACACTTAGGAAGCCACTGGAGCTCAAGAAAAAACCACACAGCAATCTCTCGTGCGATTTTCACACGGGTCAAAAAAATCGCGAACGGCCGCAGCGCCGCGATCCCGGAACGAACACGATCGCGGACACGTACGGTGCCTTCGGCGAGGGCGGCGATGACGTTGCCCAGAGCCGACAGCGACTTGTTGATGTTCTTGGCCTCATCCAGCACGGAGCCCTCAGCCCCAGTCTTGCTCACCTGCAACAAGGAAGCCCACGCACGCCACCGTGACGATTCACGCGTGCGATCGCAGCCTGCCAGGTCCCTAACAGGTTCACGCGCGGCCCTCTCCGCCGATCCACTGCTGGATGAGGGCCTACACCACGCCGTTTCGGTCGGTCGTGGGGGTTATCTGACCGTACTTTGCCACGCCGGTTGAGCGGGGGTTCAGCGAAGGCAGCGAGAAGTAAAGTGGAAAACAATGGATTTCCCCCCCCCCCCCCTGAAACTACCATCTGCTGCCCACAATTTACCTCCAGTTGCATGGACTATTTTGCCGAACAGTACAAATTGTGTCCCAGCGGGATTGCGCCGGGTGGGAACGACGTCAGTGTCAATGCAAAAAAACCTCATCTCACAATGACTTTGGGTAGTCAGTGCTCTCACCGTGTGCATTCGTGGAACACGCCTGGGAGGCCAGCGGATCAATTCAATGTGTGGGTGGCACTCCCTCAAAAGGTGAGGCGTGGCCAGAAAACTGCGGTGCAGCAACTGGGTTACCGGTCCGTCTGCATTGACATGCGAGTCCTACTCCATCAAATAAACGAGTTGTTCCTGCCATCGTGTTTTTTGTTGTTGTCCTCCGATAAACGAAATCTCATCAAGGAACCGATCAAACACCCCCAAATGCAGGAACTTCCCGAAGAGAGAGAGAGAGAGAAAGAAAAACCCCAGCACAGCCTCAAGAATAGCTTGTGCTTTTTTCCTATGCAATGGACAATTCTCAGCAGGTTTGCTAACGAATAAATAAGCAACTCCACGGCGCGTCCACAAGTGAAGCATTCCGGCCGGAGGCCTCGGGACGTAAATCCGTATCGGGGGAGCGCCTTGTGGTCGACGTAGACGTCTCAACCCCCCCCCCCCAGCCCGCCCCGAGTCTCCCGCGGGGTTCCTCCCTGGCCACTGACCTTCTCGCTGCCAGCCAGGTCCACCAGGTAGAGCTTCCCGCTGAGCTTCTGCTCCGTCTCCACGTTCTCCTGCTTCACGTTGATCAGGAAGATGCTGTGGCTGCGTGAGCTGTGCTCGTTCATGTCTAGATTGGCGAATGATAAAATGAAGAGATGTGCAAAACAGCCCACCGCTCTCTCGCAATGGGACCCCGATCAGCGTGAGCATTCACAGCCATGTGCACGTGAGTTTGTTGAACTTCTTTCGCACCGTACGTAGCCAGCCATGCTAATCGGCGGGGAAGGACAAACTAAGCACGATTGACGATGGCTTCGTACATTTAGTATTTGGGTCAGTCTGACAGCGCAAGGCTCACACGGAGGCGCGATGATTCACACGTGAACGATGTCTGCCAGTAGGAGGCGATGATGCTACGTGGTTTTATCCATTTATGTAATTGGCGAGTAAATATTCAAATTTGGCAAATGCTGTTTCACATAACTTCTGCAACGTCCGTGGTATTAACCAGGGCGGCCGCTAAACCCCAACTGCAAACCTCTGCAGCAGTCGGCGAACAACGCTACCCGCCCAGCCGCATCGCTGCCACGTCCCACGGGGCATTTAGCCATTCAGTTGCGATGCATTCGACGAAGGAAAAGGTTTATTCGGACAAGATTTATCTGTCACATGAATCATCACCAGCACCCCCCCATCAGCCTGTAGAGGTCCACTGCTGGACAAAGGGCCCCCCCCCCCCCACTCAGACGACGCCACCCCCCCTGCGCCTCTGTTCGTCAACATCCAAAATTAGTCGGGCGAAGTTCCTCATCTCGTCCCTGCATCTGGTGAGTGGTCTGCCCCTCCTCGCTCGCTCCCCGATGCGGTTTGTAGACTCGATGCATTATCTGCATCGAAGCCACTCCAGACGTGCCGTGTGCACGTTTGTTATTCCCAACGCTTTCCATCCCATTGACCGCATTGTGTCTACCCTCTAATCCATTCATCGTGTCCCTATCTCTCATCGCGACGCCGAGTATAGATCTTCCCCGTGGCACGCTGGGGCTCTTCTCAGCTCGTGGAACATGCCGGCTGCTGTCAGAGACGATGTTTCTGAGGCATAAGTCATAACAGCATAGGACGCAACGCTTGCGTAGTAATTTGTTTTTTGACAAAGGAAACGGTGCACCGCATGGCGCTGCTTTGCTTTCCGAACGCAATCCATCCTGATGTCATTATTTATTTACTCTCTCGGGCGTAGACGGTGGTGGGATTATATTATTTGGCCTAGACAAACGGATACGTTGATATTCTCGAAACAATGATCTGATTTCGTTTGGAATAAAGCAAAAAATGGGTCACGATTTATGATGACACCACATCCTGCCAAATGTAACATCCTGAAAACTTCTTCAAACACAGCGAGAGAATTACTTTGGTGGAACGGTATTGCCTTGGCACACAACCCTTTTTTATTTTAATCTTATCTTCATAAAGTCTCACTATTGAAGCCAAGTTTTCGCAAATATATTATACATCTGATATTTTTTTTTTTTTATCTGATATATCTCCCGTAAATTCCTTGTCTTTTCATTATATTCAAGGCTGCCTCGGTATATATATAGAGAGAGAGTAAAAATTTCACAATCAATACGGCGATGCACACAGTGATAGGTTTAAATTTGACATCTTCCGAATAAATCCTCTCAGTACATGGACGTGGTCTATTGTATGTGTGTATGTTGGACTTCATTCGCACCGTACGTAGCAAACCGTGCAAATCGGTGGACAACAAACTAAACATTGTCTCGTCTTCTAAGTGACGCCTGTTTCTCTAGGGCGGTTAAAATCCGGTACTTTGGTTCACCTGTTCGTTTAAGTACTTTAGTGAACAAGTCAAATTTCCACGTGATGGGGTCGAGTCTCTCCATCGGACATCCACTGCTGACTTCCCTGCGCAAAGCGGTACCTATTTTATCGGACCCGAAGGGGTGATGATAGGCTGAGTCAACCGCCAACCAGGATTTGAACTCTGCGACCCTTCCGATTGCGAGCTGCTAGCTCTACTGCTGGGCCACCAGGCCCAGAGTTGTGAACAGCCGATAACACATTTGACAACAGAGCCGCAGATTCGATAGCTTTTTCAATCGATTTCCCCCCCCCCCTGCCCAATCCATGTTGAAGAGCACAATAAGATAGCGTTGTTTCCCGAAAGATGCCACCATTTGTTTTTTAGTTTTTCTTGTAGCCATCGTTGTGTCCCGCTCCGTCCCTAACAACGAGACCAACAGCTTCGTCGTCCACGCCTGGGGTGCTTCGTCTCTCCCTGCGTGCGTGCAAAGCGCTCTCAAGGTTTCCGAGCGCTCCTCTGCGTCCGTGGCGCTCAGTGAACGAAGGGTCGTTGTGCTGTACCTCTACGCTGCCAACGTCTACGCTGCTTGCCTGACCTTCACACGCACCTGCACCGGCCGGCTGTGGTGAAGTATGGTCAAACAATCCCCCACGACCCACGTGGAGTGGTGGCGAGGCCCTCATCCAGCAGTGAATTAACAAAAGGGCACTACGTGTAAGTGCACGATACCAATCAACATACAGAGGGGCTCCCCTACTTATCAACGAGTTCGGTTCCAGAGGTCCGTTCACAAGTCGATTTGTTCGTAAGTCCAACTTTACTCCTGTCGATTCCAAACACGTTGTACGACATGTACACCAAATACGAGGAATGGCTTTGAAAGTTCATCTTCTTGTTTCTTTCGGTAAAGTCACGTAGAAGGGAAGTTATAAAATAATAAAAATAAAACATAATATTATTTTATTACTTCCCTTCTACGTGACTTTACCGAAAGAACCAAGAAGATGAATCCGTGCAGTCACGAAAGCTTTAAATGGAAATTTAGCTTTGAAAGTTGTATAATCTCCTGTAGATGTAGACGCCACCATCGCCATCTATTGAGCGGCGGTTGAACTTAACGGCTCTCGGTCCGAACAGGCAAGTGGACATACGGAGACAGGTTCGTTCGTATCTCTGGAAGTTTGTGAGTCCGAATGTCCGTAAGCAAAGGAGTCCCTGTACCCCGATGTTATCCTTGAGAAACTGCGCGTAATTAATGACGGTGGGTTGCTGCGTGCAGACTCACTGGTCACAGCCACATGTCTGTTGGCTTTGCCTTCATCAATCACGTCCATCACCTCCTCCGGGCTGGACACGAACCTCTCCGTGCACCCCTTGGGAAGACGGAAAAGGATAAAAAAAACAATTGCATGCGCAGCCACGCAGTTTTCATAAAGTAGAAATAAAATAGAACTAAAGTGCACGAGGGAGGGCTTCTTTGCGTGATCGTTGGGAGGCAGTTAGTTGGCAAAATTTCCCAACGCCAACGAAAATTTGCATAACGTTCCCATTGTTTCGTTTGAAATTTACAAGTTTGAATTCACAAGTTTGAATTTACAAGCGCCCTTTTAAAGGTCCGGCGGACGTGAAGGCCGGTCCATTACGCCGTGTTCATGGAAACGTGCCGATGCTCTCCACATCCGTGAGAGCGAATGCTCTTGTGGCTGGAACGCGGGGAGAAGTGCAAATTCACGTTCCGGAGGTTTCCCCAAGAACCCCAGCTCCCTGGCGGAAAGAAAGAAAATACTCACCGAGGAATTGTTTAAACGTCCAAAAGTAAGGTGTTCGAGAAAAAAAAAGTTCTGCCCTGAGATTCTTGAGAGGTAAATACGGATTATTACTATTGTTCTTTTTTAATGGGCAATAGAATTTTACATCTTGATTTTAGTTTTTTAAACAATACGCATACTTCCATCTGATTTTGAGAACCATGCTGTAGTGATCATGATCGTAAACAAAATATCATCATCATCATCCATGGTCATCCACTTCTGGATGGAATGAAGGCCTTCACCAATCCGCCTCAATCTACCATGACGCATCAATTCACAAAGCCCAAAAAAGTATGCATGTTGGACTTGTGCTTTGTCCAGTCGTAGTAATTGTTGGGAGTTAAAGAAAGCACTACATTAATGACAGGACAGTTGAGATTGCGCTACCGAGCATAACACGTATGCAATAGGTGAGTCAACAAGAACCAGCCGCATGGCCTCCCGTATGTACGTATGTTTGTTGAACTTCTTTCGCACTGTACCTAGCCAACCGTGCTAATCTGAGGTGCTGTAGCGAGTACCAGCTCACACATCGAAGGCAATCCAGGTTGTGGAGGCATTTATTTTATAAAATGAATTTTAAAAAATATATAAAATTTATGTTGCCATCTGGCTGCGCGGCTTTAATTAAATGCTTTCCAAAAGCTTACGCTAAATCATCGGAAAAAAAAAGACTTACACGCTCCTGGCAAGCCCTGACCTTTACGTCATTGAGGAACAAGTTATGGTTACTCACCTTGACATACGGCACCCTGTTTTTATCTTCGTGCACCGACAAGTTCGTTTTTGAAACTGCAGGGGTTTTTTTTTGGGGGGGGGGGAGGTGGGGGGGAGTACAGTGAATAATTGAAGTCAAGCTTCAAAATAAAAAACTTTTACCAACGTAAAAAAAAAATCAAAAGTGCTCCGAAGGAATGCGTGCGTAGTGACGATGTGATTGTTATAATAAAATAAAAACTCACCATCCAAAAGGTCCCTTATCTTGTCAAGGTATATTTCAAAGTATGAAACCTGCAATGTGAGCATTGAAATCCTATTGAAACATTCGTGCCAAGTGCACAGATAGGACACGATCATTAATGTGAAATTGTATCTCTCTGCGATGTCATCTGCCTTTGCTTACCTTGATGTGGAATTCAAGATTTTCATCCATGGAGTAAATGTAGTGGAATATGTCCTTCACTATTCTTGGAATCACACCCATATGTTCTTGGTCATGCAGCACTCCCTAGAGATTGGCAGGTGACACATACATTTAATTCATGGCGGCATTATGCCTGTTACTGTAGGTACGGTCAAGTTCGTCTGTGCCATGGTGTGACAGATGGTGCGGTGGATGGTGGAGTGGCCTTCATAAATCCTGTGCGTTTTAAAAGCTAAATTTTAAAATAACAGGGGTGCCGTGTTGGTCAGATGTTAACTATCTCGCCCGGCATACAGGAGGTCGTGGGTTCGATTCCAGCTGTGACATGTATATTTGGAGTGTGCATGTTCTCCCCGTGGATTTTTCTGTAGGTGCTCCAGTTTTTCACTCCACATTTAGAATCATGTGCTTCGAGTATTTGGCTGCTATACATTTACACGTGATAAGCCACTTCGTTGAACTATCATTTGTGGCCAGGCCACTTTTGAAAAAAAGAGCTATACAGCTCAGTGGGCCTTATTTGGTAAAATGAAATATTGTTTATAGTTTTTAATGTTTTTTTGCAAGTTTACATTTATTGTTCCTTCTTTACTTGTGGCCTCGATACATTTTTTTCCATTATTACCCATCAATCTGTGCTGTGTATTTCTCATTTGCACTGTAAAGCGTTCAGAGTTGCCGTTTCAATATTTAAGAGGCTCAGTAAATGCAACTCCTTACTTTAAAATGTTTTCAGACTTCATGGAAAAGACCCCCTTAGGATTTTTGTTGTGACATTCAGGACAAGATAATGAATTACCACGGTGTATGTTTCACTTTCATAATCAAATCAAACTTTGAAGGCTTGCCTTGACTGCTGCCCCTTAAGTGACATGTGTGTGTGTATGTAACTAGGTCAGAGGAATGGCTTACCTCCATGGTATGTGTTTTACCAGAAGCAGTCTGCCCGTAAGCGAAAATTGTTCCATTATAACCTTCGAGAACATCTGTAAAATGCATGAAGCAATGTGTCATGAAGCATTCTAAGCGGAGCTTACGGTCGTAACAACATCATCTCTAGATGAGAGTTTTCTTGGTGAAGGGGGGGGGACATGCGTGGTACAATAAAATCATATTTTAAATCAGTGGACTCTCCACCCCACGTGACTTGCCAAACCGGGTTTTTTTTCGTGTGTGTGTGTGAAGTTCCTCCATCAGGTGTGGCTTATTAAACCAGGGGCAAGTTGCATGTGCAACGACGAAGACCGCCGAGTTCACGTGCTGACCGCATTTGACAGTGACGCCTGTTTCGTTGTGACCAGGGGAATGGGCACAACGACGCTTGCGAGTCAAGGCAGCGTCTCGGGGCGCCGTCGCCGCTCACCTTTCGTAATCTGCCTGGCACAGGCGTTGTACACCTGCTCCTGCGTTGTCTCCGGGTGAAAGACGCCGTCGTAGACGTACGGTTTATTCTGAAACGCAGCGAGCGTCGCCCGCGGGCACAGCGTTAGCCAATAATGGGGAAAAAGCACCGCCCCTTGGTAATTATCAAAATCACGCGGCCGGCTCGACGACACCGCACTCGCAAAGCTGCGGTGTGCGTCATCGAGGACACGGGGCCGACACCTGCGCCGAGCGCTTGGGCGCTCCTCTCACCGCGTGGCCTCTCACTCGATCGGCATTCGCTGGCACACGCAGACACTCAGCGACGTGAAAGGGTGGGGGGGGAGGGTGAGATTCTGATTGATAATTTTAAAAAAAAATGTGTCGTGAAACCCTCCTCCACCCGACACAGCCCATTAATAGAGTTGTCACGCGATGAACACACGTGGCCAAGGTGTTACCGCTTCAGCGGCACCGGTGTGTTGGAGCGCACTGCACCGAAGCAGTAATTAAAGTGGCATTTTTTTTGTTCACGTGACTGGATTAATTGGCTGCGTCAGGTGGTGGAGGGTGTACCACACAAACACACACTTTATTTACGTTATCTGACCCAAAAAGCTCTCCGCGAATCACATAGGTCGCGAAAGCCAAGTGTTACGTTTAAAGAAGATCCTCTCTAAATTCAGCTACCCAAACGATATTGGTAATGCCCATGCTGCAACAAGATGTGTTCTTCTCTTTTGAGACAAGCAGGAAGCGCAAAATTGCCACAGTGCACAGCTGAAGCCGTGCCGATCATCGTTCACCCACACGATGGCATGGGGTTCTAAACACATCTAATGGGAATCTCAACACATCCCATGGCAATCTCAACACATATCATGGGAATTGCAACACATCTCATGGGAATATCAACAAATAATGGGGGTTCTCAACACATCTCACGGGAATTTCAAGACAACTCATCGGAATTTAAACACATCTAATGGGAATATCAAGACAACTCATGGGAATTTCAACATCTCATTTGAATCTCAACACATCTGATGGAGTTCTCAACACATCAAGAGCAGCATCTCTCCCAACAACACCAGCCTAGGCTGAGGACAGGTGTGATGCAAAGTGAGTTCCAATACAAGTTCCTTTGTTGAACCAGGTGAGAACCAAAGAGACCGGGAGAGTCTCATTTTCAAGAGTGACCTGGCGACACCTGCAAGCAGCAAGGCCTGAGCCTCCGGACACAGGAGCTTCTCAACCACCTCGTGCCCTCTACCAATTGCCCATGGTCGCCAATGTCCTCAATGCAATGTGAATGCCCCACATATCCTGCATACCATCAGTCCATCGGGTGAATCAATAAGAATCGTGTCCCAGATGTATAAATGCCTTGCATTCCAGAATACCCCATATACCTGCTTAATGCTCTTAACCCATATCGCCCTGGGCACATACTCCACGTGTACACATACCCCACGTATGCTTTGTTACCCTCAGCTCGATTGCCCTATGTCTCAATGCTCGATACCTAACCTATTTCTGCAAGCTCATTTCGCTACATTTTACAACTACCCCGCGTCTAACCACCGCTCTTAACCCATAGCGCCCTGGGCACATATACCTCGGGGTCAATGCCTCAGCTGAGCTCCATGTATGCCCATGCCACGTCTAAGCATTCCCTTCCTTGCCCTCGTCCGCCAGGTGCATCGTGCCTCTGGTCTCATTACGCACACGCCGTTCGAGCTGACGTTTGACGCACCCGTGGCTTTGTTGTGATGATTACCGGTGCCTGAACCCCCCCCCCACCCCGATCAACCCGATCAACCCGGGGCTCTCTGCGCGTTTGATTAGTTTGCTTATACCCATCCCCATCGCTGGCGCTACTGCCACCC
Organism: Lampetra planeri; assembly: GCF_965212315.1. Taxonomy (NCBI): domain Eukaryota; kingdom Metazoa; phylum Chordata; class Hyperoartia; order Petromyzontiformes; family Petromyzontidae; genus Lampetra; species Lampetra planeri. Next base: position 2,484,633 of record NC_136107.1, on the reverse strand, counting down.
CCCCGCCCGCCTGGTGCCTCCTCTCACCGAGACGATGACGGTATCGTTGCCTTGAAACTTGGCGATGAACTTGTCTCCCCGCGCCTCCTCCGATTTGTTAATCGGCCGCACACGGCACATCACCTTGATGTTACACTCGGCAGGGTCCGCCATGGCGGGGAGGCTGACGACTGCCAAAAACTCACGGACCGTGGAGCAGCAGCAGCAGCAGCGGGCACGGCGTTACAAGAGTCCTCAAGACGACAGCGCCCGGACGCATTTAAACTCCGCAAAGCCTCCTGGCGAGGGCGGGGAGGTGTCCACGTGGAGGCGGAACCACGTGGAGGCGGGACTCAACGTGCGAGTCACAAGCCAAGAGCAGCAGCAGCAGCGACAGGTCTTATGCCCAGAGAGGGCAGGGCAAGCGCGCGCGCGCACGCGCACGTGGGAGTTCAGGGCAGGTGCGGCACCCAAAGTGGGTGCAGCAAAGCCCACAGGTGGGAGCAAAGGGAGGACACAAAGACAAAGATCCCCCGTATAGCCTTGACAGACTGTTGGGGCAAGTGCTGTTAGCAAGCGCCTCTGAACGCCGGCACGGTACGCCACGCCACGCCCGACCGCCTTTGTCTCCACAGTTTGAATATTTACAGTACCACACCAGGTACTCGTTTTAGGCTGAGTAGACCTAGGGGAGGCCCGGGACCGCTTCAGATAATCGTCACCGGTGTTGCCCGTGAGTGGGACTCGAACTCGGCTCGCTGGGTTGGGAGCGCAGCGCCCTAACCGCTACACCACCGCTCACCACCAGAGGGCACAACAACAAACCGCCATTCGCCACTCAGTGGCGGTGACGTCACCACGACGCTTGTGCCAGGCTATGTGCACGTTGAGGTCACGTGAAGTGTCAAACGTCCACTGGGAGGAGGTCACGGGGCAGACCCAGCAGGTGCCACGGGTCGACTGAGATGAGTGGCCGATGCACCTCCTGTGCCCCCTACTGTGCCAACTTGCTGAGCTTTAGCTACCCGGCGCTCCGCTCGTTGTTGTGAGCGTCGCTCCTCCCCCCTCCGTTGTTGTTGGAGGGCGACTGCCTCCAACTGCCCAGTGGCGTCCTTCATGAAACTCCTCCACAGAGGCCGATCTTGACACCGCTTGTACCAGTCATCGGCAAGTCCACTCAGCTCCACGTTCTCCTGTACCACATCATTCCATCTCTTCTCTAGCCCGTGCCGCGCCCTTTTAGCCCCCTCGATCCGGCCGAACAAAAGCTGTTTAGGCATGCGGTGGCTGGGCATGCGGGCTACATGACCCAGCCAACGCTGCCTTGCCTGCCGGAGGAGCTCACTGATGGGACTTTGTCCAGATCTTTCAAGTATATGTGAGCTCCTCACATAATCCAACCTGGTTAAACCCAAGATAAATCGTAGTCAGGCCAGCCTAAATGTTTCTATCCGGCGAAGATGTTCCATTAGGGGGGTCCACGTTTTGCAAGCGTAGAGAAGGGAGAGATTGACTGTGGTCGCGAAGACCTGAAGCTTCGTGCAGAGCGACAGACCAGGTGGCTTCCACACAGCATTATGCAAGCGATGAAAAGATAATGCCCCTCGACTGATTCGGAGTGAGACCTCTGCTGTCAAACCGGAGCCGGTCATGAGCAAACTGCCCAGGTATGGGAAACTCCACTCTCTCCACAACTGCCCTATCACCAATTGGGAGTTGTGAGGGTGGAGTGTCCGATAGTCCAAAATAACCAGGCAGGTGCTTAGTTTTGGTGGGGCTGATGGTAAGTCCCCACCTCTTAGTGGCAAGCTCCAGGTTCAGCAGCAGCACCTCCAACTCCTCCTCTGAGTGAGCAGCAATTACCAGATCATCGGCATACATAACTTGGTTGAGCAATAGGGAGCCATCTCTTGACCGCACCCGGGCATCGATCAGCCTCCCATTGTTTCTCTACCAGATGGAAATTCCTCCGGTACAGCTATTGAAGGCTTCACGAACTACGTGGTCGAAATAGATGTTAAATAATGTGGGAGCCAGAGGACATCTCTGTCGCACCCCAAAGTGAACAGGGAATGGCTGCGACTCCCGGCCACGTAGTTTTACCCGGGCCCGCTCACCATCATGAAGGTCCTTAATGATTGTGAGCAGCGGGTCAGGGACTCCGAAAGCACCAAGAACAAACCCAGAGCCCAGGCCTACTAATGGTATCATAGGCCTTGACCAGGTAAATAAAGCAGAGATGTAGGTCTTGTTGGAATTCCCTACACCTCTGCTGTAGCAGACGGATAGAAAATATGACATCTGTGCAGGACCGCCCTTTCCTGAAACCGCATTGGGGCTCCGCAAGCCTCTCCTCGGCGTGCCTGGCAAGGCGATGTTGAATAATCCTTGCAAGGACCTTTTCCGGCACACTGAGGAGTGAGATGCCCCTGTAGTTGTTACAGTCTGTGCGGTCCCCCTTCTTTAAGAGGGGGACCACCAGGGCATCCTTCCAATCCTGTGGAACCCGTCTAGTGGTCCAGACTGTTGCTATGCCATGTAGGGCAGTCTGTTCACAAACGCCACCCTCCCTCAGCATTTCGCTTGGGAGATCATCTCTGCCTGGTGCCTTTCTTTGTCTCAGGCTCTGGATCGCCTTCAGTACTTCCTCAACAGATGGCACCTCAGCCAGCCAATCACAGGGGGTGACTTCTTCCAATATTTGAGGCACCGCAGCCTCAGCAGAGTCATCCCCACTTTATCCCACGATATTTTCCAGGCTGAGGGATTTCGCCTCCCCCAGGACCTCACAGAAATGCTCAGGAAATCTGCAAACCTGTTCCTGGGGGTCGGAGATTGGATCACCATTCTTTCCCCTAATGATGATAATAGGTGTGGCGCTGCAGGTTACTTATTTTATGGAATTAAATAGCGATTTGTGATCGCGGGCCACTGAGGCAGACTCCATCTCCACAGCAACTCGCGACCACCACCCATCCTTGCAGCACCTCACGGCTCTCCGAACCTCCGAGCGAAGGCTGCGGTAAGCCTCCTCATTCTCTGACGTGGGATGCTGTAGCCGATGAGAGTGGGCCTGTCACTTTTTCTCAGCCAGCCTGAACACCTCCTCTGTCAGCCAGGGTCTCTGGGGAGGTCTGGACCGTGTACCCAAAGCAACCATTGCAGCTGCATAAGCCACAGTCCTAACCTCGCCCATTTTCCCTCAACATCAGGAGTGTGGGACGACGCCAACTCCAGCCGCAAGCGATGATGAAATTATCGCTTGCAACTTTCGTCAGCAAGCTGAGACCATGTCACTATGAGTTTGAATGGGGTCCTGGGTGTACACCCACCATCGCAGTGGAAGAATGGCAGGCGCATCTTATAGAGGGCACAAGTCCACACCCACACTCAAGTGGGAGCGAAGGGCAGGACCGGCACGTAACCACAAGAATGCTACCCCATGTGGACTTCAGAGGGGCAGGTCGCTTGTCACGTAGCTGGTCGTGTACACGGGCTGATTGAGACAAGAGCTGGCCCAGCACCCACAGTGAAAAGGGCAGGAACCTCCAGGCGGCCAGGCATTAGAGTTGTAAAACACACATAAGCTTAAACGTTCACAGACTACATGTCACTCCGCGCTGTGAATAGAGGAGAGCTCTTCCCGTTTCCTTTGATTCACCCAAAGCATGCGACACTGGTGATAATCCTTTAATCGCCCAGACTTCACGATGCGTAACCGTGTATCCAAGGCTCGTTTGTGGATGTTTGTTTTTCCCCATTTTAAATCTCCTCTCTGTAGAAAGACAGAGCCTCCTTGGCGGCACTCAAATCTTGGCAAAGGCGTCTCAAGATTGCGCACGGTGGCGGCGAGGCGGGCGGTCGGGCGGTGTCACGTTCTCATCCACCGCTTTTAGAAGCAAAACTTCCACAACCGTAAACGCGGAGGGCTCCCCGCTTGATCCTCGGCGTGCCACGGCTCAGGATAGTTGAACGACACCGACCAGCAGGTGGCGACGTCTCCCCAACACACGCAGCAGAAGACGCGATAAATATTTAGCACGTGCTGAACTGCGTACATGGGAAGCCCCTGCAATGACGTGTTCGTTAGGTGGTACATTTTGAACTCGCAACAATAGTTTAGGGCAGCAAGCCTATCAACCGAACACGATGTACAGGGTGCTTCAGAAAAAAATGTTAACACTTACATGGGACTCGCGTTTTTAATGGGAAAAAAACAGATAATAGTACACTTTAGCGTGATAACAAATGTCATGTTAATAGCTTCAACAAGTCCGAATCTCCCACTTGTTCGCCATCGTTGTCAACGCGTGCCTGGAATCTTCTCCAGGTGGTCTCCAGAGCCCGGAGGCACATTTTTCTTTCATCGTTGCAAATTCTCCGAAGTGTTAACATATTTTTGAAGCACCCTGCATTTCAGTCTGCATTCAGTTTTATATTGGTGGTGTGGGGCAATTTTGCGACGTGTAATACCAAGAGTACATTTGCAGGTACTTTCGATTTAAAGCTTTCGTGACTGCAGGGATTCATCTTCTTGGTTCTTTCGGTAAAGTCACGTAGAAGGGAAATAATAAAATAATAAAAATAAAACAATAAAATTTTGATTTAAAGCTTTCGTGACTGCAGGGATTCATCTTCTTGGTTCTTTCGGTAAAGTCACGTAGAAGGGAAATAATAAAATAATAAAAATAAAACAATAAAATTTCGATTTAAAGCTTTCGTGACTGTAGAGATTCATCTTCTTGGTTCTTTCGGTAAAGTCACGTAGAAGGGAAATAATAAAAGAATAAAATAATGTGGCCGAAACGTCGTGAGAATTATTTTATTGTTTTATTTTTATTATTTCCCTTCTACGTGACTTTACCGAAAGAACCAAGAAGATTGCAGGTACTTGTTTTCTTCTTCAAATGTAGACGATAAAGCACACTGAGTGGCCTACCCTTTCGGAAACGACGTGACGGGATGATTACACGTTCTCTTTGAAGCAGATGGCACACATGGTAAATTAACCTCTGTCGTAATAACCGGAGTGGCCTCCTGGATTCAAATCCGTGAATATGCAACACGCGTTGAAAGGCTTGGGGAAGTCAAGTGCAACGGTACTGTACGTGCACTTAAAGCCATCGGTTAATCTTACCACCATTTAGTATGCTAGTTAACCTCTACTTTCGGACGTGAATAGAAATGTAAAGAGCTGATAGAGGGAAAACAACAAGCAGATGCTTATCGCGCTCACGTTTCCTGCCTCCAAAAGATGTTTCAAACGGGCCGTAGCTAAACATAGCCCGTGTTGTTATCAGAAGTTATTTGGTTCATATCCAATGCAGTTAAAATTAGTTGTGTACGTGGGTCTCTAAATATATGCCTCCACTCCCTGCGATCATCAACCCGCATGCGTTGTAGTCTCCATATGGGGGGCCTGGTTAAGACGCTTCAATAACAAGTCAGTACAGCCTTTGCATCAATCCAGTGTTGAAAGCCTTATCATGTCATACGGGTGGTGGCGGTTGATCACACTTCACCAGGCTGGTCAGTGTGCGTTTGTGAAAGGGGCCCAGGACCGGTTAAAATATAGACTGACCACTGATGTTGACTGTGTGCCACGCAGAGCCGGCCCAGCCACTAAGCGACCCTTGCAATTGCAAAGGGCCCCGTGGCCAGCAGAGGGCCCCCTAGAGTCACTGCTAGCTAGTGGGTGAAAAAAATCATACATCAAAGGGGCCTCCAACCAAATTTTGCTTAGGGCCCCCAAAGGTCTAGGGCCGGCTCTGGTGCCACGAATCGGCAAAGTCATCCAGGTGAACAGCGCTGTGCATTGACCACTGTGCCATTTTACAGACATCCAAAATTGTTAAATATTTTTTTTTCTCTGATGTAGCATGACGAAACGCAAAACAGATGCACGTGTAGCTAAAAAGGCAGACAACAGGCCAGTGCACATAAGTAGGACATTTACTACTCATTTACATTAATGGTAATGTACAAAAATTGCTTTTTTCACATTACATACTATTTACATTTTTTTTATAAGTAGTGTATATTATAAAGTCTTTCTAATACAGCAGCTATGTTGAACGATATCGCCGACAAAGTTGTTTCACCTGCAGTCTGTACAATTATACCTCTGAAAACGGATGGATGAGCAACAGTGCAGTGGGCTTCGAAAATTGGGCCGTCAAAGAAAAGCAGTGTGCACAAGGAGGAATCGGTAGTTCCTAACGATGCCAAATGGTTAACACAACACCATGAAATATTATTTCAAGTTACCACCATTTTTCGTACCATACAGCATTGGTAAAAACGAGGTATGATGAGCAGGGATGGTATTTTCAAAAGATCAGGCATACAGCAAATAGGTAACCATACGTGCAATATTTGTGGCATTGCAAACTTAACAATGCAGTGTTGAGTCTTTGCGTGCTCGTTCGTGTTCAGTATCTCAATGAATGGTGATGCGATTGAACACTTTGGTGGTGAATGTAACCAGTGACGTGCAGTGCAGTCATGGTTAACAAGCCTGAAGGCAGCTCATGCACCCTGAGATATGCACTCGGCATGCAGGTTTTGCAACTTTTTTTTGTACCTCGTGCAGTAGCATGAAAATTAACATTGAGTTGGTTACTTATGCTGATATCAACACAAAATGCAATGTCACACATTCGAATACTGTACTGGAGTGAGACCTCGATGAAGTTTCAATGGCTTAACATCTACCGATGTTGTGGCTCTGCATAGTTGAAGATGTACGGCCTATTGTCCGAGTGTACGCAGATTCAACATCAACGTTTGAAGAGAATTAACGGATACAGTGGCTGACAGCAACCTGTTAAAAGTGAGATGTAAAAATGACCATATATTATCTTGTTGGCCAAAGCACAAAATGCAAAAATGCTTTACAAACTGAAACACCCCGTTGTATGCAGGCGCTTGAATCGTGTTTTTCATGAGCAGTTTGTACAGCGAGAGCAAATATATAAGCAGAAACGTTAGCCATTACAGTACTGCGCACATAACCATAACTTAAGCCCGTTAGGTTATCTACTACCTGAATAATATGGCAACCCATCTGTTTTACAAACATCTTTAGCAATCTTTATTGACCTGAATTAAAATGAAATGAGAATATTTTGGGTCAAGTTTAGAAATTCAAAACGTGAGTGTTAAATTAAGGAAACGTTGTAGAGCTCATGGTTACAAATGAGCATTCAGAAATGGCATTTAATGCACAAGAGTAAAACTTAAAAGATTGAAAACCACAACACAGCTCGTTGTAAGATCATCGCATAACCACGAATGACCATGTTCCCGGTGGTGAGCTTCGTTGATCATGGGTAACGCTATACACAACCGCGAAATAAGTGTGGATGCAAATAAATGCTGCGGTTTGTTCCGGTCAAGAAAGGTGGATTTGCTGGGCAACATGTGCTCACGAACTCAGCACGTCTTCGCTGAGCTTATCCCACAGCTGCCTCTTGACAAAGATTTCTCGCAAAAGCGGGTGGGCGTTCCATTCAGTCCTTGCCAACTGCACTTTGGCACAGAGAGGAGGGGGGGGGGACCGACGATCTACTTTGCTTGCTGCATGTTGCACTTGACGTAGTGTCCTGCTGGCATGTTGGCACACGTTTCTAAATGTGCCGTGAAAACAAACAAAAACATTTTCACAGCAAATGAAAGATGAAGAGAGCAGATAAAAAAAACCACTACACATTTTACAATTCTGAAAATTGGTGAGCCGCTTCCCACAATGGGTTGTTATTTTCTTTCCCAATGACACAGTCTAAAATAATAAAAAAAATTCCTGACCTAGTTTAGTTTACATACACTGATAAGAGACACAAATTGGGAACATATACCTATGTTTTTGAGGTGTTGGCATGAGCCTTGGTGAAGCACCGCATCTGCTTCAGTCGTTACAGAATACATATTTACACGCATGGTACTCCGTCCCATTTTGAAACTGCTGAGGATATAGTCCAGAATTATTCCCAGTGTAAGATTTTCACAGTAATTCTCAGAAGAAAAAAAAAGTACTTTCCACACCAGGGTTAAGAACGTGTGGTGACTTGCGAAGGTTCGGCTTGGAGAAAGGGGGACTCAATGACTCAATGAGCAAACTTTAAAAGTTTTCTTCGGCGGAAAAAATTCTCCACAAAGCAAGAGTGTTATTAAATTTGCAGCCGCTCGACTGCAAGGTGTCCATTGGCCAGCGACGAAATGGCCATTGCCAACACAGCGGTGCCGTCATCAACAGGGCCTGTGCTGCCAGCGTTGTTGTTTCCGCCGCCGCCACCGCTGCTGCTGCTGGATATCCTGCGCATGGTCTGCACGCGCTCCTCCACACAGCCGGCTGAGAGCCGGGCCTCGGCCTCGTGATCCCAGCATTCCTCCATGGTCTCGCACAACAGAGACATGCCCTGGAAATGACGCAATAGAACCAATTCGGATTTTAAACGATAAGCTTTTTTTTTTTTTGCAATCAACAACTAATAATCACGGTGACGTTTATATACACTAACCACTTGGTAGCTGTTGCACATGAGGGCCGAGAGAGATTGTACGAATAAAACTCGTTGTTCTTGCCGTACGACTTGTTTTTGATATAGCGTCCTATGAGAAGGAGCATCTCAAGCGCTCAACATCGCATCTCAAATATTTGAGAAGGCACCTCCAGTGGTAGCTGTCCCCACTTTTGGGGTGACTCAGAACCTGGGCCGCAAACAGGTATTCGCCTGCCAAATAGGGGGGTGGCATTTGCCATGTATAATCCCAAATGGAGAAAGATTGCGATCATATATTGAGATTTTTTGGAAAACGAGCAGGTGTGTACCGGATGTTTCCTCCAACAATCTTTAATTGTGGGCCGGACCCTCTTCTGCACCACCAGGTCCTGCATTTCCTCCAGGGAGAGATGTTTCCCTAACTCCTCCTCAAACGGGAGTGAGAATTCACCCACTGGTTCTGGAATTGGTAAGAAACACCATCACAATCATCACAAATCATGGTGTCACAGTGAAACATAAGCTCAACAATTACACAGGAATTTTTAAAGGCACACGGTAAAGGTTTTTGAATTACTTGTAAGTAAACAGATTGTGATATTCTTGTAAATAGTGTAGCTATTGCCTTGAAAAGTAACACGTTTTTAGCATGCACAATGCAGTAAATACCATCAAGAATTAGAAGTACTCACAAATGGCAAGCACGCAATTCAAAACAGACTTTAATTATAATTACACAGTGGTGCTTTACCAGGAGACACATTGGAAATAACAACAGCTGCTGTTCTGCTTTCCAAATATGCCGATGTATATCAGTGAAGGATAAGTACAGTGCCATTAGGATCGATGGTTTAAGAACTAATACAATGTAGAACTATGGATCAGTGGCAAGTGAAATTAACAAGACAATATTTTTTACAGGAGTGAATAAACTTTGCTTGTTCTGTAACACGAGACATTAAACGTATTGTTGCTCAAAAAGCGCTCAACGCAAGCACTCGCGATTGCAGCATACCTTCGATAACTGTGCAGCGCCAGGCAAGCTCCCAGAGCACTAGGCCCAATGCATAAACATCGATGCGCAAGAAAGAGTCGCGTTGGAAGTGGATGGCTCCCTCCAGTATTTCGGGGGCCATGTAGCGCAGGGTACCCACCTGAAATGAGAACACCCCACCCACACGTAGAGTCCTTCTGCTGCAAGACATTAGCCTGGCAGTAGACTGTGTGGCAAGCAACACCAAATGATGAAGTGCCACGCTAAGTCATACAATGCGTCCCACTTATCAAAAGTTACAACAGTAGGTCCCATCAAGGCCACGATTGAACGCAGTGTCTTACAATCGTTTCAACGAAACTATTGTTTGAGTCGCATCCAAATCAAGCTTTGCAACAAGTGTTACTTCACAAATAAATTATAAAAAATTCACAGCCTTGATAGCTGCGTCAATGTCAACTAATTTACTGAGTAGCACGTTTAATACATTTGAATATTGCAATGTCTACAATTCAATGTATTAATAGTGCAAGCAAATTTTTTTTTTTACATTTTTATATCTGACAGCATACGAAAACTCGAAATGCTACATTTCATATTAAGTTACATTGTAAACATTTACATATCTGAACACTGCTATTCTGAAATTATTTTCTCAAATGCCACCAACTGATGTTGGCATCGCCAAAGCAGCATTATTGCAATACATTTACCCCAATTAATGCAGTACCTCATTCTGCTATTGACAAACATTGTTTTACCAATCGGATAAAACCATGATTATGAAATCTCTCAAGTATAAGAAATGTAAATTAGTGTGCAAAGCAATGGACCAGCTCACAACCGACACGCTGAATGGCTAAAAAACCTAGACCTTCATTTATAGCTTTTGTTGCTGTTGTTCATCTCTACATGATGCCGTACACAACTAAGGCATGCATAGTCCAGTTTAAAACCTTTATTTCTTTTTTTGGAACCATCTACGTCAGTGAGCTTATTACAATGTACATTTAAACATTTTCGCAATGTTGTTTTGGAACTTTAACAGATGTAAAAAAGTGTTTTTGGAATAAAATATCAACTAAAACATTGACAATATGACATTGACAACAAGCAATGTTTGGTAACGTACCTGCCCATGGGTATCACCCGCAGGTTTGCCCGGTGCAAATTTGACTGCCAATCCAAAGTCTGCGATGCAAGCTGTAAGGTCCCCCTTAAGCAGAATATTCCGACTCTTTATGTCCCTACATGTCAACATATCGGACAAGCAGCAATTTCAAATAAATGCACATGTAATACATAACATGTTCATTGCATCATGTGATGTACCATGCTAAAATCTATACAAGAATAAATAAAACTACGAGAAGTCATGAGTTGTGTCAAAAGGTAACATTGATAAATGCAATAATGAAAAACTATTAATTTTAATGGCATATTGCTTCACAAATATAAAAGACAAGAATTAATGTATCAGATACATCTTCCTCGTGGCTTCTTATCTCAACCGCAATGTAAGTCTGGCTAAATCACAGAGCATAAAACATTGAATAGCATTCGAACGAGCAGAATGGTGGGGCAAGGCAAACAGCTGATGATGCCCAATTAACCTGTGTGCAATGGCAGGCTTAATGAGTTCTCCCTTGGGGCTGACAATATCCTCATGTAGGAAGGCCAGACCCCGGGCCATCGTCTCTGCCACATGGCAAAGCTCCCTCCATGACAGCACGTTGCCTTTAAGGTACTCCGCCAGAGATCCCTGCACACATGAGCCAAGATTGCAAGTTCAGCCGGTCTCTTCCATCTTCCGTGCAAACTTTACATTATTGTACAGGAGGTTTACTGCCAAGTAGTATTAAAACTATCATATCAAGTAAGCCAGCAGCACTTGTGCAATAGGCCACACTTTGCGAATGAGCCTCAAAGTCTAGACTTGTCCAGAGTTTGCCTGCTTAAACAAATGCAACTGGGAATCAATGGTCCAGAGGGAATTGGCTGATAAATCCAAAATACGATTTTATCTGAATTTAGTAAATGAGAGCATTGTGTTTAATTATTTAATTGGCCACAATCAATGGCAAAGAATAGTAACACAATACACTAAAAAGCGTGTAAAATATGCTCTTCACAAAATATTGAGAACTGTATAAGCACATTTCTAAAATATCTCTCATCTAGTTTATAGAAATTCAGAAGTAACATTTATCTTGTAGTCAATTTGAGAGAAAAAAAATCTGCTAGCTGCATGAATAAAAGTTAATGGATTTTACTTTTGGGTTGCAATGCTCAGGTTCATTGATAAGGTATCATATACTGCCTGTAAATTGTCAACATTAAAGGTTTACCAATGCGACCAACCGTACCTTCTCATGGAACGTGGTGATAAGCCAGTACTCGGTGTCAAGCCCTGACACACGCTTCTCAGCAGCAATGAAATGCAGCAGGTTTTCATGTGTCACTCCAGCCGTTTTGAAGATATCAATTTCATTCTCCCATGAGCGTCTCTCCTGTGGCAAGTAAACATAAAAATATGAGCAGATGGCACAATTACACACCCCGTGACGATGTACGTTACACAAACCTGCACAAACGTAGATAAATGACATTTCAGATAGGTGAATGGATAAGAAAATATTCTAGATTACAAGTTTTCGTGACTGCAAGGATCCATACTCTTTGGTTCTTTCGGTAAAGTCACGTTGGTATTGTTATGTTTTACCTACGTGACTTTACCGAAAGAACCAAAGAGATTTTGATTTAAAGCTTTCGTGACCGCAGGGATTCATATTCTTGGTTCTTTATTATTTCCCTTCTACGTGACTTTACCATAAGATCCAAGAATAAGAACCAAAGAGGATAAGAAAAAACATTTCTAATAGATTAAAAACACTCAAATAGCTAGAGGGATCCCAGTTAGGCTTCAGTGTAAAATCAAGTCAAAACTCATTCAGTGGAAAACGTGCATTTTATCGTTTCAATTACTGGACAGAAAACATATCGTATGTATGTCGGACTTATTTTGCACCGTACATAGCCAACCGTGCTAACCGGAGGTAAAGGCAAGGACAACAAACTAAACACAGTTCTAAAGAAATGAGTTTTCAACCTAAATTTTAAACTGCTAAACTCCAGCGGCTTTATAATATTGGAAGGAAGAGAGTTCCAGATAGCCGCAGAAGGGCATCTGAAAGCGCGCGATGCAGTCATCTTTCTCTGGTTATCATGGAAAACTGAAAATATTCTATACCTTAACGGTGAATATCTTCACTGCCACATGGTCACCAAGGAGGCGGGCTTTCCACACCGAACCAAAGTGGCCCATGGCCTTAACTTCAATCAGTTGGACGGGCTTGAGCTCAGCCAGAGGTGGTGATGACGCTCCATTAGGTTCCTCCTGCCACAATCGGGAGTCACCAAAAGTGGAGATGGTCGCAACATTCGTGTGTGAGATCTTTGAGATAGCTCTTTACCGAGAAACAAGGCGAACAGCTGAGGAATGGATGTAAGCACACGTTATGGTTCTGATAAGCAAAAATTGGGAATAAAAAAGGCCAACTTCTGGTACAGCCACTCTTGAATACAAGCACACCTGGCCTTACTCTAAAGAGGTGGTCTTATATCCAGCTTCTAACATATTTAAATTTCACGAGATTTATCTTATTACAACGGACAGGATTGAACAAAGATTAGCTTTACCTATTGCTACACAGGTTATTCAAAGATACATTCTCCAGAAAATATGCACTGTATGAGTAAATACAAAATGTTTCAGATCATTCACTCCACATGCAGAGATTAATAAATGATCCATTGTGTCTTTTATCTGCTTCCCCACTACAACCTGCTGTTGTGGGGGGGGGATTAATACATTTTGAATTCAACATAATCTGTAAAGGGGACTGTTTGATCATTGGTGGATGCCTGTTGTCTAACCCTGTCTGAACGTAATGTATGATGATAATTGGTTCTTTACCCTTCTATCTGGCAACAAAACTGACACCTTTTTACAAGGAGTCATGTTTGCATAGACCGCAATACCTGCAGTCATAATACAAACAAAGAAACATAACTCTGATAATGTGCACTGTCCTTAAAGTTGAGGACAGTGCACATTATCAGAGTTATGTTCTTTTGTTTGTATTATGACTGCAGGTATTGCGGTCTATGCAAACATTACTCCTTGTAAAAAGGTGTCAGTTTTGTTGCCAGATAGAAGGGTAAAGAACCAATTATCATATTTTTACTGGCAAATGAGGTTCCCATAGTGTAATGTATGATGTTACCTTGATTCCTCAACTCCATTTTGTAACCCATACATTATTTAAAGTGCACGTTAATATACATGCATCAGCTAAAGTAGTGTGTGTCTTTACAACAACATAAAAAAAACCTTTACCATGAATTACAATCCTCCCTGCTGAAATGTTGAATTCATCTGCCACCTGCATGAACATCTGCTTCCATTAGCACTATTAGCTTTTTACGCATGTTAACTTGCACCGGAAAACCCAACAGATTGAGACATTAAGAGACTGCCAAATGTCCTCATCATTACATTACATATATTTGTTTTATTAACTAAATAACCATGTTTGCCACAAAGGAAAAAAAATCCAGTCTGGCTGAAAAAGTATGGAGTGGGCTTGCCACCTGCTGAGATGGCAAAATGCCAAACATATGTGAACCACAATTCAAACGCTACGCATTGTGCAGTTATTCGAGTTGATTGCTCTAAAGAAAGCATTCCCAACATTACGCTGTTCAAAAATACCACGAGAGGGCATCAATTCCCCCCTTTTGATGTGAAGTGTACCAAGGAATCTCCAACAGAATGTGATATTGTAGCAACACGTAAATGATCTGAGGCCTAGAATGCTCAAAACACCATATTATACGAAGAAAATAAACTTCTCGAAATTAATCTAAAATTAATCATAACCCACATAACAACCGTCAGAGTGCATTGTAGAGAATACTCCTATACAATCATACGAATAATCCACCGTTTAATGTATTATATATATCCACACGCTTAATGCCCTAATCTGATTGAGCAATCGTTTAGAAGCTGTCATTCAAATGTTTGACGCAACAAGTCGTTTCTCGCATCTGTGTTACGGACTTATTTTGAGAGACAAAACAAGGACTTGGCAGCGTTACCTCGGAGGGTGCTTCCACTTGGGCATAGGGTACCTTGCGCTGGCGATACACCCAAACGACCAGCAGTGCTACCAGGGAGACGGCCAGGATGGGGATGAAGGAGTAGACTGCGGTGTTAAATGCACTTGGGCGGCTGCTCACTGCTACTGGACCTACCACACCACCACCACCACACCAGAGCAACACCTTAGCAGCTTACACAACACCAGGCATGTGGACATTTTGTTTCGTGTAGAGTGAGGTCCTAAGTGTCTCCATACACCCACCAGTTGGTGTTGAGATAGTGCTCACATCTCTATTGGTGGCCCTGAGATGTTGACAATACCACATCCGATTTAAAGCTTTCGTGACTGCAGGGATTCATCTTCTTGGTTTATTCGGTAAAGTCACGTATAATGGCAATAATAAAATAATAAAATAAAACATTATAAAATAATTCTCACGACGTTTCGGCCACAACGCAAGCAGCCGTCCTCAGGTGAAGAACAGGTCTGTCGGGGAGACAGCGTTGTGGCCGAAACGTCGTGATAATTATTTTATAATTTTATTATTTCCATTCTACGTGACTTTACCGAAAGAACCAAGAAGATGAATACCACATCCCTCTGAAAAGGACCCATCTCTGTACCTCCAGAGAGATGATTCAACCCATTAGATTAACACTTATTGCGAGTTCAGTACTCCATTAAAAGCTCCATTCAGTCGGATTACATATTAAACAATACATTTAAGAATTTGATTAATTCGAGATAAACATTATGCTGCATACATCTAAACTACATGTATGTTTTAATTTTATTAATTATAAAAGCAATACATCACAGCCTGTGATAAAATGTGAAAGTCTCCGGCCTGGTGTCTCAAGGGTAGCGTCGTAATCAGGTTGAGAGTTTAATGCTGGTTGGAGGTTGACTCTGCCCATCATCCCTCTGGGGGTCTATAAAGTTGGTACCACTTTGTGGGGAAATCAACAGTGGTTGTCCGATGAATAGGCTCGCCCCCGGATAGGAATGTAAATTGTCCACCACTGGCTGAGAGGGATGTAAAAGGAGATGTGCACAGCTTTAATGCTCCTTTGAGCTGTAAATCACTTTGACACTCAAAGGTGTTATATTTTTCATGATGTGGAAATGTCCAATGCTACATGGTCTTAAAACATTCTTAGAGCCATAAAAACAATCTTGCTGTAGTTTTTGTTCCATGACCAAGGTCCACCCTGATGCGTTTACAACAGCTCTTGTACCACAAAAGTACATGTAGGTTGAACTGAACACCTGTAAAATATATTACTGTACAACCGTTAAATGTTCAACGGGTATTTGATTAGCACTACTGAATATAAAACGGGTATCGAATGTATGAAGCGATGGGTTACATCTGTAAATGCTATTGCTACACTAATAAGATATAAAAAAAAATATTCCATGTTCAACGAGAGTGCATCCCCATTAAAATCGGCCCTTTGCCTGAAACGTCACCTATTCATTTTGTTTGTGTGTTTGTTGTCCCCCCCCCACACCTCCGATTTGCACGGTTGGTTACGTAGTGTGAAAAAATTTCAACAACACGAATCAGACATTTGAAGCCATAGTTCCTTTGCCAAAGCAGTGTTGTGCAATCCCACATCATTTAAAATGTAATGTTATATCCATGGCTCTCCCACTCTCTATCGTAAACCTATTTGACAAGTGTTCTCAAGCGGTCACAAAACAGAGTAACTCAATCCTTGGTAAAATATGAAAATGATTGTCGTGGAACATTGACTACAAGCCATGAACACTCAAAACTAGCACCCATCGACTGCCAGGATGTTTCCAAAATGTATACAAATAGAGATTGACAGAAATAAAAAAACTAACAACAAATGTGGTTTCTTTGGCCAAGAAGATAAAAAAGAACATCAAGCCAAAGGGCAGAGATATCTTAACATCACCTAAAATGTTTCGCCAACCAAACTCAAAATATTTATTGTCATGCTGGGTCTCATGAAAAGGATTTAATTATGCAATTGTGGTGTTAAATGCCCGAGGGCTGCAATCCAACCCATCAATTAATTAAAACAATTAAGACAAAACGGGAGCAGAACCATATGCCAATGGGCTCAGGATTGACAACAGAAATGGTTCAAGTAGCCGTCTTCTTCTTGGTAAAAGGAATTTTACGTTCAATCCGCATATTTTGTATTGCACTTTTTACAACTCTGAGGGGATTAACTAAGCACGGGAAACAATTATTTTTTTTAATATCAAGATTAGTAATCTCTTGTGCTAGAAACACATTAATGGTAGATGAAACATTAACAATACCAGGCATTATTTGGAATATAAATACAATTTGCATGTATACTATTGAAAAGGAACGAGCTCTTCAAGGAACATATGATAGACATGCATTCATAAACAGGAGAAAAGTGAAATATACGACACATCCATACATAGGTCATTGAGTTCCTTCCAAGACCAGATAATTATAGGTCGCATTTGCATTTTTAATAAAGTACCATCCTACAGGGCGCTTGGAATATAAATGTATTGGGCCTATTCTAGTTACCCAATTAAAAACAGATGAAAGCTAAATTAAACACTAACCTGCACCATCAACATAAATTTACTGACGATGTTTGCATATAATTAAACGAGAATAAACATGTAAATCAACTGTAAAAACACAACACACATTTGATCAGCATGATGCTAGAATGCCATTAGTGCACTGACAAAAACATAACGAGATTTTTCAGGTGGGTCCTACATTGAGAAGTCAAGGCCAATGCCTAAAGGAGTGTTTAGTGTGAACCCAGAATACCAGGAATATACCCAAGTGCACAAGAGAATAACACAAAGACCGGCACATATTGGATACATGAATCCATAAGAATAGGTTTTACCCTTTCTGGCAATAAAGCAGGTGTTAAGATGTTAAAACACCAAATGGAAATCTTTTGCAAGGACTCATGTCTACATTAACCACACAGACTTGATGTCTGGCCATTCCCTCTCGGCGATCTCGTTTTTTAGGGCCTTAGAAGACAATTTGCATTGCTATTGCATTTGGAAGCAATGTTTTAAACGGACCTGTTGTCGCTTGTTGAATGACGGGAATATGGTTGAACTTCTTGTTGCAGAAATTCCCCTCGCAGCAGCAGAAGAAAACGCTCGGCGTTTCCTTAGTTTCAGTGCACTCCCCTCTGCAGAATGAAACATGTAAATACATAGTCGTCAAAACAATGCAACAGAGAGCCCTAATGAACCTTCTATTTCTATCAAGCACTCAAGCGTTGCAACTAATTGTGTTCAAAATGAGGTGGGAATATTTTAATAAAGTGAGGGTATATTAAACAGCAATAAAAACGGGCTTCCCTTAATGAGATTTACATGTAGCCATTGACTGTGAAAGCTTTGTGGGTATGCACAGCCAAATGTCATGTCAGCCAGAGCTACAGAACAATCAACAGTTATTTTTTAAAGGAAAGTTCTCCATTTTTAAAACGAAACTGAACGAGATGTTTAGACTTACTATTTTTATTTTAGCAGTTCAGGCCCACTGAGCTATCAACTATCGCTCTTCTTCAGAAGTGACTTGGCCATAAATGATAGCTGCACGAAGGAGCTTTTCATGTTTCTACATGTGGCGGGAAAAACCGGAGGAACTCGGAGAAAAATCCACATGACCACAGGGAGAACACGCAAACTCCAAATATACAGCAGTCTGTCAGGGTCGGGATCGAATCCACGACCTCCGTTTTACCAGGCAAGGAAGTTAACATCTCGCAAGTGACTCTTGCTATAATTTTCAAAGGAGGATTATGCACGTCACTTCACCCAATTTTTTGCAATTTTTTTTTATAAATACCTTTACACTTCCATTAGTTCACAAGATTTCCACAGTGAAATATGACGCACTATTTGGAAATTGCAGTCGTCGACAGGCCAGTTTCCCGTTTGACCGCGGCAATATGAAACAGCAGGTGTCCATCCCGCAGCGCAGACCTGTTATAGCAGTTGAAGTCGTCGAGCCAGCAACCCTTACGCACAAGCTCCACGCTGCCCGAATTGTTGGTCCAGGAGGCGAAGCAGTGCTTCCGCTTGTCGCCCTCGCACCCCTCGGTGCCACTGCGGCTGGTGTTGTACCTCTGCCAGTGTGCGTTGAAGTACTCGCACTCTGTGGTGTGGCTCTCCAACACACTGGCCGCTGTAAAAAAATGAAAAGTCCAATCAGAGGGAACCAGACAACGCCCCCCCCTCCCCCTACGTATTTACAGATCTAACCACTGCTTAAGTCTCCGTACTGTGTCAGTCATGGGGCGTCTTTGGCCATAGTTCATGATGCTGGTCGGTGAGCTTTGGTGAATGGGGGGAGTGCCAAGATTAGTCCAGATATGGCTCGCACGGATGTTGGCTTTGGATGGGAATCAATCTGAGGTCACCACGTTCATAGCTAAGTGTCACCACTTCAACCAATGTAAAACACACATTAAAACTTAGATTTAGTTTTAATAGAAACATTAACTTTGTAATAATCCTGCAATAAACATTACAAATATTAAAAGGTACAATATGAATCCATAAACCATGTTAAGCCGACACACATGTGACTGCATCTTAGCACATATTTAGAGCTATTCAACACTTGTTACATTTGAACAACTGGAAAAGGAAGTTTGTAAATCAAACTCTGCTCATTGATATTGCTTATTTTACAAGTACTGTAATTAATGCAATGGTTAACGGACACAAACCATGGTTACTTTCACTGTTCAAGAGCTGATTTTTGTGTTTAGTTTGTCCTTCCCCCGCACCTCTGATAAGTGCGAAAGCGAAGTTCAACATACATACCCAATTGACATCAGTGACTAAATCTACAACAAAGTTACGTGCTCTAGCGACTAAATATTATCATTCTACAAATACGAGTACCACCAAGCGCAAATTGTTGCAAGAGTTATTATAAAATCAATAACCCATTGCTATGGCAAACAGCTATGAGTTATAGTACTCTGTGATTCCATTACATATACTGTACTCAACTCTATGTATTCCAGATACCGACGGGAAATACTCATGAACGTAATCTCCCATAAAGCACATTACCGTACTTATAAGATTGAAAACAAAATGATCCGAGTCATTTCACGTGACAACTTATTTTATAAATGGGTATACACAAAGCTAAAGGAAATGTTTACAGGCACACGCGAGTGATAAAACAAACCTCACCTCCCCGTGGAGATACAAAGTTCACAGATTGCCATCACGACCAAACAGCGCAAACAGAAGATAACTCAAAATAGTCGCGCGTGTTGCACGCGTGCACGCGCGCATGATGTTGTTGTCGTGTACTCACTCTGTGCATCTGGCATGTTTTTGAACATGTAACGAGGTCATATGGTCATAAGACGAATGTATATGATGCGGGACGGGAGTTTGGTGGAATCATGGCATGACCTCACGTGCTTTGCGTGCCGTTTTGCTCGATGCTCTTAGACAGAGGCCAGCATTGTTTCATTCCATAATTAAGCATCTCTTTCATCCCAATGGGATTTTAAGCCATGTGTAAGAGGCACATGCACACAATTAGTTGGTTCGAAGTAATGCATGCTTAGATGTATATCTCCATACTATTTGAAGACATTTCTGTACAGTACAAATCTCTTCACTAACTAATGTTTATAGGTATTACATGGGCCGAGCCCGGCTTGCCAATCTCCCCCCTCACCTAACGAATATAAGTGACCTGCCATTGACATCATCTCGCAAGTTCATACATGCAGATGACATAGTCCGTGCTCTACAGGGCAATAATACACCGCGAGTACAATGGCAATAACTCTTAACTGCTGATCTACATATATTTGGAGGCATATTTACATCACTTGATAGTCCAACGAAAGCCTTCCAAAACCACCACACGTGCCTTACACCTGAATATTCATGTCACAAATGCCACCCTTAATGTGTCCTGTGGTAGCCGAGTGAGCTAAGACGCAACTACAATTTATTTCTAGGGGTTATCACGTATAAAAGCCTGGCCTTAAAGCCCCCACATAAAACGGATATGTGAAAAGAAAATCAAAGATCACCCTGCATCCAGAAACTTGCAGGAAAGACATTGGGTGCCTCCGCTGATACGCTGGAAATTGTCACCAGCTCACTGATCTAGTCAGTGGCAGAGTATTGAGCGAAGGCATGGGCCAAGGAGCTTGTACACAAAACTGCGAGATGCACAATTATATCACGCAACATCGCATCATCACCGGGACACTTGAAACCGACACCAATCCCCTGGGCTCCCCCTTACTGGTAAACATTCTGCCACCAAATATCCGCAGAGATGTGCAAACTGCAAAGGAGTTTTCGTATTTTTTTGGGCTCGTTTAAAAACGACAACCACCTCGCTCGCCCATCGAGTCATCCCGATCACCATTCCTGGAAATCGCGCTGTTGTCGCCATCATAAAATCTCACCCAGATCCGCAAGAACGCTGGCGCGAACAGAGTTAAAACAACGGGGACGTCCCATAATGAAGGGAAAACAACCCTCCCCCCCACCACCTCTCTCGTTCGATAACCCAAAACGTCGCCCTCTTCTTGGTCTTTTTGACATTCACGGCTCGAAGACATTGGTGGTGTAACACCATCAGCCGCGCAGCATCAAAGGGGCAATTAAAGACACGCCACCAAGTGCGAATGTTGACCATGCAACCGCACAAACCATAGGCCACATTGTAAAAATAACCATAGCGTGCACGCTCCCTTCAACGAATTGCAAACCTACACGAACCCTCTGGTTCTGCTGTTTTCTTGCTGTGGTTGTCCCACCTGATGACGGCTGCTTGTGTTGCCATCGAAACGTCGTGATCTATTATTTTTCTACCTACGTGACTTTACACAAAGAACCAAAGAGTATGGATTCCTGCAGTCACGAAAGCTTCAAATCCAGAACGAACTCGTGGCTAGCAGAAGCTTCTTGCACGTATTGCCATTCGCAGGAAGATAACATTTATATAAACCTTGGCCGTGGGCATGCCCCAGTGATTTCTATCTCTCAAATCCACCAGGGGCATGCCTCACAGCCCTTGCCCATCTCTCTCATCGATTATATTCCCAGATAATTTCTGATCATACCTCAGTCAACCCATCATCAACCCTTCTCGTTGTAGCCGTGCCCATTAATTACCACCGATAATTTCCCCTCTGCCCCTGAGCCCCCCAGCTCTGCCCATCATCTCCCTCACCGATAGCTTGGTCGTGCCCCCCAGCCAGCACTGCCCATCGTCTATTATTACCTTTGCCCCCCCACTACCTCGGCTCCGCTGCCCTTTCCGCCACCAGGATTGACCAACACCATCACCACGGTCCAAGCCCAGCGAGACGACACCACCGGGCGCTAATCGCCACTACGGCAACAACTCCCCCCCCCCCACCACCCCGCGTCGATACACAACAACGAAGAACGACAAACAACATCGTCGATACAAAACACACAAAGTAACGAGCCGCGGACTGCCACTTACCCGAGACGAGCGGCACCACCATCATCAGCAGCAGCAGCGCGCACCGCGACGCGGCCATGGCGGGGCCAGGGCCCCCTCTAACCCCGCCCCTCAGCACGCGCACCTGGGGGGCGAGGGGGGGGTGAAGCTGGGGGGGGGGGGTGAAGCTGGGGGGGGGTGAAGCTGGGGGGGGGTGAAGCTGGGGGGGGGGTGACTTGAGCTGAGAGCAAAGGGGAAGCGATGGGAAGGGGGGCTGGGGTGGAGAGGGGGAGGGGCTGGGGGGACGAGGGGGCGGGGCTGGGGGGACGAGGGGGCGGGGCTGGGGGGGACGAGGGGGCGGGGCTGGGGGGTACGAGGGGGAAGGCTGGGGGGACGAGGGGGAGGGGCTTGGGGGACGACGGGGAGGGGCTGGGGGGACGAAGGGGAGGGGCTGGGGGGAGACGATGAGGCAAGGGGGGGGGGGTCTCGAGGGGGCCCTTGGATCACGCCGTGTTCATCGCCAGCGCCCGTTCGGTGCCATCTGGCAGTCGAGCAGCAGCAGCGGCGGCGGCTGGAACGCGGAGAAGACGGCGGGAGAAGGGTGCTGGCGCTGGCGGCGCTGGCGGCGCTGGCGGCATGAGCGAGCCCCGAGAGTCGTCTGCTTGTCACGCGTGAGACGCGCTCACTCCGCCTCCCCTCAGCTGCCCGGCGCTCACTCCGCCTCCCCCGCAGCGCGGGCTCGCGTCCAAGATGGCGCCGAGTGGCGCCTGCCCCACCCCCCACCCCAACCCCCCCCACCCCAACCCCCCCCCACCCCAACCCCCCCCCACACCCCAACCCCCCCCCACCCCAACCCCCCCCCACACCCCAACCCCCCCCACCCCAACCCGCCCCCTCCTCCGCCCCCCCCACACACAACCCCCACCGCAGCCCCCCACCCACCCACCCATCCCCCGCCTCCCCCACCCCCTCCGCCCCCCTACCCAAAACTCCTCCGCCCCCCTCACCCACCCGAACCCCCACCTCCACCCCCCGCGGTCACGTGCGCGTGACCCGGATGTTTCTCGCGCCCAAGCGCGTGCGGGGGTGGGGGCAGGGGGGAGGAGGACGGTGGCAGTGGGGAAAGGGGGCGGGGCAGGTATTGTGGGGGGCGTGGTCTCCCGGGAGATGAGGCGGAGCGACATCGTCTGGAATCAATTGAAAGACTTAAAATATAATGAGAATCTGTATTTTTTTCTGCAGGAGGAATCCGATGAGCTATAAAGCTCTTTTTTTAATCACAGATGTCCACAAGGAGCACGGGGTCAGAACGTCACAACAACAAACAATACAAAAACACGATATGAGTTCAAAGTATCTGTAGGAATGATTTAAGTAGATCACTAAATAAATATCCAAATAAAACAGAAATATTTTATTTTACCACGTAAAGCCAACTGGGCTATTACCGTATTTTTCAGAAGCGACCCTGCCACACATGATGACGAAGTGGCTTATCATGTGGAAATGTATAGCAGCCAAATCCTCTTAATCTAAACGCATGTTTATAATCGGGTCGGGGTGACCAATCCATCCTTCCCGAGAAATGGACACAAATCTGACGCGCCCATTCCCTTTGGCCTCACAGATCTTTGTTGCTCAAAGCGATCCCAATGTGCGCTGTACAAACCTCACCAACCAGAGGAGGATAAAATACTCCGATCTCCACTTCCCTGGACTTATTCAGGTGCACCGGAGGAAACACATAGAACACACCTCCATGATTTTTGGTGATGCCTGGATTTCACTGGATTTTGGTTACACATCACAGCATACGCTCCACAAAATATCTCACCCTCCATCATTAGACCCCCTTTTGCCTGTACCAAAATATAATAATAGGGGTTTTCCCCTCTTTTCTGGCAAAAAACTGAAACCTTTTTACGAGGAATCATGTGCGCATTAACCACAAAACTTGTGGTCAAAATGCAAACAAAAAACACACTATATATTCTTGGTTCTTTCGGTAAAGTCACGTAGAAGGGAAATAATAAAATAATAAAAATATAAGCAAGAACATTTGCTGTGGATTTCACACCTGATGACGATTGCTTGTGTTGCAGTCGAAACGTGAGAATTTTTATTTTTATATATTCTTTATTTTATTATTTCCCTTCTACGTGACTTTACCGAAAGAACCAAGAATATGAATCCCTGCAGTCACGAAAGCTTTAAATAAAAAAAAACACTGATAATATATGCATTGTCCTTGAAACTGATTGGTCAGTTTCAAGGACGTGTTTTTGTTTTTTTTGGACGTGTTTTTGTTTTGTTTTGGCGTCCTCTGGTCTAGCACCAATTGAGACAAGGCTCAAAAGAGAGCCGTCTCTGGTGTGGACCAATCAGTTTCAAGGACAATGTATATATTATCAGAGTGCGTTTTTTGTTTGCATTTTGTCCACAAGTTGTGTGGTTAATGCACACATGATTCCTCGTAAAAAGGTTTCAGTTTTGTTGCCAGAAAAAAGGGGAAAAACCCTATTATCTCACCCTTCGTTGATTCCTCCCTCTGGGACTTATAAAAAAAATAACCCCGGGATATCTAAGCCTGTGTGTTGTCTTCGTGTCGTCTGGAACTGCTATTGCTGCATTTCTGCCTTGCCCAAGCTTGAGAAGCAACTGGCAAACTATAATCGCTATGTGCTTGAATCTGGTAATCCACTCAATGGGCATCGGGAGATGCTTTACAATGCCCGTACCTCCTGTGTAAGCGTGCATAATGAGCAGTATGTGTTCATAATCAACGTTTTTGGGTTTAGATCGCGTTATTTATAAATGTGTCGTAACCCTCCACCACCCGACACGGCCAATCAGTAAAAAAGTGTCACGTTGACAAAAGACAAATTAGTTCACTGCTTTAGCCCACCGGTGTGTTGCATCGTGAAACCACAACATTTACAATTTGAGTACGACGTTTCGCTGGTAATTGCATCCAGCATCATCGGGCAATTCGCCAGAATGGTGAGGCTCTGCTGTGTCTCCCGTTCTTATATAGAGCTGCTGCTGGATGCAATTACCAGCGAAACATCGTACTCAAATTGTAAATGTTGTGGTTTCGCGCTTCAATACACCGGTGGGCTAAAGCAGTGAACTAATTTGTCTTTTGTCAACGTGACACTTTTTTTACTGATTGGCCGTGTCGGGTGGTGGAGGGTTACGACACATTTATAAATAACGCGATCTAAACCCAAAAACGTTGATTATGAATAATATTGGTCGCGAAAGCCTACGTGTTAAACTGAGCAGTATGTGTGTTGAACTTCTTTCGCGCCGTACGTAGTCAGCCGTGCTAATCGGGGTATGAAATTCGGAGGCAGTGCAGGTCGGGTTACATGATGAAGATACTGAACTTCACATTCACAGCACGGTCACTTTCTCCTTAAAGGAAACCATACGTTTTGAGAATGGGTCCTTCATAGCAGGCACATAAAGGGGGCCATATGAAGAAGGGCCATCGCGCGAAACGTTGCAAAAGCCAGAGATGCCCCCACATTACCACGTAGACCGCAAGCACTGTTGGGGAGCACCTATAAACCCTACACAGCCACGCTCGCGGGGTGGTGAGGCCGGTGTCACGCCCGGTTGCCTTCATCTCCCTCCAATGCTGATGTCTAAGGGGTCGTCCATAAATGACGTCACGCACCTAGGGGGGGGGGGGTCAGACATTTGTGACGATGTGTGACGAGGGGGGGGGGGGTTGAGAAATGTGACGTCACATCAAAATGCGCAACTTTAAATAAATATAGAATTGTTATAACAACACTCCTACAACATCAGAGTGCAGCGCCACATTAAATACGCACTACAATGACAACAGTTTAAAGCGATTATTTTATTTTTAAAATGCAAATATGGTTTAAGGGGGGGTCTGACTTTTTGTGACGCCGTGTGACGAGGGGGGGGGGGGTAAAAAATTGTCCAAAATCGCGTGACGTCATTTATGGACGGCCCCTAAACACCATGCCAGCTACTAATTTGCAAGGCTATAAGTCTACCTAGGGGAGGCCAAAAACAGACTCACAGTAATGGTTAGCTGTGGGTGAGAATCGAACCCAGGTCACCGGTTTCAGAGTGCAGTGCGCTAATCACAGTGCCACCACTCCTCGAACCCCACGTGACACACGGTACTGCGTGCTCGGGTTGCCATTTACGCTGGCGACCAATGGCATCTACGTAACTTTCATTCCACGTGCTAAAGTACGGCAATTGAACACCCGCTTACGAGAGACAATTGGTGAGCGATTCGTTGGGTGAGCCACCTCATTAGCCACCTTTGAGTTGTTGCTCCGGAGACCCGGTGGGGGGGGGGGGTCGATGATTGACGTTCGGTCGCTGCGTTGAGGGGGGGCGCATTCGTCGTCATTTACTCACTTAACAGAGCGGCCCGCCTCGAGGCTTCCATCTTCCACTCCATTTATGCCACGCTCCACCCTAAACCGCATCCACTGCACAAACCATGGCAGCTGATGCGGATACTCTGATGATGCACGAATGTAAAATTAAAAGCTCTCAAGCAGTGCGCGACTGTGGTAACGACGCAGATGCCCGCTCCACAAAATACGACGGAGACATCGCAGCGATACGCTCCGCTGCTCCTGAAGCAGTTAGATTCACCTGAATGTGAAATTGTCATCGATGCTCTGCATCTACATCGACCTTCAGCATGTGAGGGTCGAGCCAAGCTCCTGGTCCCAGCCCAACTCGGCCATGCCAGTATATGGCAACTCAAAATCCCTTCAGCTGAGAGGAGAAGTTTGCCCGGCATTCTCGTCTCTCATGCCCACTGTTTTACTGGTAGGAACCGCCAGGTTACACCAGCCCACAGGGTATTATTGTGTCCGTCCGTCGTGCATCCAAAAATGGGAAGGGTGGGGCTGGGTGGAGAGGAGAGGGTTGGGAGGGGCTGGGTGGGGAGGGTGGGGAGGGGCTGGGTGGGGGGTGGGAGGGGCTGGGTGGAGAGGGTGGGGAGGGGCTGGTCACCCCGTGGTGCCCTTATAAAACTCAACGTTTAACCTACTCACGCCGGCTTGTGCCCGCCCTCACAGTCGGGCATATTTGCGGAATACACCACGCCGCCGTTGACCCTGGCCATTGACCGAGCAACCCAACGTTCCTACCAGCTCCCTCCGCAGGATAATGTGTTATTGGCGATGCACACACACCCTTGACGAAAACAGCGCAGCCGGTGTCTTGTCGTCGGTTAGGCGTGGTTCGTGTGTAATGTGGTCTTTGGGCAGGAATCGGCACTTTAGTGCATCAGCAATCCACACTGCAGATGAGACCACTCACTATAAGGGATTTTCACAAAACCCAACTTGGTTCCATGTCATTAAAGGGGATATTCTGCATCCCTTTGGCAATGAACATAACTGCTAACATTCTACACTATTATGACAACGTGGATAACGTTGAATGAATGCAATGAAATGCCACTGATTTTAGTGCATGCATCACACAAGACGGACAGAGGTCCAGAACGAGAGAGTTTGGTTTTGTAAAGAAACTGTGTACGAGGCACTGATGGCTATGAGAGCAAATTAAACTTTAATCTCCTGTGTGGCAATAACTTTAGGAGCTATATGCCAATGTCGAGGTCTGCTAGCCGCGAGAGGGCTTCAGGAGAGAGTTAGTTCGTGTAGTTTTGCTATTCCTTAGTTGAAGGCGCACAGATGACAGTGGTTTACTCCATGGTCCGTAGTGTGGGTTACATGGCCACAGTCACACTACTGTGGCTTGTCTTTCATTCTTCATTCATGAAGGAGATTGTATTCAAGGTATGTCAAAGCCAGGCGGTGCGATGTTTGGGTGATGTGTTTATTTTGGACGTCCAAACAAATTGATGAAGATAGGCTACTTGCTTCCGTGTTGCTGGAGACTTTACAGCTGAAAAGCACACAACACTCACAACAATGCAACATTCACGTGTAGGCTTTCATGAAAATATGAGCTTAAAATTTGTCACGCCAACAATTGGGTGACATTTTTGTATGTTTTTTTTACTTCTTGAAATCCTTCAATTTCACTGCATTATTTATACCCTAACTTTTACGAGTGTACAGTAGAATATAAAACAGCAATTACAGTCATCATGAGATTAAATGACGAAACAGGTCACCCATGTGTTATTAACGCATCCCGCCCATGAATAAATACGTCGTTGATTCATACGCTTTGCACTGCCAAAGGCTGGCCGCACTACAGTCAAGCAATGGGACATTTGATTTATAGCTTCAAAGTGGGACGCGTTATGGTTATATGTGGGGCATCATTCATACCAAAATGCTTCAGTGAGGTGTGTGTGCGCTGAGGTTTTAGGGGAACTACAAAAAACAGGACCCTCGGGACCAAATTATGATTGTGTGTCGGTGTGCAGTGGACTGTCACCCCTCGTGTTTCACGCGTGTGTCCACTGCGTCGTGCATCACTTGAGCAAACGCGGCTACGAAAATAATATCGACTTTCTGTGTCCCTGTCTAAGATACAGTTATGAAGATGACAGTTCCCATTCGAAAGTCAAAACGAGCTTAAAAATTACTTGGAAAGGCAATATCCAGTTCGGACGTCGACAGTGGGTGGCACAAAGCAAACGCCAAATCAAGTAATAATCTTAGATCCCCAAGCAACTGACGGGGCCTTAGACTTGTGAAAGAAAATATGGGTGCGTCTAATAGATAACATCATAATTCCCATTAACACAAGACGCCGATTAACATAACACTCCCGTCGATCTTGTTTGCGTCTCATTTCTGTCACGGCACTACATCTGTATTTTTATCCACAATTCTCAGATCTCACTTAATATATATTCTATCTTATCTCGCTAAGCTTTTATAAATTAAAAAGGGGCTCCCAAAAGTAATTGTATTCGTCCCCTTCCCCCCGCACCCACCCGATGGACCAGCGCCACCACCGAATGTCTAGAACATAAACAGATTTTCCACACACAAAAAAAGGCTTTACATTCAGACTTCAGACTCCTGGTGATTTAATGCAAATCACTGGGCCACACTCTGCGTAATCCTCTGGTGGCAGTGGGGCATTTCACACGCCGCTAAATATCCCACACTTTCGCATTGTAACTGCCAAGGCACAAGAATGCCCATTTATATACTTTCACAGCACAGCACGCCTCGACTGACAATGCCCTCCCGCGACATGACGCCGTACAATTGTTGTGAAATCACAAGATAGACTCTAAATACAGTAAGTGTTGTAATACTTGGGCAGTTCAATATTTGCAAACCAGAAACTTGAAACAAACATGACGCAGTGCTGGACTTATGTACGGAGGAAAGAAAAACATTGCTGATCGTCGTCAGCAAATGGGTTACTGTTTTTCGTTGAAATGCCTTTTCACATTTTTCCTTTATTTTTACTGAAATGCTATTTTTTGACTTATACAAGCATACATAATGCTTTTGTTCATTAACATCATAAACCATGATCAATCCACTGCTGGACGAAGGCCCACCCAAGCCGTCGTTATCTCATGGTTCCGTGATCTCATCCACCCAATCCTTCCACGCAAACTGCTTTCGCAGCTCCATCTCCGCGTGAGACGTTTCCTTAGGTGCGTTCAATCCCCCCGTTATACTCTAAATATACTGCAACTAAAACTCTCAGCGAGATTCCGTGCCAACCGAGAGCTTTGCAATAGTGACCTGCAACTACGATATTGCCCTTATTGTCATAAAGATATCCGTCAAGGCATAGAAAACCGTGCCCCGTCTAATTTTACGCAAATCCACAATTCCCAACCCCCATGTCTAGGGAGGTCACCGGCTTGTCCCCCACTCCCTCTCGACTGTCTGGATCTGCCTCCCCCGGCTATCTGCGGTGATGACTCCCTCCCACTGTTCGCGTCCAAGATGAATACCAACTCATCATTCATAACGAACTGTTCTGACCAAAGCCTCGAATCTGCACGACCTCTTCCCCGAATGCAGTCGTTTTTACGAAGACAAATTAGTTTTTTCTTATTACGTAGTCCCATTAATCGCAATTCGTTGCTATCCAAAGGTACACATTTCTTCCGCCGTCTTTTTTCTGAAAATGTAAAATACCAAAATAATGACGCCTAATGTCCTAACAGAGACATGTGGTATTGATTTAATTGTGGGCGGGGGAAAGAAACCAGTTTATTCAGTTTGGGTGCGTCAGTCATCGGGGTATTATTTGACCATACTTCACCACCCTGGTCAGTGCGGATGTTGCGAAGGGAGCACACATCGCGTATCGCCTTTTTTTGCTGAGTACCTGGCTGGTATGGGGTGTCCCTAACCAAACGCATTGCTCCTCGGGAGGCCTGCAATGGACGCATGCTTCTAATAATAGACAGTGCTAATAATCGGATGTATGCAGCGCAAATTTGCGCGAACAGCTCTGAGCGCTACACGCCACGTCAAGCCAGTGGCCCCTCGAAAGAAGCAGATTTTATTACAGGAGGAGGGGTGGGGGGCACAAAGCGGTGTATGCAGCACCCGTGAGTTTAAACTAAAAGTATGCCCCATGAGCATCGTTACAAGGTGTTTACGGCGGTGCGCGAGAAGAACGCCCCTGGGGTCTGACCTTGAGGGGAGGGGAGGGGGAGACAAGGGGCACGTAACCGCACTGCGAGGCGGAGTTTTTCCCAGGCCCATCATTCATTCTTAACGCTCACACTCCTCCAGCCAGACCGATCATCCTCTCGCGCGCCGTGATGCCACGGGCGCCCCCGCGGCTCGCAATTGTTTGCATTGAGCCAACCGCACAGAGCGGCGCGTTTTGGGGGGGGGGAGGGGGGAGCCTTTCACTGTCGCAGATGCGTGAAGTCCAACGGTTCAGCTGCCGCTGCATTCTTCCAATTGTGCCAAGAGAAGGACACGTGGTCTCCTTTGTTAGGGGTGTTTTTGTCGTTGGTGAGAGAGAAGTCCGCAATTGCAGGGTTGCGCGCTGATAATTCATGGAGGATGAATACGCGTACGGCTATTTTTAATTTAAATGTAGTTTATGATGATTCCCGGACAGCAAGTTCGAACACGTACATATGCCCCTGGTTATGAGCAGCGTTAAAGAGCCATCGAAGCCTCGACAACACCTGCATCGCGATTTTATCAACCAAAGAGATGGCATTACAGTATTCCGTTATGGATCTGTGCAAATGACGGTTTCAGTCATACGCACGCTGCATCGCTGTCTGTCACGTGATCCCCATTTTGATTAATCTACAGCGACATGCCCACCGGTCAAGAGGCTCATCGATTAAGCAAGCGAATCTCAATCAGAAGGCTATGAGTTGAAACCCTAGTTTCGTTGTTTTTTAAATTTCTTTCGCACTGTACGTAGCAACCGTGTTAATCGGTGGTGCGGGTTTGGGGATTGACTTTGTTGGGGAAGTCAACAGCCGGTTGTCTAATGGATAGACTCACCTCCCCTACAATTGGAACGTGGAATTTCCACCACTGGCTGGAAATGAACACCGCCTCATTGATCACTGAGCGGGACATCACTTCGACGACGTTGGCTATTGCCACGTGGAGTAATTGGTGGACAACAAGGTTGGTGTTTTACGTGACATCTTCAAAAATGTCACGCTTTGCCTCGATGTTTTTTCATCTCCTTATGCAACGGAGCGACAGGCGATCAATGTCTTTAAACTCCAGTTCCTGTTACATTTCGCATTCCATTAATATAAAAAAAATATCTCACGAGCCCCCGCTGGATAACAAACCTCGGTGCGGCAAGCCAACCGCGCAAAAGTAGCACACGGCTGCCGTTGGCTGCATAATGTTCATCTGAGGTCGCAGTCACCAGCCCACCACCACCCTATGGCGTTCAGTACCCACCGCTACGCGAGCCAAATAGAGGCAGTTCTGTTCATTACTCTAAGCCGTGCAATGAAAACAGCCCCTTCATTAAGTATTCCCATAAGGTACACCGCTCATTATTTTGGTAGCAGATTAAAATGCGTGTTTTTTTATTTTTAACGAGACTGCATACAAGGATACATTTTACGCGTTTTACTTTGCAATCCAGAGGTCGCCATTTCAATTCTATCTCCCGGTGTGGCACTTCAAACAATGGGGCAAGTTTTTTTTGTTGTTGTAATGCCCCCATCGCTACCTCCCACTGCCTCTGTCCACCCAGCTGTATAAATTACCACAGTGGGCGGTCGCGTGCGGTGGCGTGAAACGTGGGGCATTCTCTCCTCTTACAAAGACGTCTGGACCGCGTCAAAGAGTAGGCCAGCATACTCTCGAGAGGTTATCTCTGGAGCTCCCACTATTGACTCAAGTAAATGTTCTATGTATTTTACCAGGCAAAAGCCCACTGAGCTACGCAGCTATTATTCTCAGAAGCGACCTGGCCACGAATGATAGCCCAACGTAGTGGCTTATCACGTTGGAATTTACAGCAGCCAAATATACTCTACACGTGCGTTGATTCTAAATGTGGGAGGGAAACACCGGAGGACCCGGGGACAAGCCCACGCGACCATGCAGAGAGAGAGAGAGAGACACGCAAACTCCATATATACAGGAGTCAGAGTCTGCATCGAACCCACGACCTCCTGCACACCAGGCGATGTAGCTAACATCTCGCCACCACGGCTCCCCATTGGGGACCATTCTACAACAGTGCCTCTTACAAAGAATTGCAGGGTTGTGCCTTTAACTTTGTATCTGTACAGGACCTGGTTACGTGGAGGTAGTTTGATTCATGCTTTTAAATGAACCTTTTATGTTTGCCCATTGTTTTTAAAGAGATCAAAATGTAGTAGTAGGTTTTTACCCTTTTAAACTGGTACAAAACTGACACCTTTATTCAAGGCATCATTTTTTTGCTTTTTTGACTACTTGTGTTGTGGTTATTGCAAACATGATGCCTTGAATAAAGGTGTCAGTTTTGTACCAGTTTAAAAGGGTAAAAACCTACTACTATATTTTGCCACTGGTAAAAGAGATCTCATAGATAAAAATGTCTTAAATCCCCCTTCCTTTGTCCACCCAGCAGTATAAACGCCTAACACCGCAGTTAGTCGATGGGTAGGTCGCGTGTGTGTTGGGCGCAAAGCGTGGGTTATGGCGCTCACCCTTTAACACAGCACACGGCAGCAGGCTGCGTTGATGGACCATGCACACATCATCATGTACGTGGAGCCCTCCAGCAGGGCCATGAGGTGGCTGATAGAAGGCAGCCCAACGAGAGGGCTGCTGCAGTATGTGCACGAATATTTGAGTGTTCTCACTCCACGTGTTGCCTTCTCTGGACACCTCTTGGTTAATTAATTCTCTAACTATGCGCAGCTTTCCACGGTTACGTACAAACTCGCCTTAAAATAAAGTAGACACCGTTGCACATCTTAAACATTCCATGTCACCTTGGTAATCATGCAGACCGGCTGAGCGGAAAACCGAGCGGGGGGACGTGGAGTTGTTTTTTTTTTGCTGCAAACAGCATCAGCAGGCGCCCTGGGCAGGCTCCGGCGCGCGTGTGAAGTGAGACTGAAGCCACTTATGGAATGTAAACAAACTCTCCTGACTTCAGACTGGCCACAGAACCTAAGGGTTTCTAAGAGTTTCTTACACCGCTATCAATCTGATGGATGGCGTGCGAAATAATAGGAGACAGACACGTTCCGTGTTTAAAACTGGAGTAAAAAAACACGGTTTGTATTTAGAGTTGTTCAGTGATAATCGTCAGGAGCTGGCAACGGATTTCTGTAGAATCTTCGCAATTAATGCACAAGATGGGCACACCCGAAGGGAGCCCTGCAATTGATGATCCGCTTGTTCACGGCTCAAGAAAGCTTACTCTTGAGAAACATTGCCCTTCCATTATAGAGGTTTTTTTGCGTTAGATCGCGTAAATATATAAATGCGTCGTTAAAATTCGCAAACCGAACGAAACATGTGGACTTCTCCACACATCTGGCTGTCGCCTGATGAAGCTAGTTGTAATTACTGGCGAAACGTCGAACTCAGATAGTAAATGTTGTGGCTTGGCTCTCCAACACACCGGTGGTGCTGTACTAGTGACGAATTGGCCACGTTCTCTTTACGCGACAACCCTTACTAGTTTGCTGTGTCGGGTGGTGGCGGGTTTTAACGACACACCTATATATTTACGCGATCTAACCCGACAAAAATCTCTATAATGGATGATACTGGTCGCGAAAGCCTCCTACGTGTTAAACCAATATTGGTCTTCTTTTCCCACACTAACCAGACACCTTGGAACAGGCGGACGGACTCGCACTTACCTCATCGCTTTCGATAGTAAATGTTGTTTGTCGTTTATTGTGAAAATCCCGTCACAGTTCCTATGATCACTGTTTCATTGCTTTATTTTGGTGATTTCGAAAAGTTTACTGGTTTGGTCACGTTTGTTTGTTGTAGTACGGAGTAAGACTGATGGCCTTAATCCAAGTTGTCTTGTGGTTGTTGTTGTTGTTTGACTTGCATCCCACTGGGATTTTTGCACACAGCGTTGGTGTACGGTGTTTTTTTCTGCAATATTTTGCTGTCTTTTCTTGGGTTTTTTGTTTGCACTTAGTCACATGTTCACTTTAAGATGTTTTATTGTTCATGTTATTGTATTTTGTTTGTTGCGGTTGCACCCGATGCAAGAGCCGAATGGCTCACAGGGCTATACCTAATAAATTAACTTGAACTTGATTAACCGACTGTGGCGGTGTTCCGCACTTACACCGCTGGGCGGATAAAGGTGGCACGTGTGACGGAATAAACCTGTCCCGTTTATTTCAACTGCTGCACCGGGAGACGGGATCAAACCGGAGGCCCACTCTTCGGGTCGCATGTCCACTGTGCTGTCCATTACACCAATGTGGCAGCTCCCTTCGTTCCTCGGTTCGAAAGCGAAACCATGTTATGTTTTATTCCCGGATACATTTTATGTGACTTTACCGAAAAAACCTAAGAGTACGGTAACCGGTGCTTTAACCAAATTATTTTCTGGCGATAACGCAAAAATGATTTACCAACGATAGTTTGAATCGATTATCTTATAAAAAAAAAAAACCTTCCCACGTCTCCGCCTGCGGGTGATCTTGGTTACAAATCCCGTTCGTCTCTCCCGTGCGCTGTGGGGTTTCTTTCCCTCTGCCTGCAAACCCGAACATCTCTTTTTTTAAATCCTTAATATTAAGTTCGCTTGCTTGCTTACGACCGTGCAAATCTTTCGGTCGTTTTTTAACCCACTTCCCGTGATCCAATCGAGCTGACATTTTCCACACAGACTCGTAGTGCGTGACAATTAATGTTCGTGAACAATTTTTTCCTAAATTTTACACTTTTTAGGACAAAAAAATTATATTTAATTACCAATTGCTTAATGGTGCAATGCAATCATCTGACCCATAGGTGGCAGCCATCTCAAGCCAGAGGACGAGAGGACTCTAGCCGCCACGCATATAAAGGATTTATAGTGAAAAACTTTGTTTTTACGGGTTATACTTGTTAATCTTACACAAATGTTTTTAACTCTCGTCTCCCACCTCCTGTGCAGCGTCTCAAGATACTTTCTCGACAGTCGAGTGATTTTAGACGTACAAAATAAAATCCTGCCTTTATCGTACCGCTCCAGATTAAACAAACAAAAAACCCCCGCCGTCCTCTCACCGTACAGGGCTTGTTGTGAAATGAGCAACAGGGTGTGACGTAAAGTGTTGATTGTGAGAGATGGCAACAGAGGGTAAAAGAGGGCTTTAATGTTGAGCAACATGCCCACGGTGTGGCGACACGACTTGTTGGATTTTTTTTTTATCCCCAGTTGTCGAGTGGGAGATTACCCGGCAACTTCACCAAGGCTAACGCTCTTCGGTCGTGTTAATTTGCGGCGACCGCTGACTGTAGATTAAATGTGGAGAAATGTCATTTCTGCGTTGCACTATACTTTGTGATTATATTTAATTGCAACGTAATTACATTTCCCTGACGTTTTCTTAATTGTGGCTCCCAAAACCATTACTTACGTTACGTCAGAATGGATGTCACATACACGCGAGACAAAATGTTAGCCTTACGTCACAATAACTAAAGCGATACACTTAAACAGACGAAGGTTACATGGTTGGTTAATGCATTCATTTGAATGTTTAGTTATTGTTAGAACGCAATGTGTGAACGTAACTTTGTTTATGTGTGTACGGTATCTATAAACTGTAAATATTCTTGATGACAGCAGTTATATTTTATCCTCATATTCAATTGTGCACAACTTGTGCTAATATTGATATACTGTACCGCAGTGGCTTCTCTGGGTCACGAGTAATGCGCAGTTGAAGATACATCTCGACGGTCTAGACCAGGGGTCGACAACCAAAATAACGAGAAGAGCCATTTCTTTCCAATTCGGTACAAAATTCAGTATTTCAAGAGCCGCAATGCATCTGAGTACATACTGTACATACGTACATATCGTCAAGAAGCAGCCCGCAAAGAGCCGCATGCGGCTCCGGAGCCGTGGGTTGCCGAGCCCTGCTCTAGACAAATCACGTCAACAATTATCAACAGATTTTTGTTTTTTTAAATAACGAACGGCCATGTCACATGCGAGTGAATTTCCCCATCCAATTATCACTTCCCTCACCCCCCCCCCACATCCTCATTAAACAAGTAGCCCCAAATGATCGCTTCGCATGGGCCGTGTTCATCATTCCCTGGCCATGAAATGAGCTGCGTTGCGTCAGTGTCAATGGGTCTATATTTCTGGGAAGTGCATCACTTTGTATGCGGCATCACACTCTGCACAGGGAAGATATATCAGTGGCAATCGGATAGCGACATTGAGGTGATTATGCAGCACTATAACGTTGACGTCTGTATCTGAAATTAAAGATGAAGATGAAAAGCTTTGGAAAGCAACCACGAATTCCATTAATTCGGCGAGTACAGTATACAATTCATTGATACACAGCTACCAATGGCTTGTGTAGAGATGCAAAAAGAAATCCCTTTCTTTCTAGACACTTTGGCCTCCACAGCAGTTTGAACGTAAATGCAATAAGACCCTCAAACGAGAATTATTTCCTTCGCATCTTCCTTTGCCGATCCTCAGCCTCGGATGGAATGTCACAGTCCTAGTGGTGTGATCCAGCCTTTTCATACAACTGTAGAGGAGTAAAATGGGGACGTGACGTCAGGTGTGCCGTTCAGTGCGATGACGTCACGTCTCCTAGGGTATTTAAGGGATACCCCGTGACGTAGGCGGGGTCACTGTGGGAACGGGTAAAGTAAACAGGGTGAAGAGGGAACCAGGGGTAGAGAGAGGGATCGAATAGGGAGTCTGGGGAGAAGCCGGTGGTAGCCGTAGAGGTGCTTCTCTCTCCGCTCGGTGGAGTCGGCAGAGTCCACGATCCGACACGAGAGAGAGAGAGAGACCGGAGCTAGCCGGCAGGGACCCGGACTCAGAGTAGGACCCCCCTAGCCCCTGGGAGTTGTGTACCCTGCTGTGTATTATTGTAACAGCTTTAATAAACCCTGGCGAAAGCCCTTAACTTGCCTCCGTCTCCGAGTACGTCCGTCGGAACTTCTCTACACAACCACAATTGTACCCGTAACCCCACTCCCCCCTCCCGCACACAAAGGTCAACGCGTCTCCCTTATTGAATGAGCAAAAGGGGATGGTGCACATGGGTTCTGAGCCAACCTGTTGTGAATAATTCCGCATACCCATCGACCCCGTGAATCCCGTGGTGATGATGGGATACATCGACTGCCAACCCGAGTTTGAACGTACAACTCAATTGTGCTCATGGGCGCAAAAGCTGCCACCAGAGTGTTAATTCGAACGGTTTTATGCGTTTATGTAAACATGTGCTTGCACACAATTCTAATGCTGCGGCTGTCTGAAGCATACAAACACGTGCGTATGTCACGAGCAATCGTGTTCAATGTGCTTGAATGAACGTGTGCAGTTACGGCAAGGAATGAAAGAGCGTGAAAACACACCAATGTCTGTGAGTGCCATGCAGTGGTTAGTCAATCTTGATTTGAAGCTTTCGTGACTGCAGGAATCCATACTCTTTGGTTCTTTCGTTAAAGTCACGTAGGCAGTGCTGGTCGGAGATGCAGCGGGCCCTATGGTGTAGTGTTTTGATGAGGGAGTTCTTCTGGGCCGTATGGTGGTGGGAGTCAGGCTTTAGATAGGAATCCGTGTGGGTGGCTTTCCTGTAAACGGAATGTCCCAACGAGCCATCAGGCCTCTTCTCGATCAAAACATCCAGGAATGGTAGCTTGCCATCATTTCCCACTTCCATGGTGAATTTGATGGATGGGTGTATGGAATTTATGTGGTTGAAAAATTGGTTCAGTGCTGGCTGGCCATGTGGCCAGATGACGAAAGTGTCATCTACGTATCTCTTCCACAGGGAAGGACGTAGGGTGGATATCAGGATGGCATCTATTTCAAATTTCTCCATGAAAACATTCGCTACCACTGGTGATAAGGGAGAACCCATAGGGGTACGTTAATTTTGTTTGTAGAATGTACCATTCCAGATGAAGTAAGTGTTGGTAAGGCAGTGCCTCACCAATGTTGGTACATCAGGATTCAGTCCCTGTTGGACCATGTCTTCAATGATTGCTATGGTGGCAGGTACAGGTACCTTGGTGAACAGAGAGACTATATCGAAGCTGACAAGCAAATCATCTGGAGACAGTGAAATGTCCTTGATTAGAGAAAACCAAGTGAGCTGAGTTAAGTACTGCTGAGGTGGTCTTGCCCGTGAATGGAAGCAGGGTCTCAGACAGAAATCGGGCCAGTTTGTAGGTAGGTGAGTTGATGGTGGAAACGTTAAAGAAGGTACTCCACTCCGTCCTATCGCAAAACAAAAAACATATCCTTTGTAAGGGTGTCCAAATGCGTGGTGAATGGGGGAAAAAAAATCTATAACGTGGTTGAGGTTGGTGCCCTTAAAAATAACAAGATACAGCACCGTGTATACATCCGCCCATTTCCATGCATTCCTCAAACACTCACTTCTGCCTTTGTGTGATTTTTTTTTATGACTTTCCAAAAAGGTTATTTAAGGACGCCAAAATGATCAGGCATATCAATCGCCAAGCAAGTAAACAAACGCAGCGACATAATTAACTGTAATGGCATCATCACGCCGGCAACCTATGTGCGATATAACACTGGTCAACACACTTTTTCTGGCATGAGGTATTCCAACGGTTTTAAGGTAATTTTGGGGTGCTGATTCCAAATCTGGCATCAGTTTTTGTCTATCACATCAGATCTTTGAGATATCAAATATTGCATTTTCAATAAAAACTGCAGAAGAAAAATATTAAATAAATGTGGATATCTACATAAAATGATATTATAAACACACTATCCCAAAAATACAGCACCATATTTTAACACTAAAGCAGTCACTGCCTCGCAACAACTTGCAATCATAAGTGACAGAGTTAATTTCGGGTAAAATCAATGAAAATGGGGTATGCCGATTGCATAAAAATGAGATGTGATAGAGCAAATCTGAGACCAGATTTGGAATCAGCACCTTGAAATTAGTCTAAAACAGCTGCAAAAGTCCAGGCCAGAAAAAAATGCTTTTTTGTTGTTGACCAGTGAATTTTTATAGGCAGTGGACTTTACACACTGAACTGAGCAAGTAGCCTGAGTAGCCATTCTGTCGACAAGCCACACGACCCTGACGCCTGTTGTTTATTTGAAGTTTGCACGTCCTCTCTCTCTCTTTCTCCTCGTGTTCGCGTGGATTTTTCCCGGGGTCGTACCGGTTTTTCCCCGCCACGTTTTTTTAGAATCAACATGCGTGATGAACCACTTCGTTGGGCTATCATTTGCGATAGCCAGGTTGTTTCTGAAAAATGAGCTGTAAAGCTCAGAGTGGGCCTTATCTGGTAGAATAGAAAATAAAAATCGTTTATCTTCTTGGTTCTTTCGATAAAGTCACGTAGAAGGAAATTAATAAAATAATAAACATAAAACATAATAAAATAATTCTCACGACGTTTCGGCCAACAACGCAAGCAGCCGTCCTCAGGTGAAGAATGGGCTCAGTTCAGCTTTCTTCACCTGAGGACGGCTGCTTGCGTTGTGGCCGAAACGTCGTGAGAATTATTTTATTATGTTTTATTTTTTATTATTTTATTACTTCCCTTCTACGTGACTTTACCGAAAGAACCAAGAAGATGAATCTCTGCAGTCGCGAAAGCTTTAAATCGAAAAAAATCGTTTAGTTCGTGAGTGAACTCTGGTGCGAGATCGGCACACGGGCCACACTGCAGTGATGTTGTGTGCCGCTTGAAGTTGGGCCTTCGGGCCTGTGTGCAACAACTTTGTTAAAAACAAAAACAAATTTTCCTACGCTCAAGCCAGCTGAGCGACGTCTTTGTTAAACTGCCATTTGTCATGAATGGGTTGAGAAAGTTTCCGTATTGTAGGATATGTATAGATAAAAAGGTGCAGCGCTGCAATAGCTTTCTCACGGAACTGCTAATGTTTTGATTTAATGTGCTGATCTTAAAGGTGCATTGAAAAATGTTGACACTCCGACTGATGCTCCTACT
Source organism: Lampetra planeri (assembly GCF_965212315.1). NCBI lineage: Eukaryota > Metazoa > Chordata > Hyperoartia > Petromyzontiformes > Petromyzontidae > Lampetra > Lampetra planeri. The sequence continues at coordinate 2,443,945 of NC_136107.1, read as the reverse complement.
GTTGTGGAGTGACTCATGCAGCCAGCTATGGCTGCAGAGTTTGGTAGTACATGTTGTTAACGTCGTTTATTGTGAAAATTCGGTCACAGTTCCTATGATCACTGTTGCAATGCTTTTACGGCTTTATTTTGGTGATTTTCGAAAAGTTTTTTGGTTTGGCCATGTTTGTTTGTTGTAGTACAGAGTTAGACTGATGGCCTTAATCTAAGTTGTCTTGTGGTTGTTGTTGTTTGACTTGCATCTCACTGGGATATTTGCACAGGGTTGGTTTACGGTGATTTTTCTGCAATATTTTGCTGTCTTTTCTTGGATTTTCTGTTTGCACTTAGTCACATAGTCACTTTAAGATGTTTTCTTGTTCATGTTTTTGTTTTTTGTTTGTTGTGGTTGCACCCGATTCAAGAGCCGAATGGCTCACAGGGCTATACCTAAAAAATGAACTTGAATTAACTTGAACTAGTGGGAGGGCCTTTTACTCGAGCCAGCTGAACAGAGCCAATCTGTAGACATTACATTGGCCCTTTTTTTTTAACCACGCTGACCAAACGACTTGGACGAAGTGGGAGTACCCACACTGTCGCCTTCTCGCCACGCGCGACCCGCCAGTCGACTAACTCTGGTGTCTCCATTTACTGTAAATAAAAGATAGGCAGAGGGAATGAAACAAACATACGTATGCATGCATGTTGAACTTCTTTCGCATCGTACATAGTCAACCGTGCAATGCGGAGGTGCGACGGGGGGTGGACAACAAACTACTAAACACAAAGAGGCAGTTCTTGCACCATTGTTTTAAACTGCCACGCAGTGAGATCCACTGAGAAAGAGAATCTGTATTTCTACCGGGAGAATCCGATTAGCTATAAAGCTCTTTCCCACAGATGTCCAGTCGGAGCACGGGGTAAGAACGTCACAACAACAGTAGAAAAACACAACTGGAGTGCATATTATAGGAAAGGTAAAGGAAAATAATCAAATGTCAACCTCGGTGAGTTATGTCAAGTCAAATTTATTCTTGGATCCACACGAGTCACCTTGCTGGCACAACTCTGCCTGCCACTCAAAAGCGCCATCACACATCTCCGCGGAGTATAAATCTCCGTATATTGTAATTGGGTTTTTACCCTTTTATCTGGCAACAAAACTGACACCTTTTTTACAAGGAGTCATGTTTGCATAGACCACAATACCTGCAGTCATAATGCAAACAAAAAACACGACTCTGATAATGTATGTGCACTGTCCTTGAAGTTGATTGGTCCACACCCGAGACAGCTTTCCTTAGAGCCTATTCTCACATGGTGTTGGACCAGATGACGCCAAAAGGCGCACAACTCTAAGACAATGCACCATCAGAGTATGAGAGCTCGTTGTAAGCATTTACACCATTGGAACCTCATTTGCCAGTAAAAATATGATAATTGTTTGTTTACCCTGTTATCTGGCGACAAAACTGACACCTTTTTTTACAAGGAGTCATGTTTGCATAGACCATATTGTGGGTTTCTTTTTTCCCTCTCTCTCTCTCTTGGTATGCTGTACAGTAAAACATTTACGTATTTAAGAAATATAATTTTTTTGGCCCAGCTGTCACGGCCCTCCAAGGCCACGTGTGACGTCGAAGAGGGCATCAAAGCCCCCCCCCCGGCTTCTGCCTCCTTTGTCAAGGTGCCCGCCGGCACCAAACATCGGCTCGCAGGCAGACGACGAATGGCTCCGAAGCTCGCAAGCGTTACACATTCCGTAAGCTGTTGTTTATTCGCGTTGTTTGCGAGCAATGCCTTAACGTGAGCTATACTGTTGCCGGATAAGCTGCTGCAGCTGGCTTCAATTTCTGCTGATGAGCGGTTTTATGAAGAAGGGAAAATGTTTCCGTTGTACGTGAATCACTGAAGTCTGTTTATTTTACTTCGACTCATGTAGTAGAAAAAAAAACCCCGTGTATTGAAGTCCATGACCTATAGATTGACTCATAAGACAAATTGTATTTAAATGTGCATGTTCTGTACAGCCTGTGTCTTGTACAAATCCACTGCTGGATGACAGCGTCCACCGCCCTGACTACAGGCCCCACACCTTGTGGGCTGTCAGGGATATCTGACCATACTTCACCACTTTGGTCAGTGCGGGTTGACGAAGGTGGGTTGGGGAAGGATTTGCAGAGACAACAACGTGTTTCGCTGCACTGCCCCCTACTGCTCGCGACGCCCATTGCATTCGTCCTTCGCGTATGCATGTAGAACTTCTTTCGCACCGTACTTTGCCAACCGTGTGAGCTCACTCTGTCTGTTGTTGTTGTTGTCGTATCCTCAAATCTTGTAACTCACTTTTTACCCACTTCCCAATGTGCTATCGACTGCCAACTTGGTACACTTACGTCATACTGATGACAATACTATATTCTATCATTAAAAATAAAAATACATATATATATTTAAACAATCTTTTTAAATGTTAGGTTTCGACTTCACTCTAATTGTCCACGCTCAAATGACGTTGGCTGTAAATCACCACGGCCCCTTACGCTGTGGCAAGCTTCGGGGCCACTTCTTGGAGTCGTGGAGTTTTGCCATTACGAGTACATGTACGGTACATTTCATTAAGCGTGTTTAAAAAAAAGTATTGTTAAATATTACTTATTTTACTGAAAGCAGATGGATGAAGTGCTGAGTTACTGCTCCACTGGTACTTGAACTTGCGGCCTTCTAAGAATGAGTCGTATGTTGGATAACAACACTTCTTTTTATTTTACCAGGCAAAGCCCACTGAGCTTCATATCTCTTTTTTCAGAAGCGACCTGGCCACAAATGATAGCTCAACGATTCGGCTTATCATGTGGAAATTTACAGCAGCCAAATACTGGTGGCTATGCACGTGGCCTGGCCATGATAATGCATCTACAGCGAATACAGGACCCCACCTAATCATCTGTGTGGAATAGAGTGTTACCTCCTCGCACACGTGGGCTTTCTCCAGGCGCTGCAGTTTCCTCCGACACATAAACACTCGCCAATTGCCTGAAAACGGCTTAATATCCAGAGGATCGCGGAGCTTGGACAAGCGCTGGTGCCAGTTCATTTACCTGGCCGCCTTCGCACGTTGCCTGTTGCTCCTCACGCCTCTTGAGTCCGTTTCCTGCCGTCGAGAGCGAGTTGAAATCATTGCTGTTACGGGGAGAGGCAGGAAGGGGGGGTCCCCCCCCCCCCCCCCGCCTTGAAGGGGGACCCCCCTCCCCCAACAGACACGACGAGTAAAGCTCTAGGCAGGAAGTTGCCGTCTGGTAACGGGCGACTCCCTTACCTCGCGGCCCGCTCCTTTTGCTGCTGCTGCTGCTTAGGTGAGCAGCAGTAGCAGCAGCAGGGGGCACCTCGGCCAAAGCTACCGGAGCGAGGCTGCGGCTCTCCGTGAATGTCGTGACTCGTTAAAGAGCCTCCCCGCAGCCAAACGACCTTGAGTCTCGGTGCTTCCAGTGTTTGTGCGTTTTTTATATGTAAGATTTCCATCTCGTGATCGTAACTCAGTGCATTAACATGAAGGATTTTATGCGACTGAGTTGGGGGCCCATTCACCGTTTGACATACGAGGCCATTAAGTGGCGTCCTAGTGCAGTAATGCAATCGTATTTAATTTATTTATATCCACGAAGACCTAACAAAATGTTTGCTTTGGCGACGTGTGTGTGTGTGTGTGTAAAATGTGGGAACCCGTGTAGAATGTTGCATGTTTAAATGACTACCGATACCACCAAGAAAGCAATGCCCTTTTAATGTGTCGGGAAGAATGGAATATGATTGTGAGTTCAAATCCCAATGAGCAGGTCCATTCATCCCATTGTTTCTCTGCGGTCAACAAAACACGTTAAGCTCCACCTTGTCGTGAACAACTGGGGGGTGACACTTTTATTTTGAATTAGTGCCACGATGACATACGAAAGAGCAGTTTTCGAATTCAGTTGCGTGCTCAGCATTGATTGTTAGGCATCTCTAAAATCAAATGTCCCTTGCCCGTCATCATCAAGTCTGCTAAACGCTCTCAAACAACGTAAGGATGAGGGTCTTTTTTGGGGGAAGAAGTCTCACGGTGCCAAATCTGCGGAGAAATATTCGGGGGGAGTGCACATTAGGGGCCGTCCATAAACGACGTCACGCACCTAGGGGGGGGGGGGTCAGACATTTGTGACGACGTGTGACGAGGGGGGGGGGGGTGTTTGAGAAATGTGACGTCACATCAAAATGCGCAACTTTAAATATATATAGACAACACGTTCTACTTAATTAAATAGACTTGTTAATAAATGTTTTTTCCTACAACATCAGAGTGCAGCGCCACATTGAATACGCACTTCAATGACGATTTGAAACATGTTTTTTTTGGGGGGGGGGAGCTTTGTGACGTCATATTTGAGGGGGGGGGGTCTAACTTTTTGTGACGCTGTGTGACGAGGGGGGGGGTGTCAAAAATCGTCCAAAATCGCGTGACGTCATTTAAGGACGGCCCCTTAGCGTTGACGTGGCGTGACTGATCGATCAGGGCAGGGAAACATCGTTGGTCACAGTCCACCCTGCCAATGCTCGGCCACTCTGTGGAGAGGCTCAACGCTGCCTCAATGCTGCTGTCATTATAATCATCGATGCTGGCACACGAAGCGTGCTCTGAAGAAGGGCCATCGCCATAAACGCCACCTATTATATCGTTATCTTGCGCCTCTCAAGGCCACATCATTATTGACAAATGTATTGAGTTGGGTTTTTTTTGCGTGCCTCGTTCGTGCTCGTGCACCACTGCCAATGCAGTGGCACCCAGTAAGCTATATTCTTATTCTTAGGTTTTTTCGGTAAAGTCACGTAGGTAAAAAAATTAAAATTAATAAAAGTAAAATAAAAATAAAATAAAAAGCACGACATTTCGGAGGCAACACAAGCTTCCGTCTTTAGGTGGAGCTTGTGTTGCCTCCGAAACGTCGTGATTTTTATTTTATTTTTTATTTAACTTTTATTCATTTAAATTTTTTATCTACGTGACTTTACCGAAAAAACCTAAGAATATGAATCCTTGCAGTCACGAACGCTTCAAATCTAGGACCCAGTAAGCTGTCTGCTACATGGCAGTTATCGGTGGCATCTATTGCAAAACAAATAACGCGTTGTCATCTGCTTTACCGGTGGAAGGAGCAGGCCTACGTGTTCAGGGTGGCACATGGGGGACTTTGAACTATGGAGAAAACTAATCGCGTTCATCGATATTACCTGTGCCAGTGTCACGATCCAAATGAGCCGAATTCGATAAAATAAATACACGCAAATTTTTATCTTAGTTCTTTCGGTAAAGTCACGTAGGTAAAAAAATGAAATAAAAAGTAAAAAATGTAATTATTAACGGTAATTTCATTTTTTGAAAATTAATAAAATTAATTATTAATTTTAATTTCATTTTTTTACCTACGTGACTTTACCGAAAGAACTAAGAGTATGAATCCTTGCAGTCACGAAAGCTTCAAATCTAGAACACGCAAATTACTTAATTGGTGAACGAACATAACACGTAGCATTGACCCCCACCCAATCCCCGAACTGGAATATTGTAAATTAAACACAGCACCCCCGTGCCGTGCATACACCGTCAGGTGCTGGAAGTGACAAGTTAGGTGACTTCAGCTGAATTTAGTTTTAATCCAAAGTCGGAGTGCTGCCTGGACTTGCAGGCATTGCATAAGTTGTAACCGGATCCTAATTATCCGTGGCCTGCACCGCGGTCTGTGAACACTTGCGCACACGAGAGGGCACGGGCTATTTTGTTCGCAAAGCTTCGCCGTCGTTCAAAAGCGAGATGTTGCGATGAAGGCATTCGCTTAACCGAGCGTCTCGAGTGACGCCTGCCAGCAATGTTAATGGGGCCACGTGAAGTTGTGTTTTGTGTGTTATGTGTGTGGCTGTTACAGCCAGCAATGTTAATGGGAGCACGTGACGTTGTGTTTTGGTGTGTGTGTGTGGCTGATGTTGCAGCGAAACAAATTCGTTGCATTCCAGATTCCAAAAATGGCATCACGTACAGTACCTGATGTGCACACCCGGGTCAAGGGTCACAACTTTCCTTGCTATTATATATTGTCCAAACGATATTAACACTTTTTTTTATCAAACAAAACCATGTGACACCACACGACCAGTGATGACAATTATTAAATTATGCACGTGTTTCACAGTTGTTATTATGCAAAAGCAGTAATGGGACGAAAAAAGAAACACACTCCCATCGCAGACATACCTCAACGTTTTATGTTAAGCTCAATAAATATGTCAAAAGGCCCAGTAGCTACCGTGATTTATGAATAACAATCATGGGTCAGAGGTACATTTAACATGCGGAAAGTCTGCAGAAGCTATTTCATTCGATTCGAAGACATAATTCTCGACTGACTCTTGACTGCCATCTTGCGTCCGATCTGTCCCTGCGGCGATGTCTGTTCTGTTTCAGCTCTCTGATCTTATCCAGACCGAAGCCTCGTGTCGGGCAAGCTGCTTTGCTTGGGCAGGTCCAGGGCAGCTACTGGGCCCTGTGCTCTCACAACAACGGCGACTCCAGGAGACCACAACGGGGAGTTCCTGTTGACTCATCAATGCATACGCGGTAGGCATTGCTCGGTAAAAGCAATCTCAACTCTCCTGCCATGGGATCTGTCGGTAAAGTCACGTAGAAGGGAGATAATAAAATAATAAAAATATATGTATTCACCGAAAGAACCAAGAATATGATCAAATTGATGTTAAATAAAAAATAAAAATAATTAAATTTCGATTGAAAGCTTTCGTGACTTGCAGAGATTCATCTTCTTGGTTATTTCGGTAAAGTCACGTAGAAGGGAAATAATAAAATAATACAAATAAAACAATTAAATATTATAATAAAATATTGTGTTTTATTTTTATTATTTTATTATTTCCCTTCTACGTGACTTTACCGAAAGAACCAAGAAAATAAAAATAATTATTTTCAATTTATTTATAATTTAAATTAAATGTAATTCTTTTTTTTCTATCTATGTGACCTTACCGAAAGAACCAAGAATATCAATTCCTGCACTCACAAAATTTCAAGTCAAAATTTAAGCTTGCTTTCCTTTGCAGTGCCAATGCCTTCTGTAGGTGAGAACAATCACTCTGACGAGACAAAGCACAACGTTGCAGTGCCGTTGTCATGTCTGTAATTCTCATCACAGGCTCATCGGTGCAAAGTGCAGTCCACAACTCGTTTTGTCCACTCTGTGCCTCACCGCCTTGATGCACGTGCTATGCAGAAGGATCATTGCCAAAGGCATTGTTACGGTGTGGTGGTAATGATAATCTATCGCTGCATTTAAGGTCACGCAGCATCGCCAAATAATTTGTTTTCACGAGACTCTTGTCCAGGTCAGAAATGGAGAGATGGAGAGAAAGGCAAAAGTGATGGTAGCCATCTGAGACCAGCTGAAAGAAAGTCTGCTCACATGGCGAGCACATGGCGCAAGGGAGGAAAACCGCATCGGAATGACGCTCATGAACGCATAATTCACCAGGATAAAAGACCGAGAGATAGTGACGTTTACGTGGTGAACTATGGTATGGAGTATTCTCTCTTTGATATGGGTAGGAATTCTGTGGCAACAGAAGATCGGCGTCTAAGTTGTGAATCCAGAGGCTGGCTTCACTCGTTCCCTCGCATAATGCTTATACAGAGACGTAGAGACTCACAGAGACACCCATAGACTCACACAGCAGAGACCCATAGACTCACACAGCAGATACACATAGACTCACACAGCAGAGACCCATAGACTCACACAGCAGAAACCCATAGACTCACCACAGCAGAGACCCATAGACTCACACAGCAGAGACCCATAAACTCACACAACAGAGACACATAGACTCACACAGCAGATACCCATAGACTCACACAGCAGAGACCCATAAACTCACACAGCAGAGACCCATAAACTCACACAACAGAGACACATAGACTCACACAGCAGAGACCCATAGACTCACACAGCAGAGACCCATAGACTCACACAGCAGAGACCCATAAACTCACACAGCAGAGACCCATAGACTCACACAGCAGATACACATAGACTCACACAGCAGAGACCCATAGACTCACACAGCAGAAACCCATAGACTCACCACAGCAGAGACCCATAGACTCACACAGCAGAGACTCATAAACTCACACAACAGAGACACATAGACTCACACAGCAGATACCCATAGACTCACACAGCAGAGACCCATAGACTCACACAGCAGAGACCCATAGACTCACACAGCAGAGACCCATAGACTCACACAGCAGAGACCCATAGACTCACACAGCAGAGACCCATAGACTCACACAGCAGAGACCCATAGACTCACACAGAGACCCACAGACTCACACAGAGACCCACAGACTCACACAGAGACTCATAGACTCACACAGAGACCCATAGACTCACACAGAGACCCATAGACTCACACAGAGACCATAAACTCACACAGAGACCCATAGACTCACACAGAGACTCATAGACTCACACAGAGACCCATAAACTCACACAGAGACCCGTAGACTCACACAGAGACCCGTAGACTCACACAGAGACCCATAAACTCACACAGAGACCCATATACCCACACAAAGACCCATAGACTCACACAGAAACCCCATTGGCATGCATTCAACACGAGTTCATGATGCGTTCCACTGTTTGTTGCACTCCACCGCAGTTGCACATGGTTGATTATTTTCTTTCGTTTCCATTTGTGAAAAAAGGCAATTGCTCTTGCTGTGACCAGTCAGGGTATGTTTTAAAGTGCACGAAGGACGTTGGAGTGGACGGGGAGATGGCCCAGTACAGGAATAATCTGAGAAAAAAAAATAGACAAGGATGAGAGACCCCACGTGAGTTGGAAGAATGCCAGGAAGTTCAAGATACTTACATTACTCATCCCCATGCACAGCGCTCTTAGATTCCTCCTCATGCCTGTGATCCAACACTGTGGAGGCACTGAGGATTGGTGGATTACCGCATAAATGTTGCGAAACTCCCTTCCCATGTGCGTTGAGGTCTTTATACCCTGGCTCGCCAGGAGAAGGCAGTACAGCAAAAATGTGGGAGAGTATTTCCCCTTCAAACGCGTGGGTTTTTAAATCCTTTATATTAAGTTCGCTTGCTTGCTTGCTTGCGTGCTTGCTTGCTTGCTTGCGTGCTTGCTTGCGTGCTTGCTTGCTTGCGTGCTTGCTTGCTTGCGTGCTTGCGTGCTTGCGTGCTTGCTTGCTTGCTTACGACCGTGCAAATCTTTCGGTCGTTTTTTAACCCACTTCCCGTGATCCAATCGAGCTGACATTTTCCACACAGACTCGTTGTGCGAGACAATTAATGTTCGTGAAAAAAAATTCCCAAAATGTTACACTTTTTAGGCAAAACAAATTTATTTTACATATATTCAAATAGAACTCATTCATGGCTTTGGCTGAACGTCACAGTGTAAGAGCCCAGAGCGTAACCCCTCCACAGGCCGTGGCGGAGTAGCGCAGTTGGTTGCGCCCTCGCTTCCCATGCCAAAGGTCGCGGGATCGATTCCCGCGTCCTCCACAGGCAAATATATTTTTAAATCCTTTATATTAAGTTCGCTGCCACGCATATAAAGGATTTATAGTGAAAAACTTTGTTTTTACGGGTTATACTTATTTTCCTTTTGGGTGCTTCAGTTTCCTCCCACATATAGAGACGTCAATTGGCCGATAGCACCTCGACATATATAGAGAGGACCGCAGAGCGTGGGCAATTGTTGGCACCGGCGCATCGCGTGGCTGGCTTCATGTTTATCTGTGGTGGCTTCTCGCGCCTCTGAGTCATACTCTCTCTTCGCGGTGCGTTAAAGTTGAAATTGTCATATTACTATACAGTAATGTAACATGGTAGTGCATTCAGAGGTGTTTATTTGTGCGTTTATAATGAAACATGTGTAAATTATAATGAAACACGGCGTTTGCCGAAAAGTGAAAGTTGCATCTTACAAAGATGTACTCTGCCAGACGTGCGGGGCAAGAGGGCATCGTTGCTCGTGGCAGGCTTTGTCACTCTGCATTACGTCAAATGCTCTTACAGCCGTTCTCCAAATGGTGTCCAGGATATAATACAAGGCTGGTGCTGGGGGGGATTTCTGGAGTGGGCCCTGTACAACCAAATGTCCCTTTGGGTCAGCCAAGTTCACTCTCATCTTCTTGGTTCTTTCGGTAAAGTCACGTGGAAGGGACAGACGTGGTTTTCACCTGAGGACGGCTGCTTGCGTTGTGGCCGAAACGTCGTGAGAATTATTTTATTATGTTTTATTTTTATTATTTTATTACTTCCCTTCTACGTGACTTTACCGAAAGAACCAAGAAGATGAATCCCTGCAGTCACGAAAGCTTTAAATCGAAATTTAAGTTCACTCTCCTTAGCCGCACATCGCTATAACGGGTGGCCCCACACATATCCGAGAGGAGGCAGTGCCGGTCTAGTATACTACATTATTTTACACACATTACTGCAAAATGTTGCTTGCTGTGTTTTTCTGTTCTGTACGCACTTTATATCTTTCGATCGTCCCACGGTCATGAACATTTTAGTACGTTCTTAAAATAATCATATCCAATACTGTATAATTATTATATATATGTAATGCATGAAACATCTCAATGAAACTTATTACAGTTATTTAGGGCATTGCACGTTGCAAGAAGAGCGGACAAACTGGCAGAAAATGGAATATATACATACACTATACACTACACTATACACTACACTACTATACACTACACTATACACTACACTACTATACACTACACTACTATACTAGTATACACTACACTATACACTACACTACTATACACTACACTACTATACACTACACTATACACTACTACATTCCTGTCAACCCCTTATCAGTGCCCTACCTTATTACAGACCAATTCAGACCTCATTGGTCACCCCTTGGTGCCCTTATAAATCTCAGCGTTCTTCCTACAAAGTCCCATCACAAGGGATAAACACAAACAAATAGAGATTTTTTTGTGCCCGTATTGAAACGGCTGTACGCCGTCTGGACCTGAAAACTCAATTTCCCCGTACAAGAATACGGGATAAACCGCATGGGTTGACAGCTGTGTATATATATCTGAGGTCAACCGTCTTTCTGCCAACGCAAACATCTGCTCATTTGGTATTAGACGCGTTCTGAAGACAACGAGTGCCAGTGAACTGGAATTCGGTTTAGATGCGGTCGTGACATTCCGCCAGCAGAGGAGGCTGTTGCAACGTGATGCCGACACGTCCACATCGACCGTGGCCGTGCCCACGACGACTCGACACTGCGTCGACTCAGCCTCAAATGAGCACCTGGTGCGGTGTGTAGTAAACATCGCCATTGGGGAGACAAAGGCGGTCGGGCGTGGTGCCTGGCCACCCACCCCCTCGTGTGTCGCTCCGGCCTTCATAGGTGCTACTCGCTAACGGCACTTGCCCCCAACAGTATGTTAAGGCTATACGGGGGATCGTTGTCTTTGTTGTCCAAGTAGTGGCGATTGTTTGAATCGGTCCAGGGCTTCCTCTAAGTCGACTCAGCCTTAAACGAGGACAGTACCTGATGGTGTGGTGTGTAAAACATCAACACGGGGGCAGACAAAGACGGCCCAGCGTACCACTCAATGCCGTAATTATAATATTCAAATATGCTCAAAATGTCCCCCCCAATATATAGCTATAAAATAGATTTCTGTTTATATGATTGTGGTTATGGTCATACTTAATTTCTGACATTACATACAATGAAACAAGAAAAGGTAAAAAAGAAAAAAAACAGAGCAATGTGATACAATACACTCTTAGACATTATTGTGAAAAATAAAAGTAAATCCCATGTGTTAGTGAATTTTCAAATATTGTAGGCATGAAATTCGTTTTTAAATTTAGATTTTTTTTCTGGGAGGGGACCCCCAGAGCCCCTGGAAGATTTGGGTCCCCCCCAATGTTGACTCCATGGCTACGGCCTTGGTACCACTGGCCTGCATCCACCTCCCTTGTGCGACCTGCCGGCCTTCATAGGTGGCACTTCGCACAACATTTGCCCTGACAGTCTATTTAAAAAAGTGGTCTCACAGATGAGTCTGTTAAAGGCGACACGGGGTATAATTTTGTTGTTGTTGCAGAGACATAAACAACCCCCTAGAGCAATGAGCGACGCTCACAACAACGGACACGGGAAATGTCCAGGTGGGTAAATCGCAGCAAGGCGACTCGGTGGGGAGCACAATTGGTGGATCTGACAGGCGTCTCGGTCAACCCGTACGGACACCCGTGGGTCTGTCCCGTGACCTGCCAGCAGCACCTCTCGTGATAGCCTCGGATTTCAACCAAAGCCTGGCACAAAGCTGCTGTGGGTGGCCCAAGCCATTTTTTTGGCGAATATCGTCTCTCGTTCTCGTGGTCTGCACAAGCGTGCATGTGTACAACCAGGCTGAGTGTGAGTCTAACTCTATGCGTGAGCCTCAAATGAGTGCCTGGTGCGATGTGTAAACAACGCATAGGGATTTTTCGATTTAAAGCTTTCGTGACTGCAGGGATTCATCTTCTTGGTTCTTTCGGTAAAGTCACGTAGAAGGGAAATAATAAAATAATATAAATAAAACATAATAAAATAATTCTCACGACGTTTCGGCCACAACGCAAGCAGCCATCCTCAGGCGAAGAACAGGTCTGTTTGCGTTGTGGCCGAAACGGCGTGAGAATTTTTTTTATCATGTTTTATTTTTATTATTTTATTATTTCCCTTCTACGTGACTTTACCGAAAGAACCAAGAAGAACGCATAGGGAGACAAAGGCGGCCGAGCGCTGGCAGTGTTGGCCACCCCGTCCCTCCTCGTGTGCCGTTCCGGCCTTCATGTGTGCTCGCTCACAGCACTTGCTCCGGCAGTCTGTTCAGGCTATGGGGGGGGGGGGGGGGGCATTTTAGTTTTATCAGGACCTAAAAACACCCAAGGCTCACACCACACACACGTGATGCGGCCATACATTGCTATTGCTGCTATTACGACACCGTAACAATGCCTTTGGCATCAATATCTGTCATTGCAAACTGAGAGGTCAAACGGCAACCTGGTCAACTTAGCAAAGGAGCCTTACGTAACACAAGTCAGCGAAAGGTCACCACTACGTCCGTCGACGCGATGTTGGTGGCGGCGCGTGTGGGGATGCAAGAAGCCCGCGACGTTGTCTCTTGCCAAGGAAGGGCGCTCATTCGACCGCACGCAATCAATGTCGATCCACCAGCCCAACGCACATATCCGTACAACGTATCGGCATTTTGTGTGTGTGTGTGTGTATGACCTGCTTAATAGCTCGTATTATCCATGACAATTTGTTACAGACTTCTGTGATTATTTTTTGGAGTAGATTTCACACTGCGAATATCTCGCTAAACGGAATAGAAAATGCTGCGGGTTTGCTCTCCAACACACCAGTGTGCTGAACTAGTCACGAATTAATATTCTTAAAGTCACGTAGGTACCGAAAAAAACCTAAGAATATGTATGAATCCTTGCAGTCACGAAAGCTTCAAATCTAGAATTAGTCACGAATTGGCACGTTCTGTTGACGTGACAAACCCCTTACTAATTGGCTGTGTCGGGTGTTGGTGGGTTTAACGACACATTTATATTGACAGAGATCTAAGCCAAAAACACCTATTATGGATAATATCGGTCGCGAAAGCCCGACTGCTACGTGTTTAACGGAATATAAAATGGTTCGCGTTTCAATTAACAGGCACGATATAACACTGCTCAATAGGAGACAAACATCATGCACACATGTCCATAATATAGGTTTTGGTTGGGTTAGATCCCGTAAATATATAAATGTGTCGTTAAAACCCGCCACCACCCGACACAGCCAACGAGTAAGGGTTGTCACGTAAACAGAACGTGGCCAATTCGTCACTAGTACAGCAACACCGGTGTGTCGGAGAGCCAAGCCACAACATTTACAATCTGAGTACGACGTTTCGCCAGTAATTACAACGATCTTCATTAGGCGACAGCCAGATGTGTGGAGAAGTCCACCCCCATATATGCACACATATGCATATTGGGGCGGGGGGGGTATTTTAAAGTGCTTACTTATTCGACAAAAAAAATCCCCGTAAGTTAAATAAAGCATGATTCCTGGAGTCGACGAGGCTCTTTAGCCAGCTGCCTGCCCCCTGCTGTTGGCCCTAAATGGCCTGAGAGTGTGAGCATTTGGCGCAACAATGCTTGCTCGCCTAACCCCAGCTGTAATATCAGCCCGAGTCAAAGCAGCACATCAATATTGCAGAGAGCTCGTCAATAAATCATGCCTAGTGTCACACAAAACCTGCACTGGGCTCTCCAGATTGCTCCCCGCCATTGCGTTCGTGCCGGGGCCTCAGCCTAGAAAATCCCCGGGTTTAAATCGCGAGCAACTTTATGGGAAATTAAATATTAAACAGGTGAGATTCCTCACCTGAGGATGCACAGTCGAGGTTATTAATGCCTAACGAGCGTGCAAAAACGGACGTTTAGCGTGCAGATAACAGACGAATTGCACGTGGAATACAACGCAGTTGTTATTTTTATGTTCTTTCAATATATACTCTTTTGTTTTTTCGGTAAAGTCACGAAGGTATAAAATAAAATAAATCACGACGTTTCGGGCGCAACACAAGCGTCCGTCAGCAATATCGCAGTCACGAAAGCTTCAAATCAAGATTCTTTCAATATGTATCCCTTTTAGGATTTGCATTTAAGGTAACACATTGTCAGAATCATGGACTTTCCATAAATAAGAACAGTGAAATGTGTAAAGTTGCCAATTTTGTGCACTCATACACGCAGACAAAAAGTTCGGTAGAGGATTTACGCAAGCAGCCTGCATCTTTGCATAACTGAACTCTATGAACATGTTAAAAATGAATTCATGTTAACAAGATGGAATGCTTTATTGAGTAATTTGATATGTTGCAAAATAATGAAATAACCTCATACGAGTCATTAATACAATTTCAAATCTGCAAAACAATATCGCCCTAATTTATTCAGGTTATTTAGAAGTGAGCGTTCTTTGAATGCTCATTTGTTTTCAGTCCCTTGGCTCATCCAACTGGGTTTTGTTCGGATCACTCCCTTCCCACTCCGTGGCTCACAGCCCACAGAATCCACAGACACACACAACAACAACAACCGCCATTCGCCACTAAGTGGCGGTGACGTCACCACGACGCTTGTGCCAGGCCATGTGCACCCTGAGGCCACGTGAAGTGTCGAACGCCCGCTGGCAGGAGGTCACGGGGCAGACCCAGCAGGTGCCACGGGTCGACTGACCGAGATGACCGAGATGACTGGCTGATGCACCACCTGTGCCCCCTACTGTGCCAACTTGGCACAGACACACACACGCACATGCGCACGCACAATCTTCAATCCCAACTGCATTCTAGAATAATTGAAATAAAGAATGCAAAGGAATTGATTAATATTTAAATCAATATCTACATATTATTTGGGTATTACTCTTTGGTTCTTTCGGTAAAGTCACGTAGAAAGAAAATAAATAAATGAACGAATAGAATACGACGTTTCGATTGCAACACAAGCAGTCATCATCAGGTAGAACTAAATTTGAGAGAGAGAGACAAACACAGACACGGGGACACACAGACACACACACAAGCAGAGAGAGAGAGACAACACAGAGACACACAGAGAGATACACAAAACATAGACACACACAGAGAGACACACAGAGATAGACACACAACATAGACACACAGATAACTCATATTCTTTGGGTCTTTCGGTAAAGTCACGTAGATATTATTGTTCAATCTACATGACTTTATGAATTCCTGTAGTAACGAAAGCTTTAAGTCAAGATATAAATATACACTTCTAGTTTATGCACCACAATCTCTAGGTTGCATATTCAAATCGCTCCTGGTTCTATACAATTTGAGGGGTCCCCTGTAAGCGATGGACAATTCCTGCAGGAATCGTGATTCTCCTTTGGTGATTCCCAAGCTAGATATCATGGGATTCGCCGAGTCTCGTCCCCGTTGAAGGAATGTGGAGTTTTAGCCATGAGTTTTAGACCACACTCCCCACGCCCCTTCCCCCCCGACGCCCAATTGTACGTGGTTTAAAAGTTACTACTTAAGATTGCAGATCTGTGTATCAGTGTTAATGCCAGCATAAGCATGTAATTGTGTTTAGGGTCTTCACAAAGAAACACGAGGCAGCCTCTTGCCGGCTTGTAGGTCTGTTCCAGCTTAATCCAGCCAAGCCCAGCACGATCTTTCTCAACGTAGCCCAACCCAGTTCAGTTAATCCAGTTGTAGCGCAGTGCAGGATGATCCCTCGCAACAAACACATTCCTGCGGAGGGAGCTGGTAGGAACGTTGGGTTGCTCGGTCAATGGCCAGGGTCAACGGCAGCGTGGGGTGTTTTGCAAATATGCCCGACTGTGAGGGCGGGCACAAACCGGCGTGAGTAGGTTAAACGTTGAGTTTTATAAGGGCACCACGGGGTGACCAGCCCCTCCCCACCCAGCCCCACCCTCCCCACCCAGCCCCTCCCCACCCAGCCCCACCCTCCCATCCACACCCAGCCCCACCCTCCGCACCCAGCCCCTCCCCAACCTCCCATTCCCACACAGCCCCTCCCTCCCCACCCAGCCCCTCCCTGCACGACGGACGGGCACAATAATCCCCTGTGGGCTGGTGTAACCAGGAGGTTCCTACCAGTGTAACCCTACCCCTGCCTTGCCCAGCACAGCGTAAACCGCGAGTAGTCAAGACCGCTCCTCGGCCTTGGGGTCGGCTTGATGACTTTTTCTCACATCTCATCCTCGAATTTGTTGGCCTCGAGTGTGTTGGCCACAGTCCAAGGATTTGGCTTCGATCAGTGTTTTCACTAATTTTCAGACGGGGTGGGGGGGGGGGAGGTCACTTTCGCCGAGAAGACATCATTTGAAACCATTGGGGGATTGACAGCAGCACGACGATGATCGGGGGGAGGGGTGTGTTGTCACGTGTGTTTCTATTGTCGGGGGCTGCACATCATGGCCCGCGGGCCTTGCGATGAAGAAGACCGGCTTAGAGGCACCGGCCCAGCCACTGGCCTCAGCCAGGAGGATGCGGCCTTTGGTGGCCTTGACACCTCGCCTCCGTGTCAAAGGCCCTCGGTCCTCATCCCAGGCTTGGCCTCGTCGCGTTTAGCCTCGACCCCAACCTTGGCCTCTTGGGTCCCCCGCCATGAATCCGAGAAGTGGCTTGAATGAACGGAGCCCAGACTCGACCAGTACAGCCCAGTCAGTCGGCAGACTCCCTCCTTCCGCTCAAACAAATATGCATTGAGCAAATGTGTTGCCTTTTAAATAATGAGTGCGTTTTAAATAACGTGTGCGTTCTACTACCCATGGGGGTTAGCTTAATTAGCACATTTTTATGCTATTAAAAATTAAATATGCGCTAGCATTAATTCATGCATTCATCAATAAAAAAAAACAGTGCCGAGATTTGAAATGGCATTTGTCAAAGGAAGGAAAGTGTTGAACACGTGTTTGACACCGTTTTGGTATGTTAAACATTGAGGACCATCAGAGCGAATACATTGGCGTAATAACGTAATTCTAAATTCACACATTTTTACTTCCATTTGAAAGTGATGCGTAGATCCATTTACAGTCAAGTGCAGTCTCCAACCCTTATTAACTCGACCTCTCTATGACCTCTCTGTTTATGTACTCTGAAAAAGGGCCATTGCCTGAAACGTTGCCTGTTATATCGTTTCATGTTGTTTTAAGGCCAGAGTGTTATTGACGGATGTGTTGAGTTTTTCACTTGTACAGTATTATATGCTGAATATGATCACAGCACATCACATATTCTTAGTTTATGTGAAACTACTGCAATGAGACTATACAATTCAGCCTCCAGTACATGGACTATTCAAGGTATGAAATTGAGGCTTTCATTGTAAGCTTCGGCTCTCATCATCATCATCATCAAAGCGTAACACACAAGTCAAGAACACTGCCTTTAAAAAAAATTGTCAACCTTTTTGGGGTCTGATCTCTCGAATGTTATTTTAAACCTTTAAAAAAAAACCGCTAGCTCGCATGCTGGTTTGGCCTCTAAATTGACCATCATTCAGTTCCCTGTGATCGTCATGAATGATTTGTACAGGTGTGCAATCGGAGACCAATGGGCTTTGTGGATAAAAACGTTGGAAAACTATTTTAAATCATGTTTTATCACGACCATCGGCCTCTGGAGAGACTTGTGCATCAGTGGCTCAATCATCCCGAGATAATTCCATCGATCCGCTCAAGTGTTAATCTTCGCCTTTTTCGAGTGATCAAATTAATTGCCATATCACCTCTAAAGACATGGGCAATATCCTTGCAAAGTCACTCCTCCTGCCAACACAACAAACAATTCACATTATTTCATACCTGTCAACCCCTTATCGGTGCCATACCTTATTACAGTCCCATTCAGACACTTATTGGTCACCCCGTGCCCTTATAAATCTCAACGTTCATCCTACAAAGTCCCATAACAAGGGAGAAACACAGACAAATTGACAAAAATATGTTTTGCCCGTATTGAAACGGCTGTATGCCGTATGGACCTGAAAACCAATTTCCCTGTACAAGAATACGGATAAACCGTATGGGTTGACAGCGATGTTTTTTTTTTGTAAAACTGACTGTGCCCATTCTATGTTACTTTCTGCACCTGCCGTTGGTTGCTCAAAACTGTATAATCATCATTTTGTGGAAAACATTTTTTTTTATTTTGGCCAAAGTTTTAAACTATTGCTTAATATTCGCTTTACTGAATGACAACACATGGCACGTGGTGTTTTTATTTATTCACGAGTTCCTTTCATTATGGCTTTCACACAGTGCCGGATTATCCGAGTAGCAAAAGTAGCTACATGTGTAGTAGCTACACGTGTAGTAGCTACACGTGTAGTAGCTACATATGTAGTAGTTACATATGTAGTAGCTACACGTGTATTAGCTACGGGCCCCGCAATTTCAAGGGCCCCGCGCTAAATGCTTGCAAGCTATCAATTCCGGTTCAGTGATTCTGCACTTGCTCTATTACTACAGTACGATACCGCCTTCAACTTTTAAAAACGACTGGGTGTTTAAGGTTAGCGATTTGTCATATTATCTGGCCGTATAGCAAATGAAAAGATACCATTACTTTACGATGCAAGTAAAAAATTTGTGGTTTAATTTTTACATGTTTTTTTTTTAAATGTATGCCCCCTTTATAACGGATGCTACAGGCCCCGCACTAGCTTAGTCCGGCACTGCCTTCACATGCCCTGTCACCGTCACCTTTCGCATTGCTCTTGCAGGATTGCTCGGTATTTATTGCATTCTGCCTCGTTTCTTAATTAACACCGCGACTGAATTCGTGAATGTGCTTAAAGGTGGCCTTCCCTCTGTGTTGCAGGGCTTCCCTTGCGACCAACGCACACTGATGAGTGCGGTTGATGAATGGTCACGCAGAATCCGTGATAGACCCCGGTGCTGTGGATCCACAAAAGCCTGTACGCGATTCGCCTGGACAATACTCCCGCGGATTTTATTTTGCACCCGCCATAGGAATGTGGAGTTCACTGAGCTGCCTCGGGGCCACCAGCGGAGATTAGTATCAACGTTGAGCAGGGATCACCTTATTATTCCAACAACTGAAATTCATATTTAGAGATGCAGCACTGAAATGAGTTTTGTTCACGTCACTGCTGGCAGACGAGACGGAACTCGAAGGGGCTCCCTCTCGTGGCTCTATTGGGCTTATAATGCTCTACAGTCCTGGCCAAGACATGTTGGAAGAGGTGGGAACGCAAGGGGAGCCAGTGGGGGGGGGGGGGGGGGGCACGTGCCCCCCCAATGATCTGATCGAAATCCATAATTTCGATCGGATCATTGGGGTTTATTAGTAATAGATCGGCATTTTGCGACCCCCACTGCCACTGTGTAGCATATTATTACGTGCCAGGGACTCTATGAGATGATAGGACAATAGTCTGAGTCCATAATTGGCAATAAGTAACGGCAAAGCGGTTATAAGTGACTCACATAATTGTGCGCAGTTGCGTATACAGGACACGACTTCCCTGAAGGCATTCACCTTCAGCGAGCGCGATGCCGATCACACAACGCGGTTCGAACTCGACCCTCGATCGATGGCTGCGCCATCGCCGCACACGCGTCGAATAAAAAAGGCAAGGGACAAGTCCTTACTTACTAACAACTCCTCTATCATTTTTCATTGGGTGGGAGTGCCCACACTTTACCCCAACCACACAAAACCTGCCGATGCACTGTTGTAAATGCTATGGGGGGGGGGGGTACAATTAACAAGACTAACAAAAAAATATTTGGACTTGAATTCAACATTTAAAACAACAACTTCGTTTTAATGACATGGGTTGTTGGTCGCGTAGACCAGTGCCGGATTATCCTAGTAGCAAAAGTAGCTACATATGTAGTAGCTACGACATATGTGTAGTAGCTACATTTGTAGTAGCTACGGGCCCCGCACTTTCAAGGGCCCCGCGCTAAATGCTTCCAAGCTATCAATTCCGGTTCAGTGATTCTGCACGTGCTCTATTACTGTAGTACTATACTGCCTTCAACTTTTATGAACGACTGGGTGTTTAAGGTTAGCGATTTGTCGTATTATCTGGCTGTATAGAAAATAAAAAAATACAATTACTTTACTGTGCAAGTTAAAGATTTGTATTTTTTTTTCAAATATTTGTGTTTTGTTTAAATGTAGGGCCCCTTTATAACATATACTACAGGCCCCGCACTAGCTTAATCCGTCACTAGGCCATGGTGCGTCTGTATCCGTGCGTCACAGCGTATTAGGAGGGGTCATCATCTCGGGTCGTCTCAATGTTGTATTCTTTAGCTGGCACAACGCATTTCAATTCCCCAGGGGTGGTGGTGGTGGTAGGGGGGGCATCATTACATTGTATGCTCAGCTCCGGTTGTACGCTTCACGATCTTCCAACGATTGTCATGCCCCCGAAACACGTTTCAAGTCTTCTTGGTTCTTTCGGTAAAGTCACGTAGAAGGGAAATAATAAATTAATCAAAATAAAACATAATAAAATAATTCTCACGACGTTTCGGCCACAACGCAAGCAGCCGTCGTCAGGTGAAGAACAGGTCTGTCGGAAAGACAGCGTCAGACGGCTGCTTGCGTTATGGCCGAAACGTCGTGAGAATAAGTTTATTATGTTTTATTATTATTAATTTATTATTTCTCTTCTACGTGACTTTACCGAAAGAACCAAGAAGATGAATCCCTGCAGTCACGAAAGCTTTAAATCGAAATCGTGCCATCTTATTGTGCTCCAACTTGCGTGGCGAGCAAACCGTGACGAGGAAAGGAGCGGCCTTCTCCCCAGAGGTCGCAAACGGGTTTTGATTCCTTACCCGTACCCGGCCGCACTAGGGTCGCAAATGGGTACCCGTACCCTACCCGAAATGAGTGACAAACGGTGACTCACCAGTGACTCACGGCCTACCCGTACCCGTACCCGGCCGCACCAGGGTCGCAAACAGCTACCCGGATACCCGTACCCGGGTACGGGTACCCGGGTACGGGTAGCCGTTCCCTACCCGTACCCGTACCCTAACCGAAATGAGTGACAAACGGTGACTCACCAGTGACTCACGGGCTACCCGTACCCGGCCGCACCAGGGTACCCGGCCGGGTACGGGTAGCCGAGTATCGGGTAGGGTATCGGGTACCCGGTTGCGACCTCTGCTCCTCCCCACGTCGTGTTCAGCAGCGTCTGTCTGTGGCGAGACCGGCACAGCGCCAGATGGAGAAGTCCCCCGCATCCCGCAGCAGAGTCGCCACGAACGCCGCTAGGCGGCAGCCTTCGTTGTCCGACGTCTCCGCGACGAGACTTGGGCGTGATGCAATCACTTAATGGGTTGATTAATGATGAGCGTAATGGGCGCGAGAGAATTGGTTTAATGCTTGCCAACAGCGCATGATGCTCATTGCCAAATATTGGCTACTCCTGCTGAGATGCGATGTGAAGCATTTCGATGAGAATTACTGCTCGGGCGATGTGGAAACGCCGATGAAGCCGAACCGGCCGTGTAATATGAATTGGGTTACATGCATTCTGACGACACGCGCAGGGACATACTAGGTTACCCCTTACGGGCGTGAAATGTGCAGATAGTATTGGTTTAGAACATGCCAAAGCAACTCTGACGCAGGTTTAGCAGTCGCGCTCATTGGATTCACGTCGGGATTGATGATATTCACAGCGTTGTGATTATGGAAGGGACACACGCCAGAATACACAAATACCGCATTCGTACCAGTGAAAAGTTAACAGAGCCCAAGCGCGTATCCTTGCAACAAGCACGCATTCCAGTGGCACTCACCTTCATGCCAGTCAAATGTATGCATTCCTATGACGGGGCTATGTCTTCCCAAGGCAAACCTGGGGTGTCACGGTGGTGAGATGTTGACTACCTCTCCTGGTATATTAGCCAATCGCGCTGGTCGGACTTGCGCGGGTGGGCACAACAGACTAAAGGCAAGACGCGGTTCTAAAGAGATCACTTTTCCATCAAGATGATTTAAAAGTGCATAGCTCCCAAATGGTTTCCTCAATATGGGTTCTCCAAGGCATTTTATTTAGTTTTTACTTTTGTTACTTTCGTTAAGTTAAGTCCCCGTATATAATAATAATAATATAATACATTGAGGTATTTCATAATTTGCCAATTAATAGAAAAGCTCAGGGTCAATTGTTCGTGCCAAAATCCCAGAAGTAATTCAGTTTGCGTTATCTCCGTTTGCAGCCTTTATTTATAGCCACCGGTTACGCGAATGACACTTAAACACCACAGAGGCAATGAGCTGATTAATTAAAAAGCAACTGCGGCATGGCTAATACCTACTTGCGATGAGTGGAAGGAGTACACCCCTCGCACGCGCGTCCCCAAAGCATCCCTCTCGTTATGGGCAAAAAAGAAAATCCAGGAAGGTGCATCCTTGAAAGAGCCCCGTGAATTCTCGTTTAGACACAGAGATGCGCTCACGTGGAATCATCACCCACACACACCGAACTCGGGCTGCCAGTCTCAACTTATTAAAATCTCGAATGAAAAAGACGCACCGTTTGCAACCATTAACGCGAGAGAGCACTCCACACGAACTGTTGGTGTGCATCACTTATATATGTAATGTGTGTGCGTGTATGTACTGTAGGCATTTGACTGCAGTGTGATATCCATTGCATGAATGTGGAGTGTCTTGTATAAGCTATAGACAGCCCTACCCCTGCCTTATTCTCATTTTCTGTGTTATATTTTTACACGGACGTACTTGTATGGATTAATGTTAATATTCTACTTGGATAATCCCTTGAGATGGAACATCTCATTTGTAAGGGTATCCAGGGTGTCGAACGGCACATACATAACAAAGATCCAAAGACAAAGATCCCTTAACAGACTATTGGAGCAAGTGCTTGTTTAATGACACATACATAACGAAGACGTCACGACACGCATACAAACATGACAGTCTCAACTAGTCTCAACTAGGCTCGAAAGAAAGCTGTCTCTGGTGTGGACCAATCAGTTTCAAAGACAATTCATATACTATCACAGAGTATGTTTTTTAGTTTGCATTCTGACCACAAGTATTGTGGTTAATGCAGTAACATGATTCCTTGTAAAAGGTTTCAGTTTGGTGTTATAACATCTTAACACCTCTTCTTGGTTCTTTCGGTAAAGTCACGTAGAAGGGAAGTAATAATAATAATAATGTCTCCCCGACAGACCTGGTCTTCACCTGAGGACGGCTGCTTGCGTCGTGAGAATTATTTTATAATGTTTTATTTTTATTATTTTATTACTTCCCTTCTACGTGACTTTACCGAAAGAACCAAGAAGATGAATCCCTGGAGTCACGAAAGCTTTAAATCGAAATCTTAACACCTGTTTTGTTGCCAGAAAAACAAGGGGAAACCTTATTCCCATATTTTGGTACTGGCAAAGGAGGTCCCATGATGCAGCACAGACAATGTCGAGTTGCAAACGTCAATACAATTGTAAACACTTTTCCCACAAGAAAAGGCAATAATTTCCAATTTGTCTCATAAGCTTTGCATTGACCGGCAGTTTCAACTTTGCATTTAGATTAGCTTTGTGGCCATTACCTGCCTGTGCCGGTGAAGGGATAGGGCATGCCCAGTGAATGGAAATCAACATTTTAAAAAACTTTTTTTTTAAGATGGTTAAAATTTTTAACCTACATTTGTTGGGGAGGGGGGGGGGGTGTAATTATACCCTCTATAGTCTCATCGTTTCAACCGGAATCCATACCTGTCAACCCATACGGTTTAGCCGTATTCTTGTGCAGGGAAATTTAATTTGTAGGTCCTTAGGGCGTACAGCCGTTTCAATACGGGCACAATATTTTCATGTGTCTATTTGTTTGTGTTTCTCCCTCGTGATGGGACTTTGTAGGAAGAACGCTGAGATGTATAAGGGCACGAGGTGACCAACAAGGTCTGAATTGATCTGTAATAAGGTAGGGCACTGATTGGGGGTTGACAGGTATGGGAGTATCACGCTCACAGCGCTGTAGCAGATACACTATCCCGCAGTTAAAAAAAAAATCTCGTTTTTAAAGAAGCTCCCCAGCGCGCGGAGCGAAACGTCGGACGTCGGACGTCGGTTTTTCTATACACGGGTTTATTTTCTCAAAAGCACGTGGCTTCTGAACGCGCAGATAGGCAACGTTTCGGGCACACCGTGCGCATGCATTCAAGCGCGCTTAGTAACTCACATTACCCCTTGTTTAATTACCGAGCTATTTATTTAAAGTTCCTAATTAAATCTGTTGAGCAGCGCCTTACACCGCTAATGCCTTTGGAAATATTTAATGATGCACTTCCTTATTAATGTTAAGGAATTGCACAGCGCAGCACATGAAATGCACAAGTCCTGGCGCGTGCTAAATGACCCTGGGGGAAAATGACAAATTAATAATGTTATAATTTTAATTTATATGCAAATTCCTTGTCAATGATGCAGATCTGTCCTTTTCCCTTCTATCATTCTTTGAAAAATTAAAATCCTCCCTCTGCAAGAAATGTACGGTTTACATCGTAGGCGCACACTTGAGCAATATACTGCAATTACGGGATGTGTGTGTGGAGTGGGGGGGGGGCATTCTCTCTGTTATCAAGGTCAATATTACAACGCACAAGACGCCAGTCCTCACAGCCAACGGGCACTAAACAATATTCTTGCAACAACCAAAAAAAAACCTGTGCAGCATGTGGAAGACAGATACGTGCAAGCAGAGGTTTTGGTTCACACGTGAATGCGCTATGTATGTGGCCAGCGGGGGGGGGGGGGAGGGGGGGGGGAGGGGGGGGGCTTGTCAGAGGGATGACAAACATGCCAGGCTTAAAATGGGCTGGTGACTGCAGGTAGGAGGTGCCATGGTCTTTAGAAACCTGCAACACAAGACGTCGGGCCTCACGAGAGAGTTGCTGGGCTCCCGTGAACCTTTGGTTGCAGGAGCCCCCCCCCCCCCGCTGCGTGAGACCTTAGAAGCGTCACAAAACCTCAGTGCTACCCGCGAGACAAGAGGGGGTGGGTGGGTGGGTGGGGGGTTGGCTCTCTCACAGCCAGAGCCATCGGCCTCATCCATCACAAGCCAGCACGCACACACAATAAAGACAACTGCTCAGGTGGGAGGCGGCTGCGGGGGGTAGGAGGATTTCCTTAAGATTTTCTAGAATGGGCCCCTGGCGCATTGAGCCAAACTAAGAGGGAGGAAGCCTTAGAAGGTAAAACAAAAACTGCAAGTGGGAAAAAAAAGCAAGTTAAATAATGATCAAACTTGAATACGACACGTAATGTGAGCTTGCCGTACGCTACTGCCTCCTGCTAAGTAATATTATTAATGCTTTTATTTCGCCTGCATAATCCCTTAGAGATGGAACGTATGTACATCATGGGACCTCCTTTGCCGGCACCTAAATATGAGAATAGGGTTTCCCATTTTTTCTAGCAACAAAACAGGCGCTGAGAGACGCCTTTTGACGTCCTCTGGTCTAACACCGTTTTGAGACTAATCAGTTTCAGAGACAATGCATATATTATGAGAGTATGATTTTTTGTTTGCATTCTGACCACAAGTATTGTGGTTAATGCAGACATGATTCCTTGTAAAAAGGTTTCAGTTTGGTGTTTTAACATCTCAACGCAACTGTTTTGTTGCCAGAAAAAAAGGGGAAAACCTATACTCATGGAACGTCTCCTTTGCAAGGGGGCTTCTAAGGTGTCTGAAGACACGTGCGCTTAGCAAACACGCAACTACACACGCATGTAAACACACACACACATGTACACACGTGTTAAATCTGTGGCTTACACAGCCATGCATTTACACAATGAACATCCCACCCAGTCAAACGCGTCAATATATACATCATTAAATGGTTCACATGCGTAGAATGTACTCTTCACTGTAATAGTTGCAAATGTTGCGTGAGTGAGTGAGAGATCATTCCATGTTGAAGGAGCTCTGTGTCCTGAACTATTGCGCCCGAGTATATTAGTAGTCTTGTACTCTGCTACAGCACTTTTATGCATTCCTAATGACGGTACCAGAAACATTAACAAAGTGAGCGGTATACATATTTACTGTGCATTCATTCAGTTTAACACGTACACATATGTAACACGTACATATGTGTCCTATTCAAAATGTTTCCACGAATGACCTGAGATAAATAATGTATAATACTGTAGTGTATACATAGTAACATCTACTGGTGACACGTGGCCGGGTACTGGAAGCACGTGGGACGCAACGCGTTCACGGGGGAGCGGTGGTGTAGTGGTTAGCGCTGCGCTGCGCTACGAACCCGGCCAACCGAGTTCGATTCCCGCTCACGGCCAACACCGGTGACGATTATTTGGACCGGTCCTGGGCCTCCTCTGGGTCGAGTCAGCCTCAATGAGTACCTGGTGCGATGTGTACATGTCGTCACTAGGGAGACAAAAGCGGTCGGGCGTGGTGCTGGCCATCCACCCCTCGTGTGCCGTGTCGGCCTTCATAGGTGCTCGCCAACTGCACTGATCGTTGTCTATACACTTTGGTCCTTTCGGTAAAGTCACGTAGTTAGAAATAAAATAAAATAAAACAAATCTTGCTGTGGTTTTACCACCTGATGAAGATTGCTTGTGTTGCAATCGAAACGTCGTGATTTGTTTTATTTTATTTCTAACTACGTGACTTTACCGAAAGAACCAAAGAGTATGGATTCCTGCAGTCACGAAAGCTTCAAATCTAGATTGATCATTTTCTGTTTTGTATCTACGTGTCTGCGTGTGTGTGTGTACGTATGTGGTCCTGTCCAGCCACCGCATGCTCAAGCAGCTTCTGTTTTGCCGGATAGAGGGGGGCTAAGCGGGCGCCACACGGGCTGATGAAGTGGTGGACTGATGCGGTGCAGGAGGATGTGGAGCTGAGTGGACTCGTCGAAGACCGCTATGCAGCAGAGTCAAGATCGGCCTCTATGGAGGAGGCTCGTGCAGTCAAACATCCTCCACTCCAGTGTTGGCAAAACGCATACACGTATCTCTCTACGTATAAATATTACTACAACATTATTCATATTACCGGAATATAAAACTTTTTTTTTAAACGCTGCAATT
This sequence comes from Lampetra planeri, assembly GCF_965212315.1. Lineage (NCBI taxonomy): Eukaryota > Metazoa > Chordata > Hyperoartia > Petromyzontiformes > Petromyzontidae > Lampetra > Lampetra planeri. Next base: position 2,416,121 of record NC_136107.1, on the reverse strand, counting down.
TTTTTTATGGTGGGGGGTGGCATTTAGTTTTTACGGTTAGGGTGGTTTAATTAGGGTGGTTTACCTTACTTATTTTTTTACATTAAATTACACGAGTAAAATGGTATATAAAATAAAACATTCGCATTATTGTCCGGATCAACCTGCGTCTGCTTTGAGAACCACCCTCTGAGAACCACTCTGAGAACCACATTCTGAGAACCACACTGAGAACCACACTCTGAGAGCCACGCTCTGAGAACCACACTGAGAAGCACACTCTTGAGAACCACGCTCTGAGAACCACGCTCTGAGAACCACACTGAGAACCACGCTTTGAGAACCACACTCTTGAGAACCACACTCTTGAGAACCACACTCTGAGAACCACGCTCTTGAGAACCATGTTCCGCGAACCCCACTCTGGGAACCACCGCTCTAGAGACGAGAGGAACTGTTAGCGCGTTTCCTCTATTAGAAGCCCTTCCACCAACAGTGGCTTGAGCTCGAAGTTGTCGGGCTGCACCTGAATATTTTAGGGGATATGAAAAGAAACTCGTATTTAATGTGTATCATAAAAGCCCTGTGCTTTCACTGCATCACATTGTAAAAAAAAAAACAAGGGATCTTCCAACTCCAAGTTAGTCAAAGTGATGCCCCGGGGGAACACACACAAGGTTCTGAAGAAAGGCCGTTTGCTTTACATCTTAGCTTCACACGGTAATACATGTGTCTGTTGGAAGGCAGTATCAATGGCCATGCTGGGTGAGGTGTTTTCATTCTGTCGCCCATCAGGAGTGCATTTTGTGTCGTCGTCAGCTGTGTCCATGGAATAAACGCGAAGACCCCTCACACGTGAGAAGAAACAGTGACCTTTGACCCGCTCACCTTACTGAAACCCAAGCCAATGTTGTTCCGTGCTCAATTACCCCGTGAAAAAAAACATCACCCAGACTGGCCAGCGACACATCAAAGTGTTTCCCTGCACGAGCGAATGAAGACTCTGGCCTTTTCTTTTTGTCCGCAAGGTAAAGGTCTTTTTAATTCCACGGCACGGGTCCACACTTTCGTTCTGGCTCTCTCCACCACCAATCATCGCCTCTCTTACCCTCGCCTGGCCTAACCGTCCCACCCGACGCTCACCCCAACCCCCCAGCTATTTCTCTTTTGAATGTTCCGGTCAATCATCTTGCTACCCGTGCCCTTAACCAACCAGAGTGTGAAGCGTTTGCTCCACAGCCGTCTCGATTGCTCTGTCACAGGGATTGTGTGGGACGATCACGAGACAAGAATGCCACTAGGCAGTGTGCATCTCAAGCAAGTGTTGGAACTTCCACATACCTTTGCCAGCATTTTTTTTTTCACCAAGTAAGGCCATCTGAGCTACATAGCTCTTTTATAGGTTGGAACAACAGGTTCCACACTGCCCACCAGTGATTATTTGTATGTCGTGCATATGGGGAGCAGAGGGTCGGGGGTGGGAGGGGTGGGTGAGGAGGGAGGGGCTGGGTGGGGAGGGGAGGGTGGGGAGGGGCTGGGTGAGGAGGGTGGGGCTGGGTGGGGAGGGGAGGGTGGGGAAGGGCTGGGTGGGGAGGGTGGGGAGGGGCTGGGTGGGGAGGGTGGGAAGAGGCTGGGTGGGGATGGTGGGGCTCGGTGGGGGGTGGGAGGGGTGGGGCTGGGTGGTGAGGGGCTGGTCACCCCGTGGTGTCCTTATAAAACTCAACGTTTAACCTACACACTACACTATACACGACACGAAACACTACACTTATACAGGTAGGAACAACAGGTTCCACACTGCCCACTAGAGATTATTTGTCTGTCTGTCGTGCACGAATGCGCTGTCCAACCAAGTTCCTACCTGCCCACTCCGAAAGAACGTGTTTTAGAAGCGACCTGGCCACAAACGATAGCTTCACCAAGTGGCTTATCGCGTGGACATGTATAGCAGCCAAATGCTCTCAACGCACATTGATTCGAAGTGTGGATGAAAAAACCGGAGGACCCGGAGAAAAATTCCACGCGACCACAGGGAGAAACATGCAAACTGCTGTTAGAGTCGGAATCGAACCCACGATCCTCCTGTATACCAGGCGAGGTAGCTAACACCTCGCCACTGTAGCACCATTGCACAGTCACCAAAGGCATCCGACAAAGTGATTGTCGTCTTTGGAAATCGCTCCCATCATCTCTTTTCTCCAAGTTCTTACAACCTTGCTCAATGCGAGGAATGTATTACCACTCATCTATTTAGTGTTCAGCGGTGCTATTTGTTGCTGGCTGCTTGGCTTTCTGCGCATTTGTTGCTGTTCTCTGGCCCAATAGCACTGCCTAAATTATCTTCAAGTACGGAGGAAATATCCCCGCAGTTCTGGCCTGGTGGCTCATTACGAACTCTAGTAGAATGTGCACAATTTCGTCGGAGCTTGGAAGCTAAGGCAGGGTTGATCGTGGCCAAGTGCTTGGATCGGTGACCACCGCAAACAACAATTTCAACTTTGTAAATGGGCCGCTACTCCGGTCAATCCTCTTGCTCCCCGTGCTCTCAACCAACCAGAGGCACATCTTTTCAAACTTGACTTCCCGCAACGTCGAAACATTAAAATAAAAATCGTCTCTTTGCTTTTCATTTATTTGTAATCACTATTTACCTTTGTTATGTGTGTGTCTGTATGTTGAATTTATGCCGCGCGGTTACCACTTTTTTTTTTTGCGCGCGGTCGCAATTGACTTTCCTCACTCGGTGTTAGCCGCTGAGGGAGTGACGGATTTATTTCTTCATCCCTGTTTCTCCGTCCCCCCGGCACCGTCCCCGTTCTGCTTTAATGTGCACTGATGCCTACTTTATTGAGGGCAATATTAGCACGTAAAATAAAGTTAGATTGATTGAGAGGCACGCAGAACCACAGACGAGCGGGAAAGGCAGCATCCGCGCGACGAGTCGGCGCCAACAATTGCCCAAGTTCTGCGATCCACTATATTGTTCATGTTTTCAGGCAAGCAATGTGTGTTTACGCGTGGGAATAAAGCGGAGCACCCGGAGGAAAACCGATGTGTGCGAGGGGGCAACGCTCTATCCCATGCAGGTGGAACGGACGGAGATTGTAAGGCCACACTTGCTGTACCACCTGCATCTGGAAATCCAGGGTATGGCCCCTCGATGCCCACGGGAAGGGAGTTTTACGCCGAGCGTGGGGATCCACCATCCCTCGCGACCTCCACGGTGCTCGATTACAGACATGCACCACTACTGCCCGGCGATAGGCTGTGGGGCGACGTGGCAAGAATCTATAGTTCTAGATTTGAAGCTTTCGTGACTGCAAGGATTCATACTCTTAGTTGTTTCGGTAAAGTCACGTAGGTAAAAAATGCAATTAAAATTAATAAAAAATGAAACGTCGTGATTTTATCGTTTTATTTTTATTAATTTTAAGTTCATTTTTTACCTACGTGACTTTACCTAAAGAACTAAGAGTAAGAATCTATAGGCAATGCAAGCAAAATCCACTGTTGTACTGCACTTCTCTTGCTCCCCCAACTTCACCAACGTGCACCGATCGGCGTGGTGGAGTACGGTTAAATACCCCCCGAGACCCAAGACGGCGTGGGGAGGCCTTCATCCAGCAGTGGATTGACAAAGGGCTCCACAGTGCACATGATGTGTACATAACCTGGTGGTAACTTGAAATAAAGAGGATCTATTTATAAATCAGCTATAAGTTTGCATATTTTGCATAACTATGACATGTTTGACCACAGCCTAGCGTTTCTGAACACCTCAGAGGGGATTTTCTATTTTTCTCTCGAAACTTTGCTCATTTTGCCTCGACTTATTCGTTAATTACCAAACAACATTAATGATGCATGATGTCATTAAACAAAATGCGAACCATTCAGTCCCAAAAAAATGATCACAGCCAAGCAATAATTACGGTTCCACGTCACTTAAAATCACGAGGTCCTGTTGTTTCTATATTATTTATTAGCTCACCTAGCAGAGCCTCACAGAGTCTCAAGGGCCTTTTTCAGGAGGGTCCTGCTGAGTGTTCGCAGTATGGGGGGCGATGTTGCTGCTACGTCGTAATTCCAATTGAGTCATTTGCAGGTAATTCTTCAGCATAGCAAACCTGTCAACCCCTTATCAGTGCCCGACCTTATTACAGACCAATTCTGAACCTTTTTTTGGTCACCCCGTGCCCTTTATAAATCTCAACGTTCATGCTACAAGGTCCGTATTGAAACGGCTGTACGTCGTATGGACCTGCAAACTCAATTTCCCCGTACAAGAATACGGGCTAAACCGTATGGGTTGACAGGTATTTGTCTATACCAATTTGGGTGCACTTTTTTTTTTTACGAGAGGAACCCGGACACTCCAGAGGAATTCCACGCAGACTCGGGGGAGAACGTACAGACTCCACACGGGAAGGCGCTCAGGTCAGGAAGAATTTAAACCCAGGCTTCGTCTTGCTGCGAGGCACAAATGTTACCATTGCACCAACCTGCCACGAACGTCGTTCTACCGTGGGTGCAGATGAAAACAAGTTGTAACGTTACACTTCCGTCATCGCAAAAAGAGTTGAATCAACATCACCAAAAACGCTGCACAACATAAAACACAACTTGACACGGAGATGAAAACAGACCACATCGAGACACAAATTTTCGGAAGGGCGACCAGGGTAAAACGAATTGTACCGCAGACGATAATTCTTTATCATTAACTTTAATTATATTAATCAGGATTTTAAAAAAATGCGTGTTTAGAAAAAAGCAGCAATTCCTCCCCCAGAGCAAACCATGTATGCAGTAATTGGGTAATGGCATGTTTAGCACTTCACCGATGTCCAAAGGGTCAACAAAAGAAAATAAAGCAGCCAAAAGCCATGAATAATGTGTTTTCGTGCCGTGAAAGGGAGAGATTGTTTGCACTTGCATTGGTGTGAGAGTAATGTTGATTAATGCTCAGATGAATCCTTCACAGTTGGCAGTTCTTACTTTTGTTTAACATTGTCTGCTAACCTTACTTAACATAACAGTATTGCGGCCATTCGTAAGTACGGCATTTGTATTGTATGTACGTGCTAATTTAATAAACCAACACAGACAGCAATGTGTGCATTGTGGTAGGGATACTCGTGATGAGCGAATATCAAGCGTATGGGTTGAATTGAGCTACTTTATCAGTTTAACACGTAGCAGGCTTTCGCGACCAATATTGTTCATAATCAACGATTTTTGGGTTTAGATCGCGTTATTTATAAATGTGTCGTAACCCTCCACCACCCGACACGGCCAATCAGTAAAAAAAGTGTCACGTTGACAAAAGACAAATTAGTTCACTGCTTTAGCCCACCGGTGTGTTGAAGCGTGAAACCACAACATTTACAATTTGAGTACGACGTTTCGCTGGTAATTGCATCCAGCATCATCGGGCAATTCGCCCGATGATGTAAATGTTGTGGTTTCGCGCTTCAACACACCGGTGGGCTAAAGCAGTGAACTAATTTGTCTTTTGTCAACGTGACACTTTTTTTACTGATTGGCCGTGTCGGGTGGTGGAGGGTTACGACACATTTATAAATAACGCGATCTAAACCCAAAAAATCGTTGATTAGGAGCTACTTTATATTTGCCATGCAGATGATGTTATGACGTAAGAGCCGTATGGCTCACAGGGCTATACCTAATGAATGAAACTTTAAACTTGAAAACTTATTATAAACGCACGGGACCTGATTTCTACGAGCCAGTTTTTCTGAAAATAATGACAATGTAATTCTCTTCCACCCAACATTGCCATAAACTATCCATCTGTGTGTGTGTGTACATGTACAGCCCATTGTCAATGCATACGAGTCTCCTCACTGCCGTGCAGGTGGTAGGGGTTATACTGGTAGGAACCACCTGGTACCAACAGCCCACAGGGGATTATTGTGTCCGTCCGTCCGTCGTGCATCCAAAAATGGGAGGGGTGGGGCTGGGTGGAGAGGGGAGGGTGGGGAGGGGTTGGGTGGGGAGGGTGGGGAGGGGCTGGGTGAGGAGGGGAGGGTGGGGAGGGGCTGAGGGTTGGGCTGGGTGGGGGGTGGGAGGGGTGGGGCTGGGTGGGGAGGGGCTGGTCACCCCGTGGTGCCCTTATAAAACTCAATGTTTAACCTACTCACGCCGGCTTGTGCCCGCCCTCACAGTCGGCCATATTTGCGGAATACACCACGCCGCCGTTGACCCTGGCCATTGACCAAGCAACCCAATGTTCCTACCAGCTCCCTCCGCAGGAATGTGTTATTACCATACTTCACCGCGCTGGTCGCTGTGGTTTGGTGAAGGTGGGGGTGTATTGACGTGGGAGTAGAGAACAATACAGGGTGTTTTAGAAATATTTACCCGATTTGAAATCGCAATATCTCTGCAACTACGAACCGCCCATGAATGAAACTTTTACCACTTGAATGGGCGGGGTATCGAGAGGGCGGGGCGTAGAGTTTCAAATGATTCCCGCGAGATGACTCTCCCAGCGCACAAACAGCCCCAAGCCTCAGTCATTCGCAAGACACGCTGCCTCAACGTTGGATAGGTCGCATGGGACCCCAAGACTTGGCGCTACACTCTCGGCCCCCAAGACCCCCAGACATCACCACACCTTGTGACTTTTTCTTGTGGGGATACACGTCAAAGACCGAGGTGTTTGTGTGCCACCATTAGCGACTAATCTGGATGACCTCAAAGACAGAATCACGGCAGCGGCAACTTCAGTGGAAGAAGCCACTTTGAGAGGCGTAAGGGACGAATTCAACTTTCGTCTCGATTCATAATCACCGTTTTTGGGTTTAGATCGCGTTATTTATAAATGTGTCGTAACCCTCCACCACCCGACACGGCCAATTAGTAAAAAGTGTCACGTTGACAAAAGACAAATAGTTCACTGCTTTAGCCCACCGGTGTGTTGAAGAGTGAATCCACAACATTTACAATTTGAGTACGACGTTTCGCTGGTAATTGGCCGTGTCGGGTGGTGGAGGGTTACGACACATTTATAAATAACGCGATCTAAACCCAAAAACGGTGATTATGAATAATATTGGTCGCCAAAGCCTACGTATCGTCTCGATGTTGTCCGTACAGCAGGTGGAGGGCACATAGAGCATTTTTTCAAATGGTTAATAAAACTTGATAACTCATTAAACCCTTTGTAACTTTTTGTGTACTTGTAATATACTGCTTTAAAGTTGGGTGCATCTATTATAAACACCCTAATAGATGCCGCTGTACTGCCCACCACTTCGCTCGCAGCAGCCTGTAGCGAACCTGCAGTGCCCGGTGCAGGCTTCACGCCGCTTAGCTTCTGAGATTTGATGACATCGGACGCATTCTGGGCACTATGAGCCCTGCTGCTAATAGTGCTTGACCTCTGCTAATAGCGCACGTAAATTAGGCCCACTTGAGGCAGTAGGTAGAACTTTAACTGCCGCCGCTAATTTTTCAGAGGACTCGGAGAAAAATCCACGCGTCCACGGACATGCACAACACAAGTATACAGCAAGCGCCAAGGGTCGGGATCGAACCCACGACCTCCTGCATACCAGGCGAGGGAGATAACATCTCCTAGCCACCGTGGCGCCCACACATCGGCAAACAGGTCTACTGCTACTGACCTTGAAGCACAGAGTGGGAAGTTGGTGTCAGGCAGGAAGTGATGGGATGAATTGTGACACTTTCCACACTCGAGGCCCCTACTGCTTGAGAATTGTCACAACAAGTGGCCGTCTCCTCTTCCTCCCACTACCCTTCAAGGTCTGTACCGCGAGGCGACGAAGCTCAGAGCCACGGCATTCGTTGCAAACGAATTGGCACTTTCATGCCAGAGAGAGAACAAAAAAAACAAACCGCGCAGCTTGACGGCAAAAATAAAAAAAATAAACTAGGGAAATGAAAAGGCTGTCGCGTTACTCGGCGAGACACCGGGAGACGTTCAAGGGGCCACAAAAAGTGTCGAAATTAATTTGTCGATCTGTTCCCGAATCGCGAAGCCCTCCACGTGCGCGTTGTTCTTCCCATCGCTGTTCACAATTTTGAGGCCAACCCTTTGGTGTTTTTTGTTGTTGTAATGGCATCGTAAGGTAAACACCCGATAATTGTCTGCTACCGTCTGTCTCACGCCTGGCACTCAGTACGAGGAAGTTCGTTGCAATGGGATTATTTTTTTAAATGTTTTTTTCGCCGCACACACCAGAGTTGCCCTTTTCAACTGTGACGTCGATTTTTGTTGTTGTTGCAGTTTGGGCAAAAAAAAAAACATTCAACCCTCCCTCATCCCCTTCACATTTCACGAGCCTCTCACCTCATTCATCACCAGTGATCACACAGCGTGCGGTCAATGAGCTCGCACTCGCTACTGCAATGGTGGAACAGCAGCAGGAGCGGCCTTTCCACTCAACGTGGAATAAAGGAGCATTCTTTTGACCAATGCTTAAAATCGGTATTGGCTAAAGGCAACGCTTTAATGAATCAACTATCAATGCGCTCTGTGGTCTGCAGACATCCCCGATGACCTGAAGTCTCTCACGATTTGCTCTGGGTCCATCAGCAATGCCATCGTCGGCTGGATAGGCGATGCAGCTGGCGGATGCACGACGAATGTGTGAACAGGAAGCCTCCTGTATTTGATGAATGCCACGGACAAAACGCGGGCTCTGTCTGGTGAATTCAACTGTTGTGGGACTGGAGTCAAAACTGAGAACACTTAATTGGAACAAACTTGAGCGCCACACATTGAAATAGAGGCAACTTATACTATCGCAGATGGACAGCTGACAATAATTATAGAATCATGGGATCGTTAGCCTCTTTGTATGTTGAACTGTTTTAGCACCGTACTCGCCAACTGTGCTAATCTCTGGGAATCAAACATAGAGTTTTAGGAATCCTGTTGTACTTCAGATAAGAGTTTTGCAACTAATATTTTAATTCAGTTATACTGTGTTCTCCAACAGCATGCCATGAAGAAGTAGGACAGATGTATGATCAAATCAAACGACTTTAGAATGAGAGGGCAAAATACACTATAACACCACAATGGGTGGCTTCGTTGCAAACGCTGGCAAAAGTTGGACAGATGGCGAAGATTATTGGAACATTTTGGGCCTTCGTGTTAAGAAGGAGAGAGGGGGAGTGTTTATTCGCATTCGCAGCCAGCGGGGACGTATAGATTACGAACACCTTTAAATAAAACACAAACACACCTCCAGTCCCCGGGCATATCATTATTACATGTTTTTTTTTACATTCTTGCAAATAATTAATTCTACGCGCGGGTTCGCAAATGCACTTCGAGATACGCTGCGCTACTCCGATTGTGCGTAAGTATGTCCATTATATAGTTTTTTTTTTTAAGTTAGATCGCGTAAATATAAATGTGTCGTTAAACCCGCCACCAGCCGACACAGCCAATTAGTAAGGTTTGTCACGTTAACAGAACATGCCAATTCACTACTAGTCAGAGGTGGGACAAAGTCATTGTTATGCAAGTCCAAGTCGAGTCGCAAGTCATCAAATTCATGACTCGAGTCTGACTCGAGTCCAAGTCACATGACTCGAGTCCACATCTCATAGGTGGGACAAAGTCATTGTTATGCAAGTCCAAGTCGAGTCGCAAGTCATCAAATTCATGACTCGAGTCTGACTCGAGTCCAAGTCACATGACTCGAGTCCACATCTCAGAGGTGGGACAAAGTCATTGTTATGCAAGTCCAAGTCGAGTCGCAAGTCATCAAATTCATGACTCGAGTCTGACTCGAGTCCAAGTCACATGACTCGAGTCCACATCTCATAGGTGGGACAAAGTCATTGTTATGCAAGTCCAAGTCGAGTCGCAAGTCATCAAATTCATGACTCGAGTCTGACTCGAGTCCAAGTCACATGACTCGAGTCCACATCTCATAGGTGGGACAAAGTCATTGTTATGCAAGTCCAAGTCGAGTCGCAAGTCATCAAATTCATGACTCGAGTCTGACTCGAGTCCAAGTCACATGACTCGAGTCCACATCTCATAGGTGGGACAAAGTCATTGTTATGCAAGTCCAAGTCGAGTCGCAAGTCATCAAATTCATGACTCGAGTCTGACTCGAGTCCAAGTCACATGACTCGAGTCCACATCTCATAGGTGGGACAAAGTCATTGTTATGCAAGTCCAAGTCGAGTCGCAAGTCATCAAATTCATGACTCGAGTCTGACTCGAGTCCAAGTCACATGACTCGAGTCCACATCTCATAGGTGGGACAAAGTCATTGTTATGCAAGTCCAAGTCGAGTCGCAAGTCATCAAATTCATGACTCGAGTCTGACTCGAGTCCAAGTCACATGACTCGAGTCCACATCTCATAGGTGGGACAAAGTCATTGTTATGCAAGTCCAAGTCGAGTCGCAAGTCATCAAATTCATGACTCGAGTCTGACTCGAGTCCAAGTCACATGACTCGAGTCCACATCTCATAGGTGGGACAAAGTCATTGTTATGCAAGTCCAAGTCGAGTCGCAAGTCATCAAATTCATGACTCGAGTCTGACTCGAGTCCAAGTCACATGACTCGAGTCCACATCTCATAGGTGGGACAAAGTCATTGTTATGCAAGTCCAAGTCGAGTCGCAAGTCATCAAATTCATGACTCGAGTCTGACTCGAGTCCAAGTCACATGACTCGAGTCCACACCTCTGCTACTAGTTCAGCGCACCGGTGTGTTGGAGAGCAAATCCACAACATCTACAATCTGAGTACGACGTTTCGCTAATAATTACAACTAGCATCATCGGGCGGACAGCCAGATTTGTGTATATATCGATACGTACAGTATATATACACACACACACACACGTGTATGTTGAACTTCTTTCGCACTGTACGTAGCCGACCGTGCTGCTAAGCGGAGGTGCGAGAGATTAACGGGACCGTGGGCGGTCACGCGGAGAGCCGTCCTGGGGCGGGATGAGGAGCTTCAGCAGGAGGAGGAGGAGGCAGGCAGGCAGGGAAGCACACGGAGTCCCCACGCTCCAGTCACGTGGCTCCCTATCGCCCGGCGAGATCTGAGGGTCACTCCGAGGCTGGAATTTCCGTGCAGGTGGCGAGACTAGGAGAACAGAGGCTGACCTTGCCGCACCGCGAGACGTTAAAATCCTGCCAGCCAACGAGCTCCGCTTATGAGAGAGTGTGCAAAAGATAAAAACAAGTAAACCCGTAAAAACAAAGTTTTTCACTATAAATCCTTTATATGCGTGGCGGCTAGAGTCTTCTCGTCCTCTGGCTTGAGATGGCTGCCACCTATGGGTCAGATGATTGTCTGCCAGTATTAAGCAATTGGTAATTAAATATTTAATTTGTTTTCCCTAAACAGTGTAAAATTTTGGGAATTTTTTTCACGAACATTAATTGTCTCGCACAACGAGTCTGTGTGGAAAATGTCAGCTTGATTGGATCACGGGAAGTGGGTTAAATAACGACCGAAAGATTTGCACGGTCGTAAGCAAGCAAGCACGCAAGCAAGCAAGCACGCAAGCAAGCAAGCAAGCGAACTTAATATAAAGGATTAAAAAAAACCCGTTCTTTGTCTCCACGTAAAAAATAATATATATATTTAAGCTGCGTTCAAGTCCATCGGCTTATTGACGCTCCAGATCAACATAACAGAGCAGCAGCGTTTGTACAAGCAAGCGAACTTACTCTGATTCTAGATTTGAAGCTTTCGTGACTGCAAGGATTCATATTCTTAGGTTTGTTCGGTAAAGTCACGTAGGTAAAACATTAAAATTAATAAAAGTAAAATAATATAAAAATCACGACGTTTCGGAGGCAACACAAGCTTCCGTCTTCAGGTGGAACCGTCACAGCCCACGACAGCTGTATCAAGTACAAAAAAAACCCTAAGAATATGAACTTACTCTGCTCCAGTTTTCAACTTTCTCCGTCTCGTCAGCAGAGTTCGGCAGCATGTTAAACTAACGCTGTCGAGTTATCGTATGCCATTGGCAAGAGCACGTGTTTAAAGCGATGGGACCCCAATATGATTTTCAAAGATAGTGTTCGAAGAAGAAGTCCAGGGGTTCTGTGACAACTACTCATTAGAACTATGTTTGCAACCGCTGCTTGTTTGTGAGAATTATAATTAGCTCTTCATGCAGCGCAGTCATTATTTACCGTGTGCTTTAAATTATGTCAGCCGCAGTGTCAACACTCACGGGAAAGAGTCACAGGGCGAATGCCATCTCAGCTCATTGAGTTTCGAGCCGAATGTGTGTCTCTGTGTTGTCTCTCTCTCTCTCTCTGTCTGCTTGTGTGTCTGTCTGTGTGTCTCCGTGTCTGTGTTTTGTCTCGCTCTCAAATTTAGTTCGACCTGATGACGGTTGCTTGTGTTGCAATCGAAACGTCGTTTTCTATTATTTAATTTATTTTCTTTCTACGTGACTTTACCGAAAGAACCAAAGAGTAATTCCTGCAGTCACGAAAGCTTCAAATCAAGTTTGTTTAGAGGCACGTTCATTTGAACGTGTCGTGCAGCAAAAAAAAAAGCCATCGAGGAAAGTGCATTAATCATCGCGCGGGCAATCGATATACCCTCTTCCTAGACCCCTGCCTCTCTGGAGTCCCGTCGCTGGAAGTCCTGGTGGTGGTGGTGGTGGGGGAAGGTTGCGTTTGGTGCTGGGAAGACACTGCTATCAGAGCTAATCGATGCGACCAGAGAAAGAGAGAGAGTGCTCTGTCCGCCCTCTCTCATCCGGTTGTTAATCTGCTCCACTTAATTTCCAACGGCATGTTTTTCCAGTTGCACATCGCACGAAAAAAAGTTCACTGAATCATCCACTTACGGCCTATTTAAAAAACGTCAATAAATCACGAGGGGTATAAACGCGGCCACAACGGTAGGTTTACGCTTCGCTTGTCCGATTGCTTTATGTATCGCTATTAGGCAGCGGAGCTACAAATCGTTAGGGGCACCTCAAAAAAGTTGCCGGGCGAAATGCCCGATGTTCTTTTTCTTTCTTTGAACGCAAAACCCAGCCCACAGCTGGCGTCTATCTATATGCACCGGTGTGTGTGTGCGTGTGTGCCTGTGTATGCGTGCCGCTCGTGTGATCCACGACGTGGCCAGGACCTCCCTTTTGTTGATCCTTGTCGTTTTCCACAGGGGACCAGGAGGTGGCGTTCTGGGATGTCATTGCTCCCTCCCCCCAACAGGTTATTTATTTTGGCAGCGCCACATTAAAACATCCTCCACACGCTGTGAACGGTCTATATTTGAAGTTTGCGTGACTGCAGGGATCCATACTCTTTGGTTATTTCGGTAATGTCACGTAGGTAGAACATTTATTTTATACCTACGTGACTTTGCCGAAAGAGCCAAAGAGTGCACTGTGAACTGTTTACACGCGGAGCGCCGGGGGCCAGTTCGACTCCGGTGCTCACAAAGCACATTCCTGCGGAGGGAGCTGGTAGGAACGTTGGGTTGCTCGGTCAATGGCCTGCAGGGTCAACGGCGGCGTGGTGTATTCCGCAAATATGCCCGACTGTGAGGGCGGGCACAAGCCGGCGTGAGTAGGTTAAACGTTGAATTTTATAAGGGCACCACGGGGTGACCAGCCCCTCCCCACCCAGCATCACCCCTCCCACCCCCCACCCAGCCCCCACCCAGCCCCACCCTCCCCACCCAGCCCCTCCCCACCCCACCCCACCCTCCCCACCCAACCCCTCCCCATCCTCCCCTCCCCACCCAGCCCCACCCTCCCCACCCAGCCCCTCCACACCCTCCCCTCCCTACCCAGCTCCTCCCTCCCCACCCAGCCCATCCCTGCACGACGGACGGACACAATAATCCCCTAAGGGCTGGTGTAACCAGGAGGTTCCTACCAGTATAAGCGCCTCGTCTGTATGGTGTGCACTTTTTTGAACTTCTTTCGCACCGTGCGTAGACAACCGAGCTAAAGACGCTCACCGCATCGCGCGCTTTCACATGCGCTTCTGCGGCCGTCTGGAACGCCCTTTCTTCCGATATTAGGAAGCCACTGGAGCTATGCATTTTAAAATTTAGTGAAAACGTATCTTTTTTAGAACTGCTATTTGTGTTTAGTTTGTTGTTCTTCCCCCGGACCTCTGATTAGCCCGGATGGCTACGTACGGTGCGAAAGACGTTCAACTTACATCCACCTCCTTTGCTACTTCATCTTCGATATATATCGATGACCATTCTGCAAGGATCTTTGAGAATGCTCTCTTCTTGCAGGCGTGGGATTTAGTTATGACCCCACTGCATTGAATCGGTTAAAATTCCCTGTGCTGGCAGGGCAGTCTGTTTATACAAAGCGACCACCGTCAAATGCCTCGCTTGTTAGTTGTGCAATATTCCTTAAGGACCCTGTGACTCGTTCTCTGCAACAGCAACGGTGTAGTGATTTACTACCTTGATTGATGGCCCTGAGTCAAAGATGTAAATGTCACGTTCCTACACTGGGGGCAATTTCTCTCCGTATAACAAATCCTTCTGACTTTAGAAAAAAAGTGGAACTAATGTTACCCACCCCCGAGGGATGATGGGATGAGTCAAAACTCCCCGATAAGAAGAAGGGCACGATGCCTGAAAGGATGTCTACCGCAGAGATGGAGCGATGAAATAAAGTGCTCGATGGATTGTTGGATCACAGGGCCGTGAGGGATGGTGGTGGCTTAGGGGAGACCTTCATCCAGCAGTGGATTGATCATGGCTATGGATGATGATGATGAAAGTCCTTACTTCTACAAAGTAGATCACTACCACTGCGCAGTTTCTGGTATAAATGCGCACAGACTCATTTCGTTCAGTGAGAAACTGTTAGTGATGCTGTCACTCATGAATTGTAGCACATAGACACAAGATGTTGGTGTAACAATATTACTCAAAAATGTGTTTTCATCTCAAGGTTGTGCTCATACCGTAGTTTATAGGAGGTAAAGCGACATACAACGTAGATTTGAAGTTTTCGTGACTGCAGGGATCCATACTCTTTGGTTCTTTCGGTAAAGTCACGTAGGTATAAAATAAAATAAATGTAATCACGACGTTTCGGGCGCAACACAAGTGTGTTGCCCACTTCAGCAATTGTCTCTCGCTGTGGTTGTCCCACCTGATGACGGACGCTTGTGTTGAGCCCGAAACGTCGTGATTTAATTTATTTTATTTTATACCTACGTGACTTTACCGAAATAACCAAATAGTACAACATACAACGTCTTTGACCACATTGATAATCCTTAACGTGTTACGCAAGAACATACAGCTTTCACAACGTTCATTGGAAAATATTTGCCAAATAAATACGCATGCGAGCACGAGAGCGGCGAGGGGGGGGCACATAAAGCAAAGCATTGAAAAAAAATAACAACAAAAAAATACGAAATGATGAACGAAGCAAAGTGCCGACTACACCGATCATCTTCTTGTTTCCTCTGATCGTAAACAAAAGAGAGAGAGAGAGACGGCCGTGCGATGACACCACGACGCATCAGCGCCCTGAGTTGGTCAGTTCGGTGAAGGCAACAGAGCGGTCATCGACGAACGAGAGGCAGCCACGTGGAGCTGTGTCCCTGTCCCGCGCTCCGTTCGATTGACGAGCGCGAAGTCCGGCCGCAGACTCGCAGTTTCAAGAACGCGTAGACCGACGTCATCCGCGAGTCGCGATTACCGCTGAAATGCCTCGGGGAAAGATGGAATGACGATCTTTGTTTTCGGGCAAATCGCCCATCTGCGCTGACAAAGAGACAAGCTTAGAACTATTGATGTCTCTTCGCGTTTGCTGGGGTGGGCGGGGAGGGGGGGGGGGGCGTTGCATTATCTTCCCGTTATAATTCTTCCACGAATACATATTGGCAGGAAGAACAACAAGAAGGAAGAAGACGACAATTCTTTGAGCTGATTTGTCAGTTTGGGTGCCGTGCATTTATTTTGTTCACAGCCATTTGAGCGAATAAATTGAAGCCCACTCAACGGCCTTGTCTGTGTGCCGCTTCACTCTTTGCCCGTGACGATCTACGCCCAGAATTCCCGAGTTACAGCAACAATAAAACACGCCGCTCAACATCGTCGAGGGGTGTACTCCAAAAAAACCCACCAAAGTTAATGGCCCACGCCCAAACCTACACGAGGGCGGCCGTCAAGCGCCAACGCTTTTTGGGTGGCGCATTTTGTTTGTTTGTTGTTTTGGCGATGGCCAGACAACATCAGCGCGCTGCTGCCGCAGTGACACAGACGCGACGATCAGCAGCAGCAGCAGCACCGTCTAGAAAGGGAGGCGCGCGCGAAATCATCGTTGAGCATTTATTGAACCGCAAACTGGCTTTTGTTGTTGTCGTTGTCGTTAAATTGTAATTCGGCAGAGGGGCCGCGGGGAAGTTCGAAGTCGGTGCTTCTCGGTTCTGGGAAGATTGGGGGCAATACGTGGGAACTTCGAGCGGCAACGTGGGGGACACAAGGACTGCGAGCGGGGTTGTAAAGGGTTTACGTGGAGGAGGGAAGGCTGGAAAATTAATGACCAAAAGTGGGGGGAAACGGGGGTGTTGGGGGTGAATTCAAGCGCACCTTAAATTTGGCAGCAATTTCTCCCCGTTTGCCGTTCGTGCCACATGTACGAAACATGCGAACACCGCCACGCTTGCTACGTGCCCATGTTGTTATTGAGTCGTTAGCGGTGAGTGGTGCCACCCAGCCCGTGTCTGTACGCGCTGCCCTGGCGTGCCCAGGATCCAGTCGCTGCAGCTCTCCCCGTAACACCGGGGCCTCTGTTGCAGCATAGGTCATGCTGTTCTCAGCCACGGCTCTGTTTTCACAAGTATCGGATGACGATGCCAAGGCGCTCACCTACGCAAGTCAAAACGGCCACGCGCTTATCCCGTCACAGCTCTGATTGCATCTGTTTTTTGTTGTACTTGGGTCGGCGTGCGCGTCATCTGTCGGGCCTAACAGTGACGTTTCAGCTGGCAAATTCTGTTGGTAGTAGGTTTTTTTTTTCTTTTTGCGATTGAACCGTTTTCAATAATTCACGTTCAGACAGATCGTTACAAAGGCCTTGTTGTTTATTTTTCTTCCCTACATTCGCGAGGGCAAATGCACAATTTGGCTGTGGCTAATGTAGCATGTAATGAAAACGTGTGTGAGATTTGAAATAGAAAACATTAACCCTGATGTCATTGGTAAATGTACGACGCCCACACCTTTTAACCCAAGCGAGGAGAAAAAAAAAACCACAAAATCAAACGCCCGGTAGTCCTAGGACAAGTTGGCATTGGCCAAGAAGAAATCAAGAGGAATGTCTGAATTTTGAGTTCCTTGCTCCGTACGACAAGTTCAGTGGAATGGCTTTTTTGGTGAGGAGCTCCCCATCATCCTTACCCCACTCCTCCCTCGCCTGCCGCTAACCCCATTAGACCTGCCTGGAACACCCGCGGCACGCTCGACGCAGCGTGTGATCGTGTTGCAAAACTGCAACACGTGTTTCTAGAGGCGTTTCAGACACCTGGCGTTGCAAGGAGAGTCTCTCCCGAGCCACATTCCCAGCGGTGAGCAACTCCCCGTGTGGCCTTTAATGCCAGCGTGTGTCTACAACAGTGGGGTCCTTGTGCGCCCGCTCCTGAAACATCCTTTGTTCTAAATGTTACCACAAACGAAACAGAAAAAAAAAAGAATTTACACGACTCATCCTATTCGTGATGAAGTTGAGGGCCAATATTCCAGACTTTATTTTCCATTGAGATATCCCTGATTCTACTTCACTTAACCGCGGAAAATAGTCGCAGATAACTGGTAGGATAGGGCCACAGGTGAGAGGCGTGTCCTTGCACCATGCAGCTGCCGCGGATAAAAGGAGTCGCGGGTAATGCATTTGCGGCGAGCAGGAGTTTTGCAAATCGATAGACAACGCGTACGATCGTCATCCGAATTATCTGCAAGAACGGCTTGCATTGGCAGGCTAATACAAACAATAATGGCACGGTACGACGTACGAACAAGGGCTTAAGTATGCGGGCAATGTTTTGAGGACTGGCACGTTTGCCAGCGTTCAGTCCAGGAGGTTGCCAAATGAATGCAAAAGCTGTTTGGAGTGAGCGTGGCAATTCCTCGGTCGCTGCTCGGTACATGGACGTTGTTTTAAAAAAAAAGATCTGCATGATCGCAGTGTTCAATGTGATCCCACTTAATTCAGGAATGTGAAACGTTCCTGTCGATCAGGAGCAAGACATGAATTTGGCTTGTTTGCAACTGGCAAACATCACGTTCGGACGTGAGTCGCACAGAAGGTTGCTCTGTCTGCCTTCGTCCGCTCACACAATGGCCATGCTTTCCATACTTTTGTTGTCAAATTCACTTGGAAAGGGCTGCGGCGACAGAGCGCTTTGACTGGCGAGTGGAAGGTTAGTGTCCACTCAGCCCGTAATCCTTCACGGGTCGATGGAAATAGAGCGTCGCTTTGTGGGACGTCCAACGGTCGTCATCCCATTGACGAAGCCGGGTTCCCGTCATGGGAACGAGGAATGTTTTTTTGAGCCACCTCTGGCTCAAGGCTACCAACACAAGGATCAGCTCTAGGCCCCCGTTGCTCGTTGAGCAAGGGAGACGCGCACTTTTGACGTTCGATGCCACGAATATGCCTTTCGCCCGCCTCTTTTGGCACTTCAATAACGAGCGAATTCAATTGAAAGGCAGAGACGCAATCTCTTAGCCAACGAAAGCACACGGCAAACTCCACCATTAATGTCCATCAGTTCAAAATGACAGCATAGGCTCGCTCGCTCGTACGTACGGTCGGTAGCCACCAACAACGCACCATTGTTACCGGTCACAACACTGGCGGTGGGTACTCTTTGATGACTCGCAAGCATTCTTTGATTATCAGCTTCAGACGGCCGGGCTAAATAAAGCGGTTTGTGTCTGTGCCGATCGTGCTCTGGCGGTCCTCACAGAAACCCTCCTCCTACTCCTACGCGCGACCGAGCGAGCGAGCGAGCCTGTGTCGCTGTTTGGGGAGGGTTGGGGAGAAAGTTTGTCCGTGTGTGTCTGTGACACGCGCGGCTGCCGATGCAGTCGAGCGCCGCTTTGCATCAGCCCCGCAGGTGTTTTAGTGGCCGTAACCCAAGCCCACAATTACAGGTAAAGTGCTTCTTCCACTGATAGCTATCTCCGTGTCTCACTAATAGGTCTACCGTAAGCTGCCCGGCGAAGCATTATCCGATCCGGTAATTGTAGTATTAGACAAGAAAACAGAGACTTGCTTGTAATTGATAAATTAGGCTCGCTGGCGAAGCAGGTGTGGGTGCTCACGGACGCTCGTGTTTCTCTGGGGGGATTTCAGAGGAGGCTAACGCGGCTCTCTCGCAAGACTAATTAGGGTTCACTTTGAAAGGCCATTCGTTTGCCGCAAACACAGAGGTTACCCCACCGTCATTCGAGAGGTTTTATAATCCAAGAATGAATGCATTGATAGAGGCTTTAATATGTCGACTATTATTGCGTGAAACGTCGGCTGGTGGTGAATTAGCTTATTTATTACGGCAACAACATTTACGACACATTTGTCGGACAAATTCGATTGAATTGCTACGATTTTTTCGCAAATATTGCAAAAAAAATTAACACATATCTGCAACCCAACAGGTGTAAATATTCAAATCGTGCCGATTAGTATTTCAAGTTGGCAACGCGAAACTGTAGAAATATGACTTTCCTGTCTTATTAAATTAGGGCAGTCTGACAAATGAAACAAGCGAACAAGTGTGCGGCCTTTTATCTTCCTGACAGCAGCTCATCTTGCGGCGCGCTCGTTGGGAGTAAAGTGGATGAGCCCCGTGATCAAAAACAACGTCATTTGTCTCGCACAGCCCACGCCGCGAGTGGACCCTAACGCGTCGGAGCCACGGTGGCTTTAATCAAAGCGAATCGCTAAACTCAACGTCCCGAGCGAGGGCAAGTGGTCCGCTCCATAAATCTGCGTCTCCTCCTGCTGCTTGAACTCGTCTGCCACCGGAGCCAACTTAACTTCGGCGCGCCACTCTTTTCACGGAGCCCTGGGAAGTCACAGACACGCTTAAACGGAGCTTGCAGCCACCCTTTAAAACAAACAAAAAACCCCACACACACTGGCAAAGCCAAGGCTAAAATAGTGCCTGTAATTAGGTGGCCATCGGAAAGGAAGCTGAAAACCTGGCAACACTAGTGCGCGTCTTCTCTGATGTGGGAATAAAACACATCCCCCCCCCACAGAAATAACCGCGCATTTTCACTGTCAAATTTTAATGTGCTTTACTGATATTTAGCCCTGAAGGCTATGCTGTGGTAAACTGGAAAATGTGGTATTAAACCGCTACATTTAAACGAGAGTAAGATACTTTTAATTATAAGTGGGATATATTTTCTTCCCCTATTTCAATACGCTGAATGTAAACGAGACGTTAGCGCCTGGCAGATTAATACCAAGTTTCATATCGCCTTTTCTTCCATGGAAATAAATAAATATTTCACGACACAGCATTGCGTCAAAACTGCTACGACACGGCAACCTCAATGCCAAAGGTTCAACAACAATTAGCACAACATCCACGTACATCAGACGATGACCTTAATTAATACGAGCGTACTCGTCGCACTCTTAATATCGCCGCGGATTATTGCTTGAACGTCGGAATGTTAGCGCCAGGTGTGATGAATGAGCTTGGAGAGATGGATGGGAAGCTCAATAAGTCATCCAGCCAGATAACCGCTCAGACTGCCCTGCGCCCAAGGAAGTCTATTAGCCTTCGTCAATCCGCGGAAACTGTCCCACGCTCAGGACTGCGGCTCAAAAGAGAAAAAAAAAAGTTCAGCGCCGTTTCGTAATTGAAGTGGCCAGCGTTAATGATGTCTCGTTGGTTATATTGAAGTGTGACGCGCGGTAACTGAAGGGTTTGCATTCGCGATTACTCCGATCGGTTTGTTCGGTAGGATGCTTATTCTGTTTCATGTTTCGTTACTAAAAATGATGTAGGCTTTTCGGTATTTGCGGGGACAACATGCTTTTTTACACGAGGCTCTTCAAACAACGTATGCCTTTTGATGCGCTGCGGACTGTCTAAAGGCGGCCCTTGTTTGGTTCACAGTTTTATCACAAGTGACTAGCGGCGCACGATAGGGCACGTGCTCATGAAGGACTGAGGGCAAGCACGTGGGCAGACACGTCCGTCATATAGAATGGCGAGTATTGAATACCGTGCACTAGCAGAGCAGCGATAGAGTCAAGCTGAGAGTCACTTTGACTGCAGTCTGACCCCAGTCACTTTGACTGCAGTCAGGGTGACAGTCGCTTTGACTACAGTCAGACTCACCATTGGTACCGCCTTTTGGCGTCATCTGGTCCAACCCATGTGAGACTAGGCTCTAAGGAAAGCTGTCTCGGGTGTGGACCAATCAACTTCAAGGACAGTGCATATATTATCAGAGTTATGTTTTTTGTTTGCATTATGACTGCAGATATTGTGGTCTATGCAAACATGACTCCTCGTAAAAAAGGCGTCAGTTTTGTTGCCAGATAGAAGGGTAAAACAACTATTATTACAGTCAGACTGACAGTCACTTTGACTGGGGTCAGACTGACAGTCACTTTGACTGGGGTGAGACTGTGAGTCACTTTGCCCGGACTTAGCACACGAGACCTACTGCGTACTCTTTGGATTTGTCGGTAAAGTAACGTTAGGAAATAAATAAATAACTAAAATAGAATGAAAACAACTGTTGTGCTTATGCTTCGTTGTCCTCACCTGAAGAAGGACGCTTGTGTTGCGTCCGAAACGTCGTGATTTGATTTAATTTTTTTAGTTGGCTTCATTTTATTTTATTTATTTTATTTTAAACCTACGTGACTTTACCGAAAAAAAACAAAGAGTACCTACTGCATAAGCTACCAACGGGTAGACAAATTCACGAAGTCACTTTAAATGATTCGTAATAAAAAAAAACCCCCCAACATATTTCGAGACTTCACGCCGTCGTCCGACGAAGCTTGGCCACGTCGATGGTTTGTCGAGGCGATTCGCGATTGTAAAATTGCTCACGAATTTCAACGTTACAACATACAACGACAACAAAAAGACACACCCGGTAGGGTAAGTTGCCGTCGTAAAGTAAAAAATAAATAGAAGAGTCGTCTCAACCCACGCACACGTGCGCGCTGCGGGGTGATGGATCACAATGGCTCTGAAGCGGTGCCTTGATTCCAGAGCGCCGCAGTCAATAAAAGCGCAGCCCGGCCACTCCATTCGTCACGGCCTCGCAGAAGGCCACCAGCCCCAGGCCCATTAACACGGAGCCATAAGCTGCTCTGCAAATCATTAATGGGACGCTTGCAAGAGGCCGTGTCATGTTAAATCTGGAGTCTGTGCGTTGTGAGTGGCGGCCCTGGCCGAATAGGTGACAAACACGTTCATACTCTTAGTTCTTTCGGTGAAGTCACGTAGGTAAAAAATGAAATTAAAATTAATAAAACAACTAAAAATAATTAATTAAAATTCCATTTTTTTACCTACGTGACTTTACCGAAAGAACTAAGAGTATGAATCCTTGCAGTCACGAAAGCTTCAAATCAAGGACAAACACGTTGCTTATCTATATCGGGGTTTTTTCTTTTTACAATAAATACTTAATCATGGGAGCTCCCGTGCCAGTATCAAAACATGAGAATAGGTTTTCCAAGAAGATGAATTCCTGCAGTCACGAAAGCTTTAAATCGAAATGAGAATAGGTTTTCGCCTTTCTGGCAATAAAACAGTTGTGTGAAGATGTTAAAAAGGGAGTTCCCATGGTGTAGCTGCTCAACACTGAGCTCTCAATGTCCTGATGGTGGCATTGTCTTCGTGCTGTTCGCCTTTTGGCGAAGTCCTCCGGTCTAACACTGTGTGAGACGAGGCTGTCTCTGGTGTTGACCAATCAGTTTCAGAGGCAATGCATATACTACCAGAGTATGTTTCTTGTTTGCATGTTCACAGCAAGTATTTGTGGTTAATGCAGACATGATTCCTTGCAAAAGGTGTCTGTTTGGTGTTTTAACATCTTAACGCCTGTTTTATTGCCAGAAAGGGTAAAACCTATTTCTATGAGAAATACTTGCTCCACTGATGAGACTCAAACATTTACAAATAAGTTATATTTTGTATCGATATAATCGGTAAGTACAACTGTGCACTCTGATGTTGTAGGAGAAATCATTCATTAAAAAGTCTATTTTAATTAAGTGGAACGTGTTGTCTATATTTATTTAAAGTTGCGCATTTTGATGTGACGTCACATTTCTCAACCCCCCCCCCCCCCTTGTTGCACATCGTCACAAATGTCTGAACCCCCCCCCCCCTAGGTGCGTGACGTCATTTATGGACGGGCCTATAATTCATCACGTGACCTCTGGTCATCCTCGCAGCAGCAGCTTCTGGATCGCCATCGAACAACGGCGCTCGCCGCAGCGCGCACTTTCATGCGCGCTTTTGTGGCCGTCTGGACCGCTCTCTCCTTGCGATATGAGGAAGCCACTGGAGCTGTGCACTTTTGAGTCTAGATTGAAAAAGACGAATTTCATTTAGAATTGCTTTTCGTACTCTTTGGTTCTTTCGGTAAAGTCACGTAGGTACAAAATAAAATAGATCACGACGTTTCGGGCGCAACACAAGCGTCCGTCATCAGGTGGGAAAGCATGGTCTGCTGCAGACCAGCCACGAAAGCTTCAGATCAAGATTGCTTTTCGTGTTCAGTTTGGTGGCCTTCACCCTGCACCTCCGATTAGCACGCACGGTCGGCCACGTACGGTGCGAAAGACGGTCACCGTACATGCACGCATGCAGCAGGGCTCACTAACTTTGACGATAGCGCTTCTGCATAGCCCTTTTCTGCATTCAGCGCCTACTCAAACAGCCCAAGACCACCCCCCACTCCCGCCCCCGTTGGCTATTTGTTCTCAATGTGCCACTCACAGAGCTCTGCCTCGGATTACAAAAAAAACCTAAGACGCTAACAGGAGACTCGGAGAACCTCTTTGCTCTAACCAGCGTAAGATATAGCGCTCGGCATCACTTGGCGATCCTCGATTCGGAAATGTAACAAACAAAACATCCACATTTGTACGACAGGAGCCAGTCTCGCCATGGCAAACGGACGATCATCGTTGACGCCAGTCGCATGACGGGCTGGGGAGGATCGATGAATTCCGCGCTCTGACACAACGCCATCTGACGAGATAAACTTGGGAGCGAGAAAAAAAAAATAAGTGGACAGCTTTGCAGTCCTAATTCACGCTGCATGTTGACAAATTGCCTAAGTGCTAGATTAAAATGACAAAAAAAATTAAAGGATCGGAAATTTGAAATGCGGCGCTGATTAATGTCGCGTAAAATATCGTGGCAGTAGCTAATTAACAGAGTTGATTAATCCACCGCAGTACTTAATAAAAACTACTCTGCTTGGAACATAATTAATCTTCGAAAAGTCTAATGTTCCATTAATCCAACAATGCAGAGCCTAAAAACACCTTTAAATCTTCGACAAGCGTTCGCATTGATTTCATGTGCTCCTTTATATTAAAAAGTAAGCCTTGGTGAAAAGAGATTATCTATCACCAAATTATATTTCTGATGCACGTGGATATAGAAGCACGGTCGTACGTGGTTATGAACTTTTTTGGGGGTATATATATAGGGCTATTATAAATTCATTTTTGGCACGGTAGCGAAACAAAGCCAACGTTGTATTGCATTGAAGTGCGTAGCGCATTAGCGCACCAGAGCATTATTAAACAGCGGACGTGGCGGGTGCGTGTGTTAATATCAGAGTCAATAATGTAATCGAATATAATCAATTTCCTCAGCCGTGACCCTATTATCTGCAACTCCGATTATCCGTGGCCCTCAAAATAATGGAATAAAAAAACACTCTTAGGAACGGTGTGTGTTTTTTTGTTGTTTTCACGGATAAGAGGAGTCGTGTGGGATATTCTCATTTAGCAGCAAGCAAATGTGCAGATAAGAGGAATTACTGTAAGAGAAAGGCACAGATAACAGCATTCACTGATAGCGCCCCCCCCCCCCCTACATCGATGCGGATGAGAGGAGTTTCAACCCAATACTTTTTGTTGAAGCCCTTAGAAGAATAAGTTTGGAATTTTTGTAAAGACGTCGTATAGGAAGGTCCACACGTGCACAGGACTGCAAATACTCAATTGACAACTACGTCAATTAAGTACCGTGTGTGTCGTGCAATGGGTCATTGCAGTGACTATAATACAACGGTATATTACACATAGAGTACTTTAATTTATTATTCTAATTTTAAAAAGTTTATATGTTTCAAGAACTGCTTGTCAAAAACAATGATTGTCAGCGTCTTGTGGAATTCAAATTCAGCAATTTTTTTCACATCGTCATCACCACCACCACCGAAGTCTCTTTTACAAGGACACGCCACGTGTCTTGTCAGGCCTGAAATCATTCCTCGAGATCCACATTACAATATACATTCCAGTTATGTAGCCCGTGAGCTCAGACCAGATAGTGAATTTGTACCACCAGAGATGGCATGGCGTGAGTGGTTCACATTTTGTTTATGGGACAGTTAACAGCGAATTATGCAATACCAATCGTATGTATGTTGAATTTCTTTCACACCGTACGTAGCCCACCGTGTAAATCGGAGGTGCGGGGAAAGAACAACAAACTAAGCACACACAAATCACCATTCTTAGTCGTGCAAATAAATCGGTACTGCGAATATTTTGGTACCAATTTCTGCTATGGCCCATAGACTAATAAATGAAACACCTGCATCCTGAGAATAGTGTTTAAGAGTGTTAAAAGGCGAGTTGGTTGGCACGGGTTTTTTTTCCTTCTGAAAATCAGAAGAGAAGAAACCCAACTGACCTCATCGCCAACATCGGAATTGAGAGCCCTGATTGAGATCGTCCAGAATACGTTTGATGCATATCATGTCCGTATTGTTCCATGGAGGCTGATCTATTACGTGATATATATATTAAATAAAAAAAACACTGTCCGTCTATTGGCCAGCAAACCTGCAAAAGTGGCATGAATCAGTGTGCGGCATGAGAGGCACGTGCATTTCACATCGATAGGGGCTCAACGTTAGGAGATAAGAAAAGCGGCCCCTGAAATGTATCGCTCGTGCCACGGCTGGTGGAAGGGGCTCCACTAGAGGGAGCTCAAGAGTGCCCCTCTTGGAGAGCATTTCACCAACTCATCTATGCCCGCCAGAATCTTGAAAGGGGTGGAAGAGTGCCCACAAATCCCCCCATCGCACGTGACCTGCCGATCGACTCACTGTGGTGCAGCCATTTAGCGCCACAGTGACGAGATGTTAATTACCTCGCCTGGTGTGCAGGAGGATCGTGGGTTCAATCCCGACCCTGACGCCTGCTGCTGTATATTCGAAGTTTGCATGGCCGCGTGGATTTTTCTCTGGGTTCTCCGATTTTTCCCTCCACACTTCATGCGTCGAAAGCATTTGGCTGCTACGAATGTCCACGTGATAAGCCACTTCGTTGAGCTATCATTTGTGGCCAGGCCGCTTCTGCAAAAGAGCTATAAAACTCAGCGGACCCTACCTGGTGAAATAAAATAAAACACACATTTTAGTTTAGTTTCAAACTGCAGGGTGGACAGAGGCAGCGGGGAGATTTTTGAGACGTTCCCGTTGTTTCAACTGCCGAGCCCTGAGATCAAACCGGCGACTTCTCGATTGCAGGTCCAGTGTGCTGAACCATAACGCCGTTGCCGTATTCCATCAACGAGCTATGCACGCGGCTACAAATACAGCGGACGAAGCGATTTGAAGAAAATTCAAGCACGCTGGAAACCATCAAGATGGTTTCAAAGACGGGCCGAAACATAAACAAAAAGGCACTCGAACATAACGCGTGTAGGTCAATTAGGCGTACCGCGCGCTAATTTAACAAAACAGCGTTTCACTCCGTGCAATGAATTTGGGCATCTGAAGTTTGCGCTGCGTTGCCACGGCGCTTCTGGGACATTGCTCAAACTTTCCATGAAATATTCGGCGCGTGCGAAAGAAACGGCCCTTTGTGAGAAGGCGTAACCCGGAGGCACTCTTCCCTCGCGTCGCTTCGCCCACAGACATTCGGAGGAAGAATTGTCGCGCGAACCAGGCCCCGTCTCTCAGCCACGGCATTCCTTCCGCAGGCGGATGACCAACGCCCCCGCGCGCGCGCCGTCCAGCGAAATTACCCCGCACGCTGCCTCGCACGGGTCGAGAATACGAGTGTGATTACACATTGTTGGACTCTCCCGTCAGCTTGTGTGTATGTTCCGTGCCGTCTTCCGCATGCGCAGAGCCAAGGGCGGAAATGTATTAGTTTGCCCCCAGCGAGAAAAACGTCTGCCGATTGCGGGTCTGGCTCTGTGAGTCTTCGGAGGCTCAGTTCACGATGGCTGTGTCTGGGCCAGGCCAGTTCACAAGTGCTCCTAATGGACTGTGAATCACTTCACCTGTTAACATGCTTAAGTGCAACGAAGCCTGAGTCTGAGGGTGAAATAGTGTTAATGTCAAACCGTACCAATAAACGGCCTCGCCTGTTCGCCTGCTCCATTATACCCAGCATTGCATTCCATTATGGGAATGCGGTTTCAGAAGGGGCTTTCGGAGCATGGCAGCAGTAAAAACCCGCATCAGTTGCCGACAATGCAGCTGAAAAATCGTTAGTCTCAAGCGAGCTCTTACACTTTCTATTTAACAATTATTAGGCCTGCCTGCATTTGTTACCGGAGGGTCGACTGCCCGCTCAAACCATCCATGAAGCAAATCAGAACCCCTTGTGTGAATCTGCGCACAAACACAACGACGATTTTATGCCAGAAAACCCCTCGATGTGTTAGGACGAACATGCAAAGGAATCCATGATATCAGCAGTCAGTAAGTGGTGTTGTGACGGTCTGTTTCTGCCCTCTATTGCCACTTGGCTTCTGTGCCAGAAACTAAACGTCATCCTTTTCGGCCTCCACCGTTTATCATTATCATCATCGCCATCACGTATCATTATTACGCACCTACGATTAGCACCGCCAAAACCAACACCATGGCTCTGGCCGCGGACTCGAGTGGCAGAGTCCCTCTTCATCAACGTGGAAGTCGAGGAGGAGGTCCAAGTCTTCCCGTACCTCGTGGTGCATTTCTCGAGGGATGGAAAAAGGGGAAAGGATATCGAAGCCCGGATCGGAGCGGCGACGCAGCGATGCGCGCGACGAAGCGGTCTGTGGCCTCAAGACGGGGAGCTGAGCCTTCAGGCAAGGCTCTCGGTATATCGGTCAACATTCGTCCCGATCCTGAACCAGGGTCACGAAACCTGGATCCTGACGGAAAGGACGCGCTCAAGGGTGCAAGTCACAGAAATGGGCTTCCTGCGCCGGGTGGCAGGGCTCTCTCTCTCTCTCCCCGGGCTCTCCGCCACAGACTCGACGTCCAGTGGGCACTACTGAGCGTGGGGCGAAGACAGCTACGGTGGATGGGTCATCTGCTAAGGATGCCGAAAGAAAGACTCCTCCCCGGGACACGTTCGAAGGACGTCCACCAGGCAATAGACCCCGAGGCCGCTCGCGATCGTGCTGGGAAGACCGGCGTGGTGCGCCTGGCCGAGGAGAGACCGTGGATCATGGAGCCACAGTTGGTGCCCCTGGCAGAAGACAGGGTGGAAGAAGGGCCTTGGTGGATTGATTGATTGACCTCTGATTAACAGGGTCGGCTACGTATGCGGTGCGGGAAGAAGTTCAAAGTACATACCCAGTCTCAAGACTCTTTTCAAGGGGGGTCCTGCCAGGTTTTCGCAGTACGGGGCGATGCAGCTGCTGCTGTGTGTAATCCCAATTGAGTAGTTGGCAGCGAAATGTTTTCAGCATTGGGAAGTTTGGCCAAGACAAATTTCTCTCTACGTGCATATTATCCATGGGAGGAAACCCATTCAGAACAGGCGGGGGGGGGGGGGGAGAACATACGTACTCCACACAGGAATGCACCCCAGTCGGGAATCGAACCCAGGTTCCTCTTGAGTGCTGCTTACCACTGAGCTACCCTCCCACCCATGAAATAATTTGTTAAAATTATCCTTGCAGCCACGAGTGGCCGCTATATTCACCCCAGTATTCACAATTTATCATCGAATCGAAATTTCTAAAACCCAAAAATGCGATAATTCATCGAATCGCTGAATAGGTGAATTGTTACATACCTTGTAGTGAACACCTCCACCACCAATCAATCCTATACCAGCCTCTGTGATGATGTGAGTAGGAGAAAATAAAAAAAATAATGATGATACAGCAATGATCGGCGATGGGTTAATCCACTGCTGGATGAAGGCCTCTCCAAGCCGCGGCCATCTCTCACGATCACGCGATGTAACAGACAACAAATTTGAAGATTGTACCAGGCCCATCGTGAACGGGCGTTAACAACAATGCACGATGCTGACTGGACGTCACGCGCGCATGGGTTTAGCTGCTGCTCGTTCAAATGTATATATTTTTTGTAAAGCATTTCAGAACGACCAACGCTCCTGCCACGAATATCGCTTGCAATTACAATTCCTCGGGGAATATCCCGCGACGCTTCAAACTCGGACGTGGAAGTCCATGATCCGTTTTTTTTTCTTCTCCCTCCGCGTTTAGAGTCGACGCCACGCGTGCAGAGCGTTTGTCTGCAATAAAATGTCCACGCGATAAGCCACTTGGTTGAGTTATCGCTTGCGGCCAGGTCGCTTCTGAAAAAAAGGTGCACAGCTCAAAAATAGTATGGCAGTTAGTAGTTTTACTTGGACGTGAGTACGTACAGTATTCCATGTTTCAGAAAAAAAATGCCTTTCAATATTGTCGTTATAAAAATCCTAAATGATTGCTGTCCAAATCTAATCAGCGAGTGAACACAAAATAAAAATGTACCAATTCTAGATTTGAAGCTTTCGTGACTGCAAGGATTCATGCTCTTAGTTCTTTCGGTAAAGTCACGTAGGTAAAAAATGAAATTAAAATTAATAAAAATAAAACAATAAAATCACGACGTTTCGGAGGCAACACAAGTCTCCGTCATCAGGTGGGACCGTCACAGCCAGATTTGCTGCATCAAGGGTACCACTCGAACAGCCCTTTGCCTATCCACTGCTGTATGCGCTATTTTAATAATTGTATAAGCATAACATACGGTACTGTCGTGAACCAATGTCCCTACGTGTCTCTTTGCGAGTCGAGTGGACACTGGATTTAAGGTAACCGTATGCAGGTTAACTTGAGTGTTCTTTTTGAGCCTCAGTACCTTGGTCAGCAATTATTTACGGAAATTAATCAACGATGGTGTTACGAGAGGAGGGGGAGGGAGGGCAGTACATCTCTTAAAACAAACATTTCTGGTAAAGTCCTTGAACTGCCTCGCATAGCGCACCGAGTTGAGTCATACTGTACGTCCAAGCAGCTTACACAATGATTTAAAGGAAGAAAAAAAATAACCCGTAAAAACAAAGCTTTTCACTCTAAATCCTTTATATGCGTGGCGGCTAGAGTCCTCTCGTCCTCTGGCTTGAGATGGCTGCCACCTATGGGTCAGATGATTGTCTGGCAGCATTAAGCAATTGGTAAATAAATATGTATTTATTTTTCCCTAAACAGTGTAAAATTTTGGAAAAACTTTTTCACGAAAATTAATTGTCACGCACAACGAGTCTGTGTGGAAAATGTCAGCTCGATTGGATCACGGGAAGTGGGTTAATAAACGACCGAAAGATTTGCACGGTCGTAAGCAAGCAAGCAAGCACGCAAGCACGCAAACACGCAAGCAAGCGAACTTAATATAAAGGATTTAAAAACACGCACCGCTTTTCATATTTCTATATATTCTGTACCAAGATTGGGAAGTCTCTGTAGAGCTTGAGATCGATCTCTGAGTCGTGTTGCATTGACAACAGCGATAGCGCTCAACCTTCAACGGTGCGACTTCAACACTGATGACGATGCCTGGAAAGCACAAAAGGAGTTCACAAGAGGTCGCAAACAGACAGCTCCTCGTCAAAGACCCCGACGACGCAGGCGATCCTTGGCTTCGATCTTCCTGCAAAACGAATTTGGGTGACAAATCCAACATCGCATCCGCACACACACACACACCGTGGCAGCACTTACTGCTCAAATGTGAAAGCGAAGAAACCCTCCCTTGGCAGTGTGGCTCGTGACTGTGGTGATCACCCACAACGGTGCATGGAGCAAATAACGACCCGATGTCCAATTCACAAATACGGCGGAGGAGGAGGCATCATCGCAGCGAATCAACTCGGCCAGATGCAATTATCTCGCTCAAGCGCTGCAGTGTGGAGTTATAGTTGTTGATCGAACGCAACATCGGCGGCCACACGAAGAAGAACAGTCATCACTACCGCATCTACGGTGGACTCAACTTAGATTGCATAACAGATTATAGCCTAATAGACACTCGACTGGAATATTGATGTTGTTCGCGGTGCTACCTATCGGGAGCGGTGGTGTAGCGGTTAGCGCGCTGCGTTACGAACCTGGTGACCCGGGTTCGATTCCCGCTCACGGCCAACACCAGTGACGATTATTTGAACCGATCCTGGGCCTCCCTTAGGTCGACTCAGCCTCAAATGAATACCGGATGCGATGTGTGAACATTGCCACTAGGGAGACAAAGGCGGCCGGGCGTGGTGTTGGCCAGCCATCTTCTCGTATGCCGTGCCGGCTTTCATAGGTGCTCGCTAATAGCACTCGCCCCAACAGTCTGTTAAGGCTAAACGGGGGATCTTTGTTTTATTTTGCTACCTATTGAAAGGTTGCAAGTTCAAATCCTGATTGGGGGTTGACTCAGCCCTTGCATGTCTCTGCAGTCGACACAACAAGAACCACTTTGGGGAAGTCAACAGTGTTTGTCCTGTGGAGATGGATATACTTGCCCCTGCCATAGGAATGTAGAGTTTCCACTACTGGCTCATGGCTGTAAACAGGAGAGCACCGGCTTGATGCTCATATGATCAGCAAGTCACTCATCTTGACCACGAGTGTGTTAGTTTACAAGGAATACAAACTAACCTTGAGATTAACATCACATTGCCATCACCGACAACGAAGCTAAATGCAAATGTGACGTTTCAATATATTTATTGAGACGCATATCAGGCACATTGGGTTTACGTCTTGAGTACTGAAGGGAAGCTCTGGTCAAATACATCCGAGCAGTGAAATTGGCAACAAAAAGCAGAAAATATTCCGCGATGGAAAACGGAGACGGTGCGCGCTCGCCTCTGAGCTTTTGGACACAGATGTACAACGCACATTCCATTAGACAGGGATGTTTGCACAGCCCTTGAACCAGGCATGTAAATATTTCATTAGCTTGCATAACAACCACGACTCGTCACTAAGTGATGGTAACGGTTTGCTACAGGTAAAACAAGGTACAAACACGCTTTCCGCCAGAGGAGCCGCCCGTACGTAGCTTATCACTTCATTGCTGGAACATGCCATTCATGCATTGAGATGATGGATAACATAAGAATAGGCAATAAAACAGGAGGTGTTAGGATGTTGAAACACCAAACACCGGGCATCAAGTCCGCATTAGCCACACGTACTTGTGGCAAAAACATGCAAAGCTTATTGATATTTATTCATCATTTTGATAGTGGCAATAAAAAATGTCCCGTAGATATTATTCATTGAGGTCTTCAAACCTTGGTCCGAGTGATGTCTTGCTTATGTGCGCAATGAGGCAGTGCCCATGTCCTGGTTACAGCACGAAGCCAGTGGTGGAAATTCCACGTTCCTATCTCAAGGGGAAATTCTACCCACAGAACAATCACCACTGACTACCCTCACAAAGTGGTGCTCGTTTTATCCATCCCAGGTGGATGATGGGTTGAGTCAGTCCCCTGACCGGAAGTAAAACTCGCAAACCATTCCGATTGCGAGCCCCTCGCTTTACCCCGCTGTGTCACATGACCGGTTCAAAGCAAGCTCCATACTTCACCTATTTAATCCCATTCTCTTAACCCAGAACAAACAGCTGATCCCACTCAGGCAGAAAATACCCGTGCTCATACACAACAACAAAGTTACATTTTAACACGTGCTAGGCTTTCGCGACCAACATTATTTACAATAGAGGTGTTTTTGGGTTATATCACGTAAATATATAAATGTGTCGTAAAAACCCGCCACTACTCGACACAGCCAACTAGTAAGCGTCCTCACGTAAACAAAACGTGTCAATTTGCTACGAGTACAGCACACCGGTGTGTTGGAGAGTAAACCCACAACATTTACAATTCGTGTACGGCGTCTCACCAGTAATTACAACCAGCATCATCAGGCGGCAGCCAGATTTGTGGGCAAATCCTCCTGTTTTTTTTCCTTAAACAGACGGATGATAAATGTAATGTCGTCACCTGTGAGACAATCAAGTACGAAGGCCACTGGGGTTATGGAGTAAGGTGAACAATATGACAACAGGCTAAGGGTCAACGATCAATTCAAGCCGAAGTCTCCCTGGCCAGTGAAACAAATCGCTTCTCAGAAGTCCGATCCCCCCATTGGAAACGAGCACGCGTAATGCCTGCACACATCTTGCATGCCCGAGCGCCTCGCATAATGCCACGCAGCTTACATTTCGTGATAACATTTGCCCTATGGCGTGACGTACAACTATTTCGGTTGTGAGGTCAACTCGGAGGTCAACGCAGCCCCACTATCCCTCCAGCGGTGACAAACGAGCGTGGCCGTATGGGAAGTCCCGTGGAGAGAGTGGTCCCTGCTATAAAAATGTGGAATTTCTACCACTGGCTTAAGAGAGATGAGCAGGGCTGAATGTCTTTTCGAACGTAGGGTCCCTATGCATTACTTTTGTTTTTAAAACCCGTGAATGTTCCCGATCTCATCTTCTTGGTTCTTTCGGTAAAGTCACGTAGAAGGGAGGTAATAAAATAATTTTTTTTTAACATAATAAAATAATTCTCACGACGTTTCGGCCACAACGCAAGCAGCCGTCCTCAGGTGAAGACCGAAAGAACAAAGAAGATGAATCCCTGCAGTCACGAAAGCTTTAAATCGAAAGTTCCCGATCTCTTCAGATCTCAGACGCTAAGCAGGACAGATACCTGGACAGCGCCTTGGGTGTGCGAGCACCACGAACAGCAGGTGTTCAGGTGTTATGGGTCGTGCGCCTACGTTCGCGGGCGGCAGTGGGCACATGACCGGCTAAATTGGCCGAAGTCGCAATGACCACGCGCGATGGCGAATGGTGGTCAAACAGCCCCCTCCCACCCACGCCGAAGAAACTGTCAGTCGCCAAATCATGATCGTCAATTGCTCTTCAAGTGCCGGATGAGAGATACGAGTCTATCACAACGAGCGTAGTGTGTGGGGAGACCCGCATCCACCGGTCGACCGACGGAGAGGTCGTACACATGCAACATACCCCATTTGTCATACGTCGTGGCCACGTCGTGTTGTCGGAGCGATGCGCACACAGCTGCTGGGACTTCTTTGGCCACGAGACGCCGCCCAAGTCCCCGGCACCACTTGCAGGTAACGCACGGCTAGGGTTGCCCACTTTCTCCCGGATTTCCCAGGATCCTCCTGTTTTTATCTATCAGGTAGCCCTCTTGGGGAATCTGTAAGTCTCATCGGAACGTTAAAGGTCCTGTTTTTTGCCAATTGCGTAAATACAGTACAACACCACTGAAGACAATGCGAGGACTATGGCGTGGCCTAGAGGTAGCGCATTCACAGCTTGTTGCAGATTGTTCACGGTTCGATTCGGGCGGCCGCCCTGGTTATCACTGCGGTGTGCAATAACCGGAATATTGCTACGCACCGCCCGCTTCACAGTGCACGTCACAGATCCCCCATGACGCCGTTCGCAAGAGTTGGCCATTGCGTGCCAGCGGCAGGTTCCACATTTCTTTTTTTCTCCAAATTAAAAAATCACGCCGCAAATGACTGAATTGAGAACTTGCAAATCAATCAAGGCAAAGCATTTTCACGGGCGGTTCTGAAGGCCTCGCCGATTTTCTTGCTACCGTGAGGTATCTATCTTTCGACTTCTGATGTTTTGTTTGTACATTCAGAGGCGGCAAGCTTTCACACGACAGGCATACAGGCGGCCTCGAACCAGCGAGGCAGGTGTGGGTTTGCCAAGCCGCAGGAGTTCTTGTGCACGGTCCTGTTATCTGCCGGCGTTATAGAAACTCCCATTAGTCCTGTGACCTCATGAACAGTAAGAACCCCACGTTAGTGCAGCCATAGATCAAATGTGCTCGCACAGTGTGCACTGTATACTGTACGCGCACCGGTTTACTGAATTAAAAAAACTGTACAGTACTCTGTTCTGGCAACTGAATTATTTATTCCTCTGCGATTTCTAAAAACAAAAATATCTTTGGGGAAAATTGTTCAGGGCTTCGATTGCAATTGACAAATAAGTCTGTTCGGATTGACACTGAATTATTTAATAATCACTAAAATACAATAACAATATACAGTAATAGTAAAAGTGTTTAAGGCAGTAGTCATTAATATAATAATTTAAACGTAACAAGTAAATCCATGAACACGTTGGAGGTCCTTACATTATGTTTAAAGAAACGCCATTTTTCAATCTAATAAATATCACGTTCAAAATCTTATTTCCATCAAAGAGAATTGATGTAAAAGTTTTGTCGTCAAGATAAACGTGGCTTTTTCTACACTTCACGCGGTTGAATTTTACACGCACAAAAAAACACATCGATAGCGATGCAAAAGCAGTAAAAGATTTAGTGTCACATTAAGGGAGAGCAGCGTGACATCACAAAAGATATTGACCTTTGCGGATACAACCAGGTTAGCAACCGGTGCTTTTTTTTGCCGAGCCATTAAGGAGAGAATGTATCCAACCGAGATATTTTACAGGTTTGTTTTCATTGGCCGGAGCTCAGAATACTTGATGGTGTTTGACCCAGGTGCAACAGTGTGGCAGACAGGTTTAATAGCCTTGGAAATGTCAGCTGCTTTCATTAAATCCTCTGTCATGTTCCAACAAATGCCACTTCCTTGGCATTGTGATGATGCTAAAGGTCAGAGCAGCATGTGTTTTACATTACCCAACCAGCAGCAGGGTGTGCGATCAAAATGACAATGTTGCGGAGAGTCAGAACAGAATACTAAATTCACAGCAACCCAGCAAAAGTTGTCAAGCATCTCTCACCTTTGAGTCCACAACGCACGGACTTCAGCCGCAGGTGGTTCTACACATGGCCTCAGATTCAAGGGACTAAGAGGAGCCACAGACGCACAATAGTTTGTTCGTCTTGCATTGTAAAAGTGTTTCTGCTTAAAATGCTTCGGGAAAGAAAACGCAAGACTTTTGAATGTTAGCATCCCAGTTGAGTTGGATTAGTTGATTCTCTAGCAGAATAAAAAAAAAAAGAGAAAAGTATGTTTCTGTTTGTGGAATTAAGTTTTGACACAATTCTTTTCTCTCTCAAATGAATGGGAGAAACTGTGCTTATTTTTGGGCCAGGACGTAGCAACCCCAATGCAGGTCTCTGAAGGCATTAATGAGTGTCACTGGGGACCTGCCAACAAATGTTTGGACATTGATGCGTTGCAAGCGCAAATAAAAGTTGCACCTATTTTTTTGGAGAGATGGGCGAGCGAGATCAGTTGACGTGCAGGAGTGAGATGAGTTGTAGATGCTTAAGGTAGGTCTTAATCTAGCAGTGGATTGGCCTTCATCCGATTAGCACCCGCACGTCCGATTAGCACGGTGCAAAAGAGAAGTTCCACATACATACGATGCTGATTATTTGAACATCTGTAAATAGGCATTCACACTGAAAATATATGCAGTCCACTGCAATGATTTCATTCAAATTTGTTCACAATTTCGGTGGCTGAACAGACACAATGGCAGAAACAATTACCCCTTGAACAGACGGTTGAAATATTTTATATAAAAAATAATCAATTTGGATGGCACCTTTACGATAACTATGCCTATGAAGATGATTTTATTTCAATTATTAATAGAAGTGTGAGCACGCCTCTGAAACAGGAGGGCATCGTCGTCGTCAGGGGAATTCTCTTCATTCTGCTTGACAAAGTTAGATAACCCAAAGGGAGTATCGCTGACGAACCAGAGAGGCACCGTGAATCTCCGAGGGCCCGCGGCTCATACGTTGCTGGTATCACCTGAAGCTCATTGGGCCGCGGGGGAGTTGCTTGCTTACACTGACAGTGATACCATAATTGCGTTAAGTAGGACACATATTCCAGCTAACAATGCTTATTTATGTAATAATACACAAAGTACCATCGATTGTGGCAAATTGTCCGAGCACTTTCCGACGCTCACGGATCGCACGCCAGTGACACTTTTGAGATAACTATCCATCTATACTCTTAGTTCTTTCGGTAAAGTCACGTAGGTCAAAAATGAAATTAAAATTAATAAAAATAAATTAATTGTATTTTATTTTTATTAATTTTTATGAATTTTTATTTCTTTTTTACCTACGTGACTTTACCGAAAGAACTAAGAGTATGAATCCTTGCAGTCACGAAAGCTTCAAATCTAGAACTGTCTATCTGACAAGCAACGTGAGTGCAGCAGCCGTTAGGCGGGCAATGCATGTGCAGTGCCGGCGTGCGTGCACGGTGTGCATGTGACACGGGGTCCGGTCATCATCTCATTATTAAAGGGGAGCCATTCCCAAGGACCTCCACAATTAACCCCCCCCCTGCATCTCGTCCCACAAGATCTCCCGAGGAGCTTTTTTATCATCGGCGTAACACTCACAGAGAGAGAGAGAGACGTTATCGCCAAAAGAAAAGAGGGCCACGTTTTTTTTTCACTCGATCGAACAATGCACCCCACCCCCACTCCCCTCTTGACAACAGCCAAACCGTTGGCATGATTTACTGTCGCACCGAGACGTGGACACACACGGCCACAGTGCCAGGCCGTTGAACAACTGCCCGGACGAACGCGCCGAAGCACACAAAAGGCGACCCTGTCTGTCTCTTTTCTCGACTCCACAAGGAGGAGCGGTCACTTTGGCGTCGTTGTGTAAATCATAAGCGAGTGCTAATTGCACCTGCCGAGTCGTGGATGTGGCTCGTCACGTGGTGCCGTTCCCCCATTTTTTTTTCTTCCCCTCGCCGTTCTCTGTCCGCCGCCCTTCTCTGGATTCTCGCCCGCCCTGCTAAAGTATTCCCCGACGAGTGCCCTTGTAGACGTACAATGCGGCTTTCAAGCAATTCACTGCCGGAAAAACTAAGAGAATGCCAGAAAAAAAAACCTTTTGGGGTTTTCATTATCTAGCTCAGAGGTTTGGCATGCAGGTTTCTGAGCAGTCTCATGGAACCTTTATAGAGTTAGAAAGTCTACGAACGGTGGCGATTTACCACGCCGCAACGCGGGAAGCTTTTGGAGACACACAAATCTGATCCATTACATTTGATAGGGGTATTAAGTTGCCTGAAAATGAATGGCAATGCTGGCAAGATGAGACAAACATTCAACTGTTCCTTCACAACAAGGTTCACTTTTCGATTTAAAGCGTTCGTGACTGCAGGGATTCATATTCTTGGTTCTTTCGGTAAAGTCACGTAGAAGGGAAATAATAAAATAATAAAAATAAAACAATTAAATTCTCACGACGTTTCGATTGCAAGAAAATGTAAAAACATTCTTGCTGTGGTTTTCACACCTGATGACGATTGCTTGTGTTGCAATGGAAACGTCGTGAGAATGTTATTGTTTTATTGTTATTCTTTCATTATTTCCCTTCTACGTGACTTTACCGAAAGAACCAAGAATACAACAAGGTTTCACGTCGATAAATGTGTACAAACTTGCATGCAGCAAAAAATATATATATATACTTTATCTCTGCACGCCTCCAAAAAGCTGTACTCGTGGAAATGTGTGAAATGCTGCATCTGGTCCACCGGGTCACATTACCGCCGAGTCTGACACCTGAGCCACCCTGCTCATTTGGGAGCTCACGACGGCATTTGCAGGCGACAGCCGCTCTGGTGTCGCATCGAATGGGAGTGATCCACCAGCCATCGCATTAGGGGTGCACAGAGTCACGCGGCCTTAGATATGTCTCCATTGACACATCTGTGTACGTCCGTAACAACGAGAGCTATTAAATGAAGGCTTTAATGAGCCGTAATCCACTCTACAGCGAAAAAAATGAGACATTGTTGTCATTGTGGGTGGCAGGTGTCTGCAGCGGTCGTAAGACTTGTACAGCACACCAACACGCACCCGGGTTCGATTCCTAACTCTGGAACCTTTCTGTATGTTCTCCTCCTGATATGCAATGGGTTTCCCCTGGGTCTTCCTGTTTCCTCCCATAGTAATAATGAAAAAAAATTCCCATACATTGTCACATTGGTTCTGGGCAAAAAAAAAAATCCCAAATGTCGTTAAATCACCTGCAGGTTACTCAGATGGGATGATAGCGCGTGTCAGCATCGCCCCCCCCCCCCCTACTGAAGAAGAGTCGAGACTCGGTGAGACTATCATGGGTAAACAAGCAGAGTATAGTAGTCGTAGTCATAATAATAGTCGTGTACAATTTTGAGGGATTACTAAAATATTTTGTTCGGGGTGATGAGAGCTCTTCGGTTGGAGATAAGCATGCCAGCATTGCCACTCCCAAAATTATACGTAAAAAAATATACGCGCTTTAATTAGCCACGTGGTGCCCCCTCGCCCCGCATCTCCTCTCTGTTCAAAATTGTCATCCGATGTGGAACAGGGTTTCAATGTTTACAGAGATAATCTCATCTGAAATCAATGGCATTGGAAGTGTAGTCGGAACAATGTAATTACAGCACCATGTAAGGGGGAGCTCATCACTCCTTATTTGATTAATTCCGAGGCAGCTGCAGCTTGTTAAACATTTACGCTGCCCCCTTAAAGACACAGCCGTACCCACATGATTTGTGGAACCCGGAGATTTTATATCCGTTAATTTAATAAATGCCCCACCGCCAATTTGGAAAATTATAATGGAGTGAAACTCCAGTCGCGGTGCCCGTAATGTGCTCGCGAATTATCTCTGCCAAAAAGCCACAATCATGTACCACGACATTTCTGTCAAGCTCAAACGTTTGGAGCCACTGCCAGTTTGCCCAACAGATTTATAGCCGTAACCCACGCAAGCACCTGGTCCTTCTTACACGGGGAATGGAAGCTACACACGTGTTGTAGGGTTCACGCAATACATTGCATCGGTGTCTGTATAAATACGCGGTGTGTCATCGTAGCGTAACTAATGATACCCAAAGTTATTTGAAACAGTTAAGAAATTATAAAGTATAGCACAGTGTTGTATTGAGTACGGTACTTTATAATATTCTACCGTAGTTGAAGATTCATTGCTATTTTTGTGAAAACAAGTTGCCGCATGAATGTAGTGTACGCACAGACTCATGACTCATTCTAGATTTGAAGCTTTCGTGACTGCAAGGATTCATACTCTTAGGTTTTTTCGGTAAAGTCACGTAGGTAAAAAAATTAAATTAATAAAAGTAAAATAAAACAAATTAAAAAATAAAAATTTTAAAAAAAATTCACGACGTTTCGGAGGCAACACAAGCTTCCGTCTTCATTGCTTTAATATTGGAACCAACAACAGCCACATGTCATTCTATTCTATTACTGTGTACGATGGCAATATGTCCAGGAGCGAAATGCCAATGTCGACGTCTGTTGACCACGACGATAGAACTTTCAGGAGAGAGTTCGTGTGGTTTTGCTATTCTGCCATCGAAGGAGCGCAGACGACAGTGGTTTACTATGTGGTGCATCGTTTGGGTTACATGGCTACAATCGCTTGCCTTCAATTCCCCATTTACGGGAAATGCCGATGTCCTGGTGCGGTTCATAGTTGCACCACCAGTGTCTTCGAGGAATGTCACAGCCACGAGGGTTGCGATCCTGATACCTTGAATGAGGCGTTCATTCCGGACTAAATCTATCAATGCGTATACACAAGAATTGCCACAGTATACTTCAACAGCACAGTACCTAACCGAGAGATTGAGACTTTTACAGAGGCAGGCGTTTGAGAATTGACGTTCTTGTATCTCCAGCTATGAAGTTAACGTCGTTGACAGAGAGCCACTGCTCACACTGCAGGTCGTGCGGAGGATCTACGATCCCACGTGTCCTTCGTACACTTGAGTGTCCAGGGTGCTTAAAAACAATTGCAAACACTTATATGGGACTATAGTTTGTAATGGAAAAAGAACGGATACTACTACACTGTAGCATGATAACAAATGTAATGTTCATCTTCTTGGTTCTTTCGGTAAAGTCACGTAGAAGGGAAATAATAAAATAATAAAAATAAAACATAATAAAATACAATTTTCACGACGTTTCGGCCACAACGCAAGCAGCCGTCCTCAGGTGAAGAACAGGGCTGTCCGAAAGACAGCGTCTGAATGAGCCCTGTTCTTCACCTGAGGACGGCTGCTTGCGTTGTGGCCGAAACGTCGTGAGAATTGTATTTTATTGTTTTATTTTTATTATTTTATTATTTCCCTCCTACGTGACCTTACCGAAATAACCAAGAAGATGAATCTCTGCAGTCACAAAAGCTGTATATCGAAAAATGTAATGTTAATAGCTTCAAAAAGCCACGAGGTCTCACCACTCGTTCGCCATCTTTGTCAACGAGTGCCTAGAATCTTCTCCAGGTGGTCTCCAGAGCCCCGAAGCAGCACATTTCTTGCGGTATTGTTGCAAATTCTCAGAAGCGTTCAACATTTTTGTTTTAAGCACCCTGCATTTCGGCGTGCCAGTATTCCCGCAGCTGACACAAAACGTCGTGGCACGGTGGATCGAGTGAAGTGTGTCCGTTTTGCGATTTGCCGTGGGCTCTGAAACCCCCTCTGTGCAGTTTTGACCCCGATGTCCGAATTTCTTCTCCACCACCCCAGCCTCATCCCTCGCTGCACGGCAGCCCTAAGTGTGCACTGCGCTACACCTTTAGGAGACGTTCGATTTTATTTTTTGAAAACTCGCAAACAGCGATACAACAACAACAACAACAAAAACGCACAGCACTATTAACAGTACAGTCCTGTGGGTATGCACTGCTAGACGAATGTGTATGTTGAACTTCTTTCGCACCGTACGTTGCCCACCGTAGGTGCGTGCTCATGGGGCTCGTTCTACCATACTTCACCACGCTGGTCAGGTGCGAGTTGATTCATCATTCGGTCGACCGCAAGACCCGTTCAGATATGACACGCTACTGACGTTAACCGTGGCTGGGGCGTTGAACTTCGGTCACTGGGTATAAAAACACTGAGCATCGCTCACCACCCCCACCGCCCCTCTCCCTCCCCCCGTTACAATATCAGTAATACAATATTTAAAGCGTCATCAATCTGTGAGATATATGGCCGTGTTGATGAAAGGTCTCGGAGGTGGAAGCAACGGTCGCGCACGGGGGTAGTGCCACGTGGTGGCCGTCGAGTGTCCATAAGGCGCGCGCCGCTTAGTCGCGCACTCTAGCGTGAGTGGTGCGGCGAGACGGATTTCGAGGGCTTTAACAGCACCCCCAAGGCGGGGTTGGTGGCAGTCAAAACCGACCCGCGAGTACGCTGCGCGAGGCAGGCAATTCGAAACGACCAGGTGTCTGCGGCGTAAACCCACTGGGACAGCTATGCGTTTCCATCTGTCAAGTGAAGCACTGTTTTCCCGTGTCCACTAACGCCAACCCCCCCCCCTCCCACCCCACCCACCCACCCACACATCCACACACGCACACGTTGGACTGCGCCAATGTTTTCCCGCACACGGCACCGTTACAGATTTCGCCGGCACACGAGCAGGCGCAATGGAAGTGGCCTGGCAGAGAGGTTCTCAATGTCTAACTTGGAGGTGTCCGTACGCGGTGCGTGTGCTTAACATAATAGGGGATTGGTGTCGGAAAGATGCGGCCACTGCTTGAGAAAAAATTGGCACATGAAGCCGGAGAGCAAAGTGGAAACAAATGACGAAACGTGCAGTGGACAACCACTTAGGGCTATCTGCCCATGGATGGTGGCGGCAGCGATGATGATGATGATGATGTCTGAGAAGCTGCACCGCAAGGTTAGGAAAGGGTCAAGTGAGACGGCGACCCTCCACGCTGTGTCCAAGCGCGCGCGTGCTCACCCTGCACCCGTGAACCAAGGTGCAGCCCTGAGTTTAAATGGCATGACGCTTCTTCCCAGTGAACACACCAACGTTGGGCCAAAGTTGACCCAACTTTGGGCCAACGTGGTTTGAACAACTGGGCTCAACGGTTGGCCCAGTTGTTCCGCGTTTACTGCGGGGTTACCCGGTTGCCCTCTTGTTGATGTACGCATCGAACAATCCTCCACTTTACGCTGCTTAATTCCCATTGTCTTCCACTGTATTATAAGAATAGGGGTTTCCCCTTTTTTCTGGCAACAAAACTGAAACCTTTTTACGAGGAATCATGCCTGTATTAACCACAATACTTGTGGTCAAAATGCAAACAAAAAACATACTCTGATAATATATGCATTGTCCTTGAAACTGATTGGTCCACACCAGAGACGGCTTTCTTTTGAGCCTCGGCTCAAACGGTGTTAGACCAGAGGACGCCAAAAGGCATACAGCTCAAAGACAATGCACTATCAGAGTAATGAGAGCTCGGGGTGAGCATCTACATCATGGGACCTCCTTTGCCAGCACCAAAATATAAGAATAGGGTTTTCCCCTTTTTTATGGTAACAAAACTGAAACCGTTTTACAACGAATCATGCCTGCACTAAT
This sequence comes from Lampetra planeri, assembly GCF_965212315.1. Taxonomy (NCBI): domain Eukaryota; kingdom Metazoa; phylum Chordata; class Hyperoartia; order Petromyzontiformes; family Petromyzontidae; genus Lampetra; species Lampetra planeri. The sequence goes on along the minus strand of NC_136107.1, from coordinate 2,372,253 downwards.
CACATTACTTGTGGTCAGAATGCAAACAACAAAAAAAACCCGATAAAAGCCATTATTACGAAGCAGTAAAGTACAGCACCCAAGCAAAAACAAAACGCACGTAACGATAACAATGCAGCAGCTACATCCAACATGAGAAACGGTGCGCTTAGAAGTACCGCCTCGGGGATAGATCCACGTTTATTGTTCAGGCGGAATTAGGGCGGAATTGATAATTGGTTTTTTACCCTTCTATCTGGCAACAAAACTGACACCTTATTTACGAGGAGTCATGTTTGCATAGACCACAATACCTGCAGTCATAATGCAAACAAAAAAGATAACTCTGATAATGTGCACTGTCCTTGAAGTTGATTGGTCAACACCCGAGACAGCTTTCCCTTAGAGCCTAGTCTCACATGGTGTTGGACCAGATGACGCCAAAAGGCGCATGTAAACATGACTCCTTGTAAAAAAGGTGTCAGTTTTGTTGCCAGATAGAAGGGTAAAAAACCAATTATCATATTTTTACTGGCAAATGAGGTTCCAATGGTGTAAGGGCGGAATTCTCACATCGTCCGTGCACGCAAAAGTTCAGCAGCCTGCAAAAAAAACGGCAGCCTCCAGTCGCTGCCGTTACTTCACTCGCCGCCAGCACGCAAGTCCCTCCTCCGATCTCACCGATGCCGCGACAAAATCCTCCGAGTAAAAACGAGGCGTGAAAGCGCGTCCACAGGCACAAAACAGCGCGACGCGGCGCAGAGCGCGACGCGTTCCTGCTCCGGCAATTGCGGGCGAAACGTCGTACTCGGATTGTAGACACCGCGGCTTGGCTCTCCAACACACCGGCGTTGCTGCACTCGTGACGAATTGGCCACGTTCTGTTCACGTGACAAACATTACTAGTTGGCTGTGTCGGGTGGGTGGTGGCGGGTTTAACGACACAACATTTATACACTTACTCGATCTAACCTGAAAAACCTCTTATGGATGATATTGGTCGCGAAAGCCTACTGCCTGTTAATCTGGTATTATAAACGCTCTGTCTGTGAGACACACGACGGCTAGAGAGTGCCCCATTGATACGCCACAAGCAACAAGGCAACTCGCCCTCTCAGGCAACTCGGAGTGGATGGCACTTGACGTGTCAGCACTCCACTGTTGCCTGTCTCACGTGGCGTTTGGTTGGGACGGGCGATGCACCAACACCACCACCAACAACAACATCACCAACAACACCACCACCAACACCGCCACCAACACCGCCAACACCGCCAACACCACCACTACCGCCAACACCACCACCACCAACACCACCACCACCACCAACACCACCAACACCACCAGCACCAACAACACCACCACCAACACCACCACCACCAACACCACCACCACCAACACCGCCACCAACACCACCACCAACACCACCAACACCAACACCACCAACACCACCAACACCACCGCCACCACCACAAATACCACCAACACCACCACCAGCACCACCAACACCACCAACACCACCACCAACACCACCACCAACACCACCACCAACACCACCACCACCAACACCACCAACACCACCAACACCACCGCCACCACCACAAATACCACCAACATCACCACCACCACCAACCAACACCACCACCACCAACACCACCACCAACAACATCGCCACCACCAAACAACCACCAAGGCAGCGCCCGGCCTGAGATTCTCGACAGCGTTGTACTTCGCCTGGTACTCAATGAGTGACGACACCCCCCCCCCCCCAAGCGCGATCAACAATACCCACACGGGGAGGCCCCGCGGACGGTTTTTTTGAATCTTCCACGTGAAAGGATGTAAATTTTTGTTTTTAACGTTGCCAATGTTTTCTATGCAATTCTTGCTAAGTTTTTTGTTTTATGTCATAAATCCAAAGAACGAGAGCCACTTTAGTGGCCAGTAAACAAAATAAATAATGGATATAAAACGGGCAGAGTCAAAAGTAGAGCATAGTTCATTGCGTGTAAGCAGGTCTTTATCCATAATTTATTTGTGCAATGAAGTTGATTTAAGTCTCATCTGTTGATGGTTCAAGGTTCTCGGGTTTTCTCCGTGTTATAGTCGCTTTGTGTTCGTAGAATTAGCACCCACCAATTAATTGTGAAAAGCTCCCGACCTCTCTTCGATGCCGCTGCCCCGCTTGAATTGCTGTTTATTTTCTCTTTCATCCTGCGAGCCCCTGCGGCTGCCATTGTGTGCTGGGAGGCTCGCGCGCAGCATTTTAATTTCTACACGGCAATCCATAATGAAACGAGGGCATTAACATCCCACATTTACACGGCGCACCGGTCATCACCGAAACGGGCAATCACTTGACGCGTTATTGCGACGCCTTATGACGCAAATCACCGTAAGAATGAACTCCGTCGCGTATATACCTTTGTGTTGAAAGAGGAGGGCATTACATTGCACCGTTACGACGTGAAAGCACCCCGACACGCGCAATTCAACAATGTTCCACGGTAATTAGGTCGTCCGCAAAACAATGAACGTCGTTGGAATATTTTGGCGCAGAGAGTCACAAGCTACTTTCGCTCAAATGGATGTTCCGTGGACAGATAAGTTTTGATTTGTCCTACATCCCTGCTGATTGAAATATATTTCATGTCGAATGGCCAAATACGTGCATAAATAAAGCGTGAATAAGTACCTGCGTTATTATTAGCCGCTGAAACAGCACGTGTCATACTTAGAGGGAAACAAGTGAATGTAAGCAAACTTAGAAGTGAGCGTCACCATTTTATTGTCAAAAAAAAAAAACACTGGGAGGTGAAAATATCATACTTACTACACAAGCGGAGCAATCGTAAGCTTAGGAATTATGGATTCAGAGTCTGCCAGCTCTCGTTGTCAAAAAAAGAGAAAACACGCTCCACCCTATCGAAGGGTTGCACTCGCGAGATGGACGGAGTGAACACGTGGCACGAAATCTGGCAAGGAAGCCACGCACGCGCTGGAAGACTTTGAGGACGTGTAATCTGGGGCCACCTGTTTGGGTTTGGAGGCCTTGACGACCACCAGGTTGGCGAGCATCGGGGCATGCGACAGCTGACTGTGGCCATGGCAGATGGCCTGCCCTGTGGAATGTTTACTCTTAAAGCTGCTTCTTCACCGGTGCTGCCAAATCAGCATCTTGCGTCGTGTGCTGCACAAACCTCGGTAAAAGTTACCGCCAATATCGCCTCTTAAGCGAGGGCTCTGGTTGGGAAACTGACCATGCCGTAAATTGCACTTGATGAACGCGCTCGCGCTGAATGCAGTTTAGTAATACTGTACATATATATGACAAGGATAATGGTGCCATTTGTAATTTATAAAAGTACCGTGTAAATATAGTCTGCCGCAACAGGAGGCAGCGGGACACCGAGTCGAAGTCTCGTCCAAATGCAGCACACTGTCTCTTATGTTCCGTGTGCAATGGAGAGGCTAATACCCAGTATGCCATCATTTTTAAAACAAAGTCTCCACGCTTGGAGATTAAACCCAGCGCCAAACCACCTTTCTCCGCGCCTCAACGAACGGTCGCTTGCCGAACAAAAGAATCAGCGGGCAAGGCACCGCAGGCTCTGTGGGCGGTTTCTTGGGCCACGTTTTACCCCCAGCAAAAACCTGGAACAAACAATCCGGCATTAACCCTCCCAGATTCCTCCCGCCAAGGCTTGGCAACAGCCTTTTGTCACCATCTGTTCCGGCCAAAAATCCCGCCGCGGCAATTCTACGCACGGTTCATGACATCACCTGAGAAACACGGCACGCTGGCGGCAAGTTTTAAATAAGAAAGGAGATGAAACTTGGATAACAAGGGCAGTGAGAATTAATTGATTTGATTAACTAATCCGTGGCTTTTATGCCTATAGAAATCTGTTCACTTAATCACCCCTTCAAAACAGCTGCTGTGCAGCAGACATTGTTAACTTTGTCACTGCCTGATCATGGTGCTCTAGACTCACGGTCAACTAATTTGATTACAGGTTTTGCCTTTATTTGTTATATTGGGGGGGGGGGGGGGTGAAGGGGGGAGGACGCTGAGGCTATCCTAAATTGATTAAGCAGGTGTTTTTTTTTTTGAAAGAAAAATTGTCCTTTGACAAAGGGCAGCACTAAAGCCATTTTGTATGAATACAATAGGAAGACTCCCAACGGGTGCCGTGTGGAAGGAAAAAAAACCCCGAATGCATGCACGCGTCTGCTCGAACGCCGTCTGGTCCCCACGCATGCACACTAAATTATATTAGCCTCAGCAGCGTAGGAGCAGTGTCACGCAAAAAGCACTTGGCGGTTCACACAATTATTACGCCCAGTCGCCGAAACTTCGAAGGCAGGTAACGGTAAAACGTCGGACACAGGGAGAGAAGCGCTGTTCTGAAATGCGACCCTGTGACGAGTGGTGGCAGTCACAGCAGTGTGTGTGTGTGTGTCCACCCCCGCAGCAGGATAAAGAAACACTGCTCGCCACCAGACAACGTTACCGAAGCAAGGCTCTGGGCTCTTTGTATGAATGCGACGCAGGGTACAGCCTCCAAGTCACACGTGTGTGTATCGTACGGGGTAACTCCTCTTGTCCGAACTTCTCACATCTATTAGTCACCACGCGTACGTGTGATCTGTGTGCTGAACGTCTTTCGCACCGTACGTAGCCAACCCTGATAATCAGGGGCTATCACGGTGTCGTGCGTTGCATGTTTAAATGTTGAACTTATGTCACGCCGTACGCAGCTAACCGCGCTAATCGGAGGTGTGTGGTAAGGACAGCAACCTAACCATAGTAAAACTTAACACGGAAAGCAGTTTCGATGACAGGAACCGTTAGATGTGCAGATACTCTAATTATCCAGCGGTCCTGTTCTTTCATCTGCAATTTTTTTCTGCGGATAACCGTGCGGATAGTGGGGTCAACTTTATTCGTGATGGGCTATTCATCGAGCTACTTGAAAGTGATCTTGGCGTTACACTGCACGTCTTTGCTCTCGGCAGCCGCTACATACATTCTTTTGCTGTCATGAACACTCAGCATTGTTCATTTAGGTGCAAGCAGGGTTTCCTATTCTTAAACGCATGTCGACAACTGTCTTAAGTACTGCAAAGGATAAAAACAAACTATGACCATTTCAAGAACCTGCTACGACTACGTGTATTTGTCTCAATCATTAATTTATAGACACATCCTCGCGAAAACGATTGTGCATGTGACAATTCACCCCCAGCAATTACATTTTCACGATTCAGGGGTTTGATTTAATTCAAGAATCAATACATTTGTTTTTGCCTTGTTTTTGCCATCTCAATTGTATTGTTTTATGTTTTCCTGTCCGGCAGGCACAGATTTAAAATCCACAGATGTCTTTGCTTTATTATCCTTAAGATAAGTGAGAGTTTTTTTTCATATTAAGATCTCAGCGTTTCGGCCAACTGGCCTTCTTCAGGAGATAAAGACCATTCAGGCTCACATTTCGAAATCTTATTTTCTCTCTCAGTGACGGTTTCGTGATTGTTCCAATCTGTTATTTAATTTTGAGTTCACCGACGCGGCAACTCGCTACGTGCGATATGAGCCCATCGTCCGCATGCCATTTACACAATTCCTTGGCCCTTCATTCGAACACGCACCATCCGACGCTGTCCGTGTGAGCGTACGAATGAGTTACGCTGGCCATCGACGCATTTCACTCAGAGTGACGTCGACCTAACAGTCACGTGATATTGTACCACCGTATTGATTTCACATTATATAAATAAATAAACTCCCACCAACAGGTAACATTCGATTATTGCACTTCTCTCTGGTTGTTGTGCCCCGCTGCCTTTGCACAAAGTGAGAGCCCCCAAGGCCTGCGTAGCATGAAGAAGCACGTGTTTGTTCCACTCGGCGGAGTCACAAGACAGGCAGCAGCAGGGATGACATCACCTCTTCCCTGGCCCACGCGGAGTGCGGCGATGGGGGGTGTCGGACACTGCAGGGGGGTAGGCAGGCTAGGCTGAGCAGGGATAATGCAGAGATTATGGGGAGCTGCGACGCTGTCACCCCAAGGGGCTGGGCAGCAGCTGGGGCTCGTGACAAAACTACTCACGGGAGAGTGCAGGGCCGCACCTAGCAAACGCCACGTGTGCCAGTCTGCTCGGACGCACTCGCACCACCAGATTGTGTCGGCGTCTAACAGAACGTCAGGAGATAGACTCATTGGCAGGGGCCCGCGTAAGTACGGACTGAGAACGCCTCACCACCGCTGGCACGGACACCCTCACCACCACCTCGCAGGGTTTTTTTTGTTGTTGTCACGGTCGTGCCGCGTTCTTTCGAGTCGTGCCGCGGTTGTTGTTCGGCGCGATGTCCGACGTTTTGCCGCACGTGCCGTGAGCGAACAGCACGCGGAAAATAAAAAGCACGCAATAAAAGATCAGAGATGAATACTCGTTCATCCGCTGCGTAGCGGGAACATTGCCCGAAATATTAGTCCTGTTATAAGGCAGTGTTGACGATGATGATGATGACGGCACGTCCTGTTCAAGCACCGCATCTCATCGCATTGCCAGACAATGCATCAAAGTGTGGACGTCCTCTCCGCCGCAGCATGCTAAACACACTCGGCGCGCGTCTTGCGCTTTAAGGGAAACACTCATTAGGTGTAATATGACTGAACCCCACCACCATGCACCCTCACATTCCCCCCTGGGTTTCTTGTGAGCTCAGTAAACCAACAAAGGAACAGAGGATGCCTCTGCCCATTAAAAGCACTTACGTAGCTGTGGGGTAGCATTTTAAAATGGCCAGTTGCCGTTGCAAGTCGTACCTTTCACATCAATAATTACGGAATTTTATTTGATGTCATTTTTGCTTGAGGATTTTAGCAACCTGGCTGTTTTGTGATTATTGCACGCTGCTGCGCTAAAAAAACTATTTGATGGTTTCAGCCTCCAAATTGTTGTCGTCGAAGCGGTTTAATAACGCGCCCAATCTAAATGCTAAAACACGTGGAGGTGAATTTCTATTTAAAGCTTTCGTGACTGCAAGGATTCATATTTAAAAAAAAAATCTTGCTGTGGTTTTCACACCTGATGATGATTGCTTGTGTTGCAATCGAAACGTCGTGAGAATTTTATTGTTTTATTTTTATTAGTTTATTATTTCCCTTCTACGTGACTTTACCGAAAGAACCAAGAATACATGTGGAGGTGTTCGTAATGTAAAACTATTTAACCCATCGTTTCGAGCGGAGTTTATTTATTTCATTGTTAAACCTTGAATGGGGGAGGGGGGGGAAGAAAACAAAAAATTAACCCATTCCTTACACTGACGTGTGGTCGATTTGACCTGCACGCTCACCGACTTACGTTTCATAGCTACAGCTAAGTGGGGGGCGGCGGGGGGGGGCACGGTTTATCTCGAGCGCTCTTATGTAATGCACCAGCTGCTCTAAGCAGGTGTGCCACCAGCGCAGATACAAATTGCTGCAAGGTTTATTAAGTCATCAACACTGCAGCATTATCCCGACGAACATCAACTGCGATGCGGCATGGTAACGCGCCGTGAAAGCGAAGCACGGCGAGAAGCAAACAGTAGCCGAGCGGCGACCTTGCTGATCGTCGCCACACAAAGCGCCCTGATGTGCGCGCATTAACCATCTGATCATTAATTGCTACGTTACGGTAATGAGGGCTGAAAACCCGCACTCTCAGAATTCCCCAAAGGCAGCTGGGAGAGCACGCACCGGTCATGCTAAGCAGCGCTCCCGTCTGCATATCTCACCAACGCGTGACGGTGGCTGTCTTACACGCTATGCCCATGACGGCAGAACATGCTCTGCGAATGTGACAACTGCAATCGTCACCGTACAAAGCGCTCCTGAATAATCCTTGAAATTAAAGGCGCTAATTATTATTATCTGTGTCATGTCAATACAAAGCAGGCGTTAGGAAAATAATGATGAATACGAAGAAATCAACATTGCGAAAGCCACTTGGGAGACAGGTGGGTGCAGGGAATGACCGACTCCACCGGCGACACCCACACCTGTGCTTCTCAGGTGCACGCCGTGAACGTGTCTCACGATTCTCCTTGTCACGGGTCATGCTCATTGCCTAGGTATGATCCCCTAAGCTCAGTATTGAGTGCACACCCAAGGTAGGTCTCTGGCACTTGTTAAACAGATTTGTATTTGTCTTTCAAAAAAAAAAGGCTGTGTGGCTGATGCGGTGTGTTAATAAATAATTGTATATTTTGTATATGATGAGATATGCGGAAGGACGCATCCCAGTAAACATGGGATGCTGGGCCGGTGTGAGGCCAATGTTGGGCCAATGGTTCCAACCGTGCCAAAGTTGGTCGAACTGGGATATTGTTTGTTCATTTATTTAATCTGAAAACAAAAATACATGACCAAATTCTTCATTGCTTGGGCTAAAGCTGGGAAGTTCCAGTTCATATTTGATATCCGTATTTCACCTTGCTTAGAGATACATAACGAAATGTACGGTGAAATACAAAATTGAGAAAAAAAACCCCCTGTAATTTGCAAGTCCGCAAAGCCTGCCTTTAAAATTCCGGTAAATTTGACTCAGTTCTCCGATGTGATTTATGGTTGTACCGGGTGCTTTGTGACACGTAGTTCAACCCGGAAAACACAGATCGGAGAAGCAAGGGAGCCATAACCCACAACCGCGAAAAGCCTACGCAATGCAACGTCACCTAACTCAAATCGTAGGCTTTTGTCAATGTCACTTTGTGTGCCAATTCTTTGAAGGTTTCAATGCGGGGCCAAAAAAACGTTACTTGCAACATTCACACCGCAGTAATAGGGGCAAGTGCTAAGATTAGGTTCGTTCGCACCAAGTTGGAATAATGTTTGCAAAACTATCACAGAGCCATCACGTCTCCATAATACAGACATCATGCTTATTTTAGTAACCCCGGCAGACCTGTGGTTGCTAAATTTCCCAAAAATCTAGCCTTGGCTTGTATCTTTAAAAGAAACTCTCTGATTTCCTGTCAAATGAGCACTGAGGCACCAGTGGTGGAAATGCCACATTCATTGGACAGGGACAAAGCTATCCATGGGACAATCACTGTTTATTTCTCCACAAAATGGGCCTCGTTAATTAAACTCAAGCGGGGTTGATGGGCTGAGTCGACCACCAAACAGAATCGGAACTTGCAACCTTCTGATTAGGAGCTGCTTGCTCTGCTGCTAAGACACCAGGCCACTACGGCATAAACCATAATTACAACTGGAAGGTTATAGTGCAAATGACACCTTTATATCATATTCTTAGGTTTTTTCGGTAAAGTCACGTAGGTAAAACATTAAAATTAATAAAAGTAAAATAAAATAAAAATCACGACGTTAATAATAAAAGTAAAATAACCGTCACAGCCACGACAGCTGTATCAAGTAAACCATTTACTTGATACAGCTGTCGTGGCTGTGACGGTTCCACCTGAAGACGGAAGCTTGTGTTGCCTCCGAAACGTCGTGATTTTTATTTTATTTTACTTTTATTAATTTTAATGTTTTACCTACGTGACTTTACCGAAAAAACCTAAGAATATGAATCCTTGCAGTCACGAAAGCTTCAAATCTACCTTTATATCACTCGTACCAAACAAACACTCGCATCAATGCAAAGGGCTGGTAGTGTCTGGTGTTGTGTGATGGCTTGTCAGGCAGGAAACGTGACGGTGTGTATGTATGTTGACCTTCTTTCGCACCGTACGTGTTAATCGGTGGTGCGGGGGAAGGACAACAGACAATGCACGGCTATGCCCCAGCTAGTGAAACAGGCTCACTCTCAGATAATTACCGCATTATCCAGATTGTAAGACGTACTTTCTCCCCCCACCTCCCCCTGTAATTTAAAAGAAAAGTTGGGGGTGCGTATTATAATCCGGTAGCTGTGTGTGTGGCCAGATTGAGGAGGTTCGTGAAGGACACGGCATGGGCAGTTGGAGGCAGTCGCCCTCCAACAACAACTGAGGGCAGAGGAGTGACACTCACAACAACGAGCGGAGCGCCGGGCGAATAAAATGCAGCAAGTGGGCACAGTAGGAGGTACAGCTGGTTCATCTGCCAGTCATCTCAGTCAGCCAACCCATGGCACCTGCTGGGTCTGTCCCGTGACCTGTCAGCGAGCTTTCGACACTTCACGTGGCCTCAAAGTGCACCTGGCCTGGCACAGGCGCGGTGGTGACGTCGCCGCCACTTAGTGGTATTGGTATCAACTGACGCCATGCACCAGTTCAGGGCGCGGTCCGATTGTGGTCACTGTGGCCGGATTAAAACAAGAATAGCGATGCTCGCTAAGATGAAGTGGCTGGCTGGTTTGGTGTAGTGGCGCGGAGTCGACCCGAGTCAGGTGAAGTGGTTGTGCGGTCAGGCAAGGCGAAGGATTGCTCAACGTGCACCTGGCGTGTGAGTTGGTGCGATGGGAGTGAAGGTTGTTTTTTTCCTTCTACTTCACACAGCCCTTTGTCAATCCACTGCTGGATGAATTTGACGTTGGTGCAGGGAAGCAAGCACTAGACTGCCGAATCCATGGATGTACTCAATGTATTGTACGAAAGCTTATACTCCATGACATTTCGTGATGAAATATTTCAGAATGATTCTGCTGATAATGATGCACGCTTTCCAATTTTTCGGAGGTGTGTGTGTGGTAAAATTCGAGCTGCTCTTCAAACCTATATCTGGCTCATTCGCCAGCACTGCTTGTGATGCACTGCACCCATGCCACACATGTTTATGTCACAGTAATGCATTGGGTGCGGAATACTTGAATGTATTTAAACAGCAGTGTGCGCTGCTCGGTATAGAACACGTATTTGGTGTGCAACATATAACATTTCAGTATATATGTTGAACTTCTTTCGCACCGAACATAGGTAACCGTGCTAATCGGATGTGCGGGGGAAATACAACAAACTAAACACGAAAAGCAACTCTAAAGAAATTAGTTTTCTATCTGGATTGAAGAGTGCATAGCTCCAATGGCTTCCTAATGTCGGAAGGAAGAGCGTTCCAGACGGCCGCAGAAGCTGAAAGCGGTGACCGCCGCCTTTGTTTCAACGACTCGTCAAAAAGCCGCTGCTGCTGCAAGGAGGCCCAGAGTTCGCGTGATGATGGTTTATGCTCCTTAACAAGATCAGCGAGGTATTGTGGTTCATCTGTGGCAAGCACTTTGCTTGCCACCAATCTCAACGCCACGTGGCGTTATGCACGCGTATATTTGCGATGTGACACAAGCCCACGTAGCAACATCTATGTGGCGCATGCAGACGAATTGTATGAATCGTAAAAGCACAACAATAATCCTCAATCTCGATGCGAACTCGCAGTGCTTATTGTTGCTGAATGTGTTTGTCCATGATTGCAAAGGTTTTCTTCCTGATTGTACACGAAAGTTCGTTTGACAGATATCCATAAAATAATTGTTTTATTTTCCCACATTGTGTATCAGATTGGCGACTGTTGGTTACGTATGGAAGAACTAAGTTCAACATACGTACATACTGTAATATCGTTATATCCGACTCTACAGTATACACTTGCAACATCGGCAGCTGTTGCAAAACTTCTCATTTTTTTATATCAGACCTTTTCTCAGAAATACTAAATGACACCACGTTTAATGGAAACAATATATACATTTCTTTTAAAGAACCTCTTTTTTTTGTACTCGGCGTGACAATTTACTTCTCGTAACCAATGGCTCACGGATCATCCTGATGTTTCTCAACGTCACCGCGTCTGATGCAACGTAAAAGCTAACTACCCCCTTATCTGCTTGTGGGGTGGGCGCCCTCGACCGACTGACGCCCCCACCTGCAACATTTACTTAAAAACCCCAACAACATCATCCTCCAGAAAACATCTCTCCTTTTGAGTTTTAAACGAATAAAAAATTCGTCTATGTCTCCTTCGCAGAAATGCCACCCCCCCCTCCCTCCTCCATCCTCGCCCGCTCGCACGCATCCGTGTCCAAGACCAACAAGATCCCTGGAGGGGACGCTTCGGCTCACAAACATTAGTCCTGGCTCTCTGCCCCCATTCCGCCAGGTTCTCTCTGCTCAGTCGGTACGGGGGGGGGGGAAGGCGGTTTTTGTAAATATTCAGCGTGGCGGTAATGGAAGCCATCTGGAGCCATGGAGATCTCTTACCCTTTGCCAAGTCTGCCTTGAACGGACTTGAGGTGTCCGTACAAAAATACGGGGGGGGGGGGGCGGGGGGCTAAACAGGCCTTGTTTACTTAACGACATCAATTACCAAGCTCACCTGGGGGACCGAGTGCATTAAAATGTCTCCCCGCGCGCGTTCCAATCGCCCCGTTGTCACATCCAGCTGCGTGGGGAATATCCACTCCGTCTCTCTGCCTTCTCCGTTTAGGTGCTATGATGCAGAAGGGTCATAGCCGGAAACGTCACCTATACCATCGATTGTTTTCCTTTTCGATTTATAGCTTTCGTGACTGCAGGGATTCATCTTCTTGGTTCTTTCGGTGAAGTCACGTAGAAGGGAAATAATAAAATAATAAAAATTTTACATTATAAAAATTCGATTTAAAGCTTTCGTGACTGCAGGGATTCATCTTCTTGGTTCTTTCGGTACAGTCACGAAGAAGGGAAGTAATAAAATAATAAAAAATAAAGCATAATAAGACAGCGTCTGAATGAATTCCATTGGTTACTTCTGAATGAATTCAGACGCTGTCTCCCCGACAGACCTGGTCTTCACCTGAGGACGGCTGCTTGCGTTGTGGCCGAAACGTTGTGAGAATTATTTTATTATGTTTTATTTTTATTATTTTATTACTTCCCTTCGACGTGACTTTACCGAAAGAACCAAGAATATATTGTTTTCCTTTTAAGGCAGCGTTATTGACGAGTGTGTTGAGTTTGCTGTTGTCGTTTGTAACCGGCATGACAGTGCTGGTTTAAGAAAGGCCCCGGTTGGAATGTTAGTGTTGTGCAAATTAGTTCAGAGTACGTTCCTCTTTTTGCAGATCTGCGGTCAATCGAAAAATACCCAGCGATACTATTGTGTGTTCATTGTGATCGTCATCCTCATCAACACCACCACCACCATCCACGAGCAATTCATCGCTGGACAAAGGCTTTCGCAAGCTCTAATGACTTGTGTGTGCGATTTGCAAAACATGAACTTGTTAACATGCTTTGTTCTAGAAGTGTGTGCGCGCGATTGTTTTCACAAGGCAGGAGGGATTGCTGAACTCATAACCGCCGGTTAAAAAAGCAATACTGTAATTAAATAAATACGGTAATATAACATAAACATGTCTATTAACTCGAGTGAAAACAATTTAATCATACCTGGCCCTGCAAAATGCATTGCCAATGGAATGTTTAAGCACCTTACAGCCATGACAGTACAGTGTGTTGATATTAACATTTCATTAAGTGAATAATGAAAGCCATAACGTGAACCATTTTTTAATATAATTAAATTATTATTTGGTTATATGCAGAAGAAAAACAAATCCACGCAAAGATGTTTTTTTCAATGTCTAAATACAACCAGATGCGATGCTAACATGGATAGTTATGCTCAAATTCCATGCCCGTAAACGTGGTCATTTGTCCCCTTTATTAATAATGCAGCTGGGATTTGTGTTGTGTAACGACAACACAAAACATCCACTAAAGAAGACATCTGTTAGCAGACTTCACAGCGGCGGTGGGGGCTAAACTAACCTGGAGCTGGGTAATTTAAACCTGTGAGTATTCCAGTATCCCCCCTCCACCCCCCCCCCCCCGTGAGACGTGGTGCTTATTCTGTCACGGTAAAAAAAAATAATATATACTCTTGGTTCTTTCGGTAAAGAATAGAAAAAAATTTAAAGATAAAAAGGTAATACCTATCCCAGTATAAACCCCATTGACTCCGGCTTCTCTCCCACTTCAGTAAAATGTCTTGCTGTGGTTGTCACACCTGATGATGATTGCTTGTGTTGCAATCGAAACGTCGTGATTAAATGTATTTATTTTGTACCTTCATTTTTTTTTATCTTCTTTACCTACGTGACTTTACCGAAAGAACCAAGAGTATGGATCCTTGCAGTCACGAAAACTTCAAATCTAGAAAAAAAACAAGAAGTGCAGGGTTACGCCAATGACTAAACAATAGAACATGTTTACATCATCATGTGACTACAAATCCGTGTCGGGGTTACCAAGGTTACAGTCATTTATATTTGAATGTCTGCAAATATCATTCGATATGCTGCAGTAGTAGTACCTGTGACAATGCTTCAAGTGTCTGATAATAATCATATATATTTTTTGGGAGTAGACTCAAACTACAGTAAATATGTGTTCGTAAAGACTTCAAATGCTACAATGGAGGACTTTAAAACAATTGTCAATTCCTTACATGTTACAGAAAATTGTCTGTACTGGTAATTATGCTTTACGAAATTGCCTCTACCCATAACTTGGATATGAGCATACACAACCCCAGCTGAAGTGAGTGAGAACACAACACGTTTGTGTATGTTAATATCCAAGTTGATCATAAATTATTGTCCAAGTGCTAACAGCAAATGTCCACCTCTGAATGGGTCTATAAACCCCTGCGGTGTCTCTTCAGCTCGGCACAACCACCACCACCAACTCGACTGCAGCTCCAAGACACGTCAGTGGGCTGCTATTGCCAGCTGAGTGGCGTGAATATCAGCTGGCTTCTCTCCAAGGCAACTTAGCAGCACGCTGCTGCGAGTGTAAAACCCAAATCCCAGAGCAGGGATAAAGCTGGTCCTGTATGCCGGTTAACAGCTGATAAACATTTTTTTTCTGCGCATTAGTAACTAAAAAACAACATGCGTTGCGAATGCTGTACGTGCAAAAAGAATCTGGTCATTCACGAGGGCCGTGCTACAATAAAAAATAAACCTATAATGATATATCCTAATGTTATTAATTTACAATGGAGTTAAAAACAATATAAAAAGGGGTTTTACCCTTTCTGGTGATGAAACAGGATGTATTAAAATGTTCAAACACTAAAAATTAAGAAGATTAAGGAAGATTTTTTTACAGGGGTATAAGAACATTTTTCAAGGAATCAAGTCTGCAGTAACCACACGTACTTGTGCTGAACATGCAAAAAACACGTTCTGATAATATATGCATTGTCCTGAATTTGTGTTTATACATAACCTGCCTTGGTCGTTACCCTATTATTACTCGCGACTCCTATTGTGCACGGGAGTCGTTGGGTCTGCGAAAACTCCGATTATCCACGGACATATGCTTCCTAATATCCGTGATGTATTATCACAGATAAGCGGAGTACAATTACAGATAACCCGATAGATAATAGGATCCGCAATATCGTTAATTGATCAACATTTTATAGGAAATATGTTTTTGAATATAGTTACAAGTGGAGAAAATGGTACTCGAGCAAAATAACTGATAAATACATAAAGACACACAAAAACACACGTTTACACATATTAAGACTCTCCCGTTTCAAGTAACATACCGACACTAAAACACGCACACAAAATCACACGCAACTTAAAAAAAAATACTACTATACATCTTATCTCAGCCACACATGGGCTTAAAGGAGGGAACTATGACATCACAGAGGCCACGTTGCATGGGGTATTGTCCCTGCAGGCAGCCGATTGGCTGGTGTAAAGCTCAAGCGATGGCGTAAACTCTAGCGACCACTGCCACGCGTTCAGCGTTTCAATTTCGCTGGGTGGACCACAGATATACCCCTCGATTTGCACGATGCATTTTCGGAGGCACCAACCAATCGTCCATCGTTTTGATGCCAGTTCAGTCTCATGGGGGTGCGTGCGTCTATTCTCGTGGGATCCGATGTGATTTATAGGGGGTGCATTTAATGGGCAGAGTGCTTCGGAGTGCTTTTCTATTGAACGACCTGTTAGCACAGAGCGTTAGGTGGGCGTGTCAGATTGTGTACAGATGCAGGACATAGTGTTTGTTTGTCTGTTGTCGTTCAGCCCGCACCTCCGATTCGTACGGTTGGCTACGTACGGTGCGAAACAAGTTCGACGCACATACAATGAATTGCAGCAGTTGTGGCGTTGTTACATTGATTTATTTTTCAAAATTGGATATGTTTTCGAATGAATGCTCTTATCTGATTTAAACGTTGCAGTTATTAGTATTTTTTTGTAATTCAATACATATCTGAATAATAATGTAAGGTAAAGTCACGTAGAAGGGAAATAATAAAATAATAAAAATTAAACATAATAAAATACAATTCTCACGACGTTTCGGCCACAACGCAAGCAGCCGTCCTCAGGTGAAGAACAGGTTTGTCGGAAAGAACAGGTCCATTGAGATGCTGTCTCTCCGACCGACCTGTTCTTCACCTGAGGATGGCTGCTTGCATTGTGGCCGAAACGTCATGAGAATTGTATTTTATTATGTAACATTTTTTATTATTTTATTATTTCCCTTCTACGTGGCTTTACCGAAAGAACCAAGAAGATGAATCCCTGCAGTCACGAAAGCTTTAAATATAAAAATAATGCAAGGCTTGCATTAATAAGTTACAGGCAGATCTTGTTTAGCGCGGCCCCTTATAATGCTGATTCGCGGTAGCGCTCTTTGTCCTGGAGAAAAAATGTCATTCAAAGAAAATAAGAAAATGCTAAATTCGCTCACGAATGAGAACACACAGCAGCGAGAAAAAAAATCAATTTTAGGCGACCAGAAACACGCAGCAATATCAATGTTGTTAGAGGTAACGCGGTTGTTGAATTGAGCAAGGTTATTATTAGCAGAACTTGGGGAAAAAAAGACAATGGGAGGGAATTCCGAAGACGAACAGTGCTAGGGCCAAAGCAGAAAGGGAAGTGTTTGTTTAGTTTCCTGTAGCGATTACCACCTGCCAAATCATACCATCATCCACAATACACTACTGAATGAAGGCATTCGTAAGTCGTCATCAGCCGCAATCACACATTGACAATTCACAATCATTAAAACCATTACATAACTATGAAACATTTAGCATTCAATAGTGGATGCCAAATATATGTTTCGCCTAAGGATGAGGACAGAGACGATGAGATCAATAGCAAATTTCCTCCTCCACGCACCGAGCGCTGCTATCATAGACATATCTCATTACCTGACTTAAACACGTCTCAATACCACATACATCAACTCCATCTGCCAGCCAATGGCATACCAAGGCCTACTCAGAGCTTTAGCATGGCTGCGTGTCGGCCAACTCCTCGCAAGCGTGTCCTTTTATTCAGACGCCAACGGAGATAAGACAAATACAATCATTTACAGCCCTGTTTCCATCCACTGCTGGATCACTGCTTCTCGAGGGTGGGGGCACCATGAGGTCTCAGAGTGGGGTTAAAGGGGTAGGCAGGAGCCGCTCAGATATGCCCGCGCCTCCGATTACAACGGTTGGCTACGTACGGTGTGAAAGAAGTTCAGCATACATAGTACATTTATCACTTGCCACTGCTCTTAGTCATTGCATGGTGGCCTGAATTTAGAAGAGATAGTCTGTGACACGCTTCCTCGTATTAAAAATCCCAGAGGTCATACGACATCAACTCTTCTGCTTTTCTATTTTGTCATGAGATGTTCGGTATAAATAAATGACCAATACTGGCACAACCCTGTATGTTGGAATTGTAGACAAAAAACAGTCCATTACTCAATGCATTTGTTCCATGTTTGCAATAGTGTCTGAGGTGTTCTTCAATATGCTTTAGATAAAATACGCCCAGTGTAGCACGTTTCATGTCAGGGTCCAGTAAACAAGATAACATGAGCCAATGTACTTTGGACTCTGGTCTTGATAACACTGCAATGTAATTACAATTCCCTAATCAAAGTAAAGTTGTTATCCTGTATGTCGAAATGCCTATTTGAAGTACCTTTTAGATAATGACACTCGTCATAAGTTTACATTACCTGGAAATGGCCAGAGGTTAAAAGTGTGTTTGGCATCAGGTGATTTTTATTTATTATAAAAGTGTCAATAAAAATTAGGCGCACGGATCAGGTAGCATCTTTCTGTTGAGTGGCAAAGGCAGGTGTCAGGGACCTTAAATACCTCACATACTCTGCCTCGACAGTATATCATTCCATCCTTTAACAATCCTATTCTTAGGTTTTTTCGGTAAAGTCACGTAGGTAAAACATTAAAAAAGTAAAATAAAATAAAAATCACGACGTTTCGGAGGCAACACAAGCTTCCGTCTTCAGGTGGTACCGTCACAGCCACGACAGCTGTATCAAGTAAATGAGAGATTGCAGGAGCTACCACTCAGTGGTAGTGGTAGCTGAGTGGTAGCTCCTCAGTGGTAGCTCAGTGGTAGCTGAGTGGTAGCTCCTGCAATCTCTCATTTACTTGATACAGCTGTCGTGGCTGTGACGGTACCACCTGAAGACGGAAGCTTGTGTTGCCTCCGAAACGTCGTGATTTTTATTTTATTTTACTTTTTTTATGTTTTACCTACATGACTTTACCGAAAAAAATCTAAGAATATGAATCCTTGCAGTCACGAAAGCTTCAAATCTAGAATTTAACAATCCTGGACAGCCTCCGGGCTCACTTGGAATGACAACGTGAAGTTAGACTCTCATAATGTAACCGGATACACTGCAAATGTGCCAATCCACGAGCAACAGCGGAGGCCAAGTTTGCGATCTCCAGATAAGCACTTGGAGAATCCGTGAACTCGCCGGGTGCTGGAATGGCGAGACAGGAAACCCGATTCTCTCCGTCTGGTCTGCTGGGATCAGGCAAGCGCCGGGTCAGGTGGGGGGGGGGATGAGCACCTCGGAGGAGCTGCTCGATCTCTCACGTGGCCTCCTTGAGCCCTTGCCCACGTACTCAGTGACGTCCCCCCCGTGCACTGCACGTGTAACGTACATGGACAGGTTGTCACAAGAATCTCGCGGTGTGTACTCTATGCGGGAGAAATGAGAGAACTATACTGTTTATATTTCCTGAGTAAATGGCAGTTGGGCAACATGTGAAGATGTTCATTTTCTGCCAGGGAGAGTATACACGTATTTATAATGTTACTTCAGCTGTGATCTTATTTCAAAGTAGAATATAAGGTTTGACTAAGAGTTGCCATCTCGTGCTGTATACCTCCGAATTTGATTTTTCGTTGCTGTGCTTTCGTATAAATTAGTTAAAGTTCAAATCCACAGGATTCCCCAAGTCATCAGGTGAATCGCCATGTCCCATGGTCTCGCGCGAAACCACAATCATATGGGGCCCGCACATCAGCTGATCTCATAAGTCTCTCTTCACAGCGGTCATCTTCTCAGACGCGTTCCCTCCTTTTGGCTGCCATTCCGTCATCAGTGTTAGCCATCGGCCATTATCTCTTCTCGTGGTGTGTTTCCGCTTCTAGCCTACTTGCTTTTACGAAGTTAACTTGATGTCTGTAACTTGTGCATGTTCTCTGATCCATGTGCATCTCTGTATATTTGTGTCATTCTAAACATGCGGCCTCTCCACTCATCTTCGTGCATTTTTCAGAAAGTTCTCAATTTTCTTCATCAGTGTGAATGTCTTTTTCATCCATATGCAACAGCAGGATAATATGCGCCGATGACACACTTGGGGCACATTGGTACGTTGCTTTTCACTCTCAAATCCAGTGGTCTAAAAGCACTCAAAGCTTCTCTCGCTCGCCTCTCATTCAGTGATTTGGATCGAGGTCTGCCGTCAATAATTGTGCCGATTGACAAACTCTGAAGTGGTTTCAAGCTGGAATTAGAAGATGTTAAACGCACCTGAAAAGGCGTCCAATTTCCCATGGAGGCAAAAGGTTCAAGTTAAGTTGGTTTTTGCTTCATATTTGACATGTAATGATGCATGCGAGCTGTGTTTTGATTCCTAGCGATGTTTATTTTCATACATCAACATACATTCCTTTACTCAATTATTCATAACTCTTGTAAAAACAACCCAATATAATTTATAATTGTACATTCTACAGCACATAAACCACTAATCTATTGCAGCAGTTGTAAAACTTGCTTTAAAAGTTATATACATTTACTAAAGAATGTGAATGTGCAAATTAGTGCCCATTATATTTAATTCGTTATTGGGCTCGGTTATATTTTATTCATATAATCACAATTGCAAAGAGCAAATAGGCAAATACGCATTCCTGGAATGTGTCCACACACTCAGTGATTTGCCCGAGGAATAACCGACTCGCGCCTCCGCGTTCAGTGCCCGATGTCACAACCTCGCGTCTCAACGACCACTTTACAGTGATCATGTGATCGGAAACACATCGTGACACATACAAACCGGTCGTGTCGTGGTGTTTCCCGGTGTTCTGGCAGAATTTCCATGTGTCCGTCCCTGTGTCCATTCCTCATACCATACGCTGTTGTTTTCTGCTTGTCTCAGTGTATTGAGATGGTCTCATGTGGCCATGTCTATACCTGACAAACCCCTTATCAGTGCCCTACCTTATTACAGATCAATTCAGACCGTATTGGTCACCCCGTGGTGCCCTTATAAATGTCAACGTTCATCCTACAAAGTCCCATCACAAGGGAGAAACACAAACAAATCTTTATTTTGTTGTTGTTGCTTTGCACGTATTGAAACGGATGTACGCCGCATGGGCCTGAGAACTCACTTCCCCTGTACAGGAATACGGTTATGCATGTCCCATGTTGTCTCTCCTCATCTCCATGGCAAGGCTGTGTCCCACTGCCTGCATCCCCATGTGTCACAAGTTACTAGCATAGGTCCCGAGTCCTGTCGTCGATTAGCACGGCGGGCTACGTACGGTGCGAAAGAAGTTGAACATACGTATTCTCCATGCAATCGTTGCCCCCATGATTACATAATACGAACTGGCTGACAGATAAGACAGACACAGAAATGGACAGGTTCATACAGGGGAATGTCACAGGCAGGTGATTAGGTCGATGGAACAACTGTAAAATACACACACAGGCAGATACATTGACAGGTATATATGATGATATGAGACAGACTGCCAGCATAGTGAACAGCAAGATGGACAGACACACTAAGTAATAACTAATAAAAGCAGGCAGTTATATAGAGAGACGTGCAAGATAAGAATAGTGGATTGACACATTGAAAGACGAGTAGTCATATAGGTAGATAGGCAGGTTGACAGGTTGATAGGTGGGTTGCCATATGGACGATAAAACGGCCAGACAAACGATTGAACAGGTACACGAACAGATAAGATGATAAATGGATAAGCAGACGGATGGATAGGGAGATGGAATTGATAGGTAGTCAGACAAATACACGGATAGACAAACTTAAGTAGTTGGGTAAGTATTTTAGCAGAGAGTGAGACAGAGTGGCTGTAAGACAGACGCACAGGTTTGACGTTTTCGTGACGGCAAGGATCCATACTCTTTGGTTCTTTCGGTAAAGTCACGTAGGTGAAAAAAAAGAGTAATAAAAAAAAATAGAAATAACTAAATTAAATCACGACGTTTCGATCGCAACACAAGCAATCATCATCAGGTGTGAAACCACAGCGAGTTGAGTTTTTTTCTCGCTGTGGTTTCACACCTGATGATGATTACTTGTATTGCGATCGAAACGTCGTGATTTCATTTAGTTATTTCTATTTTTATTATTTTATTATTATATCTTTTTTTATTATTTTTTTTCACCTACGTGACTTTACCGAAAGAACCAACGAGTATAGACGTACAGGTGTGCAGTAACAGGTAGCTCGGCAGCCCGGTGGCTCGTGAGACTGATGATCAGGCAGTGGTGCAGGTAGATGGTCAAAGTCAGGTGTTCGATGAGAAAGACATGCAGGGAGTGGGACAGACAGGAGAGGTGGTCAGATGTGTGAACGTACAAACACGTGTCCAGTGAGACAGAGTCAGAGGCCTGGTGATACAAAGAGGGGTCCGGGATGTGGACAGCTGCCCAATGAGACAAACAGATGAACAGGCAGATGTGTGCTGAGATGGACAGGCGAATAGACAAATTCATCCGACATATAAGCAGTGAAACACACAGGCGATCAAACAGAAATATGAACAAATTATCCGATGAGCAGACGCGTGCCACATTAAACGAGACAGACCAGACAGCAGGTACACAGGCAGGTGCCTCTGCGAGGCAGGCGATCACCCGGGTGGACAGGCAGACACGCAACTACACCACAATGCACAGGCGAAGGGGCATCACATAAGCGCTCGAGTGAGCGAGCGAGCGAGGCAGCGTGCGTGTGAGCGTGAACGTGATTGAGTGTGAACGTGATTGAGTGTGAACGTGAGTGTGTGTGAGTGTGAACGTGGGTGTGGGTGAGTGTGAACGTGAGTGAGAGGGTGAGTGAGTGAGCGGTGAGCGCGTGTCAGAGTGAACGTGATTGAGTGTGAACGTGATTGAGATGGTGAGTGAGTGAACGAGTGAGTGAGCGTGTGAGTGAGTGAGCGGTGAGCGCGTGTCAGACTGAACGTGGCTGTGTGTGAGAGTGAACGTGATTGAGAGTGAACGTGATTGAGAGTGAACGTGAGTGAGCGTGTGAGCGGTGAGTGCGTGTCAGAGTGAACGTGAGTGTGTGTGAGAGTGAACGTGAACGAACGTGAGTGAGCGTGTGAGCGGTGAGTGCGTGTCAGAGTGAACGTGGCTGTGTGTGAGAGTGAACGTGAACGAACGTGAGTGAGCGTGTGAGCGGTGAGTGCGTGTCAGAGTGAACGTGGCTGTGTGTGAGAGTGAACGTGATTGAGAGTGAACGTGAGTGAGCGTGTGAGTGAGTGAGCGGTGAGCGCGTGTCAGAGTGAACGTGAGTGTGTGTGAGAGTGAACGTGATTGAGTGTGAACGTGGGTGAGAGGGTGAGTGAGTGAACGAGTGAGTGAGCGTGTGAGTGAGCGGTGGGCGCGTGTCAGAGTGAACGTGAGTGTGAGAGTGAACGTGGGTGAGAGGGTGAGTGAGTGAGTGAGCGAGCGAGTGAGCGGTGAGCGTGAGTGAGTGAACGAGTGAACGTGAGTGAGCGTGTGAGTGAGTGAACGGTGAGCGCGTGTCAGAGTGAACGTGGGTGTGTGTGAGAGTGAACGTGATTGTGTGTGAGAGTGAACGTGAGTGAGAGGGTGAGTGAGTGAAAGAGTGAGCGGTGAGCGTGTGAGTGAGTGAGCGGTGAGTGTGTGAGAGTGAACGTGGTGAGTGTGAGAGTGAACGTGGTGAGTGAGAGAGTGACCGTAGTGAGTGTGTGTGAGAGTGAGTGTGTGTGAGTGTGAGCGGTGAGTGTGTGCGAGAGTGAACGTGGTGAGTGTGAGAGTGACCGTGGTGAGTGTGTGTGAGAGTGAGTGTGTATGAGTGTGAGCGGTGAGTGTGTGCGAGAGTGAACGTGGTGAGTGTGAGAGTGAACGTGGTGAGTGTGAGAGTGACCGTGGTGAGTGTGTGTGAGTGTGAGCGGTGAGTGTGTGTGAGAGTGAACGTGGTGAGTGTGAGAGTGACCGTGGTGAGTGTGTGTGAGAGTGAGTGTGTGTGAGTGTGAGCGGTGAGTGTGTGCGAGAGTGAACGTGGTGAGTGTGAGAGTGACCGTGGTGAGTGTGTGTGAGAGTGAGCGGTGAGTGTGTGTGAGAGTGAACGTGGTGAGTGTGAGAGTGAACGTGAGTGTGGGTGAGTGTGTGTGAGAGTGAACGTGGTGAACGTGTGTGAGAGTGAACGTGGTGAGTGTGTGTGAGAGTGAACATGGTGAACGTGTGAGAGTGAACGTGGTGAGTGTGAGAGTGAACGTGATTGTGTGTGAGAGTGAACATGGTGAACGTGTGAGAGTGAACGTGGTGAGTGTGTGTGAGAGTGAACGTGGGTGTGTGTGAGAGTGAACATGGTGAACGTGTGTGAGAGTGAACGTGGTGAGTGTGTGAGAGTGAACGTGGTGAGTGTGTGTGAGAGTGAACGTGGTGAGTGTGTGTGAGAGTGAACGTGATTGAGAGTGAACGTTGATGAGAAGGTGAGTGAGTGAACGAGTGAGCGCGTGTCAGAGTGAACGTGTGTGTGTGAGCGTGAACGTGGTGAGTGTGTGTGAGCGTGAACGTGGGTGAGAGTGAACGTGAGTTTGTGTGAGAGTGAACGTGGTGAGTGAGCGAGTGAGCACGTGTCAGAGTGAGTGTGTGTGTGAGTGTGAACGTGAGTGAGAGTGAACGTGGTGAGTGTGTGTGAGCGTGAACGTGGGTGAGAGTGAACGTGAGTTTGTGTGAGAGTGAACGTGGTGAGTGAGCGAGTGAGCACGTGTCAGAGTGAGTGTGTGTGTGAGTGTGAACGTGAGTGAGAGTGAACGTGGTGAGTGTGTGTGAGAGTGTGAGCGAGTGAGCACGTGTCAGAGTGAGTGTGTGTGTGAGTGTGAACGTGAGTGAGAGTGAACGTGGTGAGTGTGTGTGTGAGTGTGAGCGAGTGAGCGCGTGTCAGAGTGAGTGTGTGTGTGAGTGTGAACGTGAGTGAGAGTGAACGTGGTGAGTGTGTGTGAGAGTGTGAGCGAGTGAGCGCGTGTCAGAGTGAGTGTGTGTGTGAGTGTGAACGTGAGTGAGAGTGAACGTGGTGAGTGTGTGTGAGAGTGTGAGCGAGTGAGCGCGTGTCAGAGTGAGTGTGTGTGTGAGTGTGAACGTGAGTGAGAGTGAACGTGGTGAGTGTGTGTGAGAGTGTGAGCGAGTGAGCGCGTGTCAGAGTGAGTGTGTGTGTGAGTGTGAACGTGAGTGAGAGTGAACGTGGTGAGTGTGTGTGAACGTGGTGAGTGAGCGAGTGAGCGCGTGTCAGAGTGAGTGTGTGTGTGAGTGTGAACGTGAGTGAGAGTGAACGTGGTGAGTGTGTGTGAGAGTGTGAGCGAGTGAGCGCGTGTCAGAGTGAGTGTGTGTGTGAGTGTGAACGTGAGTGAGAGTGAACGTGGTGAGTGTGTGTGAGAGTGTGAGCGAGTGAGCACGTGTCAGAGTGAGTGTGTGTGTGCGTGTGAACGTGAGTGAGAGTGAACGTGGTGAGTGTGTGTGAGAGTGTGAGCGAGTGAGCGCGTGTCAGAGTGAGTGTGTGTGTGAGTGTGAACGTGAGTGAGAGTGAACGTGGTGAGTGTGTGTGAGAGTGTGAGCGAGTGAGCGCGTGTCAGAGTGAGTGTGTGTGTGAGTGTGAACGTGAGTGAGAGTGAACGTGGTGAGTGTGTGTGAGAGTGTGAGCGAGTGAGCGCGTGTCAGAGTGTGCGTAAAAGAGAGAGAGAGAGAGCGCGCAACGCGTGTGCGAGTTAATACGAGTGGAGTGAGCGAGCGAGAGGGTGGAGTGCGTGGAGTGAGCGAGCGAGAGAGAGAGCGAGAGAGAGTGGACGAGTGAGTGAGTGAGTGGAGTGAGAGGAGTGAAGAGCCGAGCCGAGCGGGGGAGGCGCGTATTTAAATGCGACGGGGCCGCGGGATGAGTGCGCACAGCCGCGGCGCCGAGGAAGCAGCACCTCGCCCCCAACCCCCGCTCCTCCTCCTCCTCCTCCCCATCATCACCACGACCACCACCACCACCACGACCACCACCACCACCACAGTCGCCGAACAGGCGGCGACATGGCCGAGCCGCGCAGGTGTAAGCGCAGGAAGCAGGCGAACCCTCGTCGCAAGCACGGTGAGTGGAATGAGTTGAGCTTGGGGGACCTGCTGCTGCTGCGTCGTCGTCGTCGTCGTCCACCCACGCGCGATGTTCGTTCTTCACACCGGTGGGATTCGTCCGGTGCCGGGGGTTGAGTGGTGTAAGTAGGGAGGGTTGTAGGGGAAAGAGAGAGAGAGCAAGAGGATGAGGAGTGAGGAGGTGTTAGGAGGGGGCTCGCACCTGGGCAACTCCTCCCCGGAGCGACTAACGGTGCCTCTCGGTGCGTCCGCTCGGCACCGTTATCCCTGCCGGGACCACCACCACCATCACCTCCTCCTCCTCCACTGTTGCTTCTGGAGACTTAAGGGGGGCACCCCCCCCCCCCACAACCGACGGGGATTCTCTGGGGGAGTCCCACGATGGAGGGGGTGGGGGGTCTCGACCAGGCCCACCGCCAGTTCCACTCCTACAAGTTGAGCAGAAGCCGCCGGATTCAGCGGCAACTTGAAGACGGGCGGAGGAGAGGCACGTGGGGGGGGGGGGGGGGGCAGGGGACGTAGATAAGGGGATATAGCGATAGGGGGGCACAGGGATAGGGGGTATGGGATATAGCGATAGGGGGGCACAGGGATAGGGGGTATGGGGTATAGCGATAGGGGGGCACAGGGATAGGGGGTATGGGGTATAGCGATAGGGGGGCACAGGGATAGGGGGTATGGGGTATAGCGATAGGGGGGCACAGGGATAGGGGGTATGGGGTATAGCGATAGGGGGGCACAGGGATAGGGGGTATGGGGTATAGCGATAGGGGGGCACAGGGATAGGGGGTATGGGGTTAGTGATAGGGGGGCACAGGGCTAGGGGGTATGGATATAGCGATAGGGGGCACAGGGATAGGGGGGTATGGGGTTAGCGATAGGGGGGCACAGGGATAGGGGGTATGGGGTTAGCGATAGGGGGGCACAGGGATAGGGGGTATAGCGATAGGGGGGCACAGGGATAGGGGGTATAGCGATAGGGGGGCACAGGGATAGGGGGTATGGGGTATAGCGATAGGGGGGCACAGGGATAGGGGGTATGAGGTTAGCGATAGGGGGGCACAGGGATAGGGGGTATGGGGTATAGTGATAGGGGGGCACAGGGATAGGGGGTATGGGGTATAGCGATAGGGGGCCACAGGGATAGGGGGGTATGGGGTATAGCGATAGGGGGCACAGGGATAGGGGGTATGAGGTTAGCGATAGGGGGGCACAGGGATAGGGGGTATGGGGTATAGTGATAGGGGGGCACAGGGATAGGGGGTATGGGGTATAGCGATAGGGGGGCACAGGGATAGGGGGTATGGGGTATAGCGATAGGGGGGCACAGGGATAAGGGGTATGGGGTTAGTGATAGGGGGGCACAGGGATAGGGGGTATGGGGTTAGTGATAGGGGGGCACAGGGATAGGGGGGATAGTTATGGGGGACAGAGGGGATAGGGGACAATGCCAGGGGGTATGGGGATAGGGGACAGGGCTACACGGGAATAGGAGACACGGGGATGTGTGACTGGAGTCTAGGGGATAATGTAATAGGGTTGGGGTACGGGACAAGGGGGATGAGTGGTGAGGGGACAGCGGTTACTGGTGTAAGGGATACGACCTATTGTGGATGCAGGGGTAGCGGGTATGGGTACAGTGATATGGGATTACTACGGCTAGGTGATAGTTCACTACGATGCAAGGGGGTGATGTGAGAGGGGTACCCGATAAAGGGATAGGGGGACGAGGAGTAGGGGTCACGGGGATACAGGGCGAGGGGTAAACTGGTTAGAGTGTTCATGGATAGGGGGGCAGTAAGGGGGGGCACGAGGCACAGGGATAGGGGGGCAGTAAGGGGGGCCACACGACACGTGCAAACGTTGCGTGTTGTGTGGCCTCTGCTGCTGCTGTTGTTGTTATCGCTGCTGCTGCTATCTTTTTTCCCACTGTCTTGTGAACTTGTCCATGTTGTTGTTGCCAGTTGAACACGAAGTTAAGTAAAGGCTTTCGCGTCAAATATCGGCCATCATATAGCTGTGTTTGTTGTTGTTGGGGGGGGAGGTGATTATGGCGGTGTTTGAGCTCGTCAATATACACGTGGCGTCAACAGAACGTGGCGGCAAGTTCGTTACTGGTACAGCAACACCGGTTGTGTGGTTGGGAGATAAATACATCGGCATCATTTTACACAATCGAGTAGTAATCAATAACCGACATCATCAGGCGGGCAGACAGATTTGTGGAGAAGTTTCTGTTGCAAAAATAAATAAAAACTTAGTTACTACTGGCCAATACTATATCAGTTTTTAATAAAACAATCTCAGATAAGCGTGGAGAGAACGGCGACCGCCTCAAGTCTTACGGACGAGGCCGCTGGTGGAAATTCCACATTCCCACGGCGTGAGTTTACCCACATGGAAGCCACCGGTTGACTTGCAACACACAAAAACAAGTTGCTTACCAGCCTCCTCCCCTCCCACCCCCTCGTTTGTGTATCCAACCCAGAGGGTTGATGAACTCGGTTACTGTATTACTGTACAGTAATACAGTAACCACCTTGCAAACTAACTCTCATGGCGCCATACAAGAGAGTAAGTCGTCTCTGGGCCCTTGCGATGGAGGTGTTCTTGATGAACATTGAGATTGCGGTGGCTAGGAGATGTTAACTACCTCGCCTGGTATACAGGAGGTCGTGGGTTCGATCACCAACCCTGACGCCTGCTGCTGTATATTTGGAGATTGCGTGTCTCTATCATCATCACGGTGGCTAGGAGATGTTAACTACCTCGCCTGGTGTGCAGGAGGTCGTGGGTTCGATTACTAACCCTGACGCCTGCTGCTGTATATTTGGAGTTTGCGTGTCTCTCTCATCGTCATCACGGTGGCTAGGAGATGTTAACTACCTCGCCTGGTATACAGGAGGTCGTGGGTTCGATCCTGGCCCTGACACCTGCTGTATAGTTGGAGTTTGTGTGTCCCTCTCATCATCATCACGGTGGCTAGGAGATGTTAACTACCTCGCCTGGTGTGCAGGAGGTCGTGGGTTCGGTCACCAACCCTGACGCCTGCTGCTGTATATTTGGAGTTTGTGTGTCTCTCTCATCATCATCACGGTGGCTAGGAGATGTTAACTACCTCGCCTGGTGTGCAGGAGGTCGTGGGTTCGGTCACCAACCCTTACGCCTGCTGCTGTATATTTGGAGTTTGTGTGTCTCTATCATCATCACGGTGGCTAGGATATGTTAACTAGCTCGCCTGGTGTGCAGGAGGTCGTGGGTTCGATTACTAACCCTGACGCCTGCTGCTGTATATTTGGAGTTTGTGTGTCTATCATTATCATCATCACGATGGCTAGGAGATGTTAACTAACTCGCCTGGTGTGCAGGAGGTCGTGGGTTCGATCACCAACCCTGACTGACGCCTGCTGCTGTATATTTGGAGTTTGTGTGTCTCTCTCATCATCATCACGGTGGCTAGGAGATGTTAACTACCTCGCCTGGTATGCAGGAGGTCGTGAGTTCGATCCCGATCCCGACCCTGATGCTTGTATATTTGGAGTTTGCATGTTCTCCTCGTGGTCGCGTGGATTTGTCTCCGGGTCATCCGATTTTTACCTCTACGTTTAGGAACAACATGCGTTTAGAGTATTTGCTGCTATAAACTTACACATTAGCCGCTTCGTTGAGCTATCATTTGTGGCCAGGTCGCTTCTGAAAAGAACGACATGACTCAGTGGGCCTTATTTGATAAAAAAAAATAATGTGTTTTTATGATCATTGGGATGTGATGTTCTTGATGACCATTGAAATATGATGTTCTTGACCCTTGGAATGAGGTGATCTTGATGACCCTCGTGATGTTAATGATGTTCTGATTACCATTATTGGTATTTGACCTTCTTGATGCCCATTGGAATTATTTGTTCTTGATGACCCTTGAAATGTGATGGTCTTGATGACCATTGGAGTGAGGTGCCCTGGAAGACCTTTAGGATGAGTTATTCTTGTTGAGCCTTGACGTGAGCTGGTCACAGACACCCAATGGGGTAAAACGGTCGGGAGAAGTTTTGAGAGGTCAAGGAGAGTGGTGGGGTGAGGTGTTCGGGTAGTATGGAGGACCCCTTTATATATAAAACCTCTGCTTTTGAGTGCCAATAGGGCTTCAGCTGTCACCACATTATAGCGATGTCTGTAGATGAACCCTGTGCCTTCACCCTCCCCCCCCCCCTTGGTAGACCTCACGCATCTCCGTAGACCACCAAGGGGACTGTGACCTGGCACTTTGTCTCCTCTCTGGGTCGTTACTCCTTGCCTATCCTGAAAAAGCCTTGCCCCTGCCGTGTCCTCATTTTCTCCCACATCCTCCTGTGGCTCACCCTGCTTCCCCCTGGCCGTCCCTGTCACTCATTTATCTTATTGACCCCACGTATCTCAAGCCCCACTCAGAATGCCCTTTTTTGTTGGTGGCCCACCTTACCTTTCGGTGACCCCTCTACGCTGACTTTTCTCTGGGGGGGCCCTATCTCTTCACTAACCCTCAGCGGTCCCTGTCACCTCCCTCCATTCAACCCCCAGTTCACATTACTAATGGGCAACCTTCGCTCAGCTTGCCGCAATCTCTCAATTGGCTTCTCTCAGCTCCCACCTTGACTGAGTGCTCGCTCGCTGTTTTTTGGTTGGTGGTTGTCCTCCTGCGTAGGATCTCTAATGAGTGATGCGATGCTACTGATGTATCATCCCGCACACCACCGATAAAGCAGGGGGAGACGGGCAAGGGGGTAACCGAGTGGCCTCATTAGAGTGCCACTTGGCGCTCTACTGCCACGCGTTCACTCTGCACTTTCTTCACACGCTATTCAAGCTTTTAACGAGCCTAACGTTTCTCATGTCAGCAGCACAGTCGATCACTCGTATTGGTTGAGTGCAGAGTGGCGATTATGAATGGTTTTTAGTGATTGTTTCTTTGGAAATGTGAAAAAAAACCAGTTTTGTCCTTTTCGATTTAAAGCTTTCGTGACTGCTAGGATTCATCTTCTTGGTTCTTTCGGTAAAGTCACGTAGAAGGGAAATAATAAAATAATAAAAATAAAACATAATAAAATACAATTCTCACGACGTTTCGGCCACAACGCAAGCAGCCGTCCTCAGGTGAAGAATGCTGTCTTTCCGACAGACCTGTTCTTCACCTGAGGACGGCTGCTTGCATTGTGGCCGAAACGTCGTGAGAATTGTATTTTATTATGCTTAATTTGTATTATTTTATTATTTCCCTTCTACGTGACTTTACGGAAAGAACCAAGAAGACAGTTTTGTCCTGTTTATACTGTCCATATATTAGTTACTCTACCGTGTGCGTGTGTATGTACTAGGGAGACAAAGGCGGCCGGGCGTGGTGCTAGCCACCCATCTTTCTCACGTGCCGTGCCGGCCTTTATAGGTGCTCGCTAACAGCACTTGCTCAAAAAGTCTGTTAAGGCTATACGTTTGCCTTTGTAGAATTCACGCATACAATGTGCCTGCGAAGGAACCTTGTGTTGTTGCGGGTTGTGTTTTGGCTGCTTTTGGTCTGGGTCACAGTCACAGCCCTCCCTCTCTGTGGGGGATGCTCTTATTCAATCTCGCACAGCCAGCAAAGCTGCGTGATCCCTGATCTCCTTAGTTCTCTCGGTGCCAGGTGATGCAGTGCCGGGATGAATCTCGCCTCTAATCCCACACTCACTCTGCCTGTGCGTCCGTGGATCAGGTGGAAACGAGGTGTGGAGGGGCAGCACCAGCTGTTTTCGGCAGAACTATGATACGGCCGTGGCTCACGATGAATCAGTGCCCGGAGAGCACGGCAAAAGGCTTTTTAGCTCATCGCGATGGGTCGTGTTAAAATGTGCTCACAAATTTCAAAAACTCTGCACGGCCATTGCATTTTTTTTTTGCGCGCGACACTGAAAACGACCGCTTCAAAAATGTACGGCTTCTACTTGACGCCATAATGTACTGGCTAAATGAAACGAGCAATCAAAGCTTCGAAACTTACCATGTTTTTATTAATGTCTCAAGTGTTGTTGCTGCATGTTGTGGTGGTAGCTGGTAAACATGACGATGACACAAAATGCCTGTTCACTATATTTTTCTGGCGGGGCTCAGTAACGAGAGCGTAAAATGTGCTTATTCAGCTCCAAACGTGGAGCGGGATTCATGTTTACATGCCGCTTTACAGTGCCCTCGTTGTTAATTGACTAAGCTTTTTTCCAGATACAGTTGCTATGTGGCTTAGGTGATTCCATGTGTGTTTCGTTTATGACCCCATTGAGTCATATTAATATCTATTTGTCAATGCTGAAGCGTGGAAAGTGCAAGCAGTATTTTTCTAATTTTGCTAAAAAAATATTAAGGCTAAACTTTTTCGAACGTTCTTTTTTTCCCGAACATTTTTTTCTTAGAACATACACTTTACACGTGCGAACTGATTTAGTTCTAAACTCGTAGGAGAGTAAATGAAAGTGCTTTACTTGCAGTTGAAAAGTGAAAATACGACTCCCTGCTTGATACATCATAACTAAATACAAAAACAAGTATTTTCAATAATAGCTAATGTAGAGATTTTGTAGCTTGGGATAATTTGAGACTGCCCTAAAAGTATCAGTGAGAAAGTGATGAAGATTTTGCAGAACTCAATTGTGTGTGTGTGGGCACCCCAGTCCTGCGCTGTTCTTCTCGTGCAGGAAAAGCGGTGACCTACATTCCTCTATTTGGTCTCCTACAATCCATTGAGAACAAAGCATGCCTCTTCTTGCGAAGGAGCCACACACAAACACGCCGCTAAATCCAGCCTCTTTTTACAGCAATCCAGGGAACAAAATTTGCATTTCACGTATGAGGCTAGAGCTTGAGTGGGTGGGGGTGCCTGGGACTTGGGAGGTAAGGAAGGTTTCAGTCGTTTCAAGGGGAAATAGCTGGGGTTCCTCCAGCTATTGTGCACGCTTCCCCTGGATACAGGCTTGAGAAAGAATGAGTGACAGGCGTTGGATGGTAGGGAGGTACGGTGGGAGTAAGTGGCTTCATGGGGCACGGGGAGAAAAGCCACCTTCATGAGCCATCTGTCAGCACAGTGCCATGTGTGGGTTCTTGCTGCCCGTGGTGTCATTGCTATCTGCTTAGCATTGGCGCGCTTGTGTGTTGGGCATGTTGTGGAGGTTTCTGTTGATTGCAGAGGAAGTTTTAGGTGTAGAAAGCTTATTTGTGTGACGTAAAAAAAATATCATGTACACGTGTGCAATGGACGTTCTCTTATCCACAGTGATGTGGCGGACCAATATCATGGATCCTATTATCCACCGGATTATCCGCGAATTTTCTCTATTTATCCGTGGGGGAAATAATTATCAATAATTGCACGTAAAAGGAAAAAGAAAGCCGTGGATTATAGGAGTTTTCACTGCCCTATGGCTGTCGCAGATCATTGGAATCTGGGGTCATGGGGTCACAGATATGAGGAGTTCTCCTACAACACACTTGGGATGTTTCGACGTTATCTAATGTTTTTATATCAATATATTGTTTGTTGTCCACTTGAAGTGACATTCAAATTTGCCTTTTTAATTCACATGGGCACTGGGACTGGGTAAGATCGTGTTGGTGGTTTACACACTTTGCTATCAAGCTCAGGGAGCACTTGTTCAAAGGCATTGTGGGAATAATGTCCAATAAGTGCACCATCTGTTAATTTGCGTGAATGAAAAATAGACCTTGAATTGTGTGTTGTGTCATGGGAAAAGTAGTGAATTACCTTTTTAAAGATTTCCCATCTGGCATTCTTGTCAGGGCAAGATGATCTTCCTATTGATATGGAGATATCGCTCAATAACAAAAAATGTCTCACTAAGCCAGCTCTTGGTATTAAAATAAAAGATGAACATTAACTATTCCTTAGTTTTACGTCTCAGATGGGACTGATCCTACAGTATACGATTTTGTACGCCTCAAAGTAGATCAATAGATATAATTGATTTCAGCAGGAAGAGAATGACATTTGGAAAAAGGTACATTTCAAATTCTGGAATTTTGACAAACGTATACTGTGATTTAAACTATATATTCAGAGCTCAAAGTATTCGCAATTGAACTTTTAGTTTGGCATGCCCAGGCCCATATGTAGCATCCGTGATTGGAATTAGAGAGGAGATGTGCTAACAAGCTCATCGGCTATGTGAAGGTGGCAGCAGTTGTGAAGCATGAAAGGGCCCTATTGTGCGACCCAGCAGAACAGTGCACTGATCGATTTTGTCTGCACACACCAAGTAAAATCTATGATGCTAACATTGTCTGATCGGCCATTGTTCACCGTGGTTAATTTGTGAAAGAAGAAAATAATAGTGGACAAACCAAGTGTAATTTTACGTGCTCTAAATACCAGGCCACTAGCATAAGTGAAGGAAAACACATTTGCTTCTTTACGTGTAGTAAGTTATAGTTTGTCATATACCAAAGCATTTACCAAACTTTGAGCCTGCTATGTTAGCTAGTGTTTCAGCAGAGGCTTTTATTGTGCGAGGGGCTCCATTCAGTGGCAAATGAAAAGAGCATCAGGAGGTTGCATTCAGTCAGCCATTTTCTCATGTGTGATGCCCATGAAACCTCTAAAGGAAAGCCATCGGAACGGGATGCTTTTAACTCAAAGGGCAACTCTTCACTGCCTCATTTTGAGCTCTTGGCTTCATCCAGCTATGATTTGTATGCAGGATTGTTAACGAATCTCTGTTCCGACAGAATCAACGGTGACTTCAAAGTTACAAACAAACAAGTACATTTCATGTTTTCTTCACCATCAGTCATTATTCGGGTTGAACAAAAGAATAATTTTCTGCAAATTGTTAAAGCAAGTGTAGCGTACTATTTTCAACCGTGTTGCTTTTTGGGAGACTGAAGAGTATGAGAATTAGTATACGGTTATAGATAAAGAGTTTCGGACTATATTTCACCAAAATATAAAGAGAATGACTTGGTTAAAAACGTTGGTTTTAGGTTATTGCGTTCGATATTTAATTTGAGAAAAAAGTCCCAATTCTTTTTGTCTGTGGCTTTTCCTGGTGACAAAACTCATCCAAACTTGGAGTAAAATAGTCACAGGAACGATACTTAAATGGTGTTTAGTATTGACAGTCACTTTGTCACCTAGCTCTGCAGAGTGTGCCTGACCATCATCTTCCAAGCTGCCTCAGAGGAGTCCTGTCGACCTAATTGTCACTGCCTGTAACAGTAATGGGTCTCCTATTGGGCTCATTTGTGTTGCACATTAACCAAACAGCATACACACTCTTCCTGCTGCCGTGGCAAGTAATGCAACCTCAGTTTCTTTTTGAATCACTCTTTTCAGTAGATCTGCAAATTTCCTAAAATGGTTCCCGATTTAGGTCAGAATAAAAAGTGTTGGGGAGTGTACAGGAAATTGCATTTAGATCACTTTCGCACCCACGTACACGCACGTATGCATCAACCGACAGGGATTATTCCGCTGCCTTTTATCAGCCCAGTGCCAACATTTAAAATAACTGTAAATCGTTGTGTAAATCAACAATGATTCCTTACACGTTTGCACGCACACAAGTGCATGGAGAGAAAGCCGATGTTTTGCTTTTTTGCAAGTATCCATATGGGCGTTCAGTTGTCGCACGTGCACACACTGGCGTACTGGGCTCTTGCACGTATCGTTTTTTGTCGTTTTTGAGACATGATGAAGTCAACAATGAGACCATACCTTGACGCGGGTCAAGTATGCACGTACACAACCCGACTGCTCCGATTAGCTACGTACGGTGCGAAAGAAGTTCAACAGAAATGCTGCGCACAACATGCGCTATGGTCGACGGATGCGTATTTATACTCTTCGGTTTTTTCGGTAAAGTCACGTAGGTAAAAAATTTAAATAAATTAAAGCACGACGTTTCGGAGGCAACACAAGCGACCGTCTTCAGGTGGAACCGTCACAGCAAAATTACTGTATCCAGTGCATTTTTTTTACCTACGTGACTTTACCGAAAAAAACAGAGTATGAATCCTTGCAGTCACGAAAACTTCAAATCTAGATTGGATGCGTATTTTTTTCCCCATTCGTTGTACATAATGAATGTTCCTCCAGAAGTGAGGATATTTAACAAGTCATTTCCTCCACCATGCTCTTCCGCAATTAAAATCGATAAACCCACATCATTGGTTGAAAAATTATTCTGGGAAAAAGGTAAACTGGAGTAGGTACATTTGGTGAAGTTCCCACATTAAAAATAAACTAATATTTCATCGACATTTAAAGTGAATGCTGTAGTTTTGCATGCAAAAAAAACATGCCATATTAAAGTTTATTAGAATTGTAATAAGGGAGTATTGTGAGTTACAGATTAACCCCCGCGAAATTTGTTTTTACTCGATGTTAGTTAAGCTATGTTACAACATCAAATTAACTTCGGTTTCCTCATGTAAGCGGCCTTTATAAAGTTTAAGTGATTGGAGATTTGAGGACATTTTCATTAAACGAGCCTCTCATCCTGTTAATGTGTCACTGCGGGTTGTAGCACTTACTCAGACTTGGCCTAAATAAAACCCTTTGTCCATTGACCAGAATAAACTGTTCAGAGCAATACCTGATTTGTTTAGGTCTGAAGCATGAGTCGCTCCTCTCGAGAGAGAGATGGCAAGCGGCACAGAAGGATGGGTTGTGACAACAGGTCCTTTGGTTGCGTTGTAATTACAGGATACGCGGGGTGAAGTTGGCATGAGCACTCCCCTTGTGTGCTGACGACCTGCCTTGGGGCCCTTTCCATTACCCTAACTCTTTTTGTCCTACTTGTTCGCGCCAGTGCGCACGGGCGCACTGGCGGACAACGCTGGGACAAATGTCCAGACGCCAGTGGATCGCAGAAAAGGGTCGCATAGTAGGATTCATGACGGGAAAACTCATGGGATTTCGTGGCCTTGGATGAAAGGTCACTCACTATATGTATATGCATGTTGTAAATACAAGGAGATGAATACATCGACTGAGAAGAAAATGACAATATTTCCGTTTTTTAAAAGGGGTTTGTAGTATGTCCTTTGGGTATATTATTGTTGTATTTTCAAAAAATGCTAATTATTTTTCTACAATTTCTGGGTAAACTATATCCCAGGTTTGGCTCTGGTCAAGTACTCTATGCATATTGTATTATTTAAAATCTCCTCTCTCCGAGCCATCTGCCTTTATATCTCAAAACCCCTGGTTTGGCGCCACATACTATACACGTAAACATACTCCTATGTATGTATGTTGAACTTATTTCGCACCGTACGAAGCCAACTGGGCTAATCTGACGTATGAAGTGAAGAACGTATTAAGAAAACATTATAAGCTGAACAAAGTACAGTGTTAGGTAAAGTGAGATAACTTGCATAGGAAAACATTCATCATCAGCCATGGTCAATCCACTGCTACATGAAGGCCTCCACAAGCTGTCACTACGACTACCACCACCACCACAACCTCATGTGAGTCTGTCATATAATCCACCTAGCACCAGCACATTAACTAATTATACAAGGATAAAGCATTACCGTTGTCTAAATAATACTGTTTAGAGACGAACAATACAACATGTGAAGTTGCTGTAATTCATCTCCTAGTTTTAAACCATGTATTTGTACAGGTGTAACTACTTTAACGGGATTACCTGGCAATGGCACCATCCTCAATGATTAAACTGAGAAGAGGTTTTAACTTCGAAAACATTCATATAGATTTTCCACATGTTCCTGTTCCAAGTCTCAAACTCATGTTCTGCTTAAATGTTTTTAGTACCCCATTTAGGTCATCCACATTCTTAAATGTGAATTTTAGGTGTCACAATGGAACACACATTTTTAGCGGTGAAGAAATGTCCTTGTAGTTATCGTCATCGGCAAGAGTCATAAAAGAAGCATATAAAATAACATTTTCACCTCCATTTTCCGTGACGTGAGTCCACACCACCCCACAAATGTTTGTCCCAGGGTGATGGTGATATGCTTTCATGCAGTGTCCTGTCACCTTTTACACACTCGAACTTGAATAGCGTACCTCTGCAGAACATTTCGATACGGCAAGGAGGCACGTTGATTAGATCACAAGCATATTACAAAGAGCCATGATACACTTCTGATTAGATTGTTGAACTTTAATTTTTTTTTGCCATAAATCACAGAATTTCCAAGCAATGATGCCTGTTTTCACAGGGAGTGTGTGTGTATGTTTCCAAGCAGACATGTCCCTGTACGCTGGCGATATTCAGCTGCGGTACTTTCCATTTGATATTTACGGCCACGCATAATCGGTGTTCCCGGAGGCTTTTGCCACTCCGCTGCCAAATGACTTCCACTTCCTGTTTACTCCCTTAGAGACGATGGTTTCACCACGGGGCCAGCCATAGGCCGTGCTCTTTCTGTTTCTCCTGCACCAGCGTAAAAGGGAGGAGGCCAAGATGGCATGTTATGAAAGTCGATCCGGTGGCTGGGTGGCTGTTGGCTGCCAGGAAATGTTGGTTAAATCACGACTCCACTCTGTGATGGAACTTATTCCGCAAGCGCTATGACAGAATTTGTAATCGCTGATCAATTCGCGAGTTTGATATTGGCCTACATTTCTTTGCTGGTATTGACACAACTTCATGATACATTTTTTGGGTTAGATCGCGTAAATGTAGATGTGTCGTAAACCCACCTCCACCCGACACAGCCAATTGGTAAGGTTTGGCACATGAACAAAACGTGCCAATTAGTTACTACGTAATTATAACAAAGGTGTGCTAGAGAGCAAACCCACAATATTTACAAATTGAGTACGACGTTTCGCTGGTGATGCTGTAATCGCCAGAGAAAGACTACGTGTTGAATTGACTGGCATAACTTGTCTGAGAACTTTTAAATCAAATGATAATAAGGCATTCCCAATGCATTGGTTATTCAATAACCATCCAAATCTTGGCATTTTTTTCTTCATCATAAAATTACATAAAATGTCATCTAGCGATTAAATATCAGATTTTCCATAAAATCTCTGGGGCCGGTCATGCATCAGTTTGCCACTTGCTAGCTTGCCATCGTAACGTAATATTATCAATACAGACTTGCCATTATGTTTGACCGGCCGAAGGACGCGTCTCTTTGTTCATGAAAATGCAAGCGATAAACACACGACGGCGTTCCTGCTCGCAAAGACGCAGCAGCAGCAGCAGCAGATACCCAGGGTGATCATTTCGGGCTTTTTAAAAGGCTACAGAGCCGCATGCATATTTTATGAAGGACTTTTTTGAGACGGGACGAGAGAACTCTCATTCCTGGGAGCAAGGGGTTGGAGGTTACAGAGGTGACCGGAGCACTTGTCATCCTCTCAGCAGCCATCGCACGTGTGCGCCGAGAAAGCCAGCCAGTAAACAGGGCTGATGTATTGCTTTATTGGCTCGTTTGTTGCTGTGGTAACAACACTCAGGGGTAGGGGGATAATGCACTTCAAGCTGAGAAAGGTCTATGGGGAGGGCAGTTTGATCACAAGGCTCAGAAAATGCCCGGCCAAATGGTGATACTCCATTTTAAGTGGCCAATATGCCAATGTAATTAACACTGGGTTACGTAAAGTTTCCTTTATGTCTATACAACTTTTTTTCTTTGTTTATGACACGGCGATATATTCTTTAGTGTGGAGTGGTTTCACCCATTGTAATATGTTTAATTGCACAAGGTACTTTGCTACCAGAGATTTAAAATAGAACCGTCCTTTGGAAACACGGTGCACATTGTTGTCTCGAGCATTTCCTCAGCCCGTTATACAATATCTCCGCAAGCCGAACGCCTTTTACGATTGCGAAAACGTACCGTGCTTCGATTTGCCTCGTGCTTCGCGTCTGTGCGCGCGAATTTCAACAATTTCAATCGAATGAATGCGTTTCACTTGAAGGGAATACTCCCGCCCAGTTTCTGACGCCGACACGCTTCCAACGGAGGCTGCCAGCGCGTGGAGCGAAACGTCGGGACAACGTGCCGAACGACCACGCAGCAGGTACAATCCGAAAACGCATCGATCGGAAAATGCTAACATTTCGGTGGAACATTAACGGCCTGCATCTTGAACTTTTTTGATAATCGTGGGAACGTGTTGTCATTAACTGTTAGCAGATGGGTAGCAACGAAAAAAACCACACACACACATCCCAAAATTTTGTTATCTGGAGTTAATTCCACATCTCACCCCCCAGGCCCGCCTGCCTTTGCCCCATGCCCGCCACCACGTTCGAAGGTGGGAGTCATTTCCCCGGGTGACTGTTTTCAGCCGTCAGCGGTTACTCGGTGGCAATGCTTGCCGTCTGTCACACGGCCTTGAGATGTGTAGGCAGGGAATACAAAGTAGTCCCGATTCAACGGAAATCGATAACAGGTGGCACTTGAAAAATCGTCGTTTATCCCACATGAAACAGTGGCCATTTTTTTTTTAAACATCCGTTTGGTATGTCTGTCAATCGCTGATGGCAACATTGTTTCCATTGCCTCTTTGCTAACAGCGTGATTCGTGACGCAGTCTCTGATGCGTTGCTGTAAGGTGGAAACGGGTGAGCAAAACCGCAACGATTAAATAAAGATTAAATAAAGCTAGCACGGGCCAAAGAGGACCTCTGTAATATTCTCTTCGTCCACTCATATCTCGTAGAGCGGCGTAGGCTTTTAATTATTTTATCGGTATTAGAATGGTTATTTTAAGAACTGGCCTTATGCTTTGTGAAGCCATTGCTACATTTTAATCTAGTAGCAGATATATAAAAGGTGAGTCAGTGCCTTTGTTTAACTGTCAGATCATGCTGTGATTTATCTGCGAATGCTCTTGGGCTGCCCTTATCATGTAGTGCTGTTTTGACAGCGGCAGGTTCCTACAAAAAAAGGTCTGCCACCCCGGATATCGTTCCCATGATGGCTCTTAGCCTTCATGGAAAAAGCAGCACGACACAAGGCTACATTGTTTATTTTTGCAGGATGATTATGGCTCCTTGTGTCCACTTGTGTCACCACACACACACACACGCGGGTTTCGCTTCCGAATATGAAACAGTTTCCCCGACAAGCCGCTTTGGTGGCCAGATCGCATGGGAGTGATAACGCAGTTCATACAAGAGCTGTTTATCGAGTCAATTTGAGGAATACTACTTTAATTACCGTGGACTCTCTTTGAGAGTTTGGATTGCAAAGGTACGCAGCAATTAACAGAGGTGTGGACTCGAGTCATGTGACTTGGACTCGAGTCAGACTCGAGTCATGAATTTGATGACTTGCGACTCGACTTGGACTTGCATAACAATGACTTTGTCCCACCTCTGGCAATTAATAGGGATATGCAGATTGTACTGTACCATAGCAGAGGAAGTGAGTTAATATTGAAACTGACCAAGCTGACAAAATCACAAATTGTGTGTCACCTGTAAAGCAGAAGTGAATTTCCTGACTTCTTGGGTCAAACCGGTCGCTTTCGTAACCATGGAATGAGGATGTTCGTGACATAATCGTGGAAAATGTAATATGACACCCATAATGTATTCTGGGGTGGAGCGGTGACGCACTGGTTAGCCCAGAGGCCGCTACCATCCATCTCGCCTCCTGCACGTAACCCGGACCTCATCGCTCCGTCTCCGCGATGGGGCGTCCCGTCCGTTCGGCCGTCGATCCCGTCCGGCACGACCTCTCTCCCATTGTTCATTTGTCCGGCAACGTCGTCGTTGTCATTGGGAGTCCGCTAAAATATTCCGACTCATCATGGGACCTCCTTTGCCAGTACCAAAATATGAGAATAGGTTTTCCCCTTTTTTCTGGCAACAAAACAGGTGTTAAGATGTTAAAACACCAAACTGAAACCTTTTACGCCTTTTGACGTCCTCTGGTCTAACACCGTTTTGAGACTAGGTGTGGACCAATCAGTTTCAAGGACAATGCATATATTATCAGAGTATGTTTTTTGTTTGCATTCTGACCACAAGTAGTGTGATTAATGCAGACATGATTCCTTGTAAAAGGTTTCAGTTTGGTGTTTTAACATCTCAACACAGCTGTTTTGTTGCCAGAAAAAAGGAGGAAAACCTATACTCATATTTCGACACGACGATTCAAAAAAATCGGCAAAGCCCTTGTTCTGAAGCCGACGCGTTGGGACGCCTTCGACCGCCATTTAGTTTGCCCGCCGCACGCACCCGCAGGCGGGCGGCCTGAGTGTTTGGGGCTTGGGGTGGCAGGTTGAGCAAGGGGAGGGGTGCTGGGTTAAGCAGGGGTCGGATTGAGGGGGGGGGGGTTATTTTGACAGCTGAGCCACCGGTGCCCGCCGTGCCGCTTGTGGTGGCCGTGTGCGGTTCTTCTGCGTTTCTGGGGTGTGGTGGGGTGTGCGGTGGTGGTGGTGATGGTGATGAGGGTAGGTGACCGAATTAGCGGGCCGTGTGAGAATCGCGAAAGGTGAGGGGCCAATTTCAAACAAAGCGTCCGCTTCGCGTTGAAGCTTGCGTGTTCCCGAACCGGTGGAAAAAAAACCAACAAAGGATCTTTCGCGCGACAACACGAAATCGGGATGCCGAGGTTAATTAACGTCTAAAATAAATACCGGGAATTTTATGAATTCTTGAGGAAGACGTGACATGACCTTATCTATTCGGTTCTGTCATTTTGTGTCTTTTTACAGGATTTCCTTATTTATCAACTGCTTTATGCGTGGTTTTTTTGTGTCCTACTCAAAGACAAACATTTCAACCTACACAACACATCACCAATATGAATATCCAGGCGCAATTTGCCATCCCATTGCCTTCCGCTAAATTGATTCCTACGATATTGTTGAGATTTTAACGACAATACCCGCGCTTACAATGTAAATTGCAGCATAAGAACGACCATGCCATCAGTGTTCTATATCTGCATGGTTTCCTCTTCTTGGTTCTTTCGGTAAAGTTATGTAGAATGGAAATAATGAAATAAAAAAAATGAAACATAATAACATTTATATTTTATTATATTTTATTTTTATAATAATTTTATAATGTTTTTATTTTATTATTTCCATTCTACGTGACTTTACCGAAAGAACCAAGAACATGAATCCCTGCAGTCACGAAAGCTTTAAAAATCTAAATTTGCATCGTTTCCATTCGTGCTGTTGGTTGGTCGCGCACAGTAAACCCAACAGCCGACGGAATGTCTCCCCGTGGCCCTCGCTGACTCGCCAGCCACGGCAGCCGTGCGGTGATCGAAGGAAACAAGAGGAGGGCGTGAGACTTGGTCACGGTGCCACATTTCCGAACGTCGGAGGGGGGGGGGTGAACCAGTGGCGGCCGCTCACAGGCGCGTCTCTGTCCGAGCGCGCCGCCGCTTGCGCACGTGTGTGCAACGCAGGCGCTACGTACGACGATTTATCCCATCTGGCCCCTGTCACTCAGTTTATTTTAGCTCCTGATGCTCAATTGGCGTGCCTGAGCCGATCAGGAGAACGGCTGAACTAGCGAGAGTGCTCACCTGCGCTGTTCGTTATTTAGTTATTTAGCCCCTCGTCGTGGTTTTTTTCTTCGACCGTGCGCTTTTCCAATTGACGGGAAGCAAAGCGTCCATCACAATAAATGCATCTTATTTTTCTCCGTCCAGTCCCTTGGCGCTTTGGACAGTTGGGGGGCGTAACCATTTCCTTCTCCTTGTGGTGGCCTCTCTCCACTTATCTCTCTGTCGCTGCATCTATCAAGTGAGACGGCTTCCTTCCCGTTCACGGTTTGATGTTCAGTCACATCGTGGTCTTCCCCGTACCGTTCCTCTTGCAGCGTTCCCTCCATCGGTATGTGCACAAGGCTTGAACGTGCTATTGTGACAGATATTGTGTTATATAACAGCATCGTGTTATTTAAAGTTCTCACTTGAACCAACGGAACTTACGGATTGTTTCGCTTTAATTACCAAGGCGGAGAAATTGTTTGTAAGGATTTCATTTCAACAGTGATTTACATCTATGCCCTGCTTGGTCGAATTAGCGGAGAGTGAACTCCGGTGTCAGTAACTCAGAGAGCCGCTTAATGTTTACATTCCACAATCAGCTGGGGATATATCCAGCATTGTAAAGTAACCAGGAATAATACACAGCGTGGGAAAAGGGCTGGGCGCGCATGTGCACCTACCCCCCCCCTCCCCAGATATGAACAACGTGACTCAATTTCACATGCAGGCAATTCCAGCCCAGAGCTTTGTCGGCGGGAGCAGTTAGCGAATCCCATTTGCTTCAGCCAAAGCATTGCCACGTTCTTTTGTGCCGTGGATAAGAAACAAGAGTTTTGTGTTTGGCGGCTCTATAAGAATTCGAAAGGCCAGGAAGCGACTGGCAGGGGGGCATGGAAACCACTGAGCTGAGATTTGCAATCGGGAGCAGGAACTTTGGGGCTTTTGGCTTTGCTGGATTAATCTGATTAGGGTAGACCCCAGTCACAGCTGCACAAAGCTGCCTGTTAACCCTCGCACAGCCAGTGCACGGGCGCCTGCAGTTGCTCCCCGCGGTCACCAATAACTGTGCTACCTGAGGGCACGGCGGCCAATGAAAGGAACGTGGTGGTTTCCTGCCAGCTGTGTGACATCTTTCATGCGTATGGGTCGGTCGCAGAGAGCGGCACGATTGGTTCTGTTTCGCACCTTCCCACCGCCGGCTTGCGGAATAAATACCGCGTTTGCATCATTGGCAGCGAATGCGAATGTTCTAAATTCAAAACTCACACGTGTAACTCGCGTCGGCATGATAGATGTCCGTTACTCTTTATTAGGTTATCCATCTGTAGCCGATGCTTTAAAAAATATCGTCATGTGCTCCAAGCAAGGCCTTCATTTGTTCAGTTTTTGTGCTTGAAGGTGATTGATTAGGCAGCGAGTCGCAAGACAACGAAACTTACTTCAACAACAATTTCCGCTTATTAAGAGAGAAAAAAACTACTTTTAAAAGCAGATTCAGCAAAAAAACGGTCGCTATTTTTAGCGATCATGATGCTACCCCTGCCAAGTGTTCCGTTCTGGCTCCAG
This sequence comes from Lampetra planeri, assembly GCF_965212315.1. Classification (NCBI taxonomy): domain Eukaryota; kingdom Metazoa; phylum Chordata; class Hyperoartia; order Petromyzontiformes; family Petromyzontidae; genus Lampetra; species Lampetra planeri. Next base: position 2,327,584 of record NC_136107.1, on the reverse strand, counting down.
GGCGCACCGGGAACTTTTTAGCTCTCCTGGCCACAGAACGGGAGAAGAAATCATTCCTGAGATACTGAAAGCCAGATGTTTGGCAGCGTTTGACTCGCACCGTTACTTTGTTTGTATGTATGTTCTCGGATATTAATTGCTGTTTCCGCTTTTCCACAAAGAAAGCAAAAAAAATGATTGCGGTCGCATACATCTGTTGGGAAATGTTCCGGGTATCCGATGTGGACCTTGACAAAAAAAAGGGTTAGTTTGTTTTAAAAAGAACTGCAACCACTTGTGCAAACTAAACAGCAAACTGTTTTCGAGGCTGCAGCTAAGTGCGTGTTTAAAGGAACTTTTACGCAAAAAGGGCAAAGCCTGTTATTTTGTGGAGGAACTTTGGTCCTGCCCTGGATCGACATTCCATGCCCTGACCGAACATGGGCAGATTACACACGACCACGGTCAAACACGACCACGCTTACTCACCGTCACAGTCACACGTAACCACGGTCACACACGGCCACAGTCACACACGACCACGGTCACACACGACCACGGTCACACACGGCCACGGTCACACACGGCCACAGTCACACGTAACCACGGTCACACATGACCACGCTTACTCGCCGTCACAGTCACACGTAACCACGGTCACACACGACCACGTCACACACGACCACAGTCACACACGTAACCACAGTCACACACCGTCACAGTCACACACGATCACGGTCACACACGTAACCACAGTCACACACCGTCACAGTCACACACGATCACGGTCACACACGTAACCACAGTCACACACCGTCACAGTCACACACGATCACGGTAACACGTAACCACGGTCACACACAACCACGGTCACACACGACCACAGTCACACACGGCCACGTCACACACGACCACGCTCACACACGACCACAGTCACACACGGCCACAGTCACACACGGCCACAGTCACACACGATCACGGTCACACACGTAACCACGGTCACACACAACCACGGTCACACACGGCCACGTCACACACGACCACGTCACACACGACCACAGTCACACACGGCCACAGTCACACACGGCCACAGTCACACGTAACCACAGTCACACACCGTCACAGTCACACACGATCACGGTCACACACGTAACCACGGTCACACACAACCACGGTCACACACGGCCACGTCACACACGACCACGCTCACACACGACCACGGCACACACGACCACAGTCACACACGGCCACAGTCACACACGGCCACAGTCACACACGGCCACAGTCACACGTAACCACAGTCACACACCGTCACAGTCACACACGATCACGGTCACACACGTAACCACGGTCACACACAACCACGGTCACACACGGCCACGTCACACACGACCACGCTCACACACGACCACGGCACACACGACCACAGTCACACACGGCCACAGTCACACACCGTCACGGTCACACACGTAACCACGGTCACACACGACCACGGTCACACACGGCCACGGGCAAGTTGATACAATCACGTTCAAGCTCCCCGAGCACTTGTCGCCAGTGATTGTGTAAATCGTCCGGGTCTCCGGGCTGCTCCGCTTGTCTCTCTCTCTCTGCGCTATCTTTCGCGAGCATCGCCTGCTGCTTGCGAGCGAGGGACATGAGGCCACGACGTACAATGTTCGGGACATCTCAGTCACACTTGGGATAGCTTTCAGGAGATTCGAGGCATGTCCTGCTCACTTTCCTGACAATGTGCAGGGGATCTTTTTTTTTCTTTCTGTCCCTTTATTTCTGCCAAAGGTTTGTTCATGTGTCGGTGAGGTGGGGGTGAGTGAGTGGGTGGTGGTGGTGGGATGATTTTTCTGCTTGTAGGAAGTATGTGAATGCATAACAGATTTTCTGGAAGGCGTTCAGGACTGACTCACTCGCTGGCTCTTTGCGTTTGGGATCTCTGCCGCGCTTCGTTCTTGAGCGACCCACGTGGGCACAAGGCAAATGGGCAGGGTCGCCGGGCTCGGAACGCTCGCCACGAAAAACATGTGCGTCTCTTCGCGCCGCGAGCGCATTACCACATCGTCCGGCGTAGAATGTAATAATGAAGGATGCCATATCGTTCTCTTGAAATCGGTTCGGAGGAAATGAAATGGTTCATATCCTACGCATGGAAGAAGCATTACGGAGAAAGAGGCCTCTCTGAAAAAAAGGTCCTGGCCGACGCGCTGGGCCGCCCCTACGCTTCTGTACAATTCGTCACGGTACGCGCGTTGTTTTGCCGGGGGTTTCGATGGCTTTGCTATGTTACCGATGAAGTAACGCTTGGAACCCTGGCTTTGAGACGAGCGACTCGGTTCTGCTGCGAACGGCGCGGGTGGCGCTGCGGGTGGAGTGTGGCTGTGCGGGAGGGAGCCCCACTCTTGCCCCAGTGCCATGTTCTCCCTTGTTGCCAGCGTTACGACCGTACGTCCCTCGCGGATTCCATCCCCCGTGTAAAGTTTCCATGGATATCGGTTGCTAGAAAAAAAACAATGCATGTAATAAGCGAAAATGTATCCCGCTTGACAGATGCCAGACAAACGGGGTGATTCATTCCAAGGCCGAGGAATTATGGAAGGATTCGAAAAAGCCCGCACGAATGGTCACTGCGTAAATGTCAAATTGTGCCCACGTTTTGGTTTGTTGGCAGACGTCCCTCGCTCAGCGCCTGCATCTGGAATCTGCTGCGTGGCAAGGGCTCCTTCCTGTTTTCATATTGGCCTTGTTGCCTTTGGCGCAATTGAACGAGTGTCCTAACACCTTGTGAAAAGTCTTGCGCATTCGCACGCTCGCCAGCCTTTTCAGGAGCAGCGTATGAATACACAACTCCTTATGTAAGACTCCCACGATATGACAGCTGTTCTTTATGCGTGAGAAATGCAGTGCAAGAACAAGTGAAAATCACAAATTGGTGTGTGTACTCTTTACGTGGTAGTTGCCATGCCATAATTTCTCATGGAACATTTTACAGACCCCCCCCTCACACACACACACTGCTTCCAACCAAGCCCCATCCTTTCAAAGAAAAATTGTGGAGCTCAGCGCCGGACAGCAACGAAGGCCTGGTAGTGGTAGTTACCATACAAATGTAAATCCTTTAAATGAAAAAAAAATGGAATGGAGAAGCAGCTGTTTACAGTACCTACGGGCGATGGGGGGGGGGGGAGTCCACACGATTTAGTTCCACCACTGGACAGCTGCTTCTAATCAGGCACCGCATTACTTTCAACACGGCTGTATGGGAGGCAAGGTCAGGAAACAGCTGGGATGGGATTCATCCCATGAGTGTATCGAGTTGGCAGGGCGGCGCGTAGGTGCTAATGTCCCGCGGACCCTCGACTTCTCGATCGCCTTCTGGTAACTGCGATCGTGGTTTCCGTGCATTAACAGCGCGCCGCGGTTTCCAGCTTGATCCGCGCTTGCCAATGCTAATTGATTCCTGACGGCGGTGGAGTCATTACATCGGCGTGCGCGTGCAGGGGAGCGCTCGCCGGAAGGATTTGTCAGGTCGACCACAGAGCTGTGTCGTAATGCAACAGCGGTAGCAGCCTTGAAGTCAAACAACAGTCGCAGCGAAAGAATATTGGATTGCGAAGCCGAACGAACGCAAGATATGTCGTCCTCCCTTTCGGATGCGTTTGCTGTTCATCTGCCCGTAATTTTTTTAGTAGTTTTTTCGGTAAAGTCACGTAGGTAAAAAATTAAATTAAAATTAATCATATAAAATAATACAAACCACGTCGTTTCGGAGGCAACACAAGTCTCCGTCATCAGGTGGGACCGTCACAGCCAGATTTGCTGTATCACTTGATACAGAGACTTGTGTTGCCTCCGAAACGTCGTAATTTTTATTATTTTATTTTATTAATTTTAATTAGATCTTTTTACCTACGTGACTTTACCGAAAAAACTAAGAGTATGCCTTTTAGTAGTTGTCTTAAATAAATGATTACTGTTAGGTAGGTGTAATGATAATAATTACGTAGTTAGTAAATTACTAAACAGACAATCTGCACATAAAACAGAACGGCATATTTTACACATCTCATCAGCCGCACGGCCATCTGGTAATGCACCATTTCCACAGCGTTGGTTCAATGCGAGCAAACTCTGGACCAGATTGTCTGCTTATTTATTTTGCCGCTTTATCGTCTCTACAACGACGGCGTCAACTGTTATTCCATCTTGATTTGAAGCTTTCGTGACTGCAGGAATCCATACTCTTTGGTTCTTTCGGTAAAGTCACGTGGTTAGAAATAGAATAAAATGAATCACGACGTTTCGAACGCAACACAAGCGCCCGTCTTCAGGTGAAAATCGCGACAGCCGCGATGTCTGCTGCGAAAGAACCAAAGAGAACGGTTATTCCATGTTAACGCCGTCGCGTTACACAAACTTCATGCTGCGGTATCATGGAAGACTTGGGAGCTACGTCAGGAGTCGCGGGAAGTGGACGTGCAGGGTTTGAAGTGGCTTGTTTTCCCTCCCCTGCTGTTCAATGCAGCTGTTCCTCACTTTCTCGTTGTGGAATTCCACCAGACGCCTGCACATGCCACAGTTGTACAAACATCTGAGGGGCGCGTGCGGCAGACCGCAGCTACCTTGGGCCCACACGGTCCTCACTGAGTCACGAGCGCATCCCGCGTACTTACGTGCGCGCGTGCGTAAGTACGCGAGCCGCGCGTGGGTGGTGATGCGGCCGAGCACTGGCTCACCGGGGCGTGAGACGCGCCGGAAAGATTTCTGAGAATCCACAGGATGTTTTTTCAGCTCGCAAACTTGCCACGGTAGTCACCCACACTCAGTTGCAAAACATATTGGCCACCACGTCTATGGCCAGGTTCCACTAAATAGTGACCCTCTCGTATTAATCTTTTCCTGCGTGTCAACATAAATTCTCGTACGTACCCACTGGAGATTAATGAACTCTGAACGCGGGATTCACACATGCTTGGCTGTTTTCATTTTCTGCTCGGTTTGAAAAAATACGGTGACAGCTTAGGGTGCAGCCTGGCGGAGAGCTTCGCTTGTGACCAACAGACACAGTGGCTTGTGATAACTCTGGACAAAATAAACAAGCGGACAATGCACCTCCTTCCTGTATCTGTCGTACACATCCCATCGGTACGCTCCATCACCCACGTGGCCTTCTGGAAGTTGGAAAATAATTCTGGGAGGTGTTGGTCGAGACGTAGGTAAACATGAAATTCGCTATCTTTTTGGACGCATGACAATAGCTTAACATAATGTTATCGTCATTTTGGGACTATTCTTTCGAAAATGAAGACCAATGAGCGCGTAATGTAATCAATGCAGTTTGCATTTCTTAAGATCAGTTTGAAATGTGTGAGCTTAGAATACATGCAATGCACTGTTTGCCAGACAAATCCTTTCCTTTACTCGCAATACATTTAGGCGTATGCAATACTTTCCCTCTTGATTTTGATTTATACAATCGAACAATTAAAAGTGAAGCCATCTCGAACTATTGACGTCAAAGATAAACGTCGGTCTGCCACGTGTTTTATATTTGTCAACGTTCCTTTGCGTTTTTTACGGAACGGATTAGTGTAACGTAAAACAAGGAGAATTATCCCTCCGCGCGATAAGGTGTTCCACAATTGTCAATAGAGAGCGCACACCACTCGGGCAACCGGGACGTCGCTGCCGCTCGCATCTCGCGAGCGTGCGCGCTCAAACACTCGCCTGCTCGCTACGCCGACGCGGATATAACAAAAAAAAACGCGTTCCGTTCAAAAGTTAATTTGCGGCGGGGAATCTGATGGGAAAATAATAAAATAGGTTTGGCAAGTGCAATGTGGAGAATTTTAAATGAAAAACCGCATGACACATGCTGCCACTCGTGTTTACCCCCAGTCATAAGCCTCACTGTCATCACTTCAGTATACAATAAGTTACATGGGGCGCTTGATGGCTCCTGCAGATATTACCGCTATCTCGCGCTTGGTGTGGAATGTCTGATGTCTGCGGCATTTTACGCACATCGCTTGTACGCAGTGACTCATGATTTGATAGGGCTCACACTGTTTGCCTTTTACCTGCGATCTCTCAACGTCAAACACAGGGTCTGCATCAGATAGTCGCTATTAATGTCAAGGTGTTCAGCGGAATCCTCATGCCACGTGCACGGCAGTGGTGAGCGCGGGCCTCCAGTAGCGTGTCGCACGGGGCTCATCGCAGGTCAATTCTACGCCACGCCCGTTCTTCATCCATCGGCGTGCCACGTGTGGTGGGGTCAACTGTGGGTACACGCTCCTCTCCCCCAAGACCCCTCCACTAGAGGGAGTCTCTTAGAGCTTCCTCTGCCAGCGGTGGCGTGAGCAGGGCTGCGCCTTAACCTATTTTTAACTCCACATCCAACAGTAACTGAAGCGTTCAGGCCTAATGAGTGACAACCTGTCACTAGCACGTCCACGATTGTAACCTAACTCCCACAGGCACTCATTGTATCGTCGAGGTTTGCAGTCGGCTCTCTCGTGAGAACGAGCGTCTCTGGTTATGATGTCTTCATAAGCGTCAGTAGTAAATAAACTCTCCGTTGTGCTTGATTTGAAAGGTGAAACGGGGCAGTTGTCAGTGTTGAAAATAATTTCGCTCTGCGTAAAAAAAACATGGCATCGTTGCCCACGTGTTCACGGACGTCAGTTCGGGGAGAATCATCGGTGGCAGCTCGCGACCGCAGATGAAAGTCCAACTTTGTGTGTCACCGTCGGATTCCCGGTGATTCAACCGTTGATAAGCTAAAGGGGGGCTGGACACAACTGGACGGGTCAGCAATTGTTGGCTTCTTGTTGTTGCTCATGCTAAAGAAGATTATTGTCTGCAAAATCTACATCAGCCCGATTCCTTTTGTGTATTTGAAATGCATAATCAGACGGTTTAAGTAATTGCATTTGAAATCATTGTAAACTTTTTAGCGATTCATTCAAATTCAGAGGTTGTTTTGTTTTTGCAGGGGAATCTCACTGAGTGTAAACTATTTTATTCTGGAAAATTTACCGCTGGTCGTTTGGATAATTTGTGAGTACCCTTTTGCGTGTGGAACGAAACCAGAGTATGTGGAGTAATCTGCCGCAGATCAGATGCTCAAATGCCACAGGAAGAGCTGAGCAAACCTACTTGCAAGTATTTTTTTATCGCTTAATATTTGTATTATCTTATTAATTCCCTTCTACGTGACTTTACCGACAAAACCAACAATATGAATCCCTGCAGTCACGAAAGCTTTAAATCAAAATTGTACTTGCAAGTACTTTCTCGCCTAACGGCGCTAATTATTAGCTATTACGGGTGGAAGTTTCGTCAACAAGATCACTTTCAGCGTGCCACACCAACCCCACCTTCCAAGTTTCTGGATTACCCGTGCGTGCCCCAACACATGGCCACTGTGAATCCATGTTTTTGGGGGTTTTCATTCAACCACGTTTCGGTCCAGCTCAATGTTTTTTTTTTCGCAGTGGTTTTAATCGGAAAGCTCCTGAGCGCGTTGTCTTGAATAATTATTTAATCGCACCCAAAAGATGCGAGCGCATCACTCCCGCCTTACGTTTACAAGACGCCAGGAGCAGTCTGTGCGCACGCAAGGGGGGCGGCAGGCCTGACAGCTGGCTGTGCACAGAGCAGGCGCCTGGGGAGAGGTGCACACAGAAGATTTATGTGTGGGGGGGGGGGGGAAACGTTTGTATGCTCGTGGCCACACTGCCGCACATCTGCCGGGGGATTTGCATATTAATTAACCTGCATTAACTCTAATTATGAAATGAATCGGAACTAAAGGTTTTCAGTGATTGCGTTCCAAAACGCGTTAGGTTGCGAACATTACGCGGGAGGCGACACGAGCGGTTTGTCTTTTGTGCGGGGCCGCCGTTGCCTTCGTTCGACTTCGCTCGTTTTGGCCGACCGAGTGCAAGCTCGTCGGACGGCGAGCTGCCCAACGCGTAGCAATCGCGACGCCCGGAATCTCCAACCCGCGCCGCAAAAGAACACACGCTGCAACGGACGCACGACGGCCCGCTGCAAAGAGGCTCGTAACGATATCGTGAGAACAACGTGCGTAACGGTCTTCATCACTCGGGGATTTTATTCCCCGCTCCCCCCGCTCTCAAAAGTGGGTGCAGGTTGCGCCTCCCCTAAAACAGATGGCGCCCCTCCAGGGCCCTTTTCTGTGCATGGGGGTCGCCGGATCACCCTAGGTTCACCTACGGCACAAGCCTGCAACGGGTGCTCGACCATAAATTGGCCATGCGGCGGCTTTCAGCGTACCCACTTTAAGGGCGTCACGTGTGCGGTGTAAATATCCGGGCGGCCGATGGACACGTCACGTCCCCTTGACCAGTGTCCCGAAAGTCGCTGTTTCAAAAATCCCGGTCGGAGGTCAGCGCTCCGCGAATCGCCACCTTTGGGCGATGCAATGAGCACCGCCTTGTGGGAAGTCAGCAGAGGTCGCCCGATTCCTCGACTCGCCCTCGCCATAGGAACGTGGAGTTTCTACTCGCTGCATTAGGGCCACCAGAAGAGTTGAGCGCCACCCACCTTGACTCTGACTTGGTGTTCTGTCCACTGCAGTAAAATGCATTGTATGGACCTCCAAAGTCTACAGTTTAATAATCGCATGAATACTTTACAGAGTTTAACACATTGGCTTTCACGACCAATGTGATTCCTAATAGATGTTTGGGTCAGATGAAGTTTGTGAACGGATTTATTACACGACCTGAACATCACATCATTGTTCTCTGATAGCAAAAAAACACAGTAACATCATAGAACAATACATTGTTATTGAATGTAGATTAAATCATTGTACATATTTTAACAATTTTTTGTATCGACAGCACTCGCATCTGTTGGACAATGCGACTTCCATATTAACCACCGTTACAGTTTCCTATCTATTTGGACGTCCCCCATTTATTACAGGTACGTTTGGTATTCGTAAGGCACGTTTTCGAACGTGCGACGGAGTGCATTGTGTGCAATAAGTAAAACGTGGGGAATCAGGAGATCTCTTTCGCTGAGAAACGATTTGTCCCAAGGGTTCACTAACCACTCAGAATGTAGCCTGGATGTGACGCTGCGTATTGACATCCACAAGAGATATACTTTCTTTTTTCTGTTTTTTTTTTGGTTTCCAATTTGTCTGCGCAGAGCCCGGCTCGTGAATTCCCTGCGCTCAGAGGCCAGGGAGCCCATATTCTGTGGACACTTTTCAGTGCTGCCGAAGGCCCCACCACCTGTTTATCAAGGCCTCCTGTCTCTCTCTCTCTTTGGTTTTCGTGTTTTTCTTTTTGGTCTCTCCCCCAAGTTGCTTCTCACTTATATCCCTCCGTTCTATATTTGGAGTTTGCCTGCCCATCGCTCTCTCTCTCTCTGGTCCCCGTGGTCACGTGGATTTTTCTCCGGGTCCTCCGGCTTTGCCCTCCACATTCAGAATGGACATCACGCGTTTTAAAGTATTTGGCTGCTATACATTTACACTTGATAAGCCACTTCATTGAGATATTATTTGTGTCCAGGTTACTTCTGAAATATAGCTATACAGCTCAGTGGGCCTTACCGAGTAAAATAAAAGTAGTAGCTTTAGTTTTTATATGCATGGCGCTCTGAGATCCATTGTTTAAGAGCACCTTATAGATAAAAATGATTAAAAAAAAATTTATTTAAAGCTTTCGTGACTGCAGGGATTCATATTCTTGGTTCTTTCGGTAAAGTCACGTAGAAGGGAAACAATAAAATAATAAAAATATAAAACAATAAAATTCTCACGACGTTTCGACTTTGCTTGTGTTGCAGTCGAAACGTCGTGAGAATGTTATTGTTTTATATTTTTATTATTTTATTGTTTCCCTTCTACGTGATTTTACCGTAAGAACCAAGAATACAAAATTATTAATAATAAAGAATTATTAAAATCTAAATATTTTGTTTCAAAATGTATTTTGACAGTAGATATCATGCTCATCAACATACATTTCTATCGCTACATCGGTAGATAAAAGTTTTTTTTTTCATCCCGATGATATTACAATCGTGATATCGGCACCGTGAGATTTCCGCTCGGGAACTCTGCAGCTGGCGGTGCACCACCCTGTGTGATCGAATAGCCGGAGAAGATGACGTCACAGAACTACTTGCTGAGGTCACTCCACTATCGACTGATCGATTGATTTTATTTGTCGATGCGGCGAGGAAGCGCTCACCCGCTAAGCTGTTTTTACAAGAATGACCCGCGCAGGACCTTGGCGAAAGAAAGAGGAAGTTACGGGAGTGGATAAATGATAACATTGCAGACTGAGTAGCACAACACATTGGAGGAAAACAACATTCAGGTCATGCACCGTTCAGGTAACACTGGTAGGTGACACACTCGGCCTCCGTGTGCAGCATAGAGACACAGTGTTTGAATGCCCCGTGAATTGTAGTTAATCGCAGTGTCAAGTCCAAGCATTTTTTTCTGTCAAGTCCCTGAATTGCAACGAGGCAAATAAAGTGAAAATCCAAATTTGAATGTGATGATTTTTTTTTTTGCATGCAGTCATCGGTGACCGGGGGTTGCGACGATCAACTCGCTAAATTCGAGAACCCCGGTTTTATTCCAGATGTGTGCCGAGCTCATGATCTCAGTGGTGGCGGCTCTCCGTGGTCTGACCCCGCAGCCAATCAGCCTCCTCCACAGTTTACACATTATTCTCCATACAGTACAATGCAACCGTACATTTAATGTTCACCATTTAGCAGACTATACGTGTTCGGTATTGATATTATAGTTATCATCTTCAATTCCAAATATGCTTTCACTGTGATGGTTATGGAAATGGTAAATTTCAGGTTACGAGTTTTGGGTTTTTCTATCACCTTTACTTCCGCAATAACGCACCGAGAAACGCAATTGTTTACACCAATCAAATATTCAGGCTGTTAACGCTAGCAGACAGTAGTGCTTTATATTAAAACATATAAATTACCCTCTGCGCGCCTTCGGCAAGACGAGCAGCCAAAACCTTACGAGCTCAGCAATAGCAAAAGGCTTATGAGTATCATCTTTCTGGTCCCCATCTCATTAGTGGTGGCTGTTGATTTTTTTTGTTTTTACTTCAAGTGACCAAAACTTCACGAAGCCTTCTGCAGGTTGAGTGGACGCCCTCTCCCACATGTGCCGTTGATTTGGCTCACACGAGGAAGGGATTAACCTGCTAAAGCCACCATTCCGCTGTTGTTCTAAGAGTTCAGTAACCCAGGAGGGTGCTGTCGAGATAAAACAGAGACGCTGCACCCATGCTGGTTTTTTTTTTGCACGTACACGGCGTGGGGGCTTCACACTCTTCGCTTTGGTGGCCATAAAAAGGGTATTAAAGCCACATGTCCTCGCACAGCAGGTAGGACACAGGAGGCACTATCTATTGTGTCATATCTTGTGGCTAATTACCGTGACCTCCTCCCCCCCCTCTCCTCGAGGGGGTTTTGATTCCTTGCTGCGACGGGCAGTGCGTCTGTTCCACACCCCCCCCACCTCTTCACCGGCACATGTGCAATGGCAGCCCCGTGTCATTTAACCAATCCAATTTAGCCCGTGTCAAAAAAAAAGTTCCATGGGGACAACCAACCCAGCCCCGTCCAATGGGGATGTCCGCGCGCTCCGATGGCTCTCGAGGAATAACGGCCACTGAGGTGCGGAGGGACGAGCCCCCCCCCCCCCTCTTGCTCCTGACAACCAATGGGGGAATGAGCTGTGGCCATGCTAATCCTGTCAAGCTCAGCCCCCATTCCATGTCTCCTGCTGGGACGGGCAGTTTTTCATCTCTCCCCCCCTCCGTGCCCCCGTGGCAGGTGAAAGGGACTCAGGTGGCATTCAAGGCGAGAGATGAAGTGGTGCGCTCTGCTACGGCCGCCACATGCATTTCTGCACCTGGGGCCTCTGGCAATAAAAAGCGGTGCGCGCACTCGGCTCCACACCAGGCGGTGTGCGCTGATAGCCGCGCGCAGTCGTCGTTCGCGCTGGTTTGTAATCGCACGCCACAGTTGAGCCTACGTTCGAATATCGCCGTTCTCTGTTCTTCGTCAAGTCCGCTTTGACCATGGCTGTAAACCTACAGAGAGGTATGTTTTACAGCTCGTTTTGTCGAAACCGTTGCGCTTGTGCGTGTGCCCCGCGTGCCATGCCGGCCTTCATAGGTGCTCGCTAACAGCACTTGTCCCAGGATGTAGGTGGGATCTTTGTCTTTTGTGTGTGCCTTAAATGCACGTTGGCGCTTTGCGGAGAATCAGGCTTGCCTTTATTCTTGTACACGTGGGATAAGAGTGGCAGGAGGCCTGGGAAATATCGATGCTCGGTTAAAGTGGTATCATTGTCGGGTTTTAAACTCTGTAAAAGTGAGAGCATTTCTGGGAAAGCTGACTGTGGTATTGGAGTGAGCTTCAGACGTGTCGTGGTGTTGGGGTGAGCTTGTGGTGTTGGTGCGACCTTGTGACATTGTCGTGGTGTTGGTGTGACCTTGTGACATTGTCGTGGTGTTGGGGTGAGCTTGTGGTGTTGGGGTGAACTTGTGATGTTGTTGTGGTGTTGGGGTGAGCTTGTGACATTATCGTGGTGTTGGGGCGAGCTTGTGATGTCGTGGTGTTGGGGTGAGCTTGTGTGACGTCTTGGTGTTGGGGTGAGCTTGTGTGATGTTGTGGTGTTGGGGTGAGCTTGTGTGATGTTGTGGTGTTGGGTGAGCTTGTGTGATGTTGTGGTGTTGGGGTGAGCTTGTGAAGTTATCATGATGTTGGGGTGAGCTTGTGATGTCGTGGTGTTGGGGTGAGCTTGTGTGATGTTGTGGTGTTGGGGTGAGCTTGTGTGACGTCGTGGTGTTGGGGTGAGCTTGTGTGATGTTGTGGTGTTGGGGTGAGCTTGTGAAGTTATCATGGTGTTGGGGTGAGCTTGTGTGATGTTGTGGTGTTGGGGTGAGCTTGTGAAGTTATCATGGTGTTGGGGTGAGCTTGTGATGTCGTGGTGTTGGGGTGAGATTGTGTGACGTCGTGGTGTTGGGGTGACCTTGTGACATTGTCGTGGTGTTGGGGTGCGCTTGTGTGACCTTGTCATGGTGTTGGGGTGAGCTTGTGGTGTTGGGGTGAGCTTGTGACGTGGTGTTGGGGTGAACTTGTGTGACGTCGTGGTGTTGGGGTGAGCTTGTGTGACATCGTGATGTTGGGGTGAGATTGTGTGACGTAGTGGTGTTGGGGTGAGCTTGTAACGTTGTGATGTTGGGGAGAGCTTGTGACGTTGTGATATTGGGGTGAGAATGTGACATCGTGATGTTGGGGTGAGCTTGTGTGACGTCGTGGTGTTGGGGAGAGCTTGTGGTGTTGGGGTGAGCTTGTGACGTTGTGATGTTGGGGTGAGAATGTGACATCGTGGTGTTGGGGTGAGCTTGTGTGACGTTGTCGTGGTGTTGGGGTGAACTTGTGTGACGCGGCGGGATGCTTAAGCGGAGGCCTGGACGTCCTGGCGTCTTGTGAGATCATGAATCACAGCTGGCTGCTCGGCTTGGCCCAGCATTCGCCTCTTCGTAATCCTCAACCTCAGCATGACTATTGTCACAGGAAACATGAAACAAAAAACTCGCAGTTGGTTTGTGTTTGGCGGGTGGGGGCGGCACGGACATTTCAAACCCAAGTGCGTTCTGCTCTGAAGCGTGTAAAACCGTGAGCACATGTGGCTGCGGTTTGCCTGATCACAAGACTTTGTCGCTCGCTCGCAGTGGATTATTGTCGTAATATCATTAGCGATACGTACGTACATATATATACAACTTAAATCCGCGTTGAAACATGGGTCTGCTGCTGGTGCTTATACTTGTAAAGAAAAAAAAACGCTAATGAATACAACAACTCTGCGATGATGTATTCCTGTTCAATGTTTGATGACGGACATGAAATTTTAATTTCCCACATGCATCGCCTTTCATACGTTGTGTCGGATGGCAAGAGTGCAGGTTTTTTTTTGTGCCGCTGTCATTTGCATTTTATTTTAAATACCTTCAATAATTAAACGGCAATAGAAATGGGGTTTGCAGGAGCATTGTTTATTCTGTAAAATTTGATTACAGAGTGAGCTCGCGTGTGTTAATTAAGGTGTGGGCTGATCCTCCCCGGCTGTGTTCGTCATGTGCTTATGACTGCGTCTTGTAACGGGGATGTTGCAGCCTTGCTCCATGACCCTGGGGCTGGAGACCCTGGGCAGAATGTTACGTTTAGAAATCTACATGCACGTAGATTATTCACATTATTTTGCTGCTAGAAATGTCCACATGACGATACGTCACTTCGTTGTGCTATCATTTGTGGCCAGGCCACTTCTGAAAAATAAGCTAATAGCTAAGTGGGTTTTAGCTGCTAAAATAAAAACAATTGTTTAAGTCATTTGTTTACCTTTCCTCTGCTTTGCACTCGTATCGTGTGTTTTTTTAATCATTTGTTGTTGTCACGTTCTGACCCGCCCCCTACTGGACACTCGTGAAAAAAAGAGCTTCATAGCTCATCGGATTTCTCTAGTCCAAATAAATATTCTGATAATGAGAACACCACGTGTGTGGCCCCCGGTATTCATTACCGACGGAGAAAGAAACGCAACAGGCCCGTTTTGGGGCTCTCCTTTGCGTGAGGCCCTGGGCAAAATGCCCCTTTTGCCCTCCCCATTTGGGCGGCCCTGTCAAGTGCTGTCACATCACCACCGCCTGTGTCAGGACTCACACGTGCCATTGTGGCCCACACAGGGGATGGAAAAAAATCACCCTAAGTGTGCCCAATCTCTTTGGATGTCGGAAACCGAGTGGGATTGAGCCTGTTATTTTTAATTAAAATATTTCACGTGGATAATCCCTTGAGATGGAACATCTCATTTGCAAGGTTGTCCAGGGTGTCAGTTGCCACATAGATATCGTACATGAATTGACACGTATACTGTACAAACGTTGAAAATCTACTGTGGTCAGTACTTGCACGGATGACCACTCGGGTTTTGCCAGGTATTGTGGGCTGAAGGTGACCAAAAGATGGCAACACTTTTGCCATTAACATAGATAAGAAAACCACCGTCAGAGAACGTCTGTGCACTTCTGTATTGCGACTGTGTTTGAGGTGAGTGTGGGAAACAGCTGGTGTGTGCATGTGTTGGCCAATTTGAGCATTGCATCGATTCAAGAGGCACGTAACCATCATTTCCTGCACCGGGAACGGATCCAGGCACTTTCTTTATCACGGCAGAGAAATAAAAACGCTCGTAGCTCAGGAAACACATTGCTCACCTACCTGGCTGAAAAAAAGATTAGAAAATTATCAGGGTGTTGTAAATTGTATAAAGTTAAATGGTGGAGTGATTTCCATGATCACATGAGCCATTGTGGCTCTGTTCATCTCTGTATACAGGAGGTCGTGGGTTCAATCCTGACCCTAACGCCTGTATATTTGGAGTTTGCATCTTCTTCCCATTGTCGCGTGAATTTTTCTCCAGGTCCTCCGGTTTTTCCCTCCACATTTAGAATCAACGTGCGTTTAGAGTATTTGTCTGCTATACATTTCCACATGATTAAGCCACTTCATTGAGTTGTCATTTATGGCCAGGTCGCTTCAGTGGCGCAAGCAAGTCTATCCATCGGGCGACAATTGTTGACTTCCCTAAAACGTGGGTTGAGCGTGCAATTAAAAAAAAAATGAAATCAGCACAAGCGGTGTTCACTCTTTGTGCGTGACAATTAATTTTCGTGAAATTTTCTTTCCAAATTTTTACACTGTTTAGGAAAAAAATATATATATTTAATTACCAATTGCTTAATGGTGGCAGGCAATCATCTGACCCATAGGTGGCAGCCATCTCGAGCCAGAGGACGAGAGGACTCTAGCCGCCACGCATATAAAGGATTTATAGTGAAAACATTTTTTTACGGGTAAATTTTTTAGTGATATTTTTCAGCAACGGTGAAAAATATGCGTACGGTCGTCAAATAAAGCGAACTTTTTTGGGATAAGAAAACCCAAACAAAACGTGGAACATGTAGCAATACTGTGCGTTGCTGTAACCATGAATGGTCAGCCAGTACGGCATGGAATTAGTCTTTGCCACATGCAGGAACACTTCCTCATAGGCATACAGATCCTCCGTAATGTAAAAGTTTATTCACAGACCTAAGTCATTAGTGGGAGGGAGGAAGAAAAAAAAAACTGGCCTTGGCAAAACACGTGGCGTCAGTCTCGCCCGGTCATCCTCGCTGCTAATGTGATGATGTTCGTGTCGGATGTGCTAGACCACACACTGGGAATAGAGGAGCGGGAGGGGGGAGAAAATAATAATAATAAAACAATGGATCTTTAGAACCGAGCCTGAACCAATGCCCACCACAGTTGCCCTCTTGGTTGTTTCCTTTGAGTCACACCCTCGAAGGTAAGATTGTAAAACTTTAAAGGCGGCGTCGGCGGCAAACGCTCTTGACGCGCCGCTCTGCTCGCTTACCGTTGCAGTGGTGAGCTACGCGAGCGCGGCAATGCGAGACTGTGACCCGGACGACGACGACGAGGGGGAGAGGCTGCAGATCATCGAGGAGGTGGACGAAGAAGAGGAGGAGGAGGAGAAAGACGAGGAGGAAGACGAAGAGGAGGAAGCGGCGGCGGCGGCGGCGGAGGAAGAGACGAACTTAGAGGGGACAGGCGGCAATCCCGGCGTGGACAAGACTGCCGAGCCGCTGGGCAGGCAGGACGGGATGGTGGCGGAGTGCGATGTCCCGGGCAGTGGGGCCACTCACCGTGGTAAGAGCGCACGTACTCATACTTTACACTTTTATAGCATTTGTCAGATAATCGTCACTGGTGTTGGCCGTGAGTGGGAATTTAACTCGGGTCGCCGGGTTCAAAGCGCAGCGCTAATCGCTGCACCACCGCTCCCCACTCGCACAGAGCCACAAACATAGAAGTGGTTTAAATTTCGATTTAAAGCTTTCGTGACTGCAGGGATTCATCTTCTTGGTTCTTTCGGTAAAGTCACGTAGAAGGGAAATAATAAAATAATAAAAATATAACATAATAAAACATAATAAAATACAATTGTATTTTATTTTATTATGTTTTATTAATAATAAAAATGAAACATAATAAAATACAAATAAATACAATTGTATTTTATTTTATTATGTTTTATTTTTATTATATTATTATTTCCCTTCTACGTGACTTTACCGAAAGAACCAAGAAGATAAATCCCGGCAGTCGCGAAAGCTTTAAATCGAAAATTTGTCGACTTAACAACAAAATCAAAATCCACAAAGTATATGTTCTGCTCCAGCGAGCATTGAGGCAGCTGTGATCGTCTCACGTGTACCGATTCATTGCCACTGGTGGGAATTTCATCTTCCTATGGCGGTGGGAGAATAAAGCGGTATTCGTTTAAACGACCCCGGGCGACATGATGGGCTGAATCAACTTCCCCCCCCCAAACGACGGTTTGAACTCGCAGCCTTCCGATTGCGAGCCACTCGCTCTACCCCTGGGCCACGTGGCCACACGTTATTTTGGATTGCGGCGAATTTCACCGGCGCACAACGTCGCGCCAAGTGAGAATTACGTTCAGCGGTTCGGGGTGGGCCAACCAGAGCCGGGCGTGCCACACTTGCCGGCAGCGGTATCGCAAGACAGCCGGCAGTGCCGTATTTTCCAACACAGGCGGTGGCATCTCCGTTAAGCTACGTATTCGCAGAGGTTTCACCCTTGATTTAAAAAAAGGGATTTTTTTTTTTTAAAGCAAACGCTGAGCCTAAATGACACTTGTCAACCAAGTTATATGGCTTAAGTGTCGCCAGCTAATTTGTTTCTGCTTGCCCCGTGTGAGCGCTTGTCTGTGCATCGCGACAAACTAGGGGCGGGGGGCGGGGGGGGGAGGGGGCTCTTGGGTGAATGCGAGAGAAAGAAACTTTCTGAAAAGTGGCTTAACATTCCGAAGACTTCCACTGTTTACTCGCAAGGAATTAATGAGAGCTAGCGGCAAAGTGAGAGGGTTGGAGTGAGAGGGAGGCGGGCAGCCCAATGCAATACGGCCAGGTATTATGCGCGACTGCGGGGCAAACGCTTGACACCCTCTCCTTCATTTAAAACTGTCGGAGCTCGGCCTTTCCTCTCAGCAGGTGTGAGCCAGCGGGGGCCTTTGCCGCACGAGAAACAAGCGCAATCACTTTGGCTCATGGAGTTCCACCACCATCCCCCCCCCCATCCTTTCTTCTCTTTCTCTGTCCGCGTTTCAGAGGAAATGGAAGATCACAGCGACGCCCCGGGCACCGAAGCCTCTCTCGGCTCTCAAGGACGTGTCGACGACCCAGGTATAGCGATCAAATTAAGTGTCCACTCATAGGTGCGTTAGCCGCCTGCCCCCTGCTCTGTAATTAACCCGTTGTTAAAGGTGCACCTCTTTCCCCGGCAGATTCACTCAAATGTCATTGTCATTCACACGCCCTGCGTTTCCCACGCCCACAGTTTGTTTAGAAAAACAATGATGGCCCAACGTGTTCCTAATGGTTAAAATCGGGAGAGAAAAAAAACTATCAAAAGGGAAAGAATGTAACCTTTGGAGAGACGATGCAATCGGCAAGACTTTTTAATGTTTATTTTCAAATGTATAATTCAGAGCATGAGTTATTTAAATTTGGTAATAAAATCTCACACGTGTTTCACCTTTGCACCGAACTCTTGCAAACATAAAACTTTGTTGTTTTCATAGCAGCGATTGATTCCATAGAACCCATGTCATTCTCAGTTCTAGAGCCTTGCCCCGTATCCATTGCAGTACAGCCAACACGATGGATGCGCTCTCACGAATAGCGTGTGTTCGATCGATCGATCGGTCAGTCACACGCTGTTAACACTCAGGCAAGAACTCACCGCGAGGAACGCTTCTCTATCAGAGTTGATATTTAGTTAAAACTAAACTATTTTTATTTTACCAGATAAGGCCCACTGAGCTAGGAAGCTCTTTTTCAGAAGTGACCTGGCCACAAAGTGGCTTATCACGTGGAAATGTATAGCAGCCAAATACTCTAAATGCACGTTGATTCTAAATTTGGGGGGAAAAACCGGATGACCCGGAGAAAGATCCACGAGACCACTCAAAATATACTCCAAATATACAGCAGCATCATCATCAGCAGCATCATCATCATCATCAGCAGCAGCAGTAGCATCATCAGCAGCAGCAGCAGCAGCATCATCATCATCAGCAGCAGCAGCATCATCAGCAGCAGCAGCAGCAGCATCATCATCATCATCATCAGCAGCAGCAGCAGCATCATCAGCAGCAGCAGCAGCAGCAGCATCAGCAGCAGCAGCAGCAGCATCATCATCAGCAGCAGCATCATTATCAGCAGCAGCAGCAGCATCATCAGCAGCAGCAGCAGCAGCAGGCGTCTGGGTTGGGATAGAACCCACGACCTTCTGTATACCAGGCGAGGGAGTTCACATCTCGCCACCGTGCTGGTGACATTAAGTTGGGGGGGGGGGGGTGTATAATTAGTGGCCACTGTTTTTAAGAATCGGACATCAACTCGGAGGCTGGCGTGTATTGTTCTACACACCATTGTAATGATCACCCCCCCCACCATCAGAACATGGAGTGTCCACCGCTAGCCCAAGGTGGCCAGTGAGGGTGAAGAGCGCTGTCAAGCGATATTTGAGCGTGCAGCGGATGCCTTCACTTAACTAAAAAGTAAACTTTGAATGTGAGGTCGCCGCAACTTTTTGATCGCTCTGTTCCCAAAAGCTCTCTACGCGGTGTGGAAGTCAAAGTGTCTTCCAACTCGTACATCTTCTTGGTAGTCGCGATTTCCGTTCCGATCGAAATTGGTCTCGTTGGTCAGCGGTGGAAATTCGACATTCTCATGGCAGAGGCCGTGCCAAATGGTGCAGTGCAATGTATGTGTGTATGTTGAACCTCTCTCGCGTCGTACGTAGCCAAACGCGGGAGTGCGCATTACGGTGGGCGAAAGTGAGCCGTGCATAAACTATTCGGCGGTGGCGTTAAGAGGCCTGGGATTCGCCGTATAACAAAGGTTGCGCGTTCAATATTTGTAGAGTTTAATGCATCGTGGACACCGAGCAGCGTTAATTAGTTATTAGCGTTGCATTATCATTAACGTGTTTTATGAGCCAGCAGTCATGGTTACTGCAGAGAGCCATGCTCTTGAGCTGTAGTTAAAAGCGTGTTATTGCCCAAACGTGTGTTTGTGTGATACGTTGGCGGAGGCAGTAGATAAAGCATCTGTGCGGACCGTTCAAAGGGGCTGATGCCTCGCCCCTTAAGACGACAAACCCACGCAGCAGCATAGCTGCCGACTCGCCGCATTAATAAAGTCCACGATCTTGATAGCATATGGTTAAAGAAATATTGACGGTATTTCACGAGGCACTTTTGTTCTTTGTTTAAAAAAATCATATGGGGCTTGATTTAAAAAAATAAAAACTATTTGCTCGTGTTTATCTTTGAAGGCCAGCTGGCGAACATGCCCCTGTGAAGAAAAGCGTAGAAAAATAAACGTTGTTAGGAAAATCTTGACGCGTCCCAATTTCTGCCATCGTCCATGCGCGGTGAGATTGGCCGCGAGTGGTTTTGTTCACGGTCGTGCGTGTTCGCCTGTGGGAAATAACCGCAATCAACGTGGCCCATTTGCACTCGGAGCATTAGTAATGTTGCGTTTGGGAATTCAATGTGACGCCAAGCATCGGGGAGGCCGTCTTTAGAAATAACTGTGAGATGAGAGGAGCATTTATTGCTACGGTGACGAGATAAACTTAAAAACGTAAATTGTTTATGTTCACCAGGTAAAGCCCACTGAGCTATTGGCTCTTTTTTAGAGATAAACTTGTTGCTTGTTGCTTGCCCAGAGATGTTTATCTCGTAATGTGCATCAATCTGTCGGGGACATGGGTTGTTGATTTCATAGGTCGGCTTTCACGACCAATATTGTGATTGACAATCAAGTTACTTTTGGGTCGGATCATCGCGTAAGCGTAGTGTCACTCTTCATCTCGACCCTCCCCCACTCGACAGAGACGTGAACAGCATTTTACAAAACGTGATTAATTTTTTGGTTATATTTAAATAGGAGCCCAGTCCAGAGCACAAACCGCGGCATTGCCAGGGAGTACAGAAACTCCGCGGACAAAAGTCGCAAACACGGTGCCACAGTGCACCTGAGTTAAAAAAAAAAGTAAGCAAATATCTTATTTCGGCGAAGAAAATGAAGAACCCCGCTTGCCTTCGAATTCGGAAAACCTTCTCAACGCGGTAACGTTCGACCACTGCCACGCTTCGCGCGTGCCCACGTGCTGCTCGGGGCGTGCGACGACTCTCGGTGGCGGAACCTTGACGCTCGCAATCCCCCCCTCCGTCGGCAGACGCGCAGGAGGGGCTCGCGGCCGCTGACGGCGGCGAGGGGCCCGGCGAAGACGGCCTCGCCGAGTTCCTGCGGCGCCGCGACACCGCCGTCATCTTCCCCGAGGACCCCGACGAGGGCCCAGGGCACCGGGCCTCACCCGAGAGCCTCCTCCGCAGGCACAACGGTGAGCGGACGCACACGCCCTTCGATGCCGCCGCCACCTGCTGCTGCTGCAGCTGCAGCTGCTGCTGTTTGCCATTGCTGGTGCTCGCTTGCTGTTGCTACTACTGGCGGTGTAACAGCCGATGTCACTGTGCTAAAGCGCTCGTAAGGTGACGAGCTCAAATTGTGGTTCTGGGTTGAATCGGTCATCATCATAGTCGCTCCAGGGTTGATACAATTAGCACCACTTTGTGGATTGTCAGGAGTCGTTTTTTTTTATTTCTATAAACTGGCCCCGTCATAGGAACATGGCATTTCTACAAATGGGCAGATGTTCCCCAGTGGCGATGAGCACTGCTGTATGCTCAATTCGGGCATCGAGTTATTTTGATTTGAATTGAATGTCTTTTAATGATCAGCTGTGATGTGCGTGCGCAGTAAGAAGCGCTGCTCCGCTCGGTGACGGCAGCGTGTGTCTAAAGTTGCGTCACAATAAAGACTTATTGCCGGCTTTCATAACGCGGCTTTTATTGGACCACATTAAAATTAAAAACTCAAAAGCCCCTTCTGAAAACCAGATGACAGTAGAATGATTTCAGAAATGCTAACTTCATTCTGTTGAACATTACATGAACACCGAATGCCCGCTGATACATTCCTTGGTGCGTCTTCAGGGGTTGGAGCTGGAATGCATAATGCAAAAATTCAGCATCGTTTATGCCGAGGGCAGTACAAGCACAAGCAATTTCGCGGAGTGTTAATGGGCAATAACAACGTCAACTGTATACACAATGGAGATACAGTGATTCACCTCCCCGGTGAATCGTTACAATTCAGGGTCGGAATTTGATTCGAGAACAATCATTATCTTCTCATTATTAACAATGCGCTGAACGTAGCGGCCACCAGTGTCTGGAAGGATCACGTAACCCTTTGAACCTGCAACATACACGAATCTATACATATCAGTTGCTACGCGCGCAATTCGTCAACGGGAATGCCGATCTTTCCGACTCGATAGCAGTCCGTTAAATCGGTCGGATCACATCTCGGCTGCGCGGGGCGTGACGGGAGGGGCACCTCTAGACGCGATCCCTCATCCTGTGCCTCCCCGCTAGGCGCGAGGACGCCCGGCGCATTTGCCGCGCTGCTGGCGTGCCCGCACTGCGACCGCGGCTACAAACGGCTGAGCTCGCTCCGGGAGCACATCCGCTACCGGCACGAGAGGGCCGCGGGCGACGGTGGCGTCGTGGATCTCCACAAAGCACCGCCTCCTCCTCCCCAGGCGGGCGAGGTAACTGACCACGTTTGCCGGCATCGTCGCACGTGGGCAATTTACAGCGGCGGCTCGGTCGTCTGAATGCGTCCGTCTGAATGTGTCTGTCTGAAAGCGTCAGTCTGAATGCATCTGTCTGAATACGTCCGTCTGAATGCGTCCGTCTGAATGTGTCCGTCTGAATGCGTCCGTCTGAATGTGTCCGTCTGAATACGTCTGTCTGAATGCGTCCGTCTGAATGTGTCCGTCTGAATGTGTCCGTCTGAATGTGTCTGTCTGAATGCGTCCGTCTGAATGTGTCCGTCTGAATGTGTCCGTCTGAATTCGTCTGTCTGAATGCGTCCGTCTGAATGCGTCCGTCTGAATGCGTCCGTCTGAATGCGTCCGTCTGAATGCGTCCGTCTGAATGCGTCCGTCTGAATGCGTCCGTCTGAATGCGTCCGTCTGAATACGTCTGTCTGAATGCGTCCGTTTGAATGTGTGCGGGGGAAAAGAAGTTTGAACCGCGTTGCGCCGTCGCATTGCGTCGTCGAGCTGCTTGCGGAGTCGCGCTTACTTGCCCCTACCGAACATCTGTGCTAAAGAGCTTTACAGCTCATCCGATTCCTCCAGGAAATACAAAATATTCTGATTCTCACTTCGCACCTCTGTTCCGTCTTTGCGCAGCAGGGTCAGCCTCCCGCTGCCGGGAGCCGCAAGTTTAAGTGCACAGAGTGTGGGAAAGCCTTCAAGTACAAGCACCACCTCAAGGAACACTTCCGCATCCACAGCGGTGAGTGTGATGGAACACCGTAACGTTTGGCAGAACGCACCCACTGATTTCATTCCTGCGCATATGTCTACAGCGCAGGCTGCATTCGCTGCACTACATGGCACTTTGGATGATGCGTACATATTTTTTGGTTTAACACGGCGACCTTCGCGACCAATATGATCCACAATTCTGGCTGTCCACCTGATGATGCTGGTTGTAATTACTGGCGAAACGTCGTACTTGAATTGTAAATGTCGTAGGTTTACTCTCCAGCACACCGGCGTGCTAAGCTAGTAATGAATCTCCATGTTTTGTTCGCGTCAGCAAACTTAACGAATTGGCTGTGTCGGGTTTAACGACACATTTATATTTACGCGATGTAACCCGGAAACCTCTACCATCGATATATTTGTTTGTAATTGCAGGGGAGAAGCCATACGAGTGCCCAAATTGCAAGAAGCGCTTCTCTCACTCGGGCTCGTACAGCTCGCACATCAGCAGCAAGAAGTGCGTCGGCTCCGTCCCGGTGAACGGCAGGGCGCGGGCGGCCGCGGCGCCGTGCCGGGCTCCCTCGCCGCCGCGCTCCCCCGTCGTCGGCATCGCCGCCGCCGCCGCCAGCCCCCCCTCGGCAGAGTGCCCCACAGCCCACCTGCGGGTCAAGGAAGAGCCGGCGGAATTCGCGGGCGGCGACTACGAGGGCACCGTCGTCGTGGCGTCGCGCGGACTCTCCGGCCTCGCTCCCTTCCTGAACGGCTACGCATCGACGGGGGGCGTCGCCGCGGCCGCTCACGCGCTCGCCGCGGCCCGGCGGTGGGACCGCGAGTTCGGTCTCGGCGGTCAGCGCGGCGCGGCGGGGCCGGCGAGCGACGGCCATCCGGCGCACGGCCCGGGGAAGAGGAACGGCGGCGCGGACGGCTTCCATTGCCAGGCGAAGGCATCTCCAGTTGCCGGTGCCTTGATGGCTGACGCCGTCAAGAGGGAAGCGACCACCGCCACGTCTCCCAAATCCACCCAGAGCTCAAGTCACGATGGCAACGAGGACGACTGTGGCGCGCGTTCCGAGAAAAAGTTCGACGCCGACGAGGAGGACTTCCTGCGGAGCATTGGGCTGGAGGCCACGCGGCGTCCGTCCGTCAAGATAAAGACGGAAGAGCCGGATCTGGACGAGCGTTCTTCCCACGTGGAAGGGGCGGCTCACCACGCCTGCCAGTATTGCAACGAACCATTTCCAAGTCCAATACCTCTGCACCAACACGAGCGCTATCTCTGCAAGATGAACGACGAGATCAAGGCGGTGCTTCAACCGTCAGCGCCGCAACCTTCGTCTCCGGCTCAACCAAAGAAGTTGAAATTGTCGGCTGGAAAGGGGTTAAAAGGGAGCCGCGCAACGGCGCTCGGAGACCAATTGGCTTTCCTGAAGTCGTATTGCTTTGCCAGAAATGTTGAGCCAAGTCCCGAGGAGTTGATTAAGATATCGTTGGCCATGAGCCTCCCCAGAGACGTTCTCTCCAAGTGGCTGGATAAGAAATCCAACGCAGCGGGCAGAGTGCAAGAGCACTGTGCGTCCAGCTCGCCCTCCTACAAGCTCGCCCTGTCACCGGTGAGCCGCGGCTGTTCTCCGGCTGGGCAGGTCGGCTACGGCAGGGAGGGAAGTCCGGTGCAGCACCCACTGGGCTCGCCGATGGGTGCCCGGTCCGACTCGCCTAGAGGCAGAGGCGCCCTGCACGGCCCCGGAGCAGGTCACGCGAAGAACGGGCAGCCCAACGGCGTGGCGAACGGCCTTCACCACGGTCAAGAACAGGCCCAGCCGCTCGACTTGTCGGTGCCAAAGTTGAGCAAAGTGAGGCTTAGAGAGACAGGCTTCGCTAATTTCCATAATTCGAGCGGTGTTAATTGCAAAGAGGAGCCGTTAAACTTAACTTACATGAAGAGATCCTCAGCTCTGAAAAGCGTCAAAAGAAAATCGAACGCCAAGCTCGACTCGAGTGCTTCTTACATGACCAATGGCTCATCGAACAACAGTGTTGACCATTTACACGAGAACAAACCAATAATTAACATGGTCACTTCCAGCTACGGCAACGGCCCCGTGTTCACGGCCTTTCCGCCGCTCAACACCTTTTCGTCGCCGCCCGGTCTGATTCCGGCCCTCCACATGGGTTACCCCGGCCTGAGGCCCTACATGGGCCTGGACCAAGCAGCCTTGCTGTCCCACATGTCACCGTACAGAGGCCTTGCGGACGCGGCTGCTCTCGCCGACTTCCACGACAAGAGGGGCCTTCAGATGCGCCACTTTGCACACGTAAGAGCAACGGCTTCGAGATTGCGCTGTTGGACTAACACGGAAGCATGTGCACACACGCACAGGTGGTGCCATTGGTTTACAATTCACGTGTTGAACCTTGTTCATTGTGCGGAGAGATAGATGTATGAATGTTTCGTTGCTTATATCCTTCGTATTATGTAATTTTGCGTCGAACTCGGATCCACATATTAAAGAGAGGGTCCCTGCAGATAAAATGTTGATGCAAGCGAGTCTGCCTCGGCTGATGAGACACTGTATGTCGAATATCGATTCCAGAATTTGCTTGTTCTGAATCAACGCTGCTGACATTGTGCACATCCATAAGGATGTAGCTGAGTGGGTGTAGCTGGGTGAGTGAGTAGCTGAGTGAGTGGATAGCTGAGTGGTTGGATGAGTGGGTGGGTAGTTGAGTAGGTGGGTAGCTGAGTGAGTGGGTCGCTGAGTGGGTTGCTGAGTGGGTAGCTGAACGGTTGGCTAAGTGGGTAGCTGAACGGTTGGATGAGTGGGTGGGTAGCTGAGCGGGTGGGTCGCTGAGCGGGTCGCTGAGTGGGTTGCTGAGTGGGTGGCTGAGTGGGTGGCTGAGCGGGTGGCCGAGTGGGTCGCTGAGAGACAAATACGCAAAGGAGAGGAATTCCGTCGGTTAACCTCGGCTCACCGGCGATCGCGCTCCACAGGGAGAGTCTCCTGAGCGGGGAGAGGGAAGCCCCGTGGGCTCGGACGAGGTGACGGACTCCGACTCGGGAGTGCCGACGCGCAAGCGGCAGAGGAGGGGGGAGTGCGTGCCCGGGGGCTCGTTCGCCTGTGACCTGTGCGACAAAACCTTCCACAAGAGCAGCTCGTTGCTGCGCCACAAGTACGAGCACACAGGTACGCG
Organism: Lampetra planeri; assembly: GCF_965212315.1. NCBI lineage: Eukaryota > Metazoa > Chordata > Hyperoartia > Petromyzontiformes > Petromyzontidae > Lampetra > Lampetra planeri. The sequence continues at coordinate 2,300,797 of NC_136107.1, read as the reverse complement.
TTGCGTCCCCGCGCGCTTGTGCTCGCGAGCGGCGGGTTTCGTCCGTCGCGCGCTCTCGCACGACTTCTCCGGAGGTGCGGGCAGATGATTGATTATAATCGGGTGACGCACGACCGTCGTCGCTTGTTTTCCTTGCTTAATTTTTGAACGAAATGGAAGAATGAATGGCATGACGGACACGCCGTATAATAAACCGGCGTCGCCCAGAAACACGATTCTGTGCGCGGTTGGGCGTGCGTGCGTGCGTGTGCCCGCTCGCTTGGGTATTTTTGGTTTCTGGGTGTCGCTGCCTCGTAATGTCAACACGCTGCTCACCCACCAGCATGAGAGAAACACTCCCGTGCAACAAAGCCGGAGTGCAATTAGCAGCACAGCTGGTGTTTATTTGTAAAACCGATTTCATGTTGGGGCTTATAATGTCGGCGATGAAGAGTATCCCCAGTGGGCACCGCTGTATTTACCACCCTGGTTTCATACCGTTAGCCACGTGCAATGAATCTCGCAGCCTCCCCAGCCTCGCTGATGTTTTCTTTTACAACAACAAAAAACCCGCTTAACTCTTATTTTCACCAGGTAAGGCCCACTGAGCTACGTAGCTCTTTTTCAGAATCGACCTAGCGATCACAAATTGTAGCCCAATTAAGTGGCTTTTCACGTGGAAATTTATAGCAGCCAAATACTCTAAATGCATGTTTATAAATGTGGGGGGGGGGGGGGGAACCAAACACGCCTGGAGGATAAATCCACGCCACCATGGGGAGAGAGAACACGCAAACTCCAAATATACATCGGGCTATCAGTGCCGGGATCGAACCCGTGACCACCTGCATGCCGGGCGAGGGTGATAACATTGCGCCGCCGTTCCCTGTCCGTCGCAGGCAAGCGTCCCCACCAGTGCGACGTGTGCAACAAGGCGTTCAAGCACAAGCACCACCTCATCGAGCACTCGCGGCTGCACTCGGGCGAGAAGCCGTACCGCTGCGACCGCTGCGGCAAGCGCTTCTCGCACTCGGGCTCCTACTCGCAGCACATGAACCACCGCTACTCGTACTGCCGGCGCGGAGACCCCGGGGAGCCGGGCGCGCCGGGGGGGCGGCAAGGCTTGTCGGGAGCGGATTTGGGGGCGCTGGGAGCGGAGCTCGGGGCGACGGAGTCGCAGGAAAGCGCCGAAGAGCTCAACGAGGGCGAGGACGGATTCGGGGCGGAGGGTTGTGCCGTCGCAGAGGACCGGAATGACGAGGCAGAGTCGGAGGATGCGCGCGGCGCGGGGGCTGTGGGAAACGAAGAGAGAGATCCCGCCGTTGAGTTGAACGGTGCTGACGGAGATGATACTGTGATGGAGGCTCCGCCGGGTGAAGACCAAGAAACAAAATCCGGATCTGATGGGGCAAATGACAATGATGCTTTGACTTGTGATGACTAACTGGTCTGCCTCTGACTTTCTGAGAACAAATGTGTTGTGTTGCAACTAGACCACTGCCGTGCCTGAAGTATGTTTTCTGGACACAGAATGTGTAAATTATGTAGGAACGGTTTTTTTGAACAAAGGTATTTCTGGACTAACTCAAATGCTGTTGGAATGAGTGGGTACTACAGGCTAGGTGTTTTTCGTATTAAAATGATTGTAAAGAGGTGGAAGACGGAGTTAGAAAATGGGCATGTTAAATGTGGATAGATAATGCTATGATTAGGAACATCTGTAGTTGGGAGATACAAGAACGATCTGGAAAAAGCCTTTTATATGCATACTTAAAAAAATAATAAGTTTTCTACCAGTGCCATCTTTTACAAAAGCAGTGTTACTCAATGTTTAAAATGTTAAAGCTTTGTTTTTGTTAGTCTCGGAAAGATAAAAGTATTCTGCTAAACATTCACACAGTATTATTTGACATAGCATGCAGCTTGTGTAGTTTACACTGTTTGTGCAATTCCTCCTCGGTTCTTGTTGTTGTTGTTGTCGTCGTCACGGTATTATCATCGTCACCCTAGAGGTGCTCCCACGTGCACCGTCGTCTCTCTTAAGCTGTGGTGACCGTTAATTTATGTTTCGTTGTTTTCATGTTTGTTTTTTTTTACACGTTGCCATCTCTGTAATTTATTCATTCCGTTTTAGATGCAAGTAGAATGATGATGTTGTTGTTGTTGTTGTTTCTAATTGCCAGCCAGAACATGATTCAGTATTAATACTCTTTGAGCAAGATATTTGTAACATTTTCACAAATCGTTCAGACCACTGGTCTGCGTTGTACTGCGCGTACTATTTTTGCAGTGCATTTCAGCGTTCTCTTTCGAAGTTGCTGTTTGACAAACGTCAGTATTTTTCCTGGATGTACAACCCCGTTTTTAACGAGCTTCCATTTGAATACATTTTGTTTACCGATGCAGCCAAGGCTGCCAACACTTGAATTTGTACATTAAAACTCAGAAATAAATCTCAGCGTCTTTATCGTAATGATCGCATTGCTCTGCAATGCGGGCCAGGGGGGGGGGGGCATCACCCTGCCCCCTCTCCCCCCTTCTGCCCGCCACCCCCCCCTCCCTCCCTCCCTGCCACCCCCCCCCCCTGTTTCAGACCCATTGTGCTGCCCCAGTGAGTGGTCCTGGGCCTTGTCCCCTGCTTTGTCTCGAGCTGCTCGGCTGCACAAATCCAAAGCGACGTGTCCACGAGCCGAGTCGCGTGTTCCCACACGGTGGTGCCGGGCGCAGGTACATCTCGACGCGACAGGGGGCCACGGGGGGTGGGTGGTGTCGGTGTGCACCTCCCGCATGCGCGATCCTCTCTTAGGACAAGAAACGCACACTTCCATTGCTTGCGTATAACCAGAGTTCGAAATTAACGTTCTCCCATTAAGTAAACAGAAGCGTGTGTGTTGTCCTCCCCCCGCACCTCCGATTGTAGCACGGTCTGCTACGTGCGGTGCGAAAGAGGCTCAACACACATCACGAGCGAATGCATTTTTTATTCAAATGCGAAATAAAAAAAAAACCCATTTCATGGGTGTATTTTAAGTGAAATAAAATTCCAAATATAGCGGTGGTGGCGATGGCGACTTCGCAGGACAGAAGAGCAATTGGGCGAGAGAGTTCAGTCGGTGGCGAGGCCGTGACGAACGGGCGAGAGGGCCACAGGAAAGAGAAGCTCGCGATCAAACACACCCCACGTGCAGCCACCATCGCAAGACGTGATTTAAGGGCCGCGTGGTGTCGCCCTTTTTTCTTCTTCTTTTGCGCCATTGCGTCCGCGGTCACTCAACCGGGCCCCTTTCACGCAAGCGCCGTTGGACTTTCCTCACGCACTGCCGATGCGAAGGAATCGCAGGCAATTCCTGTCAAAAGGCGCGACTTTTTTATATTTAAGCTGGCGAAAGGCCATCACTCACATCGGGGGGGGGGGGGGGGACCAACAGTGTCCCTTCGGTGGGCAAGTGGGTGAATGAGAGGCTGTGAATGGGAACAAAGGAATGAATAAGCGAGTGAGTGAATGAGAGTGATTTCATGATTTGTGACTTGGCATCTTGCTCCCCCGTCATTGTGTCCGATTAACCCACACAGGCGCTACCTTCCAAGGAGAGGTTAAGGGAAAGTCAGTGATGGGGGGGGGGGGTTAAAGGAGAGCAAATACTGGAAAGAGAGGATAAGGGAGAGTGAAGACTGGGAATAGAGATTAAGCGAGAGCAGATACTGGGGGAGGTGGGTTTACAGGAAAGTGGTAACCAGAGCGATGTTACGGAAGAGCAAGGGATTGGTCGAAAGGTGGAGAGAGCTCACGGCGGCCAGGGAGAGAGAGAGCTCAGGGGAGGGCAGCTTTGAGTCCTGTTGCCCTGATCTGTGAACGGCACGAGGGTCTGTGAGCCACATGGAGCACCGCGGAGAGATTCCTGGTATGACGTCCGGTCCCGAAAGAAGCGTGGACGGCCCTCGCCCTCGACGAACGCAGCACTCCCCCCCCCCCCCCCCCCGAACCACTGCACGGACCTACCTCATTCTCTTCACACCACACCCGAGTGCTGATTGTCAACCCTCACCCGGGTGCTCACCGGCTCGGCGTGCCGTCGTTGAAGCGTCGTGGTTGAAGTGACGTTGACTGGGGGCCGTGGGGTACTCGCAGCGCGGCTCTGTAAGTCAGCCCACGGTCAAAGCGCGTGTGATTTTTACACTCAAATGAGCGTGGGGTAGTGCCCATCTAATAATAATAATAATTAAAATACATAAATAACTTGCCTGCAGAACTGCGAGTCGGTGGTGGGACATGTGCACATTTCCACAGCAGGGTGAGTGTATTGTATAGGCCACAGACTTCTTCATCGCAAGGCCCGCAAGGCCACCAGCGGCCCGTGGTGGCCTTTAGAGCGGCCCCCGACATGACGCAAATGTGAAAACACCCCCCCCCCCCAATCATGCTGCTGTCGAAACCCCAAATGGTTTTACACGTGTGATGCCTTCATGGCGAAAGTGTTCCCCTCCTCTGAAAATGAAAAAACACTGGTAGGACAACCTCTGTTTGCTTTCCACAAAGTAGTACTCGCTTTATTGACCCCCGAGAGATGATTTTTTAATTTACAACTTTTTGATGGGCAATCTGTGCACTAGCCACCGGCGCTGTAACCGATTCTACGACTTAAACTTCCTTCAAACAGTCCAAAAAGGTTTCCCACCCAATGTGTTGACGGCACTGAGCGAGTGGTGGACATCGCAGAATCCCACGGCAGGGGGTACATCTTCCTCAAGTACAAACACTGCTGACTTCACCACCAAAAAATAATTGTTCCCGATGTATTGACCCTGTAGAGGTGAATGGCCGAGACATTCCCTGACCAAGATCTGGACTCGCAGCCTCGCGATTGGCCAGCTTCTGCACTCTGCCAAACTGCAACAGCTGATAAACTACCCATCGGAAATTATTGATCGGACTAAACATCATTTGATCCACCTAAGGAATGTGGAATTGCCACTCCTGGCTCTGAGGATAAGCACCAATATATAAAGTGTTCCCTTGCAAGCGTTTGATGTGTTGCTCAATCAGTGCTTTGTGCATAAATATCGTGCGCAGTTGAACTTGGCGTTGTGTGAATTTAAGTTGATGGCACAATGCAAATGTGGTCCTCTGGTGACTTGTGGGGAGTGGATGCTGGAACTAATTATTGTAGCAAACAAAGATGGTCGCCGTATCGCGCGCTTTCAGATGCGCTTCTGTGGCCGTCTGGAACGCTCTTCCTTCCGACATTCGGAAGCCACCAAGAGATACGCACTTTTAAATCGTCTAGATTGAAACACTAACTTCTTTAAACATGCTTTCTGTGCTTTAGTTTGTTGTCCTTCCCCCGCACCTCCGATGAACGACGGTTGGCTAGGTACCGTGTGTGAAAGAGGTTCAACATACATACAATACCGTCGTGTCTGCAGGATTGCAGCATGCCCTTACGCGGGAAGTAATTCACTTGGCTTGCGCTGTTGACTGTTAAGAGTTTGTAGCGGTGCGCCGGAGGGGTTTTGATGAACGGCGATTTGTAACTTGATGCCTGCCAAGGATGTACGTGACTCGGCAAGGGATCGATTTGTTAATATGCGACCCTCCTCAGACAATCAATGCTCAGGCTGTACATCCGTGCCTGACCGACACGCGTGGGATGACGACAAACACGAGTTAATATATATATTTTATTCACAACGGCATTGCGCTGGTCGGCTCTGTTTACATAACACGTGCCGTGCGATGTTCACCAATCGCGTGTAACGTTGTCCAACGGGCAGAAGAAGTTCAAGAAGAAAAAAAAACATCAGAAGCCAGCCAAACATGCCCCTTCTCTCTCTCTCTGGCCATTTGCGTTCCGTGCCCGGCCGCTGTGGTAACAAGGAGACTTCCAGAGAGCGGTGGTGGTGGGGTGGTGGTGGTGATGCGACACCGCACACTTTCCGCAGTGCTCGCTGCGAACGATTGCAGGACGAGGCGAGGGAGGCGCGGGGAGGAGGTTGGCTGAGCGAGAGTTGGACTTCTTACATTCCAAATGCATTCGAGCACCTGCTCTCTGCGGCCCCGCAGACCCTTGGGGCCAGTCGGCAGACAACTTGGTCATCTGCTATGCCACCCGGGAGCTATGGAGATGACCCGGGGTTAGGCGAGGGGGGGGGGCGGGGGCGTGCTTTGGAGCTGTTAATCTGACTTTCCACTGTCTGATCCCGAGCCACGGCAAATGCGGACCTGGGAAAAGGTTAATCCCGGCCGCACGCTTTTCTTCTCGGAACTCTCTGTTGCCACACAAACAAAGGGAGCGAATGTGCGCGCGTGTGCGCGCGTGTGAAGGCATTGGAGCGGTAAGCGGAGCCGGTTCGCGCGCTGCGCTACGGACCCGGCGAACCGAGTTCGACTCCCTCTCACGGTGAACAGCAGTGACGAATATCGGAAGCGGTCCTGGGCCTCCCCTAGGTCGACTCAGCCTCGAATTGCTACACGGTACTGGCGTGTAAACATCGCCACTGGGGAGACAAAGGCGGTCGGGCGCGGTGCTGGTCACCCACCTCCTCCTGTGCCGTGCCGGCCTTCATAGGTGCTACTCGCTAACAGCACTTGTCCCAACAGTCTGTGAAGGCTACGTGGGGGATCTTTGTCTTTTTTGCGAGAAGAAATGGAAAGGAAGACACATCCCTTCAATTGTATGCCCATTTTATACGCACTGTGGCGATGCGCGTGGTTCTTATTCTTTACCTTTAACGTAGGTCATCAGATTGAAATGAGTAATATATTTTTTTGGCTTCTCATCAGAATTGGTAAATCCCGATGCAACCTCATTTGTGCGAGGTTATCCCCGTACCGTAGTGAGCTCAATCTCGGCACAGGACCTCTGAATGGTAATTCGCAGAGCTCTGCACAAAGCTAATGCCTTATTGTACATCTTCCATGGACCATTACTTTCGAAAGAATTTAAGTTACGAAATGGCAATCGTCGACTGCCCCGACACTTCGTCATTACTGCGGCGGACTGGAAGCAAAATGCCATTTTTTGTCACAGTGCCTTTGTTGCCTCATTTATTGCAATTGCATTTCCATTAACCTAATTCTTTTTTAATATTTCTGTCTAATGGAGTGTGCAGTCTGCTTTATTAAGCTGCCGGTGGAATGAGCCAGGGAACCAGGAGTCACGCTGATAGATCGGGGTCCGATAAAGCATGACGTGGTGTCATTATTCCACACGCTCCCTTGCTCTTCCCCGCCGGACGTTATATATTTATAAAGGAGAGCGCAATTTATTTATTTATTTATTTTCCCTTCCCTCCACATTTCTTTTCAAAAGTTCTTTAAGAAATACTGGGGGGGGGGGGGGTGGGTGGGAGGAACGCAGAGCCTTGTGGGTAACATCGGGTTAATGAATGGGAGAGAGGACATTGTCGTGGGTCGACAATGACTGTCACGCGAAAGGATTTAAAAGGTCAGAGGTTGCATAATTTAAGGATTCGCAGTGTCACGCGAATATAATACTACGGGAAAAATAACAACAGCAAACGCGCGGCCGTTCGTCTTTTAAAATATTAACAATTTTAGTTTGTCGAAAATCGGATTGTGTATAGCTGCGGAGTTTAGCTGATATTTAAAAAAAATATATTTTCTGATTCTGATAGGCGCAATAATTAGTTCTACGCCAAGGCATCATAAAGAAATTCCATTCTTAAGTAGTCGCTAAAGAGGGAAATGTAATTTCAAATGCATCGTTGAGTGGGGAAAAGAGGTGGGGGTGGTGGTGGTGGTTTGTACATCAAAGCTGACACGTTTAAGTCTCCAGAGCACGTGAATAGAAAAAAAAATGTGAATATTGCGTTGGCATCCTTGCAAGCCTTGTGCATGTCTAAATAATTAATTTCAAATAATGACGGTGGAAAATAAACAGCCATCCGTCTCGCTAATGATGATTGTGCATTTTAGCCTGAGGAGGCGGGAAACCCTGCTGTGTGGTAAATGGCGGTTAAGAAGACTGCTGACACTTTCCATTTTCCACACGGGGGGAGGAAATGTATTTCTTTTTTTTGGCGGGGGGAGAATTGTGATAATGATCATGAATATCAGCATTCGTACACACACACACACAAAAAGGGAAATGCAAAATAGAACTTGCTATGACTCTCAGGGAAAGAAAAAAAGATGCAAGCGAGCGCAAAATTGTGTCATTTGTTATTGGAAGGCCTCACTCTCTCGCTCGCTTTCTCTCTCTCTTGCATATTATGCGCTGAGGAGCTTGTCTGGCCAATTGGCGAAATTCGTGCTTTGCAAATTAGTCATGTTATTGTTATTTTGTAAGATTGGGGTATTTTGTAATCCGATAACATTTAGCACTTTTGTTAAATAATACTATTTTACTTTTCATGTTTATTCTACGTAAACAAAAACAGAATCGATACTGCTCAGTGTTGTGTAACATTTCCATGGCATTATATTGTCTACGGAACATTTACGACGTATTATTTAATAAACAAAGTAGTTACGACACGAAGGGTCTTTGGGTTAGTCTCGAAACACACAAACTAACGCTCCCAGAGCATTACTGTGCATGCTTTGTTATGTATGTCGCCCAAATAATTCAAAAAATGTGTATAATTACTGTCATGAATATAATTCATCACGTAAAAAAAAGACTATGCAGTTTAATTACTGGGCTCATATCCGATCAAAATAAAGATCTCTGCTCCACACAGGTGCCATTTTTAAATCCTTTATATTAAGTTCGCTTGCTTGCTTGCTTACGTGCTTGCGTGCTTGCTTGCTTGCTTACGACCGTGATCCAATCGAGCTGACATTTTGCACACAGACTCGTTGTGCGTGACAATTAATTTTCGTGAAAAAAAAATTCAAAAATTTTACACTGTTTAGGGAAAATTGTTTTAATATTTAATTACCAATTGCTTAATGGTGGCAGGCAATCATCTGACCCATAGGTGGCAGCCATCTCAAGCGAGAGGACGAGAGGACTCTAGCCGCCACGCATATAAAGGATTTAGAGTGAAAAACTTTGTTTTTACAGGTTAATTTTTTAAAATCCTTTATATTAAGTTCGCTTGCTTGCTTGCTTAGGACCGTGCAAATCTTTCGGTCGTTTTTTAACCCACTTCCCGTGATCCAATCGAGCTGACATTTTGCACACAGACTCGTTGTGCGTGACAATGCATTTTCGTGAAAAAAAATTCAAAAATTTTACACTGTTTAGGGGAAAAATATTCAATATTTAATTACCAATTGTTTAATGCTGCCAGACAATCATCTGACCCATAGGTGGCAGCCATCTCAAGCCAGAGGACGAGAAGACTCTAGCCGCCCCGATGCCACGCATATAAAGGATTTATAGTGAAAAACTTTGTTTTTACGGGTTTACTTGTTATGGGTACGTTTATGTCATGAAAAACCGTATAGATTCGATATCTAATAAGATGAACATCCATCGTTCACCTGTCAGTACAACTTTGTACGTGTTGAACATTGTCAGCCTACGTCTGAAGTGTGCATTGTGAAAGGTGGTGCCACTAAAACGGTCACCGTGCATGGCTATGCGTATGAAAACCTAACAACTATAATCTTGTTTCTCTGTACCTCCTCACTTTTAAACCTCCGTTTAAAATTTACGAATAACTACGGCTGGC